>NW_027361696.1:8462500-9790000 GCF_039654945.1 Dendrobates tinctorius | reverse complement strand
TCCGCTGGAGCAGCGGGGGCCCTAGGCAACTGCTGGCCCTGTATGCCTGCAGGTGCCAGGGCCCACCAGATGCCAGGGCCCACCGGAGGATTCTCCGGTTCCCCGGTGGGCCAGTCCGACGCTGCTGCTAGGCCACGTAAGCTCAGCTCGCTTCTGCTAAACTTAATTGGTATTCAGTTCCAGTATATCTGACGGTTCTGGACTCTTGGCTCTACAATGTTTCTGGATGTTTGTTCTGAGACTGCCTTCCCTGATCTGAACTGTGTCTTTGTATCAGCATTTCCCAGTGAGTGCCTCGCCCATGAGACTTTACTTGCAGCAGTGCTGTCTATGAACTTCTTCTGATGTCATCTGGTTGCTGTGTTGATTTGAACTGTTTCTCTCATGCTGCATCCACGTCTATTCGCATTGTCTGCAGTAGTGCAGCCTATGAACTTCTTCTGACTTCATCCTGTTTGTTGTGTTTATTTGAACTGTGTTCACATGCTGCACCAACGTTTTGTGTGTGTATAATACAGACTTGACACTGAACTCTGGTTCTGCTGCCTTATTTGTCTCAAGCCAAGAGGTTCCTGAGTGTACCGCTATAATTGTTACAGAGAGGGTGACAAGAACAGTCAGCAAGAGGCGAGAGGGTGACTAAAAACAGTCAGCAAGAGGCGAGAGGGTGACTAAAAACAGTCAGCAAGAGGTGAGAGGGTGTCGGAGAACAGTCATCAAGATGTGAAAGGGCGACTAAGAACAATGAGCAAGAGGTGAGAGGGCGACTATGAACAGACAGCAATAGGTGAAAGGGCGGCTAAGAACAGTCAGCAAGATGTGAGAAGACGACTAAGAACAGTCAGCAAGATGTGAGAGGGCAACTAACAAAAGGCAGCAAGATGTGAGAGGGTGACTAAGAATAGTCAGCAAGATGTAAAAATGTTACCAACTAAATGCGACTAAGAACAGCAGCAAGATATAAGAGCACGATCAACGAAAATCAGCAAGATGTGAGATGGTTACTAAGAACAGTCAGCAAGAGGTAAGATGGCAACTAAGAACAGTCGGGAAGAGGTCAGAGTGCGACCATGAACAGTCAGCAAGAGGTTAGAGTTCCACTAATAAGAGTCAGCAAGAGGTCAGAGAATGGCAAAAGAGAATTGGCAAGAAGTGATAGGGCAACTAAGAACAGTCAGCAAGAGGTGAGAGGGTGACTATGAACCATCAGCAAGACATCAGAGGGCGGCTTATAACAGTCAGCAAGAGGTCAGAGGGCAACTAAGAAACATCATCAAGAGGTGAAAGGGTGACTAAGAACAGTAATCAAGCGTTCATATGGCAACTAAGAACAGTCAGCAAGAGGTCAGAGGATAATTAGCAACCTCGAGGAAGAGGTCAGAGGGAAACTAAGCACAGTCAGCAACAGGTGGGAGGGCATCTAAGAAGATGAGAAGGCAACAAACAGGCAGCAAGAAGTGAGAGGGCGACTAAGACCAATCGGCAAAAGTTGATAGGGTGACTGTCATGATCCAGACCGGGTTTTGAGTCCTGACTTTCCATATTCCCAGTCTTTTCATTTCAGGGGTTAACTTTTCTCAGCCTCAGTCTAATTTCAGGTTTGCTATTTAGCTCCACTGCATCCTGTAGGCAGTGTCAGCTATAGTTCTGCCTTTGGCGTGTGTATCTGACTCTGGTATATCCTGATTTGTCCTGCTGTGATCCCTGACTGGTCCCGTGTCTGTTTAGTCTCTCTGTTTGTCCTGACTCAGTGTTTCCCTGTAAGTTTCTTGACTCCCTGGTTTTGACATGGCTTGCATTCGGACCTGGTTCTGTCTTTTGTCTTTGTCTTATCCACTTTCGACTGTTGCTGATCCCCTGGCTTATTTCTGACCACATATACTGCTGTGACATCTGGTACTTCTGCTCCTGACTGTTTCTAACTCGGCTCGTCTGACCACTCTTTCGCCACCTGGTGGTGCTTGTGCTACTGCTCAGTGTTGCTACGCTGTGTGTGCAACCTCTATTCCCTCACCAGCACCCCCTGGTGGAGTTTTATAATGCACTGCAGTAGCATGACAGCGACTAAGAACAGTCAGCGAGATTTGAGGGGGTGACTAAGAACAGAAAGCAATAGGTCAAAAGGCAGCTTATAACAGTCAGCAATATGTGAGATGACTAAGAACAGTCAGCAAGATGTGAGAGGGTGATTAAAAATAGTCAGCAAGATGTAAGAATGTGACCAACTAAAGGCAGCAAGATGTGAGCGGGCGACTAAGAACAGTCAGCAAGATGTAAGAGTACGACCAAAGAAATTCAGCAAGATGTGAGATGAGGACAAAGAACAGTCAGCAAGAAGTAAGCGTATGACCAACGAAAGTCAGCAAGATGTGAGATGGTGAATAAGAACAGTCAGCAAGAGGTCAGAGTTCCACTAATAACAGTCAGCAAGAGGCCAGAATGCTGAAAGAGAATCGGCAAGAAGTGATAGGGCTACTAAGAACAAGTCAGCAAGAGGTGAGAGGGTGACTATGAACCATCAGCAAGAGGTCAGAGTGTAGAAAAGTCAGCAAGAGATGAGAAGGCGACTAAGAACAGCAAGAGGAGACATCAACTAAGAACAGTCAACAAGAGGTCAGAGGGTGACTCGAAACAGTCAGCAACAGGTGAGAAGGCAACTAAGAACAGTCAGCAAGAGATCAGAGCGCAACTAAGAACAGTCAGCAAGAGGTTAGAGTCTGATAGAGATCAGTCAGCAACAGGTGAGAGGGCAACAAAGAAAAGTCAGCAAGAGGTCAGAAGATGACAAAGAGCAATTAACAAGAGATCAGAGGGTGACTAAGAACAGTCAACAAGAGGTCAGAGAATGACGAAGATGAGTCAGCAAAAGGTCAGAAGGTGACTAAGAACAGTCAGAAAGAGGTCAGAGTGCGACCATGAACAGTCAGCAAGACTTTAGAGTTCAACTAAGAAGAGTTAGCAAGAGGTGAGAGGGTGACTACGAGCACTCAGAGGACAACTGAGAGGTCAGAGGCCAACTAAAAACAGTCAACAAGAGGTTGAAGAGTGACTAAGACAAGTCAGGAAGGGCAAAATCGGCGAACAAGAACAGTCAGCAAGAGCAGAGAGGGCAACGAAGAACAGTCATCAAGACATCAGAATGCGACTAAGACCAGTCAGCAAGAGGTCAGAGTGCTACCATGAACAGTCAGCAAGTGGTCAGCAGGGGATTAAGAACAAGAAGTCAGAGAATCATGAAGGAGAATCAGCAAAAGGTGAAAGGGTGACTAAGAACAATCAGCAAATGGTGAGAGCACAACTAAGAACAATCATCAAGAGATCAGAGGGTGGCTAAGAAGAGTCAGAAAGAGGTGGGAGGGTTACTAAGAACATTCAGCAAGAGGTGAGAGGGTGACTAAGAACAGACAGCAAGAGGTGAGAGGGCAACCAAGACCAGTCAACAAGTGGTGAGAGGGCGAGAAAGAAAAGTGAGCAAGAGAAGGGGACAGGCAGCAGTCAGCAAGAGATCAGAGGTCAGCTAAGAGCAGTCAGCAAAAGGTGAACAAAGGTGAGTCAGCAAAAGGTCAGAGGGTGACTAAGAACAGTCAAGAAGAAGTCAAAGTGCGATCATGAACAGTGAGCAATACGTTAGAGTCAAGAAGAGGTCAGAGAATGACAAAGGAGAATCTGCAATAATTGAGAGGGCGACTACGACCACTCAGCAAGAGATCAGATGGTGACTATGAACAGCCAACAAGAGGTCAAAGGTTGACTATGAACAGTAAGCAGGAGGTCAGAGGTTTACTAATAACAGTCAGCAATAGCTAGAGGGTGACTAAGAATGGTAAGCAAGAGGTCAGAGAGTGACTAAGAATAATCACCATGAGGTCACAGGGCAACTAAGAATAGTCAGTAAGAGGTCAGACGGTGACTAAGAATAATGAGCAAGAGGTCAAAGAGCGACTTCTAATAGTCAACAAGAGGTCAGAGGGCAATTAAGAAAAGTCATCAGGAGGTGAAAGGGTGGCTAAAAACAGTCAGCAAATGGTGAGCGGACAACTAAGAACAGTCATCAAGAGATTAGAGAGTGACTAAGATGAGTCAGAAAGAGGTGAGAGGATGAATAAGAACAGTCATCAAGATTACAGAGGGCGACTAAGAGCAGTCTGCAAGAAGTGAGAGGGCAACAAAGGACAGTCATCAAGAGGTCAGAGGGAAACTATGAACAGTCAGCAAGAGGTCAGAGGACAAATAGGAACATCCAGGAGTAGGTCAGAGGGCAACCAAGCACAGTCAGCAAGAGGTGAAAGGGCGACTAAGAAAAGCTCGAGGTCAGAGGGCGACTAAGAACAGTCAGCTAGATGTGAGAGGGCGACCAAGAATAGTCAGCAAGAGGTGAGAGGGTGACAAAGAAAAGTAAGGGAGAGGTGAGAAGGTGACAAATAACAGTCAACAAGAGATCAGTAGGTGACTAAAAACAGTTGGCAAGAGGTCAGAGAATCACATAGGTGAGTCATCAAAAGGCCAGAGGGTGACTAAGAACAGTCAGGAAGAGGTCAGAGTGCGACCATTAACAATCAGCAAGAGATTTTAGTTTGACAAAGAGCAAGAAAGAGGTGAGGGAATGACGAAAGAATATTGGCAAGAAGTGAGAGAGCGACTAAGAACAGTTTGCAAGAGGTGAGAGGGCGACTACGAACACTTAGCAAGAGATCAGAATGTGACTATGAACATTCAAAAAGAGGTCAAAGGGTGACTAAGAACAGTTAGGAAGAGCAAAGAGGGCGACCAAGAACAGTCAGCAGGAGGTCAGAGGTTGACTAACAACAGTCAGCAAAAGTGAAAAGGGCAACTAGGAATGGTCAGGAACAGTTCAGAGGGCGACTGAGAACAGTCAGCAAATGGTGAGAAGACATCTATGAACAGCCATCAAGAGATCATAGGGTGACTAAGAAGAATCAGAAAGAGGTGAAAGGGCAACTAAGAACCGTCAGCAAGAAGTGAGAGGGCAACTAAGAACAGTCAGCAAGAGGTTAGAGGGTGACTAAGAACAGTCAGAAAGAGGTGAATGAGTGACTAAGAACAGTCACCAAATGGTGAGAGGGCAACTAAGAACAGTCAGCAAGAGATCAGATGGCAACTAAGAACAGTCAACAAGAGGTCAGAAAATGACCAAGGAGAGTCATCAGAAGGTCATAGGATGACCAATATCAGCCAGAAAAAGGTTAGAGTGCAACTATAGTAGGGGGCCGGATTGGGGGGTGGTCCACTGCTTACCACAACCAGATGATGCAAAGACGAGACGAAGGCAGAATTCAGTTGTAACAGGTCCGAGTTTATTGGCCGTCCTCCTGACGTCTGTAGCCATACACCGCAGCTTGTTTACAGCTCTCCGTTTCCAGGCCCGGGTACCTTCACCTTTCCTTCAGTCGTGATGACGTCCCTTGCGGATCTTTCGCTGGGACTGTCCTAGACCAATCAACCACCAGCGCTTCACCTGCCCGAGGTCGTCGTCCGATCGGTACCCCCGGGGCCTCGTCTGTCCTGCGGTCCATTGTGTCAGGGCCACCCCCTGACTGTCTCTTCCTGTCAGTCCCCTGGTCGAGCTCTTCCACCGTTCTCAGTCTTCTGTCCTGAGTCTTCTCCTCCTGAGCTCCTCCCGGGACTAGCCTCCTTTCCTATTTATCCTCTCTCTCATTGGGAATTCCCCTCCTGGGTTCCTATCTCCCCGCCCCCCATGACTAAGCAGTTTCTATAGCCGTAAGCTGATGTCAAGTCCTGAACTACACTCCCCCCTGCCATCTTGTGGTCAAATCTTGGTACTGCACTCCCTTTTCTGTCTTTCCCTGCTGTTACCTTTCTGTCATTGCCAGTCTCCGTCTGTAGTGCACAAATCGTCCCCTCCTACTTCCAGTCAAGTCTGTCCGTCAAGTCACCTTCCCCACACAACCATGAAAAGTCAGCAAGAGGTCAGAGTGCGACCATGAGCAGTCAGCAAGAGGTAAGATAATGACAAAGGAAAATCAGTTAGAGGTGAGAACAGCCAGCAAGAGGTGATATGGTGACTGTCACAAATCTGTTGTCAGTTGTCCTGGTACCAGGGGCTCCTTTCCTGACCCTAACTCTAGGGGTGCCCTATCTCACCCTGGTGCCATTGCCACATACCTCGCCTTAACTCCTGAATCTGCCCTCAGTCTATACCTTTCCCAACCCAGGGAAGAGGGGAGTAGTACTGTAATACACCAACCAGACTAATTAGTTAATACAAACAGGGATAAAGGAAAATATCAATCATACAAATATACTCACACTTATAACAGAGGAATGCAGCGTGGAGTGGAGGATGGGGTAAAACCAAAGTAGGAGAAGGAGGGGGATTATTACACAACCAAAACCTAGCAACATATGTGGCGCCACTGAGGCTCAGTCGCCACAGAGGTACTGCGCCTTCTCCTAAGGTGTAGTGCCCCACCATCCAGGTAAGGTGGGAACTCCTTGCCACACTCCAACACCTGCATCCCAAACACAGGATAGTTCAGCAGAGGACCAGATTGCAGCTCAATGCTTAGTGGGTAGCAGAGCACCTTTCGTGGATCCTTGCTTCGTAACACGAGATGTGCTGGGAGGTGGGTGGAGTTAGTATAAAAGAAGGGGAAAGATGGGATTTAGAAAGTCAGTCCCTTAGGGGGCCGTCGGACACAGTTCAGTGCAGTCTGACAGAAGGTCGGTGGAGTAGGAAGCCACTCAGTGAGGAGTGGGGGATCCCTGGAAGAAGGGATGGAGGAAGGAGTGCTGCAGCTGCCTCAGTTACCTCAGCCAGCTGGCACGGGAAAGGAAAGAGAAGGAGAGACGTAGAACTGTAACCTGCATTTCCATAAGAGAGAGAAAGACAAGTACGGAACGAAGAGGAGAGAGAACAGAGAGGAGGAGTGGGTTGGATAGGAACCCTGCCTATAGGTTCTCAGCGCAAGGCCGGGGCCTGGTCCCCAAGGTTGTATGGACACTTATGGTTCTGCAGCAGACACCGGTGGAGTAGTTGGCTGTAAATGCACTACTCCTATCAAAGACTTGGGACACAACAGCAAACGAGTAGAGAGCCGGGAATCAGGAGAAGGGAGTCCCCGAAGCAGGCTACAGCTGTCTGTCATACAAGTAGAGTTGTTAGGAACATTTAACAGGAGGAACTTCAGGGAACCACGGTATTGGAGTTCTTCACACTAAAAGGCGCAATAGAGGAGTCGTTCAGGAAAGGCACATGTTGGCGGGGTGCTGACAGGGAGAGTCCTATCTCGCTTGGAGGTTGGCTGGGCCTCTGCCCCGGAGGACACGGTACTGAAGCGGGCACCTGTGTGCACTATGAACTGTGAGTAAAGCTTTGAAACTGCAAACTCTGGTGTCCTCCATTCATTCATCACTAACACCTTCAGCTCTGCTACATCTGGGTACCAACATCTATACCCGTCTGCGCCTCTCCTCATCTATTGCACCTACACTGCCCTGGGACTACAGCTCCACCTGTGGGGAGCTACACCATCTTTGCTGCATCACACCATCAGTCCCAGTGGATCTGCAAGCAGCGTTGGCTTACCATCTTACTTGCCAAACACCATGGGTGGCATCCCGAACTTTCCATATAAACTACATTACAAACATCATCTGCCATTGATATTGGGCGCCCAGGGCCACGGACCGGGTCACCGCTGCTGTGACACATCTCCCCCTGACACCGGCCCGGTACCGAGTACCCCACAGCCCTGGGACGGAGGGCGACCCACAGACACTGATAAATCCACCAAACTCCTTCTCAAACAACAATCACAAACCACCGTCTCCTAACCATGCAGCAAACTATCTTTGACAATGAGTGCTAGCCAGGGCCCACATTATATAGGAGATGGGAGTGGCTAACGGTGCACAGCTGAGAGTCTTAATGCAGGAAAGCTTTCAGGAACTCTCAACTGAGCAGATTAACCCCTGCACTAAAGGAAACCTGCACAGTTTAATATGAAGATGAAGTGTTTCTGAACAGTGCAGGAGTAGGAGAAATCAGACGTTGCGTATGGCACATGAAAAGACCAGATTAACATGGTCAAGGACGTTAAATTATGCTACCCACATCCTCTCCTCAGGACTATATCCCTTCCAGTGTATCAGATACTGGTACAAAGAAATATTACTATTTATTATTATAGAGCCATTTATTCACCTGTACATGAACTAAGTGAGAGTCAACATTCTTAGCTATTTGAAATTCCAAATTTCCACCCACAATGACAGGAGATGGGAGTAGCGGTGAAGGTACAGAGGACACAATGTATTGTTTGAGTAGAAATCAATGAAATGCATTATAAAATCCTAAAGGTGGGCAGCAAAGCAAGGCGCAATGCTATGGGATTGAAGACGGCCACAATCTTATAAGGACCGATGAACCTGGGACTCAGTTTCCAAGAGGGAACAAGCATCTTAATGTTCCTTGAGGACAACCACACCAGGTCACCAACACACAGGTCCGCACCCACCAAACATCTCCGATCAGTCATACTCTTATATTTGGACCCCATCTACCTCAAATTATCAAGAACATTTTGCCACACAGACGTAATTGATGATGAAAACAGTTCTTCAGGTAATCCAGAAGAGTGATTCCCATGAAATGAACTGAACTGAGGATGAAACTAGAAGAATGGGTACTCACCATAGAACCATGACAACTTATTTACCTCAAATTGAGGTAAGTAGGTAACTGTCAGGAAATTATGAGTATTTAACCCCTTCACCCCCAAGGGTGGTTTGCACGTTCATGACCGGGACAATTTTTACAATTCTGACCACTGTACCTTTATGAGGTCATAACTCTGGAACGCTTCTATGGATCCCGGTGATTCTGACATTGTTTTCTCGTGACATATTGTACTTCATGTTAGTGGTAAAATTTCATTCAAATAACTTGCGTTTATTTGTGAAAAAAACAGAAATTTGGCAAGAATTTTGAAAATTTCGCAATTTTCCAACTTTGAATTTTTATGTCCTTAAATCACAGAGATACGGCACACAAAAAACTTGATAACTAACATTTCCCACATGTTTACTTTACATCAGCACAATTTTGGAACCAAAATTTTTTTTTGTTAGGAAGCTATAAGGGTTAAAATTGACCAGCGATTTCTCATTTTTACAACACCATTTTATTTTTAGGACCACATCACATTTGAAGCCACTTTGAGGGGTCTATATGATAGAAAATACCCAAAAGTGACACCATTCTAAAAACTGCACCCCTTAAGGTGCTTAAAACCACATTCAAGAAGTTTATTAACCCTTTAGGTGCGTCACAGGAATTTTTTTGAATATTTAAAAAAAAATGAACATCTAACTTTTTTCTCAAAAAAAATACTTCAGGTTCAATTTTTTTTATTTTACCAAGGGTAACAGGAGAAATTGGACTGCAAAAGTTATTGTGCAATTTGTCCTGAGTACACTGATACCTGATTTGTGGGGGGGAACGACTGTTTCGGTGCATGGCAGAGCTCAGAATGGAAGGAGCGCCGTTTGACTTTTTCAATGCAAAATTGGCTGGAATTCAGATCGGACGCCATGTCACGTTTGGAGAGTCCCTGATGTACCTAAACAGTGGAAACCCCCTACAAGTGACCCCATTTTGGAAACTAGACCCCCCAAGGAACTTATCTAGATATGTGGTGAGAACTTTGAACCCACAAGAGCTTTACAGAAGTTTATAACGTACAGCAGTACAATTAAACATTTTTTTTCCACAAAAATGATCTTTTCACCCCAATTTTTATTTTCCCAAGGGTAACAGGACCCTAAAAGTTATTGTGCAATTTGTCCTGAGTATGCTGATACCCCACATGTGGGGGTAAACCACTATTTGGGCGCATGGCAGAGCTCGGAAGGGAAGCAGCGCCATTTGACGTTTTTGGCTGGAATTGAGATCGGACATCATGTCGCGATTGGAAAACCCCTGATGTACCAAAACAGTGGAAACCCCCCACAAATGACACCATTTTGGAAACTAGACCCCCTAAGGAACTTGTCTAGATGTGTGGTGAGAACTTTGAACCCCCAAGGGCTTCACAGAAGTTTATAACATAAAGCCGTACAATTAAAAAATCATATTGTTTCCACAAAAATGATCTTTTCACCCTCAATTCTTATTTTTCCAAGGGTAACAGCACCCTAAAAGTTATTGTGCAATTTGTCCTGAGTACGCTGATACCCCACATGTGGGGATAAACCACTATTTGGGCGCATGGCAGAGCTCGGAAGGGAAGCAGCGCCATTTGACGTTTTTGGCTGGAATTGAGATCGGACACCATGTCGCGATTGGAAAACCCCTGATGTACCTAAACAGTGGAAACCCCCCACAAATGACACCATTTTGTAAACTAGACCCCCCAAGGAACTTATCTAGATGTGTGGTGAGCACTTTGAACCCCCCAGTGCTTCACAGAAGTTTATAACGCCCGGGCGTGACAATAAAAAATTCGTATTTTTTCCACAAACATGATCTTTTAGTCACCATTTTTTTTATTTTCCCAAGGGTAACAGGAGAAATTGGACCCCAAAAGTTGTTGTCCAATTTGTCCTGAGTATGCTGATACCCCATATGTGGGAGAAAACTACTGTATGGGCACATGTCGGGGATCGGAAGGGAAGTAGTGACGTTTTGGAATGCAGACATTGATGGAATGGTCTGCGGGAGTCATGTTGCCTTTGGAGAGCCCCTAATGTACCTAAACAGTGGAAACCCCCCACAAATGACCCCATTTTGAAAACTAGACCCCCTAAGGAACTTATCTAGATGTGAGGTGAGCACTTTGAACCCCCAAGGGCTTCACAGAAGTTTATAATGCCAGGGTATGAAAATAAAAAAATCGTATTTTTTCCACAAACATGATCAATTATTCCCCAATTTTTTTATTTTCCCAAGGGTAACAGGAGAAATTGAACCCCAAAAGTTGTTGTCCAATTTGTCCTGAGCAAGCTGACACCCCATATGTGGGAGAAAACTACTGTATGGACACACGTCAGGGCTCGGAAGGGAAGTAGTGACGTTTTGGAATGCAGACATTGATGGAATGGTCTGCGGGTGTCATGTTGCCTTTGGAGAGCCCCTAATGTACCTAAACAGTGGAAACACCCAAAAATGACCCCATTTTGGAAACGAGAACCCCTAAGGAACTTATCTAGATGTGTGGTGAGCACTTTGAACCCCCAAGGGCTTCACAGAAGTTTATAATGCCCGGGCATGAAAATAAAAAAATCGTATTTTTTCCACAAACATGATCAATTAGTCCCCAATTTTTTCATTTTCCCAAGGGTAACAGGAGAAATTGAACCGCAAAAGTTGTTGTCCAATTTGTCCTGAGTATGCTGATACCCCATATGTTGGAGAAAACTACTGTATGGACACACGTCGGGGCTCGGAAGGGAAGCAGTGCCATTTTGGAATGCAGACTTTGATGGAATGGTCTGCGGGTGTCATGTGCGTTTGGAGAGCCCCTGATGTACCTAAACTATTGAAACTCCCCAAAAGTGACCCCATTTTGGACACTAGACCCCCCCACGGAACTTATCTAGATGTGTGGTGAGCACTTTGAACCCCCAAGTGCTTCACAGAAGTTTATAACGCTCGGACGTGAAAATAAAAAAATAATTTTTTTCCACAAAAATGATATTTTTGCCCCCAGTTTTTTATTTTCCTAAGGGTAACAGGAGAAATTGGACCCCAAAAATTGTTTTGCAATTTGTCCTGAGTAGGCTGATACCCTACATGTGGGGGTAAAGCACTGTTTGGGCGCATGGCAGAGCTTGGAAGGGAAGGAGCACCATATGACTTTTTCAACTCAGAATTGGCTGGAATTGAGATCAGACGCAATGTTGCATTTGGAGAGCCCCTGATGTGCCCAAACAGTGGAAACCCCCAATTCTAACTCCAACCCGAACCCCAACACACCCCTAACCCTAATCTCAGCCCTAACCCTAGCCCTAACCCAAGCCCTAGCCCTAGCCCTAACCCTAACCCTAGCCCTAACCCTAACCCTAGCCCTAACCCTAGCCCTAACCCTAACCCTAATGGAAAAATGGAAATAAATACATTTTTTTAATTTTATTATTTTTCCCTAACTAAGGGGGGTGATAACGGGGGGTTTGATTTACTATTTATGGCTGTTTTTATTTTTGGCAGCTGTCGCACGCTAAAAGAAGCTTTTTATTGTAACAATAGTTTTTGCATCACCACATATTGAGAGCTATAATTTTTCCGTATTTTGACCCACCGAGTCATGTGAGGTCTTATTTTTTGCGGGACGAGTTGACGTTTTTATTGGTACCATTTTCGGGCACGTGACATTTTTTGATCGCTTTTTATTCCGATTTTTGGGGCGCAGAATGAACAAAAACCAGCGTTTCATGAATTTCTTTTGGGGGAGTGCGTTTACACCGTTCCGCGTGCGGTAAAATTGATAAAGCGGTTTTATTCTTCGGGTCAGTACGGTTACAGCGATACCTCATTTAGGTCGTTTTTTTATGTTTTGTCGGTTTTTTGCAATGAAAACTATTATATATAAAAAATAATTATTTTTGCATCGCTTTATTCTGCAGCTATAACTTTTTTATTTTTTTGCTGATGATTCTGTATGGCGGCTCGTTTTTTGCGGGACAAGATGACGTTTTCAGTGGTACCATGGATATTTATATGCGTCTTTTTGATCGCGCGTTATTACACTTTTTGTTTGGCGGTATGATAATAAATAATTATTTTTTGCTTCGTTTTTTATTTTTATTTTTTAAGGGGTTCGCTAAAGGGGTTAACTAATGGGACAGTTTTATAGGGCGGGTCGTTACGGATGCGGCGATACCTAATATGTGTACTTTTATTGTTTTGTTTTTTTTTATTTTCAAAAAATGAATTTATTGGGGAATATTTTTTTTTTTTTTACTAATTTATTTGGCGATTTTTTTTTAAATTATTTTTACACTTTTTTTTATTTTTTTTTACTTTATTACATAGTCCCAGGTGGGACATCACTGTCCTGTGACAGATCGCTGATCTGTCACATCACAGATCACTGTGACAGAACAGCAATCTGTCACAGGCATTGAAGAAGACTTCCTCTTGCCTGCGCTTTGCAGGCACTGAGGAAGCCAGCTTCCTCCAGGCTCCCGAAGGCCCCCGTCGCCATCTTGGATTCGGGGGCCTGGAGGAAAGGAGCCCCCCGCAGCAGCGCTGCACATTGCGCTGCCGTGGGGAGCTCAGGGAAGCACGGAGGGAGCCCCCTCCCTGCCGATGCTTCCCTTTAACTCCCGGTACACCGCGATCATGTTTGATCGCGGTGTGCAAGGGGTTAACGTGTCGGGGGCGGTCCGTGACCGCCCCTGACACATTGTGCCGGGTGTCAGCTGTGATAATCAGCTGACACCCGGCCGCGATCAGCGGCGCTCACCACGTGGGCGCCGCTGATCGCGGTAGAGGTACTATCCCGTCCATGGGCATAGGGGCCCGGGTCCCATGGACGGGATAGTACGTCGGATGTCAGGAAGGGGTTAATAAATGTTCGACTTATACTCTTGGCACTGCCTGTCGCCCTACTCCCAGTTGCTTTGTGCACTGTACTTCTGATTTGTCCTCTCTCTGCCTGTATGAAATACTATCCACCTTCCCCCCCTCCCTCCCCCCTCCTTTCCAGCTGCTGGTCACACTGATGGTGTCAAGCCAGTTAAATGTGGTTTGTTTTCAGCCCGTAGAAGCGAGTAATCATGAAACGGCCGTTGTCCGGCACCTCCCTCCCCTAGCATTCCTCTAACGTCCTGCATGTCCACATACCTGTTGATGGAATTCATGTGAAATAAAGACGCACAGTTTTTCAGCTCTATTGGTGAGTGCTGCATTTTTCTTCTTTTTTCATGATACATTGAAATATTTATGTTTCTTCATGCAAGCACCTCTGGTTTTTGACTGAACTATACACCGCAATACTTCAGATAAATAGCTCCGTCTGTTAATGTGGTGATTTGTGTGCCCTAGTCTGCCGTTCATCTGTGTGCTTTTTTGCTGTGGTCAAGAGTGACCACGTAGGTGACTGGGTTGAGCTGTTGGTGTATGACGTAAGCGCCTTTTCCAAGCCGCCTGAAGCTTATCCTTTGGTACAGGGACCAGCACCCACACCTTCTGACCCACCTGGTAGGTCCACTCCCGGGCATTTTGGTCATACCAGTGCTTCTGCTCAGCCTGGGCCTGCACCATATTTTCATGCCCCAACTGCGTCAAGGTCTGCATTTTGTCACGGAAGCGCATGACATACTCCACGATGCAGTACTCTGCAGGATAAGATGTGGATATTTGTCCGCGCTGCCCGAATGATAAAATTCCAAGATATAGTAGAAGTTCAATAGTGGTTTATTCGACGCGTTTAAGGGTGAATACCACCCCTTACTCAGGAAATACCACGTATAACTTATATAGGTGTTTAAATACATCCAAGAATCAAAAAAAACAGGCGCCAAACAGTCAAATGACATATGTCAAAGATCAAAGTCAGTAAATGGTTAATAGAACATTGTTTTCAGAAAAATCACATAAACCTTTTGGAAAAACCATTCTAATATCTTGTATATTTCAATTTACAGGTTGACAAATGAAAAATAAAAATTATTTCAAGAGAGAAAAAAAGGAATAAGAAAACAGAACATGTAGTGCGAACTTCAAAAAACAAGTTCTCATGTTATGGGAGTCAACTCCTTAGACCATTAGACTGCAATGAAATCTGCCTTCACTTTTCCAAGAAGAATGTTAAAGCGTCTGCTATAATAAATATGTGTTAAAATTTTTAGGAGAGAATATATCTTCATTAATTAAAATGTGTAACTTTTTATATAAAATATATCTACTATATAATCGTCTAATTCTGTTTATAACGGAAATCCCGGGACGCTGATTGGTCACGGCCGGCCGGCCGCAACCAATTAGCAACAGGCACAGTCCGGCCGCAAATTGGCACGGCATTCGAACGGCGCACTCCACCGCAGGTCATCTACTGCCACATGGAGGTCAGCGGCGACGCAGCCGGGAGATGACCGGCGCAGCGCTCAATGTGCAGATGGTACCCAGGGTACGGAGGAGAGGAGACTCTCCTCCAGGCCCTGGGTACCATAAACCTATTAAAAATAGAATTAAAATAAAAAATAGTGATATACTCACCTTCCAACGGCCCCCGGACTCTTTCCCTCCTCTCACCACGCGCCCGTTATCTTCCGGTCCCAGTAATGCTTTGCGCGAAAGACCGCTGATGACGTTGCGCTCTCGTGAGAGTGACAGAAACAACACTTGCGGGGATCGGTTGCAGGCCTGGCGTTGGCAAAGGGGACAATTCCTCCAGTGGGTCAGCTGGTAGGGGTACTGGGGTGGGTTGATGGCTTACCATCAGACCTTTGTCACCTTCAGAAGTACTCTGATGACTCAGTGATAGTCGGAGGTATTGAGAGAGACCGGGGGGAGGAGGAATACAGAAGGGTGGTTTTGGACTTTGTTGACTGGTGCCAGGCTAACCATTTAGAACTCAACGTAAAGAAAACCAGGGAGCTGGTGTTGAGTTATGGAAGGTGCATGAAGGATTGCTTACCTATCACTATTGATGGTCAGGATGTGGAGATGGTGGAGAATTTCAAATATTTGGGGGTTCACCTGGACAGCAAGCTTGATTGGAGGTGCCATATGGAGAAGGTTTGCAAGAAAGGGATGAGTAGACTTTACTTCCTAAGGAAGTTAAGGTCGTTTAATGTGTGTAGCAAAATGCTTGAAATGTTCTACCAATCCATTGTGGCGAGTGCAATCTTTGATGCAATTATATGCTGGGGTAGTAGTGTGCGCACAGCTGACGCGAATAAGCTGAATAAACTTATCAAGAAGGCTAGTGCGGCGGTGGGTCTACAACTCAGGACTTTCGAGGAGGTATTAGAGGATAGAATTACTAAGAAATGCAAGGCTATAATGAGCAACAATACACACCCGCTCTATGAACTGTTTGCGAAGCAAAAGAGCACATTCAGCAAGCGTCTACTCCAACTAATGTGTAAAAAGGAAAGATATAGAAAATCGTTTGTTCCGACAGCTGTGGGGATGTTTAACAAATGTATAAGTGTAAAGCATCCCAAGACTAAATGAAGTTCAAAGTGTATGGGGGGGAATTGGTGAGTTACAAGTACCAGTCTATCCGCATCTGCTGTCCATATAGACTTATTTTGTAAAGTGTGTATTGTTCTTGTAATGTTCTTGATCTTTGTTCTGCTGCTGTAATACTGTAATTTCCTCCGGGATCAATAAAGTTTATCTAATCTAATCTAATCTAATCTACCCTCTTTCCAGCTGGCGGTGACAGGCTTCCGCACCTCCAGTTTACGGTTGGCCTCGTAGGTGTCGGTGATGTGCGCTGCCTTGTCTGCATCTTTTGGCTCCCAGTCCATTACGAACTGTCGCATCTCAGCCAGACAAAGATGTAGGAACTGGTCTTTTATCATCAGGACCCACAGCTGCTCAAAGGTGGTCGCTGACAGTCCTTGTACCCACTAGTCAAAATGGGTTCTGAGTCCATGCACCACATCACTGTAGCTGTCGTGTGGGTCATGTTGGAGGTTCCAGAACTTTTTACGGTAGACCTCAGGAGTCAGTTGGTATTTCTTTATCAGGGCCTGCTGATGGCCTCATAGTTTCCATCTTGGTCTGGAGAGAGAGATGCAAATTCCTCCAGAGCTTTTCCTTTGAGCTCTGGGGTTAAATATTGGGCCCATTGGGTCTTGGGCAGCTGGTACTGTCTGCAGACTTTTTCAAATCCCTGCAGAAAAATGTCCAGGTTTTCATCCTTGTCATGTCGCCATGTCTGTCATGTCTGATATGTCTGTTTTGCCTCATGACCCCTGGAGCGGTGTGCAAGCGCATCTCATGTCTGCTATCCTGCATGTTCCCCAGAGCAGTGTGCACACTCACCTCATAACTGTTGAGCTACGGGATGCCTGCGTTTCTGCTCTGCCTTCTGTGATCGTCTCGTCATGTCTAGAACCCCTGATCATGTGTCCCTCCTATGTTCCAGCAGAGGCTGGTTCTGCATTCATCTCTGCGTGTCTGGAATCCTGATCATGTGACTGCTCCCTGTGATCCTGGAGGACTGAACTGGAAGTTCTCCCCTGGTCCTGACCCGGAAGTGGAGGTGCTATACCCTATATCAGACCGCCCCTTCCTTTGCTCAGGGCCTGGGTATTGTGCTGCTTCCCTGCATGGCTGCTTGGTCTGCTGGGTCGCTCCCTCTATTCTGTGCCACTGCACTTTGCTCTGTCGTGCGTCTCTGCACATGCTCCGTGCTTGTACTCCGTCTCTTGTCCCATGCCTTGTCTAGTGTTTGTCCTTCGTGCCATGTTTTGTCTCTGCTCTGCTTTGCCTTGTAGTCCTTCCTTGCTCTGATTCCGTTCTGTGCTTCAGTCTAGCTCCCTTTCCTTGCTCCATACCTTGCATTGCTCTGCCTGGTTCCTCCTTATGGTCTCTGTCTTTGCTTGCTCTGCCTCGCTCTCTCCTATGGTGCTCTGAAGTGCTCTCTTGCACACGCACCATTCCTCCTCTCTTACCTTTTGTGCTCCTTTCCATGTCTAGTCCCAAGGCTCTGCCTTGGCCCGGCTCTGGGCTTCGCCTACGCTCCGCTGCTAGTCTCTTTCCTATTGTGCTCTCTTGCACGTTTCTAGGCTAGTCCCAAGGCTTTACCTTGGCCCGGCTCTGGGCTTCGGCCTACGCTCCGCTGCTAGCCCTGGTCCTTGCTCTGACCTGACTTTGCCTATGTTTCCGTTCCTGGTTCCGTATTCTGCCTATGCTCTGCCCTGGTTCTCGTCTTGCCTTGCTTTCCTGCTCCGTGTGCCCTTTGCATGCGCCTGGCCTTCCTAGCCTCCTGTTTGTGCCTCAGCCATGCCCGCCCTAGCCGTGCCCGCCTGCTTGTGCCTCAGCCGTGCTCGTTGGTCAGTGACAGCTGTGTCGCCTGCCATGCCTCAGCCGGGTTCGATGGAGTCTGTCAGTGCCGCAGCCCGATCAGCTAGTCAGTGCCCCAGCCGTGTGCTCTGTGCTCCCTTGCACCTCACGCTGTTTCTGCACTGCGCTCTACGTGCTCTCTAAAGCACGCGCAGGCCCTCGCCTGCTCCTTGGCATACCTCCCCGTGCTTCTGTATAAGTACGCGCAGGTCTTGCCATGTACCCTGTCGTGCCCTCTTGCACGCACAGGTCCTAACCCTGTCCTCGCCTAACCCTGTCGTGCCTCTCTGTACGTGCAGGACTCTGCCTCGCCTGACCCTGGCGTGCCTCTCTGCACGCACAGGACTCTGCCTCGCCTGACCCTGGCGTGCC
Source organism: Dendrobates tinctorius (assembly GCF_039654945.1). NCBI lineage: Eukaryota > Metazoa > Chordata > Amphibia > Anura > Dendrobatidae > Dendrobates > Dendrobates tinctorius. The sequence goes on along the minus strand of NW_027361696.1, from coordinate 9,771,624 downwards.
TCTCTGCACACGCAGGACTCTGCCTCGCCTGACCCTGGCGTGTCCCTCTGCACGCGCAGGCCTCCGTCCTTGAATCTGACCCTGGCGTGTTCCTTAACACGCATCGTGCCTCTAACTTGTCTTGTCTCCTTGCATGGAACCCTGGTTTGTCTGCCGGATGCCCGGAACCTTCCAATCGCTGCCAGAGATCGTAAGCCTGATGACTGCGGCCTGATGTCCGGAGCTGATGTCCGCAGCCTGATGCCCTGATCATGTCGATCATTGCCAGATGTCCGGAGTCCGATGCCAGCGTGCCGTTGCCTACCATCTCGCATGTACCATGTCTTGGACCTTGGGGTGTCTCCTTGCACGCACTCTGCCTTGGACTCTGGCGTGTCTCCTAGCACGCACCTTGTCTTGGACTCTAGCGTGTCCTAGCACGCATCCTTCCTAGGAACTCTGGTGTGAACCCTAACACGTACCCTGCCTTGGACACTGGTATGATTTCTGCACGAGTTATGTCTGGAACATTTGGCATGCCCTTGCACGCATCTTGCCGTGTTTCACTGTTTGTGCTGTTATGAATGAGTCACCGGAGGAGGAGAAAACAAAAATACAAGCTAAGTCCAGAAAACCGGAGAGGTTGGTAGCTATCGGATTGCAGACCCCTGATCCTATTCACCACAACTAACAGTAGTCGTGGGGGGTTCCTACGGTGCCCTAGACCCCTCGTCACACCCGGAGAACTACATAAGCCTAAAATGGAAAGGGGAAATCTAAACTGCCCCAGAGCAGACCCCAAAGCAATAGACAGCCCCCAACATGTATTGTCGGTGAAAAACAGATGAAAACACAAACACAGACATAAACACAGGCTGAGCAAATGATGGGGCCTGACTAACTAGATAGGACAGGACAGAAAAGATGCTGGCTGCAATCCGCAAAAAACCCTACAAAAATGTCCCAACCGTCTGATAGGAAAAAAGGCCCTGAAGTCGCTAGACTTCAAAATCACTATATCAGCACTCAGGTATATTCTGAAAACAGAGCAAAGAGATCAACTGATCAGAGACAAAAATGGAATTCAGCCAGTCCCAACCAGGGCTGGCTGAACACAAACACTAAGTAACAGACAAAATCTCATGTAATAATAGCAGGGCAAAACTTAGCTTTTAGTAGACAGGAACTAAAACTGGATGCCAGAGCTCAGAGCAGAAAGGATCACCAGCAAACCCTGCAGGGCGTCGGCTGCCTTATATCCACTCAGAAATTCCAGATGTCCAATCACACTCCGCCTGTTCAGATAACAGGTTCTTCCCATCCCAATCAATTTCACTGCCTCTCTTCACCAGCAGAGGGAGTTCATCAGACATCAAAGGTGAAGGGGAAAATGAACTCACAACAGTACCTCCCCCTTGAGGAGGGGTCACCGAACCCTCATCCACGCCACCAGGGCGATCAGGATGGGCCCGATGAAAAGCACAAACCAATCTTTCGGCATGAATATCGGATACAGGGACCCAAGAATTATCCTCCTGGCCATAACCCTTCCATTTAACCAAATACTGGAGTCTCCATCTAACCAGACGAGAATCCAGTATCTTCTCAACCTCATATTCCACATTACCTTCAACCAATACAGGGTCAGGAGGTGCCACCACAGGAACTACTGGCTCAACAAACCTCTTTAACAGAGACTTATGAAGCACGTTATGGATCTTGAATGTAACAGGAAGAGCCAATCGAAAAGAGACCGGATTAAGAATCTCCAAAATCTTGTAAGGTCCAATAAATCTAGGTTTAAACTTTGGAGAAGTCACCTTCATAGAGATATTCTTTGATGACAACCAAACCATATCACCCACCTTAAACCGGGTACCAATGGTCCTATGCCGGTTGGAGAACCGCTGGGCCTTTTCCTGGGAGAGAGACAACTTATCCACCACTTGGTCCCAGATCTGGTGCATTCTCTCTACCACAGTGTCAACACCTGGGCAGGCAGAAGACTCCACCTGCCCTGAAGAGAATCGAGGATGAAGCCCAAAGTTACAAAAAAAAAGGTGACATCAAAGTGGCAGAACTAGCTCCATTATTTAAAGCAAATTCGGCCAAGGGCAAAAATGAAACCCAATCATCCTGATCAGCAGAAATAAAACATCTCAAATACGACTCCAAAGTCTGATTTGTTCTCTCCGTCTGCCCATTGGTCTGAGGGTGAAACGCAGAGGAGAAGGACAACTGAATTCCCAGCTTGGAACAGAAAGTCCTCCAAAATCTAGAAACAAACTGAACTCCTCTGTCAGATACAATGTTCTCAGGAATCCCGTGCAAGCGAACCACCTGTTGCAAAAACAAGGGCACCAACTCTGAGGAAGATGGCAACTTAGGGAGTGGTACAAGATGGACCATCTTAGAGAATCTATCACAAATCACCCAAATAACAGTCATTCTCTGAGAGACAGGCATATCAGAGATAAAATCCATTGAAATATGGGTCCATGGCCTCCTGGGCACCGGCAAAGGCATCAACAACCCACTAGAGCGAGAACAAGGTTTAGACCGGGAGCAAGTCCCACAGGACTGCACAAAATTCCTGACATCACGAGACAAGGCGGGCCACCAAAAAGACCGACTCACCAAATCTCTAGTACCAAAAATACCTGGATGACCAGCCAATGCGGAGCAATGAACCTCAGACATCACTCTCTTCCTCCACTGGTCAGGAACATACATTTTTCCAATGGGACAACGCTCAGGTTTGTCCTCCTGAAACTCTTCCAGAGTACGTCTCAAATCGGGCGAGATGGCAGAAAGAACTACCCCCTCACCTAAGATGGTAGCAGGCTTGGTCACAATAGGAGAATCAGCAAAGAAACTCCTAGAGAGGGCGTTTGCATTGACATTCTTAGTGCCCGGAAGAAAAGAGACCACAAAATCAAAACGTGTGAAAAACAAGGCCCACCTAGCCTGTCTAGGATTCAAGTGTTTGGCTGACTCCAGGTAAATCAAATTCTTGTGGTCAGTAAGGACCATGACTTGATGTTTAGCTCCCTCCAACCAATGTCTCCACTCCTCAAATGCCCATTTCATGGCTAACAGTTCCCGATTCCCCACATCATAGTTACGTTCGGATGGGGAGAACTTTCGGGAAAAGAAAGCACAGGGATTCATTTTAGATGTTACAGGATCTTTTTGGGACAAAACAGCTCCTGCACCAATCTCAGAAGCGTCCACCTCTACCTGAAACGGGAGTGAGACATCAGGTTGCCGCAAAACCGGGGCAGAAGTGAACCTTCGTTTCAGCTCCTGAAAGGAAGAAACAGCCTCCAGAGACCAATTCAGCACATCAGCACCTTTCTTAGTCAAATCAGGCAATGGTTTGGCAATACCAGAAAAATTAGCTATAAAATTACGATAAAAATTAGCAAAATCCAAAAACTTCTGGAGGGCCTTCAAAGAAGTGGGCTGAACCCAATCATAAATGGCCTGTACCTTGGCCCGGTCCATTTCAATAGTTGACGGAGACAAAATAAATCCCAAAAATGAAATCCTCTGTACACCAAAAAGGCATTTCGATCCCTTGACATACAGGGAATTCTCCCTCAAAATCCGGAACACAGTCCGAACATGTTCCACATGAGAGTCCCAATCCTTGGAAAAGATCAAAATATCATCCAGATAGATGATCAAAAATTTATCCACAAAATCTCGGAAAATATCATTCATGAAGCACTGGAAGACAGAAGAGGCATTAGTGAGCCCAAAAGGCATCACCAGGTACTCAAAATGTCCCTCCGGAGTATTAAATGCTGGCTTCCATTCACCCCCCTGCTTAATGCGAATAAGATTATACGCCCCTCTGAGGTCAAGCTTGGTAAACCAGCAAGCACGTTTAACTCTGGAGAATAGATCAGAAATCAGGGGTAACGGATACTGATATTTAACAGTAATTTTGTTGAGGGAACGATAGTCAATACAAGGCCTTAATGAACCATCTTTCTTGGCCACAAAAAAAACCCCCAGCACCTAAGGGTGAAGAGGATGGTCTAATATGACCCTTCTCCAATGACTCCTTAATATAGGATCGCATAGCCTCGTGCTCGGGTACAGATAAATTGAAAAGTCAACCCTTGGGAAATTTACACCCAGGGCTCAGCTCAATTGCACAGTCATAACTCCTATGAGGAGGCAAAGACGCACTAAATACATCATAAAAATCAGCCAAATAGTCAGGAACATCATGCGACTGGGGAGAGGTGGAGAAAACAGGAGAGTCACTAAGGGCACAACGACAACCCCAACTCACCACAGACACAGATTTCCAATCCAAAACTGGATTATGGATTTGCAACCAGGGAAACCCCAGAACGATGGTATCATGCAAATTATGCAACACCAAAAATCTGCAATTTTCTTGATGGTCTGGGGTGACCCGCATTACCACCTGGGTCCAAAACTGAGGTTTATTCTTCACCAAAGGAGTAGCATTAATACCCTTCAAAGGGATAGGCGTCCACAGAGGTGTCATAGGAAACCCACAACGTTTAGCAAAATCCAAGTCCATCAGGTTCAGAGCTGCTACTGAATCCACAAGAGCCTTAGCGGAAAATGTGGACAGGGAGCAGATCAGAGTAATTGCCAGAAGAAACTTAGGTTGAACATCACCCACAGCAAATGTGTGTGCAAAACGTTTCTCGTTTAGGGCAGACAGAAATCATATGAAAGGCATCTCCACAGAAAAAACACAGCTTATTACGCCTTCTGAACTCCTGACATTGCGCCCTAGACAAAACTCTATCACACTGCATAGGTTCAGACATTTGTTCAACAGGTGGCAACACCTCTCGTACAGTTTTGTGTTCACGCCAACGCCGATCAACCTGAATGGCGAATGACATAGAATCGTCAAGACCAGAGGGAACAGGAAATACCACCATAGTATCTTTTACGGTTTCTGACAAACCCTTCTGAAAGAGAGCTGCCAAGGCACCATCATTCTAGGTAGTAAGGACCGCCCACTTTCGGAATTTTTGACAGTACAACTCTGAATCTTGACCCTGGCTCAATGCCAACAGGGCCTTTTCAGCCTGATCAATAGCATTAGGTTCATCATACAACAACCCCAAGGCCTGAAAAAATACGTTCACATCAGTCAGAATAGGATCATCAGGTTTCAAAGAAAACGCCCAATCCTGGGGATCGCCGCGCAGCAAAAAGATGACAATTTTAACCTGCTGCGCGGAGCTCCCCGATGAGTTAGGCTTCGAGGCAAAAAATAATTTACAATTATTCTTAAAATTCAGAAATTTAGACTGATCCCCATAAACACATCAGGAGTAGGGATCTTTGATTCAGCAGCATGTGAATGAGCAAGGTAGGCGGAAATTCCCCACACTTCAGCAGTAAGCTGCTCCACACGATCAGACAATTGCTCTATCTCCATTGAGAAAAAATTCCTCCTCCGGCCTCAGAGAAATAGAGGAAAAAATATACACACAAAAAAATTCTGACACTTTTTTTTTTTTTTACAATTCTCTCCTGCTATTGAGTACCCTAGAATCTGCGGTATGGCTGGTGATTCTGTTATGAATGAGTCACCGGAGGAGGAGAAAACAAAAATACAAGCTAAGTCCAGAAAAACAGAGAGGTTGGTAGCTATCGGATTGCAGACCTCTGATCCTATTCACCACAACTAACAGTAGCCGTGGGGGGTTCCTACGGTGCCCTAGACCTCTCGTCACAGCCGGAGAACTACATAAGCCTAAAGAAGGAAAGGGGAAATCTAAACTGCCCCAGAGCAGACCCCAAAGCAATAGACAGCCCCCAACATGTATTGTCGGTGAAAAACAGATGAAAACACAAACACAGACAGAAAGACAGGCTGAGCAAACGATGGGGCCCAACTAACTAGATAGGACAGGACAGAAAAGATGCTGGCTGCAATCCGCAAAAAACCCTACAAAAATGTCCCAACCGTCTGATAGGAAAAAAGGCCCTGAAGTCGCTAGACTTCAAAATCACTATATCAGCACTCAGGTATATTCTGAAAACAGAGCAAAGAGATCAACTGATCAGAGACAAAAATGGAATTCAGCCAGTCCCAACCAGGGCTGGCTGAACACAAACACTAAGTAACAGACAAAATCTCATGTAATAATAGCAGGGCAAAACTTAGCTTTTAGTAGACAGGAACTAAAACTGGATGCCAGAGCTCAGAGCAGAAAGGATCACCAGCAAACCCTGCAGGGCGTCGGCTGCCTTATATCCACTCAGAAATTCCAGATGTCCAATCACACTCCGCCTGTTCAGATAACAGGTTCTTCCCATCCCAATCAATTTCACTACCTCTCTTCACCAGCAGAGGGAGTTCATCAGACATCAAAGGTGAAAGGGAAAATGAACTCACAACATTGTGCCCTGCACCTGATTCCCTGTTTATGCCTTGCACCTGAATAAAGTGTGAAACCACCTTCGCTGAAGAAACTCTGAGACTTCGCTTTATGTTTGGTATCCTGCCTGTCCTGTTGTCAGACACTCATTTGTGTCTTCCTGAGCCGGCCGTCTGGTCCAGCTGCTGTGGTGGCTCACCCCCTTGGTCTTGCCCCTGACACTCCCTGTATAGGGGGTGGATTCTCACTAGGTCAGCTCGCCCTAGGTGGGTGGGTGCCACGGCCCAGAGGGTCCACTCTAAAAAGGAAAACGACTCAGCGTCAGCTGACGCTCGTCACAATTCTTTTCCATCACAGGAAAATGCTCTGGCCGGGGTTTAAGGAACTGAGTGTTGCTGGACTCGCTGGGGAGACCTCTGCCCCTGGATTCGGGCTAACTCCAGCTGGTACTCCTGCTCGGTCCTCTTGGCCTCTCGCTAGGCTTGGGTCTCTCGCTCAGCCCTCTCCTAGTATTGCTGAATCAGCTACAGACATCTCTCCTGATCATCTTTGGGAAGTTGTTCCAAGGCCTTCTGCAGGTGGGGGTCCAGACTACCCTGGTTACGAATAGGACTCGTAGGCATCGGTTGGACCTCCGCCGCAGCACCACCTGCGCTTGGGCTGGCTTCCGAACCACATTGCATCAGGGACCATGGAATCAACCTATGCATGCAAAGGGTAATAAGAGTAATACTCCGGAGGGACATTTTGAGTACCTGGTGATTGATGCCTTTTGGGCTCACTAATGCCCCTTCTGACTTCCAGTCCTTTATGAATGATATTTTCCGTGACTTTGTGGATAAGTTTTTGATCATCTATCTGGATGATATTTTGATCTTTTCTAGTGATTGGGATTCTCATGTGGAACACGTCCGGACTGTATTCCGGATTTTGAGGGAGAATTCCCTGTTTGTTAAGGGATCGAAATGCCTCTTTGGTGTACAGAGGATTTCATTTTTGGGATTTATCTTGTCTCCATCGACTATTGAAATGGACCTGGCCAAGGTACAGGCCATTTTTGATTGGGTTCAGCCTACTTCTTTGAAGGCTCTCCAGAAGTTTTTGGGTTTTCCTAATTTCTATTGTAAATTTATAGGTAATTTTTCTGGTATTGTCAAACCACTGACTGATCTGACCAAGAAGGGCGCTGATGTGCTGAATTGGTCTCCTGAGGCTGTCTCAGCATTTCAGGAGCTTAAGCGGAGATTTACTTCAGCTCCAGTTTTACGACAACCTGATGTCTCACTTCCATTTCAGGTGGAGGTAGATGCTTCTGAGATTGGTGCAGGAGCTGTTTTGTCCCAAAGAGACCCTGTGACTTCTATGATGAATCCTTGTGCCTTCTTTTCTCGTAAGTTCTCCCCATCTGAACGTAACTATGACGTGGGGAATCAGGAATTGTTGGCCATGAAGTGGGCATTTGAGGAGTGGAGACATTGGCTGGAGGGAGCCAGACATCAGGTTGTGGTCCTCACCAATCACAAGAATTTGATTTATCTGGAGTCGGCAAAATGCTTGAATCGCAGACAGGCTATATGGGCCTTGCTTTTCACGCGTTTTAATTTTGTGGTCTCTTTTCTTCCGGGCACTAAGAATGTTAAGGCAGACGCTCTTTCTAGGAGTTTCTTTGCTGATTCTCTTAATGTGACCGAGCCTACTACCATCATAGGTGAGGGGGTAGTTCTTTCTGCCATTTCGCCCGATTTGAGACGCACCCTGGAGGAATTTCAGGAGGATAAACCTGAGCGTTGCCCTATGGGAAAATTGTATGTTCCTGACCAGTGGAGAAAGAGAGTGATGTCTGAAGTTCATTGCTCCGCATTGGCTGGTCATCCAGGTATTTTTGGTACCAGAGATTTGGTGAGTCGGTCTTTTTGGTGGCCCGCCTTATCTCGTGATGTCAGGAATATTGTGCAGTCCTGTGGGACTTGTTCTCGGTCTAAACCCTGTTCTCGTTCTAGTGGGTTGCTGGTGCCCCTGCCGTTGCCCAAGAGGCCACGGACTCATATCTCAATGGATTTTATTTCTGATCTTCCTGTTTCTCAGAGAATGACTGTTATCTGGGTGATTTGTGATAGTTTTTCGAAGATGGTCCATCTTGTACCACTCCCAAAGTTGCCATCTTCCGCTGAGTTGGTGCCCTTGTTTTTACAACAGGTGGTTCGGTTACATGGGATTCCTGAGAACATTGTATCGGACAGAGGAGTCCAGTTTGTTTCCAGATTCTGGAAAGCCTTTTCTTCCAATCTGGGAATTCAGTTATCCTTCTCCTCCGTGTTTCATCCCCAGACTAATGGGCAGACTGAGAGAACAAACCAGACCTTGGAGTCTTATTTTAGATGTTTTATATCTGCTGATCAGGATGATTGGGTTTCGTTTTTGCCCTTGGCCGAATTTGCGCTGAACAATAGAGCTAGTTCTGCCACTTTGATGTCACCCTTTTTCTGTAATTTTGGGTTTCATCCTCGATTCTCTTCAGGGCAAGTGGAATCTTCATCCTGCCCAGGTGTGGACACTGTGGTTGAGAGAATGCAGCAGATATGGGACCAAGTAGTGGATAAGTTGTCACTCTTTCAGGAAAAGGCCCAGCGATTTTCCAACCCACGTAGGACCATTGGTCCCCGGTTTAAAGTGGGTGATATGGTCTGGTTGTTGTCTAAGAATATTCCTATGAAGGTTGCATCTCCAAAATTTAAGCCAAGATTTATTGGACCTTATAAAATTTTGGAGATTCTTAATCCTGTTTCTTTTCGATTGGCTCTTCCAGTTACGTTCAAGATCCATAACGTATTTCATAAATCACTGTTGAAGAGGTTTGTTGAGCCAGTAGTTTCTATGGCAGCACCTCCTGTCCCTGTATTGGTTAAAGGCAATATGGAATATGAGGTAGAGAAAATACTGGATTCTCGTTTGGTTAGACGGAGACTCCAGTATTTGGTCAAATGGAAGGGTTATGGACAGGAGGATAATTCTTGGGTCTCTGCCTCTGATATTCATGCCAATAGATTGGTTCGTGCTTTTCACCGGGCCCATCCTGATCGGTCTGGTGGCGTGGATGAGAGTTCGGTGACCCCTCCTCAAGGGGGGGATACTGTTGTGAGTTCATTCTCTGGTCCACCAGTAGTGAGTTCTCCTTCCAGACTCCCTCTGGTGGTAGCAGGAGGTAGTGAGGCTGATTTAATACCACCTGATAATAAGGATGACGATTGGACCTCAGGAATCTTAGACTGGATTTAAGACAGCCGACGCCCTAAGTCAGTGCTGGTGATTGCTTCTGGCTTCTGAGGTCTTGGTTTTCAGCTCTGTTCCAGCCTTCTCAAAGCTAAGTGTTTTTGCTAATGTTCACACTTGATTTTGTTGGTCTATTCAGTTTTTTGTGTGTTCACCCAGTCCCGGCTGGGGCTGTGCTGAATTTCCACTCTTATTTATCTGTATTTGCCAATTTGCTTTTTAGTCCCTTATTAGATTGGCCTCTTTTTTGCTCTGTCTCAGAATATTTCAGAGTGATGATATAGTGGGAGAAGTCTAGTGACTTCAGGGTTAATTTTGTTATCAGAAGTGTTGGACATTATTTTTGAAGGGTTTTTGGCAGATTGCAGACAGTGTCTTTCCTTTCCTATCCTTTATAGTTAGTTTGGGCCCCATCGTTTGCTCAGCCTATTTTCCTGCCTGTGTTTGTGTTTTCATCTTGTTTCACCGTCAATACATGTGTGGGGGGCTGTCTATTCCTTTGGGGTCTGCTCTGGGGCAGTTAGTTTTCCCCTTTTCTTGCTTTAGGCTTATGTAGTCCTCCGGCAGTGACGAGGCGTCTGGGTCATCGTAGGAACGCTCCACTGCTACTGCTAGTTGTGTGGATAGGATCAGGGATCTGCAATCTGCATAATTACCAACCTCTCTGGTTTTCTGTGACTTGGCTTTTTGTTGTCCTGCTCGGTGACCCATTCATAACAGGAAGCCGCATCTCCCAGTGGGACCTTCCACAACAGACCAACCGGGTCCAAGCATTCACTCATGTGACCTACCCTGGCCACCTTATATGATCCGTAGCCACGCCCACCGGGTCACATGGCTGTGACCTCATCACAGGTCCTTCACACTCACATAGTCTTTTACTACCAGCATTTTCAGACACACCCCTGGGTGGATTTGTAGGTAGCTGGTCCTGCCCATCTCTCCAGCTACCTGAAGACTTCCCTAAGACATTGACACGGAACCTCAGCAGTATCACTGCTGATCAACACATACACAAGTCTTCATCTCAAGGCCACCCACCTTGAGATACATTACAATCATTCAGCATCCTACTCCTATCAGGACACTGGAAATGCTTCTACGCGTATCCTAGTCCACCCACACAGCGCCCCCTAGTGGACACAGTGGTCACTACACCACAGTGTGTATGTATGTGTGTATGTCCAGGATTGGCATCTGCACCGTCGCATCTACAGCCACAAAATTTTGCACAGTCACACGTCTGGACCCCGAGAGCGTCATAGGCTATGTTGTGAGGCAAAGTTTTAACCCCGCGCGTTCCAATTCATCAAACAATTTTGCCCCTAGGTACATAATAGGGAAAAAGTGTATGTATGTATGTGTGGATGTCCGGGATTGGCATGTGCACTGTCGCAGCTACAGCCACAAAATTTTGCACAGTCACACGTCTGGACCCCGAGAGCATCATAGGCTATGTTGCGAGGTGAAATTTTAACTCAGCACATTCCAATTCACCAAACAATTTTGCCTATTGTTCTTATCATTTCTATGGTGTTATCGTCCTTCTGTATAGCTGGAAATAACACAATTTATTACTGTGCCAACACAGACCACCCTCTGACACAGACTGCAGAGGGAGCCCAGTATCACACAGGATAGGATTAGATACACGGCTCAGCAGTCAGTATCACATAGGATAGGATTAGATACACAGCTCAGCAGTCAGTATCACACAGGATAGGATTAGATACACAGCTCAGCACACAGTATCACACAGAATAGGATTAGATACACAGCTCGGCAGTCAGTACCACACAGGATAGGAATAGATACACAGCTCAGCAGACAGTATCACACAGGATAGGATTAAATACACAGCTTAGCACACAGTATCACACAGAATACTATTAGATTGACAGCTCAGCTGACAGTATCACACAGAATAGGATTAGATACACGGCTCAGCAGGCAGTATCACACAGCATAGGATTAGATACACGGCTCAGCAGTCAGAATCACACAGGATAGGATTAGATACACGGCTGTGCAGTCAGTAACACACATGATAGGATTAGGTACATGGCTAGCAGTCAGTATCAAACAGGATAGGGTTAGATACACGGCTCAGCAAACTGTATCACACAGGATAGGATTAGATACACTGCTCAGCAGTCAGTATCACACAGGATAGGATTAGATACACAGCTGAGCAGTCAGTAACACACGATAGGATTAGATACACAGCTCAACAGAAAGTATCACACAGGAGAGGATTAGGTGCACAGCTCAGCAGACATTATTACACAGGATAGGGTTAGATACACAGCTCAGAAACAGGATGTGCCAAAGGAGAGGACATTTTCATTCCAAGAATTCCACTCATTCCATCTGATTTGTTTTTTGATTTTAAATGCCTCCAGTTTCCAGTTCAAACAGAATAGGATTAGATACATGGCTCAGCAGTCAGTATCACACCGGATAGTCTTAGATACACGGCTCAGCAGTCAGTATCACACAGGATAGGATTAGATACACGGCTCAGCAGTCAGTATCACACAGGATAGGATTAGATACAAGGCTGAGCAGTCAGTAACACACATAATAGGATTAGGTACACGGCTCAGCAGTCAGTATCACACAGGATAGGGTTAGTTACACGGCTCAGCAGACGGTATCACACAGGATAGGATTAGATACACTGCTCAGCAGTCAGTGTCACACAGGATAGCAGTAGATGCACGACTGAGCAGTCAGTAACACACAATAGGATAAGATACACAGCTCAGCAGAAAGTATCATACAGGAGAGGATTAGGTACACAGCTCAGCAGACATTATCACATAGGATAGGGTAAGATACACAGCTCAGAAACAGGATGTGCCAAAGGAGAGGACATTTTCATTCCAAGAATTCCACTCATTCCATCTGATTTGTTTTTTGATTTTAAATGCCTCCAGTTTCCAGTTCAAATGCTATTTGCAATGTCCAATAACAATGCTCAGGGACAGTCCTTGAAAGTAGTAGGGATCGATTTGCAATCTCCACGCTTTTCTCATGGTCAACTTTACGTGGTCTGTTCAAGAGTTGGAACTGCCAAAAATCTGTTCATCTTTGCACCGAAAGGAAAAACCAAAAATGTTGTTTATCAAAAGGCTCTTGAATGAGTTGAAAATAAAATACTGTCAATACTTGGGTAATCGTTTAGTTAATTTGTGTTGCAAATCTGTAGAGTTGAATATATGATGTGAAATGTTTTTATGTGCAATATAATCATTATAATTTATTATAACTAACCACAGTTGGTTACTATGCCCAGGCAATGACGGGCTCTTCAGCTAGTATATATATAAAAAGAAACTAAATTAAAACTAAATAAAAATAGTCAGAATGCGTATTTATTATATCACTTTCTCCAATGATAAATTAAGCCCCTCTGGAGATAATGTACCAAGTTTAAAGATCCAGTAATTTTCCTTGTTAGCAAGTTTCGTATGTCTATTTGGACAGGACTCAGATATATGGTAAATGATGGTCAGTCTCATTTCACTTTAGTTTTTTAAATGTTCCAATAGAAAATATTTAGAAACACTGTGAAGGAGGTAACTTGTCCTAATGTTGTGTCTATGTTTATTAAGTCTAGCCTGCATGGTCTGTATCGTGCAGCCGACATATTGCAGGCCGCACGTACATTCCATCAGATCTACAACATAGGACGAATGGCAGGAAACAATACATTTGATGGGAAAAGTTTCTCCCTTGGTACGAGATGAAAAAGATTTAGCCCCATTGACAATAATAGGGCAGCATAGCCATTTTGGAGTGCTATACCGGAAACGACCCAGCTTACAATCTAGTTTTCCCCCTTTTTCCTTTAAGGCTTGAGATGTACTACTCGGAGCTACTAGGTTTCTAAGATTTCGGCTGTGCCTATAAATAATCCTTGGTTTGGTGGGTAAGCTTTTTGACAAGACTGGGTCATTCATCAGAATAAACCAATATTTGTTCATCAATCTTTGAAGCTTCTGCCGAGACTGGCTGAAGGTTGTTACAAGACTCAAATTTGTAACACCATAATCCCGTTCTTTAGGGTTGGATGTGGAGTGGATCTCTTCTATACAATCTACTTGGGTCAAGGCCTTAGTTTTATTAAAAGCATTATACAGCAGCCTTTTTGGATATCCCTACGCCACAAATCTTTTTTTCAGAATTTTTGACTCAAGGAAGAAATCATGGTCACTACTACAGTTCTTACGTATTCTCCAATACTGCCCATATGGAATATTTTTAATCCAGCTGGGAAGATGTCCACTATCAAACACAAGGTAACTGTTCACATCAACCTGTTTGAAATGCGTTGCTGTGGACACCTTCCCAGACGCATCCAGACGGATAGACAAATCCAGGAACTGAATGGCCCTGTCGGCAATATTAGATGTAAAGGACAGCCCCAAAGAGTTTGAATTCAAGTGGGCCACACACCCAGTAGCCTCCTCCTTGGTACCCCTGCATATAAAAAACAAATCATCAATGAAGTGGCGATATCAAATGATGTGGGTTAAGGCCAGGTCAGACTGTGCAATGTGCGTGGATTTGAAAAGCCCAATTTCTAAATCTCGTCCCCATTGCGCAGCCCTTCAACTGGCGTTAGTAGGTACCCTCAAAAGAGAAAACATTGTTCTGAAGGATGAATGAAATGCCATCCAGAATAAATTTTTTGCTATTTATCCGGCATCGAATCATCCTTTATTAGATAGTGATTAATGGCACATAAACCTAACTCATGACTGATATTAGAGTAAAAGGATTTTATATCAAGTGCGATAAGGAGACAATCTGTCAATGGTGGAAGACTTTGGAGCAGACTGATCAAATGTGTAGAGTCCCTCAAGTAGGATTCCAGCTTCAAAATATATTTCTGTAAGAACAAATCAATGTAATGTGATAAGTTCACTGTAATGGTCCTAACATTGGAGATAATTGGATGACCAGGAGGGTTCCTAGCATCCTTATGAATCTTTGGTAAAAATTAGAAATATGGAGTCTGGAAAGTTTGAACATTCAGAATTTTTTTTCTCCTTTCTATTTAGAATACCCCCTGGTTGGCTTCCTTAATAAGATCTTTGTATTTTGGGAAGATGGATACTGTGGGGTCCCCTTTTAAATTCTCATGATACTCATGATCGTTGAGTATTCTCCTCACTTCCTGAATATACCAATCCTTACTGTCTGGTAAAGTAGGGGTTAATGGGTTGTAGATCACTTACCTGTTCATTTGCTATATATAAGCCATTTGCTTGTAATGTTCCCCTATTACCTGATGAAGGCGGTATTCAGCCACCAAAACGTGTTGTGTAAATAAAGGTCTGTATATTTACAATAACCTTTTGCCCTCTTCTGTTTGCCCTGCGCTTCGCCTGACCGCACTTTTCTTTTCATTTAACAATACCCATCCTTGAGGGCTGCGGATGCAGCAGCATAGGCATCATTACTAGGAGACCTCAGGACCTTTGGTGATGTGTCCAGTCATATGACAGCTTGGACTCCACGCCCAACAGTCTTATGGTCGGCTCCTTACTAACTACTACAGGCTTCTCCTGAGGTTGTGCAAGGGTGCACAACCTGGATAGGTGAGTGGATCCCCGCTCTAATAGAAATCTCACTAGACCACCAGGTATATTCCTATGAGCGCCCCCCCTGCTCTGTTGTTTCTCTGATAACCCAAAACAGGCCATTTGCAACACCTGTCATGCCTGCATCAGCAGGGGTAGCAAAACTACCAACCTTACCACCACCAGCATGATCAGGCACATGGCAGCAAAGCACCCGACTTTGTGGACCCAACCCCATGCTGCAGGAACAGTGTCTGCGGGTGACACCACAGCTTCTTTCAGTGAGGCGTGTGCAAGTCAATCCACTGACCACAGTGCATGCGAAGATGTCTCCTGCCCTGCACCTGCTGTTGCTCACACTCAAATAGCACCATCATCAAGCATGTCCATGTTCTTGTTCCAGTGCAGCCTTCAGTTTTCCATACCCCAGTCATTGGAATGTAAACGTAAATACGCAGCCAAAACCCCACAGGCCACAGTACTCAATTCTTATATTTCTCTTCTGCTTGCGCTCGAATTGTTGCCTTTTAGGCTCGTGGAGATGGAAGCTTTCCGCAACCTGATGGCGGCGGCTGTCCCAAGGTACTCGGTCCCCAGCCACCACTATTTCTACCACTGTACTGTCCCGGCATTACACAAGCACGTGTCCCACAACATTACCCGTGCCCTCAAAAATGCAGTACACCTAACCACGGACATGTGGACAAGTGCTTGTGGCCAGGGACGGTACAACTCGCTGGCGACACACTGGCTTAACATAGTGGAAGTTGGGACCCAGTCAGACCTTGGCATGGAACATGTCCTCCCAACGCCAAGGATTGCGGGCCCTATGTCAAACAGGGTTGCCCTCATTGTGTACAGCTCCTGCCCTTCCTCCTCCTCCTCCTGCTTGTCTTTAGCCTCCATCTCCAAAATGAGCACATCAGTCACAAGCTGGAAGCACTGCAGCACTACTAATTTTTTTAAGGTGACAAACCACACAATGCTGAAGAGTTGTTGACAGCTCTGAAAGAGCAGGCAGATGTGTGACTGTCACCGCTGAATCTCCAGCCAGGCATGGTTGTGTGCAACAATGAAAGGAACCTGTTGGTGGCTCTGAAGTGAGGCGAACTGACACACGTACCATGCCTGGCCCATGTGCTGAACCTCGTTGTTCAACGTTTTCTAAAAAGCTATCCGGAGCTGCCGGATCTGCTGGTTAAAATACGCCGCCTGTGTGCCCATTTTAGAGAGTCAGCTACAGCTTCAGCCGCCCTTGCCGTGCTTCAGCAGCGATTGCACTTTCCGGCTCACCGACTGGTGTGTGATGTCCCTACACACTGAAACTCTACACTGCATATGTTAGAAAGGATTTGTGAGCAGAAGCAGGCAGTTGTTGAATACCAGCATCAACAAGGCCATCGTTTTTCAGATTTGACTCCACACATAAGACCTCAGGAGTGGACATGGATGTCAGACATATGTAACATCCTCCAAAACTTTGAGGAGTCCACCAAGATGGTGAGCGGCGATGACGCCATAATTAGTGTCACCATCCCGCTCATCTGCATTCTGAAAAGCTCTCTGCTCACAATGAAAGAGGATGCATTGCAGGCGGAGCATGAGGACATGGATCAAGGAACCATACAGGGTGATTACACACAGCCCAGCCTCATGTCATCCCAATGTGGATTGGTTGATAATGAGGAAGAACAGGAGCTACTTTCATGCGCTATAGACAGGACTACAACCACAACTGTCATACCATCTGTTCAGTGTGGATGGCGAGAGGACAGGGAAGAAGAGGAGGAGGACTCCTTTGTAGCATTTTGTCAGAGCGGGTTTTTAGTCCTGCTGGTGGCATTATCACAGATAAGTGCATTCGCCTTTCAACGGAAAATGCAGAGGAGCTGACTCTGATAAAAATGAACAAGGGATGGATTGAGCTTGACTTCTCGACACCACCAAATGCAGTGAAGCATAAACTCTAATGTAGTGTTTTTTTGGGAGGTGTATTCCCATGCACCTCTTCACAACAAGGCATGGGTATATGCTTCCTGATTTTGGCTATTTGGTGTCCTCCTCCTTCTTCCTCACCGTCCACCACCACTCTGACGCTCCCATGTACTGGACCCTGACAGATGGGTGGAAAGGCCTGCCAACGCCCCACCCAGCAGGAGGAGTGGCACAGAAGAAAAGCTTGGCTGCAGCTGTCTGGCGCCATTCGATTGCTGCCCAACGGACGGTATGAGACGCTGCGGGTGTCGGGGCATCGGCCGCCTAGAGTGGCAATGGCGGCGGGAGATGGAGCTGTGCCAGAAGTCGCCCTCAGGACCACGGGCAGGTAGCGGGATGCTGAGCTGGGGAGCGGAGCCTGAGCGGAGTCAGCGAGAGTGGCCGCCACTAGAGTTGAGCGACTTTTGGTTTTTTAGGGTCGCGTTTCGTTTCGTGAAACCCGACTTTTCCAAAAGTCGGGTCGAGCAAGATCGTCCGATTATAGGGAAAAGTCGGGGTCGTCCCGAAACACGAAACCCAATGTAAGTCAATGGGGAATAAAAGTCGGCAGTGAGAGGAGGACACACCTACAGTGCCCATTTGAATGCCAAAAGCATCAATTCTTCTTACTTAAGCTTGTCAACCTTAATTAACTTCATAATACAAGTTACGCACTGAAAAATGGGGGTTATTTGGCTAAAGTTGTGGGGGGGGAGGGCTGGCTGCAGGTTTTCATGTGCCCTGGGCGAAAGAGCGCCCCTTTAACACATACCACTACTCATCATGCTCCGATACGGCAGAGAAATAGCGGTATAGTACAATGAAAAATACCTTACTTTTTACATCTCATGACGAGGCCCATCTATTTCTCCATACAGAATCATTGGTCCCATATAATGTTTGAAACAGTATATGATGAGCTCCACATAATGCTACAGTATTTGTTGGTCCCCATGGATGAAGCTCCACTGTCTTATGGGCCCAAATAATGCTCCAAACATAATGGGCCCCATTTCTAATGCTCTAGTGTATAATGGGCCCTGTAAATGCTGCTCCAGTGTCTGATGTCCACCTTTGGAATGTTCCAGTGTATGGTGGGCCCCATCTATCATTCTCCAGAGTATAGTGCTCCCCAAAAATTGCTGTCCCAACATTGAAAACAATCAAATAAGTCTCCTCGCTAGGGAATCCCTGTACTTGTCTGGATTCCTCGTCGTCCCCATCTTCCATCTCACTGCACAGTATTTCAACTTTGCAAGTGCTGTGATCCTGGGCAAGCAGGGGGGGCCCACTCGTTGGCGACGGCACTGGCACAGGGCCCCTGATAGTACGGTGGTGTGTCTGATGGCGGGTGGGCCGAACCTGCACTTTCATCTGCAGCTTCCTCTTTGTCACCGTGTAAGATGGAACTGTATATGGGAAGGGTAACCTGAGTTTCATCAGGGTCAGATTCAGGTTGTGTAGCGTGTGAGGGGAATGTAGTGGTCTGGGTCAATGTACCAGCAGATTCATCGAGCAGTGGCTGGGCATCAGTGCACTTGTGTCGCCCCCAGGAGTACGGTCGCCACAGTGGCATTACCTTCTTCCTAGGGAGTGTGATGTCATGCTTGGGAGCAACGAAGGATCTCTCTAGCAGGTTAACTGATTGGGCGGCGTTATTCCCACGAGTCATGACCCTCCAAACAGCGTTCATGAAGGCAAAGTGTTTGTTTTACGTGGGCAGTATGGTTGCAAAGCTGAACCTTAAAGGAATGTCCAGAAGGGCACCACCAGGAGTGGAGCCTATGGTTAAATTCGACTCCACCTGGGAAACCTCAACCATGCCAGCTACAGAACAGATGCACACATTGCAAGCTTAATTCCGTTAACGAACGAGACTCTGTCATGCCCCGCGGTCCGAGTCCGGCTTACTAGAGGGACACGTGAGGCTCTGGCACATGAGATTGGCCAATAACTGGTGTGTCATGCCCTTACATGTCCGTGGCTGCATGTGCGCTACACTGAAAAGGCCAGCGTTTGTCGCTTACAGGTGCAGATAACCCACTGAACAACGTTAGTGATGGGGATCACTGATTACAATTATTACCCGCGAACAATGATTTCCCAGTAAGTGCAGGTCAACCGCAGTTCCGGAATTAGGCCTAACCGTCATTCCTGAAAAAATGAAAAACTTACGTGTGCAAACCACAGGTGCTGTAGCTTGCTTAACAGCTCGCCAGCCGTTCTCACGCCCAGTATGGATTACACGTGATTGCACAAAGGTGAGAAAGGGTACCGTATCCCCAGATAACATGTATGGATAGCGTACACATTCAAAATATATGTCTATACATCAGGAGGCAGGCTCAGACGGTGTTAGGCCCAGTATGGATTGCACGTGATTGCACAAAGGTTAGAAAGGGTACCGTTTCCCCGGATAACATGTATGGATAGCATACACATTCAAAATATATGTCTCAGGAGACAGGCTCAGACGGTGTTAGGCCCAGTATGGATTGCACGTGATTGCACAAAGGTTAGAAAGGGTACCGTATCCCCGGATAACATGTATGGATAGCGTACACATTCAAAATATATGTCTCAGGAGGCAGGCTCAGACGATGTTAGGCCCAGTATGGATTGCACGTGATTGCACAAAGGTTAGAAAGGGTACCGTATCCCCAGATAACATGTATGGATAGCGTACACATTCAAAATATATGTCTCAGGAGGCAGGCTCAGACGGTGTTAGGCCCAGTATGGATTGCACGTGATTGCACAAAGGTTAGAAAGGGTACCGTATCCCCAGATAATATGTATGGATAGCGTACACATTCAAAATATATGTCTCAGGAGGCAGGCTCAGACGGTGTTAGGCCCAGTATGGATTGCACGTGATTGCACAAAGGTTAGAAAGGGTACCGTATCCCCGGATAACATGTATGGATAGCGTACACATTCAAAATATATGTCTATACATCAGGAGGCAGGCTCAGACGGTGTCAGGCACAGTATGGATTTGACGGCCCAGACTACACAGCGGAGGAGCAGGGAGAGGTAAAGATTGCAAATGCTGGGGCCCTGCCCAAGCAAGGGGGGCCCACTCGTGGGCGTCGGTACTGGCACTGGGCCCCTCATAGTACGGCGGTGTGTCTGACGGCGGGTGTGCACCACCACCGTCAGAGACACTTGACTGCACTATGAAGGACCCTGTGCCAGTGCCCGCGCCCAAGAGTCGGCCTACCCACCTGTCCAGGGCAACGGCACTCGCACGGTGTCGTGCACTAGGTGGTGACCCTGGCCATGGGGGGGGGAGGCAGCACAGTTAGGGAGTTTTAGAAAGTGGCATATGTTGATGTTGGACATTCAGCTGATGCAAAAGGTGAAATAGGTCACGTCCCAGGAAGAGGTGGACCAAAGCAAGCCATTTTTCTGTCACCCTATGTGTCATCAGAGGAAGGTGGGACAAAATCCTTGGAAACCCATGTGCTGTTCATTTTAATGAAGGTTAGATCATCCACATTTTGGGTTGACAGACGGGTCCTTTTTTCTGTCAGGATTGATCCAGCTGCACTGAAGACTCTTTCCGATAGCACACTTGCAGCTGGGCAAGCGACCTCCTGTAAGGCATATTGTGCCAATTCAGGCCAGGTGTCCAGTTTAGCGGCCCAATAGTCAAAGGGGATTGACCTGTGTGGGAGAACATCGATATGGGAGGAAAAGTAGTTTGTAACCATAGTTGACAACTGCTGTCTCCTGTCACTTTCCATCGATGCAGTATTACCAGTTGTGTGAGCGGTACTTGAAAAATCAGTCCACAACATTGCCATGAAACCCCTGTCTCCAACGCCACTTCTGCTGTGTGCACCACGAACACCTCTGCCAAGCTGCCCCCGGCCCGTACGGCTCGTGTGAGAACCATCACTGCTGCTGTGTGCTGGGAATGCCTCAAGCAACCGATTTACCAGAGTTGCTTGTTTATTAGCCAATATTAGGTCAAGGTTCTCCTGTGGCATGATGTTTTGTAATTTGCCTTTATAGCGTGGATCCAGGATGCTGGCCAACCAGTAGTCGTCATCGTTCATCATTTTGGCAATGCGTGGGTCCCTTTTTAGGATCTGCAAGGCATAATCTGACATGTGGGCCAATGTTCCCGGTGTCAATGATGCACTGCGAGTGCTGGTTGGAGGAGCACTTTCTGGCAAATCCACATCCCTCCAGTCACGCACAAACCCTGTACCAGACCTTGCCACGCCAACATTTTCACTTGCCCCACGAGATGCATCCTCCTCCCCTAAGTAATCATCCCCATCATCCTCCTCCTCCTCCTCTTCTTCCTCCACCTCGTCCAGGAGAGGTCCCTGAGCAGACAATGGCTGAATGTCATCAAGGATTCCCTCCTCCTCTTCCTCCTCATCAACATTGGCTGCAGACGCCTGCTCCTTAAGGTGCGTCAAAGTTTGCATGAGCAGACGCGTAAGTGGGATGCTCATGCTTAGGATGGCGTCGTCTGCGCTTACCAGCCGTGTGCATTCCTCAAAACACTGAAGGACTTTACAGAGGTCTTTCAGCTTCGACCACTGCACACCTGTCAACTCCATGTCTGCTCTCAAAGTGCCTGGCCGTGTATCCTCCCACAAATGCATTATGGCCTGCCTCTGCTCGCACAGCCGCTCCACCATGTGCAGGGTGGAGTTCCACCTTGTTGCAATGTCGATAATGAGGCGGTGGTTGGGAAGGTGGAGCAATCGCTGCAGCTTCTGCATACGAACGGAGTGTACAGGCGACCGGCGGATGTGCGCGCACAGTCTTCGCACCTTCTGGAGCAGGGCTGTTAACTCCGCATAATTTTTGAGGAAGCATTGCACCACCAGGTTCAAGGTGTGAGCCAAGCAAGGTATATGGCTGAGTTTTGAAAGGGCTATGGCTGCCACAAAATTACGGCCGTTATCACTAACTACCTTGCCTGCCTCAAGATGTACACTGCCCAGCCATGACTCAGTTTGTCTCTTCAAGTACTCGGCCAGCACCTCGGCGGTGTGTCTGTTGCCCAAACACATCATCTGCAACACAGCCTGCTGATGCTTTCCACTAGCTGCTCGATAGGGGGACACATCGTGTGCAACAGTGGCAGCTGCAGATGGAGTGCTCGTACGACTGCGCTCTGTGGACGAGCTTTCGCTTCTGGAGGAGGAGGGTCAAACGCCTACAGCCAACTGTTTCCTATACCGTGGGCTAGGCAGCACTGTCCCACCACCGCTGTCCCCTGTAGACCCTGCATCCACCACATTAACCCAGTGCGCAGTGATGGACACGTAACGGCCCTGGCCATGCCGACTGGACCATGCATCAGTTGTGAGGTGCACCTTTCCGCTCACTGACTGCTTGAGTGCATGGACAATGCGGTCTTTCACATGATGGTGGAGGGCTGGGATGGCTTTGCGAGAGAAGAAGTGGCGACTGGGTAGGTCATAGCGTGGTACTGCATAGGCCATGAGTTCGCGGAAAGCTGTGCTTTCCACCAACCGAAAGGGCATCATCTCAAACGAGATTAGTTTGGCAATGTGGGCGTTCAAACCCAGTGTACGCGGATGAGAGACTGAGTACTTTCTTGACCTACTCATAGTGTCTGGGAGGGTGAGCTGGACTTGAGAGCTGCATATGGTGGAAGTAGCGGTGGACAGGGCGGACTGAGAGAGGGTTGATGATGGTGATGGAGTTGGTGTTCTTTCTGATGGCCTAGAATCAGTCTTTCGTTGATATAACAGTGGGATTCCCTGACTGCTGTGGCCTTGCAACAACACCTCAACATTAGCTGCTGTGCTAACCGGTGGGCTTACTTTGGGGGAAACAATGTAGCGTTGCTGACTACCTTCGTTGTGATCAGTTGTACATGTGGCACTTGAGGTTTGGTGTTGTGTCCACGCTTGCAAGTGCATGCTGGTTAAATGTCTAAGCATGCAACTGGTATTCAAATTTTTCAGATTTTTCCCTCGGCTAAAGGTCTTTGCGCACTTCTTACAGATAACCTTGGCCTGATCATGAGGATTTTGTTCAAAAAAGTGCCACACTGCACTCTTCCTACTTTGGCAGACATTTTGCGGCCTAGCACGCTGTGATCTTTTGACCCTCTGGACAAGCTGTCCAGCAACTCTTTTGATGTTTGGAACCTGTCTTTGGTGTGCTCCGGGCCTGCCAGATAACAGCTGTTGCGATGTCGATGTCTGCTGTGGATGCTCCTCATCTGAGCTATTGGAAGCAGCACCCTCTTCCCCCAATGGATGCCAATCTGGGTCAACAACTGGGTCATTCATCACCTCCTCTTCTATGTCATGTGCACCTTCCTCTGTGTCACCGTGTATGGTGGTATAGTGTGCGGGAAGGGGCACCTGAGTCTCATCAGGGTCAGAATCTGGCTCTGTACACTGCGAGGACAATGTAGTGCTCTGAGTGAATGTACCAGCAGAATCATCCATCAGCGGCTGTGCATCAGTGCACTCCATGTCAGATTCATCTTGGCCTGGGTAATTCACCATTTCACTTGATAATCCAGGCATGGTATGTGAAAACAGCTCCATGGAGTAATCAGTAGTATGGCCTGCGTCATCCTTCAATCTTGGTTGGGGTGAAGGACACAAGGAAAGATGTGGTTCATGAACATGAGCCTCCAATGACGACTCAGTGCTTTTACTTTTTACAACTGAAGAAGAGGAGGCGATAGAGCTGGAGGCTGAGTCAGCAATGTAAGACAAAACTTTTTCCTGATGCTCTGGCTTTAAAAGCGGTTTGCCAACTCCTAGAAAACTAAGCGTTCGAGGCCTTATGTAGCCAGACGATGGCGCAGGCTCAACACCTCCTGCATTCGGTCCTATTTTGCTCTTGCCACTACAATCAGATCCACCACCAACACCATCATTACCAGCTGCCAACCCCCGCCCAATTCCACGGCCTCTTCCACCAGCTTTCCTCATTTTTGGTAGAAATGTAGACAAAATCCAACAAACTATATAGTAATGTAAAACAAGGTACAAGGTGTCTATAGGACAGGGGAGATTTTGAATTTCTGCAGACACTTGTGGACACTGGACACTTTTGGATTGTGTGAGGCCCACTGATATCTGAGCGCTATGTGACAGGCTCGATGGCACAGCTGTGACCAAAGTGACTAGAGGATAAGGGAGATTTTGAATCTCTGCACACACTTTTGGACACTGGACACTTTTGGATTGTGTGAGGCCCAATGAATATCTGAGCGCTATGTGACAGGCTCGATGGCACAGCTGTGACCAAAGTGACTAGAGGATAAGGGAGATTTTGAATCTCTGCACACACTTTTGGACACTGGACACTTTTGGATTGTGTGAGGCCCAATGAATATCTGAGCGCTATGTGACAGGCTCGATGGCACAGCTGTGACCAAAGTGACTAGAGGATAAGGGAGATTTTGAATCTCTGCACACACTTTTGGACACTGGACACTTTTGGATTGTGTGAGGCCCAATGAATATCTGAGCACTATGTGACAGGCTCGATGGCACAGCTGTGACCAAAGTGACTAGAGGATAAGGGAGATTTTGAATCTCTGCACACACTTTTGGACACTGGACACTTTTGGATTGTGTGAGGCCCAATGAATATCTGAGCGCTATGTGACAGGCTCGATGGCACAGCTGTGACCAAAGTGACTAGAGGATAAGGGAGATTTTGAATCTCTGCACACACTTTTGGACACTGGACACTTTTGGATTGTGTGAGGCCCAATGAATATCTGAGCGCTATGTGACAGGCTCGATGGCACAGCTGTGACCAAAGTGACTAGAGGATAAGGGAGATTTTGAATCTCTGCACACACTTTTGGACACTGGACACTTTTGGATTGTGTGAGGCCCAATGAATATCTGAGCGCTATGTGACAGGCTCGATGGCACAGCTGTGACCAAAGTGACTAGAGGATAAGGGAGATTTTGAATCTCTGCACACACTTTTGGACACTGGACACTTTTGGATTGTGTGAGGCCCAATGAATATCTGAGCGCTATGTGACAGGCTCGATGGCACAGCTGTGACCAAAGTGACTAGAGGATAAGGGAGATTTTGAATCTCTGCACACACTTTTGGACACTGGACACTTTTGGATTGTGTGAGGCCCAATGAATATCTGAGCGCTATGTGACTGGCTCGATGGCACAGCTGTGACCAAAGTGACTAGAGGATAAGGGAGATTTTGAATCTCTGCACACACTTTTGGACACTGGACACTTTTGGATTGTGTGAGGCCTAATGAATATCTGAGCGCTATGTGACAGGCTCGATGGCACAGCTGTGACCAAAGTGACTAGAGGATAAGGGAGATTTTGAATCTCTGCACACACTTTTGGACACTGGACACTTTTGGATTGTGTGAGGCCCAATGAATATCTGAGCGCTATGTGACAGGCTCGATGACACAGCTGTGACCAAAGTGACTAGAGGATAAGGGAGATTTTGAATCTCTGCACACACTTTTGGACACTGGACACTTTTGGATTCTGTGAGGCCCAATGAATATCTGAGCGCTATGTGACAGGCTCGATGGCACAGCTGTGACCAAAGTGAATAGAGGATAAGGGAGATTTTGAATCTCTGCACACACTTTTGGACACTGGACACTTTTGGATTGTGTGAGGCCCAATGAATATCTGAGCGCTATGTGACAGGCTCGATGGCACAGCTGTGACCAAAGTGACTAGAGGATAAGGGAGATTTTGAATCTCTGCACACACTTTTGGACACTGGACACTTTTGGATTGTGTGAGGCCCAATGAATATCTGAGCGCTATGTGACAGGCTCGATGGCACAGCTGTGACCAAAGTGACTAGAGGATAAGGGAGATTTTGAATCTCTGCACACACTTTTGGACACTGGACACTTTTGGATTGTGTGAGGCCCAATGAATACCTGAGCGCTATGTGACAGGCTCGATGGCACAGGTGTGACCAAAGTGACTAGAGGATAAGGGAGATTTTGAACCTCTGCACACACTTTTGGATACTGGACACTTTTGGATTGTGTGAGGCCCAATGAATATCTGAGCGCTATGTGACAGGCTCGATGGCACAGCTGTGACCAAAGTGACTAGAGGATAAGGGAGATTTTGATTCTCTGCACACACTTTTGGACACTGGACACTTTTGGATTGTGTGAGGCCCAATGAATATCTGAGCGCTATGTGACAGGCTCGATGGCACAGCTGTGACCAAAGTGACTAGAGGATAAGGGAGATTTTGAATCTCTGCACACACTTTTGGACACTGGACACTTTTGGATTGTGTGAGGCCCACTGATATCTGAGCGCTATGTCACAGGCTCGATGGCACAGCTGTGACAAAAGTGACTAGAGGATAAGGGAGATTGGATTGCTTTTAAAAAAGCAGTTTGCGGAGCAGTGGGTAAACAGCAATGCCAGCCTGTCAGGAAGCCTTAAAAGGCAGCCCAACAACCAACACCACTGATACACCACAATATAGCCTCCCCTTGCACTGCACACACAGTGACTGGTGTGTTGTGCAGGCCAAATTGCTAGCAGCAGAAGCAGTTTTTTTTTCTTCTCAGCAGGACAAAAAAAAAAATTGGGATTGCTTTTAAAAAAGCAGTTTGCGGAGCAGTGGGTAAACAGCAATGCAGGAATGTCAGGAAGCCTTAGAAGTCAGCCCAACAACCAACACCACTGATACACCACTATATAGCCTCCCCTTGCACTGCACACACAGTGACTGGTGTGTTGTGCAGGCCAAATCGCTAGCAGCAGAAGCAGTTTTTTTGTCTTCTTCCCTGCCTAACGCTCTCCCTACAGAATCAGCAGCAACCTCTCCCTATACTGAGATCGGCAGAAGTAAGATGGCGGTCGGCGTGCACGCCCTTTTATACCCCCTGTGACGCCCACCAAAGCAAGCCAATCACTTGCATGCCCTTCTGAAAGATGGTGGTGACCCCTGCCTATGTCATCACGTTGCCCACAGTGTCCGTGGATCCTGATTGGCTGAAAAAGAGCGCAAAACAAACTTTTGAAACGCGACTTTGGCGCGTAAGTCGCCGACCTCGTGGCCGACCTCATCCTAGGGTCGGGTTTCGTTTCATGAAACCCGACTTTGCCAAAAGTCGGCGACTTTTGAAATTTTTCGACCTGTTTCGCTCAACTCTAGCCGCCACCAATACCGGCAGAGGACTTCTCAGCGGAGCCCCCAAGTCTGGGGGAAAGGAGCGAGGGACGGAGGCTGCGGGGGAAGCCGCGTGTTGATGTGATGGAGGCCGCAGCCCCGGGGAAGGTGAGAGTTCCCCCGGCCCCACCAGTGCCTCCGCAAGCGGCCCCCACCATTCTGCCGCAGCACGCTGCCCCCTGCGCATCGGAAGGCCTATGTACATCGGGCCCGGTGGTGTATGCTGAGGTGAGCGAGGCCCCTGCTCAAGTCCCCGAGCTACCCCGCCCGGTGCCACCAGTGCAGAGCTCACCCAAAGAAGACGCTGCTGCGTTCCCCCTGCTGATAGTAGCTGCATCGTTGTAACCGGCCGTTACTCCGGCTCCGTTGGAAGTAGTGGATGCGGCCTGTCCTGAGGCCGCGGTTATGCCGGCGCTGGTGCCGGCTGCGGCGGACTTAGCAGGCCCTGTGACTCCAGCCTTCAAGGACCCGGCTGTCCCCATTTGCCACCTGGCCCCAGCGGCTGCTGGGCCGCAGATATCATCGGCCGCCTCTGCCGCACGCACTTTTCCAGCAAAGTCCCGCCCACTGGGACCGGCGCGGCACCCTCCGTTTGGGTCGCGGAGGTGATCAAACAGAAGAAAGTTCAGAAGCAGGAGGTATGGAGCCTGCTCCACTCAAAGGGGGAGGCTGGCATGGCGGTGCAGAGATCACAGGGACGGCTGGTATACACCAACGTCGACAGGGGGTACGGCTTCATCCGTGACACGACCGACCAGAAGGTGTATGTGAATGTGGCCTCCATACGGCATGGTCGGGCTCTGAAGGAAGGGGACTTGGTTTCCTACTATAAAGAATACTGCCCCGGCGGATATTATGCAGCGGCAGTACTGGCGGAGCACGAAGAAAGCGAAACCCCGTAAAGAGGACTGTTGTGGACACTCCCTGTATCTCCGAGGGGGCTCCACGGCTGTGGGGTCCCTCACTACTAGCCACTGCGTAGTGAAGTAGACTGTCGAGAGTTCGGTGCACTGTAGTGCAGGTTCGGGAGAACAGTTCTAGTTTCAAGACCAAAAAAGAAATGCTTTATTTGCTGAGTTTATTTTTAGTATGTTCCTCTTACAGAATGTTATTTGCTTATTTGACACTTGACAGAACGGGGATACGGAGAAGTGGTGGAGTGTCCAGGTTCAAGGAAGGGGGAGAAAGAAGACATGCAATGTTTGTGTAATATGTTTGTTTTAGAAGCAAAAGGAAAATGAAAAAAAAATATAAAAAATGGGTTACTTGTGATATTGTAAAGTTATTTTGTTGTATAATATGCACAAGTAAATGCAACAGGTCCGGGCAAGAGAAGGTCTGAGGGACCAAAGGGAAATGTGAGATCCGAAAGGGGTCTATGTGTTGAGAAGGTCTGGGAGACCAAGACGCCGACCATGACATGTAACTGAAAGAAAGGTGAAAGAGGGAAGACGTGAGAAAGACAGCCGTCCTAGGTCAGGTCCCCGACACCACGGACACCCCTGAAAGAGGAAGGCGGGCGCTGGTAATGATCTCGTAGATGTGAGACCTCGATCATGGCGTACCGAATAGTGGAAGGTGACAGTAAGGGAGAGTAGGGGAAGGTACACGCCATAGAGAAAATATGGGTGTACCTAGCCCAATTTGAAAGACGTTGTCATGTGGCGTGCGCACTGGTGAGTAGCAGTAGGCTGCTCAGAGCATGGTGCTCCCAGTTTGGTTCGGCCCCCACAGGAAGTGGGTTTGGCCCAACAGCTGGTCCGACAACAGAGTGTAGGTGAAGCTTCAGAACGACGAAGGCAGGGTTTACGAATTGTCAAGGATGACAATAGACAAAGGAAGGGAGAGTGTAGGGAAGGTGACCTGATGGACGGATGGATGTGTCAGTATAGAGAAAGATAGGTTTGCACAGTTTAGACAGGTGTCAGTTACTACAGTGGGGAAACAGCTAGAAAAGTGTAGTGGACGTGCAGTACCTTGGGTTGACCATTAGATGGCAGGGAGGAGTTTGAGCAAAGGACTTGACATCAGCTTAGGGCTTTAGAAACCGTTGGTCATGGGGAGCGGAGTTACAGTGACAGGGGACCGGGAGTGCTATAAATACTGAGGGAGGGTTCCAGAAGGTTCCAGTCCCCAGAGGGAGTTCCAGTGACAGGAGGACTGTGTCAGTCTGTGCGCTGTGAAGAGAATCCAAACAAGGGGGACTGAGGAGAGAGAACGTCAGGGGGGTGGTCCTGACAGGAATATCGCAATATAGATGAGATACAGAGGTTATATCGATGAGGCACAGAGGTTACGGATACCGTGTTAAGAAAGACGTTGTGACCAGTGAAATTACTGTTGGTTTACGGGCCTAAGGCGGCCACAGTGACGGACCTGTCAAAAGCGTCAACAAGAGTAAAGGGACGGTACGTATATATACGTCCCCAGTATACAGTACGGTGTGCAAGAAGCGGCCCTGGAAATGGAGGGCCGAGAGGTAAAGAAAGTGCTGTGTGCTCTGAGGCCGTCAGACGGACGGCGAGTGAAATAAACTTGGACCTGTTGCACCCAGAATCTGCCTCCATCTTGTCTCTGTTTTAGCTCTGCACGGTAAGAAGAGGGACCACCCCCCCAGCTCTGCCTACCGACTCTACAGATACAGTCAGACTGCAGACAGTAAGTGAGCTAATTCAATTATCAGACTTTTGGAAGGTAATTGAGACTCTAGACAATATGGGGAATACACGGAATGATACAGGGCAGCAAGAGAACACTATGGAAATCCGTAAAATATAAATAGACACAAAATGATACCCACATAACATATCACACCATCACAACCTCTCCTCCCTGATAATAAGTGAGCACGCCATAAGGTCTACACAGACCTCAGGCCTGCTCACTTTAGTCTACATTGCTCAATCGTTTATAGTTCCTTGGACAGTGGCAGGGTTAGGTCGACCTGGGGAGCCTATGGTTCTTGTCAAGACAGTTCATCGGCATTCTGGTGTTGGCTTCCCCACTTGTATTGGATGGAGAAGCTGTAGGGTTGTAAGGACAAGCTCCACCGCAGCAATCTTCCATTGTCCCCCGATACACGGTTCAGCCATGTGATGGGGTTGTGGTTAGAGTTGAGCATTCCGATACCGCAAGTATCGGGTATCGGCCGATACTTGCTGTATCGGAATTCCGATACCAACATCCGATATTTTTTCAATATCGGGCATCGGAATTGGAAGTTCAAAGTTGATTGACAGCCGAAATGACGTCATCATGATGCGCGGTGTGTGCGCATCATGATGCGCCGTCATTTTGGGCCTTCCGGGGGGCTGTGCCGGCCTGCCGGGGGGCTGTGCCGGCCTGCCGGGGGGCTGTGTGGACTGCCCGGGGTCTGTACCAGCCTGCCGGGGGGCTGTGCCGGCCTGCCGGTGGTCTGTACACCCTGTGGGGAATTTCCCACACAGCTTTTACCATAAAGTGAGACTAGGGACTTTTTTTTTTTAAGTGGCGGAGGAATACAGTGCGGAAGGATACCTACCTTCCGTCATTGGATTCCTGCAGCCCGTAGAGAGCGGCAGCATCAGCTGATGCTGCAGTTCTCTACCCAAGATCGTCGTGGGACACACTCGTGGACTGCTTCGGATCATGGGTCAGTATTTTTGTGGTTTGTTATGTTAATATTTATTCCGTAAAAGACAATGGCTTCGGGGAACAATGTGACAAGTATTGGTAAGTATGTTACTCTATGTTATATGTACTGTATGTCTATGTATGTATTGTATGAATGTATTGTATGTAGCATGCATGTAGTATGTATGTAGCATGCATGTAGTATGTATATAGTATGTATGTAGCATGTATGTAGTATGTATGTAGCATGTAGTATGTATGTAGCATGCATGTAGTATGTATGTAGTATGTATGTAGCATGTAGTATGTATGTAGCATGCATGTAGTATATATGTAGTATGTATGTAGTATGTATGTAGCATGTAGTATGTATGTAGCATGCATGTAGTATGTATGTAGTATATGTGTAGCATGTAGTATGCATGTAGTATGTATGTAGCATGCATGTAGTATATATGTAGTATGTATGTAGTATATATGTAGCATGTAGTATGTATGTAGCATGCATGTAGTATGTATGTAGTATGTATGTAGCATGTAGTATGTATGTAGCATGCATGTAGTATATATGTAGTATGTATGTAGTATGTATGTAGCATGCATGTAGTATATATGTAGCATGTAGTATGTATGTAGCATGCATGTAGTATATATGTAGCATGTAGTATGTATGTAGCATGCATGTAGTATGTATGTAGCATGCATGTAGTATATATGTAGCATGCATGTAGTATATATGTACTATGTATGTAGCATGTAGTATGTATGTAGCATGCATGTAGTATGTATGTATGTAGAAAATTTTTTTTTTTTTTTTTTTTTTTTTTAAATTTAACACATTAGCCGGATGATGGGACTACTACTGTCCCATCATTGGCTATTGTGTCAATCACTGTCATGGTGGCAGGCATCACCCGATGGGACTTGTAGTCCCATCGGACGATGCCTGCACAGACTACCGGAGCCTGCACAAACCCCCCGGCAGGCCGGCACAGCCCCCCGGGAGGCCGGCACAGCCCCCCGGAGCCTGCACAGACCACCGGCAGGCCGGTACAGACCCCGGGCAGTCCGCACAGCCCACCGGCAGGCCGGGACAGCCCCCCGGCAGGCCGGCAGAGACCCCCGGAAGGCCCGTACAGACCCCCGAGAGGCTGTACAAGGGCAGGAAAGGGTTTTTCCAATTCCGATACCGGAAGTCTCATAGACTTGAATGGGACTTCCGGTATCGGCATCGGCGATACCGATACTTTTTTTAAAGATCGGCCGATCCATTCCGATCCGATATTTTGAAGTATCGGACGGTATCGCTCAACTCTAGTTGTGGTCTGTAATAATTGTAAAGTCTCTGCCATACAAGTATGGCTGCAATTTTTTTTAGCACCCATACGATGGCAAGGCACTCCTTTTCAATAGTGGTATAGGCAACTTCCCTATCCAGTAGTTTCCGACTGGCAAAAGCAACAGGATGTTCTTCTCCGACGACGGTCACTTGGCTAAGTACTGCCCCAATCCCAAAGGTGGATGCATCTGTCTGCACGAGGAAACTGCACTTATAATCAGGGGTAGCCAAGACAGGATCAGTGATGAGAGAGGTCTTTAACACTGAAAAAGCATCCTCGCATGCAGTTGTCCACGTCACATTCCTAGGCATGTTCTTGCGGGTCAGGTCGGTTAGAGGCTTGGCCAAGGTGCTGAAATTAGAAACAAATTTTTGATTGTAACCAGCAGTTCCTAAAAATGCAAGTACCTGCTTTTTAATCTGGGGTCTACACCAGTTGCTAATGGCTTCCACCTTGGCAGGCTCAGGCCTTAGGGTCCCACCCCCTACTCTATGCCTGATGTACTGCACCTCAGCCATCCCTATTTGGCACTCATCAGGGCGAATGGTCAGTCCTGCAGTAAGAATACAGTCTAGCACTATGCCCAAATGTTTAAGATGTTCCTCCCAGGTTGTGCTAAGAATGGCAATGTCATCCAAGTAAGCACAGGAAAAGTACTGACATTGTTCTAACAGTCGATCTAACAGTCTCTCGAAAGTAGTGTGGGCAGTTTTCATCCCAAAGGGCATTCCCAGGAACTCAAAAAGCCCATATGGAGTAATGGAGGCCGAGCGCTCCCGAGCGTCCTCCATTAGGGGTATCTGCCAGTACCCCTTGCTCAAGTCTAACGTGGTCACAAATTGGGCACTGGCCAGATGATCCAGTCATTTCATCTCCTCCAGTTCGTCCTTTGTCATGCCTTGAACAGCCTCTGGGACCCGGTAGGCAGCCTGCTGGATGGGGCGTTTTCCGGGGGTTTCCACATGGTGGCTGGTGTGAGTAGTTTTCCCCGGCTTTGAGGAGAAAGCAGCAGCCCTCGGCCTTAGTACGGCAAAAATATCGTCATTTGTATATCTGATAAATGGGAGCCCAGGGGCACTTGTTCTAGTGATCCTCCCGCTTGGGCGATCTGGAGAAGATCAGGAGACGCTCATCATCGGCGGTATCATTAGGGGGGTGGCAGATGGGTAGAACAGGCAGAGATCAGTCGTGGTATTCTTTCAGCATGTTAATGTGGACGGTTTTCTGTCATCGACCACTAGAGTCCAGGGCAATAGCGTAGTTAGTGTCATAAATTTTCTTGACAACCTGATAAGGGCCTTCCAACACTGCTTGAAGCTTGTTGGTAGAGTTGAGCGAAACGGGTCGGTCAAATTCATAAGTCGCCGACTTTCATGAAACAAAACCCGACTGTCAAAGACACCGCACTGAACTTGCTCACTGAGCCAGTGCACGTCTCCTGAGTAAAGCGAACAGTGCTCAAAGCTACCTGTGGAGCGGGCAGCAACCGAATAGATGCGTACTTCAGAGCTGCAGGACCTGAAGCACGTGACTGCTGGGGGCGTGGCCTAAACTCCACAGAATTAGGAGTTGCAAGACAATTCCTAGCAGAGTAACTGCGAGACAAAGTTACCAAGGGGAATAGACAGTGAGAATAGTCAGGACGTAGCCAATGAGTCACACACAGAGATAGCTGTAGGGTACCAAAGGGGGCGAGCAGAGAGTAGTCAGGTCACATGCAATGAGTCATACACAGATAGTTGCAAGGTACAAGAGGGGCGAGCAGAGAGTAGTCAGGTCACATGCAATGAGTCATACACAGATAATAACGCAGTACAAAATCAACAGGCAAACTCACAACGGGAAACAGAATCGGGTCAGAACCATATAAACAAGCTATAGCAACAAACAGGCACACGGGGGTCAGCACACTAGGCCAATGGCAAAAGTATAACTGGCAGGGATTGAAGCTACCCAGGGGTTTATGAAGCTCTCCCAGAACCAGAAAGAGGCCACAATCATTAACCCCAAGTGTGCAGGTCAAAACCTGCACAGAGCTCCAGACATTAACCCCCGGTGTGCAGCTCAAAAACCCGCACTGGGATCATGACACCGACCATAGCGTGAGGTCGTCCATGAGGTCGGCGACCAGAGCGCCAAAGTCGCGTTTCAAATGATGCTTCCAGCGCCCTTTTTCAGCCAATGATGGAGGACGCACAATGTGGGCAACGCGATGACATGGGCAGCGGTCACCACCATCTTTGAGAAGGGCATGCAAGTGATTGGCTTGCTTTGTGTGGCATCACAGGGGCTATAAAAGGACGTGCAGGGAAGAAGAACAAAAAAACTGCTTCTGTTGGTAGCGATTTTCACTGTTCAACACAACAGTTTGTGTGCAGTGACAGGGGAGGCTATTTTTTTGTGCATCAGCTCTGTTAGTTATTAGGCTGCCTTATAAGGCTCCCTGATAGCTGCATTGCTGTTTGCACATTGCTGGGCAAACTGCTGTTTTAAAAACTTTTCTTCCTCTTTTCTGAACACACGACACCACAGACGGCGCTTTCTGCCCCACGCTTCCAGCTCATCTTAGGACCTCTGCCTGGTCCCTGCCAGACCGGACTTCTGCATATGGCACTTTAGCCCCTCCTGCATATTCATACTGCCGTGATTGCTTCTTTTTCTCATGTGCTTTAAGTGAGGTTTGAGAAAGACCCGACATAGGGTCGAAATGTTACCTCAACGCATTATTCCCCTGTGGTGTCTTCAATAAAAAATTTTTTTGCATTGAAAATCAAAACTTCCCAGAGTGCAGCTGTTTTCTCTTCACTGAATGTCCAACATCAACATATGCCATTTTTTCAACCTCCCTAAATGGGCTGCCTCCCCCCCCAGGGCCAGGGTCACCACCTGGCGCACGCACCCGTGCGAGTGCCGTTGCCCTGGACAGGTGGGTGGGCCCACTCTTGGGCGACGGTACTGGCACAGGGTCCCTCATAGTACAGTCAAGTATTTCTGATGGTGGTGGTGCACACCCGCCGTCAGACACACCGGCGTACTATGAGGGGCCCTGTGCCAGTACCGCCGCCCACGAGTGGGCCCCCCCTGCTTGCTCAGGGCCCCAGCACTTGCAATACTTACCTCTCCCTGCTCCACCGCTGTGTAATCTGGCCTGATAAATCCTTCACTGGGACTGCCACTACATATTTGGTGAACTGATAGATGATGGTTAAGACGTAGCTATGCCCTGTCCTGCTGGGCTCTATCTTCAGATGATCAATGACTTCCATTTGTTATGGACGTCGACTCACAATGAGATGCAGTGGTGGTTTATCATCAGCTTTCACAGTTTTCCTACTCACAGACGTGTGACATTCCTGCCCACATTTTTAAATGTGTCCTCTCATGCCAATGCAATAGAATCGCCTATGGCCTGTGGCTTCTGTCTTTTGCACTCCAAAGTTACCTGACAGATCATGATAGGCAGTGAGGACCATGACTACATCTCTCCCTGTGATCACAATTTGATGGAGATGAGTAACGGTGATGGGATCCACGGTACTGCGATACAGCAACCCTTTCTTCACAAAGACCTGTTTTTGCTGTCTCCACAGACAAAGTAATTGAGGGTCAGCATTGCCTCTGAGAATTCTCCCGGGAGTTTTTCCCATGATTAGTAATTCCAAAATTTCTGCAATCTGTCGACTTTCCGTCTGTACTTGTATCCATCTCGTTTCCTCTTGCGGAGAGTCTGGACTGTCTTACTAAGACTGAAATATATATGAAGATTTAAAAATACTCCAACAGTGTATACTGGTGCACGCTTCGAATACATTACCCTTTTTCTACTTTTTAGATTCTTGTCTAATCCATACTGAGGCTGTGAGTTACTTTGTCGGACTCCGGAAATATACACAGAGATTTTTAATGTTTAAACTATGCTATATATACCTGTTATTTGGTGATACTGTACCCTTTCTCAACTTTCTACAATCTTGTCAAATCCATACTGGGCCTGAGACCGTCTGAGTATGCCTCCTGATTAGAGATGAGCGGTGTTCGAGTCGAACTGTTTGCCAAGTTCAAATTCGAGCTGTTTTGGGTGGTGTTCGAGTTGTTCGTCGAACTCGAACACTTTGCTTAAAATTCGGCTGTTCGAGGTTCCGTTCGAGAAAGCGTACCTTTATTTTCACATTAATAATGCTTTTCAATGTTAATAGACAGTTTCATGGCATAGTAGCGGTGTCTGGTAGCCAGCGGTGTAGTACACCTGTCAAGGAGCTACACCGTGTGTGTTTCTAATAATTTTTTACCGCATCTTGTCCAGGAAATCCTTTTGGGCCTTGTAGCACAGTCTGCTAGAATTGAGCGAAACGGGTCGGTCATATTCAAAAGTCGGCGACTTTCACTGAAGTCGGGTTTCATGAAACGAAACCCGACCATAGCGTGAGGTCGGCCACGAGGTCGCCGACCAGAGCGCCAAAGTCGCATTTCAAAAGATGCTTCCAGCGTCCTTTTTCAGCCAAAGATGGAGGACGCATACGGTGGGCAATGCGATGACATAGGCATCGGTCACCACTATCTTTGAGAAGGGCATGCAAGTGATTGGCTGGCTTTGTGTCATGATCCAGGATAGGCTTTGTCTTTGGACCGGCCTGGTCAGACAGGGGTTAATTGTTTCTGCCTCTCTCTGGCAGAGGGCGGTTATTTAATGCTCACTTGACCTAGATCCGGTGTCAGTTATACTCCTGCCCTCGGCTGAGTTAGTTGACCTCATGCGTACGTGTGCCTTGTGCCCGATATCTTGCTTGCTTGTTTGGTTTTGATCCGGTTCTGTCCCTGTTATGAGTTCTGCCTGTCCCTCTTGTACTGCGCTATCTCTCTGTGTATGACCCTCTGACTGTGACTTGACCATTCTCTGCTCGTCCCTCTGGTACCTCACAGCCCTCTCCGTGTACGAACCCTCGCTTGTCTGACCTGCGTTTTCCTCCACTACAGTTTCCCTGCAATAGGTACATTATATCATCTGCAGCAGTAGGACGCTAAGCCCCGCCCCCTGCAGTCACATGATCTAGGTCCTGGGACTCATTATTTTCAGTGCCGCAGGTCCTGTCTGCTTGAACCGTCACTACTGTATTGGACCCCGTGCTCTCCCATAGTGGGGGTAAGTCACCCTGCTCGGCGTGGCAGTTTGCCGACGCTGACACTTTGTGTGGCGTCACAGGGGCTATAAAAGGGCGTGAACGCCAAACGCCATCTTACTTCTGCCTATCTTAGCATTAGGCAGAGAGGTTGCTGGCTGCTGCTGATTCAGAATAAGGGAGAGCATTAGGCAGGGAAGAAGAACCCAAAAACTGCTTCTGCTGTTAGCGATTTCCACTTGCAACACAACACTTTGTGTGCAGTGACAGGGGAGGCTCTATTTTTGTGCATCAGCTCTGTTGGTTATTAGGCTGCCTTATAAGGCTCCCTGATAGCTGCATTGCTGTTTGCACACTGCTGTGCAAACTGCTTTTTTAGAAGCAAAAATACATTTATTCCTCTTTTCTGCACAGTTACCAAGCGTTCATTTTTCCACCCTTTTGTGTGTGCAGCAGTCCTGCTTATTAGGCTGCCTGCATCCATATTTGGACTGAGAGCATCATTGTCAGCATCCTCAAATCTCTAGTGAGATCCAAATTCTCACCAATCCTATAGACACCCTCCACCTTGTCATACACCATCCAATTTCAGCCTGTTACATTGAGGTGTAATCTCTACTGGGCCTGAGACAATAATTTAGCATCCTCAAATCTATAGTGAGATTCAAATTCTCACCAATCCTATAGACACCCTCCACCTTGTCATACAGCATCCAATTTCAGCCTGTTACATTGAGGTGTAATCTCTCCTGGGCCTGAGACAATAGTTCTGTGTCCTCAAATGTATAGTGAGATCCAAATTCTCACCAATCCTATAGACACCCTCCATCTTGTCATACACCATCCAATTTCAGCCTGTTACATTGAGGTGTAATCTCTACTGGGCCTGAGACAATAGTTCAGCGTCCTCAAATGTAGAGTGAGATTCAAATTCTCACCAATCCTATAGACACCCTCCATCTTGTCATGCACCATCCAATTTCAGCCTGTTACATTGAGGTGTAATCTCTACTGGGCCTGAGACAATAGTTCTGCGTCCTCAAATCTATAGTCAGATTCAAATTCTCACCAATCCTATAGACACTCTCCACCTTGTCATACACCATCCAATTTCAGCCTGTTACATTGAGGTGTAATCTCTACTGGGCCTGAGACAATAGTTCAGCGTCCTCAAATCTATAGTCAGATTCAAATTCTCACCAATCCTATAGACACCCTACACCTTGTCATACACCATCCAATTTCAGTCTGTTACATTGAGGTGTAATCTCTACTGGGCCTGAGACAATAGTTCAGCGTCCTCAAATCTATAGTGAGATTCAAATTCTTACCAATAGTAGATACACGTTCTACCTTGTTTTACAGTACCATATAGCTGGTGGTATTTTGAGTACATTTTCACAAAAATGAGGCAGTATGGTGGAAGACGCCACGGAAGTGGGCGGGGGTTGCCAGCTGGTCCCGATGGTGGTGGTGTTGCATCTGTTGGTAGTGGCAAAAGCACAATAACACCTAAGGCAGGAGGTGTTGAGCCTGCGTCATCGTCTGGCTCCACAAGGCCTCGAAGGCTCTCTTTTCTGGGAGTAGGTAAACCACTTTTAAAGCCGGAGCTTCAGGAACAAGTTTTGGTTACATTGCTGACACAGCCTCCAGCTCTCTCGCCTCCTCTTCTGAAGTTTCAAAAAATAAAAGCACTGAGTCGTCAGTGGAGGCTTCTGGTCAGGAACAGCACCTTTCCTTGTGTCCTTCACCCTTACCAAAAGTGAATGATGTGGCAGGCCACCCTACCGATTTCTCCATGGAGCTCTTTTCACATACCATGCATGGGTTAGCAAGTCAAATCATGAATTCTCCAGTCTAAGATGAATCTGACATGGAGTGCACTGATGCACAGCCACTGCTAGATTTTCTGCTGGTACATTCACTCAGAGCACTACATTGTCCTTGCAGTGTACTGAGGCAGAATCAGACCCTGATGAAACTCAGGTGCCCCTTCCCGCATACTATACCACCTTACACGGTGACACAGAGGAAGGTGCACATGAAATTGAAGAGGAGGTGATGGATGACCCAGTTGTTGACCCAGATTGGCATCCATTGGGGGAAGAGGGTGCCACTGCCAATAGCTCAGAAGAGGAGGAGGAGGATCCGCAGCAGGCAACGACATCGCAACAGCTGTTATCTGGCATGACCGTAGCAGTCCAAAAACGTGTTACAAAAACCAAAAGAGTTGCAGGACAGCTTGGCCAGACGGTCATATTAGCACAGCGTGCAAGGTCTCAAAATGTCTTCCATAGTAGGAAGAGTGCAGTGTGGCACTTTTTTGAGCAAAATCCTAATGAGTAGGCAAAAGTTATCTGTAAAAAGTGCGCAAAGACCTTTAGCCGAGGGAAAAATCTGAGAAATTTGAATACCAGTTGCATGCTTAGACATTTAACCACCATGCACTTGCAAGCGTGGACGGACTACTAAACCTCACGTACCACATGTGCACCTGCTCCGAATGAAGGTAGTCTGCAACGTTACATCGCTTCCCCCACTGTAAGCCCACCGGTTAGCACACCACCAGCAGCAAATGTCAAGGTGTCATCGCAAGGGCAAAGCAGTCATGGAATCACAATGTTATTGCTACGAAAGACTGAATCTAGGCCATCAGCAACACCACCAACACCATCACCATCACCAACCCTCTCTCAGTCCGCCATGTCCACCGCTAGATCCACCATATGCAGCTCTCAAGTCCAGCTCACCCTACCAGAGACTCTGAGTAGGACAAGAAAGTACTCATCCTCTCATCCGCGTACACTGGCTTTGAACACCCACATTGCCAAACTAATCTCGTTAGAGATGATGCCCTACTGGTTGGTTGAAAGCAAAGCTTTTCGCGAGCTCATGGCCTATGCAGTACCACGCTATGACCTACCCAGTCAGCGCTTCTTTTCGCGAAAAACCATCCCAGCCCTCCACGTGCATGTGAAAGACCGCATTGTCCATGCACTCAAGCAATCAGTGAGTGGAAAGGTGTACCTCACAACAGATGCATGGTCCAGTAGGCATGACCAGGGCTGATGTGCAGTGGTCGAAGCTGAAAGACCTCTGCAAAGTCCTTCAGTGTTTTGAGGAATGCACACGGCTGGTTGTATACTATGAGTTATTTTTAATGGTTTCAACACTCCAATTAATTAATACCAACTATTGATACGGTTACAATCTACTGTATATATATATATATATATATATAGTCTCATCTCTTTGAACCTTGCTAGAAGGTAATTGACTTGTTCAACCAGATGGTCAAATTGTCCAAGCAGAGCAAATAACTGGT
Source organism: Dendrobates tinctorius (assembly GCF_039654945.1). Taxonomy (NCBI): domain Eukaryota; kingdom Metazoa; phylum Chordata; class Amphibia; order Anura; family Dendrobatidae; genus Dendrobates; species Dendrobates tinctorius. The sequence continues at coordinate 9,730,851 of NW_027361696.1, read as the reverse complement.
TTACACCTATCTACCAACAAAGGACCTTTGTTGCCATAATTAGATTGGGTGTGTAAACGTTCCCAAGGATGTCATCTGGTGAATTCTCATCTATTTGGTTTCAGGGGACTTTCTCATTAGCATTCAAGGATAGATCAAAGCTTTTTAACTAAGACACATTTGGATGCTTTTGGGGGATAAAAAAGGGGACTGATTAGCAGAGGGACACAGAGAGAGACAGAGGGCAGAGGGGAGATGATCAGACCAGACGAGGACACGGAGATGAGAAAGAGATGGACCTGAATTCTACCTGAATAATGTAATGTATGTTTAATTCACGTGTATATTTATTGTTTATACCGTTTATTATTTGATCTTATCACTTATTAAGTAAATCAATTTAGTAAATTCAATTCTTGTGTGAGCATTTTCTTATTCATTACAATCCATTGGAACCCTTACAATAAACTGGTAAGCGCAGACGATGCCATCATAAGCATGAGCATCCCACTTATGCGTCTGCTCATGCAAACTTTGATGCACATTAAGGAGCAGGCGTCTGCAGCCGAGGAGGAAGAGGAGGTGGGAAGCCTTGATGACAGTCAGCCATTGTCTGCTCAGGGAAGTCTCATGGACGAGGTGGAGGAAGAAGAGGAAGAGGAGGAGGAGGATGATGGGGATGATTATTTTGGGGAGGAGGATGCTTCTCAGGGGGCAAGAAAAAATGTTGGCGTGGAAAGGTCAGGTACAGGGTTTGTGCGTGACTGGAGGGATGTTGATTTGCCAGATAGTGCTCCTCCACCCAGCACTCGCAGTGCATCATTGACACCTGGAACATTGGTCCACATGTGTGATTATGCCTTGCAGATCCTAAAAAGGGACCCCCATTGCCAAAATGATGAATGATGATGACTACTGGTTGGCCAGCATCCTGGATCCACGCTATAAAGGCAAATTCCAAAACATCATGCCACAGGAGAACCTAGAGCTAATATTGACTAACAAACAAGCAAATCTGGTAAATCGTTTGTTTGAGGCATTCCCAGCACACAGCGGCGGTGATGTTTTTCCCACGAGCCGTAGGGGGCAACATGGAAGAGGTGTTCGTGGTGCACACAGCCGAAGTGGCGTTGGACACAGGGGTTTCATGACCATGTTGTGGACTGATTTTTCAAGTACCGCTCACACGACTGGTAATACTGCATCGATCGAAAGTGACAGGAGACAGCAGTTGTCAACTATGGTAACAAACTACTTCTCCTCCCATATCGATGTTCTCCCTCACCGGTCATTCCCCTTTGACTATTGGGCCAGTAAACTTGACACCTGGCCTGAATTGGCACAATATGCCTTACAGGAGCTCCCTTGCCCTGCTTCTAGTGTGTTATGTGAACGAGTCTTCAGTGCTGTTGGATCAATCCTGACAGAAAAAAGGACCCATTTGTCGACCCAAAATGTTGATGATCTAACCTTCATTAAAATGAACCATGCATGGGTTTCAAAGGATTTTGTCCCTCCCTCCCCTGCTGACACGTAGGTTGCCAGAAAAATGGCTTGCTTTTGTCCTCCTCTTCCACGGACTTCTCCAATTACTCCATTTGCAGCTGCTGAATGTCCAACATCAACATATGCCATTTTTTCCACCTCCCTAACTGGGCTGCCTCCCCCCACAGGGCCGGGGTCACCACCTGGTGCACGCATCCGTGCGAGTGCCGTTGCCCTGGACAGGTGGGTGGGCAAACTCTTTGGTAACGGCACTGGCACAAGGTCCCTCATAGTAGAATCAAGTGTCTCTGACGGTGGGGGCGCACACCTGCCATCAGACACACCGGCATACTATGAGGGGCCCTGTGCCAGTACCGCTGCCCACAAGTGGGCCCCCCCTGCTTGCTCAGGGCACCAGCACTTGCAATACTTACCTCTCCCTGCTCCACCACTGTGTTGTCTGGCCTGTTAAATACTTCACTGGGACTGTCAATACAAATTTGGTGAAATGAAAGATGATGGTTAAGATGTAGCTATGCCCTGTCCTGCTGGGCTCTATCTTCAGATGATCAATGGCTTCCATTTGTTATGGACGTTGACTCACAATGAGTATGCAGTACTGGTTTATCATCAGCTTTCATGGTTTTCTGACTCACTCACAGATGTGTAACATTCCTGCCCACATTTTTAAATGTGTCCTCTCATGCCAATCCAATAGATTTGCCTACGGCCTGTGGCTTGTGTCTTTTGCACTGCAAAGTTACCTGACAGATCATGATAGGCAGTGAGGACAATGTCTACATCTGTCCCTGTGATCACAATTTGATGGAGATGAGTAACGGTGATGGGTTCCACTGTACTGCAATACAGTAAACCTTTCTTCACAAGAACTGTTTTCGCTGTCTCCACAGACAAAGTAATTGAGGATCAGCATCGCCTCTGAGAATTCTCCCGGGAGTTTTACCGTGATTAGTAATTCTAAAATTTCTGCAATCAGTCGACTTTCCGTCTGTACTTGTATCCATCTCGTTTCCTCTTGCGGAGAGTCTAGACTGTCTTACTAAGACTGAAATATATATGAAGATTTAAAAATACCCCAACAGTGTATACTGGTGTACGCTTCGAATACATAACCTTTTTCTACTTTTTAGATTCTTGTCTAATCCATACTGAGGCTGTGAGTGTCTTTGTTGGACTCAGGAAATATACACGAAGATTTTTAATGTTTAAACTATGCTATATATACCTGCTATCCAGTGATACTGTACCCTTTCTCAACTTTCTACAATCTTGTCAAATCCATACTGGGCCTGAGACCGTCTGAGTCTGCCTCCTGATATATAGACATAGGTTTTTAATGTTTAAACTATGCTATATATACCTGTTATCCGGTGATACTGTACCCTTCCTCAACTTTGTACAATCACGTCAAATCCATACTTGGCCTGAGACCCTCTGAGTCTGCCTCCTGATATATAGACATAGGTTTTTAATGTTTAAACTATGCTATATATACCAGTTATCCGGTGATACTGTACCCTTTCTCAACTTTGTACAATCACGTCAAATCCATACTGGGCCTGAGACCCTCTGAGTCTGCCTCCTGATATATAGACATAGGTTTTTAATGTTTAAACTATGCTATATATACCTGTTATCCGGTGATACTGTGCCCTTTCTCAACTTTGTACAATCACTTCAAATCCATACTGGGCCTGAGACCTTCTGAGTCTGCCTCCTGATATATAGACATAGGTTTTTCATGTGTAAACTATGCTACATGTATATCTGTTATCAGGTGATACTATACCCTTTCTCAACTTTCTACAATCTTGTCGAATCCATACTGAGCCTGAGAACGTCTGAGTTTGGCTCCTGATTAGAGATGAGCGGTTTTCGAGTCGACCTGTTCGCCAAGTTAAAATTCCAGCTGTTTTGGGAGGTGTTCGAGCCGTTCGTCGAACTTGAACACTTTGCTTAAAATTCGGCTGTTCGAGGTTCCGTTCAAGAATGGTTCATTCACCAAAAGCGTAACTTCATTTTCACATTAATAATGGTTTTCAATGATAATAGACTGTTTAATGGCATAGTAGCGGTGTGCGGTAGCAAGCGGTGTAGTACACCCATCAAGGAGCTACACCGTGTGTTTCTAAATATTTTTTACCGCATCTTGTCCAGAAAATCCTTATGGGCCTTGTAGCACTGTCTGCTACTCAGCAGTGGAGCCCACCAGTGAACCAAGCTATGCCACCTGTTTATGTAAGAACTGCGTGCTACTCAGCATAGGAGCCCAGCTGTTAAGCAAGCTACAGCACCTGTGGTTTGGACACTTAATTTTTTCATTTTTTCTGGAAAGCCGGTTAGGCCTAATTCCGGAATTCCGGTTGACCTGCACTTACTGGGAAACCCTCGTTTGCGGGGAAGAATTGTAATCCCAGATCCCATCACTAACGGGGATCAGCGGGTTATTTGCACCTGTAAGCGACACACGCTGGACATTTCAGTGTAGTGCGCATGCAGCCCCGGACATGTAAGGGCATGACAGACCTGTTATTGATCGATCTCGCGTGCCAGAGCCTCGCGTGTCCCTCTAGTAAGCTTGACACGTACCATGAGGGCATGCTGGAGTCTCATTCGTTAGCGGAATTATGCTGACAAATCACTAGCACAACTAAAAACGGATATCCACCACCACCCACAGAATCAACAAAGCTTGCAATCTGTCAATCTTTTCTGTAGCTGGCATGGTTGAGGTTTCCCGGGTGGAGTCGAATTAAGCCGCAGGCTCCACTCCTGGTGGTGCCCTTCTGGACATTCCTTTAAGGTTCAGCTTTGCAATCATACTGCCCCCGGAAACCAAACACTTTGCCTTCTTGGACGCTGTTCGGAGGTTCATGGGAATAACGCCGCCCGTTGAGCAGTTGGCCTAATTTATGGTGGGAAGTCCAACGGTATATGATAGCCTTCGATTTCATGCTTTTTACTGTTTTTTGGTATTTTACATTTTTATTCCAGCCTTTCTTGACTTCATAAGAGCATGACATGCCGATATCTGTGTCTCCTCCTTCTGTGCCAGAAGACTGGAGAAGAGCAAATGTTGTTCCTATCTTCAAAAAGGGGAAGAAGGTGGACCCAGGCAACTATAGGCCGGTGAGTTTGACTTCTATACCAGGAAAGATCTTTGAACAAATTATTAAACAACATGTATGTCAGTACCTGGATAAGAATGAAGTGATTAAACAGAGTCAGCATGGGTTTGTAACTAATAAGTCATGTCAGACTAACTTAATTTCCTTCTATGACGGAGTCACTGATTGGGTGGATCAAGGAAATGCTGTAGATATAGTACATCTTGACTTCAGCAAAGCATTTGACAAAGTCTCTCATACAATCCTTATTGAAAAAATGACTAAGTATGGAATGGACAAGGCAACTGTTAGGTGGATTCATAACTGGCTTAGTGATCGGACCCAAAGAGTGGTCGTAAATGGCTGCACATCCAGTTGGAAGAATGTCTCAAGTGGGGTACCACAGGGCTCTGTCCTGGGCCCTGTATTGTTCAACATCTTTATCAACGATTTAGATGAAGGAATTGAGGGTAAACTGATTAAATTTGCTGATGACACAAAGCTAGGAGGGATAGCTAATACTAGAGAAGAGAGAGAAGAGAGAAGTGGGCAGCAACTAACAGAATGGTTTTTAACAGGGAGAAATGCAAAGTACTACATCTGGGCAATAAAAATGAAAAAAGCATATACAGAATGGGAGGAATAGGGCTAAGTGACAGCACATGTGAAAAGACTTGGGTATACTAATAGATCACAGACTGAATATGAGTCAACAGTGTGATGCAGCAGCAAAAAAGGCAAATGCAATTCTAGGATGTATTAACAGAAGCATACAGTCTAGATCACGTGAAGTCATTATTTCCCTCTACTCCTCTTTGGTCAGAACTCATCTGGAATATTGTGTCCAGTTTTGGGCACCACATTTTAAAAAAGACATCAGCAAACTGGAGCAAGTTCAGAGAAGAGCGACCAGAATGTGACCGTTCTGCAAACCCTGTCTTATGAGGAAAGGTTGCAGGATTTGGGAATGTTTAGTTTGCAAAAGAGAAGACTGAGAGGAGACTTAATAGCTGTCTACAAATATCTAAAGGACTGTCACATTGTAGAAGGATCAACTTTATTCTCATTTGCACAAGGAAAGACTAGAAGCAATGGGATGAAACTGAATGGGAGGAGACACAGATTAGATATTAGAAAAAACTTTTTGACAGTTAGAGTGATCAATGAGTGGAACAAGCTGCCACGAGAAGTGGTGAGTTCTCCTTCAATGGATGTCTTCAAACAGAGGCTGGACAGACATCTGACTGGGATGATTTAGCGAATCCTGCTTTGAGCAGGGGGTTGGACCAGATGGCCCAGGAGGTCCCTTCCAACTCTACGATTCTATGATTCTATGATTCCTTTTACTCCTCCACCTCTTTTCTATATGTAGTTGCCATTTTCCATATGTTATTTTTGTATCCTGAGCATTTTGTCTGCTTTGGGACACCTTTTAAGGTGTTTTTTAACTGTTTTCTATGTGTTTATATGTGTTTGTGTTTGCCTGTCATTGTTTTCAATGGTGTTCGACGTTGTTCGACAAACATTCGACGAACTTGCCTCGTGTTCGACGAACCAAAACGAACTGGAACACTAGCGGGGTGGCTCAACACTACTCCTGAATATATAGACGTACATTTTTAATGTTTAAACTATGCTATATATACCTGGTATCTGGTGATACTGTACCCTTTCTGCCAGGAAGTCCTGCTCCACCCACCACTCTAAGTGAATCATTGACACCTGGAACATTGTCCCACATGTGTGATTATTTCTTGCGGATCTTCTTGTTATATTGTGGTGTGATCCATCCTGAGCATGTGACAGTCTGTGGGTTACTCCTGCAATTTAGATGCACATTTAAAAATTACACCAACACTAGTGTATACAGCTCTACACTTGTGATACATTACCCATTTACTGCTTTTATATTCTGGTCTAATCCAAACTGACCAAGTGAGAGTTATTTTCTGACTGTGGAAATAAATACTGAGATTGAAAACAATGACCCCTATACTGTGTACAGCTGTACTCTTCAGATCCATTACCATTTTACGGCTTTTTATATTGTGTTGTAATCCATACTGAGCCTGAGAGCATCTGTGTCTGCCTCCTGAAATATCTACGGAGATTTAGAATGTTTAAACTATACTATATATACCTGCTATCTGATGATACTGTACACGTTTTCTACTTTTTACATTCTTGTCTAATCCATACTGAGCCTGTGAGGGTCTCTGTGTGACTGATGGTATATATAGGGAGATTGGCAATCATCCTTTGACTGTATAGAGCTGTATGCTTCAGATACAGTACCATATATCTGATGTTATTTTGGGTTCATGGTCTGCAACATTTTGAAGTTTGGTGGAAGAGGCCGCAGACGTGGGCATGGGGGGCGTTTTGGCTTACATTGCCGGAACAGACTCCAGCAAATATGCCCTCCTCTTCTGAAGTTTCAAAAAATGCAAGCACTGAGTCATCAAGTGCTGGCTCCTGGTCAGGAAGAACCCCTTTCCTTGTGTCCTTCACCCCCACCAAAAGTGAATGATGCAGCAGGCCACACTTCACATTAGTCCATGTAACTCTTTCTATCATATCATGCCTGGGTTATCAAGTCAAATCATGAATTCCCCAGTCCAAGATGAATCTGACATGGAGTAAGGGTGGCCAGCCAGGGCAGTGGGGTTAATCGGTACCGGGCCGGTGTCTCAGAGGGATGTGTCACGTTGGTGGTGATGACCCGTTCCGTGGCCCTGGGCGTCCATGCAAAGGGGTGAATAACGTATTTAGGTGAATGATACGTGACGCCACCTGTGGTTTCTGAGCAGATTGACCAGCACTGCAGTGTCTCTTCTCTGGGACAGATGTTGTGGTGCAGCTAAGATGTAGAAGCCCTGCACAGGTAGGGCCGTAGTCGCAGGGCAGATGAAAGAGTTGGTAGATGGTGTGCAGTGCAGGATGTAGCAGAGCCGTGCGCCAGGCGCAGGAGAAAGATGACAGACAAAGTCGTGCAGTTCCTTTACCTGTACTTGGTAAGTGCCGTCCAGGACCCAGAGTACAGATGGAGAAGGAGTTGGTCAGCCTGGAAGCAAATTTGGAATTCTCTCTATGCAGATAGGTAGTGTGGCCTCTGTTCTAGCGTTTATCTGAGGAACTCGCAGTACTGAGTTCACTGAAGTTCCCCCTGTTGACTCTCTTTTGGAACTTTCTCGTATGGCAGGCAGCCATAGCCTTTTCCTTCTGGCTCACACACATCGCTGCTGGGGCCTCCAAGCCTTAGTTGGGAACAGAGCATTTACAGCTGCTACTTCCTCCGGTTTCTGCTGCTGGACCGTCAGTGTCCCTACAAACTCGGAGACCGGAATCCCGACCTTGCGCTCCAGCTAGGAGTGAGCCTTAGCTCTGCTCATCCTCCAACTCCCCTTCTCACGTCCACACACTTCCCCTTCCCTTCACAGACTGCCCTAACTTACCTCCTCCTGACCACAGAGAGCAGCTCCTCAGCAGTCAGGTTCAGAGGTCTCCCTGCTGGCCTGGAGTGGGAACTGTGTTGTGTGTTGGTTTAACTGCTAAAGCGATCCTTCATTGCTCCCAAGCATGACATCACACTCCGTAGGAGGAAGGTAATGCCACTGTGGCGACCGTACTTCTGGCGGCAAGATGATTCTGCTGGTACATTGACCCAGACTACTACATTCCCCTCGCACTCTACACAGATAGAATCTGATCCTGATGAAACTCAGGTTCCCCTTCCCGCATACTATACCACCTTACACGGTGACAAAGAGGAAGGTGCAGATGAAAGCGCAGGTTCCTTGAGCAGGTGGGGGGGCATACTCATGGGCGACGGCACTGGCACAGGGCCCCTCATAGTACACAAAAGTGTCTCTGCCGGTGGGGCACATCGCCGTACTATGAGGATCCCTGTGCCAGTGCCGTCGCAAACGAGTGGGCCCCCCCGCTTGCTCAGGATCACAGCATTTGCTAAGTTGAAATACTTACCTCTCCCTGCTCCACCGCCGTGACGTCTTCCGCGTTTCCAGACAGTGACATTCTGGTCAGAGAGCGCGATGACATCATGTCTGTATGTGACTGGGCCATTCGCTGGTGTTGTTTAGCCAAGGTAGCTAGCTGGGCGAGACGGTCTCTCAACTCTAGAGTATAGGGAACGATGGGCATTCCGGTATCTGAGATGTCTCCCTCCAAATGTTCTTTCAGAAGAGTGAGAGGCCCACGGACCTTCCGGCTAAACAGTAGTTCGAAGGGAGAGAACCCTGTGGACTCTTGGGGAACCTCCCGATAGGTGAAGAGGAGATGAGGCAGGTATTTTTCCCAGTCTTTTTCAACGTCAGCAAAAGCCCTCAGCATATTTTTTAGGGTTCCATTAAAGCATTCACATAGTTCGTTGGTCTGCGGGTGGTATGGGGTGGTGTGAATGGCTCAAATACTACAGGTATGCCATAGGGACTGGACCAGATCTGACATGAACTGAGTGCCTTGATCCGATAATATTTCACTAGGAAACCCTACCCGGGTAAAGATGGTAACAAGGGTCTCGGCTACCTTTACTGCTGTAATACTGGACAGGGCCACAGCTTCAGGATACCGAGTGGCATAGTCTACCACTGTCAGGATATATTTTTCCCCACCGGCTGGGGTGGGCCAGAGGACCTATGATGTCGACAGCTACACGTTGAAATGGTTCTTAAATTATGGGCAGGGATTGCAGGGGTACCTTACGTTGAGCTACTGGATGCCACATTCGCAGGCACACATCGCAGGTACGGAAATAATGGGCTACTGACTGCGAGATGCCAGGCCAGTAAAAACTTTGGGTGAGTCTCTTTTCAGTCCTTTTCCTCCCTTGATGTCCAGCCAAGGGGATGTCATGGGCCAGTTGGACTAGCTGTGCTCTGTACTTCTGAGGGACAATGAGTTGCCTAGTCGTTGCGTCAGGGTTGCCCTTGTCACTGACCTTTGTTACATGACAATAATACAGTCCGTTTTCTCGAGTGAAGTCATCCCCATTATCTCCCATGTGCCCAGTTTCTGTCTTTCGCCTAAGAGCTGCTAAGGTAGTGTCACCCTATATTTCTCTCCTAAACTCCTCTCTGTCCTAAGACTCTCCCAATGTAGAAGCAGCGAACGTATTGCTTACCAACTCTGATGCGGTTCTTGGTGGTTGCTCCCCGGTGAGGTCCGGATGATGTAGTGCTTGAAGGGCCTGTAGTCGGGTGACTGCTCCCTCAAATTGGCACTCTAACTCCCCAATGTTGTTCCCATGGAGTATATCTGCAGGAAGTCCTCCCATAACTCCAATCCAACACAGTTTTTCTCCACAACCATAATCCAAACGCACAGAAGCTCGCTGTATATATTTGCGGGCACCCCCCGCCAGGACAATGGGAATCACCGGACCCTGGTGAATTGCCTCGGTCGAACCACATGGGGGTCAGCGATAGTCAGGAATGCCCTCGTGTCTCTAAATCCTGACACTTTGTATCCATCAATTAAGACATCCTGCAGGTGGCTTGCCGTTGCTCTGGGTAGAAAGGACAAAGGCCGGAGTTCGTACACTCCAGGAGGGATATCTATGGTGCCGTGGTCGGTGGTCCACTCTGGTGGGGGTGGTGGTAGCTCTTCCTCAGGCGGGATAGAGTGCACAAGATGCACTGGACGAAGTGAGGCTATGTGGGGCTCCCTCCAAATCTTTGAGGGACAGCCAAACTACAAATGTCCAGGTTGCCCACACCCATAACATCTCCTCTTTGTGATACCCCCAGGTCATGGTCAGAACTGTTGGGGCCCAGGATTGTGTAGCGTAATTGTCATTGGCTTGCGATTAGGTGCAAGGGCAGATATAATCGGAGGGGGATGGGGTGTGGGAGCAGGCCATGGTTCATTGTCCAGAAGCCTCCTCGATTGCAGTCGGATAGTAAGGGCTTCATCGGCAAGGGCTGCAGCTCTATCCACGGTACACAGCGTGCGCTCCTGGACCCATTCCCGTACTTCTGCGGGGCACTTGGCAAGAAATTGTTCTATAAGGAACGCCTGTATAACATCTTCCACAGGAAAGGCATTTTCTGCTTCCAGCCATCTCCAACATGCCTGGGACATCTTATGTGCATACATCCTAAACGATCCCCCCGTGGTGCATGGGAGGTCTCAGAACTTGGCCCTATATGAGTTTGGGGTGATAGCATGGTAATCCAGGATAGTCCACTTTACAGTGTTATAATCTCGATTCCGCTGTGAGTCAATGGTTCGGTAAGGCCTCTTTCACACATCAGGTTTTCGCCGTCAGGCGCGATCCGGCACTTTTGACAAAAACCGGATCCGGTGAAATGCAATGCCGGATCCGGTTTCCCCCCATTGAATTGCATTAGCGCCGGATCGGGCCGGATGGCCATGCGTTTCATCCGGTTTTCGCCGGATCCGGCAATCTGTCAAAATCCGGCGTCTGGAAAAAACGGCTACTGTAACGTTTTTTGTCTCCGGCGAAAAAGCCGGACACGCCGGATCCGGCGTATCCGGCTTTTTCACACAATGAAAGCCTATGAGCGCCGCAATGCGCCGGATCCAGTTTTTTGGGTCTGAGCATGCTCAGTAGCTCTGCCCACAAGCCACATATATAAAAGCATGACAGTGGGACCCTCAGCCACACCCAACATGCCACCCAAGACAGCAACCAGGCGCAGGAGAAGGCAGGAGACAACTGCAGCACCATCAGCACCACCACCACCACCACCCCAAATGGAGCAGCATGCTGAACAACGGGAGGGGAGTCCAGCAGCAGATGAGAGAAGGTAATTATCAAATCCCCCATTCCTCAAAGCTAGGGCCATGGAATATCAAGATATTCATTGGCCCTTTGTTTCTCTTTATTCAACAGCCGCCCAAGAGATTCAGCAGCAGCAGCAGTGGCAGCACTGGCAGCACTGGCAGCAGCTACAGCACCACCCACAGCCATGGAGTCTGGCCAGCAAGAGGACAGCACATCTTCTTCTGGGAGCCCTCCCTTGCATCGTCAGCATTTGACGGTAAGTTTTTATTTCCAAAATCCATCATCTCTGGAATATATGTATATTCATTGCCTTTTATTTCAAAACAGGATTCACAAGCTGAAGAGGAGCTCCCAGAAGAAGAAGGAAGGGGTGGACAGACACCTGTAGTGGGCTCACAATTGGTAAGTTTTTTGCATCAAACGCAGAAACACAACATCACACTACACACAACACATAGAAAACAATGTTCTGCAGACCACACACAGCAAACAAATGCCTACATCCAAACACATAAATTTTTTTCTTTTCTTCTCTAGTCTTCCCAATCTGTTGCTCGGCCAAGAGGTCCTCGCAGTGCCTCCCAGGGTCGTCGGCGACAGCAACGCGGCGGTCACCAGCGTGTAAGTATAATATTTAAGTTAAATTTTGGTACACTTTTTATTTCATGTCTTAAGTGTGGTGACTAATTTTGCTATTTTTCTCTTTTACTTTAACAGCCTTCACAGCGTGCTCCTGACTCAGACGGTGAGGATGGAGGAATAGATGTGGACCACCTCATCGATCTCGTCAGAGAAAGGGAGCCGCTATGGAATATGGCTGACCGCCGCCATGCTGACCTGATCGTTACCCGACGACTCTGGGAGGAAATCTGTTCGCTCCTTGTGGCCCGCTGGGAGGACCTCGATGCTCGGGCCCAGATTAAAGAGCGTAAGTATATACAGTACCGGTTGCTTGATGTAAACCAGTGTTTCCCGAACTCCAGTCCTCGTGGTCCCCACGGATCATGTGTTCAGGATTTCTATTTACTATGGAAATCCTGAAAACATGACCCCTGGGGACCATGAGGACTGGAGATTGGGAAACACTGATGTTGTATACTAACCACTTTGTCCTTTCTCGTTTCAGGGGACAGAATTGTGAAGCGGTGGCGGTCTGTGAGGGATCGTTTCAAGAAGGAGTTCAATAAAGAGATGCGGGCCCCTAGTGGATCTGGAGGACGCAGGAGCAAGTACAAGTACGCACGAGCCCTGTCGTTCCTCCGGGATAAAATGGTCACCAGAAGGTAAATATTACACACCACATGTGAAAAAAAAATGTTTAGATGTAACAATTTTTTTTCAGCCAGGGCCATGCCATGTCACTATATTAATTGTTTTTTTTTCTCTTTGTTCCACAGCACGGTGAGCAGCACTCGGGAGCCTGCACGATTGGACCCTTCTGAGGCGATCCCTGAGGAGACCGGCACCGAGGGACACTTCGACCGCCCCGGTACATCTGCACCTTCCCAGCCTTCCCACACATTCGACCCATCTGTCCCATCCACCAGCACAGGAGCATCGTGGCTGCCTACATTACATGAAGCTGCTGGTGAGGAGATCGCTTTCCCTTTACCCCACCCTTCTGCCCCTGCCACCTCTACTACACCTGCGGGTACTGGGCGGCAGCGGCAGAGGGGTCAGGAAAAGACTTATGCGCCAGAGTTCTTGCATCTGAAGGGGTGGCATTTATGCACATGTAATCGAAGTACATGTATCAAAGTACTACTGGCAGTTATAACATGGCAGTTAGACAGGGCAGGAGACAGGTAAGACATTTATATACATCTACTCACTGTACATTAGGAGTACAACAAATATATACCATATGCATTTGTGTAATTTTTATCCTGGCCGCTGCATTCACACACATCCACCGCCCTGGCATTAACTCTCTACACTCCATCCATATCGGCCCCTCGCTCCTTTCCTCTCCTATGTATAGCACTCACGCTCTTTTCACATTGTTAACTTGCACAGATCCAGTCAGTCCAACCATTCAACATCAGAGACGCTCTCACAAATCACTTAACCATCTGCTCACTCTTTCTATCCTCCTTCTCCTAGTCGCAGGAGACATTGCTCCCAACCCTGGTCCCCCATGTTATAGAAAGTCAAACCCCCCAACTGCTACACTTAGAAACCCCTCTAATCTTATTAATATTCCCTGCATGCCATCTGTCTCTCTTAATTGTGCACTTTTAAATTCTCGCTCAGTGTGTAACAAACTCTCCTTCATCCATGACTTTTTCCTTTCTAATTCTCTTAACCTTCTGGCTCTTACTGAAACCTGGATCCAGCAGTCAGACACTTCCGCTGCTGCTGCTCTTTCATACGGGGGGCTACACTTCTCTCATACCCCAAGATCAGACAGTAGAGCAGGTGGAGGCGTTGGTCTGCTCCTATCACCAAAATGTACCTTTCAGGTTATCCCTCAAGTACCCTCACTAGTCTTCCCTTCTTTTGAGGTCCATGCCGTCAGACTCTACACCCCCTTCTCCATGCGAGTGGCGGTGGTGTATCGTCCTCCCGGCCCCTCCCATCAGTTCCTGGATCATTTTGCCACTTGGCTTCCACATTTTCTCTCCTGTGACATCCCTACCCTCATCATGGGAGATTTCAACATCCCCATTGCTCTTCTCCTCTCCCCATCTGCTACTCACCTTTTATCTCTAACCTCCTCATTTGGCCTTTCGCAGCTTACTAATTCTCCAACGCATGAAGACGGAAACGCCCTCGACTTGGTCTTCTCTCGGCTTTGTGCAGTGGATGATTTTGCAAACTCCCCTCTCCCGCTCTCTGACCACAATCTTCTTTCATTCTCTATCAAGAACTGCCAGGCCGCTCAGGTCACCCCCACTGTCCAGACTTATAGAAACATACAGGCCATTAACACCCAGAAACTTATGAAGAACTTGCAGTCTTCATTGGCCCCTATCTCCTCCCTCTCATGTCCTGATTCTGCATTGAAGCATTACAATGAAACACTTCAAAGTGCCCTGGATGAATTTGCACCCCCTATAAATAGAACACCACAATGCAGACGGCGACAGCCCTGGCACACGGTGCAAACACGTTTCCTGCAGCGGTGCTCCAGGTGCGCCGAACGTCTGTGGAGAAAATCCAATCTACACGAAGATTTCATCCATTTTAAGTTTATGCTTAGAACATACAACACTGCCCTTCACCTCTCCAAACAAATCTATTTCAACACCCTCATCACCTCACGGTCCAATAACCCGAAACGTCTCTTTGACATTTTTCATTCTCTACTCAATCCAAGAGTACAGGCCCCAACCACGGAGCTCCGAGCTGACGATCTGGCCAATTACTTCAAAGAAAAAATTGACCAGATTCGACAGGAAATTATCTCCTAATCACCTCATACCATGCACTGTCCTCCCTCCCCCACTGCATCTAGCTCACTCTCTGATTTTGAACCAGTCACAGAAGAAGAAGTAAGCAGGCTCCTTGCATCTTCTCGCCCAACTACTTGCACCAGTGACCCATTTCCGCCACATCTCCTCCAGTCCCTGTCCCCTGCTGTCACCCCTCACCTAACTAAAATATTTAACCTCTCTCTCTCTTCTGGTATTTTTACCTCCTCATTTAAGCATGCCATCATACATCCACTACTTAAAAAACCATCCCTCGACCAAAACTGTGCCGCTAACTATAGACCTGTCTCTAATCTTCCCTTCATCTCTAAACTCCTGGAACATCTGGTCCACTCCCGTCTTATCCTCTATCTTTCAGAAAACTCTGTTCTCGACCCTCTCCAATCTGGTTTCCGCTCCTTACACTCCACTGAAACTGCCCTCACTAAAGTCTCTAATGATCTGCTAACAGCTAAATCAAATGGTCATTACTCCATACAAATTCTCTTGGATCTCTCTGCAGCATTCGACACTGTGGATCATCAGCTCCTCCTCACTATGCTCCGTTCCATTGGCCTCAAGGACACTGTTCTCTCCTGGTTCTCCTCCTATCTCTCCGACCGCTCCTTTACTGTATCTTTTGCCGGTTCCTCCTCCTCTCACCTTCCCCTTACTGTTGGGGTCCCCCAAGGATCGGTTCTAGGCCCCCTCCTCTTCTCTTTGTACACTGCCCCTATTGGTCAAACAATCAGTAGATTTGGTTTCCAGTACCATCTCTATGCTGATGATACCCAATTATACGCTTCTTCTCCTGACATCACGCCAGCCTTTCTAGAAAACACCAGCGATTGTCTAAACGCTGTGTCTAACATCATGTTCTCACTATATCTGAAACTGAACCTGTCAAAGACTGAACTCCTGGTGTTTCCTCCCTCTACTAATGTACCTATACCCGACATTGCTATTTCTGTGTGTGGTTCCACTATTACTCCCCAGCAACAGGCCCGCTGTCTTGGGGTCATACTTGATTCCGAGCTTTCCTTTGCCCCCCACATTCGATCAGTGGCTCGCTCTTGTCATCTGCACCTCAAAAACATTTCTAGAATTCGACCTTTTCTTACTTTTGACTCTGCAAAAACTATTACTGTTTCTCTTATTCATTCTCGTCTGGACTATTGTAACTCTCTTCTAATCGGTCTCCCTCTTACCAAACTCTCCCCTCTCCAATCTGTCTTGAATGCTGCAGCCAGGATCATATTCCTCACCAATCGTTACACCGATGCCTCTACCTTGTGCCAGCCATTACACTGGCTACCCATCCACTCCAGAATTCAGTATAAACTTATTACCCTCACCCACAAAGCCCTCCATGGCTCAGCACCATCCTACATCTCCTCCCTTGTTTCAGTATACCACCCTACCCGCGCCCTCCGTTCTGCTGATGACCTGAGCTTAGCATCCTCAATAGTCAGAACCTCCCACTCCCGTCTCCAAGACTTTACACGTGCCTCACCAATTCTTTGGAATGTACTTCCCAGGTCAATACGATTAGTCCCCAATCCCCTAAATTTTAAGTGTGCCCTGAAAACGCATTTATTCAGACTGGCCTATCGCCTCAACACATTAACCTAATCTATCCCTGTGTGGCACAGCCAAAAGTTTTACCATAACCAGATTTCCCGCATCATGTTCCCACATGCTTTATGCATCCATTAGCCCTCTGTGTCTGTACTGTTACACACTTAACATTATGGCTGGTCCATACAATCATGGCAACTGTTACCACCCACCTTTCGTGTCTACCTCTTTCCTCATAGACTGTAAGCTTGCGAGCAGGGCCCTCTTTCCTCTTGGTATTTGTTATAATCTACTGTATGTGATTATTGTTATGCTGTAATGTCTATTGTCTGTACAAATCCCCTCTGAAATGTAAAGTGCTGCGGAATATGTCGGCGCTATAAAAATAAAATTTATTATTATTATTATTATTAACTGTCTAAAAGTCTTGTCAGAGCAAATCTCCGCAGGCTTTCAGCAGATCAACTCCAGCATTCTGGAGGTGAAGACACTTCTGCAAACCATGCATTCAGAAGCAAGATCTTCGCCAAACCACACCTTTTTCAGGTCTGTTGTGGAGCGCATGGCAACGCTCTCTCCTACCCAGCAGATGCATGTAATGCATTCGTGCCACGGTGCTCTACAGCACGTTACCTCCCAACCTCCTCCTCCCACCCCAGTAGTTCCTCCACCTGCACCCCCTCCAGCCACTTTCCATCCTCCCCCTCCTATTACATACCAGCCACCTCCCCAGTACCAGCAACCTCCCCAGTACCAGCAACCTCCCTACTTCCAGCAACCTGCCCCGTACCAAACGCCTTCCCCATACAACTTTCCATCAACATCATCTGCTCCTACAGTTCCTGCCTAACCCTCCACTCCACCAACCACCACCTCTTCTGCCTCCCACATGTCCACCCATTCTGTAGCTTTTTCCACACCTTCACCTCTAACTGTTCCTTCCCCACCACGATCCCAGTCCTCTCTCCACACACCCAGTGTCGAAGTGTCCCGCAGCCCCTCCAGCATTATTTCCACCCCACACTACACAGATTTGTAATGTGTGTTTTTTAATAAAAATGCCCATTGGGTTTAAAACCTTTATTAAAAACGTTTTTTGCACTTTAAAAACATTTTACAAAAAAAAAATATTTTAAATAAAAGTTAAATTATCGTTTCACAATGGTTGTCTGTCATTTCTTTCTGCGGCGAACTATGTTTAAAAAAAAGGTTAAATAAAGGGTATTTCAAAGGTAAAAAGGTATTCAAAACCAGGTATATAACTGTGGGTAAATTTTAGCTTTTTGCCACAGTTGTGTTCCTGGTTGTGTTTGAAGCAAAGTATTTCACCTAAAAAGTTGTGTTTATTGTTGGTGATTTCCTAACAATGTACACAACTTTTGTTAAAAGGTGAAATACTTTGCATAAAACACAACCAGGTACACACCTGTGGCCTAAAGCTAAAAATAGTAAGACCATGACAAGATAGCCAACTTTGGTTGACAAAGGTATATACTGTTGGTACAGAAGGTACACAAGTTTGGTTAAGGGCACAAATCTTTCACACTCTGTCATCCTGCCAGTGTACTCTGCCTTGAGGTGACATAAAGTATAGTGCAAAATTGTCCCTCATTACTGAAACCGTCACAGAACTTCTAGTGGTAATGTCATGGTAATCTTGCAAGGTGGTTTCTTCAGAGGTGTCCTCAATGGAAATGGGTTCCTTGCAGATAACAAAATTGTGGAGTACCACGCAAGCTTTGATCACCTCGTCCACAGTTTCTGTCTTGAGGTTGATCGCAGTCAATAGGACCCGCCATTTGGCTGTCAGAATACCAAAGGTACATTCAACCATTCTTCTTGCTCTTGTGAGGCGGTAATTAAAAATGCGCTTTGTTCTTGACAGTCCTCTGCTATCGTACGGTTTCAAAAGGTGTTCTGACAGCTGGAAGGCTTCATCCCCTACACAGACAAATGGCATAGGTGGGCCAGATGTTTGCGGCAGCGGTCTAAAGGGTGGGAACTGGAAGGTGTTTCCATACAGTTTACGCCCCATGGCAGACAGTTTGAAAACTTGAGAGTCATTGGAGCGGCCATAGGCCCCAATATCAACAGCAATAAATTTGTATTCCGCGTCAGCGATGGCCAAGAGGACAATTGAAAAATATTTCTTGTAATTGAAATATTCCGATCCCGATCCGGCTGGCTTTACAATGCGGATATGTTTCCCGTCCACAGCGCCCAAACAGTTCGGAAACTGACATATCTGTTGAAACTTTTCTGAAATTTCAATCCACCTCTCTGTTGTGGGCTCTGGTAAAACCTCTTCAGCTAAGGAGTCCCACAGTGCACGGCATGTGTACTTCACTATTCCAGATATGGTGGAAATCCCGAGTCTGTACTGGAAATGCAGTGACGAAAGGGATTCTCCAGTTGCAAGAAATCTGTGGGGAATTAAAAAACAATCAATTAGTTTAAAATCAGAGCATTACATACCAAAAGTCAGCTCTAACACTTGGAGATGCAAACTACCACCAACAAGATTGCAGTGAAAGTGTGCTCTGATGCGAGCATATCCAATAAATGTGGCTTACCTTAAAGTCACCATCAGACGCTCTGCGGGTGAAACAGAGAAGCGGCAATAGGTGTCCGATTTTCTTATGAGGTGTGCAATGCGCTCCACCAAGTAATCAAAATTCTCCATTTTCTTCCGAACATATCCAAAAAATGTATCAGGGTTTCGTCGAAGGTCCATGCAGAGTGTAGAATAGACCCCATGCGTCATTCTCTTGGCTGTGATGGGGTGGATCCATAAACGTCGTCTACGATGCCTGATGCGCTGCTGTCTCGCTCTCTCCTTCTCCAGAACAATCACCCTCAAACGATTCGCCTCCGCTGTAAAATCCGCCAAATTCTTCAAAATATTTCCAATCACAACATCCATATTCGCCAGTAACTTGCTCTTCTCTCCAACCTGCACTTTCTCCTCTACAACCTGTCAAAGAAGGGCTGTAGGAACACGCTATATATAGTTTTTCAGTAGCCAATCCCTTTCGGAAGGCCACAAGGGGCGATTTTAAAAACCGGATCCGGCGTAATCCGTCGAAAAACGGATCGAAAACCGGATGAACCGGATGAGACGGATCCGGTTTTGGCTGTCAAGCGGAAGACGGATCCGGCAGAAAACCGGATCCGTCACATCCGGTTTTACTAAACATTTGCCGGATCCGGCGCTCCGGCACGATGCCGGAACGCGCCTGACGCCGAAAACCTGATGTGTGAAAGTAGCCTAAGCCTCCGCGATGCTTCCGTTCAGGAGTCCCACTAACAAACGCATCCAGCCAGAGTGGGGCACCTCCATCACAGCACACTGCTGCTCAAAGTCCTTGAAGAACCCCTCCACATCTCCGGAAGCCTCATCAAATGGCTTAAACTCTGTCCAGGTGATCCGTTCAGGCTCCTGGATCATTGGGTTTACACTCAACATTGCATTACTCCCTCTTTCAAGCTCCATTGCTTCTTGTCTCCCCTGTGGCAGGTGGGCAGCCTCTTCCTTATACTCCTGAGAGACACCGGGGCCCAGTACCGCCACCTCTTCTTCGTACCACTCCAACAACTGGCTTTTTGGGGTGGGGATCCCTGTCTCCAGTGCTTGTCCTTCAGACGTCTGGTAGGAGGTGGCAGGGCTAGCACCCACCAGTAGGTCAATTAAGGCTTCTTTAGTCAGTCTCTGGTAGTTCAGGCCCAGGTCTCTGGCTCTCTCCTGTAAACTGGATACAGTCCAATTTCTGTACTCACTCTGTGGGTGGTTCTCCATTGGGTTACACTCTGTTGATGCCACTGCTGCCACCAGTTGTCACGGGGGCCTTCTCCGATACCACACAATCAATAGAGCGAGGGAAGTGTGAACAATCCCAAGACTTTTATTATAGTCAAAACTAAAAGGTCCAAAAATAATCCACCACACTGAGGATACAATAGTCCAGAACACGAATGCAGTTCAGTAACAGGGTGAATGTCCAAGGAGATGAGAGTCCAATTATCCAGCAGACAGAGGATAAAATGGGTCCATATGCTTCCCTGTTATGATTGAGTCACCGTAGGAGGCAAAAACAGAAATGCTAGCTAAGTCAAGAAAACCAGAGAGGTTGGCAGAAATCGGATTGCAGACCCCAGAGCAAAAGGCAGCACCCAACATATAATGACGGTGAAGCAAGAAGAAAACACTAACACAGACAGAAAGATAGACTGAGCAAAGACGGAGCCCAAACTACCTAGATAGGAAAGGACAGGAAGGCTGCTGTCTGCAATCCGTGAAAAACCCTATGAAAATAAGAGCCAACAGACTGACAGTGAAAAAGGCCCTGAAGACGCTAGGCTTCAAAAAAGCTATGTCAGTACTCAGGAATATTCTGAAGACAGAGCAACCAGCAAAAGGAGATTCAGCTCATCCCAGCAGGGAATGGCAGAATCCAGAAAAGCAAGGAAAACAAAAACAAAACATAAATGCAAACAGGCAAAGCAGAAAACTTAGCTTTAGGGAAGCAGGAATCAGACTGGTGTCCTAGAAGTCCACAGAGAAATCACCCGCAGGGCAGAAGGGCGTCGGCAGCCTTATATCCAGTCAGTGACTCCACTCAGCCAGTCATCCTCATTAGGCTCAGGTGCCTGATAATCAGGCTCATTACCTTCCTTTACCAGAATAGGGAGTTCACCAGACCTCAGTGACGAAGGGGAAAATGAACTCACAACAGTACCTCCCCCTTGAGGAGGGGTCACCGAACCCTCAACCACGCCACCAGGGCGATCAGGGTGAGCCCGATGAAAGGCACGCACCAATCTTTTGGCATGAATATCAGAGGCAGAGACCCAGGAATTATCCTCCTGACCATAACCCTTCCACTTAACCAAATACTGGAGTCTCCGTCTAGCCAGACGGGAATCCAGTATTTTCTCTACCTCATATTCCATGTTACCTTCAACCAATACAGGGTCTGGAGGTGCAACCCCAGGAACAACTGGTTCAACAAACCTCTTCAACAAGGACTTATGGAACACATTATGGATTTTAAATGCGACAGGAAGAGCCAAACGAAAAGAGACCGGATTAATAATCTCCAAAATCTTGTAAGGTCCAATAAATCTAGGCTTAAACTTAGGAGAAGCCACCTTCATAGCAATATTTCTTGATGATAACCACACCATATCACCAATCTTAAACTGGGGACCAATGGTCCTATGTCGATTGGAAAACCGCTGGGCCTTTTCCTGGGAGAGAGATAACTTATCCACCACTTGGTCCCAGATCTGGTGCATTTTCTCCACCACAGTGTCAACACCTGGGCAGGCAGAAGGCTCTACCTGCCCTGAAGAAAATCGAGGATGAAACCCAAAGTTACAAAAAAAAGGTGACATCAAAGTGGCAGAACTAGCTCTATTATTTAAAGCAAATTCGGCCAAGGGCAAAAATGAAACCCAATCATCCTGATCAGCGGAAATAAAACATCTCAAATACGACTCCAAGGTCTGGTTTGTTCTCTCTGTCTGCCCATTGGTCTGAGGGTGAAAATCAGAGGAGAAGGACAACTGAATTCCCAGCTTGGAACAGAAAGTCCTCCAAAATCTAGACACAAACTGAACTCCTCTGTCAGATACAATGTTCTCAGGAATCCCGTGCAAGCGAACCACCTGTTGCAAAAACAGGGGCACCAACTCAGAGGAAGATGGCAACTTAGGGAGCGGTACAAGATGAACCATCTTAGAGAACCTATCACAAATCACCCAAATAACAGTCATTCTTTGAGAGTCCGGCATATCAGAGATGAAATCCATTGAAATATGGGTCCATGGCCTCCTGGGGACCGGCAAAGGCATCAACAACCCACTAGAGCGAGAACAAGATTTAGATGAGGAGCAAGTCCCACAGGACTGCACAAAATTCCTGACATCATGAGACAAGGTGGGCCACCAAAAAGAGTGACTCACCAGATCTCTAGTACCAAAAATACCTGGATGACCAGCCAATGCAGAGCAATGAACTTCAGACATCACTCTCTTCTTCCACTGGTCAGGAACATACAACTTTCCACTGGGACAACGCTCAGGTTTGTCCTCCTGGAACTCTTGCAGAGCAAGTCTCAAATCGGGCGAGATGGCAGAAAGAACTACCCCTTCGCCTAAGATGGTAGCAGGCTTGGTCACCACAGGAGAATCAGCAAAGAAACTCCTAGAGAGGGTGTCTGCCTTGACATTCTTAGTTCCAGGAAGAAACGAGACCACAAAATCAAAACGTGTAAAAAACAAGGCCCACCTAGCCTGTCTAGGGTTCAAGCGTTTAGCCGACTCTAAGTAAATCACATTCTTGTGGTCAGTGAGGCCCACAACTTGATGTTTAGCTCCCTCCAACCAATGTCTCCACTCCTCAAATGCCTATTTCATGGCCAACAGTTCCCGATTCCCCACATAATAGTTACGTTCAGATGGAGAGAACTTTCGGGAAAAGAAAGCACAGGGATTCATTTTAGATGTTACAGGATCCTTTTGGGACAAAACAGCTCCTGCACCAATCTCAGAAGCATCCACCTCTACCTGGAACGGGAGTGAGACATCAGGTTGCCGCAAAACCGGGGCGGAGGTAAATCTTCGCTTCAGCTCCTGAAAGGAAGGAACAGCCTCCGGAGACCAATTCAACACATCAGCACCCTTCTTAGTCAGATCAGTCAATGGCTTGGCAACAATAGAAAATTTTGCTATAAATTTCCAATAAAAATTAGCAAAACCCAAAAACTTCTGGAGGGCCTTCAAAGAAGTGGGCTGAACCCAATCATAAATGGCCTGTACCTTGGCCGGGTCCATTTCAATAGTTGACGGAGACAAAATAAATCCCAAAAATGAAATCCTCTGTACTCCAAAAAGGCATTTCGATCCTTTGACATACAGGGAATTCTCCCTCAAGATCCGGAACACAGTCCGAATATGTTCCACATGAGAATCCCAATCCTTGGAGAAGATCAAAATATCATCCAGATAGATAATCAAAAATTTATTGACAAAGTCTCGGAAAATATCGTTCATGAAGCACTGGAAGGCAGAAGGGGCATTAGTGAGCCCAAAAGGAATCACCAGGTACTCAAAATGTCCCTCCGGAGTATTAAACGCCGTCTTCCATTCATCCCCCTGATTAATGCGGATAAGATTATACGCGCCCCTGAGGTCAAGCTTGGTAAACCAGCAAGCACCTCTAACTCTAGAGAATAGATCCGAAATCAGGGGTAACGGATACTGATATTTAATAGTAATTTTATTGAGGGCACGATAATCAATACAAGGCCTTAAAGAACCATCCTTTTTGGCCACAAAAAAAAACCCGGCACCTAAGGGTGAAGAGGATGGTCTAATATGACCCTTCTCCAACGCCTCCTTAATATAGGACCGCATAGCCTCGTGCTCGGGTACAGATAAATTGAAGAGCCGACCCTTGGGAAATTTACACCCCGGGCTTAGTTCAATTGCACAGTCATAACTCCTATGAGGAGGCAAGGACGCAGACTCATTCTCACTAAATACATCATAAAAGTCCGCCAAATAGTCAGGAACATCATGCGACTGAGGAGAGGTGGAAAAAACCGGAGCCTCACTAAGGGCACACCGACAACCCCAACTCACCACAGACACAGACTTCCAATCCAAAACTGGATTATGAATTTGCAACCAGGGAAACCCCAGAACAACGGCATCATGCAGACCTTGCAACACCAAAAATCTGCAATTTTCTTGATGGTCTGGGGCGACCCGCATGACCACCTGGGTCCAAAACTGAGGTTTATTTTTCGCCAAAGGAGTAGCATCAATCCCCCTCAAAGGGATAGGCATCTGCAGAGGTGTCATCGGAAATCCACAACGTTTAGCAAAATCCAAGTCCATTAGGTTTAGCGCTGCTCCCGAATCCACAAAAGCCTTGGCGGAAAATGTGGACAGGGAGCAGATCAGAGTAATTGCCAGAAGAAACTTAGGTTGAACACCACCAACAGAAAACGTGTGTGCAAAGCGTTTCTCTCGTTTAGGACAAACAGAAATAATATGCAAGGCATCTCCACAGAAAAAACACAGCTTATTACGCCTTCTGAACTCCTGATGTTGCGCCTTAGACAAAACTCTATCACATTGCATAGGTTCAGACGTCTGTTCAACTGGTGGCAACACCTCTCGTGCAATCCTGCGTTCACGTAAACGCCGATCAACCTGAATGGCTAATGACATAGAATCGTCCAGACCAGAGGGAACAGGAAATCCCACCATAGTATCTTTTATTGCTTCTGACAAACCCTTCCGAAAGAGAGCAGCCAAGGCATTATCATTCCAGGTAGTAAGGACCGCCCACTTTCGGAACTTTTGAGAGTACAACTCTACAGAATCTCAACCCTGGTTTAATGCCAACAGGGTCTTTTCAGCCTGATCAATAGCATTAGGTTCGTCATACAACAACCCCAAAGCTTGAAAGAATGCGTTCACATTAGTCAGAATAGGATCATCTGGTTTCAAAGAAAACGCCCAATCCTGGGGATCGCCACGCAGCAAAGAGATGACAATTTTAACCTGCTGCGCGGAGCTCCCTGACAAGTTAGGCTTCAAGGCAAAAAATAATTTACAATTATTTTTGAAACTCAAAAATTTAGATCGATCCCCAAAAAATCCATCAGGTGTAGGGATCTTTGGTTCAACAGCATGCGAACGAGCAAGGTAGGCGGAAATTCCCTGCACTTCCGCAGCGAGCTGCTCCACACGATCAGACAATTGCTTTATCTTCATTGAGAGAAAAAAAAAATTCCCCCTACGGCCTCAGAGATATAGAGGAAAGAATATACACACCTTTTTTTTTTTTTTTAAACACAATTCTTTCCTGCTATTGAGTACCCTAGGATCTGTGGTATGGCGGGTGATTCTGTTATGATTGAGTCACCGTAGGAGGCAAAAACAGAAATGCTAGCTAAGTCAAGAAAACCAGAGAGGTTGGCAGCTATCGGATTGCAGACCCCAGAGCAAAAGGCAGCCCCCAACATATAATGACTGTGAAGCAAGAAGAAAACACTAACACAGACAGAAAGATAGACTGAGCAAAGACGGGGCCCAAACTACCTAGATAGGAAAGGACAGGAAGGCTGCTGTCTGCAATCCGTGAAAAACCCTATGAAAATAAGAGCCAACAGACTGACAATGAAAAAGGCCCTGAAGACGCTAGGCTTCAAAAAAGCTATGTCAGTACTCAGGAATATTCTGAAGACAGAGCAACCGGCAAAAGGAGATTCAGCTCATCCCAGCAGGGAATGGCAGAATCCAGAAAAGTGAGGAAAACAAAAATAAAACATAAATGCAAGCAGGCAAAGCAGAAAACTTAGCTTTAGGGAAGCAGGAATCAGACTGGTGTCCTAGAAGTCCACAGAGAAATCACCCGCAGGGCAGAAGGGCGTCGGCAGCCTTATATCCGGTCAGTGACTCCACTCAGCCAGTCATCCTCATTAGGCTCAGGTGCCTGATAATCAGGCTCATTACCTTCCTTTACCAGAATAGGGAGTTCACCAGACCTCAGTGACGAAGGGGAAAATGAACTCACAACACTTCCCTTTCTCTCTGACGTGCTGTCTTAACACGATCATCACCACACAGGGTCTGACTTGTACAGCTCCTGTCCTCCCCAGCCCCCTCCTTATGTCCAGAGGTAGTCAGACAGGTTGGGGCGGTTTTCAGGTCTCCCAGACCTGACAAAGGTGCCTTGGGGATTAAGGCTCTACAGGGAGTTCATCAAGAGGCATAGATACAGTCAGGCTGCAGACAGTAAGTGAGCTAATTCAATTATCAGACTTTTGGAAGATAATTGAGACTCTAGACAATATGGGGAATACACGGAATGATACAGAGCAACAAGAGAACACTATGGAAATCCATAAAATATAAATAGACACAAAATGATACCCACATAACATATCACATCATCACATAGGGGTGTACCCCACAGGGGAAAATGTTTGTCAGCCCAATACACTTAGTGTAAGGGCATTACAAGTCAAGGAGACCCGCTCCTTTTTAATGGGACATTTTTTGTTAAGAGGCCCTCCTACATGTTTCTTCCAAGGGGGGATTGGGGGTATTGGGGTGCATATGACTTGGTAGCAGGGCAGGCCTTGCAGTCAATGCATAAGAAAACAGAATGGGAGTACAAAATGAATAATGTGAAGTGGATTTTCCTGTGCCCATCCAGTATGTTGGTTTAAAGGCTTATTCAGGTGCATATGACTTGGTAGCAGGGCAGGCCTTGCTGTCAATACATAAGAAAAGCGTTTGGGATTACGAAATGAATAATGTGAAGTGGATTTTCCGGTGGCCATTCAGTACGAGGCTTGAAAAGCTTATTGGGGTGCATGTAACTTTGGGGCAAGCAAGGCCCATGCATTCAATGCAACATTTTTTCTGGAAGATGTCCTGGACCTCTCGTGAAAGGGGTATTGGGGTGCGTTGTAATTCTTGGCTGCCCAACCAATCACTGCATAGGCAATAACAGTTTAGGAGACCCACTGTTTAATAAAGGCCCTCTAAGAAGATTAATGCCGCCTGATGCCCCTGTAAAAATAGGCTCTGTGACTTTAAGAGTCCCTCCTTCATAAATGAAACAAGATGTGCCTGCTTATGTGTCACACACCACAAGGCCAGTTAGGGTTGTTAAATGCTACAATGACATTTCCCAGTGAATGTGTTTGTATTGGTTGGAAGCAATGTTAAAGTTGAAAAACACTTCAAAAACGCTGTGTCTGAACATAGCCCAAGTGGTGAGGAACATTTTGGTCTGGGGTTAATTATTTTGCCTTATATACAAGTCATTAACCTGAAAACCTCAAATAGAGGAGAAAATCCTCCAAAAAATTCAGATACAAACCAGACAGGCCTAATTGCATCTGCACTAATACAGGGTGCAGCGGACCCAAGTAAAATGGCAGCTGCACTGGTGCATAAATATCAAATGAAACAGCCAGCCTACAATCAGGGATTGGCCGTGTGGTACACCAGTGCAGAAGAAATAATCCGCATGTGGCAGTGTTCACACAGGGAATGCAGGGCTTCTGACTCACAACCTCTTAGTAACACCATATAGGGGGCTGCCCAGTGCCAACTAGAATGCATCCCGTGTGAACAGAGGCCACAAGTTTGCAGAACCATTTGGGCCCAACTGCACCCTGAAAGAAATATAAAAAGTGCACAAAAAACATATCAATATATGTAAGGTATTGGTTGATATTAAGGCCTTAATACGGAAGCTGGAAAACTGCGTCAAAGTTCCTTACACTTGCCAGTCCTACTCTAACATGAAAACCTCAAAAAGAGGAAAAAATCCTCCAAAAAATTCAGATACAAACCAGACAGGCCTAAATGCATCTGCACTAATACAGGGTGCAGCGGACCCAAGTAGAATGGCATGATGCATTTAGGCCTGTCTGGTTTGTAAGTCATTAACCTGGAAAGGATGTACCTTAACATATTTCCCAGCAAAATTCGTTTTGGTATGTTTTTTGGTGCACCGGTAAAAATGGCATGAAACTCTGACAACATTGTTTAAAGCTGTGAACTAGGAGTCAGGAATGCTTCCAGGGGTGATCTCCATTATGTCCCCGTGTCATTTCAGTGGTGTTTCCATCATTTTCCGGCGTTCTTAGACCTTAAAAGGACCCCCGGGGGGATCGCGGTAAAAATGCTCGGGTCTCCCATAGACTTACATTGGGCTCGTTGTTCTGTCCGAGTTCCCGAGTATTCCAATTTGCTCAACGTGAACAATGAGCACCCGAGCATTTTAGTGCTTGCTCATCACTAGTAACGAACTACGCAGTCCAGGAAAGTGCTGAATAGCTCGAAATAGTGACACGAAATGGAACATCTCATCGGCAGGCACATAACAAAATAATAGTGCTGATCTGTCTGCAGAGCTGTGTATCTAATCCTCTCCTGTGTGATACTGTCTGCTGAGCCGTGTATCTAATCCTCTTCTGTGTGATACTGTCTGCTGAGGTGTGTATCTAATCCTCTCCTGTGTGATACTGTCTGCTGAGCCGTGTATCTAATCCTCTAATTTGTGATACTGTGTGCTGAGCTGTGTATCTAATCCTCTCCTTTGTGATACTGTCTGCCGAGCTGTGTATCTAATCCTCTCCTGCGTGATACTGTCGGCCGAGCCATGTATCTAATCCTCTCCTGCGTGATACTGTCGGCCGAGCCATGTATCTAATCCTCTCCTGTGTGATATTGACTGCCGAGCCTTGTATCTAAGCTGTGTATCTAATCCTATCCTGTATGATACTGCCTGCTGAGCCATGCATCTAATTCATTCCTGTGTGATACTGTCTGCTGAACTCTGCATCTACTCCCATCATGTGTGATTGAACTCTGGTTCTTCCATTAATGGAAAGCTCTTTTTCCGGGTCTGGTTCATCTTTTGTGGTCCCCATTGGCGTCGCCTTGGGTGTTTCCTTCCTGTAATGTGACTCACAGTTGTGTGAATTGATGTTTTTATTGCAATAACCTTGTACAATCAGGAGGCAGAAAAGATGGACCCAATCAGAGATCAGGAACCACAGGAGAGCTGTGCAGATCTGCGATGCAATCTATAGCTGATGGCAAGAATAAAGCTGCAAATACAGTACTATGCTGATGCCAGTAAACATGGTCACCTCAGAAAGTGAGGAGCTGAGGAGGAAGGAGGAAAAGGACAGAGATGTCTGGAGGAGGTGGAAGAAGGACAGAGAACAGGATGAGGGGGAAGGAGCACAAAGAAGACAGGTGGAGGAGGAAAAGGACAAATATGTTTGGAGGAGGAGTAAGAGAACAGAGAAGTTGGGAGGAGGTGGAAGGAGGACAGGAGGAGGTAGAGCACAGAGAGGACAGGAGGAACAAGAAAAGGACAGAGATTTCTAGAGGACAGGAGAAGGAGGAATAGGACAGAACAGGAGAAGGGGAGAGGAGGACAAGGAGGACAGGAGGAGGAAGGAGGACAAGGAGGTCAGGAAGAGGAAAAAAAACAAAGATGACTGGAGGAGGAGTAAGAGGACAGAGAGGTCTGGAGGAGGATGAGGAAGAAAAGGACAGAGAGGTCTGGAGGGCAGAAGGAGGAAGAAGACAGAGAGAACAGAAGTAGAAGGAAGAGGACAGAGAGGACAGGAGGAGTACAAAGAATACAGGAAGAGGAGGCGGAAAATGAAAAAGATTTCCGGAGAAGTAAGAGGTCAGAGTGGTCTGGAGAAATGGGAAGGATGACAGACTGACAGGATAAGGAGGAGGAGGAAATGGACAGAGGTCTGGAGGAGGAGGAAGACAGGAAGGTCTGGAGGAGGAGGAAGGAGGATACCAGGGATAGAAGAAGGAGGAGGAAAAGAACAGAAATGTCTGGAGGAGATGGAAGGAGGACAGAGAGGACAAGAGGAGGAAGGAGGAGAAAAAGGACAAGAGGAGGAGAAAAAGGACATAGATGTCTGGAGGAGGAGTATGCGGACAGAGAGGTCTAGAGATATGGAAAGGAGGACAGAGAAGACAGGATGAGGAGGAGGAAATGGACAGAGAGGTCTGGAGGAGGAAAACAGAGAAGTCTAGAAGAGGTGGAAGGAGGACAGAGAGGACAAGTTGAAGGAGGACAAAAAGGACAGGGAGAGAAAAGTGACAGAGAGTCTGGAGGAGGTGGAAGGAGGACAGAGGACATGTGGAAAAGCAAGGAGGGCAAATAGGACAGTAGGAGGAGGAAAAGGACAAATGTGTCTGGAAGAGAGTAAGAGGACAGAGGTCTGGAGCAAGGGGAAGGACAGGATGATGATGATGAGGAGGACATGAACAGACAGGTCTGGAGAAGGGGAAAAGAGGACAGGAAGAGGAGGAAAATGATAGATCTGGAGGAGGAGGACATGGAGATTTGGAGGAGGATGGCAAAGAGGACAGGAGGAGGAAGATAAAAAGGACAGAGGTCTGTAGGAGGAGAACAGAGAGGTCTGGAAGAGGCGGAAGGAGACACAGAAGACAGGTGGTGGAAAACGGAGGACAGGAAAGTCTGGAAGAGGGCAGAGCTATCCAGATAGGTCAAAAAGACCAGGTTCTTCCACCACCTCATAAACATGTATGCTTGACTGATTGGGTTCTGTATGTTTAAAAGAACATTTGTCAGTAGGCTTGTCCATCTTGATCTGTATACTGTACATGGACATGCAGGTTATAGATAGCTGGATGCCATGATACCTTGATATCTGCAATCTGATATCTTATTCCAGTGAAATCCACATAGTCTTAATATGTAAATGAGTTAAGATCTATGGGTGGGGCATAGACCTCCGTGAAACTCCCCCTCGAGAACTTATTGTAATTGACATGAGTTGTTACCAATGTGATGAGTGATGGCCACTCTCTGCTCTCCTGATCTCACTGCAGAGCAGCGAGTGATTGTGAGAGCAGACTGTCAGTCATTACATGTCTCACATTGGTAATGCCCTCTGTCAATTACAATGAGCTCTGGAGGTGGAGTATCAGGAAGATCTGTGTCCCACCCATCCATCTTAACAGCTCATATATATTTATAAAATGTGGATTTCTCTGGATTAATAAATTGGATTGCAGATATCAATGTATCATTTTGTTCAGCTTCATATGACTTATATGCCCACATAGAAGGAGGGACCATCCTACTGGCCCACATAGAAGGCTCCAGATAAACTATCCTACTTGCAGATTCCCTTTAAGGGTGAGTCATGGAAATTACAGATGGCTAAATTGCACAGCACTAAGCAGGACGCAAGATGGTGATGGTGGTGGTGGAGGACAGATAAATTTCTAATCTGGAAATACAAGGAACCCTGAGAAGACACTGTCGTTATCCTCGATTCCTATCATACCGTTGTAGTCATTGACAGACAGCCACACCTCTTGGCTCCTCTTCAGCTGGACCAGCACTCCCCCTGATGTGACCTGCAGAGTGTTGGACATATGGTCACAGAAGCTGACCTTTCGCTCATTGGCTGCGTATAGAGAGACACAAAGGTTGGAGGAATGTGAAGCATGATACACAAAGTAATAAAGTCCAGGGATCCGGCACACAAAAGCCCCTGAAGTGGCATTATAGTCCTG
Source organism: Dendrobates tinctorius (assembly GCF_039654945.1). Classification (NCBI taxonomy): domain Eukaryota; kingdom Metazoa; phylum Chordata; class Amphibia; order Anura; family Dendrobatidae; genus Dendrobates; species Dendrobates tinctorius. Next base: position 9,699,382 of record NW_027361696.1, on the reverse strand, counting down.
GTGGTCATTGGTGATGACTCTATTGAATATGATGGGTGTGTTCTTTTCAGGGTGTATTTCTGTTGCTCTCGCCATTGTGAAAGCTGATTGATATTGTTGCTTGTGGTTGCCTGAAATTCCTTTGTCCCCATGGAGACCTTGCTCGCCTTTGTCCCCAGGAGGACCAGGTGGTCCCTTTGGACCATTTTTTCCCATTGGACCTGAGAGCCCCTTAATCCCTTTTTCACCTTTAAGATTGATCATGTTAGAGCTGGGTGGAATACCTGTGATGACAAGAGAACATCAGAGTACGTAATGTGGCATGGCTCAAATATAATCAGAGCAAAAACATAAGCATCAAAGAGATGAAAATAAACAAATAACTATTAGAAACCTAGGGATGGAGTCAAGAAAAAATAGGTCTCTGACCACTGAACCAGGAAGAACACTAACATATGAAACATGTAGGAGGAAAGGACAGATGGGCAGAGAACCAGGAGAATGTGATTTGAAAACCAAGGACAGAAGAACCAGGAGAGATGTGACCTGAAAGCAATGGAGGGAAGTCAGCAGAGGACAGTGTGAACTGTAAGCCAAAGGAATGGAGAATCAGGAATGGACAGTGACCTGTAAAACAAAGGAGGAGAACCAGAAGAAGACATTGACTGGTCAGCCAAGGAGGGGAACCAGAAGAAGACATTGACCAGTCAGCCAAGGAGAGGAGAACCAGGAGAAGACATTGACCTGGAAACAATAGACGAAAGTCAGCAGAGGACAGTGTAAACTGTAAAACAAATGAACAGATAACCCGGAATGGACAGTGACCTGTAAACCAAAAAAATGAACCAGCAGAGAACACTGACCTGTAAGGAGAGGAGAACCAGAAGAGGACATTGACTTATAAGATAAGGAGAAAAGAACCTGAAGTGGACATTGAACTGTAATTTAAGGATAAGAGAACCAAAAGAGGACAGGGATCTGTAAATTAAGACAAAGAACCATAGAGCTAAGAGAGGACAGTGATCTCTAAATCAAGCAATAGAAAACCAGCAGAGGACAGTGACCTGTAAACCATGGAGTTGGACTAGAAGAAGACATATCAGTGAGGGAAGAAACAGGAGAGGGAAGTGACCTGTAAACTATGGAAGAAAAACAGCTGAGGATAGTGTTAACGGTAAGCCAAAGGAGAGGAGAACCAAAATAGAACAAGGAACTGGAAATCAAGGAAGACAACTGGAGAACCAGGAGATGACAATTCCCTGTAAACCAAGGAGAAGAATCAGGCGATGATAGTAACCTTTAAATCAGGGAGAGAAGAGCAAGCAGAGGACAGTGACCTGTAAACAAAGGAGGAGGACCAGGAGAAGACATGGATCTGTAACCCATAGCTAGTTGACAATGATTTAGTCACAGGGAGTTGAGACCTTTCTTTCCATGGATTGTGAATGTGAAAGGATATCTTCTCAGTAGACACCACATGAGATTTAAGTGGAATATTAAAGAATAATCAGCTGTGAAAGTAATTTACCTTTCTCTCCTTTTGCTCCTTTATGACCATCTCGTCCATCTCTGCCTGGGATTCCTGGTATTCCTGGCATACCTGGCAATGCAACAAAGCATTGAGAGTCTGAACTCTCCACCCACGTGAACAGCATCAGGACGAGGACACCAGTTTCAATCAACATAATTGATGTTCTCTACAAGAATAGACAGTGAGACTCTCATAAGGAAAATGATGGAACCAATACTTTTACTTTTTAATCTCCGCAGTGGGCAGTTGCATTATATGGTGATGGTTTCTTTTACCATTCACCATTACATTTGGTGCAGCCATTAGATTTGAGTGCACTCACTGGAGAAAAGTGCAGTCACTGAAGGAAGGTCCAGTCACTAGAGGGAGGTGCAGTCACTGAAGGAGGAAGGTGCAGTCGAAGGAGGAAGGTGGAGTCACTGGATGAAGATGAAGATGCAGTCACTACAGGGAGGTGCAGTCAGTTGGAGAAGGTGCAGTCACTACAGAAAGGTGCAGTCACTACAGGAAGGTGCAGTCACTGCAGGGAGGTGCAGTCACTAGAGGAAGATGCAGTCGCTATATAGGAAGGTGCATTCACTAGAAGGTGCATTCACTACAGGAAGGTGCAGTTGCTGCAGGAAGGTGCTGTCACTACAGAAATGTGCAGTCACTATAGGAAGGTGCAGTCACTGCAGGGAGGTGCAGTCACTAGAGGAAGATGCAGTCGCTATATAGGAAGGTGCATTCACTAGAAGAAGGTGCATTCACTACAGGAAGGTGCAGTCACTACAGAAAGGTGCAGTCACTATAGGAAGGTGCAGTCACTGCAGGAAGGTGCAATCACTATTAGATTTGAGAGCAGTCACTGGAGAAAAGTGCAGTCACTGAAGTAAGGAGCAGTCTCTAGAGAAAGAGCAGTCACTGAAGGAAGGTCCAGTCACTAAAGGAAGGTGCAGTCACTGAAGGAGGAAGGTGCAGTTGAAGGAGGAAGGTGAAGTCACTGGATGAAGATGAAGGTGCAGTCACTACAGGAAGATGCAGTCAGTTGGAGAAGGTGCAGTCTCTACAGGAATGTGCAGTCAATACAGAAAGGTGCAGTCAATACAGAAAGGTGCAGTCACTACAGGAAGGTGCAGTCAGTTGGAGAAGGTGCAGTCTCTCTATTTCCCTTCTATATCTGCATGCTACAACACAGTCCTCATCCCCTCATGCCCCCGATTTTACGCACTGACCTCTATCTCTAAACACCTTAGAAGAATTCTCTGTCCTCAGTGTCTGGAAATCTCTGACTGAGAAGAAAGTGGTGCATGTCATATCTACTTTCCTCCTCCATTGCTGGTGCTGACACTAGGATTTTCTCTTCTGCTTTTTCCAACTGTGACTGGAACCACAAGTTCCATTTCTTGTAAGAGAAATGAGGAAAATGCTGAACATGAAGAATGTCCACTTCCAGAAAGCTTGATGGGAAGCTGGCAGACAATGTGTTCACCATGCTATAGCAGTCGCCTGGCGTCCTGCAAACATGGACATTACCAGACATCATGACCTCTGTGCCTACATGGCAGGGTCACTATTGGCCTTCTCCAGGCATCTCTAATCTTTTTTAAAGTCTTGGGCTTCTGATCTTTTTAAGTCAGTGCAGAAAACAATGCTGGCATCCCACAAGCTTCCTTCAGTATGTGACAGCCGAAAGCAGGAATGTGGAGCAGGTAGTGTGGAAGGTCAAGGAAGAAAAAAATGTGGCACTCACCCATGGCTAAAACCGTACTTTATTAGTTACCAGACAGAAGATACAGGAGGAAAAAATGACAAACATCCTGCTATACAGCACCTCGGACAGACACCGCATGTGGCTGTGATAATCGGACTGTGGAAGAAACAGGTCTAAGTGACTCTCATAATCAGATCTGCTATCGTTAGTTTTTTTATTTTTATTCTTTACGGAGCTGCAGTGATCTCTGTTCTTACCATAGGTCTCTCTATTTTATATAAAACTTCAGAACTCAATCTGCTGAGCCAGGGACGAACTCCAACAGCTTGGGGCCCCTGTGCAAGAAATATGTCTGGGGCTCCACTCCTTCTATGACAACAAACCTACACATATATATATATATATATATATATATATATATATATATACACACACACACAACGCAAAAACACTTGGAGTATAATCCAAAAAAATATTTTTTATTGAAGTTCAAAAAACATTAAAATGAGTAATAAACCAGAGGCTACTAATGCACACAGAAGGACTAAACACTAGCAAAGTATCTGAAAATAATGCACAAAGCCCATAATTAGATAGTAAAAATTAAGTAAATACCACAAAGGCATAAATACAAATATAACCAAGACTTGCAAGAAATAAAATGCATAAATTAACGCACATTAGTCATGCCTGAATGTTACTAGAAACCCATATATGAATGAAGTGAATTTAATGAATAAATGTGCCAAGTGACAAGAATGTATATTGTAGGGATTCGCTCTGGTAGGTAATGAATGGCAGGGCTGCAGTAACGAGGCAACACACAGGCTTAAAGTCTAATTTCAGTGGTTTAATTTCACTTTGCAAACAGCAGGTTAACCCCTTAACCCCCAAGGGTGGTTTGCACGTTCACGGCCGGGTCAATTTTTACAATTCTGACCACTGTCTCTTTATGAGGTGATAACTCTGAAACGCTATCATGGATCCCGGGTGATTCTGACATTGTTTTCTCATGACATATTGTACTTCATGTTAGTGGTAAAATTTCATTCAAATAACTTGCGTTTATTTGTGAAAAAAATGGAAATTTGGCAAAAATCTTGAAAATTTCTCAATTTTCCAACTTTTAATTTTTATGCCCTGAAATCACAGAGATATGGCACACAAAAACCTTTAACATTTCACATTTGTTTACTTTACATCAGCACAATTTTGGAACCAATATTTTTTTTAGTTAGGAAGTTATAAGGGTTAAAAGTTGACCAGCGATTTCTCATTTTTGCAACACCATTTTATTTTTACGGACCACATCACATTTGAAGTCACTTTGAGGGGTCTATATGATAGAAAATACCCAAAAGTGACACCACTCTAAAAACTGCACCGCTCAAGGTGCTCAAAACCACATTCAAAAAGTTTATTAACCCTTCAGGTGCTTCACAGGAATTTTTTGAATGTTTTTAAAAAAAATGAGCATTTAACTTTTTTTCACAAAAAAATTACTTCAGGTCCAATTTTTTTTATTTCACCAAGGGTAACAGGAAAAATTGGACTGCAAACATTATTGTGCAATTTGTCCTGAGTAAGTTGATACCTGATATGTGGGGGGAACCACTGTTTCGGCACATGGCAGAGCTCAGAAGGGAAGGAGCGCCGTTTGACTTTTTCAATGCAAAATTGGCTGGAATTCAGATTGGACACCATGTCACGTTTGGAGAGCCCCTGATGTACCTAAACAGTGGAAACCCCCCACAAGTAACCTCACTTTGGAAACTAGACCCCCCAAGGAACTTATCTAGATATGTGGTGAGAACTTTGAACCCACAAGGGCTTCACAGAAGTTTATAACGTACAGTCGTACAATTAAAAAATCATATTTTTTACACAAAAATGATCTTTTCACCACCAATTTTAATTTTCCCAAGGGTAACAGGATGCTAAAAGTTATTGTGCAATTTGTCCTGAGTATGCTGATACCCCATATGTGGGTGTAAACAACTATTTGGGCGCATGGCAGAGCTCGGAAGGGAAGCAGCGCCACTTGACTTTTTTGGCTGGAATTAGGACTGGAGGCCATGCCGCGTTTGGAAAGCCCCTGATGTGCCAAAACAGTGAAACCCCTCACAAATGACCTCATTTTGGAAACTAGACCCCCTAAGGAACTTATCTAGATGTGTGCTGAGCACTTTGAACCTCCCAGTGCTTCACAGAAGTTTATAACGCCCGGGCGTAAAATAAAAAAATCATATTTTTTTCCACAAAAATGATATTTTTGCCCCCAATTTTTTATTTTCCTAAGGGTAACAGGTGAAACTGGACTCCAAAAGTTGTTTTGCAATTTGTGCTGAGTACGCTGATACTCCATATGTGGGGGTAAAACACTGTTTGGGCACATGGCAGAGCTTGGAAGGGAAGGAGCACCATTTGACTTTTTCAACGCAGAATTGGCTGGAATTGAGATCAGGCGCCATGTTGCATTTGGAGAGCCCCTGATGTGCCCAAACAGTGGAAACCCCCCAATTCTAACTCCAACCCTAACCCCAACACACCCCTAACCCTAATCTCAGCCCTAACCTATAGACCTGTCTCTAATCTTCCCTTCATCTCTAAACTCCTGGAACGCCTGGTCCACTCCCGTCTTATCCGCTATCTCTCAGAAAACTCTCTTCTCGACCCTCTCCAATCCGGTTTCCGCTCTTTACACTCCACTGAAACTGCCCTCACTAAAGTCTCTAATGATCTGCTAACAGCTAAATCAAATGGTCATTACTCCATGCTAATTCTCTTGGATCTCTCTGCAGCATTCGACACTGTGGATCATCAGCTCCTCCTCACTATGCTCCATTCCATTGGCCTCAAGGACACCGTTCTCTCCTGGTTCTCCTCCTATCTCTCCGACCGCTCCTTTACTGTTTCTTTTGCCGGTTCCTCCTCCTCTCACCTTCCCCTTACTGTTGGGGTTCCTCAAGGATCGGTTCTAGGCCCCCTCCTCTTCTCCTTGTACACTGCCCCTATTGGTCAAACAATCAGTAGATTTGGTTTCCAGTACCATCTCTATGCTGATGACACCCAATTATACGCTTCTTCTCCTGACATCACGCCAGCCTTTCCAGAAAACACTGGCGATTGTCTAAACGCTGTGTCTAATATCATGTCCTCACTATATCTGAAACTGAACCTGTCAAAGACTGAACTCCTTGTGTTTCCTCCCGCTACTAATGCACCTACACCCGACATTGCCATTTCCGTCTGTGGTTCCACTATTACTCCCCAACAACATGCCCGCTGTCTTGGGGTCATACTTGATTCCGAGCTTTCCTTTGCCCCCCACATTCGATCACTGGCTCGCTCTTGTCATCTGCACCTCAAAAACATTTCTAGAATTCGACCTTTTCTTACTTTTGACTCTGCAAAAACTCTTACTGTTTCTCTTATTCATTCTCGTCTCGACTATTGTAACTCTCTTCTAATCGGTCTCCCTCTTACAAAACTCTCCCCTCTCCAATCTGTCTTGAATGCTGCAGCCAGGATCATATTCCTCACCAATCGTTACACCGATGCCTCTACCTTGTGCCAGTCATTACACTGGCTACCTATCCACTCCAGAATTCAGTATAAACTTATTACCCTCACCCACAAAGCCCTCCATGGCTCAGCACCACCCTACATCTCCTCCCTTGTTTCAGTATACCACCCTACCCGCGCCCTCCGTTCTGCTGATGACCTGAGGTTAGTATCCTCAATAGTCAGAACCTCCCACTCCCGTCTCCAAGACTTTACACGTGCCGCGCCAATTCTTTGGAATGCACTTCCCAGGTCAATACGATTAGTCCCCAATCCCCACAATTTTAAGCGTGTCCTGAAAACGCATTTATTCAGACTGGCCTATCGCCTCAACACATTAACCTAACCTATCCCTGTGTGGCAGAGCCAAAAGTTTTACCATAACCAGGTTCCCAGCATCATGTTCCCACATGCTTTATGCATCCATTAGCCCTCTGTGTCTGTACTGTTACACACTTAACATTATGGCTGGTCCATACAATCAGGGCAACTGTTACCACCCACCTTTCGTGTCTACCTCTTTCCTCATAGACTGTAAGCTTGCGAGCAGGGCCCTCACTCCTCTTGGTATTTGTTATAATCTACTGTATGTGATTATTGTTATGCTGTAATGTCTATTGTCTGTACAAATCCCCTCTGAAATGTAAAGTGCTGCGGAATATGTCGGCGCTATAAAAATAAAATTTATTATTATTATTATTAACCCTAGCCCTAATGGGAAAATGGAAATAAATACATTTTTTAAATTTTATTATTTTTCCCTAACTAAGGGGATGATAACGGGGGGTTTGATTTACTATTTATGGCGATTTTTATGTTTGGCGTCTGTCACATGCTAAAAGACGCTTTTTATTGTAAAAATAGTTTTTGCATCACCCAATTTTGAGAGTTATAATTTTTCCGTATTTTGACCCACTGAGTCATGTGAGGTCTTATTTTTTGCGGGACGAGTTGACGTTTTTATTGGTACCATTTTCGGGCACGTGACATTTTTTGATTGCTTTTTATTCCGATTTTTGGGACGCAGAATGAACAAAAACCAGCGTTTCATGAATTTCTTTTGGGGGATGCGTTTACACCGTTCCGCCTGTGGTAAAATTGATAAAGCAGTTTTATTCTTCGGGTCAGTACGATTACAGTGATGCCTCATTTATATCTTTTTCATATTTTGGCGCTTTTATGCAATGAAAACAATTTTATATAAAAAATAATTATTTTTGCATCGCTTTATTCTGCGAGCTATATCTTTTTTATGTATTTGCTGATGACGCTGTATGTTGGCTCGTTTTTTGCGGGACAAGATGACGTTTTCAGCAGTATCACGGTTATTTATATCCATCTTTTTGATCGCGCGTTATTGCACTTTTTGTTCGGCGGTATGATAATAAAGCATTATTTTTTGCTTTGTTTTTTATTTTTATTTTTTAAGGGGTTTGCTAAGGGGATTAACTAATGGGACAGTTTATAGGGTGGGTCGTTACGGACGCGGCGATACCAAATATGTGTACTTTTATAGTTTTTTTATTTCCAAAATATGAATTTATTAGGGAATATTTTTATTTTTTTTTAATTTATTTAGCGATTTTTTTATAAATTATTTTTACACTTTTTTTTCTAACTTTATTACACTGTCCCAGTGGAAGCCACGCTGTTTGGTGGCGATATGCGTGGGGTATGTTCTCCTGATGAAGTGAGACACGAAACGTGCGTTGGGGCAGCTGGACTTCCACTGGCTTCTTGTAAGATTACTTTGCATATTTTTGCCTCTTATACTGATATCCTTTTAGTACATCCTCCAACTACATCTTGCTGGCAACATGCTTTTCATTGCAGGCTTCTGAATGGTTCATCCGTGGGTCATACTGGTCTATGGTATCTTGTACCTTTGTCTCTTATTGCATACGTTTTGTGAAAATCTTGTATATATTCCACCTGTCTCAAGATCACATGTAATTTTTTTGAATGCCTGTCTCTGCCTTTCATCACCATCCCTATATCCCGGCCAGGGCCCTTTATATGGATTTATTTCTCATAATGGCTATTTTAGCATACTATTAGGCTTCATGTATGGTATTTTATTTACCATTTGTTAGCTTAATATTGGGTTAGGTAGGTGTACCAGTTGACTACCATTGTTTATAAACCAAACAGGTTTAAGTTCATTGCATGTTATTTGCCTAGCACTTTGGAGGAGGTGTGGTCCTTATATGGACCTGGGGTGATTCTCTCACATGGCCTATTTTTGGCTTTTTAACTGTTTTTAATATTGTCTTCATGAGTGTGTTTTTTGTGTGTTTATATTAATAAAATTGTCATGATTTTTTTCTATATATTGTCATTATGTGGTTGATCATCATGACCTTTATTACACACTTCTTTTTTCTTGCTTAATGCTCTACCACAGTGAGTACACTACAGTATATACCAGTGTTTCCCAACTCCAATCCTCAAGAGCCACCAACAGGTCATGTTTTCAGGATTTCATTAGTATTGCCCAGGTGATGAAATTATCGCCTGTGCAGGTACTGCAATTATTACCTGGGCCATAGTAAGGTAATCCTGAAAACATGAACCGTTGGTGGTTCTTGAGGACTGGAGTTGGGAACACTGCTATATACCAAGAGACTGCTATACACAATAAATGAGTACACTATATACTAAGGGACTGTGCCATACACAATAAGTGAGCACACTATATACTAAGGGTGTCACGATCCATTTTTGGATGCATGGCAGCTCTGGTTTCACTATAATTTAAATGAAGTTTTTTCATTTCAGACCAGCAGGGGTTAATGTCAGTTTTCCTTGCTGGTAGCTTGCTGCAACTGCAGAGTTGCTAGATCAGCTGATGTGGGTGGTGACCCACTCCCACCATCCTTTAAACAGTCACCTGATGCATCAGCTGACTGTTGGTGATAGAGTTATTCTATGGAGACCAGCCTTGCAGTTGAAGCTCTCTGGTGTCCGGGCTACACCAGCTACTTCAGGAGTTCAGAGTCCTGTTTCTGTGTCCTCTGTGGTGTGGAGCTTGGCAGCGGAGTCTGGAAGCTAAGTTTTGTGTTTTTACCTTGCCTGTCTCGTCCTTGTCACCACCTGCTGTGTTGGTACCATCTGCAGTGGTGATGCTAGTGTCCTTGCTGGCCAGTGCAATAGCCAAGGCAGTGTGAGGTGACAATGAGGGATGAGGTTTGTGACAGAGGCGGGGGGAAGGACCCGCTTAGGGCATTAGGGGAGTGCAGGGACAGGCTCAGGTTGGAGCTCAGGAGGTGTCCCATCCCTCATTCCCTATCATTAGGGCCTTCCTCTTCCCTTTAACATCATGTTGAGTGTGTGACCCCCCTGTGGGATCATGACAAAGGGACAGTGCTATACATAATAAGTGAATACACTATATACTAAGGGACTGTGCTATACACAATAAGTGAGTACAATATATACAGTGCCTTGCGAAAGTATTCGGCCCCCTGGAACTTTTCAACCTTTTCCCACATATCATGCTTCAAACATAAAGATACCAAATGTAAATTTTTGGTGAAGAATCAACAAGTGGAACACAATTGTGAAGTTGAATTAAATTTATTGGTTATTTTAAATTTTTGTGAAAATTCAAAAACTGAAAAGTAGGGCGTGCAATATTATTCGGCCCCTTTAACTTAATACTTTGTTGTGCCACCTTTTGCTGCAATTACAGCTGCAAGTCGCATGGGGTATGTCTCTATCAGTTTTGTACATCGAGAGACTGAAATTCTTGCCCATTCTTCCTTGGCAAACGGCTCGAGCGCAGTGAGGTTTGATGGAGATTGTTTGTGAACAGCAGTTTTCAGCTCTTTCCACAAATTCTCAATTGGATTCAGGTCTGGACTTTGACTTTGCCATTCTAACACCTGGATACGTTTATTTGTGAACCATTCCATTGTATTTTTTGATTTATGTTTGGGATCATTGTCTTATTGGAAGACAAATCTCTGTCCCAGTCTCAGGTCTTTTGCAGACTCCAACAGATTTTCTTCAAGAATGGTCTTGTATTTGGCTCCATCCATCTTCCCATCAATTTTATCCATCTTTCCTGTCCCTTCTGAAGAAAAGCAGCCCCAAACCATGATGCTGCCACCACCACGTTTGACAGTGGGGATGGTGTGTTCAGGGTGATGAGCTGTGTTGCCTTTATGCCAAACATATCGTTTGGCACTGTTGCCAAAAAGTTCAATTTTGGGTTCATCTGACCAGAGCACCTTCTTCCACATGTTTGGTGTGTCTCCCAGGTGGCTTGTTGCAAACTTTAAATGACACTTTTTATGGATATGTTTGAGAAATGGCTTTCTTCTTGCCACTCTTCCATAAAGGCCAGATTTGTGCAGTGTACGACTGATTGTTGTCCTATGGACAGACTGTCCCACCTCAGCTGTAGATCTCTGCAGTTCATCCAGAGTGATCATGGGCCTCTTGGCTGCATCTCTGATCAGTCTTCTCCTTGTTTGAGATGAAAGTTTAGAGGGACCGCCATGTCTTGTTAGATTTGCAGTGGTATGATACTCCTTTCATTTCAATATGATCGCTTGCACAGTGCTCCTTGTGATGTTTAAAGTTTTGGAAATCATTTTGTATCCAAATCCGGCTTTAAACTTCTCCACAACAGTATCACGGACCTGCCAGTTGTGTTCCTTGGTCTTCATTATGCTCTCTGTGCTTCAAACAGAACCCTGAGACTATCACAGAGCAGGTGCATTTATACGGAGACTTGATTACACCCAAGTGGATTATATTTATCATCATTAGTCATGTAGGACAAAATTTGATCATTTAGAGATCCACAATGAACTTCTGGAGTGAGTTTGCTGTGCTGAAAGTAAAGGGGCCGAATAATATTGCACGCCCCACTTTTCAGTTTTTGAATTTCCACAAAAATTTAAAATAACCAACAAATTTCGTTCAACTTCACAATTGTGTTCCACTTGTTGTTGATTGTTCACCAAAACTTTACATTTGGTATCTTTATGTTTGAAGCATGATATGTGGGAAAAGGTTGAAAAGTTCCAGGGGACTGAATACTTTTGCAAGGCACTGTACTAAGGGACTGCGGCTGCACTGGGGCCCCTTGCTGGGCCGCTAATAATGAGGGCAATCTGGCCTGTTTATCCGGCCACGAGGCTCTCAGGAGACCCCGGCCAGATTGCCCTCATGTGCAGCGGGCAGGGAGAGATCCTTGCAGCTCCGCTGCCAAGAGAAAATGGCAGTGTAGCTGCAGCAATCCTTCCTGCTTCCTGTCTCACACAGCAGTCAGCAGCAAGGCTGGATGACATCATCATTCAGTGCCACTGTAGCTGTCAGAGGAAGATGATGGTGATGCTGTGGCTGTGGGAGAGTATGCGGAGAGGTGAGTGGTGCTGTGTGTGTGCGTAGCACTGCGAGGGAACGTGCAGAGAGGTAAATGATGCAGTGTGTGTGTAGGTAGAGGAGAAGGAAATGATGGAGGTGATGGGGAGAAGGTAATGATGGGGTGATGGAGGGATAGAGAGCGTGATGATGGGGTAGTGGGGAAGAAAGCAATGAGGGAGGTGGTGGAAAGGACAATGATGGGGTGGTGGGGGAGGAGGAAATGATGGAGTGACGGAGAGAAGGCAATAATGGTGGCAATGAAAAGGACAATGATGGGGGTGGTGGGTGAGAAGGCAATGATGGGGTGGTGGGGGAGTGGGCAATAATGGAGGTCGTTGGAGAGAAAGCAATGATGGAGGTGGTGGAAAGAACAATGATGGGGGTGGTTTGGGAGAAAGCAATGATGGAGGTGGTGGGGAAAAGGCAATGATGGTGGTGGTGGAAAGGGCAATAATCTGGTGGTGGGGTAGGAGTAAATGATGGAGGTGGTGGAATGGGCAATGATGGGGGTGGTGGGGGGAAAACAATGATGAGGTCATGGAATGTCCAATGATGGTCATGGTGGAAAGGACAATAATGTGGGTGATGGGGGAGTGGGCAATGATGGGGTGGTGGTGGAGAAAGCAACTATGGAGGTGGTGGAAAGGACAATGATGGGGGTGGTGGGGAAGGAGGCAGTGATGGAGGAGGTGGGGGAAAAGGCAATGATGGGGTGGTGGGGGAGTGTGCAATAATGGGGGTGGTGGGGGAAAAAGCAATGATGGAGGTGGTGGAAAGCACAATGATGGGGTGGTGGGGGAGAAAGCAATGATGGAGGTAGTGGGGAAAAGGCAATGATGGTGGTGGTGGAGAGGGCAATAATGGGGGTGGTGGGGTAGGAGTAAATGATGGAGGTGGTGGAATGGGCAATGATGGGGCTGGTGGGGGAGAAAACAATGATGGAGGTGGTGGAAAGGACAATGATGGGGTGGTGGAGGAGTGGGCAATGATGGGGTGGTGGAGAAAGCAATTATGGAGGTGGTGGAAAGGACAATGATGGGGTGATGGGGAAGCAGGCAATGATGGAGGTGGTGGGGAAGAAAGCAATGATGGTGTGGTGGGGGAGAAAGCAATGATGAGGTGGTGGAAAGGACGACGATGGGGGTGGTGGGGGAGAAAGCAATGATGGAGGTGGTGGGGAAAAGGCAATGATGGTGGTGGTGGGGGAGGAGGAAATGATGGAGGTGGTGGAATAGGCAAGGATGGAGGTGGTGGAATAGGCAATGATGGTGATGGTGGAAAGGGCAACGATGGTCGTGGTAGAAAGGACAATAATGGGGTGGTGGGGGAGGAGGAAATGATGGAGGTAGTAGAATGGGCAATGATGAGGGTGGTGGGGAAAAGGCAATGATGGTGGTAGTGGAAAGGACAATGATGGTGGAAAGGGAAATGATGGGGTGGTGGGGAAAAGACAATGATGGTGGTAGTGGAAAGGACAATGATGATGTAAAAGGCAATGATGAGGTGATAGGGGAGGAGGAAATGATGGAGGTGGTGGAATGGGCAATGATGAGGGTGGTGGGGGAGGAAAAGGCAATGATGGTGGAAAGTGCAATGAAGGGGTGGTGGGGAAAAGGCAATGATGGTGATATTGGAAAGGATAATGATAGTGGAAAGGGCAATAATGGGGGTGATAGTGGAGGGGGAAATAATGGAGGTGGTGATATGCGCAATGATGGGGTGGTGGGGGAGAAGGCAATGATGGAGGTGGTGGAATGGGCATTGACAGGGTGGAGGGGGAGAAAGCAATGATGGGGTAGGGGAGAGGACAATAATTAGATGCTGGGGAAGAGGACATTGAGAGGTGTGGGGAATTGGGAAGGGAGGAAGGGGGATTTATAATGGATTTAGGAACAGGGGAGGTGGAGGAAGACGTTATCACTTATTATGTTTAACACAGTCCCTTAGTACATAGTGTGCTCACTTATTATACATAGCACAAACCCTTAGTATATAATGTACTCACTTATGTATACTACAGTACCTTAGTATATAGTGTACTCGCTTATTATGTATAGAGCCATCCCTCAGTATATAGTGTAGTCACTTATTATGTCTAACACAGTCCCTTAGTATATAGCGCACTTACTTATTATGTATAAGAGAGCCCCTTAGTATATAATGTACTCACTTACAATGTATAGCACCATCCTTAGTTACATAGTTACCTCTTTTTGCTATGTATAACACCGTCCCTTATTACATACTGTGGAGAAACGGGGTCAGTACGTACTCTCGTCTGATGGCCTGGCTGCCTTTAACAAGACTGCATGGACCAGGGCTCATACCACTGAACACCTGCTCTATCTCCCGGTGGGCAATACACTACACAGTCAACACAGGGTTAGGGTAAAACAGTGTGGTAATAATTTATTGAACCACAACACCCAATAGCAAACAGAAAAATCCCAGAAATTACCTCAAGATGGTGCACATTACAGGGTTTCACCCTTCCCTTCCGTTGACTCGCCAGGATAATTGTAGATGTTATGTCCAAGCTCCCAGGGTCGCTACTCCACCTGTGATACGCATGCAGAAAGGAGGCAACGACAGGCATAGGGAGATAACCGAGAGCAGTCCTGTGTACTTTCATCCGAGTTCGAAGTATCCTGAGCTGAGATTCTGAAGAGTGACACCAACCAGAAGAAAAGAAGTCTCTTTTATACCCGAGGCAGGAGATCTATTTTTAGATTTACCCAGTGTCCTTCAGTCCAGCCTTTCCCTATCTACCTTCAAAGTCAACAAACTGGTTATAGAATACAACACAACTAGCATATCAGCACACAATAAACAAAGATAACCATACACTATGTACAAGTCACTATTACAGACTTACACAGTATGTTAAATGGTATGCAAGTCTGCCAATATACAGATAAAAATTCTTCTTGGTTTGCAAAAACATGGTTGTCTGGGAAATTAAGATACAATCTGGTTTCTTCACACATACCATCCTCTCTAGTTATATATGGTGCCGTCCCTTATTATATAGCTTCCTCTGCTGTTATGTACTGCGCTGTCACTTGCACAGTGTATTCTTGTTATTTTTGTTATTCACAGCTCCCTCTTTTATCACAGTCCGTTCTCTTGTTAGATATAAAATGACTGCTGATGGAGGAGCCGGTGATCAGACTAGCAGTCCATCAGCTCCTCCATTAGAAAATAAGCTTTCCCATGCTCCATCAGCCATCATTGTATTATACAGCTAACAAGACAGGACGGTATGTAATAAAAAACAGGGCTCTATATAATCCAATATGTAAGGGACGGTGCTGTACATAGCAAGAGAAGGCACTGTATAAGGGATAGCAATATACATAATAAAGGAGACTATGTAATATATATACATGTATGTTTGTGTGGCTATATACTGTATATACAGTATATATATATATACACAGTATATAAATATATATATATATATATATACAGCCCTGGCAAAAATTAAGAGACCACTGCACAGTTTTATAAAAATCAGCTTCTCTACATGTCTGGCAGCCATTCCATTCCAGTGTCAGTTGAATTCTGACCAGAGTACACCTCATTCTACCTAATGTGCTTCTGATTAGGTGATCACCTGAACCAAATATTATTTAACGAAGGAAAGTATAAAAAACCCTGCTGTGGTGTTCACAATCCTCTTGCAATAGGAAAAGCTGGATAGCAAAACAAGTGTTCGTAATATCCCAAAAGTAATAGGAATGAAAAAATAACTTTTGACCATGCCAAATGAGTTGAAAAGAAAAGTCTTGAGTGAGGAAAAGAAGGGCTTCTGGCTTTACTAGCAGAGGGATACAGTGAGCGTCATGTTGCCACCATCCTTAAAATTTGTAATACGGCAGTTCATTATAACAAGGTCAAGCAGCAGACATTGGGGACAACAAACCTACAGACCAGCAGAGGGCAAAAACGACTCTCCACTGACTGGGATGACATCTTATTTGAATGTCACTCAGCAACCGCAGGATGACATCAAGTGACCTACAAAAGGAATGGCAAATCTCATCTGTGGTGAAGTGCATGGCAAGAACAGTTTGTAACAAGCACCTAGAGGCAGGGCTCATGTCATGTAAAGGTAGAAAAAAGCCTTTCGTCAATGAGAAGCAAAGGAGAGCCAGGCTGAAGTTTGCCAAAGACCATAAGGATTGGACCATAGAGGACTGGAGTAAGGTCATCTTCTCTGATGAGTTTAATTTTCATCTTTGCCCAACACCTGGTCATCTAAAGGTTAGACGAAGCCCTGGAGAGGCATACAAACCACAGTGTTTTCACCCACTGTGAAATTTGGTGGAGGATCAGTGATGATCTGGGGATGCTCCAGCAAGGCTGGAATTGGGCAGGTTAATATTTGCAAAAGACATATGAATCAAGCCGCATACAAGGTTATCCTGGTAAAACAGTTGATTCCTTCTGCTCAGGCAATGTTTCCCAACTCTGAGGACTGTTTTTTCCAGCAGGACAAAGCACCATTGTAACGAATGTAAGCAGAGGCACAGATGTTGCAGTGTACATTCGTTTATTGCTATTTTTGTGGAACCACGGGACCAAGGACTGTGGTGACTCTGAAGGGGGCTTGACTATGCGAGCCCCAGACACCCGTAGTAAGACCCCTCGAACAGGATCAGATTGGAATGTCCAGGGAACGCAGGTGCTACCTCCAGTTAGACCCCGGACACATGGAAGCTGGCCCAGTGGAACAGGTGGACTGGCAGGGATGACAGGTAGTAGAGGACTTTACAGATTACAAGAGGCTGAATGAGACGGAACTGGAACAAGCAGTACTGATGACATCCTGGGTAACGGAGTGACTGACGGCTGAGCGGGATGGTACATGCAGAAGCCGCACTGGTATCGTCCCGGGAACGGAGTAAAGAGCCGCTGATACACAAGCACGGCAGTAAAGGGAGCTGGAAACTAGCAACAGGAAACACTTGATACTCAGACGCCTCCTCTATGGCAGAGGAGCCAGAAATAGTACTTGCTTTTACACCATTGGTTCGGAGAATTTTTGAAAAATGCGCACTGTCTCTTTAAGAGACCAGGAGTGCGCGTGTGCCCTCAGAGTCATACCCGGAGACCTGCAGGAAGCAGCAGCAAGAGGGGAACCAGGGACCGAGGCAGGGCAGAGGGGAGCAGACCGAGAGCGGGTACCCCGACGGGACCCCCACAGAGATACGGACACTGGCACTACAGTACCCCCCCTTTCGCCCCCTCTTTTTCAAGCCTGGGAGAAATCTCTCCAGTAGGAGGGGAGCCTGAATATTCTCTTTGGGCTCCCAAGACCTTTCCTCAGGACCGAAGCCCTTCCAATCAACCAAGAAAAAGGTCTTTCCCCTTACGCTTTTTATGGCCAAAATATTCTCTACCTCAAAGACATCCCCCTTGCTGATGGGATCAGGAGTGGTACCTGGGTCCTTTAAGAAGGAGCTCAAGACTACTGGTTTGAGGAGGGAAACATGAGAAGAATTAGACACACGTAATGAGGCAGGCAATTTCAATTTATATGAGACTGCATTGATCCGTCTCAAGACCTCAAAGGGACCAATGAAGCGGGGACCCAATTTGTAGGAGGGCATTTTCAAACGGGTGTACTTGGAGGAGAGCCACACTTTATCCCCGGGCAGAAAAGTTGGAGCATCCAGGCAACTTTTGTCCTCATGTTTCTTCATTCGTTGTGAGGCTTTTTCCAAGCATGCTTGGTATCTCTCCATACTTCAGAAAACTCCTCCACAGAAGCATTAAACATGTCCTATTCTGATCCTCAAAATCAGAACAGGACATTCTCTGACCCTCACAGATCTCGTTCTCAGATACGTGATTTTCACAAATGTGTGAACGGATCTTTAAAACTCTAAAAGTCCGTGTGCTGTCCGATAAAATAATCTGGCATCACACGGACATTTCACACAAATGTGGAATGTAGAATAAGGGATTTTATAGATAACATAACAGATAACTCCACGTCACACAGTTCAGTTACAGAATATTTACATCCAGGCACTTACTGCTGACCTCTCATCTGCTTAGAGACGCTTTATCCTGTTTAATCTCCATCTGGTCAGACCTTCATGTCGTCCTCTTCCAGCCATGACTTATCTTATCAAGATGATTGCTGTAGCCCTGAAAATTACATACATTGTATACATACAGTACCTGCGTCTTCGGCCGGGGTCACACTAACTGACGCAAAATACGGTCCGTATTTTACATGCGTAATACGGATGAATGACCCCTAAATAGTGCTCCGTATGTCATCCGTAAGCAAGGTGTGGTCGCGTATTTTGCGCATGTCAGCATCCGCATGTAATCCGTATGGCATCCGTATGGCGAGATTTTCTCGCAGGCTTGCAAAATGGACATTTAACGGTTTTGAGGCCTGCTAACTATTTAAATCATTAGCCTGCACCTTATTTATTGGTTCAGGAACAGGTGGCTGCCTCCATTCTGTCCATTTGTGACCTTGCCTTGACTAGGTGTGTTGCTGTTGTATGTGCAACATGGCAGACAGTCTGACTTTCAACACAACTGAGCAGGTTCTCTTCAACTGGCTTTTGTCACGCCGCTTTGGTCAATCATACCCAGTGATAGTGGATCCGAGGAGGAGGAGACGCATGTGGGTCCATCCACTTTTGAGGCAACGACTCACAAGAGGTCATTTTCACCGCCTCTATTCTTCTCTGCGGGAACATCCTGAAAAATTCTACCAATACTCTCGCATGAGCCTTGCAACATTTGATCTACTCTTGGAGACAGTGCGCCCTGGGATAACCTTTCAGGACACAAGGATGCGCAAAGCGATATCTGCAGAGGAGCGACTTCTACTCACAATACGGTATGTACTACACAACCACACTCTCTATGTTCATGATATGTTGCCCAAAGTATGTATTTTTGGCTTCATGGACTAAGTTTAATGCCCTCATCTTATTCCAGATATGTTTAAGCTTATTCTAAAATATATACTTTATTGAAAACCATAGACATACACGAACACCATGCAAAATTTAATTGCTGATCAAAATTGTGACCCTAGTTATATAAGATAGGGTAGGGGAATCACAGGCCTATTTCACCCCTAATAGGCCCTTTTCTTCCCCCTGCCTAGCAGCGGAGGTTGGCACCCTCTTGAAGCGCAATTGGCGCCCCCGCTCCATGAAGGCTGTCCCTATTCGCCCTATTAAATGCTACTCTTCAGAGCAACAATATCAGAGTACAGCACATAAACACAAAAATATGTAATCGCCAAACAGTCACCATCCTTTACTTCCAATAGTCATAGACAATCAAAAATACATAGAATGGGGGGTATAAAGCCAGTAATCGATAAGCAGACTTACTTAAATTTGTGGAAAAAGCGGAACTTGGAATTTGGCCTAAATTCCCTATTTACCAAATTCCCTGCCTACCAGCGGGTCTTTTACACCCTACTTTTTCCGGTGCCCCCGCACCACGTCGACTGTCCCTCACTGACCCTATATTTCCATAGAAGATACAAATTAAATCCTAGGGAAAGGGGACCAAGTACTAATAGACTGTTTGGCTAATCTGAAAAAGGGTCATAAACAGATTGGGCTAGGACCATCTCAATTTAAGAAATAAAAAATCATTTTATGTGCATAGAGGTTACTAGTCTTAAAGGCACCAATAATTAATATCCATAGGAGTTAACGGTTTCAAAAGGCACCAAAAGCGGTTTTGGTGCTTTTGGTGCCTTTTGAAACCGTTAACTCCTATGGATATTAATTATTGGTGACTTTAACGGTTTCAAAAGGCACCAAAAGCGGTTTTGGTGCTTTTGGTGCCTTTTGAAACCGTTAACTCCTATGGGTATTAATTATTGGTGCCTTTAAGACTAGTAACCTCTATGCACATAAATGGATTTTTTATTTCTTAAATTGAGATGGTCCTAGCCCAATCTGTTTATTGTGACCCTTTTTCAGATTAGCCAAACAGGCGATTAGTACTTGGTCCCCTTTCCCTAGGATTTAATTTGTATCTTCTATGGAAATATAGGGTCAGTGAGGGACAGTCGACGTGGTGCGGGGGCACCGGAAAAAGTAGGGTGTAAAAGACCCGCTGGTAGGCAGGGAATTTGGTAAATAGGGAATTTAGGCCAAATTCCAAGTTCCGCTTTTTCCACAAATTTAAGTAAGTCTGCTTATCGATTACTGACTTTATACCCCCCATTCTATTTATTTTTGATTGTCTATGACTATTGGAAGTAAAGGACGGTGACTGTTTGGCGATTACATATTTTTGTGTTTATGTGCTGTACTCTGATATTGTTGCTCTGAAGAGTATCAGTTAATAGGGCGAATAGTGACAGCCTTTGTGGAGCAGGGGCGCCAACTGCGCTTCAAGAGGGTGCCAACCTCCACTGCTAGGCAGGGGAAAGAAAAGGGCCTTTTAGGGGTGAAATAGGCCTATGATTCCCCTACCCTATCTTATATAACTAGGGTCACAATTTTGATCAGCAATTAAATTTTGCATGGTGTTCGTGTATATCTATGGTTTTCAATAAAGTATATATTTTAGAATTAGTTTTTGTTTATGAGCTGGTTTATGACTAATTCACCTATTTGATCTAAGTTTTTTGAGTATGTTTACGCTTACACACCAGAATGTTATGTGTAATATGTACTGAATATCACTTAGTCATTGTGCGACAAAATATTTGTGTGTTAGTAGATCTGAATTACTAACAAGTTTGGTATGTATGTACCTGGTATTTGTTTAATTTGTGCATACTAAAATGTTCCATTTCTGTTGTTCTTCAGCTTCCTGTCCACTGGCTTGTCTTATGCCGCCCTCCACCATGAGTTCCTCATTTGAAGATCTACCATTTCTGGCATAGTTAGGTCGACATGTAGTGAAATCTGGTCAAGTTTCCATCAACTCGTCATGCCCGAGCCCAGGATGGAAGACTGGTTGAGGATATCAAGTGACTTTGAGGAGGAATGCCAGTTTCCTAATTGTATTGGGGCCCTTGATGGCAAACATATCCGGGTGCGTAAGCCGCCGAACTCTGGCTCCCAATTCTTCAATTATAAACAATACTTTTCTGTTGCATTGTTGGCTCTGGCCGACCCTCAATACAAGTTTATAATTGTTGACATTGGGGCCTATGGAAGGACGCGAGACTCTCGAGTCTTCAATACTTTCATCATGGCTCGGCGGCTACGCACCAACCAGTTGGATCTACCCCCACCACGCCAGCTACCAGGCTCCACTCAAGAATCAGTCCCTTATGTCCTTGTGGCAGATGAGGAGTTTCAGTTAACGCGCAATGTCATGAGGCCATATCGCCGGCGTGACCTGAACCACCCGTGCAGAATTTTTAACTTGCATCTATCACGTGCTCGGCGACTGGTGGAGTGTTCCTTTGGCATTCTTTGTCTCAAATGGCGTGTACTCCAGTCTGCCATTCAGCTGTGTGAAGAAAATGTTAATGAAGTTGTTAAAGCCTGTGTGGTTCTTCATAACTTCACCAGGATACATGATTGTTCCTCCTCTGCTAGTGTTGTGTGTGGGTCAGACAATGTGCGCAGGGTGAGACCACCTATCAACCCTCAACGTAGACCGCTCTCTGGGCTCAAAGTGCGTGATATTTTCACAAATTACTTTATGTCACCTGAGGGGGAAACTTCTTGGCAAGAGCATGCTGTGTCTATGTTATAATTTTTTGGTTTATGTGTGTCTAAATATATATATTTAAACCCCTTATGATTCTATGACTGTTTAATTGCATTGGTAAGCGTATGTTAGTATGCTGACACGTTTTTTTTTTAATTGAGACAGAGACGTAAAATGTAGTAGACAAATGTTTAGTTTTGCTTTTTCTTTTTTTTTTTTTTTTAAGCAAAACATTATTGCCATATGAGAAATGTGGCAATGGCCCAAATTGGTCTTTGTGCAGATGTGAAAATTGAGTAGAATAAACATTTTCCAGCATAGAAAACAAAGCAAATACCATTAGGCAATACCAAAATGGCAATATTATAAATTTTGGTACGACGGGGGAGGAGAAGGCGGAAGACCAGCCTGTGTTGCTGCTGGATACTTTGCCCAACTTGGCCATCGCCCTGTGTGGGGGCATACTGTTGCCCATGAGGTGGGTAGTGTACTGCCTCCTGGGATTGTGCTTGGTACTGGCCAGAGTGATACTGGAGAGGGGCCTGTTGTTGGGGCTGGTAGGCCCGTGTCTCATACCCATCGATATAGTCATGTCGTCCCCAACCAGGTTGGGACCAGCCTCCAACACTGGGTGGGAACAAGTGGCCATATTGTTGAGTTTGGCTAGAGCCAGACATATGTGGCTGCTGTTGGAAAGGTTGGGTAGGGGGAGGAAGGGGGTGAGGTGTAGGCCCACGTATTTGAGGATCCTCAGAGCCTGCTTGAGAAAGCATGTGTGTGGGGTGTCTAAGGCGCATTAGATTTCTGGGTGAAAGCTGCCACCTCTCCAGATATTCAAATAACTCATATGGGGTATTGGGGTGTGTGCTTGCATCAAGCAGGATCTGAAAACATCCTCGAATACGGAGCCTCACCTCACGGGAAAGGGCATGAAGATAAAGGGCCAGGCTGCGTGAGTATGCCTCCTCGCCATCATCATTATTGACTCTAGCCAGATAGTTGAGTACCCCTGTGTCCACATTGGTATGGGTATCTTGGGCAGGGATATGGCCCCTTCTTCTTCCTCGCTGGGATGGTCCAGCAGGCTGTGGGGAGCCCCGAATCTGGCCAGTTGGGCTGCTGCTCATGTTGCCCTGCTCCTCCTGTATGGCTGATGGTGCAGCAGCAGACGGTCCTGCTTGTGGATGTGGTCCTGGTGGTGGGGTTTGTGGCGCAGGCACTGGGTTTTCCTGAGAGGAATCTTCACCCATGCTTCTTGGAGGGGGAGAAGATGGTCCAGCCACCTCATCCCCTACAGACCCAGGATCTATGATGGGCTCGGTATCTGAGCCAGTTCCTCTCTCCGTAAGGTTGGACTCAGTTCTGTTTTGAAATCGAACAGAGCAACAGAAAAAATCAATTTTTTGGTCCCTGTAAAGTATCTGTGTAATGTGGTGTGATGTATCTACTTACGGTCTCAGATCCAGAATAGGAGCAAGGAAGGCGAGGCGGTCATAATATATATATTTCCGATTTATGTGGCCCGCATCACCACTCTTGGACCGCTGCTGACGTTCCCGCCTGTATTGGTCGCGGATGCTGCGCCAGCGTCTCATCACATCTTCCGCTGCAATGTGACAGGAAATATTCTCTATTTCACATATTTGCTAGGTCAAATTTGCTACCAGTAGCCTAGGCATGTGGCCTTCTAAGGTGTGCTGTCTACCCAGTGTGGCACATATAATTGGGGCATCCAGGCCAGATACACAGGGTCACAATAGTTCATGTATCAAGTAACTACACTTAATAACTTGGTTGGCTAGGAGGATGAGGAGCTTGTGGTCTGGGCCAAATGATGGCAGTGTAAAACCATGGGTCACATCAAAATCTACCCGCCTCATGAGGAAAAAATTATAAGCACATGAAGGGGGGGGGGCTGAGTCTAAATGCCTTTTTGGATGTGAGGTAATTTTAAACAGTTTTTGAGTTGTACTTACTCAGTTGCTGCTGCTCCTCACGTGGCCGATCAGCAAAATCGTGGAATATTTGGCGACATATGTGCCTCAATGACGCCTCCTTTCTTGCCCGGTTGGCATAATGGGCATCACGTTGGTCCCAGATTTCTGGCCGCTCCTGCACTAACACAATAAACATCTCCACATTGAGAAAATATGGCGCCATGACGCGGCTTGACTCCGTGGAGGCGTACTTCCTGGATGTCTGGAGCGCTTTTTGAACTCATTTGCATGTCTATGCTTCCTGATGATGGATTGGCCCATTTCCTGTCACCTGCCAAAAGACCTGCGTATTTCTCGCAAGTCACACATGGGGTCCGTGTGTAATCCGTATTTTTTGCACACCCATAGACTTGCATTGGCGTACTACGGGCGTAGTATGCTGACAATCGCAGCATGCTGCGATTGGCACGGACCGTAGAATACGGACGAGAAATATACGGCTGTTGGGAGCAAACCCATAGAGAATCATTGGTCCAAGTGTAATGCGTGCTTTTAACGCCTCTCACTCGTCCGTATTCCTCTCTAGTGTGACCCCGGCCTTCCTCCCAAATACAGATATGTACCCCACCATTAGCCACGTACCATTAAACAAATAAAGTGATCAGCATCACTGTGCCCCCATTAACTATAATGTCCGCCACCCAATAATATAAACTACTCAGTTTCTGTGACACTCCCCAATTAACTCTAAGGCTATGTACATATGCTACGTTTTAGTTGTGGAAAATATGCAAAATTTTACAGTACAGGAAAAGTGAATGAGATCCCTGAAGTCTCATGCACATGCTGCTTATTTTTTCCTTCCAGATTTGCAGCAGATTAAAATCTGCACAATGTCAGTTCTTGCAGTGTATTTCACCCATCCTAATGACTGGGGGAAAACATGCACAAAAAACATGTAAAAATGTGGCAAAAAATTATTGTATGCAGTGTTTTTTCTGCCAACATGTTAGGACATGCAGCAGAATTTTCTGCTGCAAATCCTGAATGTGTGCACATAGCCTTAGTCCCTGCCCTGTGTCCCTTCATTCATTATAAGTCATTGATAGCATTGTCAGGAAAATATGAGTTATTTCCTAATATCCTAGGTACACATCCAGGGCTGAATTACTGCCCTGCCCCCATTGGTTTGTGCTAGACTAAGCTTCACCTATAGCCACAGGGCTGCAGCTCCCTGTGTCTACCTCTGTGAAATTCTATCCAGCCCCCCTCCCTTCAGCAAATGGACACTTTTATTACATCTGACTAGTTAAGTGTGTTTTTTTTGTCTTTCCCTCCAAGATTTCCTTTGGCTTAATCCTAAAATGCTCAAACTCAAATTTAATAACTCCCATTAATCCTAGAAACAGAAAAAGTAGATTTCCAGGATCAGGATAATTAGGGCTATGCATGGCAGCGCTTTCCAGCCTGTACAGCCATCAGAAACCTGAGTTTCTGCCTCCCTGAGGGAAGACAGCAAAGATCGATGCTGTGGACTGAATCTTTTCTTTGGGAACTCCCCTCCCCTTATTGACATGTCATACCTGTGACTGAGATATAGTAAGTTTCCTATTTTAATCCCTTTTATTTTCTCCTTTTGTAATATATTTTGTATTTTTGTAAAACACTGCCTATATTTTCCTGAGTAAACTTATAAATTTACTAGTTTAATTCTCCTTGCCTTATGACCGAACCGACAGGTACTCCACGCCATATCACGCTACCTGTGGGTTGGATCCTGACCCGATATAGGCTTTAGGCTGGAGTCACACACAACTATTAAAAAATCGGTCCCATTTTAACGGTTCGAAATCGCACAAAGAATTCTTGGCCAGATATCCATCTGTCATCCCATTTTCCGGCAAGGAACCAATTTTAATCGCATCTAAGCATCAAATTGACATCCAATGCCAATGCCTGATGCCCTATCCTGTAGACCTGGAGAAGTTGTGCGATTTAATCGCAAGTCACACGTTTGGTGCGTATTCCATGCGTTTTTTTATCGCATCCATAGACTTGCATTGGGGAGTCCGATCCGAAAATCGGTGACAATCGCAGCATGCTGCGATTGTCTCGGTCAGAGGATCGGATGCGATAAAAAATCGCATGATGTGAGCTGCCCCATAGAATAACATGGGTTCAAATGCAATGCAATTTTTTATCGCAATGCATTCGACCGTTTTAATCGCTAGTGTGACCCCGGCCTTAGTATCAAATGAGGAACTGGTGACAGCGAAGCGTTCTACTGTTATCGGGGGAACCCTGGCAGTGACGTATCGGAGGTTTATGTGTGTATTCCCTGCCTTGGACTGGTGATATACATACCGCCCTCACTGCAGAGTGCCTGATAGTCAGTACGCGACAAGGCAACCTTTCTGGTGACTAATTATCCCAGGTGCAGTTCCCTGACTGACCTCAGGCTAAGGGCGGTGCCAGAGAACTGCAAGTTCCTAACTGTAACTGACACTGGAAGCAAAAAGTGCAGGTTATATCCCTGACAAATTGGTGGCAGAGCGGTGGGATCGTAGAGCATTAGTGATCTGGATTGAGCAATCATTCCTCTCACTAAAAACTTGCATGGTTCTTGCAAGGACCCTGCACAAAAAGTTTTGAAGATCAAACTCAGTGTTCATTAGATCTGAGACAATACTGTATATGTAGCAGTTACACCCTCCCCATCTCTTTGTTTTTATTTCTTATCTTTTATTTGGCAGTTATTGCTACAAGGGGAGAGAGCTCTGGTATGCCCAGCAGAAAAAGGACACTCTTGCTGGAATATTTACGCACAGAGGCATTGACCCCCATAGCAAAAACAAAGACCAAATGGTAGCGGAACTGGTATGACTTGAAGCAGATCAAGACCGTTCCCAGAGCTCAGTGGAGACAGGGATCAGCCAAAGTACAGTTGTGGCCAAAAGTATTGACACCCCTGCAATTCTGTCAGATAATACTCAGTTTCTTCCTGAAAATGATTGCAAACACAAATTCTTTGGTATTATTATCTTCATTTAATTTGTCTTAAATGAAAAAACACAAAAGAGAATGAAGCAAAAAGCAAAACAATGATCACTTCACACAAAACTCAAAAAATGGGCCAGACAAAAGTATTGGCACCCTCAGCCTAATACTTGGTTGCACAACCTTTAGCCAAAATAACTGCGACCAACCGCTTCCGGTAACCATCAATGAGTTTCTTACAATGCTCTGCTGGAATTTTAGACCATTCTTCTTTGGCAAACTGCTCAAGGTCCCTGATATTTGAAGGGTGCCTTCTCCAAACAGCCATTTTTAGATCTCTCCACAGTTGTTCTATGGGATTCAGGTCTGGACTCATTGCTGGCCACCTTAGAAGTCTCCAGTGCTTTCTCTCAAACCATTTTCTGGTGCTTTTTGAAGTGTGTTTTGGGTCATTGTCCTGCTGGAAGACCCACGACCTCTGAGGGAGACCCAGCTTTCTCACACTGGGCCCTACATTATGCTGCAAAATTTGTTGGCAGTCTTCAGACTTCATAATGCCATGCACACGGTCAAGCAGTCCAGTGCCAGAGGCAGCAAAGCAACCCCAAAACATCAGGGAACCTCCGCCATGTTTGACTGTAGGGACCGTGTTCTTTTCTTTGAATGCCTCTTTTTTTCTCCTGTAAACTCTATGTTGATGCCTTTGCCCAAAAAGTTCTACTTTTGTCTCATCTGACCAGAGAACATTCTTCCAAAACGTTTTAGGCTTTTTCAGGTAAGTTTTGGCACACTCCAACCTGGCTTTTTTATGTCTCGGGGTAAGAAGTGGGGTCTTCCTTGGTCTCCTACCATACTGTCCCTTTTCATTCAGACGCCGACGGATGGTACGGGTTGACACTGTTGTACCCTCAGACTGCAGGGCAGCTTGAACTTGTTTGGATGTTAGTCGAGGTTCTTTATCCAACATCCGCACAATCTTGCGTTGAAATCTCTTGCCAATTTTTCTTTTCTGTCCACATCTAGGGAGGTTAGCCACAGTGCCATGGGCTTTAAACTTCTTGATGACACTGCGCACGGTAGACACAGGAACATTCAGGTCTTTGGAGATGGACTTGTAGCCTTGAGATTGCTCATGCTTCCTCACAATTTGGTTTCTCAAGTCCTCAGACAGTTCTTTGGTCTTCTTTCTTTTCTCCATGCTCAATGTCGTACACACAAGGACACAGGACAGAGGTTGAGTCAACTTTAATCCATGTCAACTGGCTGCAAGTGTGATTTAGCTATTGCCAACACCTGTTAGGTGCCACAGGTAAGTTACAGGTGCTGTTAATTACACAAATTAGAGAAGCATCACTTGATTTTTCGAACAGTGCCAATACTTTTGTCCACCCTCTTTTTTATGTTTGGTGTGGAATTATATCCAATTTGACTTTAGGACAATTCTTTTTGGGTTTTTTCATTTAAGACAAATTAAATGAAGATAATAATAACAACAAAGAATTTGTGTTTGCAGTCATTTTCAGGAAGAAACTGAGTATTATCTGACAGAATTGCAGGGGTGTCAATACTTTTTGCCACAACTGTATGGACTTTACTGATTCAGAGGTCTAACGGTGAATGCCAGCCCTACTCGCAACCAGGGCAGCGTGGACCCCTATCTGCAAATAGCTCTACAACAATGCCCCGCAGATGATCACCAATTACATCTGAAGCTGATCCAGCAATACCAAAAGAGAGAAGCGCGAGAGGCCGAGAGGCCATACCAGTTAGAGTTAGCCAAATCCAGGGGCAGAGATCTTCCCAGCCCAGCAGTAAGTCCAGCAGCGCTCATTTCCTTAAACCCCTTCCTGTGATGGAAAAGGACAGGGAATTGGACATATTTCTGTGAGGGTTTGAAAAAGCCTGCAGACAGTACCAGCTGCCTGAAGACCAATGGGCCCGATATTTAACTCGGGGGCTTAAAGGAAAAGCTCTGGAGACCTTTGATTCTCTCCTGGAGACCAAAGTGGAGACTCTGAGGCCATCAAACAGGCCCTGATTAAAAGGTACCAACTGACTCCTGAGGTTTACCATATTAAGTTCTGGAACCTCCAATGTGGCCCACACGACAACTACAGTGATGTGGTGCATGTACTCAAAACCCACTTTGAGCAGTGGGTCCAAGGACTGTCAGTGATAACCTTTGAGCAGCTGAAGGACCTGATGGTAAAAGACCAGTTCCTACATCTTTGTCCGGCTGTAGTGCTACAGTTCGTCATTGACCGGGAGCCCAAACACAAGGACAAAGTAGCGCAGATCGCCAACATCCATGAGGCCAATCGTAAACCGGAGGAGCAGAAGCCGGTCACCGCCAGCTGGAAACGGGGTAAGCCATCAAACAACCTCAGAGCCCTTGCCAGCCGACCCACTGGATGCCCTGGCCTCTTTGCCAACGCTAGGCCTACACCTGATCCCTGCAAGTGTTATTTCTGTAGTCGGACTGGACATCTCAGCGCCACTTGTCCAGAGAAGCAGAAGAAGAGCCCCCCACCAAGGCCTCAGGGCCCAATGCAGCAGTTCTATTGGTGGGTGGGGCGGTTGGGAGGGCCTGTGAAAATTTGCAGAGTCACCATAGGGGACACTGTCACTATAGGTGTCAAGGACACTGGAGCTGAACGAGCCGAGCCGCCATCCACCCTGAATTGGTGTCCCCTGAAGAGATTATCCCAGGGAAAACCCTGACTGTCTCCAGGATTGGGGGCATCCACTGTCCCTTGCTGTTGGCCTGGGTTTTTATAGATTGGGGTGCCAGGAGCAGGGTGAAGAAAGTGGGGGGATCTGAAAATTTAGCCACACACGTTTTGTTGGAAACTGATTTGGGGAGGATGTTAGCTTATTAAGTCCCTGACCCCTCTCCCCAGTCTGATGCTGAAGGTAAGTGGGTCGCCCTCCCAGGGCCGTGGGGTACTCGGTACAGGGCCGGTATCAGTGGGATGTGTCACAGCAGCAGTGACCCGGACCGTGTCCCTGGGCGCCCAAGTAATTGGAAATTGTGAATGGTGGAATGTAGTTAGATGGAATAGTTCGTGACGTCACCTGTGGTATTCGGCAAGTGAGATGTTAGGCCGACGCTGCTTGCAGATCCTCTGGGGCTGGTGATGGGTTGCAGCCAAGATGGTGAAGCTCCCCACAGGTGGAGCTGTAGCCCCAGGGCAGTGTAGATGTAGGGGAAGAGGAAAGGCGCAGGCAGTGTAGAAGCTGGTACCCAGATGTAGCAGTGCTGGGAGTGTTGGCGCAAGAATCAATGGAGGACACCAGGGCTTGTAGTTCCAAAGCCTTACTCACAGTCTGTAGTACACACAGGTGCCGGCCTCTGTGCCATGTCCTCCGGGTCAGGGACTCAGCCAACCTCCAGGCAAGATGGAATGCTCCCTTCCAACGCTCCACCAACATGTGCCTTTCTGAACGTCTCCTCTTATAGCGCCTTTTAGTGTGAAGATCTCCGAGTACTGAGTTACACTGGAGTTCCTCCTAACAGATGTTCCCAAGAACTCTACATGTACGGCAGACAGCTGTAGCCTGCTTCGGGGACTCCTTACTCCTGAGTCCCGGCTCTCTATCCGTGTTGCTGTTGTGCCCCCAAGTCTTAGATGGGAGTAGTGCATTTACAGCCCACTACTCCACCGGTGTCTGCTGCAGAACCATTAGTGTCCATACAACCTCGGGGGCCGGGCCCCGGCCTTGCGCTTAGAACTTCTAGGCAGGGTTCTTCCTCTAACCCACGTCCTCTGTGTTCTCTTATTCTCCTATGTTCCGTACTTGTCTTTCTTTCCTATGGAAGCTCGGGCTTCATTTCAATGTCTTTCTCCTTCTCTCCTTTCCCGTGCCAGCAGACCCGGGTCACTCAGGTCTGCTGCAGCACTCCTTCCTCCATCCCTCTCTCAGGGATCGTCTTTCCTCACTCCTCTCTGAGTGACCGACTGACTGACTGACCTGAATGCTAACCCCTCCCACTCTTTTATGTATTCTCAACTCCACCCACCTCCCAGCACGTTTCGTGTTCCAAGCAGGGAGCCACCAAAGGTGCTCTGCTACACTCTAAGCAAGGAGCCGCAATGTGGCTTTGCTGTACTACCCTGTTGTGTGGGGTGCGAGTGTTGGAGCGTGGTCAGGAGCTCCCACCTTACCTGGATGGTGGGGCACCACACCTGAGGAGAAGGTGCAGTACCTCTGTGGCGACTGAGCCTCAGGGGCGCCACATAAGGTTACTGCTAATGATGTGAATGTGCATGCTTTACCTGATGATGTATCTGGAGGTACAGGAGTACTCAGCCACATCACGCTGCAGGGTGTTATGGCGGAGGATTCCCTAGCAGGAACAAGCGTCAGGGCTAAGGGAAATGGAGAGAGGCACAGAGACCATGAAGAAGGTGATGCCATGCAACTGACCAGTGCCACAAAGGAAGGTGACCTGACCGATGGTAACTGCCCCGTATATAGCACTGCTCCTGAGGGAGGATGGGGAGGTAGTACCCTTAGCCGAGCAGGCTGATGGGACTGTGGTATTCCCTGGGGAGACTGCCTATATACATAGTAACATAGTATTTAAGGTTGAAGGGAGACTTTAAGTTCATATAGTTCAACCCATTGCCTAACATGTTGATCCAGAGGAAGGCACAAAAAAACATGCGGAAAAACACTGAGCTTCACATTGGGGAAAAAAATTCCTTCTGGACTCCACATACGGCAATCAGACTAGTTCCATGGATCAAAGCCCTACCATGGAATCTAGTATACAGGGTGGGCCATCTATATGGATACACCTATATGGATACACCTAAATAAAATGGGAATGGTTGGTGATATAGTGGATTGGTCATTGTGGGCCAATTGAATGGCCACCAAGGTCTCCCATTCTGACCCCCTCAGACTTTTATCTTTGGGGTCATCTGAAGGCAATTGTCTATGCTGTGAAGATATAAGATGTGCAGCATCTGAAACAATGGATATACTAGAAGCCTGTGCTAGCAGTTCTTCTGCGGTGCTGCTATCAGTGTGTCAAGAGTGGGAGAAGAGGGTTGCATTGACAATCCAACACAATGGGCAGCACTTTGAACACATTTTATAAGTGGTCATAAACTTGTAAGTAAATCATGAAAGAATAAAGTTACGTTAAAACCAAGCACACCATTGTTTTTCTTGTGAAATTCTCAACATGGTTGATGTGTCACATGGCCCTCTTTCCATTGGAAAAAATAAAGTTGGATTCAAAATGGCTGACTTCAAAATAGCCATCATGGTCACCACCAATCTTGAAAAGTTTTTCCCCTCCCATATACTAATGTGCCACAAACAGGAAGTTGATATCACCAACCATTCCCATTTTATTTAGGTGTATCCATATACATGGCCCACCCTGTAACATTACACTTTTCATGAAAGACATCCAGTCCCTTCTTAAATTTTAGTAGGGAATCACTCATTACAACATCATATGGCAGAGAGTTCCATAGTCTCACTGCTCTTACAGTAAAGAATCCGCATCTGTGAGTATGCTTAAACCTTCTTTCCTCCAGACGTAGAGGATGCCCCCTTGTCCCCGTCTCAGGTCTAAGAGTAAAAAGATCATTAGAAAGGTCTTTGCACTGTCCCCGCATATATTTATACATTGTAATAAGATCACCCCTAAGCCTTCATTTTTCTAAACTAAATAACCCCAAGTGTAATAACTTGTCTTGGTATGACAGACCCCCTAGTGCTCTAATAACCTTGGTCGCTCTTCTCTGCAGTCTGCACCCGTCCTAGTTCAGCTATGTCATTCTTATACACCGAAAACCAGAACTGTACACACAGGGGCGCACCTACCATGAGGCAAGTTGAGCACTTGAGAAGGCGGCAGATTCTCCTCTCCTGCGTCTGCTCGGGTTGCTCATATATGGCTGTTCTATGCGCACAGGACCTGTGATGAGGTCACAGGAGGGGAGGAGTCAGGGGTCACATGATCAGGGGCCTCAGTGTATGCGGGACTCTGCTGTGCTGGTTGTCATGGTGCTGGATGAGGGAAAGTTTATGTGTGGGGTCAGGAGGGTTTTACAGGGTGGATGTTGCAGAGCCATGTGTGTACAAGGTATACGGAGTGGAGTGGAGTCGTGTGTGTACGAGGTGTACGGAGCAGAACCGTGTCTGTACAAGGTGTACGGAGCGGAGCCGTGTGTGTACGATGTGTATGGAGTGGAGCTGCGTGCGTATGGGGTGTGCGGAGCAGAGCTGCGTGTGTACAAGGTGTACAGAGCGGAGCCATGTGTGTATTTGGTGTACAGAACAGAGCCCTGTGGTACAAAGTGTACGGAGCCGTGTGTGTGTACGGGGTGTACAAAATGGAGCCCTTTGTGTACGAAGTGTACAGAGCTGAGCCAAGTGTGTACGGAGCGGAGCAGAGCCGTGTGTGTATGGGGTGTATGGAGCAGAGCCACGTGTGTACGAGGTGTACAGAGCGGAGCCATGTCTTTAAGAAGCATACAAAGCTGAGTCGTTAGTGTAAGAAGTGTACAAAGCGGAGGCGTGTGTGTAAGAGGTGTATGGAGCAGAGCTGCATGTGTAAGAGGTATACTGAGTGGAACCACATGAGTACGAGGTGTTCGGAGCGGAGCCACGGGTGTACGAGGTTACGGAGCAAAGCAGCGTGTGAACGAGGTGTATGGAGCAGAGCCAAATGTGTACAAGGTTTATGGAGTGAAGCCATGTGTGTACGAGGTGTATGGAGCATGGCCACATGTGTACAAGGTGTACGGAGCAGAGACGCATGTGTACAAGGTTTACGGGGTGGAGCCATGTGTACTGAGTAGAGCAGTGTGTGTGTTAGAGGTGTACGGAGCAGAGCCATGTGTGTACGATGCATACAAAGCAGAACCGCAGAACCATGTGTGTATGAGGTGTGCCAAACCGTGCGTGCACGAGGTCTATGGTAGGGAGCATTCACACCTCCCAACCATCCCGGATCCAATGGGACAGTTCCGATTTTGAGAGGCTGCCCCACTGTCCCGGCAGGGAGCTTACTTTTCCCACGGACACAGGAGTACACGGCGGAGCCCTGAGGAGCACTTTAAAACTCGCACGTGACGTTCCACCGGAAGTGATGTGCTGGAAGCTGACTGGAAATTAGGTGATTTTGGGAGAAGATTGTGACAGAACCATAGAGGCAATTCAGGGAATTCTTCAGATCCATCACACTATCCTCCGACAGCGCTGACAGTGGGATCGCCTTGGAATCGGGGATACCAGCCATGTGAGCGGATCAAGATATGTCCTGCACCGGGAGCCTCAGGTGGGCACTACAATGGGAGCCAGGCTGCTATAGTATCTTCGCAGAATCTTTCTTTCGCTCTGTTTCTTTC
This sequence comes from Dendrobates tinctorius, assembly GCF_039654945.1. Taxonomy (NCBI): domain Eukaryota; kingdom Metazoa; phylum Chordata; class Amphibia; order Anura; family Dendrobatidae; genus Dendrobates; species Dendrobates tinctorius. The sequence continues at coordinate 9,665,260 of NW_027361696.1, read as the reverse complement.
TCTCTCTCACTTTTCTTTCTTTCCCTCGCTAATCTTTCTTTCTTTCTCTGTTCCTTATTTCTTTCTCTTTCGGTTTCTTTCTTTCTCTCTCTGTTCTTTCTTTCTCTGTTCTTTATTTCTTTCACTCTCTGTTTCTTTCTTTCTCTTCTCTGTTCTTTCTTTCTCTCTGTTTCTTTCCCTCGCTCTGTTCTTTCTTTCTCGCTCTAATCTTTCTTTCTCTCTCTCTTCTTTCTTTCTTTCTCTCTATGTTCTTTCTTACGCTCTCTCTGTTCTTTCTCTCTCTCTGTTCCTTCTTTCCCTTCTTTCTTTCATTCCCCTCTTTCTCTCTCACTGTTCTTCCTTTCTTTCTCTCTGTTCTCTTTCTTTTTTTCTCTCTCTGTTCTTTCTTTCTCTCTCTGTTTTTTCTCTCTCTCTGTTCTTTCTTTCTCTTTCTTTCTTTCCTTCTTTCTCTCTCTGTTCTTTCTTTCCCCTTTCTAGTTCGCTCTCTCTGTTCTTTAATTCTTTCCCCTCTTTTTTCTCTCTCTGTTTTTTCTTTCTCTCTCTGCTCTTTCTTTCTCTTTCCTTCTTTCTCTCTCTGTTCTTTCTTTCCCCCTTTCTTTCTCTCTCTGTTTTTTTCTCTCTGTTCTTTCTCTCTCTCTGTTCTTTCTTTCTTTCCCCTCTTTCTTTCTTTTGCTCTATGCTCTTTCTTTCTTCCTTTCCCCTCTTTATCTCTCTGTTCTTTATTTCACTCTCTAATCTTTCTTTCCTTCTCTCTCTTCTTTCTTTCTTTCTTTCTCTCTCTGTTCTTTCTCTCTTTCCCATCTTTTTTCTCTCTCTGTTCTTACTTTCTCTCCCTGTTCTTCCTTTCTCTCTCTGTTCTTTCTTTCTTTCTTTCTTTCCCCTCTTTCTCTCTGTTCTTCCTTTCTCTCTCTCTGTTCTTTCTTTCCCTCTTTCTTTCTTTCTTTCTTTCTCTCCTTTCTTTCTCTATCTCTGTTCTTTCTTTCTCTCTGTTCTTTCTTCCTCTCTGTTCTTTCTTTCTCTCTGTTCTTTGTATCTTTCTCTCCTTTCTTTCTCCCCCTCTCCTTTCTCTCTCTCTGTTCTTTCTTTTTTCTCTCTTTGTTCTTTCTTTCCACTCTTTCTTTCTCTCTCTCCTTTATTTCTCTCTCTGTTCTTTCTTTCTTTCTTTCTTTTTCTTTCTCTATTCTTTCTTTCTCTCTCTCCTTTTTTGTATCTCTCTGTTCCTTCTTTTTTTTCTCTCTCTGTTCTTTCTTTTCCTCAGTACCAGTCAGTGTGCCCATAGTACCAGTCACTGTGCCCATAATGCCAGCCACTGTGCCTTCAGTGCCAGTCAGTGTGATCAGCAGTGTTAAATGGGTGCAGTTGGGGCATGGATAGGGGTGTGACTAGTTGTGAAATAGGTGGCCTAACATTTGCCACGGCACATTGCGTGTGCCCACCCTTTGTCCCTCTTTACCTTCTGCAAAAGTTGAGAGGTATGGTTAAAACCGCCAGCCAATCGGAAGCTAGCAGCTGACGTCAGCGCGCAAGTCACCGGCGGATGATGTCATTGTCATTTGTCGGTGAGTGTGCACTTGAAAAGCCTGGAGGCCGGGAGCATCGCCACAGGAGCGCAGCCTCGTAAGGAGAAAGCTTTTTTTTAAATTGAAAGCGACAAACTGCAATGTGTTTCACCGGCAGGATGGAGACACGAACCATGTGTCTCCATCCTGCCAGTGCAGAATGGAGCTTGGGGGCCGAATGGAGACATGAGGGCAGGATTGGCGACGCATAGAGCAGGATTGGAGACAGATGGGGCATGATTGGAAACAGATGGGGCATGATTGGAGATGCAGGGGGCATGTTTGGAGACACAAGGGGCATGATTGGAGATGTAGGGGCCAGGATTGGAGATGCACGGGGCAGGATTGGAGATGCAGGGGGCAGGATGGGGACAGATGGGGCAAGGATCATGGTCCAGGATGGAGACAGATGGGGCAGGATAATGGGGCAGGATGGAGACAGATGGGGCAGGATGGACACAGATGGGGCAGGATCATGGGGCAGGATGGATACGATGGAGACAGAAGGGGCAGGATCATTGGACAGGATGGATATGATGGAGGCAGATGGGGTACGATCATTGGACAGATGGGGCAGGATCATGGAACAGATGGGGCAGGATGGGACATCACATGGGGGCAGAATGAATACTCATGATGGATAATGGGAGAACAAATGGCTGGAGCCAGGAATTTGACACACAGGGTCAGGATGGGGATATTATTCCCATAAGGGCTAATTAAGGGATTATCTGTGTAGCAAGGTGGATATTAAAACTTAAACTTTATTAGGTAAAATTGAGAAAAGCCAAATGAGTCAAACAACAAAAACAAAGGGGTACCACAGTGAAGGAAGTGCCCTATAACTGACGAACAGAAAAGGTGGGGTTGTTAAAAAGGTACTACTGGACTTTCAGATCCTCAATATTAATCTGGCCTGATGGCAAAATGACTATAATTGCCCATAGGATGAATAATATACATAATCTCATTTATATGGTACAAATAAGTGGTGCTTATAAGAAAAGGATGTTATACCAATACATGTTACTGTGACTTACTTGGGCATGTGGATGACATATCCTATGGGCAACTATAGTCATTTTGCTATCAGGTCAGATTAATATTGAGGATCTGAGAGGCCAGTAGTACCTTTTTAACAACCTCCCCTTTTCTGTTTGTTGGTTATAGGGCACTTCCTTCACTGTGGTATCCCTTTGTTTAATTGCTGCTTGACTAATTTGGCTTTTTACAATTTTACCTAATAAAGGTTAACTTTTAAAATCCACCTTGCTACACAGATAATCTATTTTGTGGATTGTTCTATTCCTGGTTTATATGCTAATTAAGGGATATTATTACTGCGGTCATGTATTTATTTTATTTTTTGAGAATACTGTTTTAAATGGGGGGCGGTCCAGTTACTGTGCAGAGCGACACTGTCGCTTTTTTCTTCATCTGGTGTAGTTTAGAATTTGGGATAAAATTAAGTAATGTGTTCTGAGAGCGGTGCTCTAGATAACTGTGTTATTTCCTGCAGACATGAGCCCTGGCTGGAAGAAGTGATGGCGGTCTGTGCTGGATGAAAGTGTCATGATCTACTTAGTTTTTGGGATTAGGTAGTTCAGAGGTTAATCTGGATGGCCTTACTCTGGCATTCTGGGAGACTTCTTATAGCCTCATTGTGGGGTCATTCCTCATTGCTTATACTTTGACCCTTGGCTGAGTGTGTGTGACCCTGGTGTGCCTGTGCTTTGTGCCTGCACTACTTTATGCTTGATTGGTTTTGACCTGGTTCTGTTCCCGTTACAAGTTCTGCCTGTCCCTCCTGTACTACGCTGCTATCTCCATACATGACTCCTTACCTATGTTCTAACTATTCTCTGCTCGCCCCTCCTGTACCGCACCGCCCTCTCCGTGTATGACCCCTGTTTGTCCGACCTGAATTCCCCTCTCCTCTACTCCAGGGTCCTTGTAGCATCCTGCATTCATCTCCAGCAGCAGGATGCTAAGCCCCGCCCCATGTGGTCACATGATCGTAGGTCCTGTTGCTTCTTGCTACCTTCAGCATCCCAGGTCCCATCTGCCTGATCTTTCCCTGCAGCATCTGACCCCGAGCCCTCCCGAAGTGTGGGTGAGTCACCCTGCTCAGCTGTGGCAGTTCACCGGCGCTGACAGGATCCTGATAGAATGATGAAAAGAAAAGATGAAGGACTTCACCTAGCGATGTCACTGGTGAGTCAGTGTGTTACCTGTACACTGACACTATATACTGCATACTATATACAGCGGTCCGGTGTATAATGTCACCGGTGATCACTGTATTACCTGTACACTGACATTGTATACAGAGCTCCTCTGAATAATGTCACCGGTGATCACTGTATTACCTGTACACTGACACTATATACGGAGCTCCTGTGTATGTCACTGGTGATCACTGTATTACCTATACACTATATACAGAGCTCCTGTGTATAATGTCACCAGGGATCACTATATTACCTGTACACAGACACTGCATACTAAGTACAGATCTCCTTTGTATAATGGCACTTATGGTGATATTAGTATTGTATTTTTTTTGTTAATGATCAGTATTGTAGTATTCAGTCACTATGTGGTGATAATATGTTGTCTGGACATGGTGTGGTGATATTTTTCCTTGTATGTGCTATTTTTTGGTCACCATGTGGTGGTAATATGTAGTCTGGTCATAGTGTGGTGGTATGTGTTCCTTGTATGTGGTATTATTCGGTCACTGTGGTGGTAATATGTTGTCTGGACATGGTGTGGTGGTATTTGTTTCTTGTATGTGGTATTATAGGTCACTATGTGGTGGTAATATGGTGTCTGGACATGGTGTGGTGGTATTTGTCCCTCGTACGTGATATTATTGATCATTTTAAAAATTGAAAAATAAATAAAAATATACCAAAATTGTATTGCATATTTTAACAAATGTTTAATAGGATAGAGTAGAGTAGGGCCCTGCCAAAAGAATCTACCGTGTTATGGTGGTGGCTTAAAAAATATTTTGGCCAAATCAAAAGCTGCTGGCTATATGTGTGATCTGGTGATGGGAACTGTTCTGCCCATTCTGTGCCGCAATATATTTTTAAGCGCTGTTCCAGCTATGGCCATTAGGTGTCATAGTTGCCTTTCTCTTTCAAATTCATGTGTTTGAAATCTACTGTCCCCTTAAATGGTTAACTGTTCAAAACCGCCCCTTCTTCCTGCCTGAGTTTTGCAGCATGTAACCATTCCTGTCGAACTCCTGAGTAGCTCACATCTGCTCAGCTCCCTGCAAAACCACTGCTTATAACAAGCGGATTCCGGTAAGGTTAATGCAATTACGTGCTATGCATCTGTGTTAGCAGCCATAATGCAGCCCCCCATGATGATTGCAATGCATGTTCAGCTCCTGTAATGTTATGTAATGTTATTATAGTTATATGCATCCCCTGGATAAGCATCCTCTTGTCAGAAAGTACAAAGCTGGCAGCTAGAGATGAGTGACTTTTCCTTTTTTAGGGTCGAGTCGGGTTTCTTGAAACCCGACTTTCACAAAAGTCGGGTCGAACGAAATTGGCTGACTATAGGGAAAAGTCGGAGGCCGACTGAAACACGAAACCCAATGCAAGTCAATGGGGAAGCAAAGTCTGCAGGGAGAGGAGGACAGGAAACACACCTACAGTGCCAATTTCAATGCTAAAAGCATCAATTCTTATTACCGAAGCTTGTCAACCTTAATTTACTTCATAATAATAGTTAAGCACTAAAAACTGGGGGTTATTTGGCTAAAGTTGTGGGGGGGTAAGGCTGGCTCCAGGTTTTCATGTGCCCTGGGCCAAAGAGCGCCCCTTTAACACATACCACAACCCATGATGCTCCGATACGGCACAGAAATATATGTACAGTACAATGACAAATACTTCACTGCTTACATGACATGACTGATATCTATTTTAAATTCTACAATAGCTCAAAAAAAGGACAGTATATTACTCCATACAGTATTATGGGCACCACATTGTGCGCCATACAGAATAATGAGCCCCATATATTTCTCCATACAGAACAATTGGCCACATATAATGTATATGATGAGCTCCACATAATGCTACAGTATATGATGGTCCCCATGGACTATGCTCCAGTGTGTTATGGGCCCAAATAATGCTCCACATATAATGGGCTCCATTTCTAATGCTCCAGTGTATATTGTGCCCTGTAAATGCTGCTCCAGTGTCTGATGTCCCTAATCTGGAATTCTCCAGTATATGATGGGCATCATGGATGATGTTCCAGAGTCTTATGGGCCCAAATAATGCTCCATTGCTCCATATACATGCATATTGTGCACCATTTCTAATGCTCCATTGAATAATCCGACCCGTAAATGCTGCTCCAGTGTCTGATGTCCCCCATTTGGAATGCTCCAGTTTTTGATGGGCCTCATGGATGATGCTCCAGTGTCTTATGGGCCCTAATAATGCTCCATATATAATGGGCCCCATTTCTAATGCTCCAGTGTATCATGTGCCCCATAGATGCTGGTCCAGTGTCTGATCTGCCCCATTTGGAACGCTCCAGTATATGATGGGCCTCATGGATGATGCTCCAGTGTCAGATGTCCCCCATTTGGAATGCTCCAGTATATGATGGGCCTCATGGATGATGCTCCAGTGTCTTATGGGCCCTAATAATGCTCCCTATATAATGTGCACCATTTCTAATGCTCCAGTGTATAATGGGCCCCGTAAATGCTGCTCCAGAGTCTGATGTCCCCCATTTGGAATGCTCCAGTATATGATGGGCCTCATGGATGATGCTCCAGTGTCTTATGGGCCCTTATAATGCTCCATATATAATGGACCCCATTACTAATGCTCCAGTGTATCATGTGCCCCATAGATGCTGCTCCAGTGTCTGATCTGCCCCATTTGGAATGCTCCAGTATGTGATGGGCCTCATGGATGATGCTCCAGTGTCAGATGTCCCCCATTTGGAATGCTCCAGTATAGGAGGAAGCCTCATAGATGATGCTCCAGTGTCTTATGGGCCCAAATAATGCTCCATATATAATGTACACCATTTCTAATGCTCCAGTGTATAATGGGCCCGATAAATGCTGCTCCAGTATATGATGGGCCCCATTTTTAATGAACCGAGGCATGGTATGTGAAAAGAGCTCCATGGAGTTATCTGAAGTGTGTGCTGCCGCATCCTTCACTTTTGATGTGTGTGAAGGACATAAGGAAAGGGGTTGTTCCTGACCAGAAGCTTGAACTGACGACTCAGTGCTTGGAATTTTTTAAACTTCAGAAGAGTAGGCGATAGAGCAGGAGGCTGTTTCAGAATGTAAGCCAAAAAAAGTTCCCAATGCTCCGGCTTTAAAAGCAGTCTACCTACTCCCAGAAAAGGGAATCTTCCAGGCCTTCCGGAGCTAGACGATGACACAGGCTCAGCACTTCCTGCCTTACCTGCTATTGTGCTTTTGACACTACCAGCAGATGCACCACCATCAGTACCAGGTGGCCCCCCATGCCCGTGGCCTCTTCCACCATACTTCCTCATGTTTTGGAAAATTGACCCAAAATACCACCAGATACAGTTGTGGCCAAAAGTATTGACACCCCTGCAATTCTGTCAGATAATACTCAGTTTCTTCCTGAAAATGATTGCAAACACAAATTCTTTGGTATTATTATCTTCATTTAATTTGTCTTAAATGAAAAAACACAAAAGAGAATGAAGCAAAAAGCAAAACATTGATCATTTCACACAAAACTCCAAAAATGGGCCAGACAAAAGTATTGGCACTCTCAGCCTAATACTTGGTTGCTCAACCTTTAGCCAAAATAACTGCGACCAACCGCTTCCGGTAACCATCAATGAGTTTCTTACAATGCTCTACTGGAATTTTAGACCATTCTTCTTTGGCAAATTGCTCCAGGTCCCTGATATTTGAAGGGTGCCTTCTCCAAACTGCCATTTTTAGATCTCTCCACAGGTGTTCTATGGGATTCAGGTCTGGACTCATTGCTGGCCACCTTAGAAGTCTCCAGTGCTTTCTCTCAAACCATTTTCTAGTGCTTTTTGAAGTGTTTTGTGTCATTGTTCTGCTGGAAGACCCATGACCTCTGAGGGAGACCCAGCTATCTCACACTGGGCCCTACATTATGCTGCAAAATTTGTTGGTAGTCTTCAGACTTCATAAGCCATGCACACGGTCAAGCAGTCCTGTGCCAGAAGCAGCAAAGCAACCCCAAAACATGAGGGAACCTCTGCCATGTTTGACTGTAGGGACCGTGTTTTTTTCTTTGAATGCCTCTTTTTTCCTCCTGTAAACTCTATGTTGATGCCTTTGCCCAAAAAGCTCTACTTTTGTCTCATCTGACCAGAGATCATTCTTCCAAAACATTTTAGGCTTTTTCAGGTAAGTTTTGGCAAACTCCAGTCTGGCTTTTTTATGTCTCGGGGTAAGAAGTGGGGTCTTCCTCGGTCTCCTACCATACAGTCCCTTTTCATTGAGACGCCGACGGATAGTACAGGTTGACACTGTTGCACCCTTGGACTGCAGGGCAGCTTGAACTTGTTTGGATGTTAGTCGAGGTTCTTTAGCCAACATCCGCACAATCTTGCATTGAAATCTCTTGTCAATTTTTCTTTTCCGTCCACATCTAGGGAGGTTAGCCACAGTGCCATGGGCTTGAAACTTCTTGATGACACTGCGCACGGTAGACACAGGAACATTCAGGTCTTTGGAGATGGACTTGTAGCCTTGAGATTGCTCATGCTGCCTCACAATTTGGTTTCTCAAGTCCTCAGACAGTTCTTTGGTCTTTTTTCTTTTCTCCATGCTCAATGTGGTACACACAAGGACACAGGACAGAGGTTGAGTCAACTTTAATCCATGTCAACTGGCTGCAAGTGTGATTTAGTTATTGCCAACACCTGTTAGGTGCCACAGGTAAGTTACAGATGCTGTTAATTACACAAATTAGAGAAGCATCACATGATTTTTTGAACAGTGACAATACTTTTGTCCACCCTCTTTTTTATGTTTGGTGTGGAATTATATCCAATTTGGCTTTAGGACAATTCTTTTTGTGTTTTTTCATTTAAGACAAATTAAATGAAGATAATAATACCAAAGAATATGTGTTTGCAATCATTTTCAGGAAGAAACTGAGTATTATCTGACAGAATTGCAGGAGTGTCAATAATTTTGGCCACAACTGTGTATGGTACTGTATCAGAAGTGTACAGCTCTACACAGTCTAGGAATAATAGTACATCTCCGTATATATTTCATGAGTCATACACAGATGCTCATAGGCTCAGTATGGATTACACAATAAAATAAAAAGTTGAAAAAGGGTAGAGTATCACCAGATACAAGGTATATATAGTATAGTGTAAACATTCTGAATCTCCGAATATATTTCAGGAGGCAGACACAAATACTCTCAGGCCCAGTATGGATTACACAAGAATACGAAAAGCTGTAAATGGGTAATGTAGCACAAGAGTACAGCTGTATACAGTGTTGGGGTAATCTTAAATCTCCAAATATATTTCCGGAGTAACAGACAGACGTTCACAGGCTCATTATGGATTACACCTGAACCTAAATAGCAAAAAAGGTTGCTGTATCAGAAGTGTACTGCTCTATACAGTGTTGGTCACATTTGAAATCTCGGTATATATTTCCGGAGTCACCCTCAGACACTCACACAGTCTGGTTTTGACCATAATAAAAAATGTTGTTAAAAAGGTACTGGATAACAAGATAGCAAATATATATATTATAGTGTACAATTAAAGTCTCCTTTTGCATAGTCCCATAGTCACTCTCAGACGCTTAATTAGTATGGATGTGACCGTAACACTAAATGTGTACTAAAGGTACTGTATAACAAGATACAAGCTGGATCGAGTATAGGGTGAAAATTGGTATCTCCGATTCAACATCTATATAGAAGGTGGAAACCACACACGCTCACTCATTATGGATGATACCTTAATAAAAAATTTTGAACAAAGGTACTGTATCAGCACATACCAGGTGTATCCAGTCTAGGGGTAGTTGTAAATTTCCGTCTACACTTCCGGAGTCAGACACTGACACTCACCGGCTCAATATGTATTACACCAGAATTTAAAAAGTAGAAAAAGGGAAAGGTATTCGAGGCGTACACCAGTATACAGTGTTGTGGTACTTTTAAATCTTCGTATATATCTCAATCTGAGTAAGCCAGTCCAGACTCTCCGCTACTGCAAACTACATGGCTAAAACTACAGACGGAAAGTCGAGTGTTTGCAAAAATGTGGGAATTACTCATTGTGGGAAAACATGATGGTAGATGTTGCTGAGGCGATGCAGACCCTCGCTTACTGTGTCTGTGGAGACAGCGAAAACGGTTCTTTGTGAAGAAAGGATAGCTTTATCACAGTAGTGTGGATCACATCACCGTTACTCGTCTCCATCAAATTGTGATCACAGAGAGAGATGTAGACATGGTCCTCAGTGCCTATCATGATGTGTCTGGGCATTTTGGAGGGCAGAAGCCACAGGCCGTAGGCAATTCTATTGGATTGGCATGAGAGGAGACATTGAAAAATGGTGGCAGGAATGTCACACGTCTGTGACTATCACAACTGTGAAAGGTGATCATTAGAGATGAGCGACTTTGCCTTTTTTCGGGTCGAGTCGGGTTTCACAAAACCCGACTTTCGCAAAAGTCGGGTCGAACGAAATCGGCCGATTATTGTGAAAAGTCGAAGTCCGACTGAAACACGAAACCCAGTATGTAAGTCAATGGGGAAGAAAAGTCAGCAGTGAGTGGAGGACAGGAAACACACCTAGAGTGCCCATTTTAATGCCAAAAACATCAATTCTTATTCCTTAAGCTTGTCAACCTTAATTTACTTTATAATAATAGTTAGGCATTGAAAACTGGGGGTTATTTGGCTAAAGTTGTGGGGGGGTAGTGCTGGCTCCAGATTTTCGTGGGCCCAGGGCCAAAGAGTGTCACTGGGCTCATTTAACACATGACACAATTCATGATCCTTTGATACGGTAGAGAAATAGCAGTACAGTACAATGAAAAATACTTCAATTCTTACATCACATGACTGATATCCATTTTAAATTCTCCAATAGTTCCAAAAACAGACAGTATATTCCTCCATACAGTATTATGGCCACCGCATAGTGCGCCATGCAGAGTAATGAGACCCATGTATTTCTCCATACAGAATCATTGGTCCCATATAATGTTCCATACAGTATATGATGAGCTCCACATAATGCTACAGTATATGTTGTTCACCATGGATGAAGCTCCAGTGTCTTATGGGCCCAAATAATGCTCCATATATAATGGGCCCCATTTCTAATGCTCCAGTGTATAATGGGCCCTGTAAATGCTGCTCCAGTGACTGATGTCCACCTTTGGAATACTCCAGTGTATGGTGGGCCCCAGATATTCTCCAGAGTATCGTGCTCCCCAAAAATTGCTCCCAACCTTTAAAACAATTAAATAAGTCTCCTCGTTAGGGAATCCCTGTACTCTGGACTCCTCGTCATCCCCATCTTCCATCTCTCTGCATTTGGACTGTTTAGGCAGAGGGCGTACAGATGTGGTGTCATCGCGCTCTTTGACCAGAATGTCACTGTCAGGAAAAGTGTTTGGTTTCCGGGGGCAGTATGGTTGCAAAGCTGAACCTTAAAGGAATGTCCAGAAGGGCACCACCAGGAGTGGAGCCTGTGGCTTAATTGGACTCAACATGGGCAACCTCAACCATGCCATCCCCAAAAAAGCTGCACAGATTGCAAGCTTAATTTCATTAACGAACGAGACTCAGGCATGCCCCCGCGTTCCGCGTCCAGCTTACTAGAGGAACACGCGAGGCTCTGGCACACAAGATTGGCCAATAACAGGTCAGTCATGCCCTTACACGTCCGGGGCTGCACACGTGCTACAATGAAAGGACCAGCGCGTATCGCTTACAGGTGCGGATAACACGCTGAACCCCGTTAGTGATGGGGATGTGGGATTACAATTCTTCCCCACGCACAAGCATTTCCCAGTAAGTGCAGGTCAACCGTAATTCCGGAACTAGGCCTAAACGGCATTCCAGAAAGAATGTGAAAAAATTAAGTGTCCAAACCACAGGTGCTGTAGCTTGCTTAACAGCTGGGCTCCTCTGCTGAGTAGCACACAGTTCTTACATAAACAGGCAGCATAGCTTGGTTCATGGGTGGCCAACTCTGCTGAGTAGCATACACAGTTACTAGGCCTAAAGTATTAAGTGGTGTAAATGCAGTCAAAAACTGGTTCTTTCATAAACATGCGGCATAGCTCGGTTCACGGGTGGGCTCCTCTTCTGAGTAGCAGACACAGTTACTAGGCCCAAAAGGATTTTCAGGACAATATGCGGTAAAAAATTATTAGAAACACACACGGTGTAGCTCCTTCACAGGAGTACTACACCTCTGGCTACCAGACACCGCTACTATGCCCTAAAACTGTCTATTATCATTGAAAACCATTATTAATGTGAAAAAAAGATACACTTTTGTTTAACGAAACGTTCTCGAATGGAAACTCGAACAGCCGAATTTTAATCAAAGTGTTGTAGTTCGACGAACGGATCTAACACCGCCCAAAACAGCTAGAATTTGAACTTGGCCAACAGTTCCACTCAAACACCACTCATCTGTAATCAGGAGGCAGACTCAGATGGTCTCAGGCACAGTATGGATTCAACAAGATTGCAGAAAGTTGAGAAAGAGTACAGTATCACCAGATAACAGGTATATATAGCATAGTTTAAACATTTAAAATCTCCGTGTTTATTTCCGGAGTACGACAAAGACACTCACAGCCTCAGTATGGATTAGACAACAATCTAAAAAGTAGAAAAAAGGAAATGTTTTTGAAGCGTACACCAGTATACACTGTTGGGATATTTTTAAATCTTCATATATATTTCTGTCTCAGTAAGACAGTCTAGACTCTCCGCAAGAGGAAACGAGATGGATAAAAGTACAGACATAAAGTCGAGTGATTGCAAAAATTTAGGAATTACTAATCATGGGAAAAACTCCTGGGAGAATTCTCAGAGGCGATGCTGACCCTCAATTACTTTGTGTGTGGAGACATCGAAAACAGTTCTTTGTGAAGAAAGGGTTGCTGTATCGCAGTACAGTTGATCCCATCACCATTACTCATCTCCAACAAATTTTGATCACAGGGAGAGATGTAGACATGGTCCTCACTGCCTATCATGATCTGTCAGGTAACTTTCGAGTGCAAAATACAGAAGCCACAGGCTGTAGGCTATTCTATTGGATTGGCAAGAGAGGGCAGGAATGTCACACGTCTGTGAGTAGGAAAACTGTGAAAGCTGATGATAAACCACCACTGCATCTCATTGTGAGTCGTTGTCCATAACAAATGGAAGCCATTGATCATCTGAAGCTAGAGCCCAGCCAGCAGGACAGGGCATAGCTACGTCTTAACTATCATCTATCAGTTCACCAAATTTGTAGTGGCAGTCCCAGGGAAGGATTTGACAGCCCAGACTACACAGTGGAGGAGCAGGGAGAGGTAAATATTGCAAATGCTTGGGCCCTGCCCAAGCAAGGGGGGTCCACTCGTGGGCATCGGTACTGGCACTGGGCCCCTCATAGTACGCAGGTGTGTCTGACGGCGGGTGTGGACCCCCACCATCAGAGACACTTGATTGCACTATGAGGGACCCTATGCCAGTGCCGTCGCCCAAGAGTCGGCCCACCCACCTGTCCAGGGCAATGGCACTCGTACGGTTGCGTGCGCTATGTGGTGACCCCGGCCATGGGGGGGAGGCAGCCCAGTTAGGGAGGTTTAAAAAATGGCATATGTTGATGTTGGACATTCAGCAGCTGCAAAGGGAGGAATTGGAGAAGTCCGAGGAAGAGGAGGACAAAAGCGAGCCATTTTTATGGCAACCTATGTGTCATCAGGGGAAGGTGGGACAAAATCCTTTGAAACCCATACATGGTTCATTTTAATGAAGGTTAGATCATCAACATTTTGGGTCGACAGACGGGTCCTTTTTTCTGTCAGGATTGAGCCAGCAGCACTGAACTCTTTCCGATAGCACACTAGCAGCAGGGCAAGCGAGCTCCTGTAAGGCATATTGTGCCAATTCAGGCCAGGCGTCCACTTTAGAGGCCCAATAGTCAAAGGGGAATGACCTGTGAGGGAGAACATCGATATTGGACGAGAAGTAGTTTGTAACCATAGTTGACAACTGCTGTCTCCTGTCACTTTCAATCGATGCAGTATTACCAGTCGTGTAAGCGGGACTTGAAAAATCAGTCCACAGCATGGTCATGAAACCCCTGTCTCCAACGCCACTTCTGATGTGTGCACCACGAACACCTCTTCCATGTTGCCCCCTACGGCTCGTTGGAGAACCATCACCGCTGCTGTGTGCTGGGAATGCCTCAAACAAACGGTTTACCAGAGTTGCTTGTTTGTTAGCCAATATTAGGTCAAGGTTCTCCTGTGGCATGATGTTTTGGAATTTGCCTTTATAACATGGATCTAGGATGCTGGCCAACCAGTAGTCGACATTGTTCATCATTTTGGCAATGCGGGGGTCCCTTTTTAGGATCTGCAAGGCATAATCTGACATGTGGGCCGGTGTTCCAGGTGTCAATGATGCACTGAGAGTGCTGGGTGGAGGAGCACTTTCTGGCAAATTCACTTCCCTCCAGTCAGGCACAAACCCTGTACCAGACCTTGTCACGCCAACATTTTCTCTTGCCCCACGAGAAGCATCCTCCTCCCCTCAATAATCATCCCCCTCATCATTCTCCTCCTCCTCTTCCTCTTCTTCCTCCACCTCGTCCAGGAGAGGTCCCGGAGCAGACAATGGCTGACTGTCATCAAGGCTGCCCTCCTCCTCTTCCTCATCCTCCTCGGCTGCAGACGCCTGCTCCTTAATGTGCGTCAAAGTTTGCATGAGCAGACACATAAGTGGGATGCTCATGCTTATGATGGCATCGTCTGCACTTACCAGTCGTGTGCATTCCTCAAAACACTGAAGGACTTTACAGAGGTCTTTCAGCTTCGACCACTGCACACCCGACAACTCCATGTCGGCCCTCAAAGTGCCTGGCCATGTATCCTCCCACAAATGCATTACAGCCTGCCTCTGTTCGCACAGCCTCTCAACCATGTGTAGGGTGGAGTTCCACCGTGTTGCAACATCGATAATTAGGCGGTGCTTGGGAAGTTGGAGCAATCGCTGCAGCTTCTGCATACGACTGGAGTGTACGGGCGACCAGCAGATGTGTGAGCACAGTCTTTGGACCTTCTGGAACAGGCCTGTTAACTCTGGATAATTATTGAGGAATAGAGTTGAGCGACTTTTGTTTTTTTAGGGTCGCATTTCGTTTCGTGAAACCCGACTTTTCCAAAAGTCGGGTCGAGCAAGATCGTCCGATTATAGGGAAAAGTCGGGGTCGTCCCGAAACACGAAACCCAATGTAAGTCAATGGGGAATAAAAGTCGGCAGTGAGAGGAGGACAGGAAACACACCTACAGTGCCCATTTGAATGCCAAAAGCATCAATTCTTCTTTCTTAAGCTTGTCAACCTTAATTAACTTCATAATACAAGTTACGCACTGAAAAATGGGGGTTATTTGGCTACAAACTGTGGGGGGGGAGGGCTGGCTCCAGGTTTTCATGTGCCCTGGGCGAAAGAGCGCCCCTTTAACACATACCACAACTCATCATGCTCCGATACGGCAGAGAAATAGCGGTATAGTACAATGAAAAATACCTCACTTTTTACATCTCATGACGAGGCCCATCTATTTCTCCATACAGAATCATTGGTCCCATATAATGTTTGAAACAGTATATGATGAGCTCCACATAATGCTACAGTATATGTTGGTCCCCATGGATGAAGCTCCACTGTCTTATGGGCCCAAATAATGCTCCAAACATAATGGGCCCCATTTCTAATGCTCTAGTGTATAATGGGCCCTGTAAATGCTGCTCCAGTGTCTGATGTCCACCTTTGGAATGTTCCAGTGTATGGTGGGCCCCATCTATCATTCTCCAGAGTATAGTGCTCCCCAAAAATTGCTGTCCCAACATTGAAAACAATCAAATAAGTCTCCTCGCTAGGGAATCCCTGTACTTGTCTGGACAGGTGCTGTAGCTTGCTTAACAGCTCGCCAGCCGTTCTCACGCCCAGTATGGATTACACGTGATTGCACAAAGGTGAGAAAGGGTACCGTATCCCCAGATAACATGTATGGATAGCGTACACATTCAAAATATATGTCTCAGGAGGCAGGCTCAGACGGTGTTAGGCCCAGTATGGATTGCACTTGATTGCACAAAGGTTAGAAAGGGTACCGTATCCCCGGATAACATGTATGGATAGCGTACACATTCAAAATATATGTCTATACAGCATGAGGCAGGCTCAGACGGTGTTAGGCCCAGTATGGATTGCACGTGATTGCACAAAGGTTAGAGAGGGTACCGTATCCCTGGATAACATGTATGGATAGCGTACACATTCAAAATATATGTCTCAGGAGGCAGGCTCAGACGGTGTTAGGCCCAGTATGGATTGCACGTGATTGCACAAAGGTTAGAAAGGGTACCGTATCCCCGGATAACATGTATGGATAGCGTACACATTCAAAATATATGTCTATACAGCATGAGGCAGGCTCAGACGGTGTTAGGCCCAGTATGGATTGCACGTGATTGCACAAAGGTTAGAAAGGGTACCGTATCCCCGGATAACATGTATGGATAGCGTACACATTCAAAATATATGTCTATACAGCATGAGGCAGGCTCAGACGGTGTTAGGCCCAGTATGGATTGCACGTGATTGCACAAAGGTTAGAAAGGGTACCGTATCCCTGGATAACATGTATGGATAGCGTACACATTCAAAATATATGTCTCAGGAGGCAGGCTCAGACGGTGTTAGGCCCAGTATGGATTGCACGTGATTGCACAAAGGTTAGAAAGGGTACCGTATCCCTGGATAACATGTATGGATAGCGTACACATTCAAAATATATGTCTCAGGAGGCAGGCTCAGACGGTGTTAGGCCCAGTATGGATTGCACGTGATTGCACAAAGGTTAGAAAGCGTACCGTATCCCCGGATAACATGTATGGATAGCGTACACATTCAAAATATATGTCTATACAGCATGAGGCAGGCTCAGACGGTGTTAGGCCCAGTATGGATTGCACGTGATTGCACAAAGGTTAGAAAGGGTACCGTATCCCTGGATAACATGTATGGATAGTGTACACATTCAAAATATATGTCTCAGGAGGCAGGCTCAGACGGTGTTAGGCCCAGTATGGATCGCACGTGATTGCACAAAGGTTAGAAAGGGTACCGTATCCCTGGATAACAAGTATGGATAGCGTACACATTCAAAATATATGTCTCAGGAGGCAGGCTCAGACGGTGTTAGGCCCAGTATGGATTGCACGTGATTGCACAAAGGTTAGAAAGGGTACCGTATCCCTGGATAACATGTATGGATAGCGTACACATTCAAAATATATGTCTCAGGAGGCAGGCTCAGACGGTGTTAGGCCCAGTATGGATTGCACGTGATTGCACAAAGGTTAGAAAGGGTACCGTATCCCTGGATAACATGTATGGATAGCGTACACATTCAAAATATATGTCTATGCAGCATGAGGCAGGCTCAGACGGTGTTAGGCCCAGTATGGATTGCACGTGATTGCACAAAGGTTAGAAAGGGTACCGTATCCCTGGATAACATGTATGGATAGCGTACACATTCAAAATATATGTCTCAGGAGGCAGGCTCAGACGGTGTTAGGCCCAGTATGGATTGCACGTGATTGCACAAAGGTTAGAAAGGGTACCGTATCCCTGGATAACATGTATGGATAGCGTACACATTCAAAATATATGTCTCAGGAGGCAGGCTCAGACGGTGTTAGGCCCAGTATGGATTGCACGTGATTGCACAAAGGTTAGAAAGGGTACCGTATCCCTGGATAACATGTATGGATAGCGTACACATTCAAACTATATGTCTCAGGAGGCAGGCTCAGACGGTGTCAGGCACAGTATGGATTTGACGGCCCAGATTACACAGCGGAAGAGCAGGGAGAGGTAAAGATTGCAAATGCTGGGGCCCTGCCCAAGCAAGGGGGGCCCACTCGTGGGCGTCGGTACTGGCACTGGGCCCCTCATAGTACAGTGGTGTGTCTGACGGCGGGTGTGCACCACCACCGTCAGAGACACTTGATTGCACTATGAGGGACCCTGTGCCAGTGCCCGCGCCCAAGAGTCGGCCTACCCACCTGTCCAGGGCAACGGCACTCGCACGGTGTCGTGCGGTAGGTGGTGACCCCGGCCATGGGGGGGGAGGCAGCACAGTTATGGAGTTTTAGAAAGTGGCATATGTTGATGTTGGACATTCAGCTGATGCAAAAGGCGAAATAGGTGAAGTCCCAGGAAGAGGTGGACCAAAGCAAGCCATTTTTCTGTCACCCTATGTGTCATCAGGGGAAGGTGGGACAAAATCCTTGGAAACCCATGCGTGGTTCATTTTAATGAAGGTTAGATCATCCACATTTTGGGTTGACAGACGGGTCCTTTTTTCTGTCAGGATTGATCCAGCTGCACTGAAGACTCTTTCCGATAGCACACTTGCAGCTGGGCAAGCGAGCTCCTGTAAGGCATATTGTGCCAATTCAGGCCAGGTGTCCAGTTTAGCGGCCCAATAGTCAAAGGGGAATGACCTGTGTGGGAGAACATCGATATGGGAGGAAAAGTAGTTTGTTACCATAGTTGACAACTGCTGTCTCCTGTCACTTTCCATCGATGCAGTATTACCAGTTGTGTGAGCGGTATTTGAAAAATCAGTCCACAACATTGTCATGAAACCCCTGTCTCCAACACCACTTCTGCTGTGTGCACCACGAACACCTCTGCCAAGCTGCCCCCGGCCCGTACGGCTCGTGTGAGAACCATCACCGCTGCTGTGTGCTGGGAATGCCTCAAGCAACCGATTTACCAGAGTTGCTTGTTTATTAGCCAATATTAGGTCAAGGTTCTCCTGTGGCATGATGTTTTGTAATTTGCCTTTATAGCGTGGATCCAGGATGCTGGCCAACCAGTAGTCGTCATCGTTCATCATTTTGGCAATGCAGGGGTCCCTTTTTAGGATCTGCAAGGCATAATCTGACATGTGGGCCAATGTTCCCGGTGTCAATGATGCACTGCGAGTGCTGGGTGGAGGAGCACTTTCTGGCAAATCCACATCCCTCCAGTCACGCACAAACCCTGTACCAGACCTTGCCACGCCAACATTTTCACTTGCCCCACGAGATGCATCCTCCTCCCCTAAGTAATCATCCCCATCATCCTCCTCCTCCTCCTCTTCTTCCTCCACCTCGTCCAGGAGAGGTCCCTGAGCAGACAATGGCTGAATGTCATCAAGGATTCCCTCCTCCTCTTCCTCCTCATCAACATTGGCTGCAGACGCCTGCTCCTTAAGGTGCGTCAAAGTTTGCATGAGCAGACGCATAAGTGGGATGCTCATGCTTAGGATGGCGTCGTCTGCGCTTACCAGCCGTGTGCATTCCTCAAAACACTGAAGGACTTTACAAAGGTCTTTCAGCTTCGACCACTGCACACCTGTCAACTCCATGTCTGCTCTCAAAGTGCCTGGCCGGGTATCCTCCCACAAATGCATTATGGCCTGCCTCTGCTCGCACAGCCGCTCCACCATGTGCAGGGTGGAGTTCCACCTTGTTGCAAAGTCGATAATGAGGCGGTGGTTGGGAAGGTGGAGCAATCGCTGCAGCTTCTGCATACGAACGGAGTGTACAGGCGACCGTTCGGATGTGCGCGCACAGTCTTCGCACCTTCTGGAGCAGGGCTGTTAACTCCGGATAATTTTTGAGGAAGCACTGCACCACCAGGTTCAAGGTGTGAGCCAAGCAAGGTATGTGGCTGAGTTTTGAAAGGGCTATGGCTGCCACAAAATTACGGCCGTTATCACTAACTACCTTGCCTGCCTCAAGATGTACACTGCCCAGCCATGACTCAGTTTGTCGCTTCAAGTACTCGGCCAGCACCTCGGCGGTGTGTCTGTCGCCCAAACACATCATCTGCAACACAGCCTGCTGACGCTTTCCACTAGCTGCTCGATAGGGGGACACATCGTGTGCAACAGTGGCAGCTGCAGATGGAGTGCTCGTATGACTGCGCTCTGTGGACGAGCTTTCGCTTCTGGAGGAGGTGGAGGAGGAGGAGGGTCGAACGCCTACAGCCAACTGTTTCCTATACCGTGGGCTAGGCAGCACTGTCCCACCACCGCTGTCCCCTGTGGACCCTGCATCCACCACATTAACCCAGTGCGCAGTGATGGACACGTAACGGCCCTGGCCATGCCGACTGGACCATGCATCAGTTGTGAGGTGCACCTTTCCGCTCACTGACTGCTTGAGTGCATGGACAATGCGGTCTTTCACATGATGGTGGAGGGCTGGGATGGCTTTGCGAGAGAAGAAGTGGCGACTGGGTAGGTCATAGCGTGGTACTGCATAGGCCATGAGTTTGCGGAAAGCTGTGCTTTCCACCAACCGAAAGGGCATCATCTCAAACGAGATTAGTTTGGCAATGTGGGCGTTCAAACCCAGTGTACGCGGATGAGAGACTGAGTACTTTCTTGACCTACTCATAGTGTCTGGGAGGGTGAGCTGGACTTGAGAGCTGCATATGGTGGAAGTAGCGGTGGACAGGTTGGACTGAGAGAGGGTTGATGATGGTGATGGAGTTGGTGTTCTTTCTGATGGCCTAGAATCAGTCTTTCGTTGATATAACAGTGGGATTCCCTGACTGCTGTGGCCTTGCAACGACACCTCAACATTTGCTGCTGTGCTAACCGGTGGGCTTACAGTGGGGGAAACAATGTGGCGTTGCTGACTACCTTCGTTGTGATCAGTTGCACATGTGGCACTTGAGGTTTGGTGTTGTGTCCACGCTTGCAAGTGCATGCTGGTTAAATGTCTAAGCATGCAACTGGTATTCAAATTTTTCAGATTTTTCCCTCGGCTAAAGGTCTTTGCGCACTTCTTACAGATAACCTTGGCCTGATCATGAGGATTTTGTTCAAAAAAGTGCCACACTGCACTCTTCCTACTTTGGCAGACATTTTGCGGCCTAGCACGCTGTGATCTTTTGACCCTCTGGACAAGCTGTCCAGCAACTCTTTTGATGTTTGGAACCTGTCTTTGGAGTGCTACGGGCCTGCCAGATAACAGCTGTTGCGATGTCGATGTCTGCTGTGGATGCTCCTCATCTGAGCTATTGGAAGCAGCACCCTCTTCCCCCAATGGATGCCAATCTGGGTCAACAACTGGGTCATCCATCACCTCCTCTTCTATGTCATGTGCACCTTCCTCTGTGTCACCGTGTATGGTGGTATAGTGTGCGGGAAGGGGCACCTGAGTCTCATCAGGGTCAGAATCTGGCTCTGTACACTGCGAGGACAATGTAGTGCTCTGAGTGAATGTACCAGCAGAATCATCCATCAGCGGCTGTGCATCAGTGCACTCCATGTCAGATTCATCTTGGCCTGGGTAATTCACCATTTGACTTGATAATCCAGGCATGGTATGTGAAAACAGCTCCATGGAGTAATCAGTAGTATGGCCTGCGTCATCCTTCAATCTTGGTTGGGGTGAAGGACACAAGGAAAGGTGTGGTTCATGAACATGAGCCTCCAATGACGACTCAGTGCTTTTACTTTTTACAACTGAAGAAGAGTAGGCGATAGAGCTGGAGGCTGAGTCAGCAATGTAAGACAAAACTTTTTCCTGATGCTCTGGCTTTAAAAGTGGTTTGCCAACTCCTAGAAAACTAAGCGTTCGAGGCCTTATGTAGCCAGACGATGACGCAGGCTCAACACCTCCTGCATTCGGTCCTATTTTGCTCTTGCCACTACCATCAGATCCACCACCAACACCATCATTACCAGCTGCCAACCCCCGCCCAATTCCACGGCCTCTTCCACCAGCCTTCCTCATTTTTGGTAGAAATGTAGACAAAATCCAACAAACTATATAGTAATGTAAAACAAGGTACAAGGTGTCTATAGGACAGGGGAGATTTTGAATTTCTGCAGACACTTGTGGACACTGGACACTTTTGGATTGTGTGAGGCCCACTGATATCTGAGCGCTATGTGACAGGCTCGATGGCACAGCTGTGACCAAAGTGACTAGAGGATAAGGGAGATTTTGAATCTCTGCACACACTTTTGGACACTGGACACTTTTGGATTGTGTGAGGCCCAATGAATATCTGAGCGCTATGTGACAGGCTCGATGGCACAGCTGTGACCAAAGTGACTAGAGGATAAGGGAGATTTTGAATCTCTGCACACACTTTTGGACACTGGACACTTTTGGATTGTGTGAGGCCCACTGATATCTGAGCGCTATGTCACAGGCTCGATGGCACAGCTGTGACCAAAGTGACTAGAGGATAAGGGAGATTTTGAATCTCTGCACACACTTTTAGACACTGGACACTTTTGGATTGTGTGAGGCCCAATGAATATCTGAGCGCTATGTGACAGGCTCGATGGCACAGCTGTGACCAAAGTGACTAGATGATAAGGGAGATTTTGAATCTCTGCACACACTTTTGGACACTGGACACTTTTGGATTGTGTGAGGCCCAATGAATATCTGAGCACTATGTGACATGCTCGATGGCACAGCTGTGACCAAAGTGACTAGAGGATAAGGGAGATTTTGAATCTCTGCACACACTTTTGGACACTGGACACTTTGGGATTGTGTGAGGCCCACTGATATCTGAGCGCTATGTGACAGGCTCGATGGCACAGCTGTGACCAAAGTGACTAGAGGATAAGGGAGATTTTGAATCTCTGCACACACTTTTGGACACTGGACACTTTTGGATTGTGTGAGGCCCAATGAATATATGAGCGCTATGTGACAGGCTCGATGGCACAGCTGTGACCAAAGTGACTAGAGGATAAGGGAGATTTTGAATCTCTGCACACACTTTTGGACACTGGACACTTTTGGATTGTGTGAGGCCCACTGATATCTGAGCGCTATGTCACAGGCTCGATGGCAAAGCTGTGACCAAAGTGACTAGAGGATAAGGGAGATTTTGAATCTCTGCACACACTTTTAGACACTGGACACTTTTGGATTGTGTGAGGCCCAATGAATATCTGAGCGCTATGTGACAGGCTCGATGGCACAGCTGTGACCAAAGTGACTAGAGGATAAGGGAGATTTTGAATCTCTGCACACACTTTTGGACACTGGACACTTTTGGATTGTGTGAGGCCCAATGAATATCTGAGCGCTATGTGACAGGCTCGATGGCACAGCTGTGACCAAAGTGACTAGAGGATAAGGGAGATTTTGAATCTCTGCACACACTTTTGGACACTGGACACTTTTGGATTGTGTGAGGCCCAATGAATATCTGAGCGCTATGTGACAGGCTCGATGGCACAGCTGTGACCAAAGTGACTAGAGGATAAGGGAGATTTTGAATCTCTGCACACACTTTTGGACACTGGACACTTTGGGATTGTGTGAGGCCCACTGATATCTGAGCGCTATGTGACAGGCTCGATGGCACAGCTGTGACCAAAGTGACTAGAGGATAAGGGAGATTTTGAATCTCTGCACACACTTTTGGACACTGGACACTTTTGGATTGTGTGAGGCCCAATGAATATCTGAGCGCTATGTGACAGGCTCGATGGCACAGCTGTGACCAAAGTGACTAGAGGATAAGGGAGATTTTGAATCTCTGCACACACTTTTGGACACTGGACACTTTTGGATTGTGTGAGGCCCACTGATATCTGAGCGCTATGTGACAGGCTCGATGGCACAGCTGTGACCAAAGTGACTAGAGGATAAGGGAGATTTTGAATCTCTGCACACACTTTTGGACACTGGACACTTTTGGATTGTGTGAGGCCCAATGAATATCTGAGCGCTATGTGACAGGCTCGATGGCACAGCTGTGACCAAAGTGACTAGAGGATAAGGGAGATTTTGAATCTCTGCACACACTTTTGGACACTGGACACTTTTGGATTGTGTGAGGCCCAATGAATATCTGAGCGCTATGTGACAGGCTCGATGGCACAGCTGTGACCAAAGTGACTAGAGGATAAGGGAGATTTTGAAACTCTGCACACACTTTTGGACACTGGACACTTTTGGATTGTGTGAGGCCCAATGAATATCTGAGCGCTATGTGACAGGCTCGATGGCACAGCTGTGACCAAAGTGACTAGAGGATAAGGGAGATTTTGAATCTCTGCACACACTTTTGGACACTGGACACTTTTGGATTGTGTGAGGCCCACTGATATCTGAGCGCTATGTCACAGGCTCGATGGCACAGCTGTGACCAAAGTGACTAGAGGATAAGGGAGATTTTGAATCTCTGCACACACTTTTGGACACTGGACACTTTTGGATTGTGTGAGGCCCAATGAATATCTGAGCGCTATGTGACAGGCTCGATGGCACAGCTGTGACCAAAGTGACTAGAGGATAAGGGAGATTTTGAATCTCTGCACACACTTTTGGACACTGGACACTTTTGGATTGTGTGAGGCCCAATGAATATCTGAGCGCTATGTGACAGGCTCGATGGCACAGCTGTGACCAAAGTGACTAGAGGATAAGGGAGATTTTGAATCTCTGCACACACTTTTGGACACTGAACACCTTTGGATTGTGTGAGGCCCACTGATATCTGAGCGCTATGTCACAGGCTCGATGGCACAGCTGTGACCAAAGTGACTAGAGCATAAGGGAGATTTTGAATCTCTGCACACACTTTTAGACACTGGACACTTTTGGATTGTGTGAGGCCCAATGAATATCTGAGCGCTATGTGACAGGCTCGATGGCACAGCTGTGACCAAAGTGACTAGAGGATAAGGGAGATTTTGAATCTCTGCACACACTTTTGGACACTGGACACTTTTGGATTGTGTGAGGCCCAATGAATATCTGAGCGCTATGTGACAGGCTCGATGGCACAGCTGTGACCAAAGTGACTAGAGGATAAGGGAGATTTTGAATCTCTGCACACACTTTTGGACACTGGACACTTTTGGATTGTGTGAGGCCCACTGATATCTGAGCGCTATGTCACAGGCTCGATGGCACAGCTGTGACAAAAGTGACTAGAGGATAAGGGAGATTGGATTGCTTTTAAAAAAGCAGTTTGCGGAGCAGTGGGTAAACAGCAATGCCAGCCTGTCAGGAAGCCTTAAAAGGCAGCCCAACAACCAACACCACTGATACACCACAATATAGCCTCCCCTTGCACTGCACACACAGTGACTGGTGTGTTGTGCAGGCCAAATTGCTAGCAGCAGAAGCAGTTTTTTTTTCTTCTCAGCAGGACAAAAAAAAAAATTGGGATTGCTTTTAAAAAAGCAGTTTGCGGAGCAGTGGGTATACAGCAATACAGGAATGTCAGGAAGCCTTAGAAGGCAGCCCAACAACCAACACCACTGATACACCACTATATAGCCTCCCCTTGCACTGCACACACAGTGACTGGTGTGTTGTGCAGGCCAAATCGCTAGCAGCAGAAGCAGTTTTTTTGTCTTCTTCCCTGCCTAACGCTCTCCCTACAGAATCAGCAGCAACCTCTCCCTATACTGAGATCGGCAGAAGATGGCGGTCGGCGTGCACGCCCTTTTATACCCCCTGTGACGCCCACCAAAGCAAGCCAATCACTTGCATGCCCTTCTGAAAGATGGTGGTGACCCCTGCCTATGTCATCACGTTGCCCACAGTGTCCGTGGATCCTGATTGGCTGAAAAAGAGCGCAAAACAAACTTTTGAAACGCGACTTTGGCGCGTAAGTCGCCGACCTCGTGGCCGACCTTATCCTAGGGTTGGGTTTCGTTTCATGAAACCCGACTTTGACAAAAGTCGGCGACTTTTGAAATTTTTCGACCCGTTTCGCTCAACTCTAGTCGGGAATATTAGTCGCACGGACACTGGCTACGGTGCGGAATGGTACTGTCCTCGTGCGCTGTGTAAGTTTGGGAGAGGATGATGTGACCTTGCCCCCCAGGAGTGAAGTGGCCCACATCCTAGCCATGCCCGATGAATTAGTTCCATCTGAAGCAGTACAACTGACTGTGAACCCGGAAGATCCATGGTTGGTGACTGTAGATGCTGAAGTGACCCCGGACCCCCGATTGCTGAAGGATGGGCGATGGATACTGGAATACAGGTGGGCAGAACTCTCGGAACTGACCCCCCAACAGGTTCCCTGGATGTGTTTGCAAAACATGAAGATGATTTTGGGTGCACCACCGAAATAACATACAAGATACCCAACTGGGATGCGGCGCCTATCAGGGAACCATACCGTCAGATACCCCAACAAATGTACCAGGAGGTGAAGGGGCTTCTGTCACAAATGTTGAAGAAGGGGGTAATACGTGAGAGCCAGAGTCCGTGGGCCGCCCCCATTGTCCTGATGTGGATGGAGGATGGGACTTTACGCTTCTGTGTGGACTATCGTCGGCTCAACGCCTGTACAGTGCGGGATTCATATCCGTTGCCGAGAATAGAGGAGTCTCTGTCCGCGTTAGGAAATTCCAGATACTTGTCTACACTAGACTTGGCCAGCGGTTATTGTCAGGTACCAATGTCCAAGCAAGACCAAGCCAAGATGGCTTTCATTCTTCCGATGGGTTGGATGAGTTCGACCACATGCCATTCGGACTGGCCAATGCCCCAGGAACGTTTCAATGTCTCATGGAAAGATGTTTAGGGGACCTGAACTTTGAAGCTTCCCTGATCTATTTGGATGACGTCAATATCTTTGCCCCCACCTTCAACGAACATCTACGGAGACTGGAGCAGGTTCTGAGTCAGCTACAAAAGCATGGGCTGAAAGTGAAGTCTCAAAAGTGTCATCTCTTCCGTACTTAGATCGAGTATTTGGGACACACTGTCTCAGCTGAAGGAGTGAGGCCTTCTCAAGAGAAGATTGCCGTGATACAGGAGGCCTACCCCAAAAACCGTGAAGGATGTGGGCGCATTCTTGGGGCTCACAGGAAACTTCTGACGCTTCGTTAAAGACTTTACACACATCGCAAATCCTCTTCTCGAGCTGCTGAAAGGGGTGCCCTCCTGTGCTAAAAACAGGAAGTACAGTGGGGAGAGCGCCAGGAAGAAGCGTTCCTAGCCTTGAAGAAAGCTTTGGCAGAGGCCCCCGTATTAGCCTACGCTGACTTCACTCAACCGTTCATCTTGCATACTGATGGGAGTCTGCAGGGACTTGGAGCAGTACTGTCACAGATACAGGACGGGAAAGAACGTGTCATAGCATAGGCGAATTGGTCTTTGCATGACTCTGAGAAGAACCCAGATAACTACAGTTCCTTCAAGCTGGAGTTGCTGGTGTTAGTGTGGGCAATGACGGAGAAATTTGTGGAGTACCAGGCTGGCTCTGAAGTTCACATGTGCATGGATAACAATCCATTGGCTCATCTGGAGAAAGCGAAGCTCGGGGTGCTAGTACAACCCTGGGTAGCTCGGATGGCGAAATTCCGGTAAAAGATCACCTATAAAAGAGGAGCAGAGAATATCCATGCTGATTCCCTTTCCCAAGTAAATTATCATAGGCCAGCGCCTAATCGGGATGAAGAGCTGAAGGTTGTGGAAGTCCCGGAATTTGGAGAAACAGCCAGGATGGTGGCAGCTACATGGGAGATAGAACAGGAGGAGACTCATGCAAGTTTAATGGAACAACCCTGCGATGAGTGAGTCCGAGTGCAGCAGGAGGATCAGGAGATAGCCCGGTTGAGACGGTGGGTCACGTCTATACAGACGCCCATCCATGAGAGGAGGACTACATCAAATGAAATACTGTGAATATTGCGGCAATGGCAAAGGCTCCAGCTGCGGGACGGCATCCTTTATCGGAAGATGTTTCTGCAGTCAGAACTCAGCGTCATCTGGCAGACAGTGATTCCCTCAACCTTGGTGTTCTGAGTGGCTACGGAGACTCATAAGAAAGGAGCCCACTTAGGCCCTGAAAAGACCTTCCAATGACTGCAGCGCCTGTTTTATCATCCCAATCTGAGGAGTGTGGTGGAGAAAGTCTGTCAGTAGTGCCGGAGCTGTGAACTGGCCAAACCACCCAAACAGCGGGCTCCCAAACAAACAGTGATGTCATCCAGCCCTCTAGACCTGCTGATGATAGACTATCTGACGATTGGGCCAGCACATCAAGACTATGAACACTTCTTGGTAATGTTAGACCACTTCACTAAGCTTGCCGTGGTGATGCCAACACGGGATCAAACTGCGTATCCACTTCGATCAGGGAGTGTGTTTTCTTTCAAGGGTGATGGAGGAGTTGCACCAGTTGTATAAGATTGGTAAATCTCGGACAACACCTTATTATCCACAGGGGAACGGAGCTTGCGAGAGATTTAACCATACCATGATCTAAATGCTAAGAACCCTGGAGGAGGAGAAGAAGGCACGATGGCCCTAATACATCAATGAATTGGTATGGGTGTATAACAATTGTAAGCACAGCACCAGTGGCTACACACCATACTCTCTGCTCTTTGGACAGCTGCGAAAAGAGATGACTGAATTGGAGTTAGAGCCCGAGGAGGGCTACCCACGGAAGGGGGTGTACTCCTGGGTTCGAGATCACCGTCGTCGGCTACAGACTCTCCATCGACTAGTACAGAAAAAGCTACAGGAGCTAGAGCATCCTCAATTCACTCCTCTACGGGGGACAACTCTACGGGCCGGAGATCGAGTTTTAGTGAGAGAAAAGTGCCCTTATAGCAAATTAGAGTAGCGTTGGGAGAAGGGCCCATACAAGCTTAAACGTCAAGTCAATGCCAAAGGCCCCATCTATGAGGTCCAGCCAGAAACAGAAGAGGGAGCCCCCACTCGTACATTGCACCGAAATATGTTACGGTCATGTTTGTCTCGGGATCCTAACGGAAAACGAGAAAAACCTACTACCCCACAGGCAGTTCCATTGACCGATGTTGATTTTGAAGACGAGGAAGACTCCCTATTTCCCCCAAGGGACACGGAAGGGAGGCTGGTACATGAAACTGCCAACCCAGAGGGAGCAACTCAGGCCATCGTTCCTCCCGTAACAGCTGACACGGCTGCTCCTTCTGATTTGCGACGCTCTGAACATTCAACTGCCGGTGTACCCCCCATTCGCTATAAACAAGACCAATTCGTCTGGTAACAAATTGTTCAGGGATTGAAAGACTGTCAACGGGAACTACAGAAAATCTCGCCCGTGGAATAGTGAGAAAAAAGAGAGGGGGAATGTAAGGGGGTGAAGAGGAAGAGACTAAAAGAGGTTACCTCTCCTGTTCTGTGTCCGGAACCACCTAACCAGAGAGCAGGGTTGCCGGGGGGAAGACTTTCTGGCCCGGACCGACTGAACCATGTGACCGTGGGGGGCAGTGACCAAAAGGAAAGGGGCAGTGGACAGAAATCTATGCAGGGTGAGGTTGCGAAAACAGAGCAAGCGGGTAAGAGAGCAGAGCGCGCGGGACAGAGAGCAGTCTGCAGCACCGAGGAGATCCCAACTTCATTCAGAGTAGAGACTTTAGAGACTGCAAGCGCCGCTGTTGTCAGTCCCAACGAGGGAGTAGTAGACTCTTCAATCAAGCTTTCCCTGGACTGATAAGTTATAATTATCTGAGTTTAACCGTTTCAACACTGTATAACTGTTTTATTGCTTTCTTCAGTTCCATCATGCTGATTTACTGTTTTTCACTGTCAAATTTAACCCCCTACTGCTCCTTCCTGCGTGGAGAGAAAATCCCTGTAAATAAACCTTTAACTCTTGGTCTGTCTCGGATCCGTGGCAACATCCTCAGTACCTGCAGTTTATTACACTGCCTTGATTTGCATTTTACAGAATTTTTTTTTAATTTTCTGTATTTATTTAATGCTTCATCACTAACTACTTGCTTTAGTTCTTTGTTTTCTTTTTGTCCCTTATTGCACCCTTTACAGCGCTATTTAGCCATAGTGTTTTCCTCCTATTTCTAGCATGTTTATTCCCACAGGGTATATACTGTGCACAGGTCCTATTCAGGATGTTAATAAACATCTCCGATTTTCCTTGTGTACTTTTATGTGTCAGGATATTGTCCCAGTTTATTGCACTAAGATCATCTCTCATCCATTGGAAATTTGCCTTCCTGATGTTTAGTGTCCTTGTAACCCCTCTACTACACATCTTATTAAAGGATACATGAAAACTTATTAATTTGTGATCACTATTACCCAAGTGACCCCCAACCCTTACATTTGATATGCAGTTTGGCCTGTTGGTTAATATTAGATCTAACAGTGCCCCCGCTCTTGTTGGGTCCTGAACCAATTTCTTTCTTTGTGCCCAGGTCACTCTCTGCACTATCTTCCCCTGCTATAAAATGATCAGTGTTCAGCGATGTGTCGGACTCGAGCACCTTGTAGGCAGCACACTGTTCAATGATCCCTGTCTTTGTGACAGATTGCCCTATCTGTTCCCCTAATAATTGAGTCCCCCACTACCTGCACCTGTCTGGCCTGCCCTTCTCTCCTATTTCCCCCTTACTGAAGCAGACACTCCACTGGCTTTCAGAGGACATGCTGAGCTGCAGCAGTGCTACCCCTGTACTGACACCCCCCTCAGTTGCCAATTTAGAAAACTTATTGGGGTGTGCCAGATCAGGACTAGCCTCCCTGGCACTCTTCCTTTTACCCTGCCTTCTGTCACCCAGCTAACTGCCTCACTGTCCTGCAGTTCCTTACTACCATCCTCCCCACATCTATCCCATTGAGCATCTGCTCAGTGAGCAGCAGACTCCTTTCCATATTGTGTATGGATCTCAGTGTTGCCAGCTTACATTTAGATCCAGTACCTGGGCTTCCAAATGCACAACGTGCTCACATCTCGCACAGCAGTGTGCACCTTCGACCGGCTGTTCAAGGATTGCATACATGTGGCAAGATGTATATTGGATGGCATTGTCAATAATGGAGCACATTTCCTAATGGGAATTGCATCAAACAGAAATGTTAAGTAAAAAGAAATATAAAGTATTAATAAAATATAACAGCAATTCAGTAATACCTCCCTTGTAAATGTCCTGAATCCAAAGTCACTGAATCACAAGTCACACACTTACCACCGTTCACACTTAAACTCTGTTGACACTCGCTAAGGAAGAAGATTTAAAGAGATTTTTTTTCTTCCTTCAGCAGCAATCCACCCTGCAGCTCAACACACTTCCAAGGGACTGGAAGCCGCAACCAGCTGCCAATTATAAACCCTTAATTATGAGCCCCCACCCTTAACTCCTTGTGAGATAACTACACCTCAGGATTTAAATGCAATGTAGTTAACCCTTAAACACACAGAAAGTAAAATAAAAGACTTATCCTGTATAGAAGAAAAATAGGATAAGAAAGCCCCCAAAAATTAAACAGGTAGAAAAGCACTCAGCAATTCACAATTTAGCAACTCACACCAATTCACACAGCTACTGTTACCCGCAGTCAGAGTGCCTGGAATGCAGGTAACAGCCTGCCTTCTGGACCTTCCTCAGTGAGAGGGATGACTGACCCAGAGACAGACCCAGAGCAGGTCCCAGAGGATCCCCGTGTGGAAGAGAATTTAAAGTCACTTCTGGCTGCCTCCAGCCAGGAGTTTAAGGCCGCTCTGCACGCAGATGCTAGCCTGGAGACGCTGAGAAACCTCGCCGAGAAGCCCACCTCTGAGACTGATAAGTAGAGGGTATTATGGGAACAAGAAAGGTTGTACCGGGAGATGATTCCCTGTAAATCCCAACAGGAGTGGTTGAGGGAGAGACAGCTGGTCGTACCCTACCAATTTAGGGGTGAGTTGCTACAGATTGTCCGCGAGATTCCACTCGCTGGAAACTCAGGGGTCAGCATGTAAGCAGGTGTAAGAAGATGGACCGGGCCGGTGATACCTCTCTTGCGTCGGTTCCGGAACTATCGGGGCTGTCACCATTGTTGCCGGGGGAAAAGCTCTCTGACCCAGACAGACCTTTGCACTCAACTGCAGGGGGTAGGTTAGTGATAAAAGGGATGGTGAGTGCAAAAACGAGGGGCTTGGCGGGAAGACAGATTGCTCAGCAGGAGAAGGTTGATTCTCTCTCAGTGGAGTGACACAATAGTCCAGGCCCGCGCTGCAGATCCCCAGTCACACTGACTGTGAGCAACTTATATCTGTGGGCCCGTTCACCCCTATCACTGAGAATTCTTCCTGTACTGTTCCGCTGACTGCTGCAAACACGCAGCCTAGTTTTTACCAAGTGAATCATACAAAGCTGGGTAGCTTCACCCCCGCCTCCGCTAGGTCACGTACACCGCCCCGGTAATGCAGAACCTCGCCTAGAAGAGCCAGGATATGCCGCTTCTGTCAGGAAACAGTGCCTCAACTTTTTTCAGGAACAGGCCAGACACTTCACGCGTCACTTGCGGCACCACCATGTGATTTCAAGCTTTCACCGCCCGGAAACCATCAGACTGATAGGTTTACCTGTTTTATAAACATTTGCTCTTACCCTGGTACAATACTCAGTTTTACTCCCCTCATAACTCATTCTCTCCCTGCGTGGAGTATCCCCTGTAATAAAACCTTTATCTCTTGCTCTGCCTTCTGCTCGTCACTGCATCCCGCATACCTGCTATCTCACACAGGTGTTGAGATGCAGTACGCAGGGATTGCAGAGCAATGTGGTATAACAATATTATGTAATTTAACAGTAAAGATGAAAGTAATCTCCTTGCAGGGAGTTAATAAACAGTAAACAAGAATTAAAGGAATAATAAGAATTAATGCGACAGTCTGAGGTTTAAACAGCACTTATCATGACTCCTGCTGGTTCTCCTTGATATATAGTCTGATGGAGGTTGTAGTACCAGCAACAGCCGGCGTAGAGTCCTCAGATGGGGTACTCTGTCAACGGTCCAACTTCTAGCGGTAGCAGGTGGTCTCTGGTTTTGCCCACTGAGCCCCTAGTCCATAAGCCTGTGCTGCCAGATGTTTATCCGGGAGCCTGGCACTCTCTTCTGTCAATGTTCTGCAGGAGGGTTCGGGTAAGCCTGGTCGCGGCACGTCTCGGCTCTGCTGCGCTGGGTGCGGAGCACGCTACACACCCTGCTGCACTCTCCCTGATGGCGGGAAATTCACTGCTCCTTTGTGCGCTGTCTCCTCACTGCCCAGCTTAGCCATGCCCCCTCTCCCTGGGTCATGGGGCCTGTCCGGTCCCTTATACTTTCCCCCGGGCAACATGGGACACAGCCTCAGCGGTTCCGGACCCAGCATGACCGCTGCCCGGTCTTTCTCCTTACAAGCAAAACTAAGGCCCGGCTGTCTCAGCACTTCTATTGGCCCAAAATGGGTACAGGTGTAACCAACTACTATCGCTCATGTATCACTTGACAAAGAGTGGGAAAGTCAGGGCCTACTCCCAAAGCTCCCCTGATCTCTTTGCCAGTGACAAAAATATAGGACAAAAATAATTTGTAGATTTTTTTTTTTAATTTACAGAGTTCTCTTTTCTCAAATCTTAAAAAATAAAAGGCACAAGTTACCGTAAAGTAGAAGTTATTATATGCTCAGCATACAATAAAAAGGAATAAAATAGCCCAAAAATAATATTAGTCATAAAAGTAAAAAAAAAATAAATAAATAAAACAAAACAATGGGAGAGGATTTTAGTGTCTTAGCTTAAGTGGGAAGACTCTGGTCCCTGGTAATCTATAGAGTATTGCTGTGGACATTGTGGGACCACTGGCTATACCCAACAGCTCTGGAAAGCATTACATCCTTACTGCAGTAGACTGTGCTACCCGGTATCCAAAGGCAGTGGCTCTGTCCTTAACTAGGGCGGATAAGGTAGTGGATGCCCTATTGGCCATCTTTTCCTGAGTAGGATTTTTTCCCGAGTAGGATTTCCCAGGGAGATGCCTACCAACCAGGGGTCTCAATTTATGTCTCGCCTAATGGAGCCTCTCTGTAAGAAAATGCAGGTGCGGCGTCTGGTATCGAGCGCGTCTCCCCCCTAAACCAATGATTTGTGTGAGCACTTCAACGGTACCCTCAAACAGATGCTAAAAATGCTGGTCGAGACCCAGGGATGCAACTGGTGACAAGATGCAGACTTTGATGCAGTTGGTGCATGACAACATGGCGCAGGCCCAGGCTGATCAGAAGCACTGGTATGACCATAACGCCCGGGAGCAGACCTATCAGGTGGGTCAGAAGGTGTGGGTGCTGGTCCCCGTACCCAAGGATAAGCTTCAGGCGGCCTGGCTAGGCCCATACGTCATACACCAACAGCTCAACCCAGTCACCTACGTGGTTATTCTTGACCATGCTCTAGGTAGGCGAAAGGTCTTCCACAGCAATATGATGATGACTCATGAAGAACGTGAAGTCTGTGTCCCGGTCTGCAATCTGCCTGAGGATGGGGAGGAAGACCCTCTCCTGGACATGCTGGCCCAAGCAAAGGCCAGTGGGTCCTTAGAGGATGTGGAGGTAAGCGCCTTGCTATCTGCACACCAGCGGTCGCAGTTGCGAGCCACGCTGGAATCCTTCCGGGCCATGATTACCAACAGGTCTGGAAGGACTGAGGTAACGGTCCGTGAAGTGGACACCGGGAATCATGCCCCAATCCAGCGGACATCCTATTGGATCTCGGATGAGGTGCAGCAAGTCATGTGCCATGATATCGATGAGATGTTACAGTTGTGGGTCATTAAGCGGTCCAAGAGCGCATGGGGCTCACCTGTAGTCCTGGTGCCAAGAAGGACCAGATCACACAGTTATGTGTGGACTACAGGGGTCTCAACGCCATAACAGCCTCTGATGCGCACCCAATGCCACGCATCGAGGAGCTGCTTGAGCTGTTAGCATGCGCTATCTATCCATTATGGATCTGAGCCACGAATATTGTCAGATTCCCCTGAGCCCCAAGGCACAGGAGAAGTCTACCTTTATCATGCCCTTTGGAATATACGAGTCCATGGTCATGCCTTTTTGCATGAAGAATGCCCCTGCTACATTCCAGCGGATGGTCAACCACCTGCTCCAGGGACTAGAGAGGTGGCAGTGGCATACTTGGATGACATTTCTGTCTTCAGTTCCACCTGGGAGGAGCACCTCGAGCATCTGCAGCAGGTGTTCGGGCACATCCACCAAGCAGGCTAGAACCATCAACCTGGAAAGTGCCAGATGGACATAAGCGAGGTCCACTACCTGGGGCACCGAGTAGGTGGGGGTATTATGAGGCCAGAGCCTGGGAAAGTGGATGCTATCGTGTCCTGGCCCACCCCCAGGACCAAGAAGCAGATGATGTCCTTCTTGGGCACTGCAGGGTACGATAGGCGCTTTGTACAAAACTATAGTAGCCTTGCGAAACCCTTGGTGAATCTCACCAAGAAAAACCTACCCCATACAGTCGATTGGACAAACGACTGTGAAGGGGCCTTTCGGGCTTGAAGATAGCCCTGAGCAGCTCCCTTGTGCTAAGGGCAGTCGACAGCAGTCGGCCGTTCTTACTACAGACCGACGTCAGCGAGTTTGGCCTTGGTGCTGTGCTCAGCCAGGTCGACTCGGGGAACTAAGTGCACCCTGTGTTGTACCTGAGCCGGAAACTCCTGTCGAGGGAAGTGGCTTATTCTACCAAAGTGAAGGAGTGCCTGGCCATGGTTTAGGCCCTGCAACCTTTGCAGTCCTACCTGTACTGATGCACCTTCACCATTGTGACCGACCACAACCCACTCAGCTGGCTGCACACTGTGTCTGGTACCAACGGAAGTTTCCTACGATGGAGCCTTGCCCTCCAGCAGTACAACTTTACTGTTGAACACAAAAAGGGCAGCGAGTATGGTAATGCAGACATGGCTATCCCGGCAGTGCGAGCCCACAGAGGTGTGCATGGAGGTGTACCGAGAGATCCTGTTTCCGTAGTGTAGTCCAAAAGGGGGAGGTGTTAGAAAAATATTAGTTATTTCCTAATATCCTAGGTACACATCCAGAGCTGAATTACTGCCCTGCCCCCCATTGGTTTGTGCAAGAGTAAGCTTCACCCGCATCAACATGGCTGTAGCCCCCTGTGTCTGCCTCTGTGAAATTCTGTACACTCCCACCTCCCTTCAGCAAATGGTCACTTTTATTGCATCTGGCCAGTTAAGTGTTCTAATTCTAAAATGGTCTAACTCAAATTTAATTACTCCCATTAAGCCTAGAAACATGAAACTTGGGATTCCAGGAGCTGGGCACATAGGCTGCGCCTGGCAGCACTTTGCAGCCTGTACAGCCATCAGAATCCTGGGAAATGAGTTTCTGCTTCCTAGTAACATGCAGACGTATCATGTTCGGTCTCAAAAGAAAGAGAAATTTGTAAGGGAAAATATAATGCCCCTGTTGTCACCCAGTGAGCTTCCCAGCCAAAGATATGGCAAGGAGAAGCTTTTAATAACTTTTCAAAATAGGAGGTCCTCCCGGGAACAGTCCATATGTGAGGTCAACAATGGTGGGAGTTCCTAAGTTTATGGGCAAATCATAAATGAGAAACAACCATTTTGAGTAGTGTTCAGAACCTGGGGGAAGACAGCTAACATCCATGCTGTGGACTGAATCTTTTTTTTGGGAACACCCCATCCCTTATTGACAAGTCATACTGTACCTGTGATTGGCATATAGTAAGTTTTCTATTTTAATCCCTTTTATTTTCTAACTATCTGTACACATTGTATTTTGTCTCCCTTTGTGATTTCTTTTGTATTTTTGTAAACACTGCCTATATTTTCTGGAGTAAACTTATGAATTTACTAGTTTTGTTCTCCTTACTCTATGACTGAACCTACATGTACTCCACACCAAATCATGCTCTCTGTGGGTTGGTTCCTGACCCAATATAGGCTTTAGTATCAAACAAGGAACTGGTGACAGCGAAGAGCCCTGCTGTTATCGGGGGAACCCTGGCAGTGACGGATCGGAGGTTTATGCATGTATTCCCTGCTTGGGACTGGTGGTATACATATCGCTCTCACTGAAAAGTGCCTGATAGCCAGTATGTGAAAAAGCAGTCTTTGCGGCGACTACTTATCTTAGATGTATTTCCTGACTGACCTGAGGGTAAGGGGGCGCCAGAGAGCTGCAAGTTCCTACCTTACTGGAACTGACACTGGAAATAAAAAGTACGGGTTATATCCCTGACAAGCATCATAATGAATTTGGGGGTGGGAGAAGCCATTATCAGGGACTGAGCATCCTCAACCCCCTCCCAATTCATTACAAGTCCCTGACAGCATTTTCTCCCACATACAATTCATTGCAAAGTGTCTTAGGCATCTTACTCCTCTCCCACTCTCCCTTACATTCTATCATTGTCCTCTCCTCTGCATCCCATCATGCTCCTCTCCCTCACCCCCACATTGTCCTTTCCCTTACATCCCATCATTGTCCTCCCTACACATCCAATAATTGTCCTCTCCCACAAATCCCATCATTGCCCTCCCCACACATCCCATCATTGTCCTCTCCAACACATCCCATCATTGCCCTCCCCACACATCCCATCATTGTCTTCTCCCACACATCCCATCATTGCCTTCTCCCACAACCCCATTACGCTCATTGCCTTCTCCTCCACATCCCATCATTGTCCTCTCCCACACATCCCATTATTGTCCTCTCCCACACATCTCATCATTTTTCTCTCCCCACATCCCCATTATCCTCATAGTCCTCTCCCTACATCCCAATGTCTACTGAACATCCATCATTGTCCCCTCCTCCACTTCACATCCAATCATTGTCCTCTCCCACACCCCATCTTCCTCATTGTCCTCTCCCCCAAATCCCAACAATGTCCTCTCCCACACATCCCATCATTTTCCTCTCCTCCATATCCCATCATTGTTTTCTCCCACAAACCCCATCCCCCTCATTGCTCTCTCCCACACGTCCCATCATTGCCCTCTCCCACATGTCCCATCATTGCCATCTCCTCTCCTTTCCCTCACATCTCATCATTGTCCTCTCCTCCATATCCCATCATTGTTCTCTCCCACACATCCCATCCCCCTCATTGTCCTCTCCTCCATATCCCATCATTGTTCTCTCCCGCATACCCCATCCCCCTTATTGTCCTTTCCCACACATCCCATCATTGCCCTCTCCCACATGTCCCATCATTGCCCTCTCCCACACGTCCCATCATTGCCCTCTCCCACACATCCCATCATTGTCCTCTCCCACACATCTCATTGTCCTCTCCCACATCCCATCATTGTCCTCTCCCACATCCCATTATTATCCTCTTCCACACCCTCATCTTCCTCATTGTCCTCTCCCCCAAATCCCAACAATGTCCTCTCCCACACATCCCATCATTGTGTTCTCCTACAAACCCCATCCCGCTCATTGTCCTCTCCCACACGTCCCATCATTGCTCTCTCCCACACATCCCATTATTACCCTCTCCCTCACATCCCATCATTGTCCTCTCCTCCATATCCCATCATTGTTCTCTCCCACACACCCCATCCCCCTCATTGTCCTCTCTCACATGTTCCATCATTGCCCTCTCCCACATGTCCCATCATTGCCCTCTCCCACACATCCCATTATTGTCCTCTCCCTTACATCCCATCATTACCCTCTCCCTCACATCTCATTGTTCTCTCCCACATCCCATCATTGTCCTCTCCTCCATAAAACATCATTGTCCTCTACCACACACCCCATCATTGCCCTCTCCCTCACATCCCATCAATGCCCTGTCCAACATATCCCATCATTGTCCTCTCCAACACATGCCATCATTGTCCTCTCCCACACATCCCATCATTGTCTCTCCTACACATGCCATCATTGTTCTCTTTCCCACATCCCCCATTCTCCTCATTGTCCCACATCCCAACAATCTAATCTACTCCACATTCATCATTGTCCTCTCCTCCACTTCACATCCCATTATTGCCCTCTCCCTCACATACCATGATTATCCTCTCCTCCATATCCCATCATTGTTCTCTCCCACACACCCCATCCCCCTCATTGTCATCTCCCACATCTTCCATCATTGCCCTCTCCCACATGTCCCATCATTGCCCTCTCCCACACATCCCATTATTGTCCTCTCCCTTACATCCCATCATTGTAGTCTCCCTCACATCTCATTGTCCTCTCCCACATCCCATCATTGTCCTTTCCAACACATCTCATCATTGCCCTCTCCCACATGTCCCATCATTGCCCTCTCCCACACATCCCATCATTGTCCTCTCCCTCACTTCCCATCATTGTCCTCTCCCACACATCTCATTGTTCTCTCCCACATCCTATCATTGTCCTCTCCTCCATAACACATCATTGTCCTCTCCCACACACCCCTTCATTGCCCTCTCCCTCACATCCCATCATTGCCCTCTCCGACACATCCCATCATTGTCCTCTTCCACATCCCATCATTGTCCTCTGCCACACATCCCATCATTGTCTCTCCTACACATGCCATCATTGTTCTCTCCCCCACAACCCCCATTCTCCTCATTGTCCCACATCCCAACAATCTAATCTATTCCACATTCATCATTGTCCTCTCCTCCACTTCACATCCCATTATTGTCCTCTCCCACACCCCCATCTTCCTCATTCTCCCCCAAAATCCCAACAATGTCCTCTCCCACACATCCCATCATTGTCTTCCCCTTTCCCTCACATCAAATCATTGTCCTCTCACACACATCCCATCATTATCTTCTCCCACACATCCCATCATTGTCTTCTCCCACACATCCCATCATTGTCTTCACCTACACAGTCCATTATTGTCCCCTGACCCACATCCCATTATTTTCCTGTCCTCCACATCCATTGGTGTCCTCTCTTCCACATCCATCATTACCCTCTCCCACACATCCCCTCATTGTCAACTCCCACACATCTCATCATTGCCCTCTCCCACACCCCCATCCTCCTCATTGTCATTTCCCCAATGCATTGAAAGAAAAAGCACACTCACCTCTCTGTACGTTCCCCCGAGGCATTGCTGCTCCTTTGTTCATCACCGGCAACTTTCTCTCTGACACAGGTTCGTGCTGCATGCTGATGTCATCAAGCCACA
Source organism: Dendrobates tinctorius (assembly GCF_039654945.1). Taxonomy (NCBI): domain Eukaryota; kingdom Metazoa; phylum Chordata; class Amphibia; order Anura; family Dendrobatidae; genus Dendrobates; species Dendrobates tinctorius. The sequence continues at coordinate 9,625,416 of NW_027361696.1, read as the reverse complement.
TGCATCTGTGTCAGAGAGTATGGGCAGGGCAAGAAGTAGAGGATGAATTTCTGCAGCTTCGCTGCCGTTTTGTAATGTAGGCATCGGAGCTGCAGGGATTGCTCCCTGACCACCGCATATGATGAGGGCAATCTGACCATGGGCCCCCCAGTTCCTCAGTCTCTGAGAAACTGGCCAGATTGCCCTCATTATTACGGCCCTGCAAGGTCCCACCTCACCTGAAATGGTATATGTCCTGTGCCAAGCTCAATTTCCATGTGTCACTGGTTACACCACAAAATGTCAGATAAAATATATTCAGATATCTCAGGGCATGAGATAGCACCCATATCTCCTATGTGGAGGTGTATCTGCCCCCATAATGACATTATTCAACTACTAGAACTTGGAGTTAAGCCAACCTCACATTGCAAAATCCAGAAGTAGTCATTCTTGGAGAAATGACAAAATACAGCGATTTTTATGTGTCAGGAGAAGGCCACATGGCCATGCCTAAGGACCTGCACCCAATGATACCACAGAGTCAGAGAAGAGTTGGATAATTGGTGGAGTGACCCAAGAGTGCCCACTGCAGAGCCGCTGGAGATATCACAGATGCAGTATCTTATAGTCCAGTCACACCAGTCATGTACTGTATGTTAGAAGTGGGAAAAGGGTCTGTCTAAGTTAATGCAGGACTCATAAGGTGAAATGTAATGCATTTTATTGATGGACAAGCAGAAAACGCAAGGTACTAAGGACACAGACAAAAGAGATCGAGAAACAAGAGAGCTCAAAGATGAGGGGCTCAAACACAGAAAGTTTAGCAAAAGAGAAACCTTGGCCACAGTCGCAGAGGACACACTAGCCTAAGTTACAGAGGCCCACCAGTTACTGATGACCACCGGCCAAAGTGTCGGAGGACCGCTAGTCACAAAGAATCACCGACTATGATGATTGATGACCACGGTCACAAATCCCAGTTCATGGCCTAGTTCGAGGAGGGCTCTGTTTTATGCGCTTTGCTAATCTCTTGGGTACAGCAGGAAGCCGCTGAATATGCTGCTGACATCAGCTCCTGCCATTTTTCGGAATTTGGCATCAGCTTCTATCCAGACCTGATCCCCAAGGTCTAGATTGAGGACAGAGCCCCCCGAGTTCACTTGTGGTTGACTGCGCACATTGCGGTCACAGAAGCTCAGCAGTTTCTTTCCAGCCTCACCATGTTTCTTCATCCAGATCTGCAAACAGAGGTCCCCCAGTGAAACCACCTGAAAGGTGAAATAGTAGTACCCGGCCTCGGTGCAGGAGAATGTTCCCGTGCTGGTGTCATACACGTTTGCCTCATTGGTGATGATCTTGGTAAACAAAAGCCGATTGTCTTTAATTTTTTGCTGGACTGCAGAAAATGCTGGTCTTTGCTGAGCCTTAGAATCTGCCATGGTTCCTCTTGCTCCTTTAGGGCCTTGATCTCCTGGAGGTCCTGGGGGACCCTCTATTCCTATATAGCCTACATTACCTGGTTCACCAGGGGCCCCAGGAACTCCAGAATCCCCTTTACTCATAGTCAGTTCCAAAGAATGGCCCGGAGCCCCTAAAAGGTAAAAAAAAATGTGCTGTAAGATACTGGTCAGCCTTGGCATTCCTAATTATATCATCACACATCCCATAATAACACCATAAGAAGGAAAAGTGGTTGAATTATGGAAATCACAGGATGGAGACGTGATAAAGATTTGCAAATGATGGAAACTAAATTTTCAAAACATATCTCATAATTGACCTCACTCCTTCACTCTGAAAGGTTATTATGGTGCAAATTGAGATGGCAATGGAGGCTGGAGGGAGGTCTGTTCTCTTCAGTGATGAGTCCAGCTTTTGTCTTGGGTGTAATGATAGCCAGTAATTGGCCTGGAAACCACGTGGGTAAATCCATGAAAAGGCCGTTGTAGTGAAAAATTGGAATATCCATAAAGACATCTCCGGGGAGGGAACATACCAACCTCACATTGAACATATGGGATTAAGTGGTTTGGTGATGAACATAACGCATTCACTCACATCACAGTAAGGTCGGCATAAAACCTCCAACTTAATATTGGTAAATGGATGATGCTATCCATGCCATGTTTTATCTCTATAGTAAGGTAAAATTGTGATAGGAAATGTAACAACATCCACCACCTGCGACCTCCAGGGGTGAAGATATCCTGAAAGTACAAGATCTCGTAATCTGATAAAGACCTACACATTCTACAACCAGCCCCCCACATGAGGTCACCAATGGCAGGTATGTGGGGGTAACCTTGATCTAATAAAAGTAGATTTTGGGTTTTAGTCATTTGTCAGTGCTGGGAGGTGTAGTTTACTGTAGTTTTGTCCCTTGCTCATACAAAAACAAAAGAGCTCCCCTTCATAACAGCCAGATCCAACTTTGCAACATCAGATTTAGTACATTTCTTCTGTTTATCCATTTTATTTTATGTCATTATTTATATCGTATTGCTTTGTTCTCACTTTGTATCATCTTTGTATTTTTATAAACACTGATAACTTTTTGAAAAAAATACATAAAATGTAATAGTTCTATTCCTCTTGCTCTGTAAACCGCATCCCTGAAACCATACACTGCCTGTAACAAGCATCCAATTGGCCAGTATAAATGATTGGTAGTGCCAGCGAGTAGTTCCTATTGTAATTGTGGAGCTGGCAGTGACTGTATCGGGGGTACATATATACCATGAGCTGGTATCGGAGATATACATTCCATATGCCCAATGTGAGCTCCCCAATAACCGGCCTATTAGCGCCAATCCCTTGTCAGTCAATTGCATAATTTTCCTGATGATTGGAGACTGCAGAGTGCTGGTTCATGATCATTTGGCAACAGTGGTGAGATATCTATGGGATCTCCCGGCTGTTCAATGACCACCAGTCATGTGCGAACATCACAATGGTCCTACTCCTGTGATTATGGTGTAGGAGGAGCAGATATTCACTAGACTCAGAATCCGAATTGGAGAATCCACAGGGTGTGATCATGCAGTTTCCATGTTTCCACCATGGACAGATTGGCAACGTCTATGCCCGATGATTTCCATCATCCACCAGTTATCCTTCTGGTGTTACATGTTCAAAATGGAATTGTAAATATTTAACCCCTTCATGACTGGAACTTTTTTTTTTCAGTTTTGCGTTTTCGCTTTTTCTCTCCCCTCCTTCCCAGAGCCATAACTTTTTTATTTTTCCATCAATATGGCGATATGAGGGCTTATTTATTGCGGTACGAGTTGTACTTTTGAACAACACCATTGGTTTTACCATGTCGTGTACTAGAAAATGGGAAAAAAATTCCAAATGCAGTGAAATTACAAAAAAAGGCAATCCCACACTTATTTTTTGTTTGTTTTTTTGCTAGGTTCACAAAATGCTAAAACTGACCTGCCGTTATGATTCTCCAGGTCATTACGAGTTCACAGACATCAAGCATGTCTATGTTCTTTTTTATCTAAGTGGTGAAAAAAAATTCCAAACTTTGCTAAAAAAAAAAAAAATTGCGTCACTTTCCGATACCCGTAGCATCTCCATTTTTCGTTTGTGATTCTGGGTTGGTTGAGGGCTTATTTTTTGCATGCCGGGCTAATGTTTTTAATGATAGCATTTTGGTGCAGATACAATCTTTTGATCGCTCATTATTGCATTTTAATGTAATGTCCCGACGACAAAAAAAATAAAACGTAATTCTGGCATTTTGCCTTTTTTTCTCACTGCGCCGTTCAGCGATCAGGTTAATCCTTTTTTTTATTGATAGATCAGAACACGGCAATACCGAATATGTGTATGTTTGATTTTATTTTTATTATTTTATTTTGCTTGGGGCGAAAGAGGGGTGTTTTGAACTTTTATATATTTTTAATATTTTTTTGCTTTTGGCATGCTTCAATAGTCACCATAGGAGACAAGGAGCTGCCATAGCCCGATCGGCTCTGCTACATAGAGGCGATGGTCAGATCGCCTCTATGTAGTAAAATTGATTACTTGTTATGAGCACTGATCACTGGGTGGTGCTCACAGCAATCCGGCACTGACAACCTCGGGTTGTCATGCCGACACACCGTGACACAGGTCACCAGTGTGTGTATTTCTGGCGCGTTTGTTGGAAGTGCCATTTAAATGCCCCTGTCAGCGTTTGACAGCGGCATTTAACTAGTTAATAGAATCCACACGTGGCTATTGTGGGTACATGTCAGCTGTTCAAAACAACTGACATGCTCCAGGAAAGATGTGGGCTCACCGCTGGAGCTCACACTATTATTATTTATTATTATTATTTATTTATATAGCACCATTGGTTCCATGGTGCTGTACATGAGAAGGGGTTACATACAGATTACAGATATCACTTACAGCAAACAAACTAACAATCACAGACTGATATAGAGGGGAGAGAGGACCCTGCCCTTTCGGGCTTACATGCTACAGGATGGTGAGGAAGGAGACAGTAGGTTGGGGGGTTACAGCAGTTCCAGTGATGGTGAGGCGTTAGCTCCAGTAGTGGTGAGGAGGTAGTGGAGATCACTGCAGGCTGTAGGCTTTCCTGAAGAGGTGGGTTTTCAGGTTCCGTCTGAAGGATCCGAGTGTGGTTGATAGCCGGACGTGTTCGGGCAGGGAATTCCAGAGGATGGGGGCTATTCAGGAGAAGTCTTGGAGGCGGTTGGGTGAGGAGCGAATAAGTGTGGAGGAGAGAAGGAGGTCTTGGGAGGACCGGAGATTCCTTGAGGGAAGGTATATGGAAATTAGTTCAGAGATGTATGGAGGAGACAGGTTGTAGATGGTCTTGTAGGTCAGTATTAGTAATTTGAACTGGATACGCTGAGGGAATGGGAGTCAGTGAAGAGATTTACAGAGGGGAGAAGTGGAGGAGTAGCGAGGAGAGAGATGAATTAGTCGGGCGGCAGAGTTGAGAATGGACTGGAGAGGTGCAAGGGTGTTAGCAGGGAGACCACAGAAAAGGATGTTGCAATAGTCGAGGCGGAAGATGATGAGGGCATGCACAAGCATTTTAGTAGATTGAGGGTTGAGGAAGGAACGGAATCTGGAAATATTTTTGAGCTGGAGGCGACAGTAGGTGGAGAGAGCTTGGATGTGCGGTTTGAAGGACAGGGCAGAGTCAAGGGTTACTCCGAGGCAGCGGACCTCCAGTATGGGGGAAAGCGTGATGTTGTCAATTGTTATAGAAAGGTCGGGTAAGGAAAATCTGTGAGATGGGTGAAAGATGATCAGTTCAGATATGTCCACATTGAGTTTGAGGAAGCGAGAGGAGAAGAAGGAGGATATGGCTGATAGACACTCTTCGATTCTGGAGAGCAGAGAGGTGATGTCTGGGCCAGAGAGGTAGATCTGAGTATCATCGGCATAAAGGTGGTACTGGAATCCGTGGGACTTTATGAGTTGCCCCAGACCAAATGTGTAGATTGAGAAGAGTAGGGGTCCTAGAACAGAGCCTTGGGGACTCCAACAGAGAGAGGGTGGGATGAGGAGTTAGTGTGGGAGTGGGAGACGCTGAATGTGCGGTTGGAAAGGTATGAGGAGATCCAGGATAGGGCGAGGTCTTTGATGCCAAAGGAGGAGAGGATCTGTAGTAGGAGGCAGTGGTCAACTGTGTCGAAAGCAGAGGACAGGTCTAGAAGCAGGAGTATAGAGTATTGTCCGTTAGCTTTGGCTGTATGTAGGTCGTTGGTAATTTTGGTCAGGGCTGTCTCGGTGGAATGATGGGGGCGGAAGCCAGATTGTAGATTGTCAAAGAGCAAGTTACATGAGAGGTGGGAGGAAAGTTCAGTGTGGACATGCTGCTCCAGGAGTTTAGAAGCGAATGGGAGCAGCGATATTGGGCGATAGCTGGACGTGGCTGCTGGATCGAGGGTTGGCTTTTTAAGGATAGGTGTGATTGTGGCATGTTTGAAAGAAGGGAAGGAGGGAGGGAGTCCGACATCGGCGTACTATTACGCCTGATGTCAGAAAGGGGTTAAATAATATATATATAGACTGTATATATATATATATATACAGTGGGGCAAAAAAGTATTTAGTCAGTCAGCAATAGTGCAAGTTCCACCACTTAAAAAGATGAGAGGCGTCTGTAATTTACATCATAGGTAGACCTCAACTATGGGAGACAAACTGAGGAAAAAAAATCCAGAAAATCACATTGTCTGTTTTTTTTTCATTTTATTTGCATATTATGGTGGAAAATAAGTATTTGGTCAGAAACAAGCAATCAAGATTTCTGGCTCTCACAGACCTGTAACTTCTTCTTTAAGAGTCTCCTCTTTCCTCCACTCATTACCTGTAGTAATGGCACCTGTTTAAACTTGTTATCAGTATAAAAAGACACCTGTGCACACCCTCAAACAGTCTGACTCCAAACTCCACTATGGTGAAGACCAAAGAGCTGTCAAAGGACACCAGAAACAAAATTGTAGCCCTGCACCAGGCTGGGAAGACTGAATCTGCAATAGCCAACCAGCTTGGAGTGAAGAAATCAACTGTGGGACCAATAATTAGAAAATGGAAGACATACAAGACCACTGATAATCTCCCTCGATCTGGTGCTCCACGCAAAATCCCACCCCGTGGGGTCAGAATGATCACAAGAACGGTGAGCAAAAATCCCAGAACCACGCGGGGGGGACCTAGTGAATGAACTGCAGAGAGCTGGGACCAATGTAACAAGGCCTACCATAAGTAACACACTACGCCACCATGGACTCAGATCCTGCAGTGCCAGACGTGTCCCACTGCTTAAGCCTGTACATGTCCGGGCCCGTCTGAAGTTTGCTAGAGAGCATTTGGATGATCCAGAGGAGTTTTGGGAGAATGTCCTATGGTCTGATGAAACCAAACTGGAACTGTTTGGTAGAAACACAACTTGTCGTGTTTGGAGGAAAAAGAATACTGAGTTGCATCCATCAAACACCATACCTACTGTAAAGCATGGTGGTGGAAACATCATGCTTTGGGGCTGTTTCTCTGCAAAGGGGCCAGGACGACTGATCCGGGTACATGAAAGAATGAATGGGGCCATGTATTGTGAGATTTTGAGTGAAAACCTCCTTCCATCAGCAAGGGCATTGAAGATGAAACGTGGCTGGGTCTTTCAACATGACAATGATCCAAAGCACACAGCCAGGGCAACGAAGGAGTGGCTTCATAAGAAGCATTTCAAGGTCCTGGAGTGGCCTAGCCAGTCTCCAGATCTCAACCCTATAGAAAACCTTTGGAGGGAGTTCAAAGTCCGTGTTGCCAAGCGAAAAGCCAAAAACATCACTGCTCTAGAGGATATCTGCATGGAGGAATGGGCCAACATACCAACAACAGTGTGTGGCAACCTTGTGAAGACTTACAGAAAACGTTTGACCTCTGTCATTGCCAACAAAGGATATATCACAAAGTATTGAGATGAAATTTTGTTTCTGACCAAATACTTATTTTCCACCATAATATGCAAATAAAATGAAAAAAAAACAGACAATGTGATTTTCTGGATTTTTTTTTCTCAGTTTGTCTCCCATAGTTGAGGTCTACCTATGATGTAAATTACAGACGCCTCTCATCTTTTTAAGTGGTGGAACTTGCACTATTGCTGACTGACTAAATACTTTTTTGCCCCACTGTATATATATATATAAATATATATATATACACAGCGCTCAGTGTAAGTGAGTACACGCCTGTATTATCAGTACATTATATACAGTACTCAACATAAGTGAGCACACTCCTTATTATACGTACAGGTGCTTCTCACAAAATTAGAATATCATCAAAAAGTTAAACTTATTTCAGTTCTTCAATACAAAAAGTGAAACTCACATATTATATAGAGTCATTACAAACAGATAGATCTACTTCACGTGTTTATTTCTGTTAATATTGATGATTATGGCTTACAGCCAATGAAAACCCAAAAGTCATTATCTCAGTAAATTTGAATACTTTGTAACACCAGCTTGAAAAATGATTTTAAAATCTGAACTGTTGGCCTTCTGAAATGTACGTTCAGTAAATAAACTCAATACTTAGTAGGGGCTCCTTTTGCATCAATTACTGCATCAATGCGGCGTGGCACGGAGGCGATCAGCCTGTGGCCCTGCTGAGGTGTTAAGGAAGCCCAGGTTGTTTTGATAGTAGCCTTCAGCTCGTCTAAATTGTTGGGTCTGGTGTCTCTCATCTTCCTCTTTACAGTGGCTTGACACATGAAATACAATACTTGTAGCCTATATGCCATACCATACTCTCCGGTACCGCAGCTCCCCAACCAGTCAGACTAACCTGCTTCAGGAGTTCCCCGCCCACTTTCCCTTGCGAGGGTGAAGTTGAAGGTCAACACTTTAGATCCTTTCCAGGCTGTAGGCCTCGAACGATAAGGGTTGTTCCCATGAGCCGCTACCATTCTCATGCTGCTCTGATATTCTTTCACTACTGTGTGACTTTCAGCCTCTAGGCCCTGGACCGCTGAGTTCTTCTGCTTAAGGCTGTGTGCACACGATGCAGATTTGCAGCGGTTCTGCAGCGGATTTTACCGCGCAGAAACGTTGCATATCCACATTGTGATGTACAGTAGCCTTAAAATCAATGTAAAAAAAAAACGCTGTGCAGACGCTGCGGATTTGTCCGCGTGGCTTTCCCGCGGTACAAAATCCGCAGCATGTTACTTCTTTTGTGCGGTTTTCCATCTCCCCTGTCACCAAATCCGCAGGGGGAAAACCGCGATGGAAAACCGCACAAAAACCGCAATAAAACCGCAGGAAAAATGGAAGAAATCCGCAGGAAAAATGCAGGTCATTTGACCTGCGGATTTCTTCCATTCTGTGCGGAAAAATCCGCAGGGCCAAAAAGTACGTCTGCACGCAGCCTAAAACATTTCCCAGACAGGACTGCCCTGTCCTCAATCCTAGCTCTCACTGACTCCCCTTGGGAAGTCTCCCAACTACCTCCTCTCCTGGCCCCTCCTAACCAGACATCTGCTAATACACTGTGCCCCCTTCCGGTCTAAGTCCTATACTCTCCTTATATCCCTACAATGCACAAACTTAGGCACAATGAAATACACAATATAACAATACCACAAGACATGTGGGGTGTTCCTGTATGTTGCCCAAGGCAACAGCTTAACTCAGTAGTCATTGTCTACATTCGTCAAATGTCACAGAAAGTTAGACAAGTTCTGACTGACTCTCTCCATCCGACCATTGAACTAAGGACAGTATGCAGAGGAATAGTCCAGTACCACATTCACAAATTTACAAGTAGCTTTCCAAAGCTTGGATATGAACTGGATGCCCCCGTCAGATACAATGTGTAGTGGAAACCCATGAATGCGGAAGATGTGCTGTATAAACCTTTCAGTGAGCTCGGCAACAGACAAGAGGCCAGGCAAAGGAGTAAAGTAAGCCATTTTAAAGAAGCGATCCAACTCGACCCAAATGATAGAGCAACCAGAGGACACAGAGGGGCCGGAATGAAGTCCATTGTGATGTGCTGCCAGGGAGCAGAAGGAACGGGTAGTGGAAGAAGGTGCCTGGATGGACGATTCTTAGGGGGCTTCTGTGGAGCACAGGAAGGACAGGAACCCCTGAATAGCCTTAATTCAATCTGGACATGGCCAATTGAGAATGGAAGACACCTTCTCTGGATCCGTCTTCAGCACTGTATCCAAAATGATATACCCTAGGACAGGCAGAGAGATCTACACAAAAACACCTTTCTCATACTTTGCATGCTGGTGACTTTCTCCAAGTCTTAGCAAGTAGAGACATTACTAAGCCTAAAAGTCATAATATTGTATTTGCATTGACCGTGTCGGGTGTGGAAAGCAGTATTTCTCTTACCCCCTGGGCATATGAGGATCAGATTTTATGCTCCCCTGAGATCCAATTTGGTGAAGATCCTGGCACCTCTTAAACGATCAAACAATTCCAGAATCAGGGGCAGAGGATATTTGTTCTTGATTGTGATCTGGTTGAGATCTCCATAATCAATATACGGTTGAAGAGAACCATCTTTCTTAACAAAAAATAAGCCAGCTCCATCCGGAGAAGAAGACTTCTGGATGAATTCCCTAACTAGATTCTCTTTTACATACAGTGGGTACAGAAAGTATTCAGACCCCTATAAATTTTTCACTATTTGTTTCATTGCAGCCATTTTGTAAATTAAAAAAAGATCATTTTTTTTCTCATTAATGTACACTCTGCACCCCATCTTGATGGAAAAAGAAAACAAAAATGTAGACATTTTTGCAAATTTATTAAAAAAGAAAAACCGAGATATCACATGGTCATAAGTATTCAGACCCTTTGCTCAGACACTAATATTTAAGTCACATGCTGTCCATTTCCTTGTGATCCTCCTTGAGATTGTTCTACTCCTTCATTGGAGTCCAGCTGTGTTTAACTAAACTGATAGGACTTGATTTATAAAGACACACACCTGTCTATATAAGATCTCACAGCTCAAGGTGCATGTCAGACCAAATGAGAATCATGAGGTCAAAGGAGCTCAGAGACAGAAATGTGGCAAGGCACAGATCTGGCCAAGGTTACAAAAGAATTTCTGCAGTACTCAAGGTTCCTAAGAGCACAGTGGCCTCCATAATCCTTAAATGAAAGAAGTTTGGTACTACCAAGTCTTCCTAGACCCGACCGTCCAGCCATACTGAGCAATCATGGGAGAAGAACCTTGGTGAACGAGGTAAAGAAGAAACCCAATATCACTCTGGCTGAGCTCCACAGATGCAGTAGGGAGATGGGGGAAAGCTCCACAAAGTCAACTCTCACTGCAGCCCTCCACCAGTCGGGTCTTTATGGCAGAATGGCCCGACGGAAGCCTCTCCTCAGTGCAAGACACATGAAAGCCCACATAGAGTTTGCTAAAAAGCACATGAAGGATTCCTAGACTATGAGAAATAAGATTCTCTGGTCTGATGAGACGAAGATAGACCTATTTGGTGATAATTCTAAGCGGTATGTGTGGAGAAAACCAGGTACTGTAGAGATGAGCGAGCTTGCTCGCCATTATTCGGTGCTCACCCGAGCATCTAACTACTCGAGATGCTCGGAGCTCACCGAGTATTTCCAGGGTTGCTCGGCGGGAGCTCAGGTACCCTGTCTGCATGTTTAGTGCTCTTTAGAGAGCCAATGAACATGCAGTGATTGTCTGCCACACACTCTAATGCCGCAACTAGTGTTGAGCGATACCACCCGATATTGAAAAATATCGGATAGGATTGGATCGGCCAATCTAAAAAAAGTATCGGGTATAGCCGAATCCGATCCCGGAAGTCCCATTAAAGTCAATGGGACAGAAATATCGGAATTTAAAAAAAACCCTTTCGGGAGGGGGGAAGAGTGTGGGCGGTGCGTGGGCGGACACTGTGCGTGTCTGTGTGTGCGGGTGGGGCCTGTGGGGGCTGTCGGTGGTCTGTACGGGCCTCTCGAGGGCCTGTGCCGGCTGCTGGTGGTCTGTACGGCCCTCTATGATGGGTTCATGATCATGTAGCCATGAAAGGCCCAGAAGATGGTGCAACATCTCAGGAAGTACATACTGAACGCTGAGCACTGTATATATAATGTACTGATAATAAAGTGGTGTACTCACTTATGCTGAGCACTGTATAAATAATGAACTGATAATATAGGGGGTACTCATTTATGCTGAGCACCATCTTACCTGGATCACCACGATCTCCCTTCTGTCCTGACCGTCCGTCTCTACCCGGACGCCCCATGACACCGTCCTGGCCGTTGGCCGCAGAGCAATCATGTGATTCGCACCAGATCCAATCAGCGAATACCACCAAGGAAAGGGTGAAGAAAATCCCAATCTGCTTCATTATAAGACGACGAACCCTGAGGAAGATCATAAGGTGATAATGTAAAGTATAATAACACTGTCTGATATAATGTATATATTCCGGAGTGTGAGGGGATATAATGTATATATATCCGGGGTGTGAAGGGATACAATGTATATATTTTCGGGTGTCATGAGAAACAATATATAAATTTTCGGGTGTGATCGGATACAATGTACATATTTTTGGGTGAGAGCATAGCTGTGTCACTGACCTTCTGTTGCTGTTTCCCTTCTGCACGTTTCACTTCTGCTTCTCTCAGAACGCGGAGAAGCTGATGACGCAAAGTGTGAGGAGCGACTACAAGTCTCAGCTGAGCCTTCTCTCCCGGTGTCTGAATGATGCAGTTAGCAATAATACACTGGTATGATAATGAGATGTTTCCTGATATAATGTCCTGAACTGTGATAGGATATAAAGCTCCTGGGTTGTATCTAGGGGAGGGCAGGCAGGGCATTTTCCCTGGGCACTACCAGCAGGGGGAGTCAGCGGGCTGCCTAATGTATTCAGGGCATTTTGTCGCCCCCTGGAGTGGTATTCCTCCAGTTCTTCATGTCAGTTGTCAAGCTGACAGTCAGCACGGAACGCGGACCTTCAATTCTGTTGTACTCGCATTTTTCTGGTGCTTGCACAATTGAAGCCCTGACTACTGGCAAACTCGGGTCAGGGCGACGTCAGCAGTGTGATCAAGTCTGCAGATCACACAGATGACGTCTCAACTGTGCCACACAGTAAGGTAGATGGCGTCAGCAAGGTAAGTGCTCCGAGGGAACTGAAAACACAGGAGTTTAACTGAGACGGTAGTGTGAAGACATACAGTATGTGGGGGGGTAAATGTGTGAGGACACAACAATGTGGGGGTTAAATCTATGAGATGCAAAACAGTATGGGGGGTTAATGTGTGAAAAGATGACAGAATGGAGGGTAAATGTGTGAACAGACAACAATATGGGGGGTAAATGTGTGAGGAGACAACAGTATGGGGGGGTAAATGTGTGAGGAGACAACAGTATGGCATGTAAATGTGTGAGGAGACGCATTATGGGGGTAAATGTGTGAGGAGACAACAGTATGGGGGGATAAGTGTGTGAGGAGACAACAATATGGGGGGTAAATTGTGGAGATGACAGTATGAGGGGTAAATGTGGGGGGGTAAATGTGTGAGGAGATGACAGTATGGGGGTAAATGTTTGAAGAAATGACAGTATGGGGGGTAAGTGTGTGAGGAGAGGACAGTATGGAGGGGGAAATGAGAACACATGTTACTGTATAGACTGACCTGGTTTAGAGCAGTGGTATTGCAACCACTAGGGGCAGCAGCGGCAGGTAGCATAGTGAGGGATAGGCAGAAGTCAGTACACAAGAACAGCAATGTAGTATCTTGAGGATAAGCAGCAAGTTAGAGGCTGGTAGCTCAATAATCTCACAAGGAAGGGAGTGCAATGCCAGGTTTAAATAGGGTGTTCAATCAGAATGGAGCCAATCAGAAACACAGAGAGTGGTGATCAACAGGAACTCAGGGTGGAGACCATCAGAAACAACATACCGTATATACTCGTGTATAAGCCGACCCGTGTGTAAGCCGACCCCCCTAATTTTGCCACAAAAAACTGGGAAAACGTATTGACTCGCGTATAAGCCTAGGGTGGAAAATGCAGCAGCTGCTGGTAAATTTCAAAAATAAAAGGAAAATTAATTGAGACATCAGTAGGTTAAATGCTTTTGAATATCCACATTGAATCAGAGCTGCTCACATTTAAACTTTTTTTCCTTTCTGGCCATCGGGGGTTAAGGTCAGTTTTTCCCCCCGGTGGCCGCTGGTGTTACTGCATGGTGATTAATTATCTATGTAGGTGGGTGCCACTCCCACCTCCCTTTATAAGGCCACCTGGTGCTGCTACTCACTGTTGGTAATAGAGGTCATTTGAAAGCCAACCGTTCTGAAGAGAGAACCTATCTTGAACTGTGGTGTTTGCAGCAGATCAAGAGCAGTGGTTTTCCTGCTGGAAACTGTGTTCGGGTGCCTTACTCTCCGGTCCAGTGCATGACTGCAGAGCAAGCTAAGTGTTTTTTCCCTCTCTGTTATTTTCCTTATTGTCTTGTTAGTACAGCGGTGGGACCAGTGTCCGCACTTGCCAGTTCCCTAGTAAGGGATAGATGCAGGGCAAGTGAGGGACCTAGGTATCCTGGTCAGCGACAGGTTGAAAGAACCTGTATAGGGAACGTGAGGAGAATTCAGGGCTCTTTCCTAGGGGAGTGCAGAAGGTGTCCACTTCTCCGTTCCCTATTGCAGGGCCCACTGTTGTAACTGTTTCCCCGATGTCCCCTTGTTTGCCTCTGTTGGTTTGTGACCAACCAATCGTCGGGTCGCATCACGCAGGGCCAGTCGCCCCATGACATGGGCCCAATAAGATGCTCCATACAAAATACAACCCATATAATGCTGCACAAAAGTTAATAATGGCCCCATAAGATGCTCCATAAAAAATATACCCCATATAATGCTGCACAAAGGTTAAAAATGGCCCTATAAGATGCTCCGTAGAATATGCCCCATTTGCTGCTCCATAAAGGTTATGGCCCCATAAGATATTCCATAGATTATGCCCCATATGCTGCCCCCATAAGGTGCTCCATAGATTATGCCCCCATATGCTGTTCCCATAAGATGCTCCATAGATTATGCCACCTTATGCTGCCCCCATAAAAGGATCCATAGATTATGCCCCAATATGCTGCCGCTGCAAATAAAAAAGAAATGACATACTCACCTCTCCATCACTGGGGCGCCAGGTGTCGGGGCCCTGAGCAGGCGGGGACAGGTGACTGGTGTCACCGCTGGCTCAGGATCCCGGCACTGGCGATATTCATCACTGTAGGTCTGTCTCTTCCGGGTATTCTGTCAGTGACTGTTCAGGCAGAGGGTGCGGCATGCACTAACTATGTCACCGTGCCCTCTGACCTGAACATCACAGCCAGAGGATGCGGAGGACAGATTAGCACGCAGCGATGGACCGGGGACAGGAGAATATTGCATATACTTACCCCCCTGCATGGTCTCTGCAGCCTCGTTCTCCCACTGTCTCCCTTCCTTCCTTCAGAGGTCACGTGGTACCACTCATTAAAGATATGAATATGCGCACATTCATGTGTTTAATGAGCGGTACCACGTGACCACTGAAGGAAGGAGCCTGAGACCAGGAGAAGCGGGGGGCTCCAGAGAACACGCCAGGGGGTGGGTAAGTATTATCTGATACCCCCACTCCCCCTCCCCCTGCCGACCCTCGGTATATGACTCACGTATAAGCCGAGAGGGGGACTTTCAGCCCCAAAAAATGAGCTGAAAATCTCTGCTTATACGGGAGTATATACGGTAGGTACAAGTATTTGGATTAGCAGAGAACTGTCCAGTGAGCTGAATAGGAAGAGTTGCCGTCTGGTGCCCAGGAGCTGCTAGGTTCAAATCCTGACAGTACTCCCCTCCTTCCAGGATGGCCCCTGGACATCTTAGGCGCTGGCTTCTCTGGGTATCTCTGATGAAAGCCTCTTGTAAGCCTGGGTGCATGGATGTTGCCCTCCGGCTCCCATGAATTATCTTCTGGTCTGTAAGCCCTCCATTGCACCACATATTGTAGTTTTCCTCTATCTCTTCTAGAGTCCTGAATTCCATCCACGATGTACTTGTCTTCACCATGGACTTTTTCTGGTGGAGGAGGTGGCTGAGTTCTTCCTGGAAAAGGGTTCTCAATGAATGGTTTGAGCAAGGATATATGAAATACAGGGTTAATTTTCAGGCTGTAGGAAGTTTTAAACGGAAAGCAACTGGGTTAATTTGTGCAGAGGTTTGAAAAGGTCCTATGAATTTCTGTTTCAATAATTTTTATTGAATATTTTACAATATCAAGGTAGGGGAACAGGTTATATGCAACAATATAAAATGAGTTGAAATTCAACATATATAATATTATTGGAGTATGATGAAAAACACCATATAAACTATATGAAGAATAATAATGAAAATTTAGACAGGTTAATGGGGAAAAGAAGAAAGGGAAAAAGTGGGGAGGAGGTGAACTTGGATACGGTAGGACAAAGGGGAAATTAGGGCTAAAACAAGGGAAAGAAGAACAGAACCAAACAAAAGTCAAGAGTGGTGACACTGTAAAGAGCAGCACTTCTACTAGACATTTCCACTGGCTTCAGATCCACATCAATCAGTTGTAAAGGAGTCTGCATGTGGAGAAAAAACTGAATAACATAATGCCTATTTAGATTTATACTTTATAAGGGAGTTGTTGTTCAAGGCAAAACTAACGTGAAGGTATTGTGGGATTTAACCTGTCCAGGAGCATAGTGAGACTGGGAATGATCTCAGATTTCCACCTGGCACCTATAAGCTTTATGGTAACTGAGGAAATATGAAAGGAGATTCATGTAATGTCTTTAGTAAGAGAGTCAGAGTCTAGGGAAAAAAGAGAGTCAGAGTTGAGGGACAAAAGATGCAGAGTCTAGGGACAAATGAGAGTCAGAGTCCAGGGACAAAAGAGAGAGTCAAGTGACAAAAGAGGGAGTCAGAGTCCAGGCACAAAAGAGGGAGTCAAAGTCTAGGGACAAAAGAGAGAGTCAGAATCTAGGGACAAAAGAGAGAATCAGAATCTAGGGACAAAAGAGAGAGTCAGAGTTTATGGACAAAAGAAATAGCCAGAGTCCAGGGACACAAGAGAGAGTCAAAGTTTACAAATGAAAGAGAGAGCCAGAGTCTAGGGACAAAAGAGAGAGACAGAGTCCAGGGACCAAAGAGAGAGAGTCAAGTGACAAAAGGAGTCAGAGTCCAGGCACAAAAGAGGGAGTCAGAGTCCAGGAACAAAAGAGGGAGTCAGAGTCCAGGGACAAAAGAGAGAGTCAGAATCTAGGGACAAATGAGAGAGTCAAAGTTTATGGACAAAAGAAAGAGCCAGAGTCCAGGGACACAAGAAAGAGCCAGAGTCCAGGGACACAAGAGAGAGCCAAAGTCCAGAGACACAAGGAAGAGACAGAGTCCAGGGACACAAGAGAGAGCCAGAGTCCAGGGACACAAGAGAGAGCCAGAATCCAGGGACACAAGAGAGAGCCAGAGTTCAGGGACACAAGAGAGAGCCAGAGTCCAGAGACACAAGAGAGAGCTAGAGTCCAGAGACACAAGAGAGAGCCAGAGTCCAGGCACAAAATAGAGAGCCAGAGTCCAGGCACAAAAGAGGGAGTCAGAGTCTAGGGACAAAAGAGGGAGACATAGTCTAGGGACAAAAGAGAGTCAGAATCTAGGGACAAAAGAGAGAGTCAGAGTCTAGGGACACAAGAGAGAATCAGAGTTTACGGACAAAAGAAAGAGCCAGAGTCCAGGGACACAACAGAGAGTCAGAGTTTACAAACAAAAGAGAGAGCCAGAGTCCAGGGATAAAGAAAGCGTCAAGTGACAAAAGAGGGAGTCAGAGTTCAGTCACAAAAGAGGGAGTCAGAGTCCAGGGTCAAAAGAGGGAGTCAGAGTCTAGGGACAAAAGAGAGAGTCAGAATCTAGGGACAAAAGAGAGAGTCAGAGTCCAGGCAGAAAAGAGGGAATTAGAGTTTGCAGACAAAAGAAAGAGCCAGAGTCCAGGGACAGAAGAGAGAGTCAGAATTCCAGGGACACAAGAGAAAGTCAGAGTCCAAGGACACAAGAGAGAGCCAGAGTCCAAGGACACAAGAGGGAGCCAGAGTCCAGGCACAAAAGAAGGAGTCAGAGTGCAGGCACAAAAGAGGGAGTCAGTGTACAGGGACAAAAGAGGGAGTCAGAGTCCAGGGACAAAATAGAGAGACAGAATCTTGGGACAAAAGAGGGAGTCAGAGTTCACGAACAAAAGAGAGACTCAGAGTCCAGGGACAAAAGAGAGAGTCAGAGTCAAGGGACATGAGAGAGCCAGAGTCGAGGGATAAAAGAGAGAGCCAGAGTCCAGGGACACAAGAGAGGGTCAGAGTTCAGGGACAAAAGAGAGTCAGAGTTTACAAAAAAAGAGAGAGACAGAGTCCAAGGACACAAGAGAGAGTCAGAGTCAAGGGACACGAGAGAGTCCAAGTGTAGGGACAAATGAAAGAGTCAAAAGAGAGAATCAGAGTCCAGGGATACAAGAGATACAAGAGTGTTGTGAGTTCATTTTTCCCTTCACCAGAGGAGGGAGTTCATCAGACCTCAATGGTGAAGGAAGGTAGTGAGGCTGATTACCAAACACCTGGGCAGCTAGATGATGACTGGGTGGCTGGAATTGAGGACTGGATATAAGGCAGCCGACGCCCTTCTGCCTTGCTGGTGATCCTGCTGGATTCTTGGAGACCAGTCTGATTCCTGCATCTCAAAGCTAAGTTTTTCTGCTCTGCTTTGTACTCTTCAGTTTTGTTTTTGTTTTGCCTTGTTTTTTGGGAGTTCTGCCATCCCCGGCCGGGGGTGAGCTGAATTCCATTTTTGTCTCTGATCTGTTGATCTTTTGCTCTGTCTTCAGAATATACCTGAGTGCTGATATAGTCTTTTGAAGCCTAGCGACTTCAGGGCTTGTTTTTCCTATCAGTCGGTTGGCTCATTTTGGATAGGGTTTTTGCGGATGGCAGACAGCAGCTTTCCTATCCTGTCCTATTTAGTTAGCTTGGGCCTCATCATTTGCTCAACCTATCTTTCTATCTGTGTTAGTGTTTTCATCTTGCTTCACCATCATTATATGTTGGGGGCTGCCTATTGCTTTGGGGTCTGCTCTGGGGCAGTATAGTTTTTCCCTTTTCTGTCTTTAGGCTATATAGTTCTCCGGCTGTGATCGAGGGGTCTAGGGCACCGTAGGAACCCCCCACGGCTACTGCTAGTTGTTGTGGATAGGTTCAGGGGTCTGCAATCCGATAGCTGCCAACCTCTCTGGTTTTTCTGGACTTAGCTATTATTTTGCTTTTTCCTCCTTCGGTGACTCATCATAACACAAGAGAGAGCCAGAGTCCAGGGAAAGAAAAGAGAGAGTCAAAGTTTACAAACAAAAGAGAGCCAGAGTCCAGGGACACAAGAGAGAGTCAGAGTCAAGGGACACAAGAGAGTCAGAGTATAGGGATAAAAGAAAGAGTAAAAGTTTACAGACAAAAGAGAGAGCCAGAGTCCAGAGACAAAAGAGAATGCCACAGCCTAGGGACACAAGAGAGAGCCAGAGTTCAGGGACTAAAGAGAGAGCCAGAGTCCAGGGACACAAGAGAGTCAGAGTCCAGGGACAAAAGAGAGAGCCAGAGTCCAGGGACACGAGCGAGCCAGAGTCCAGGGACACAAGAGACAGCCAGAGTCCAGGGAAAAAAAAGAGAGAGTCAGAGTCTAGGGACAAAAGAGAGAGTCAGTTTACAGACAAAAGAGAGAGTCAGAGTCCAGGGACACAAGAGAGAGTCAGAGTTTATGAACAAAAGAGAGCCAGAGTCCAGGGACACAAGAGAGAGTCAGAGTCAAGGGACACAAGAGAGTCAGAGTCTAGGGACAAAAGAGAGAGTCAAAGTTTACAGACAAAAGAGAGAGCCAGAGTCCAGGGACACAAGAGAGAGTCAGAGTCATGGGACACAAGAGAGTCAGAGTCTAGGGATAAAAGAAAGAGTCAAAGTTTACAGACAAAAGAGAGAGCCAGAGTCCAGAGACACAAGAGAATGCCACAGCCTGGGGACACAAGAGAGAGCCAGAGTCCAGGGACACAAGAGAGAGCCAGAGTCTGGGGACAAAAGACAGAGCCAGAGTCTGGGGAAAAAAGAGAGAGCCAGAGTCAAGGGACACGAGAGAATCAGAGTCTAGGGACAAAAGAAAGAGTCAAAATTTACAGACAAAAGAGAGAGTCAGAGTCCAGGGACACAACAGAGAGTCAGAGTCCAGGGACACAAGAGAGCCACAGTCCATGGACAGAAGAGAGAGTCAGGGTCCAGGGACACAAGAGTCAGAGTCCAGGGACACAAGGAGAGAGCCAGAGTCCTGGGACAGGAGAGAGAGCCAGAGTCCTGGGACGCGAGAGAGAGCCAGAGTCCAGGGAAAGAAAAGAGAGAGTCAGAGTTTACAAACAAAAGAGAGCCAGAGTCCAGGGACACAAGAGAGAGTCAGAGTCAAGGGACACAAGAGAGTCAGAGTCTAGGGATAAAAGAAAGAGTCAAAGTTTACAGACAAAAGAGAGAGTCAGAGTCCAGGGAGACAAGAGAGAGTCAGAGTCCAGGGACACAAGAGAGAGTCAGAGTCCAGGGACAAAAGAGAGAGCCAGAGTCCAGGGACAAAAGAGAGTGCCAGAGTCCAGGGAAAAAATAAAGATTCAGAGTCTAGGGACAAAAGAGAGAATCAGAGTTTACAGACAAAAGAGAGAGCCAGAGTCCAGGGACACAAGAGAGAGTCAGAGTTTATGAACAAAAGAGAGCCAGAGTCCAGGGATACAAGAGAGTCAGAGTCTAGGGACAAAAGAGAGAGTCAAAGTTTACAGACAAAAGAGAGAGCCAGAGACCAGGGACACAAGGGAATGCCAGAGCCTAGGGACACAAGAGAGAGCCAGAGTCCGGGGAGAAAAGAGAGAGCCAGAGTCCGGGGACAAAAGAGAGAACCAGAGTCTGGGGACAAAAGAGAGAGCCAGAGTCCGGGGACAAAAGAGAGAACCAGAGTCTGGGGACAAAAGAGTGAGCCAGAGTCAAGGGACACGAGAGAGTCACAGTCTAGGGACAAAAGAAAGAGTCAAAGTTTACAGACAAAAGAGAGAGTCAGAGTCCAGGGACACAAGAGAGAGCCAGAGTCCAGGGACACAAGAGAGTGCCAGAGCCTATGGACACATGAGAGAGCCAGAGTCCAGGGACACATGAGAGTGCCGGAGCCTAGGGACACAAGAGAGAGCCAGAGTCCGGGGACAAAAGAGAGAACCAGAGTCCGGGGACAAAAGAGAGAGCCAGAGTTGGGGGACAAAAGAGAGAGGCGAGGAGACATAATTAATTTGTATGTTCCTAGTTTAAAAATGAGATCATAGATCTCATTCCAAAAGGGTTTTATTTTTGGACACGACCAAAAAATGTGCATTATATTATTGCCTTTACATCCAACATCCTCTCCAAGTGTCTGGATAAGACAGGAACGCAGAGCTGAGCCTATCAGGGGTAAGATGCCATCTTGCAAGAATTATGAAATTATTTCCCTGAATATTGGAGTTGATATTGTTTTTTATACACATCAATGTAAAGCTTTGTTGCTGAGTTTTATTAGAACATTTTTATTTATATCTCGTTCCCATTTGATTATGTGACATTGCCTGACAAATTGCATGTCTGAATTAAAAAGAGTGTGTGTATGTGTGTATATCACACAGAATACGACATCCAGATCCAAATATTATAACAAATATAATTTTATTAGAAAAACAGGACAAAACAGGAAAAATGGGGGAGCATGTGCAAGAGACTATAAAGTGCAACAGTGCTGAAAGACGCGCCCAGACCTGACAAAGATTCGCACCAAATAATATCAATACATGAATAGCTGCAAACAAGCAGCTATTGGAATTATTATTATTATTATTATTATTATTATTATTTATTGTTATAGCGCCATTTATTCCATGGTGCTTTACATGTAAGGAGGGGTATACATAATAAAAACAAGTACAATAATGTTAAACAATACAAGTCATAACTGGTACAGGAGGAGAGAGGACCCTGCCCGCGAAGGCTCACAATCTACAAGGGATGGGTGAGAATACAGTAGACGAGGGTAGAGCTGGTCATGCAGCGGTTTGGCCGATCAGTGGTTACTGCAGGTTATAGGCTTGTCGGAAGAGGTGGGTCTTCAGGCTCTTTTTGAAGGTTTTGATGGTAGGTGAGAGTCTGATATGTTGTGGTAGAGAGTTCCAGAGTAGGGGTGATGCGCGAGAGAAATCTTGTATGCGATTGTGGGAAGAGATAAGAGGGGAGTAGAAAAAGAGATCTTGTGAGGATCGGAGGTTGCGTGCAGGAAAGTACCGGGAGACGATGTCACAGATGTATGGAGGAGACAGGTTGTGGATGGCTTTGTATGTCATGGTTAGGGTTTTGTACTGGAGTCTCTGGGCAATGGGGAGCCAGTGAAGGGATTGACAGAGGGGAGAAGCTGGGGAATAGCGGGGGGACAGGTGGATTAGTCGGGCAGCAGAGTTTAGAATAGATTGGAGGGGTGCGAGAGTGTTTGAGGGGAGGCCACAGAGCAGGAGGTTGCAGTAGTCAAGGCGAGAGATGATGAGGGCATGGACAAGGGTTTTTGCAGATTTTTGGTTGAGGAATGAACGGATTTGTGAAATATTTTTGAGTTGAAGTCGGCAGGAAGTGGAAAGGGCTTGGATATGTGGTTTGAAGGAGAGATCAGCGTCAATGATTACCCCGTGGCAGCGAGCTTGTGGGACTGGGGAGAGTGGGCATCCATTTACTGTAATGGATAGGTTCGTTGGGGGGGTCACGTGAGATGGGGGAAAGATGATGAATTCTGTTTTGTCCATGTTAAGTTTCAGAAATATAGCGGAGAAGAAGGATGAAATAGTGGACAGACATTGAGGGATTCTAGTTAGTAGGGAGGTGATATCTGGTCCAGAGATGTAGATCTGTGTGTCATCAGCATCTCTATGACACACAGATCTACTGAAAGCCATGAGATTCTATGAGCTGTCCCAGGCCAAAGGTGTAAATGGAGAAGAGCAGGGGTCCTAGGACTGAACCTTGTGGGACTCCGACAGATAGGGGGCGAGGTGAGGAGGTGGTGTGTGAGTGGGAGACGCTGAATGTCCGGTCTGTTAGGTATGATGAGATCCAGGATAGGGCCAAGTCTGTGATGCCAAGGGATGAGAGGGTCTGTAATAATAGGGAATGGTCCACTGTGTCAAAGGCAGCCGACAGGTCCAGGAGGAGGAGGACAGAGTAGTGTTGCTTGCTTTTGGCGGTTATGAGGTCATTGGTGACCTTAGTAAGGGCAGATTCAGTGGAGTGGTGTGACCGGAAGCCAGATTGTAAGCGGTCGAAGAGGGAGCAAGAAGAAAGATGGGATGACAGTTCAAGATAGACGTGTTGTTCCAGTAGCTTGGAGGCATAGGGGAGAAGTGATATAGGGCGATAGCTAGATACAGAGGATGGGTCAAGAGAGGGCTTTTTGAGGATAGGTGTGATGGAGGCATGTTTAAAGCTTGAGGGGAAAACACCTATTGTTAGTGATAGGTTGAAGAGATGGGTTAGGGTTGGGATGAAGACTGTGGTGAGGTTTGGGATGAAGTGGAATGGGATCGGGTCAAGTGCACAGGTAGTGAGATGTGATCTTGAGAGTAGAGTGGAGAGTCGATCTTCTGTAATGGTGGAGAAGTTGGTTTTGGAGGTGGAGGGCTGGGAAGTCGGGAGGAAGGGCTCTGGGGGTTGTTGACCAAAACTGTCTCTGATGTTATCAATCTTCTGCTTGAAAAATGAGGCAAAGTCTTCAGCTGAGATGAGTGGGGAGGGAGGAGGTGCTGGGGGACGGAGGAGAGAATTAAATTAAATGTGCCACATCAATGTAAATGGTAATACTCTCCATCTGTATAAATTCCATCCATTAAGATAACCATGGTACTGGTTCAAAGAGGTTAAATTTCAATCAGAAATGCCCTTCTATACAAACCAAGAGATGCACCAGTTAAATCAGATGTTGTAAGGTTTATTACTAACTTTAATACCCGTTCTGAGCAGATGCGGACTATTTTGAAAAAATCATGGCCAATCTTAAAAACAGACCCAGTTATTGCGAAAATTATTCCCGATACACCTCAGATTATGTTTAGGAGGGCTAGAAATTTGGGAGATCATTTGGTACACAGTCATTATGTTGGGGACCCTCCTAGGACATTTCTAGATAATTTTGCACGCAGTTGGGTCGGTGGCAGTGCCGACTGTGGTCATTGTGTGGCATGTACCAACATGGTGAGAGAGGACACATTCACAGATTCCTCGGGTAGGAACGTATACAAAATATTGAAATCCATTACATGTACATCTCGGAACGTGGTCTTTTATGCCACATGTCCCTGTTCCCTAATCTATGTTGGGTTGACCACCCGACAACTCAAGATTAGGGTCAGGGAACATGTCTTAGGCATAGAGGCCGCAGCTAAGGAAACAGATGTACACTTGTTAAAAACAATTCCGAGACACTTTAAAATCTTTCACGATTGCAATAGTAAAGGCCTTAAAATAAGGGGAATCGACATGGTGGATCTAGGGATACGGGGTGGGAGAATATCTCAACGCCTTGCCCAGAAAGAGACATGGTGGATTTGGGCCCTGAACACGGTACACCCACAAGGGTTGAATGAAAACTTATCATATGTTCCATTCCTGTGACCCCCTTTCCTCTGTGGGGCAGTGTTGCGGTGGATATATTTGCCGCAGTGCTGTATTTGTTTTAGTTCACTTTTAATTTTGTGTTGCTTTGTTGGTTTTTAGACTTATATTTTGCACTTGGACTGGATCTGATGAATGTGCCATCTCCACATTTGTTTCTCGTCGGGGACGAAGATTTTTGAATTACCCCAAAGAAGTCCTTCAAACCTGGATGACACAGAGAACACAGATGTTTATGATATGGAGGACTTCTGCACTATCCACAATTTTATGTGGAAGGACCTATTATCTACATTGGGATTTATGTGTTTAGATTAAGAGAAATATATGTTGTCTGATATATGATTTTGCTGTACCATGGATATTATGATGATTTTCTCTGGTGCCTCAATCATGTCGATAAAATCTATATATCTCACCTTTTAGCTATATATGAGACATGGGTTTGCCTTTTAGGTGATATTATTATAGTTTGCTAATGATGATTTTTTGCGATGAGGCCCTTCTGTACAGTATATTTGCCATCTAATAATTCCATGGTATATAGTGTTTGTTATGAAATGTTTTAACATGGTTGGTCATATATTACAGAGGTTCTTTAGTATCAAACATCTAAGGGGTTAATATGTTTTGATTATCTCTATCCTTCCCCCATGTTGGTCTCCTCCAGAGACAACTTTTATGGCCATGTCAGCATCCCTGTACGTGTGTGCACCATGCCCCGTATGTGTATGGTGACCGCGGCGTCTCTATGCATGGGGTGGTCTCCGGTAATCTTCCGGAGCCTCCCATTGCATGACGCGGCGAGCACCTTGTGCTCGGGGTTGTTATGGTGACACACGCGTCATTTCCAGTACGCGTCAGAGGCCTTCTGGTCCAGCGCTATTTTTACCCGTGCACTCCTTTCCTTACCACGCCCCCTGACGAAGGAGCCACGCTCCGAAACGCGTGTCGGGGAGAAGCGCCGCCTGCCTGCCTGTTCGCTCCAGTGTCCACACAGGTAATACCGGGTAGTTACCCTGCCTCTCTGCCTCTCTGTTCTCTCTCACCTTCCCCTGCGGCTATGTGAAAGCCCACATTGAATTACTACCGGTGGGGATGGTGTTTCCGTTAAACAAAGCTATATGCCTCTACTTACTATGGATTAGGGGACATTGTATGGACATATGGATACCATGTCAGTTATGTCTGAGACTGGCTCTCATTAACCCTTTATTCTTGCAATCTTGCCCAGTATAAATACAATGTGTTGAGTAATTTTGGAGGGGCCAGCTCAACAGAAAGGGGCATTTATTTGGGGATAGTCTCATGTCATGACCTAATTGAAATTTAACCTCTTTGAACCAGTACCATGGTTATCTTAATGGATGGAATTTATACAGATGGAGAGTATTACCATTTACATTGATGTGGCACATTTAATTTAATTCCAATTGCTGCTTGTTTGCAGCTATTCATGTATTGATATTATTTGGTGCGAATCTCTGTCAGGTCTGGGCGTGTCTTTCAGCACTGTTGCACTTTATCGTCTCTTGCACATGCTCCTCCATTTTTCCTGTTTTGTCCTGTTTTTCTAATAAAGTGATATTTGTCATAATATTTGGATCTGGATGTCGTATTCTGTGTGGTTTTCCACACTTCTGTTCTCCATGGTATAACTATGGATCCTTAGTTGTCCATTTCTTTAAATAGCACATATTTATGGATATTGACACAGCATGCTGTTCTTTACCTTTGCCTTGATTAAATGTGTGTATATATATATATATATATATATATATATATATATACACTGTATACATGTATTGTGGTGTAGTGACCACTATATCCACTAGGGGGTGCTGTGTGGGTGTCCCAGGACGGGCCTACAGGCATATCCATTGTGGTAATGGGTATAGGATGCTGAAGGATCGTTATGTATCTCAAGGTGGGTGACCTTGAGATGGAGACTTATGTGTTGATCAGCAGTGATATTGCTGATGTGTTGTTTCAATGTGTCAGGGAGAAGTCTCCAGGTAACTAGAAAGATGGGCGGACCTGGTTACCTACAAACCCACCCAGGGGTGTGTTTAAGAGTGTCATAATAAAATATATGTATATATGTGTGGTTGTGTGTAATAGGACCTTTAGTGAGATCATAGCCATGTGATCACCTGTGGGTGTGGTTATGGACCATATAGGGTACCTGAGGTCTGGTCACATGAGAGAGAGTGCATGGATCTGATTGGGCCATGTGGAAGGTCCCGGCAGGCCTAGGTGGAAGAAGGTGTGCTACCTTCCTGAAGACCACGTGCTGAGGCTGCTGACCCGGGGAGGCCTATATATATTGGCTGTATGTGAGGAGGGATAAGCCTCCTGTGTTTTGCTGAGGCTCCAGGACTGAGCCTGAAATCATGGACACTTATGCTTGCTTTCGCCTGAGCTAAAGGCTATTCATTATGTTATGTGCTGGTTTATGGGTTATGGAGCAATAAACCCTATTAACTTTTAAAGGAACGTGCCTCCTGATTGACTCCCATGACTCCTGAGCGAGTTGAATCCCTACAATTGGTGACAGACTGCGGGAAGCGGTTCCAAGAAGCACATGTTGCCATACTGGCGACTCTTAGCCAGGAGAGCAGACGGTCTGGAAAATCGTGAGTAATACTGACCGAGGTCAAAGAAAGTGACTGTGTTGATATTTGTGGGATACCTCTGAGGAGAAGAGGCGGCCAGGAACCTGTGTGGCTGACACTAGCAGGTAACAGACAGGAGTCTGTGTTGTACTGACCGGGGTCAGTGATAAAGACTGTGTACCTAGAGGGTTCAGTGAGCAAGGTCCTGGAGGGTCAGTGTTGGGA
Organism: Dendrobates tinctorius; assembly: GCF_039654945.1. NCBI lineage: Eukaryota > Metazoa > Chordata > Amphibia > Anura > Dendrobatidae > Dendrobates > Dendrobates tinctorius. The sequence continues at coordinate 9,598,320 of NW_027361696.1, read as the reverse complement.
GATTCTAGGAGAAGAATTGTCTCCCTGGAGCACGTAGTGTGACCTTGGACCTGGTGAGGCATGAGTGTTGGGCAGTCTCATTCGGAGACAGATGTCCTGAAGAGCACCCACTGAGCCCCTGGACCTGGTGAGGTCGGTGTGTTGGGAAACCCTGGGAGGAGGGTTGGCTCCCTGAATAGCACCCGATGCGCTCTGTGTGTTGGACGGTCTCAGGCGGAGACGGTACTTCCTGAATGGCACACAGACAGGACACGTGAGTTTTTGTGGTTTGTTTTTTTTCTCTTCTGTTCTTGACTCAGCCTGCGGTGGCTCAGTGGGAGATAAGACGGTGACAAGCGGCTTGCTGTATGTCGGCAGGGTTACGAAGGGGACAAGCGGCTTCCTGTAACTCGGCAGAGTTACGAAGGGGACAAGCGGCTTCCTGTAACTCAGTGGCGTTACGAAGAGGACACCAGCCGCTGTGTGAACAGCAGCCGGTGGTGTCGGTGATTTGTGACAGCAGGAGTTGTGGCAGTGCCAGAAGGAACTGGTGTGGCATCATGCTTAAAGGGCCAGTACCAGCCCAAAAAGACATAAACTGTACTGTGTGAACTGTGGCATAAGAAGTTCTGCAGAACGGACATGGGGAAATCCCGAAATGTGTGGTAACCCAAAAGGGGGTGGAGTCCCAAAAGTGGGCGGTGACCCAAATCGGGGTGGTAGCCCAAAAGGGGTTGGAGTCCGAGTAGGGGGCGGTGACCCAAATTGGCATGGTAGCCCAGAAAGGGGTGGAGTCCCAGGAGGGGGCGGTGACCCAAATTGGGGTGGTTCAGGAAATGGCAGCACTGGTTGCCTCAGTGGGTATGTCTGGGGAATCGCAGTGTATGTGCATGAGTTTTGAGGAGTGCGGCATGTATTTTCCTGATAACAATGGGCCACAGGTGTGTACTGTGATGCTACACCAGGAAGGAGTCCCTGGTAGGCTGGACTCAAAGAGTGAGGTGACTCTGACAGGAACTCCTCTCGTTTTATCTCTGACCGAGAAAAACGTCAGGGTTCGCTGCGACCATGGGGTCATTGTGAATTATACGGCGGACAGAGTCATGATTGAGATGACAAAGGGGAAGTGCCAAGATGGTAGTATGCCACCAAACTTAGTGCATACCTTTGAGATGGGCCAAGACTTTGTCATGTTTGATGACATGTGGTCGGACGATGAAGACGTTTCAACTGTGGGGCCAGCGGACACTGAGACGGTGATGCCTCCTAAAGTGGACAGGTCAGAGGTAGAACCGACCGGAAGAAAAGGTACATCTGCCCAACTTACAGACCTGACGTCTCGTGACATGATGGATAGTGGGCTGGGAGATGAGACTGACGTGACTGACCCAGTGGTACCCTTTGACGATATAATTAAAGAGGTAGTGGTGAGACACATGCTGGCCAAAATAGAACAGGATCGTGAAATACAGCTGATAAAGGAGACAGTGGAAGGACATCTCGAACGAGAAAGGGTCCTAAGGCAAGCAGCTGAGCACAGAGTGGATGAGCTGGAGAAGGAAGTCTCTGAGCTCAGAGGTCACCTGTCAGCGTTTCAAACTATGAACAAAGCTATAGTGAAGGATATGGAGGTGCTCAGAGAGGCCCAAGAGAAGCATCAACAGGAGATTCTCCGGAGAGAGGATGAGCATCATTACCTGGCAGAGGAGCAGGATAAAGTTCTCCAAGAACTCAGAGGAGTAGTAAAAGGTCTTTTGTGGGAGAAGAGCTGGGACGAAGATGTACAGCGGCCGGGACCAAGTGATAACAAGGCAGAACTGCCAACCAAAACCCATCTTGGAAAAGGGTCCTGAAGACTGTAAATCTCAGGAAGATGGTGAGCCAAGAGCTGCACAAGACAGTCACCCGGTCATGGCAGATATCTTGAGGGAAGTGTCCGTGGTAAACCCAAAGCCATCTGTCCAGGATGAGAGCAGGTCCACGACCTTCAAGTCCGTGATGGAGGTACCCGAAGACATGCGAGAAGCATGTGCCAGCGAGGGTGTGCATGAGACCTTTAAAAAGGCAGTAAAGGCCTATAGTGTGAACTGGGCACCAGAGACAGACCAGTTGGTGATACTGGCAGAATCGGAAGACAGAGAGAAGGGTGGCTGTCCTGAAGGAGATGCACCTACAATGTCTCCGCACGAAACAGATGCTCGTGGTGCGTAATAGGAAAGCCACTTGACGTCTGGAGCTTGCGAGGGAGGCTCAAAGTCGGCTGGGCTTTGTGGAAGACATAATTCCGGTACCCAGAAATCTGGTGGGGAAAGTCATTGGCAGACTTGGAAGGGTGATGTGTTATGAGTTCATTTTCTCCTTCACCTCTGATGTCTGATGAACTCCTTCTGCTGGTGAAAAGAGGTAGTGAAATTGATCTGGATGGGAAGAACCTGTCATCTGAACAGGTGGAGTGTGATTGGACATCTGGAATTTCTGAGTGGATATAAGGCAGCTGACGCCCTGCAGGGCTGCTGGTGATCCTTTCTGCTCTGAGCTCTGGCATCCAGTTTAGTTCCTGTCTACTAAAAGCTAAGTTTTTGCTCTGCTATTTTTCCATGAGATTTTGTATGTTTACTTAGTGTTTGTGTTCAGCCTGCCCTGGTTTGGACGGGCTGAACTCAATTCTTGTCTCTGATCAGTTGATCTCTTTGCTCTGTCTTCAGAATATACCTGAGTGCTGATATAGTGATTTTGAAGTCTAGTGACTTCAGGGCCTTTTCTATCAGACATGTTGGACATTATTTTTGGCAGGGTTTTTTGCGTGATTGCAGCTAGCATCTTTTCTGTCCTTTCCCATCTAGTTAGTTGGGCCCCATCATTTGCTCAGCCTGTCTTTCTGTCTGTGTTTGTGTTTTCATCTGTTTTTCACCGACAATACATGTTGGGGGCTGTCTATTGCTTTGGGGTCTGCTCTGGGGCAGTTTAGATTCCCCCTTTCTTTCTTTAGGCTTATTTAGCTCTCCGGCTGTGACGAGGGGTCTAGGGCACCGAAGGAACCCCCCACGGCTACTGTTAGTTGTGGTGAATAGGATCAGGGGTCTGCAATCCGCTAGCTACCAACCTCTCCGATTTTCTGGACTTAGCTTGTGTTGTTTTTTTTCCTCCTCCGGTGACTCATTCATAACAGAATCACCAGTCATACCGCAGATTCTAGGGTACTCAATAGTAGGAAAGAACTGTAAAAAAAAAAAAAAAAGTGTCAGAATTTTTTTTTTTTGTGTATATTTTTTCCTCTATTTCTCTGAGGCCGTAGGGGGAATTTTTTCTCAATGGAGATTAAGCAATTGTCTGATCGTGTGGAGCAGCACACTGATGAAGTGCGGGGAATTTCCTCCTATCTTGCTCATTCACATGCTGCTGAACCAAAGATCCCTACCACTAATGTGTTTTTTGGGGATCGGTCTAAATTTTTGAATTTTAAGAATAATTGTAAATTATTTTTTGCCTTGAAGCCTAACTCATCGGGGAGCTCCGCGCAGCAGGTTAAAATTGTCATCTCTTTGCTGCGCGGCGATCCCCAGGATTGGGCGCTTTCTTTAAAACCTGATGATCCTATTCTAACTAATGTGAATGCATTCTTTCAAGCCTTGGGGTTGTTGTATGATGAACCTAATGCTATTGATCAGGCTGAAAAGGCCCTGTTGGCATTGAGCCAGGGTCAGGATTCTGCAGAGTTGTACTGTCAAAAATTCCGAAAGTGGGCGGTCCTTACTACCTGGAATGATGGTGCCTTGGCAGCTCTCTTTCGGAAGGGTTTGTCAGAAACCGTAAAAGATACTATGGTGGGGTTTCCTGTTCCCTCTGGTCTTGACGATTCTATGTCATTAGCCATTCAGGTTGATCGGCTTTTGCGTGAACGCAAAACTGCACGAGAGGTGTTGCCACCTGTTGAACAAGTGCCTGAACCTATGCAATGTGATAGAGTTTTGTCTAGGGCTCAACGTCAGGAGTTCAGAAGGCATAATAAGCTGTGTTTTTTTGTGGAGATGCCGCTCATATTATTTCTGTCTGCCCTAAACGAGAGAAAAGCTTTGCACACACGTTTTCTGTTGGTGGTGTTCAACCTAAGTTTCTTCAGGAGCAGCGCTAAACCTAATGGACTTGGATTTTGCTAAACGTTGTGGATTTCCGATGACACCTCTGCAGACGCCTATCCCTTTGAGGGGGATTGATGCTACTCCTTTGGCGAAAAATAAACCTCAGTTTTGGACCCAGGTGGTTATGCGGGTCGCCCCAGACCATCAAGAAAATTGCAGATTTTTGGTGTTGCATGGTCTGCATGATGCCGTTGTTCTGGGGTTTCCCTGGTTGCAAATTCATAATCCAGTTTTGGATTGGAAATCTGTGTCTGTGGTGAGTTGGGGTTGTCGGTGTGCCTTTAGTGAGGCTCCGGTTTTTTCCACCTCTCCTCAGCTGCATGATGTTCCTGACTATTTGGCGGACTTTTATGATGTATTTAGTGAGAATGAGTCTGCATCTTTGCCTCCTCATAGGAGTTATGACTGTGCAATTGAACTGAGCCCGGGGTGTAAATTTCCCAAGGGTCGGCTCTTCAATTTATCTGTACCCGAGCACGAGGCTATGCGATCCTATATTAAGGAGGCGTTGGAGAAGGGTCATATTAGACCATCCTCTTCACCCTTAGGTGCCGGTTTTTTTTTTGTGGCCAAAAAGGATGGTTCTTTAAGGCCTTGTATTGATTATTGTGCCCTCAACAAAGTTACTATTAAATATCAGTATTCGTTACCCCTGATTTCGGATCTATTCTCTAGAGTTAGAGGTGCTTGCTGGTTTACCAAGCTTGACCTCAGGGGGGCGTATAATCTTATCCGCATTAAGCAGGGGGATGAATGGAAGACGGCGTTTAATACTCCGGAGGGACATTTTGAGTACCTGGTGATGCCTTTTGGGCTCACTAATGCCCCTTCTGTCTTCCAGTGCTTCATGAACGATATTTTCCGAGACTTTGTCGATAAATTTTTGATTATCTATCTGGATGATATCTTGATCTTCTCCAAGGATTGGGATTCTCATGTGGAACATAATCGGACTCTGTTCCGGATCTTGAGGGAGAATTCCCTGTATGTCAAAGGATCGAAATGCCTTTTTGGAGTACAGAGGATTTCATTTTTGGGATTTATTTTGTCTCCGTCAACTATTGAAATGGACCCGGCCATTTATGATTGGGTTCAGCCCACTTCTTTGAAGGCCCTCCAGAAGTTTTTGGGTTTTGCTAATTTTTATCGGAAATTTATAGCAAAATTTTCTAGTATTGCCAAGCCATTGACTGATCTGACTAAGAAGGGTGCTGATGTGTTGAATTGGTCTCCGGAGGCTGTTGCTTCCTTTCAGTAGCTGAAGCGAAGATTTACCTCCTCCCCGGTTTTGCGGCAACCTGATGTCTCACTCCCGTTCCAGGTAGAGGTGGATGCTTCTGAGATTGGTGCAGGAGCTGTTTTGTCCCAAAAGGATCCGGTAACATCTAAAATGAATCCCTGTGCTTTCTTTTCCCGAAAGTTCTCTCCATCTGAACGTAACTATGATGTGGGGAATCGGGAACTGTTGGCCATGAAATGGGCATTTGAGGAGTGGAGACATTGGTTGGAGGGAGCTAAACATCAAGTTGTGGTCCTCACTGACCACAAGAATTTGATTTACCTAGAGTCGGCTAAACGCTTGAACCCTAGTCAGGCTAGGTGGGCCTTGTTTTTTACACGTTTTGATTTTGTGGTCTCTTTTCTTCCTGGAACTAAGAATGTCAAGGCAGACACCCTCTCTAGGAGCTTCTTTGCTGATTCTCCTGTGGTGACCAAGCCTGCTACCATCTTAGGCGAAGGGGTAGTTCTTTCTGCCATCTCGCCCGATTTGAGACTTGCTCTGCAAGAGTTCCAGGAGGACAAACCTGAGCGTTGTCCCAGTGGAAAGTTGTATGTTCCTGACCAGTGGAAGAAGAGAGTGATGTCTGAAGTTCATTGCTCTGCATTGGCTGGTCATCCTGGTATTTTTGGTACTAGAGATCTGTTGAGTCGCTCTTTTTGGTGGCCCACCTTGTCTCATGATGTCAGGAATTTTGTGCAGTCCTGTGGGACTTGCTCCCGGTCTAAATCTTGTTCTCGCTCTAGTGGGTTGTTGATGCCTTTGCCGGTCCCCAGGAGGCCATGGACCCATATTTCAATGGATTTCATCTCTGATATGCCGGTCTCTCAAAGAATGACTGTTATTTGGGTGATTTGTGATAGGTTCTCTAAGATGGTTCATCTTGTACCACTCCCTAAGTTGCCGTCTTCCTCTGAGTTGGTGCCCCTGTTTTTGCAACAGGTGGTTCGCTTGCACGGGATTCCTGAGAACATTGTATCTGACAGAGGAGTTCAGTTTGTGTCTAGATTTTGGAGGACTTTCTGTTCCAAGCTGGGAATTCAGTTGTCCTTCTCCTCTGCTTTTCACCCTCAGACCAATGGGCAGACAGAGAGAACAAACCAGACCTTGGAGTCGTATTTGAGATGTTTTATTTCCACTGATCAGGATGATTGGGTTTCATTTTTGCCCTTGGCCGAATTTGCTTTAAATAATAGAGCTAGTTCTGCCACTCTGATGTCACCTTTTTTTTGTAACTTTGGGTTTCATCCTCGATTTTCTTCAGGGCAGGTGGAGCCTTCTGCCTGCCCAGGTGTTGACACTGTGGTGGAGAGAATGCACCAGATCTGGGACCAAGTGGTGGATAAGTTATCTCTCTCCCAGGAAAAGGCCCAGCGGTTTTCCAATCGACATAGGACCATTGGTCCCCAGTTTAAGATTGGTGATATGGTGTGGTTATCATCAAAAAATATTGCTATGAAGGTGGCTTCTTCTAAGTTTAAGCCTAGATTTAATGGACCTTACAAGATTTTGGAGATTATTAATCCGGTCTCTTTTCATTTGGCTCTTCCTGTCACATTTAAGATCCATAATGTGTTCCATAAGTCCTTGTTGAAGAGGTTTGTTGAACCAATTGTTCCTGGGGTGACACCTCCGGACCCTGTATTGGTTGAAGGTAACATGGAATATGAGGTAGAGAAAATACTGGATTCCCATCTGGCTAGACGGAGACTCCAGTATTTGGTTAAGTGGGAGGGTTCTGGTCAGGAGGATAATTCCTGGGTTTCTGCCTCTGATATTCATGCCAAAAGATTGGTGCGTGCCTTTCATCGGGCTCACCCTGATTGCCCTGGTGGCGTGGTTGAGGGTTCGGTGACCCCTCCTCAAGGGGGAGGTACTGTTGTGAGTTCATTTTCCCCTTCGTCACTGAGGTCTGGTGAACTCCCTATTCTGGTAAAGGAAGGTAATGAGCCTGATTATCAGGCACCTGAGCCTAATGATGATGACTGGCTGAGTGGAGTCACGGACTGGATATAAGGCTGCCGACGCCCTTCTGCCCTGCGGGTGATTTCTCTTTGGACTTCTAGGAGACCAGTCTGATTCCTGCTCCTCTAAAGCTAAGTTTTCTGCTTTGCCTGTTAGCATTTGTGTTTTGTTTTTGTTTGCCTTGCTTTTCTGGATTCTGCCATTCCCTTCTGGGGTGAGCTGAATCTCCTTTTGCCTGTTGCTCAGTCTTCAGAATATTCCTGAGTACTGACATAGCCTTTTTGAAGCCTAGCATCTTCAGGGCCTTTTTCACTGTCAGTTTGTTGGCTCTTATTTTCATAGGGTTTTTCACGGATTGCAGACAGCAGCCTTCCTGTCCTTTCCTATCTAGTTAGCTTGGGCCCCGTCTTTGCTCAGTCTATCTTTCTGTCTGTGTTAGTGTTCTTTCTTCTTGCTTCACCGTCATTATATGTTGCGGGCTGCCTTTTGCTTTGGGTTCTCCTCTGGGGCAGTTTAGATTTCCCTTTCTGTCTTTAGGCTATATAGTCCTCCGGCTGTGATCGAGGGGTCTAGGGCATCATAGGAACCCCCACGGCTACTGCTAGTTGTGTTTATAGGTTCAGGGGTCTGCAATCCGATAGCTGCCAACTTCTCTGGTTTTCTGGACTTAGCTAGCATTTCTGTTTTTGCCTCCTACGGTGACTCAATCATAACAGGGCGCTGTGTGGGTGTCCCAAGATGGACCTACAGGCATATCCATTATGGAAATGGGTATAGGATGCTGAAGGATCTTTATGTATCTCAAGGTGGGTGGCCTTATGAAGACTTATGTGTTGATCAGCAGTGATATTGCTGATGTGTTGTTTCAATGTGTCAGGGAGAAGTCTCCAGGTAACTAGAGAGATGGGCGGGCCTGGTTACTACAGAGGCAGGCATCAGAGGATGTTAGGAGATATCACAGAGGGAGGCAAGTCAGGAGATGTCACAGAGGGAGGCAACAGAGGATGTCAGGAAACAATACAGAGGCAGGCATCAGAGGATGTCAGGTGACTTCACAGAGGGAGGCATCAGAGCATGTCAGGAGACAAGGTATCAGAAGATGTCAGAAGACATCACAGAGGCAGGCATCAAAGGATGTCAGGAGTAGTGATGAGCGAGCGTGCTCGTCACTACTCGTTACTCGCTCATGCATCAGTGTGCTTGTGATGCTCATTACTTGGCGAGTATTTTTTAATGCTCGAGTTGCCACTTCACATTTGGCACTTTTTAGACAGCCACTAAACATGTGGGGATTGCCTGCCAGTTACTGGAATGTTGTAGCAATTTTGATTGTGGCATCACTGTGATTGGCTGACCGCATAGCGTCATCAGGTTTGTATAGGACCAGTAACGCCATACTCGGGACCCTGTACCCCAGACAGAGGCAGAGCAGGGAGAGGTGCTGGTGAGAAAGGGACAGGATTGTAGCTGCGCATTAACCAGAGATTCAACCACATTTATATTTCTGTGAAGTACAACAACAGCCCTTCTTAGGGCTAATGATGATCAATAGTAATACTGCTGTTAGCACTTAGGGAGAGATTGTGCTGAAGGGATTGTGCAGGACAGGATAGAGTGATTTGCATGTCCTTTCTTTCTGCTGCTGCATCTCATACCAGAAACCATTCTCAGGGAACTCTCCTTCATTCATGACTTTTTCCTTTCTAATTCGCTTAACCTCCTGACTCTTACTGAAACCTGGATCCAGCAGTCAGACACGACCGCTGCTGCTCTTTCATACGGGGGACTACATTTCTCTCATACCCCAAGATCAGACAATAGAGCAGGTGGAGGCGTTGGTCTGCTTCTATCACCAAAATGTACCTTTCAGGTTATCCCTCAACTACCCTCACTAGTCTTCCCTTCTTTTGAGGTACATGCCGTCAGACTCTACTCCCCCTTCTCCATGTGAGTGGCGGTGGTGTATCGTCCTCCCGGCCCCTCCCATCAGTTCCGGGATCATTTTGCCACTTGGCTTCCACATTTTCTCTCCTGTGACATCCCTACCATCATCATGGGAGATTTCAACATCCCCATTGCTCTTCCCCTCTCCCCATCTGCTACTCACCTTTTATCTCTAACCTCCTCGTTTGGCCTTTTGCAGCTTACTAATTCTCCAAAGCATGAAGATGGAAACTCCCTCGACTTGGTCTTCTCTCGGCTTTGTGCAGTGGATGATTTTGCAAACTCCCCTCTCCCGCTCTCTGACCACAATCTTCTTTCATTCTCTATCAAGAACTGCCAGGCTGCTCAGGTCTCCCCCACTGTCCATACTTATAGAAACATACAGGCCATTAACACCCAGAAACTTATGAAGAACTTGCAGTCTTCATTGGCCCCTATCTCCTCCCTCTCATGTCCTGATTCTGCACTGAAGCATTACAATTAAACACTTCAAAGTGCCCTGGATGAATTTGCACCCGCTGTAAATAGAACACCACAACACAGACGGCGACAACCCTGGCACACCCTGCAAACACGTTTCCTGCAGCGGTGCTCCAGGTGCGCCGAACGTCTGTGCAGAAAATCCAATCTACATGAAGATTTCATCCATTATAAGTTTATGCTTAGAACATACAACACTGCCCTTCACCTCTCCAAACCAACCTATTTCAACACCCTCATCACCTCACTGTCCAATAACCCGAAACGTCTCTTTGACACTTTTCATTCTCTACTCAACCCAAGAGTACAGGCCCCAACCACGGAGCTCTGAGCTGATGATCTGGCCAATTACTTCAAAAAAAAAAAATGACCAGATCCAACAGGAAATTATCTCCCAATCACCTCATACCATGCACTGTCCTCCCTCCCCCACTGCATCTAGCTCACTCTCTGATTTTGAACCAGTCACAGAAGAAGAAGTAAGCAGGCTCCTTGCATCTTCTCGCCCAACCACTTGCATCAGTTACCCATTTCCGTCACATCTCCTCCAGTCCCTTTCCCCTGCTGTCACCCCTCACCTATCTAAAATATTTAACCTCTCTCTCTCTTCTGGTATCTTTCCCTCATTTAAGCATGCCATCATACATCCACTACTTAAAAAACCATCCCTCGACCAAAACTGTGCCGCTAACTATAGACCTCTCTCTAATCTTCCCTTCATCTCTAAACTCCTGGAACGCCTGGTCCACTCCCATCTTATCCGTTATCTCTCTGATAACTCTCTTCTTGACCCTCTTCAATCCAGTTTCTGCTCCTTACACTCTACTGAAACCGCCCTCACTAAAGTCTCTAATGATCTACTAACAGCCAAATCAAATGGTCATTACTCCATGCTAATTCTCTTGGATCTCTCTGCAGCATTCGACACTGTGGATCATCAGCTCCTCCTCACTATGCTCCGTTCCATTGGCCTCAAGGACACCGCTCTCTCCTGGTTCTCCTCCTATCTCTCTGACCACTCCTTTACTGTATCTTTTGCCAGTTCCTCCTCCTCTCACCTTCCCCTTACTGTTGGAGTTCCTCAAAGATCAGTTCTAGGCCCCCTCCTCTTCCTTGTACACTGCCCCTATTGGTCAAACAATCAGTAGATTTGGCTTCCAGTACCATCTCTATGCTGATGACACCCAATTATACGCTTCTTCTCCTGACATCACGCCAGCCTTTCTAGAAAACACCGGCGATTGTCTAAACGCTGTGTCTAACATCATGTCCTCACTATATCTGAAACTGAACCTGTCAAAGACTGAACTCCTTGTGTTTCCTCCCTCTACTAATGTACCTATACCCAACATTGATTCCGAGCTTTCCTTTGCCCCCCACATTCGATCACTGGCTCGCTCTTGTCATCTGCACCTCAAAAACATTTCTAGAATTCGACTTTTTCTTACTTTTGACTCTGCAAAAACTCTTACTGTTTCTCTTATTCATTCTCGTCTAGACTATTATAACTCTCTTCTAGTCGGTCTCCCTCTTACCAAACTCTCCTCTTTCCAATCTGTCTTGAATGCTGCAGCCAGGATCATATTCCTCACCAATCGTTGTACTGATGCCTCTACCTTGTGCCAGTCATTACACTGGCTACCCATCCACTCCAGAATTCAGTATAAACTTATTACCCTCACCCACAAAGCCCTCCATGGCTCAGCACCACCCTACATCTCCTCCCTTGTTTCAGTATACCACCCTACCCGCGCCCTCCGTTCTGCTGATGACCTGAGGTTAGCATCCTCAATATTCAGAACCTCCCACTCCCGTCTCCAAGACTTTACACATGCTGCGCCAATTCTTTGGAATGCAGTTCCCAGGTCAATACGAGTAGTCCCCAATCCCCACAATTTTAAGCGTGCCCTGAAAACGCATTTATTCAGACTGGCCTACCGCCTCAACACATTAACCTAATCTATCCCTGTGTGGCACAGCCAAAAGTTTTACCATAGCCAGATTCCCCGCATCATGCTCCCACATGCTTTATGCATCCATTAGCCCTCTGTGTCTGTACTGTGACACACTTAACATTATGGCTGGTCCAAACAATCAGGGCAATTGTTACAACCCACCTTTTGTGTCTACCTCTTCCCTCATAGATTGTAAGCTTGCGAGCAGGGCCCTCATTCCTCTTGGTATCTGTTATGATCTATGTGATTATTGTTATGCTGTAATGTCTATTGTCTGTACAAGTCCCCTCTAAAATGTAAAGTGCTGCGGAATATGTCGGCGCTATAGAAATAAAATGTATTATTATTATTATTATTAGGGATAATATCCTTTTTGCTCTTAATCTTGCAAATTGTTGTGAGCAGGGAAATATTATACACCATTTATACTGCGGCAATTTTGCATCAAAAGCTACAGTGAGAACTTGGCTGGATCTCATTAGCATCGCTGTATTGATACTGCCGTGTAAGATGCCCATCTGAGTTGGGTCAATTTTCCTTGGGGCTGGAGGCAGAAGCTCTCTCTCACTTGTAAACCACAGCTAACCACACAGGTACATAGCTTCACCCTTGCACCTTGAATTTTCATAATATAAGCTATTATGGATGAGAAAATACCTTGTATAGTCATAACTCTGAATAAGCCCTAATTTTCTTTCATATTTTTAGATGTATGTCCTATGACCTTTACAAGCACCTTACTTTTTGGGAAATGTTGCCATCTAGTGGCCATGTGAAGTACTAAGCAGCGGTGTGAATTTTGATAAAACTGGTAATTACATACCCTTTGAATCTAGTTGCATTCACCTGATTATGATAGCATGCATTTTTTCCATAAAAAACATTCTCATATACGAAACAGAATAATATAATAGTCAAAAATTGTACCTGTGCTGCTAAATTGTTATTGTTTGAACTCTTGTTGTCTCCAAATTCATTTCAGTACCTATTCCTGTTTTTTTTTAAATTTTTAAAATGTTAAAATAAAAATGAAGTTTGTGTTAATAGTTATCTTTGGTCACTTCTACTCTATACCAGCAATGATGGTGTTGGATCAGGTACAAGCTTTGTGTATGTATATTGATACTGCAATTTTGTACGTTCATCTGAGGTGGGGAAATTTTCCTGCAATAGAAATACTGAAATGTTTTCTCAACAGGGATATATCATATGTAATTTAAAATGGGCAAGGTACACTACAAAGGATGGGGAAGTGGACGTGATCCTGAGGGTGAGCGAAGAGGATGCGGCAAAGGTGAAACTGTGCTGGCCACGGAAGCACAACAAACGCACACATCATGTTGATGCAAGCTGGAAGCACTGCAGCACTGCTTTCGGCCAAGTGACAACGGGCTCTGCTGTAGCTAGGGATGAGCGATTATACTTGTTAGGATTCGATACTCGGCGAGTAAAGCAGTACTTGCAGTACTCGAATCCTGGGGAGTATTTCACTACTCGCCTCGCAATATTCGGCACAGCCCGCACAGTCCCCGCACAGCCCAGCACAGTCTCTGCAAGTCCCCGCACAGTCCACGCACAGCCAAGCACAGTCCCGCACAGGCCGGCACAGTGCCGCACAGCCTGGCACAGTACCTGCACAGCCCAGCACAGTCCCGCACAGCCCAGCAGTCCCGCAAAGCCCGGCACAGTCCCCGCACAGTACCTGCACAGCCCAGCACAGTCCCGCACAGCCTAGCACAGTCCCGCACAGGCCAGCACAGTCCCACACAGCCCGGCATAGTCCCCGCACAGTACCTGCAAAATCCAGCACAGTCCTGCACACACTAGCACAGTACCGCACAGGCCAGCACAGTCCCGCACAGGCCAGCACAGTCCCGCAAAGCCCGGCACAGTCCCCGCACAGTACCTGCACAGCCCAGCACAGTCCCGCACAGCTCAGCACAGTCCCGCACAGGCCAGGACAGTCCCACACAGCCCGGCATAGTCCCCGCACACTACCTGCAAAGCCCTGCACAGTCCTGCACAGCCCGGCACAGTCCCACACAGCCCGGGATAGTCCCCGCACAGTACCTGCAAAGTCCAGCACAGTCCCACACAGCCTGGCACAGTCTTCGCACAGGTCAGCACAGTACCGCACAGCCCGGCACAGTCTTTGCACAGGCCAGCACAGTCCCGCACAGCTCGGTACAGTCTTCGCACAGTCCCAGCCCAGCACACACACAGCCCATTAATCGCATTTTCCATAGACTTACATTGGACTTGCTACTCGTTACGAGTACCCGAGTATTAGGAGGTACTCATAACGAGTACAGCGAGTCCGAATATTTCACTATTCACTCATCCCTAGCTGTAGCTAATCTTCTTAGGTGACAAACCACACACAAATGCAGAGTTGTTGAAAAGTCTAACAGACCAGACTGATCTGTGGCTCTCACCCTCGAACCTACAGCAAGGCATGGTTGTAACCTGGTGACAGCTCTGAAGCTTGGCAACCTCTCTACAGCTGCGTTTGCAACTTCCAGCTTCCCAACTGGTGTGTGATGTCACCACTAGAGATGAGCGACTTTGCCTTTTTTTGGGTCGAGTCGGGTTTCATGAAACCCGACTTTCTCAAAAGTCGGGTCGAACGAAATCGGCCGATTATCGTGAAAAGTCGAAGGCCAACTGAAACATGAAACCCAATGCAAGTCAATGGGGAACCAAGGTTGGCAGGGAGTGGAGGACAGGAAACACACCTACAGTGCCCATTTTAATGCCAAAAACATCAATTCTTATTACCTAAGCTTGCCAACCTTAATTTACTTTATAATAATAGTTAGGCATTGAAAACTGGGGGTTATTTGGCTAAAGTTGGGGGGGGTAGGGCTGGCTCCAGATTTTCATGGGCCCAGGGCAAAAGAGTGTCACTGGGCTCCTTTAACACATGCCACAATTCATGATCCTCTGATACGGCAGCGAAATAGCGGTATAGTACAATGAAAAATACTTCACTTCTTACATCTCATGACTGATATCCATTTTAAATTCTCCAATAGCTCCAAAAACGGACAGTATATTACTCTATACAGTATTATGGGCACCACATAGTGCGCTATACAGAGTAATGAGACCCATATATTTCTCCATACAGAATCATTGGTCCTATATAATGTTTGAAACAGTATATGATGAGCTCCACATAATGCTACAGTATATGTTGGTCCCCATGGATGAAGTTCCACTGTGTTATGGGCCGAAATAATGCTCCATATATAATGAGCCCCATTTCTAATGCTCCAGTGCATAATGGGCCCTGTAATTGCTGCTCCAGTGTCTGATGTCCACCTTTGGAATGCTCCAGTGTATGGTGGGCCTCATATATCATTCTCCAGAGTATAGTGCTCCTCAAAAATAGCTGTCCCAACATTGAAAACAATTAAATAAGTCTCCTCGCTAGGGAATCCTTGTACTAGTCTGGACTCGTCGTCGTCCCCATTTTCCATCTCACTGCACTTGGACTGTTTAGGCAGAGGGCGTACAGACGTGATGTCATCGCGCTCTCTGACCAGAATGTCACTGTCAGGAAATGCAGAAGACGTCACGGCAGTGGAGCAGGGAGAGGTAAGTATTTCAACTTTGCAAGTGCTGTGATCCTGAGCAAGCAGGGGGGCCCACTTGTTGGCGACGGCACTGGCACAGGGCCCCTCATAGTACGGCTGTGTGTCTGACGGCGGGTGGGCCCGTGTGTCTGACGGCGGGTGGGCCCTCCCTCCCCTCCCAGGTGGGCCCTCCCTCCCCTCCCACTGGAAGAGACACTTTTGCGTACTATGAGGGGCCCTGTGCCAGTGCGTCGCCCATGAGTATGCCCCCCCACCTGCTCAAGGAACCTGCACTTTCATCTGCACCTTCCTCTTTGTCACCGTGTAAGGTGGTATAGTATGCGGGAAGGGGAACCTGAGTTTCATCAGGGTCAGATTCTGGCTGTGTAGAGTGCGAGGGGAATGTAGTGGTCTGGGTCAATGTACCAGCAGCAGCATCTAGCAGTGGCTGGGCATCAGTGCACTTGTGGCACCCCCAGGAGTATGGTCGCCACAGTGGCATTACCTTCCTCCTAGGGAGAGTGATGTCATGCTTGGGAGCAACGAAGGATATCTCTAGCAGTTCAACCAACACACAACACAGTTCGCACTCCAGGCCAGCAGGGAGACCTCTGAACCTGACTGCTGAGGGGCTGCTCTCTGTGGTCGGGAGGAGGGAAGTTAGGGCAGTCTGTGAAGGGAAGGGGAAGTGTGTGGACGTGAGAAGGGGAGCTGGAGGATGAGCAGAGTTAAGGCTCACTCCTAGCTGGAGTGCATGGTCATTATTCTGATCTCCGAGTTTGAAGGGACACTGACGGTCCTGCAGCAGAAACCGGAGGAAGTAGCAGCTGTAAATGCTCTGTTCCCAACTAAGGCTCGGAGGCCCCAGCAGCGACGTGTGTGAGCCAGAAGGAAAAGGCTACGGCTGCCAGCCATACGAGAAAGTTCCAAAAGAGAGTCAACAGGGGGAACTTCAGTGAACTCAGTTCTGCGAGTACCTCAGATAAGCGCTAGAATGGAGGCCACACTACCTATCTGCAGAGAGAGAATTCCAAATTTGCTTCCAGACTGACCAACTCCTTCTCCATCTGTACTCTGGGTCCTGGATGGCACTTACCAAGTACAGGTAAAGGAACTGCATGACTTTGTCATCTTTCTCCTGCGCCTGGCGCACGGCTCTGCTACATCCTGCACTGCACACCATCTACCAACTCTCATCTGCCCTGCGACTATGGCCCTAGCTGTTCGGGGCTTCTGCATCTTAGCTGCACCACAACATCTGTCCCAGAGACGTGACACTGCAGCGCTGATCAATCTGCTCAGAAACCACAGGTGGCGTCACGTATCATTCACCTATAAACGTTATTCACCCCTTTGCATGGACTCCCAGGGCCACGGAACGGGTCATCACCACCAACGTGACACATCCCTCTGAGACACCGGCCCGGTACCGATTAACCCCACTGCCCTGGCTGGCCACCCACACTTCATGTCAGATTCATCTTGGACTTGGGAATTCACGATTTGACTTGATAACCCAGGCATGGTATGATAGAAAGAGCTACATAGACTAATGTGAAGTGTGGCCTGCTGCATCATTCACTTTTGACCTGTTCATTTTCTGTGCATGTGTCATGTGTTCTGAATCTATTGATTTCTTGCTTATGCAAGCTTTGGGAGATCCCCGCCTCTCTCTTTTGGGACATGCACATAAAAAGCCATTTTGCCCAGCAAGCCCATACTGGGCAGCACCTTTCTGAACCCTGCTCATGAAGGTATTGTTCACATGTTCAGGTTTTAAATATATTAGATAGGACAGCTCCGAGAAGGGTATACCGTGACGTGGTGGAGTGGCTTAGCGTACATTTTTTTGCAAAAAAAGTATCCACAAAATACCCTGGTTTTGTTAACATCTTTTACTAGCACTTGCTGCTTACTGTTACATATATTTTACAACAGAGTATTTATGCAGTGGGCTTACAGTGGGGGAAGTGATGTAGCATTGCTGACTACCTTCATTCGGAGCAGGTGCACATGTGGTACGTGAGGTTTGGTAGTCCGTCCACGCTTGCAAGTGCATGGTGGTTAAATGTCTAAGCATGCAACTGGTATTCAAATTTCTCAGATTTTTCCCTCGGCTAAAGGTCTTTGCGCACTTCTTACAGATAAACTTTTCCTGATCATTAGGATTTTGTTCAAAAAAGTGCCACACTGCACTCTTCCTACTATGGAAGACATTTTGACTTGATAATCCAGGCACGGTATGTGAAAAGAGCTCCATGGAGTAATCTGTAGTGTGGCCTGCCACATCCTTCACTTTTGGTAGGGGTGAAGGACACAAGGAAAGGTGTTGTTCCTGACCAGGAGCCTCCAATGACGACTCAGTGCTTTTATTTTTTGAAAGTTCAGAAGAGGAAACAAGAGAGCTGGAGGCTGTGTCAGCAATGTAAGCCAAAACTTGTTCCTGAAGCTCCGGCTTTAAAAGTGGTTTACCTACTCCCAGAAAAGAGAGCCTTCGAGGCCTTCTGGAGCCAGATGATGATGCAGGCTCAACACCTCCTGCCTTAGGTGCTATAGTGCTTTTGCCACTACCAACAGATGCAACACCACCACCATCGGGACTAACTGGCAACCCCCGCCCACTTCCATGGCATCTTCCACCATACTTGCTCATTTTTGTGAAAATGTACCCAAAATACCAGCAGTTATATGGTACTGTAAAACAAGGTAGAAGGTGAATCTACTATTGGTGAGATTTTGAATCTCACTATAGATTTGAGGACGCTGAACTATTGTCTCGGGCCCAGTGGAGATTACTAGAGTTGAGCGAAACGGGTCGGTCAATTTTAAAAGTCGCCGACTTTCGCAAAAGTCGGGTTTCATGAAACGAAACCTGACCATAGCGTGAGGTCGGCGACCATGGCGCCAAAGTCGCAATTTAAATGATGCTTCAGCGCCCTTTTTCAGCCAATGATGGAGGACGCACACTGTGGGCAACGCGATGACATAGGTAGTGGTCACCACCATCTTTGAGAAGGGCACGCAAGTGATTGGCTTGCTCTGCGTGGCGTCACAGGGGCTATAAAAGGGCGTGCACGCCGACCGCCATCTTACTTCTGCTGATCTCAGAATAGGGAGAGCTGCTGCTGCTGCTGATTCTGTAGGGAGAGTGTTAGGCAGGGAAGAAGATACAAAAAACTGCTTCTGCTGCTATCGATTTTGCCTGTACAACACACCAGTTAGTGTGCAGTGCAAGGGGAGGCTATATTTTGGTGCATCAGCTCTGTTGGTTATTAGGCTGCCTTATAAGGCTCCCTAATGGCTGCATTGCTGTTTTCACACTGCTGTGCAACCTGCTTTTTTAAAAGAAAAAATACTTTTCTTCCTCTTTTTTGCCGAGTTACCAAGCGTTCTTTTTTCCACACTTTTGTGTGCAGCAGTCCTGCTTATTAGGCTGCCTGCTGCCATACTTGGGACTGAGAGCATCATTGTCAGCTTGCTAAAATCTCTATGGAGATTCAAATTCTCCCCAGTCCTATATAGACATTTTATACACCATCCAATTCCAGCCTGTTATATTGAGGTGTAATCTACACTGGGCCTGAGATATTAGTTCAGTGTCCTCAAGTCTGTAGGGAGATTCAAATTCTCCCCAGTCCTATATAGACATTTTATACACCATCCAATTTCAGCCTGTTATATTGAGGTGTAATCTACACTGGGCCTGAGATAATAGTTCAGTGTCCTCAAGTCTGTAGGGGGATTCAAATTCTCCCCAATACTATATACACCTTGTACCTTGTTTTACAGTACCATATTGCTGGTGGTATTTTGGGTACATTTTCCCCAAAATGAGGAAGTGTGTTGGAAGAGGCAGTGGAAGTGGGTGGGGGTTGCCAGCTGGTAATGATGGTGTTGGTAGTGGTGGTGGATCTGCTGGTAGTGGCAAAAGCACAATAGCACCTAATTGCAGGAGGTGTTGAGCCTGCGTCATCGTCTGGCTCCACAAGGCCTCGAAGGCTCCCTTTTCTGGGAGTAGGTAAACCGCTTTTAAAGCCGGAGCTTCAGGAACAAGTTTTGTCTTACATTGCTGACACAGCCTCCAGCTCTATCGCCTCCTCTTCTGAACTTTCAAAAAATAAAAGCACTGAGTCGTCATTGGAGGCTAATGGTCAGGAACCACACCTTTCCTTGTGTCCTTCACCCCTGCCAAAAGTAAAGGATGCGGCAGGCCACACTACAGATTACTCCATGGAGCTCTTTTCACATACCATGCCTGGGTTATCAAGTCAAATCGTGAATTACCCAATCCAAGATGAATCTGACATGGAGTGCACTGATGCAAAGCCACTGCTAAATCTATCTGCTGGTACATTCACTCAGAGCACTACATTGCCCTCGCAGTGTACTGAGCCAGAATGTGACCCTGATGAAACTCAGGTGCCCCTTCCCACATACTTTACCACCTTACATGGTGACACAGAGGAAGGTGCACATGACATTGAAGAGGAGATGATGGATGTCCCAGTTGTTGACCCAGATTGGCATCCATTGGGGGAAGAGGGTGCCGCTGCCAATAGCTCAGAAGAGGAGGAGGAGCATCCGCAGCAGGCATCGACATCACAACAGCTGTTATCTGGCAGGCCCAGAGCAGTCCAAAAATGGGTTACAAAAACCAAAAGAGTTGCAGGACAGCTAGGTCAGACGGTCAAATTAGCACAGCGTGCAAGGCCTCAAAATGTCTTCCATAGTAGGAAGAGTGCAGTGTGGCACTTTTTTGAACAAAATCCTAATGATCAGGCAAAGGTTATCTGTAAGAAGTGCGCAAAGACCTTTAGCCGAGGGAAAAATCTGAGAAATTTGAATACCAGTTGCATGCTTAGACATTTAACGACCATGCACTTGCAAGCGTGGATGGACTTCCAAACCTCACGTACCACAAGTGCACCTGCTCCCAATGAAGGTAGTCAGCAACGCTACATCGGTTCCCCCACTGTAAGCCCACCGGATCGCACACAACCAGCAGCAAATGTTGAGGTGTCATCGCAAGGACAAAGCAGTCAGGGAATCACAATGTTATTGCTACGAAAGACTGAATCTAGGCCATCAGAAAGAACACCAACTCCATCACCATCATCAACCCTCTATCAGTCCGCCCTGTCCACCGCTAGTTCCACCACATGCAGCTCTCAAGTCCAGCTCACCCTACCAGAGACTATAAGTAGGACAAGAAAGTACTCATCCTCTCATCCACGTACACAGGGTTTGAACGCCCACATTGCCAAACTAATCTCGTTAGAAATGATGCCCTACCGGTTGGTTGAAAGCGAAGCTTTCCGCGAACTCATGGCCACACTATGACCTACCCAGTTGGCACTTCTTTTCTCGCAAAGCCATCCCAGCCCTCCACCTTCATGTGAAAGACCGTATTGTCCATGAACTCAAGCAATCAGTGAGTGGAAAGGTGCACCTCACAACAGATGCATGGTCCAGTAGGCATGGCCAGGGCCGTTACGTGTCCTTCACTGCGCACTGGGTTAATGTGGTGGATGCAGGGTCCACAGGGGACAGCGTCGGTGGGACAGTGCTGCCTACCCACGGCATAGGAAGCAGTTGGCTGTAGGCGTTCGACCCTCCTCCTCCTCCAGAAACGAAAGCTCGTCCACAGAGCGCAGTCGCACAAGCACTCCATCCGCAGCTGCCAGTGTTGCACACAAGGTGTCCCACTATCGAACAGCTAGTGGTAAGCATCAGCAGGCTGTGTTGAAGATGATGTGTTGGGGCGACAGACACACCGTGACAAACTGAGTCATGGCTGGGCAGTCTACATCTTGAGGTAGGCAAGGTAGTTAGTGATACCGGCCGGAATTTTGTGGCAGCCATAGCCCTTTCAAAACTCTGACACATACGTTGCCTGGCTCACACCTTGAGCCTGGTGGTGCAGTGCTTCCTCAATAATTATCTGGAGTTAACAGGACTGCTCCTGAAGGTCCGATGACTGTGCTCACTCATCCGCCGGTCGCCCGTACACTCCAGTCGTATGCAGAAGCTGCAGTGATTGCTCCAACTTCCCAAGCACCGCCTAATTATCGACGTTGCAACAAGGTGAAACTCCACCCTGCACATGGTTGAGAGGCTGTGCGAACAGAGGCAGGCTGTAATGCATTTGTGGAAGGATACACGGCCAATCACTTTGAGGGCAGACATGGAGTTGTCGGGTGTGCAGTGGTCGAAGCTGAAAGACCTCTGTAAAGTCCTTCAGTGTTTTGAGGAATGCACACGACTGGTAAGCGCAGACGACGCCATCATAAGCATGAGCATCCCACTTATGCGTCTGCTCATGCAAACCTTGACGCACATTAAGGAGCAGGCGTCTGCAGCTGAGGAGGATGAGGAAGAGGAGGAGGGAAGCCTTGATGACAGTCAGCCATTGTCTGCTCCGGTACCTCTCCTGGACGAGGTGGAGGAAGAAGCGGAAGAGGAGGAGGAGGATGCTGATGGGGATGATTGTTTAGGGGAGGAGGATGCTTCTCATGGGGCAAGAGAAAATGTTGGCGTGGCAAGGTCTGGTACAGGGTTTGTGCGTGACTGGAGGGATGTGGATTTGCCAGAAAGTGCTCCTCCACCCAGCACTCGCAGTGCATCATTGACACCTGGAACTTTGGCCCACATGTCAGATTATGCCTTGCAGATCCTAAAAAGGAACCCCCACATTGCCAAAATGATGAACGATGATGACTACTGGTTGGCCAGCATCCTGGATCCACACTATAAAGACAAATTTCATAATATTATGCCACAGGAGAACCTTGACCTAATATTGTCTAACAAACAAGCAACTCTGGTAAACCGTTTGTTTGAGGCATTCCCAGCACACAGCAGCGGTGATGGTTCTCCAACAAGCCGTAGGGGGCAACATGGAAGAGGTGTTCGTGGTGCACACATCAGAAGTGGCGTTGGAGACAGGGGTTTCATGACCATGTTGTGGACTGATTTTTCAAGTCCCGCTTACATGACTGGTAATACTGCATCGATTGAAAGTGACAGGAGACAGCAGTTGTCAACTATGGACGCCTGGCCTGAATTGGCACAATATGCCTTACAGGAGCTCGCTTTCCCTGCTGCTAGTGTGCTATAGGAAAGAGTCTTCAGTGCTGCTGGCTCAATCCTGACAGAAAAAAGGACCCATCAGTCGACCCAAAATGTTGATGATCTAACCTTCATTAAAATGAACTATGTATGGGTTTCAAAGGATTTTGTCCCACCTTCCCCTGATGACACATAGATTGCGAGAAAAATGGCTCGCTTTTGTCCGCCTCTTCCTCGGACTTCTCCAATTCCTGCATTTGCAGCTGCTGAATGGCCAACATCAACATATGCCATTTTTTAAACCTCCCTAACTGGGCTGCCTCCCCCCCCATGGCCGGGGTCACCACCTAGCGCACGCAAGCGTGCGAGTGCCTTTGCCCTGGACAGGTGGGTGGGCCGACTCTTGGGCGCCGGCACTGGCACAGGGTCCCTCATAGTGCAATCAAGTGTCTCTGACGGTGGGGGTGCACACCCGCCGTCAGACACACTGGCGTACTATGAGGGGCCCAGTGCCAGTACCGACGCCCACGAGTGGGCCCCCCTTGCTTGGGCAGGGCCCCAGCATTTGCAATATTTACCTCTCCCTGCTCCTCTGCTGTGTAGTCTGGGCTGTCAAATCCTTCCCTGGGACTGCCACTACAAACTTGGTGAACTGATAGATGATGGTTAAGACGTAGCTATGCCCTGTCCTGCTGGCCGGGCTCTAGCTTCAGATGATCATTGGCTTCCATTTCTTATGGATGTTGACTCACAATGAGATATGCAGTGGTGGTTTATCATCAGCTTTCACAGTTTTCCTACTCACAGACGTGTGACATTCCTGCCCACATTTTTAAATGTGCCCTCTCATGCCAATCCAATAGAATCGCCTAGAGCCTGTGGCTTCTGTCTTTTGCACTCCAAAGTTACCTGACAGATCATGATAGGCAGTGAGGACCATGTCTATATCTCTCCCTGTGATCAAAATTTGATGGAGATGAGTAACGGTGATGGGCTCAACGGTTCTGCGATACAGCAACCCTTTCTTCACAAAGAACTGTTTTCGCTGTCTCCACACACAAAGTAATTGAGGGTCAACATCGCCTCTGAGAATTCTCCCGGGATTTTTACCCCTGATTAGTAATTCCTAAATTTCTGCAATCACTCGACTTTATGGCTGTACTTTTATCCATCTCGTTTCCTCTTGCGGAGAGTCTGGACTGTCTTACTGAGACTGAAATATATATGAAGATTTAAAAATATCCCAACAGTGTATACTGGTGTATGCTTCAAAAACATTTCCTTTTTTCTACTTTTTAGATTGTTGTCTAATCCATAGTGAGGCTGTGAGTGTCTTTGTCGGACTCCGGTAATAAACACGGAGATTTTAAATGTTTAAACTATGCTATATATACCCGTTATCCGGTGATACTGTACCCTTTCTCAACTTTCTGCAATCTTGTCGAATCCATACGTGGCGCCCCTGAGGCTTCAGTCGCCACAGAGGTACTGCACCTTCTCCTAAGGTGTAGTGCCCCACCATCCAGGTAGGCTGGGAGCTCCTTTCCGCATTCCAACACTTGCACCCCACACACAGGATAGTTCAGCAGGGACCCATCCATGCTTTATGCTGGAAAGGTCATAGGGTGCCTTTTGTGGTCCTTGGCTTCGTAACACGAGAGGTGCTGGGGAGGCGGGTGGAGTTAGATATAAAAGAGAGGGAAGGTGTAGGATTTCAAGTCAGTCTGGGGTGAGGCCGAGAGAGAGAGAGCAGGCTGACAGTAGGTCAGCCTGAGAGGAGCTCAAGGCGGAGGAAGGCAGTCAGTCAGGAGAGGCTGAGGACTGGTCTTAGTGGAACGAGCTCCCTAGGGAAGGAAGAGAAAGAGAAAGAGACGTAGACTGGAGACTACAGATTCCATAAGAGAGATAGAGCAGATCGGAACGAAGGAGAATAGAAGGACGGTGGGATGCAGGTTGCGAAAGAGAGAGAACCCTTCCAGTCCAGAGAGCGCAAAGGCCGGGGCCCAGTCCCCGAGGTTGATTGGATCTTTATGTCCGGCAACAGACACCGGAGGAGTAGTGAGCCGCTAACACCTTGCTCCCATCATAGACTTGGGACACAACAGCAATTGAATAGAAAGCCGGGACGCAGTGAGGAGTCCCAGAAGCAGGCTACAGCTGTCTGTCATACAAGTAAAGACTAGGAACACCTAGAGAGAAGCATTCCAGGGTAACTAAGTACTGGAGTGCTTCGCACCTAAAGGCGCATTGGAGGAGTCGTTCAGTAAGGTACATGTTGGCAGAGTGTGGAAGGGAGAATCCTATCCTGCCTGGAGGTTGGCCGGAGCCCTGAGCTGGAGAACACAGTACGGAGGCAGGTAGGTGTGTGAACTGCAAACAGTGAGTAAAGCTTTGGAACCGCATACTCTGGTGTCCTCCAGTTATTCCCGCACCACTACACTTGGGTACCAGCATCCATACCATTGTGCACCTCTCCTCATCCATTTCACCTACACTGCCCTGGGACTACAGCTCCACCTGTGGGGAGCTATACCATTTCTGCTGCACCACACCATCAGTCCCAGTGGATCTGTATGCAGCGTTGGCTTACCATCTTACTTGCCAAACACCACGGGTGGCGTCACGAACTATTCTAATAAACTTTAACACCATTAACATCACCGCCATTGATATTGGGCGCCCAGGGCCACGGACCGGGTCACCGCTGCTGTGACACATTCCCACCTTGACACCGACCCGGTACCGAGTACCCCGCTGCCCTGGGTGTGCGAGGGTGACCCACATACTGTGCCTGAGACCATCTGAGTCTGCCTCCTGATTACAGATGAGTGGTGTTTGAGTGGAACTGTTTGCCAAGTTCAAATTCTAGCTGTTTTAGGTGGTGTTAGATCCTTTCGTCGATCTACAAAAGTTTGATTAAAATTCGGCTGTTCGAGTTTCCAATCGAAAACCTTTTTGTTAAACAAAAGAGGTTCTTTTTTTTCACATTAATAATGGTTTTCAATGATAAAAGACAGTTTTAGAGCATAGTAGCGGTGTCTGGTAGCCAGCGGTGTAGTACACCTGTGAAGGAGCTACACCGTGTGTGTTTCTAATAATTTTTTACTGCATATTGTCCTGAAAATCCTTTTGGGCCTAGTAACTGTGTCTGCTACTCAGAAGAGGAGCCCACCCGTGAACCGAGCTATGCCGCCTGTTTATGAAAGAACCAGTTTTTGACTGCATTTACACTACTTAATACTTTGGGCCTAGTAACTGTGTATGCTACTCAGCAGAGTTGGCCACCCGTGAACCAAGCTATGCTGCCTGTTTATGTAAGATCTGTGTGCTACTCAGCAGAGCCCAGCTGTTAAGCAAGCTACAGCACCTGTGGTTTGGACACTTAATTTTTTCACATTCTTTCCGGAATGCCGTTTAGGCCTAATTCCGGAATTACGGTTGACCTGCACTTACTGGGAAATGCTTGTTCGCGGGGAAGAATTGTAATCCCAGATCCCCATCACTAATGGGGTTCAGCGTGTTATCCGCACCTGTAAGCGATACACGCTGGTCCTTTCATTGTAGCACGCGTGCAGCCCCGGACATGTAAGGGCATGATAGACCTGTTATTGGCCAATCTCGTGTGCCAGAGCCTCGCGCGTCCCTCTAGAAAGCTGGACGCGGACCGCGGGGGCATGCCGGAGTCTCTTTCGTTAACGGAATTAAGCTTGCAATCTGTGCAGCTTTTTTGTGGATGGCATGGTTGAGGTTGCCCGTGTTGAGTGCAATTAAGCCGCAGGCTCCACTCCTGGTGGTGCCCTTCTGGACATTCCTTTAAGGTTCAGCTTTGCAACCATACTGCCCCCGGAAACCAAACAC
Source organism: Dendrobates tinctorius (assembly GCF_039654945.1). Classification (NCBI taxonomy): domain Eukaryota; kingdom Metazoa; phylum Chordata; class Amphibia; order Anura; family Dendrobatidae; genus Dendrobates; species Dendrobates tinctorius. The sequence goes on along the minus strand of NW_027361696.1, from coordinate 9,572,075 downwards.
TTTTCCTGACAGTGACATTCTGGTCAAAGAGCGCGATGGCATCACGTCTGTACGCCCTCTGCCTAAACAGTCCAAGTGCAGAGAGATGGAAGATGGGGACGACGAGGAGTCCAGACTAGTACAGGGATTCCCTAGCGAGGAGACTTATTTAATTTTTTTAAAGGTTGGGAGCAATTTTTGGGGAGCATGATACTCTGGAGAATGATATCTGGGGCAAACCATACACTGGAGCATTCCAAAGGTGGACATCAGTCACTGGAGCAGCATTATACACTGGAGCATTAGAAATGGGACCCATTATATATGGAGCATTATTTGGGCCCATAAGACACTGGAGCTTCATCCATGGTGAACAACATATACTGTAGCATTATGTGGAGCTCATCATATACTGTATCGGACATTATATGGGATCAATGATTCTGTATGGAGAAATATATGGGCCTCATTACTCTGTATGGCACACTATGCGGTGGCCATAATACTGTATGGAGGAATATACTGTCTGTTTTTGGAGCTATTGGAGAATTTAAAATGGATATCAGTCATATGATGTATGAATTGAAGTAGTTTTCATTGTACTGTACCGTTATTTCTCTGCCATATCAAAGGATCATGAATTGTGTCATGTGTTAAAGGAGCCCAGTGACACTCTTTGGCCCTGGGCCCACGAAAATCTGGAGCCAGCACTACCCCCCCCCCACAACTTTAGCCAAATAACCCCCAGTTTTCAATGCCTAACTATTATTATAGAGTAAATTAAGGTTGACAAGCTTAAGGAATAAGAATTGATGCTTTTGGCATTAAAATGGGCACTTTAGGTGTGTTTCCTGTCCTCCACTCACTGCCGACTTTTCTTCCCCATTGACTTACATTGGGTTTCGTGTTTCAGTCGGCCTTCGACTTTTCACGATAATCGGCCGATTTCATTCGACCCGACTTTTGCGAAAGTCAGGTTTCGTGAAACCCGACTCGACCCGAAAAAAGGCAAAGTCGCTCATCTCTAGAGATTACACCTCAATGTAACAGACTGAAATTGGATGGTGTATGACAAGGTGTAGGGTGTCTACAGGATTGGTGAGAATTTGAATCTCACTATCGATTTGAGGACGCTGAACTATTGTCTCAGGCCCAGTAGAGATTACACCTCAATGTAACAGGCTGAAATTGGATGGTGAATGACAAGGTGGAGGCTGTCTATTGGATTGGTGAGAATTTGAATCTCAGTATAGATTTGAGGACGCAGAACTATTGTCTTTGGCCCAGGAGAGATTACACCTCAATGTAACAGGCTGAAATTGGATGGTGTATGACAAGGTGGAGGGTGTCTATAGGACTGGTGAGAATTTGGATCTCACTAGAGATTTGAGGACGCTGAACTATTGTCTCAGGCCCAGTAGAGATTACACCTCAATGTAAAGGCTGAAATTGGATGGTGAATGACAAGGTGGAGGTTGTCTACAGGATTGGTGAGATTTTGAAGATCACTATAGATTTGAGGATACAGAACTATTGTCTCAGGACCAGTAGAGATTACACCTCAATGTAACAGGCTGAAATTGGATGGTGAATGACAAGGTGGAGGGTGTCTATAAGATTGGTGAGACTTTGAATCTCACTATAGATTTGAGGATGCAGAACTATTGTCTCTGGTCCAGGAGAGATTACACATCGATGTAACAGGCTGAAATTGGATGGTGTATGACAAGGTGGAGGGTGTCTATAGGATTGGAGAGAATTGGGATCTCACTATAGATTTGAGGACGCTGAACTATTGTCTCAGGCCCAGTAGAGATTACACCTCAATGTAACAGGCTGAAATTGGATGGTGAATGACAAGGTGGAGGGTGTCTATAGGATTGGTGAGACTTTGAATCTCACTATAGATTTGAGGATTTGAGGACGCAGAACTATTGTCTCTGGTGGAGGAGAGATTACACATCGATGTAACAGGCTGAAATTGGATGGTGTATGACAAGGTGTAGGGTGTCTATAGGATTGGTGAGAATTTGAATCTCGCTATAGATTTGAGGACGCTGAACTATTGTCTCAGGACCAGTAGAGATTACACCTCAATGTAACAGGCTGAAATTGGATGGTGAATGACAAGGTGGAGGGTGTCTATAGGATTGGAGAGTTTGAATCTCAGTATAGATTTGATGACGCAGAACTATTGTCTCTGGCCCAGGAGAGATTACACATCAATGTAACAGGCTGAAATTGGATGGTGTATGACAAGGTGGAGGGTGTCTATAGGATTGGTGAGAATTTGGATCTCACTAGAGATTTGAGGACGCTGAACTATTGTCTCAGGCCCAGTAGAGATTACACCTCAATGTAACAGGCTGAAATTGGATGGTGAATGACAAGGTGGAGGTTGTCTACAGGATTGGTGAGATTTTGAATATCACTATAGATTTGAGGATGCAGAACTATTGTCTCAGGCCCAGTAGAGATTACACCTCAATGTAACAGGCTGAAATTGGATGGTGTAAGACAAGGTGTAGGGTGTCTATAGGATTGGTGAGAATTTGAATCTCACTATAGATTTGAAGACGCTGAACTATTGTCTCAGGCCCAGTAGAGATTACACCTCAATGTAACAGGCTGAAATTGGATGGTGTATGACAAGGTGGAGGGTGTCTATAGGATTTGTGAGAATTTGAATCTCACTATAGATTTGAGGACGCTGAACTATTGTCTCAGGCCCAGTAGAGATTACACCTCAATGTAACAGACTAAAATTGGATGGTGAATGACAAGGTGTTGGGTGTCTATAGAATTGGTGAGAATTTGAATCTCACTATAGATTTGAGGACGCTGAACTATTGTCTCAGGCCCAGTAGAGATTACACCTCAATGTAACAGGCTGAAATTGGATGGTGTATGACAAGGTGTAGGGTGTCTATAGGATTGGTGAGAATTTGAATCTCACTATAGATTTGAGGACGATGAACTATTGTCTCAGGCCCAGTAGAGATTACACCTCAATGTAACAGGATGAAATTGGATGGTGTATGAAAAGGTGAAGGGTGTCTATGGGATTGGTGAGAATTTGAATCTCACTATAGATTTGAGGATGCTGAACTATTGTCTCAGGCCCAGTAGAGATTACACCTCAATGTAACAGGCTGAAATTGGATGGTGAATGACAAGGTGGAGGGTGTCTATAGGATTGGTGAGACTTTGAATCTCACTATAGATTTGAGGATTTGAGGACGCAGAACTATTGTCTCTGGTCGAGGAGAGATTACACATCGATGTAACAGGCTGAAATTGGATGGTGTATGACAAGGTGGAGGTTGTCTACAGGATTGGTGAGATTTTGAATATCACTATAGATTTGAGGATGCAGAACTATTGTCTCAGGCCCAGTAGAGATTACACCTCAATGTAACAGGCTGAAATTGGATGGTGTAAGACAAGGTGTAGGGTGTCTATAGGATTGGTGAGAATTTGAATCTCACTATAGATTTGAAGACGCTGAACTATTGTCTCAGGCCCAGTAGAGATTACACCTCAATGTAACAGGCTGAAATTGGATGGTGTATAACAAGGTGGAGGGTGTCTATAGGATTTGTGAGAATTTGAATCTCACTATAGATTTGAGGACGCTGAACTATTGTCTCAGGCCCAGTAGAGATTACACCTCAATGTAACAGACTAAAATTGGATGGTGTATGACAAGGTGTTGGGTGTCTATAGAATTGGTGAGAATTTGAATCTCACTATAGATTTGAGGACGCTGAACTATTGTCTCAGGCCCAGTAGAGATTACACCTCAATGTAACAGGCTGAAATTGGATGGTGTATGACAAGGTGTAGGGTGTCTATAGGATTGGTGAGAATTTGAATCTCACTATAGATTTGAGGACGATGAACTTTTGTCTCAGGCCCAGTAGAGATTACACCTCAATGTAACAGGCTGAAATTGGATGGTGAATGACAAGTTGAAGGGTGTCTCTAGGATTGGTGAGATTTTGAATCTCACTATAGATTTGAAGACGCTGAACTATTGTCTCTGGCCCAGGAGAGAATACACCTCAATGTAACAGGCTGAAATTGAATGGTGTATGACAAGGTGGAGGGTGTCTATAGGATTCGTGAAAATTTGGATCTCACTAGAGATTTGAGGATGCAGAACTATTGTCTCAGGCCTAGTAGAGATTACACCTCAATGTAACAGACTGAAATTGGATGGTGTATGACAAGGTGTAGGTTGTCTATAGGATTGGTGAGAATTTGAATCTCGCTATAGATTTGAGGACGCTGAACTATTGTCTCAGGCCCAGTAGAGATTACACCTTAATGTAACAGGCTGAAATTGGATGGTGTATGAAAAGGTGAAGGGTGTCTATGGGATTGGTGAGAATTTGAATCTCACTATAGATTTGAGGATGCTGAACTATTGTCTCAGGCCCAGTAGAGATTACACCTCAATGAAACAGGCTGAAATTGGATGGTGAATGACAAGGTGGAGGGTGTCTATAGGATTGGTGAGACTTTGAATCTCACTATAGATTTGAGGATTTGAGGACGCAGAACTATTGTCTCTGGTCGAGGAGAGATTACACATCGATGTAACAGGCTGAAATTGGATGGTGTATGACAAGGTGGAGGGTGTTTATAGGATTGGTGAGAATTTGGATCTCACTAGAGATTTGAGGACGCTGAACTATTGTCTCTGGCCCAGGAGAGATTACACCTCAATGTAACAGGCTGAAATTGGATTGTGTATGACAAGGTGGAGGGTGTCTATAGGATTGGTGAGAATTTGGATCTCACTAGAGATTTGAGGACGCTGAACTATTGTCTCAGGCCCAGTAGAGATTACACCTCAATGTAACAGGCTGAAATTGGATGGTGAATGACAAGGTGGAGGGTGTCTATAGGATTGGTGAGAATTTGAATCTCAGTATAGATTTGAGGACGCAGAACTATTGTCTCTGGCCCAGTAGAGATTACACCTCAATGTAACAGGCTCAAATTGAATGGTGAATGACAAGGTGGAGGGTGTCTATAGGATTGGTGAGACTTTGAATCTCACTATAGATTTGAGGATGCAGAACTATTATCTCTGGTCCAGGAGAGATTACACATCGATGTAACAGGCTGAAATTGGATGGTGTATGACAAGGTGGAGGGTGTCTATAGGATTGGTGAGAATTTGAATATCACTATAGATTTGAGGATGCTGAACTATTGTCTCAGGGCCAGTACAGATTACACCTCAATGTAACAGGCTGAAATTGGATGGTGAATGACAAGGTGGAGGGTGTCTATAGGATTGGTGAGAATTTGAATCTCAGTATAGATTTGAGGACGCAGAACTATTGTCTCTGGCCCAGGAGAGATTACACCTCAATGTAACAGGCTGAAATTGGATGGTGTATGACAAGGTGGAGGGTGTCTATAGGATTGGTGAGAATTTGGATCTCACTATAGATTTGAGGACGCTGAACTATTGTCTCAGGCCCAGTAGAGATTACACCTCAATGTAACAGGCTGAAATTGGATGGTGTATGACAAGGTGAAGGGTGTCTCTAGGATTGGTGAGATTTTGAATCTCACTATAGATTTGAGGATGCAGAACTATTGTCTCAGGCCCAGTAGAGATTACACCTCAATGTAACAGACTGAAATTGGATGGTGTATGACAAGGTGTAGGGTGTCTATAGGATTGGTGAGAATTTGAATCTCGCTATAGATTTGAGGACGCTGAACTATTGTCTCAGGCCCAGTAGAGATTACACCTTAATGTAACAGGCTGAAATTGGATGGTGTATTAAAAGGTGGAGGGTGTCTAAGGGATTGGTGAGAATTTGAATCTCACTATAGATTTGAGGATGCTGAACTATTGTCTCAGGCCCAGTAGAGATTGCACCTCAATGTAACAGGCTGAAATTGGATGGTAAATGACAAGGTTGAGGGTGTCTATAGGATTGGTGAGATTTTGAATCTCAGTATAGATTTGAGGACGCAGAACTATTGTCTCTGACCCAGGAGAGATTACACCTCAATGCAGTAGGCTGAAATTGGATGGTGTATGACAAGGTGGAGGGTGTCTATAGGATTGGTGAGAATTTGAATCTCACTATAAATTTGAGGACGCTGAACTATTGTCTCAGGCCCAGTAGAGATTACACCTCAATATAACAGACTGAAATTGGATGGTATATAACAAGGTGTAGGGTGTCTATACGATTGGTGAGAATTTGAATCTCACTATAAATTTGAGGACTCTGAACTATTGTCTCAGGCCCAGTAGAGATTACACCTCAATGTTACAGGCTGAAATTGGATGGTGTATGACAAGGTGGAGGGTGTCTATAGGATTGGTGAGAATTTGGATCTCACTAGAGATTTTAGGAGGCTGACAATGATGCTCTCAGTCCAAGTATGGACGCAGGCAGCCTAATAAGCAGGACTGCTGCACAGTACACACACAAAAGGGTGGAAAAATGAACGCTTGGTAACTGTGCAGAAAAGAGGAAGTAAAGTATTTTTGCTTTTAAAAAAGCAGTTTGCACAGCAGTGTGCAAACAGCAATGCAGCTATCAGGGAGCCTTATAAGGCAGCCTAATAACCAACAGAGCTGATGCACAAAGTGTTGTGTTGTAAGTGGAAATCGCTAACAGCAGAAGCAGTTTTTTTGTTCTTCTTCCCTGCCTAAAGCTCTCCCTACAGAATCAGGAACAGCAGCAGCTCTCCCTATGCTAAGATCGGCATAAGTAAGATGGCGGTCGGCGTTCACGCCCTTTTATAGCCCCTGTGACGCCACACAAAGCCAGCCAATCACTTGCATGCCCTTCTCAAAGATGGTGGTGACCGATGCCTATGTCATCGCATTGCCCACAGTGTGCGTACTCCATCATTTGCTGAAAAAGGGCGCTGGAAGCATCTTTTGAAACGCGACTTTGACGCTCTGGTCGCCGACCTCGTGGCTGACCTCACGCTATAGTCGGGTTTCGTTTCATGAAACCCGACTTCAGCGAAAGTCGCCGACTTTTGAATATCATGACCCGTTTCGCTCAACTCTTGTCACCACAAGTTGGAACTCAAAGTTACATATGTTGGCAAGGCTTTGTGAGCAGAAGAGGGTAGTAGCTGAATACCAGCTACACCATGCTTGTCAGTATTCTGGTCAGCCTCCGCACATAAGAGCTGATGAGTCAGCATGGATGTCTGATATCTGTGCAGTTCTCCATAACTTTGATGACTCGACCAAGATTAGGAGTGGCGATGACACTTCTCTGTTTACTTAGATGCTCGCTGTTCACAATTAAAGATGAAGCTTTGCAGGAAGAGCAAGTTGAGATGGAGATTGAAAGTATACATTTAGGAGGCCGTAATGGCACAGCGAATATAAAAAATATGACTGCCCCATATGAGAATGCCTTGGCGTGGCAGGGTGGCTTGAAGAATTGATCAATTGTTTGCTTAATGTCTAATTTTTGAAGTACAGTTAGAAATCAATATGTTCATATGCACTTTATGTATTACATTCTGACCATAGGCAGCGCTGGCTTCTTCCCTTTTTTTCATTTGATACTGGTTGTGGCTGACCACCACAGTTTGCCGTGAATGCTGGGTTATACACACCATTCTTTCTTTCTGTCTTCATTGCTATTGATCTAGGCTGCTGTACACACATACAACAGCCCTGCCCCAGGCTCTATATGATTGTGCACCTGTGTCTGGGCCTGTTTCACCCTTCATCTGTGGTTGCTGGTTTGGCAGTGTGGAGGTTGGACCTGAAATGTCTACATCCAGACCTGGTCAACCTTTATATGCATTTGCCCTTTCTGGCGCCGTGGGAGTGATTCAGATACGCTTCAGGTACAGTTTGCATTTAATGTGGTCTTGCTTTTAATACATTTAGGAGGCCATAATGGCACATCGAATATAAAAAACCTAGAGTAGGACTGCCCCATATGAGAATGTTGTGGCGGGGTGGCTCAAAGAATTGATCAATTGTTTGCTAAATGTCTCATTTTTGAAGTACAGTTAGAAATCAATATGTACATATGCACTTTATGTATTGTGTTTTAACCATAGGCAGTGCTGTCTTCTTCCTTTTCTTTCATTTGATATTGGTTGTGGCTGACCACCACAGTTTGCCGTGCGCGCTGGGTTATGCACGCCATTCTTTCTGTCTTCATTGTGAATGATCAAGGCTGCTGTGCACACATGCAGCAGCCCTGCCCTGCCCCAGGCTCTATTTGATTGTGCACCAGTGTCTGGGCCTGTTTCACTCTTCATCTGTGGTTGCTGGTTTGGCAGTGTGAAGGTTAGACCTGAAATGTCTATGTCTGGTCAACCTTTATCTGCGCTCGCCCTTTCTGGCGCCATGGTTTGGCAGTGTGGAGGTTGGACCTGAAATGTCTCTGTCTGGACCTGGTCAACTTTTATCTGCACTCGCCCTTTCTGGCGCCATGAGAGTGATTCAGATACGCTTCAGATATATTTTACAGAGGCCGTAATGGCACAGCCAATATAAAAAGAGTAGCGTAGGACTGCCCCATATTAGAATGTCTTGGCGTGGCGGGGTGGCTCATAGAATTGATCAATTGTTTGCTAAATGTCTCATTTTTGAAGTACAGAGAAATCAATATGTGCATAAGCACTTTATGTATTGCGTTCTGACCATAACAGGACAGTCTGGCACGAACAGAGGGCAGTGTGCAGCCAGGCAGAGGAGTGCTCTGTCCTGGGAGCATCAGCAGCATGCAGGCCAGTGTTCACTGTCTCCTGCCGCCAGCAGCGAGGACCAGACAGAGGGAGAGAGGAACTTGCAGTGTGTGCCCGGTGACTACAGAGATTGGTGCAGTGTGTGCCCCGCAACTACCAGATAACAAGGCGCCGTATGCTCAATGTCCGTGAGTACAGTGCATGTGCCACATAAGAGTGACCGGGTACGGGACAGACATTTGCGCCCTGATTTCTACTTGTGTATATTTGCCGAGCCACGTTGGGCTCATACAGGACTGTGGCCTGCAACCTTGTCAGCCATTGCAGCATATGGACTAGGCTCTGCGGAAGGTACCGAAGACCGACTGCTACCTCTAGAAGACGAGGTATTGCTGTCTACAGGAACCCACTATAAAAGACAGCGTGCCTGCCATTGTCGGCGCTGTTGACTTCCTAGTCTGAGGGACTACCGACTTGTTAACCGTATTCACCGGAACCGCCGTTACCTGATCCTTTACTCTTGAACTCTGCATATCCTTTTGCAATTAGACTGTTTATTCCCCTGTTTAACCCATTACCTCCCTGTGTGGGGTATTCCCTGTTCATTAAAAATTGTTAACCCTTGCTCTGCCTCCTGTCTGCCACTGCATCCCGCAAACTGCTTACATGATAAGAGTAGAAGGAGGAACAGGAGCTGGTTGACTGCGCTACAGACAGTAGTACCCACACCATCTTCATCCCATCTAATCAGTGTGGATGGCCTGAAAACAATGAGGAGAGAGAAGACGAGGGAGAGGACAACATGGGCACTTTCTTTGTAGTGACAGGGAAGTCTTGGTTGCTGGCAGTATGGCACACAAGGCTGAGATCATGTCCCGCTGCCTTTCCTGTGTCCCTCACGTTGTACGCATTTTGGCCAACACTAATTACTAGTTGGTCACCCTTCCAGACTCATGCTGCAAGGAGAACTTTCCATCTTTCCTTCCCATGGCATAGAGGTCTAATAATATGATGAAGGCCCTGGTTGAAGAATTGTTAAAAAAAAATTCCCATCTGACAACGCAGAGGTCACAGTTCCTTGGATAACCAAGGAGAACAAATAAGAGATACACACACCAGATGCAGTAGAAGCAGGAGAACACTCTCAAAGGTCTGGGACAGTTTTCTCGGACCCTCCCAGCCCACAGGGCCTAATGCGCTGGTTACTCTGACAAGGAGGGAAAAGTTTTGGAAGATGCTGAAGGAGTAGCTTGACGACCGTTCCAGCATCTTCCGTGATTCCTCTGTGCTGTAAAACTATGGGGTATCCAAGCTAGACACATGGAATGAACTATCTCACTATGCCTTGTAGGTCCTGGCCTGCCCTGCCGCTAGCATTTTGTCAGACCCGGTTTTTAGTGCTGCGAGGGGTGTTATAACAGATTAGGCGCATCCACCTGTCAATTCAAAATGCTGACAGGCTGACGCTTATCAAAATTAACATGGGTTGGATTGGCCAAGACTTTTCTACATCAGCAGAACATACCTCCTCCACCACCACCATATAAACAGGGTGATTATGCTACTCTAGCTATACATTTTTTAAGTGTGTTTATGATGCCCGCATTAACAATTTTTGCAGGCATACATAGAACATTCTTTGAAATAAAGGTATACCCCCCAGGGGTGAAAGTTTTTCAGCCCATGCACTTAGCGCATGGGCATTACCAGTCTAGGATACCCACTCATTGATAATGGGAAAAAATATTTTCTGAGGCCCTCCACTACATCTCTTCAAAGGGGTATTGGAGTGCCACCTCATAACTTTTGGCATCCCTTGCACTCAGTGCATACGCTTTACCAGTGTAGGAGACCCACTTCTTACTAAAGTAAAAAAATGGTTTGCTGAGGCTCCATCTTCTAGTTGAGGGAACATTCTTGGAAACCAAAAGAGCCGATAGGTTCTATTAGTATATGATCCAGTGCCTTGTTGTGGACTGTCAGGTGGTCGTCACTCAGGGAATTCTCACACTGCTTACGGGATTTCACAATTGGGAAAAGAGACTTTGTACAGTAAGTACAGAAGATCCTGCTCTTCTCCATATCAGGCTGAGTAGATGCGAAATGCTCCACTATATTCCCCAGTAGGGTTGATGAAATTACAGTCCTTGATGTTGCTACATTAAATTAATGGCTTTTTACAGGGCTAATTAAAATAGATTATATTATGTTATAAGAATACCGCTTATTCTGCAGCAGAACAGTCCTCTAAGGTCCAGCACCCTACAGTAGCACAGTCCTCTATGGTCCAGCACCTTCAGCAGCACAGTACTCTAAGGTCCGGCACCCTGCAGCAGCACAGTCTTCTATGGTCCAATACCCCACAGCTTACAAAGTCCTCTAAGTTCCGGCACCCTGCAGCAGCACAGTCCTCTAAGCTCTGGCAACCTGCAGGAGCACAGTCCTCTAAGGTCTACCTTCCTGCTGCAGCACAGTCCTCTAAGGTCCAGCACCCTGCAGCAGCACAGTCCTCTGAGACCCAACACCCTGCAGCAGCACAGTCCTCTAAGGTCCAGCACCCTGAAGAAGCACAGTCCTCTGAGGGTCAGCACCCTGCAGCAGTAGTTTTATAAGGTCCAGAACCCTGCGGCAGCACAGTCCTCCAGGGTCCAGAACCCTACAGAAGCACAAACCTCTTAGGTCCAGCACCTTGAAACAGCACAGTTCTCTAAGGTTTATATTTATACAGCAGCCACACAGTCGTCTAAAGTCCAACACCCTACAACAGCAAAGTCCTCCAAGGTCTACCACCCTGCAGCAGCACAGTGCGCTAAGGTTTACCATCCTGCAGCACCACAGTCCGTGTACCACCCTGCAGCACCACAGTCCTCTACGGTCCAGCACCCTTCAGCAGCACAGTCCTCTAAGTTCTGCCACCCTGCCGCAGCACAATCCTCTAAGATCCGGCACCCAGTAGCAGCAAAGCCTTCTAAGGTCCAGCACCCTGCAGCAGCACAGTCTTCTACGGTCCAACATCCTACAGCAGCACAGACCTCTAAGGTCCAGCAATCTGCAGCAGCACAGTACTATAAGGTCTGTCTTCCTGCAGCAGCACAGTCCTCTAAAGTCTAGCACAATCATAAAATAATTCTTCATTAGTTATGTGTCTATGTTTAAACAGCTGTGAAGGTGATATTAGACCCTTTCTTCAACAGCTCGGATTTAAGCCTGCTTGTTCTGCTCTTTGGTTGTCACTGGTTCATGCTCTTTCTGTATTTAGGAGCTTGTCAGCATTTTGTTATTGGGGTTGGGGTAGAAGACTGATTGCAAATGAAAACACCACCATAAGTGGCCATTCCAAGGCCTAGAATGATCCAAGTAAATAGTCTAAAGATGAAGTACCAAGAGTGAACACAAGGTGGCAATGTCCTACAATGTACTAACATGGGAAATCTGCAGTAGAGTGCAGAGAAATGTACTGGGGGGACAAAGAGAGGTCTCGCCCTGGACCCTGCTCTCTGAGGGGTCCACCCGGAGCTACACTATTGTTAATTGTATCAATGTGAGCAGTGCACCCATACAGTTAAACTCTGCAATGGATCAGGGAGACTCAATCTTCCTGCACTACAACCTGACTGCTATGGGGCCCATCAGCGGGGGAGTGGGGGGGATGTAAAAGCATTGATGAGCGTCACAGTCCCTCTTCCATCATTCCCCTCTGCGTCTGACATTACAGACACTTGTCAGCTGACATGATGACGTCACTACATGGCACCCACTGTGCCGAGATGTGCATTATACTATATAGAGGCCTATGGGAATGCAATATACTATATAGAGACTTACTGGGAGTGCTTTATATTATATGGAGGCCTATAGGAGTGCATTATACTATATACAGACCTATAGGGAGTGTACTAAACAATATAGATATATGAGGACTGCAGTAAAGCCTATGAAGACCGAATTACACTATATGTTTTATACTATATAGAGACCTATAGGGAGTGCATTATATTATATAGAGACCTATGAGGAGTGCATTATACTGTATAGAGTCTGCCTATATGGAGTGCTTTAAACTATGTAGAAACATATGGGGAGTGCATTATACTATATAGAGGCATATGGGGAGTGCATTTTACAATATAGAGACCTATTGGGAGTGCTTTATATTATATGGAGGCCTATAGGAGTGCATTATACTATATAGAGGCCTATGAGAATGCATTATACTATATAGAGGCCTATTAGGAATGCATTATACTATATAGAGGTCTATGGGAGTGTATTATGCTCTTTAGAGGCCTATTGGGAATGAGTAATACTATATAGAAGCCTATGGGAAGTACATTAAACTATATGGGAGCCTATGGGGACTGCATTATAACATATGGAAGCCTATGGTGAGTGCATTATGTTATAAACAGTAGAGGCCTATGAGAAGTGCATTATATTATATACAGACCTATGAAGACTGTTTTATACTATATAGAGACCTATAGGGAGTGCATTATACTATATAGAGACCTATGGGGAGTGCATTAAACAATATACAGTTGTGGCCAAAAGTATTGACACCCCTGCAATTCTGTCAGATAATACTCAGTTTCTTCCTGAAAATGATTGCAAACACAAATTCTTTGGTGTTATTATCTTCATTTAATTTGTCTTAAATGAAAAAACACAAAAGAGAATGAAGCAAAAAGCAAAACATTGATCATTTCACACAAAACTCCAAATATGGGCCAGACAAAAGTATTGGCACCCTCAGCCTAATACTTGGTTGCACAACCTTTAGCCAAAATAACTGCGACCAACCGCTTCCGGTAACCATCAATGAGTTTCTTACAATGCTCTGCTGGAATTTTAGACCATTCTTCTTTGGCAAACTGCTCCAGGTCCCTGATATTTGAAGGGTGCCTTCTCCAAACTGCTATTTTTAGATCTCTCCACAGGTGTTCTATGGGATTCAGGTCTGGACTCATTGCTGGCCACCTTAGAAGTCTCCAGTGCTTTCTCTCAAACCATTTTCTAGTGCTTTTTGAAGTGTGTTTTGGGTCATTGTCCTGCTGGAAGACCCATGACCTCTGAGGGAGACCCAGCTTTCTCACACTGGGCCCTACATTATGCTGCAAAATTTGTTGGTAGTCTTCTGACTTCATAATGCCATGCACACGGTCAAGCAGTCCAGTGCCAGAGGCAGCAAAGCAACCCCAAAACATCAGGGAACCTCCACCATGTTTGACTGTAGGGACCATGTTCTTTTCTTTGAGTGCCTCTTTTTTCTCCTGTAAACTCTATGTTGATGCCTTTGCCCAAAAAGCTCTACTTTTGTCTCATCTGACCAGAGAACATTCTTCCAAAACGTTTTAGGCTTTTTCAGGTAAGTTTTGGCACACTCCAACCTGGCTTTTATATGTCTCGGGGTAAGAAGTGGGGTCTTCCTGGGTCTCCTACCATACAGTCCCTTTTCATTCAGACGCCGACGGATAGTACGGGTTGACACTGTTGTACCCTCAGACTACAGGGCAACTTGAACTTGTTTGGATGTTAGTCGAGGTTCTTTATCCAACATCCGCACAATCTTGCGTTGAAATCTCTTGTCAATTTTTATTTTCCGTCCACATCTAGGGAGGTTAGCCACAGTGCCATGGGCTTGAAACTTCTTGATGACACTGCGCACGGTAGACACAGGAACATTCAGGTCTTTGGAGATGGACTTGTAGCCTTGAGATTGCTCATGCTTCCTCACAATTTGGTTTCTCAAGTCCTCAGACAGTTCTTTGGTCTTCTTTCTTTTCTCCATGCTCAATGTGGTACACACAAGGACACAGGACAGAGGTTGAGTCAACTTTAATCCATGTCAACTGGCTGCAAGTGTGATTTACTTATTGCCAACACCTGTTAGGTGCCACAGGTAAGTTACAGGTGCTGTTAATTACACAAATTAGAGAAGCATCACTTGATTTTTTAAACAGTGCCAATACTTTTGTCCACCCTCTTTTTTATGTTTGGTGTGGAATTATATCCAATTTGGCTTTAGGACAATTCTTTTTGTGTTTTTTCATTTAAGACAAATTAAATGAAGATAATAATACCAAAGAATTTGTGTTTGCAATCATTTTCAGGAAGAAACTGAGTATTATCTGACAGAATTGCAGGGGTGTCAATACTTTTGGCCACAACTGTAGATATATGAGGACTGCAAAAAAGCCTATGAGTACTGAATTACACTATATGGAGACCTATGAGGAGTGCATTATACTATATAGATACCTATTGGGAATGCATTATACTATATAGAGTCCTATGGGAAGTGCATTATACTATATAGTAGTCTATAGGGAGTGCATTATACTATATAGATGTCTATGGGGAGTGCATTGAACTATATAAAAACATATGAGGAGTGCATTATACTATATAGAAGCCTATGGGGAATGCATTATACTATATAGAGGTCTATGGGAGTGCATTATACTATAAGAGACCTATTGGGAATGCATTATACTATATGGAGGTCTTTGATGAGTGCATTATACTATATAGAGACTTATGGAGAGTGCATTATACTATATAGAGGCCTATGGGAAGTGCATTAAACTATATAGAAGCCTATAGGGAGTGCATTAAACTATATAAAAACCTATGGGGAGTGCATTATACTATATGGAGGCCTATGGGGAGTGTATTGTACTATATGGAGGCCTTTGGGGGTTGATTATACTATATAAAGGCCTATGGGGAGTGCATTATATTATATAGAGACCTATGAGAAGTGCATTATACTGTATAGAGTCTGCCTATATGGTGCGCTTTAAACTATGTATAAACCTATGGGAAGTGCATTATACTATATGGAGGCATATGGGGAGTGCTTTATATTATATAGAGGCTTATAGGAGTTCATTATTCTATATACAGACCTATGGGAATGCATTATACTATATAGAGGCCTATGGGAGTGCATTATACTATATAGAGGCCTATGGGGAGTGCTTTATACTATATAAAAACCTACGAGGAATGCGTTATACTATATAGAGTCTGCATATGGGAAGTGCTTTATATTATAGAGACCTATTGGGAATGCATGCTACTATATAGAGACCTATGGGGAGTGCATTATACAATATAGAGACCCTTTGATAAGTGCATTATACTATACAAAGACCTATTGGGAATGCAGGGGAAGAGTTAAATTAATAAAGCGGTTTATAAAGCGGTAAAATTAATAAAGCGGTTTTAGTCTTCGGGTCAGTATGGTTACAGTGATACCTCATTTATGTCTTTTTTTATGTTTTGGCGCTTTTATGCAATGAAAACAATTTTATATAAAAAATAATTATTTTTGCTTTATTCTGCGAGCTATAACTTTTTTATTTTTTCACTGATGATGCTGTGTGATGGCTCATTTTTTGCAGGACAAGATTACGTTTTCAGTGGTACCATGGTTATTTATATCCGTCTTTTCTGATTGCATGTTATTGCACTTTTTGTTCGGGGGTATGATGATAAAGCTTTATTTTTTGCTTGGTTTTTTATTTTTATTTTTTAAGGGGTTCAATAAAGGGGTTAACTGGTGAGACAGTTTTATAGGACGGGTCGTTATGGACACGGCAATATCAAATATGTGTACTTTTATTGTTTATTGTTTTTTTATTTTCAAAAAATGAATTTATAAGGGAATTTTTTTTTTTATTTAGCGATTTTTTTAAATTATTTTTACACTTATTTTTTTAACTTTATTTCATTGTCCCAGGGGGGACATAACTGTCATGTGACAGATCGCTGATCTGTCACATCAGCGATCTGTCACAGGCAGTGTTGCAGGCTTCCTCATGCCGGCGCTTTGCAGGCAGGAGGAAGCCACCTCCCTGCAGGCCCCCGAAGGTCCCCGCCACCATTTTGGATTCGGGGGCCTGCCGGGAAGGAGACCCCGCAGCAGCGCACATCGCGCTGCTGGGGGGTCTCAGGGAAACACAGAGGGAGCCCCCTCCCTCCCGATGCTTCCCTAAATCCCCGGTACACTGCGATCGTGTTTGATCACAGTGTGCCAGGTGTTAACATGTCGGGGGCGGTCCATGACCACCCCTGACACATAGTGCCGGGTGTCAGCTGTGATAATCAGCTGACACCCGGCCGCGATCAGCTGCGCTCCCCCTGTGAGTGCAGCTGATCGCGCTAGACATACTATTCCGTCCTTGGGACTTAGGTCCCATGTCACATGGACGGAATAGTATGTCTAATGTAGGAAAGGGGTTAAATAAACAAGTATATTACCTCAGTCCAAGTGCTCCACCTCGCCCCAACGCACGTTTCGTTTGCTACTTCATCACATGCCTCCTGATGAAGTAGCAAACGAAACGTGCGTTGGGGTGAGGTGGAGCATTTGGACTGAGGTAATATACTTGTTTATTTAATGTTTGGTCTTTGCTATGCAACTCAGGCATCTCAGTATATCTTGTACAGTTGTAGGTCAATATAATGCCCTTATCATTTGCACCTATTTTTCCTCATGCATGGCCATTATTTATACTGAATAATTCAGTTTATGTAAATTAGGCTTGATAGTGCATTAGAGGTGTTTTTCATTTGGCATTTTCTTTTTGTTTGATCCACTGTAATTATCATTTCTCAGTCTTTGTGTTCCACTCATTGTGCTATGTATACTCTGCACCATCATTGTTTTTAATGATTTTCTTTCAATAAATTTGATTTTATTATGGAAATATACTCCTTTGGTTCTCTGGTGTTTATAGTTCGTGTTTGAGTTATTCATTGTTTATATATATGGGCTTTTTGTGTAACATTGTCTGCAGAACCTGCAGGGCCAGAATCAGATTAGCTAAAGCTGACAATGAATTGAGGCTTGCAAGAGATGTCAAAAGCAATAATAAAGGATTTTGGGGATATGTCAAAAGTAAAAGAAAAGTCAAAGATGCTATAGGATTCTTACAGGATGAAAATGATGAAATGGTAAGACAGGATGTTGAGAAGGCCGAACTTTTAAATTCCTGTTTTGCATCTGTTTTCTCTCAGAAAGGAAATGTAACATCAACTGTTCTTCACTGTCCTATTAAGGGAATAGAAGAATCCAGGATATCTATAAACAGAAAGATAGTGAGGAAACACTTAGCTAACCTAAATGAATTCAAGTCTCCAGGTCCAGATGAATTACACCCCAGAGTACTGAAGGAGATAGCAGAAGAAATTTTTGAACCCCTCTCCATAATCTTTGAAAATTCTTGGAGAACATGAGAAGTCCCAGAAGACTGGTGAAGAGCAAATGTTGTTCCTATCTTCAAAAAGGGAAAGAAGGTGGACCCAGGCAACAATAGGCCGGTGAGTCTGACTTCTATACAAGGAAAGATCTTTGAACAAATTATTAAGCAACATGTATGTAAGTACCTGCATAAGAACGAAGTGATTAAACAGAGTCAGCATGGGTTTGTAACTAATAAGTCATGTCAGACTAACTTAATTTCATTCTATGACAGAATCACTGATTGGGTGGATCAGTGAAATGCTGTAGATATAGGACATCTTGACTTCAGAAAAGCATTTGACAAAGTATCTCACACAATCCATATTGAAAAAATGACTAAGTATGGAATGGACAAGGCAACTGTTAGGTGGATTCATAACTGGCTTAGTGATTGGACCCAAAGAGTGGTCGTAGATGACTGCACATCCAGTTGGAAGAATGTCTCAAGTGGGGTACCACAGGGCTCTGTCCTGGGCCCTGTATTGTTCAACATCTTTATCAATGATTTAGATGAAGGAATTGAGGGTAAACTGATTAAATTTGCTGATGACACAAAGCTAGGAGGGATAGCTAATACTATAGAAGAGACAGGATTCAAAAAGATATAAATAAACTGGAGCAGTGGGCAGCAACTAGCAGAATGGTTTTTAACAGGGAAAAATGGCAAATACTACATCTGGGCAATAAAAACGAAAAAAGCATATACAGAATGGGAGGAATAGGGCTAAGCAACAGAACATGTGAAAAAGACTTGGGTATACTAATAGATCACAGACTGAATATGAGTCAACAGTGTGATGCAGCAGCAAAAAAGGCAAACACAGTTCTGGGATATATAATAGAGTCTAGATCATGTGAAATAATTATCCTCTCTACTTCTCTTTGGTCAGACCTCATCTGGAATACTGTGTCCAGTTTTGAGCGCCACATTTTAAAAAAAATCAACAAACTGGAGCAAGTTCAGAAAAGAGCGACCAGAATGGTGACCGGTCTGCAAACCCTGTCTTATGAGGAAAGGTTGCATGATTTTGGAACGTTTAGCTTGCAAAAGAGAAGACTGAGAGGAGACTTAATAGCTGTCTACAAATATCTCATGGGCTGTCACATTGTAGAAGGATCATCTTTATTCTCATTTGCACAAGGAAAGACTAGAAGCAATGGGATGAAACAGAATGGGAGGAGACACAGACTAGATATTAGAAAAAACTTTTTGACAGTTAGAGTGATCAATGAGTGGAATAGGCTGCCAAGAGAGGTGGTGAGTTCTCCTTCAATAGAAGTCTTCAAACAGAGGCTGGACAGACATCTGTCTGGGATGATTTAGCGAATCCTGCTTTGAGCAGGGGGTTGGACCAGATGGCCGAGGAGGTCCATTCTAACTCTATGATTCTATATATAGACCTATTGGGAATGCATTATACTATATAGATGCCTATGGAGATTGCATTACACTATATAGAGACCTATGGGGAGTGCATTATACTATATAGAAGCCTATGGGTAATGCATTATACTATATAGAGGTCTATGGGGAGTGCATTATACTATATAGAGACCTATTGGGAATGCATTATACAAATTCAAATTCAAAGAAGCTTTATTGGCAGGACTAAATACACATTAGTTTTGCCAAAGCAAGTGTACAAAAGCGAATAGGGATAGGGACTGTGGGGATGTTGGGTAGGGGCTGTAGGAAAAGTGGATGGGGCAGATCCAGGATGGGGCTATAGAAGTCCATGGCATAGGGAAGATGGATGGGGGGGATGGGGGAAGATCCAGGGTGGGGGCTATAGAAGTCCATGGCATAGGGAAGGTGGATGGGGGGCATGGGGCAGATCCAGGGTGGGGGCCATAAAAGTCCATGGCATATCATAGTTCTCTTTCTCGCAGTCTATGACTTTCACTCACATATTGCGCTGCTATCTTCACTGCTCTCTCTTCTTCCCCCAGCAGGATATATGTTTTCTCTTCCTCCTTCATGGAGATGAAATCCAGGAAGAGATGTGAGAGTCTACTGAAGTGAGTGTCCCTCACTACTGAGTATTTGGGGCAGTGTAGCAGGAAGTGGGTCTCATCCTCCAGGGCCTCCTGGTCACAGTGTCGGCACAGTCTTTCCTCCCTGGGCTTGTAGCTCTGCCTGTGTTGGCCGGATTCGATGGCCAGACTGTGGGCACTGAGTCTATATGGGCTCAGGATCTTGCGGTATCTGGGGTGTGGGAGTTTCTCCAGATATGGGGCCAGTTTGTAGTCTCTCTGTAGACTCCGGTACATGGTCAGTTTCTGTGAGCTGATGATGTCGTTCTTCCAGTCACTTACGTACCTCTCCTGGCCTTCGTCTACCATCTTCCTGATTCTGGCTTTTGTCAGGTTGTAGTGATTGGTGTTCTGGTCAGGTTGTGTTTGGGAGAGCTGTTCCCAGGGACCTGGTTTTTCTGTTTCACCTACATGTGTCAGGGCTTTATGGTGATGGGAGCTTGGATTTCTCCTGCGTAGTTGAACCCGGAATGACAGTGCCCTCTTTAGAACCATTAGGTGTAGAGGGAATCTGCCCAGCTCGGCCCGGCAAGCACTGTTGGAGGTGCTCCGATGGACTTGTAGAAGGTGCTTGCAGAATTCCAGGTGGAATATTTCTGTTGGGCTGGAATCCCACCTTGACCAGTCTGGGTAGGTGTGAGGACCCCAGACTTCGCTGCCATACAGGAGGATTGGGGCGATGATAGAGTTGAAGATTTTTAACCAGACCCTCACTGGTGGCTTCAGATGGTAGAGTTTCCTTCAGATGGCATAGAAGGTTTTGCAGGCCTTGTCTTTCAGGGTCTCTATGGCTTGTTTGAAGCTCCCTGACCGGTGAATCTCTAGGCCCACGTAGGTATATTTGTCCGTACCTGTAAGGGCGCAGTTGTTGAGGACAAATGAAGGGTGCTGGTCTGATTTCCTCTTTCTCTTCTGGAACACTATAATGTTGGTTTTCTTTAGGTTGACCGGTAGTGCCCAGGTGGAGCTGAATTTCCCTAAGATTTTCAGGTCGTCTTGGAGGCCTTTCTCGGTTGGTGACAGAAGCAGCAGGTCATCTGCATACAGCAGGAATTTACAATATATACTGTATATATATATATATATATATATATATATATATATATATATATATATATATATATATATATATACAGTGGGGCAAAAAAGTATTTAGTCAGTCAGCAATAGTGCAAGTTCCACCACTTAAAAAGATGAGAGGCGTCTGTAATTTACATCATAGGTAGACCTCAACTATGGGAGACAAACTGAGAAAAAAAATCCAGAAAATCACATTGTCTGTTTTTTTTTCATTTTATTTGCATATTATGGTGGAAAATAAGTATTTGGTCAGAAACAAAATTTCATCTCAATACTTTGTGATATATCCTTTGTTGGCAATGACAGAGGTCAAACGTTTTCTGTAAGTCTTTACAAGGTTGCCACACACTGTTGTTGGTATGTTGGCCCATTCCTCCATGCAGATCTCCTCTAGAGCAGTGATGTTTTTGGCTTTTCGCTTGGCAACACGGACTTTCAACTCCCTCCAAAGGTTTTCTATAGGGTTGAGATCTGGAGACTGGCTAGGCCACTCCAGGACCTTGAAATGCTTCTTACGAAGCCACTCCTTCGTTGCCCTGGCAGTGTGCTTTGGATCATTGTCATGTTGAAAGACCCAGCCACGTTTCATCTTCAATGCCCTTGCTGATGGAAGGAGGTTTGCACTCAAAATCTCACGATACATGGCCCCATTCATTCTTTCATGTACCCGGATCAGTCGTCCTGGCCCCTTTGCAGAGAAACAGCCACAAAGCATGATGTTTCCACCACCATGCTTTACAGTAGGTATGGTGTTTGATGGATGCAACTCAGTATTCTTTTTCCTCCAAACACGACAAGTTGTGTTTCTACCAAACAGTTCCAGTTTGGTTTCATCAGACCATAGGACATTCTCCCAAAACTCCTCTGGATCATCCAAATGCTCTCTAGCAAACTTCAGACGGGCCCGGACATGTACAGGCTTAAGCAGTGGGACACGTCTGGCACTGCAGGATCTGAGTCCATGGTGGCGTAGTGTGTTACTTATGGTAGGAATGTTACATTGGTCCCAGCTCTCTGCAGTTCATTCACTAGGTCCCCCCGCGTGGTTCTGGGATTTTTGCTCACCGTTCTTGTGATCATTCTGACCCCACGGGGTGGGATTTTGCGTGGAGCACCAGATCGAGGGAGATTATCAGTGGTCTTGTATGTCTTCCATTTTCTAATTATTGCTCCCGCAGTTGATTTCTTCACTCCAAGCTGGTTGGCTATTGCAGATTCAGTCTTCCCAGCCTGGTGCAGGGCTACAATTTTGTTTCTGGTGTCCTTTGACAGCTCTTTGGTCTTCACCATAGTGGAGTTTGGAGTCAGACTGTTTGAGGGTGTGCACAGGTGTCTTTTTATACTGATAACAAGTTTAAACAGGTGCCATTACTACAGGTAATGAGTGGAGGAAAGAGGAGACTCTTAAAGAAGAAGTTACAGGTCTGTGAGAGCCAGAAATCTTGATTGCTTGTTTCTGACCAAATACTTATTTTCCACCATAATATGCAAATAAAATGAAAAAAAAACAGACAATGTGATTTTCTGGATTTTTTTTTCTCAGTTTGTCTCTCATAGTTGAGGTCTACCTATGATGTAAATTACAGACGCCTCTCATCTTTTTAAGTGGTGGAACTTGCACTATTGCTGACTGACTAAATACTTTTTTGCCCCACTGTATATATATATATACTTTAGACATATGGAGAGTGCATTATACTATATAGAGGCCTATGGGGCATAAATTATACTATATAGGGACCTATGGGGATATCATTATACTATACAGAGTCCTATGGGAAGTGCATTAAACTATATAGAAGCATACAGGGAGTGCATTATACTATATAGAGGCCTATGGGGAGTGCATTATACTATATGGAGGCCTATGGGGAGTGTATTATACTATATGGAGGCCTTTTGGGGGTGCATTATACTAAATAAAGGCATATGGGGAGTTCATTATATTATATAGAGACCTATGAGGAGTGCATTATACTGTATAGAGTCTGCCTATATGGAGTGCTTTGAACTATGTAGAAACCTATGGAGAGTGCATTATTTAATATGGAGTCATATGGGGAGTGCATTATACTATATAGAGGCCTACGGGGAGTTTATTATATTGTGTAGAGGCCTATGGGGAGTGTATTAAACTATATGGAGGCCTAAGGTGAGTGCATTACCCTATATAGAGGCCTATGGGGAGGGCATTATACTATATGGAGGTCTATGGGGAGTGCATTATACTATATAGTGACCTATGGGGAGTGAATTTTACTATGTAGAGACCTGTGAGGTGTGCATTATACTATACAGTTGTGACCAAAAGTATTGACACCCCTGCAATTCTGTCAGATAATACTCAGTTTCTTACTGAAAATGATTGCAAACACAAATTCTTTGGTATTATTAACTTCAGTTAATTTGTCTTAAATGAAAAAACACAAAAATAGTCCTATAGCCAAATTGGATATAATTCCACACCAAACATAAAAAAGAGGGTGGACAAAAGTATTGGCACTGTTCAAAAATCATGTGATGCTTCTCTAATTTGTGTAATTAACAGCACCTGTAACTTACCTGTGGCACCTAACAGGTGTTGGCAATAAGTAAATCACACTTGCAGCCAGTTGACATGGATTAAAGTTGACTCAACCTCTGTCCTGTGTCCTTGTGTGTACCACATTGAGCAGACCAAAGAACTGTCTGAGGACTTGAGAAACCAAATTGTGAGGAAGCATGAGCAATCTCAAGGCTACAAGTCCATCTCCAAAGACCTGAATGTTCCTGTGTCTACCGTGCGCAGTGTCATCAAGAAGTTTCAAGCCCATGGCACTGTGGCTAACCTCCCTAGATGTGGACGGAAAATAAAAATTGACAAGAGATTTCAACGCAAGATTGTGCGGATGTTGGATAAAGAATCTCGACTATTTCCAAACAAGTTCAAGCTGCCCTGCAGTCCGAGAGTACAGCAGTGTCAACCCGTACTATCCGTCGGCGTCTGAATGAAAAGGGACTGTATGGTAGGAGACCCAGAAAGACCCCACTTCTTACCCCGAGACATAAAAAAGTCAGGCTGGAGTTTGCCAAAACTTACCTGAAAAAGCCTAAAACGTTTTGGAAGAATGTTCTCTGGTCAGATGAGACAAAAGTAGAGCTTTTTGGGCAAAGGCATCAACATAGAGTTTACAGGAGAAAAAAAGAGGCATTCAAAGAAAAGAACACGGTCCCCTCAGTCAAACATGGTGGAGGTTCCCTGATGTTTTGGGGTTGATTTGCTGCCTCTGGCACTGGACTGCTTGACCGTGTGCAAGGCATTATGAAGTCAGAAGACTACCAACAAATTTTGCAGCATAATGTAGGGCCCAGTGTGAGAAAGATGGATCTCCCTCAGAGGTCATGGGTCTTCCAGCAGGACAATAACCCAAAACACACTTCAAAAAGCACTAGAAAATGGTTTGAGAGAAAGCACTGGAGACTTCTAAGGTGGCCAGCAATGAGTCCAGACCTGAATCCCATAGAACACCTGTGGAGAGATCTAAAAATAGCAGTTTGGAGAAGGCACCCTTCAAATATCAGGGACCTGGAGCAGTTTGCAAGAGAAGAATGGTCTAAAATTCCAGCAGAGCATTGTAAGAAACTCATTGATGGTTACCGGAAGCAGTTGGTCGCAGTTATTTTGGCTAAAGGTTGAGCAACCAAGTATTAGGCTGAGAGTGCCAATACTTTTGTCTGGCCCATTTTTTGAGTTTTGTGTTTAATGATCAATGTTTTGCTTTTTGCTTCATTCTCTTTTGTGTTTTTTCATTTAAGACAAATTAAATGAAGATAATAACACCAAAGAATTTGTGTTTGCAATCATTTTCAGGAAGAAACTGAGTATTATCTGACAGAATTGCAGGGGTGTCAATACTTTTGGCCACAACTGTATTGAGACCTATGAGGAGTACATTATACTATATGGAGGACTACGGGGTAAATTAAACTTTATTAAAACTATTTAGGGGGCCATCAAACAGTGTGTGGATTATAGTGAGGGAGCCATCATACAGTGTGGGAGCTAATGTGGGGTCTAGGTACAATTTGGGGCCTATGATTAAGTGTTGGAGACATCAAATAGTTTGAGGGCTACTAAGGGTTCAGTGTACTGTGTAGGGGCATCATTCTGTGTAAAGGGGAGCAATATAATGTGTAGAGGGGAGCTGTGATCATCATACTGTGAAGACATTTGTGGCTGATGCAGAGAGCAGACAGTTTCCTGCATATAAATGCATAATGAGGACGTTTCCTGCAGATAAAGGCATAATAAGGAATGTTTCTGTCAGACACATTCATTGGATTGAGAGAAGCTGCTGAAATCCCATTACAAAGCAGCAAACAGGTATGTGAAGCTGCTGTAGCCTCTGGAGTCCGCAAAACTCAAGGTGTTGGATCCTCCAGAGGCCGCGATTTTTGCATAAACCTACGCTCCTGCTTGACAGATTGTACTTGAAAGTTGTATAATGAACCACACAGTTCCCTGACTCCCCTGATGAATCAAGGAGATGCGTCAGGACAAAAGAATAAATAAATAGCTTGAATAAAAGAACTTGATCACCCCTAGGCTGTACTAAGAATAAGGAATCTATAAAAATGAGATTGAGGGCACTCCAGGAATAAAGAAAAAAAAAATATTTTATTGTGGCAAATTAAGTCATATCATAATCAAGTTGTCTGACGCGTTTCAAGTGCCTGGTGTGCACGCTTAGTCATAGGATACATAAAACTGGTACAGCCACAATTATATATATACACATAAATTAACCAATGAAAAAACACACTATCATCAAAAACACATGTGCAAAAGACAGAAAGTGAGAAAGCACCTGAAAGACAAAATAATGGGTTAAATCGCATGTAGAACAGATCAATGGATATATAACAATTCATTCATGAACAAAAACAAATTAGATCACATATATATCAACTCAATAAATAAAAAGTAAATCATATTTGAAGTTCATACCGAGGGGGAATCTGGTATTAAGTGTCAGAATCCAAAAAACTTTTTGCATGAAAAGCATTTTTTGTTTAGCACCTCCACGTGCAGGAGTTGACACTTTTTCAAAAGCAAAAAATCTGAAAAATGTAAAAACTGCCAAACTACCATGGTGAAAGTTCACAAAATGTTTGACAGCAACAGAGTATCAAGCATTTTTACCAGAAACATAAGAGTTAAAAAAAAAAAAAAAAAAACAATCATGAAAAATACAGTCATATGTAAAAGTTTGGGCACCCCTATTAATGTTAACCTTTTTTCTTGATACACCTGGCTATGAAGTTCAAAGCTCAATGAGGTTACAAAACCAATTTAGTGCTTCAGGAAGTCAGCAAAAAGTAGTTAGGAGTGTTCAAATCAAGAAAATGATAAGGGTGCCCATACTTTTGCACCGGTCAAATTTTGTTTAAATGCAGATTGCACATTTTCTGTTAGTACAATAAACCTCATTTGAATCCAGAAATATAACTGAGTCCATCAGTTATTAGATATATGAAACTGAAATACCTGTTGCAAAAACCAAAATTGTTATAAAGAAAAAAGGTTAACATTAATAGGGGTGCCCAAACTTTTACATATGACTGTACATATGCAAAAGACAGAAAGTAGAAAAGCACATGAGAAACAGATTAATGGGTTAAATCGCATATAGAACAAATCAATGGATGTATAGCAGTTTATTCATGAACAAAAATAAATTAGATCGCATATACAACAACTTGTATGGTTGTATCTGTGGTGTGGAGCTTTGCAGCAGTGCATCCGAAAGCTAAGTGTTGTATTTTTGTTACATTGTCCCTTTGGTGTCTGTCACTTCCCCCTGTGTGTTGTATTAGTGCAGTGGTGGGACCAGTACTCTCACCTGCCAGTTCCCTACTTAGGGATTAGGTATTCTGCTCAGCGACGGGGTGAAAGGACACGTATAGGGACGATAGTGAGATCAGGGCACATCCTCAGGTGAGTGCAGGAGGTGTCCATTCCCCCATTCACTATCGACAGGGCCCACCATTGTTATAGTTTCCCTTGTGTTCCCTTGTTTGTTTTGCCGTTTGGTGACCAATAAATCGTTGGGTCGTGTCACACTGGTCAGTCACGCCGTGACACATGCCATCTGTTGGTGCAGGTTCACTGTGTTTTATCAAGACTAGAGTTGAGCGAAACAGGTCGGCCAGATTCATAAATCACCGACTTATGGCAAAGTCGGGTTTCGCCGACCGAAACCCGACCACAGCGTGAAGCCGCCCATGCGGTCGGCAAAACGAGTGCCAAAGTCCGATTTCCCAGAATGCTTGCACGTGACTTTTTTCAGCCACTGAACAAGGATGTACACTGTGGGCAACGAGATGATATGTGCAGCATCCGGGGGGAGAGAGAGATTTTGCGCACCTTAAAAAAGCGGTCCGGCATGTAGGTGTGTTTACTGTCCTCCACTCCCTGCCGACTTTGCTTCCCCATTGACTTGCATAGGGTTTCGTGTTTCAGTCGGACCTTCGACTTTTCCCCATAGTCGGCCGACTTCGTTCAACTCGAGTTTTGAGAAAGTCGGGTTTCATGAAACCCGACTCGACCCTAAAAAAGGCAAAGTCGCTCATCTCTAATCAAGACCAAAGTCAGCGCATCCGTCTACCAGGAAACTTTAGAGCATTTCACGCTTCCCTCTGCCGATCTGGCATCAGTCGAACATCCCTTCGGTGGATATTAGCTACTCACAAATGGCACCCTTACAAAATACAGCTGCTGCAGCATCTTAACAAGGATGACCCAGATCGGCGCGCTGAATTTGCAGAATGGGCAAAACAAATTTGGAACAGGACCCTCTGTTTACACAGAACATTATGTTCAGTGATGAAGCAAACTTTTTTGGGTTGGCCATTTATATGGATACACCTAAATAAAATGGGAATGGTGACAGTTTTCTTGTATAGGATGTCTTGCATTGAAATCTGCTACAATGACCCGGGTACAACACAATTTTTATCCGCTCCTCACGTGCTAACCTCTGTGACATGTCAATGGCTGTAAACAAAGAGAAACTTGTAAATAACTCATGAAAGAATAAAGTTACGTTAAAACCAAGCACACCATTGTTTTTCTTGTGAAATTCTTAATAAGTGTGATGTATCACATCCTCATGACCCTCTTCCCATTGGAAAGAATAAAGTTGGATCCAAAATGTCCGACTTCAAAATGGCCACCCTGGTCACAATTCATCTTGAAAAGTTTTCCCCCTCCCATATACTAATGTGCCACAAACAGGAAGTTGATATCACCAACCATTCC
This sequence comes from Dendrobates tinctorius, assembly GCF_039654945.1. Lineage (NCBI taxonomy): Eukaryota > Metazoa > Chordata > Amphibia > Anura > Dendrobatidae > Dendrobates > Dendrobates tinctorius. The sequence goes on along the minus strand of NW_027361696.1, from coordinate 9,543,720 downwards.
CATTTTATTTAGGTGTATCCATATACATGGCCCACCCTGTATATTACTGTGTTTCTGCATATACTGTATATCTCCTGTATGTGTATATGTGTGGACTCTGAGTATCGGTGTACTTACCATCACCAGGAACAGCTGAAAACAGTATCAGCTTCAGTATCACACGTCTCCTGGTTATTATCCATAGCATCCGCACAATCACTTTGTCTTCTTCATTCACTTGTCCCTGTAGGACCAACACAAGTTTAATCAGCGAGAGAATGGCAGATTTTCCCCTCCACAGGCAGGGGATTACTGCAGCTTCCCCCTGGATGTACACAGATGACCCCAGAAAGAGATGAAAACACTAAATGGAGAGGAGTGGGCGAATTAGCTCTAATGATACGGCCCCGGGCTTCGAAGAGCGCTAGCAGCGGGAATCGGCCTGCCAAAACGCAACTTTATCACAGATATTCACAGTATAATGAGGTTTTATCAGGGATATCCACAGAATAATGAAGCTTTATCACGGATATCCACAGAATAATGAGGCTTTATCACAGATATCCAAGGAATAATGAGGATTTATCACTGATATCCACAGAATAATGAGGCTTTATCACTGATATCCACAGAATAATGAGGCTTTATCACGGATATCCAAGGAATAATGAGGATTTATCACTGATATCCACAGAATAATGAGGCTTTATCACAGATATCCAAGGAATAATGAGGATTTATCACTGATATCCACAGAATAATGAGGCTTTATCACGGATATCCACAGAATAATGAAGCTTTATCACGGATATCCACAGAATAATGAAGCTTTATCACGGATATCCACAGAATAATGAGGCTTTATCACAGATATCCAAGGAATAATGAGGATTTATCACTGATATCCACAGAATAATGAGGCCACAAACATCCAAAGAATATTGAGGCTTTATCATAAATATCCACAGAATAATGAGGATTTATCAAGGATATCCACAGAATAAGGCCTCTTTCACACATCCGGTTTGTGCCGTCAGGCACAATCCGGCATGTGTGTAAAAAAACGGATCCGTTTTTTTTTACCGCCGGATGCGTTTTTTTGTCATTGAGAAGCACATGCGCCGGATCGCGCCGCATGTGCTTCCGTTTGTTCCGGTTTTTACCGGATCCGGCTGAATTCCTCTGTCCGGCGGCCGGACAGGACGGGTGCTGCAGCGTTTTTTTGTCCGGCGAAAAAAGCCGGACATGGCCGGATGCGGCCCTCCCGGCTCTGCGGGACAATGTTACGCTATGGCACATTCCGGCCGCCGGATCAGGCTTCTACCTGATCCGGCCACCGCATGCACGGTTTTACCCTGTGCGCATGCCCGGATATCTCTCTCTCTCTTTCATACCCCGTTCTCTCTCTCTCTCTTTCATACCCCGTTCTCTCTCTCTCTCTTTCATACCCCGTTCTCTCTCTCTCTCTTTCATACCCCGTTCTCTCTCTCTCTTTCATACCCTGTTCTCTCTTTTTCATACCCTGTTCACTGGCTCGTGGATCCTTTTCTTCCCCGGTGACTCCGCAACATAGCTGTGTCAGGCGCCGTAAGATGCGCCGCATATACTTCCGGTCCCTCCATTCACGGCTGGATCCGGCACTCCATCTTTTTGCCGCACGGAGCCGGAATGCCACCGACGGACGTGTGAAAGTAGCCTAATGAGGCTTTATCACAGATATCCAAGGAATAATGAGGATTTATCACTGATATCCACAGAATAATGAGGCCACAAACATCCAAAGAATATTGAGGCTTTATCATAAATATCCACAGAATAATGAGGATTTATCAAGGATATCCACAGAATAATGAGGCTTTATCACGGATATCCACAGAATAATGAAGCTTTATCACGGATATCCACAGAATAATGAGGCTTTATCACAGATATCCAAGGAATAATGAGGATTTATCACTGATATCCACAGAATAATGAGGCCACAAACATCCAAAGAATATTGAGGCTTTATCATAAATATCCACAGAATAATGAGGATTTATCAAGGATATCCACAGAATAATGAGGCTTTATCACGGATATTTCACAGGGTTACTGCAACAGTGAGGATCCAGAAGTCCATAGCGTCTGATTTCTCTTACTCCTGCAATGTTTAGAAGCTCTCTACCTTAATATTAAAAAATGTAAATTTCTTTTAGCAGTGCAGGGGTTAACTTGCTCAGTTGAGAGTTCCTGGAAGTTTTCCTCCATTAAGGCTCTCAGCTGTTCACTCTTAGCCACTCCCATCTCCTATACAAACTTTTCCCCATCCTCCACTCTCCGATGCATTACGCTGTTAAATGTGAGTATATTTGTTTATTTTCCATTGCCCCTGTTCATATTACCTTGTTAGACTTGTTGGTTTACTAAGGTACACTACTCCTCCTCTCTTCCCTAGATGAGGGAAGTGTACAGACTGAAGGCGGATTCAGGATCTAAGGCAAGGTACGTGGTCCCAGCGTCTTAAACATCAGAAGTAATCCAGAGAGCAGGGCGAGTTAGGGCGCCCCTTAGAGTTAGGGATAGGGAAGGAACCCCTTTTCCCGAAAACAGTCATGACAGGATATCTGTAGAGTAACGCGGCTTAATTCTAGATATCCACAGAATAATGGAGTTTTGTAATGGATGTCGGCAGAGTAACAAGGTTTTATCATGAATATCCTCAGAATAATGGGGTTTATTATGGTTAGCTACATAATATTGAAGCTTTATCACAGATATCCAAAGAATAACTAGGCTTTATCACAGATATCCACATAATAAGGTGGCTTTATCTCAAATATCTGCAGAGTGACACACTACTACTACATATTTAGTGGTAGCCGTTTGGGTTGTGGTAGTGGGGGTCACCGGTTGAGTTGCAGCTGGGGTGATCAGTGGTTGAGCCATGGTGTCAGTGATCATGGGATAGGTTATGGCTTCTGGTTCAGTCATGGTGACTGTGATAAGTGGTTGGGTCGTATTGTTGATGGTCACCAGTTTGGTTGCTGTGGTGATCAATGGTTGGATCACTGTGGCAGTGATCACTACTTATGGCTGAGTTGAATACTGGTTGAGTATTAGTGGCGGAGATCGATGGATGGGTCATGGCTTGGATAATCAGTGGTTAGGTCTTGGTGGAAATGATTACCGGTTGTGTGGCATCTACAATCATCGGTGGTTGGGTTGTGGTGGTGGTGATCACTGGTTGGGATGCAGCTGGAGTGATCAGTGGTTGGGTCGTAGTGGCAGTGATCAGTGGTTGTGGTTTCAGTGCTCAGTGATTCGGTGATGGTGGTGATTGCTGAATAAAACATAGCTGAGATGAATCAGTGGTTGATTGGTGAAGGTGGTGATCACCAGTTGGGTAACAGCTGGGCTGATCAGTGGTTGAGTGGTGGTGGCAATGACCACTTGTCAGGTTGCAGCTGGGGTGATTTGTGATTGGGTGCTGGTAGCAGTGAATACTGGTTGGGTAGTGACTGCGGAGATCAGTAGTTAGGTAATTGTGCTTATGATTGCTGATTGGGTCACAGCTTCAGTGATCAAAAGTTAGGTCATGGAGACGGTGATCAGTGGTTTGGTCGTGTTGGTGGTGATCACCGTTTGAATTGCAGCTGGGTTGATCAGGGATTGGCTGTTGTTGGCAGTGATAACCAGTTAGGATGCAGCTGGGATGATTAGTGGTTGGGTGGTGGTGATTACCGATTAGGATGCAGCTGGGTTGATCAGTGGTGGAGGTGGTGAGCACCATTTGTGTTGCAGCTAGGTTGATTGGTGGTTGGCTGGTGGTGGCGGTGATCACCAGTAAGGTATCAGCTGGAGTGATCAGAGGTTGGTTGGTGACAGTGGTGATCACCGGTTGGGTGGTGACTGCGGTGATCAGTGTGACGACACAACATCAATCTGGTCACTGGTGTGGGGGTGTGTGAACATATATTCCCTTAAGGAATATATGTTTCCTTAAGGGAATATCCACATATATTTCCATAAAGGAATATATATTCACAGATGCTAATTTACTCTGCTGGCTTATTCAACTATTTACACTAATGTGGGGGTGAATTATTTTTAATTATGCCAGATGTATTATTCATTTGTTCAGTAGGTAAAGGGACATGAGCCATCATTTCAGCTGAGACTGTAATTTGTGGAAGGCCTGCCGATTACATATTTCATCAGCCCCCTGTGATGTACTAGTCTGCACAATTTGGTGGACAAATATGCAGTCTAATCGAACAATGAGGGATTACCTACTCCCTTCAGAGAATGCCCTGAATGAGAACTATGGAATATAAAAGGGCCCTGCCTGCATCTCCAGACAGACTCTACAGAACATCAGCCCAGGAACCATGGCTCCACTGCTTATCACTGAACCCACGAAGACATTTGGAGAACCCAGGTTGGGACAATCAGGTCACCTGGCAACATACCTCACTGTGCTCGGTTGGTTTCCTAAGTTTGCCGTTACCTCGTCTCTTTGGGTGCCCACCGAAAACGTGGTGCTACTGGATGGGGTAGTTGGCCCTGAATGCCCTGAAGTTGCAGAGATTCTAACCCCAGCCAGCCAGCGGAAGGGTGAAACTGTCAATTGCACCATATTGTGTACTTGCTGGGTATGTACTAGATGTTCTTGACTGTTGGTGATCCAATAAAGTATTAGTGCAGTGTGTTACCCTGACCCTGTGTTGTCTGAGTAGTATTCTGCCTAGGGGGAAGGAGTACAGACGTTCAGTGGGATGAGCCATGGCCCGTGCGGCCGTTCCAAAGACAGCCATGCCAGTGGACCAGAGCACCCACTGACTCTTGTGTCTCCACAATCAGTGGTTGGGTCGTGTTGGTTAGGATCACCAGTTTGGTCACAGCATCCGTCATCAGTGGTTGGATGGTGGTGGCAGTGATCACCAGTTGGGTAGTGGCTACGGTGATAAGTGGTTGAATTGTAGTGGCCGTGATCACAGGTTGGGATGTGGTAGGTGTGGTCAATGTTTAGGTGGTGTTGATCACTGGTTGGGTTTGAGCTGACATGATCAGTGGTTGGCTGTGATGGCAGTGATCACTGTTTGGGTTGTGGCAGAGGTGATCAGTGGTTGGCTGTGATGGCGGTGATCATTGTTTGGGTTGTGGCAGGGGTGATCAGTGGTTGGGTGGTAGTGGAGGTGAACACTGGTTGGGTTGTGGCAGGGGTGATCAGTGGTTGGGTGGTAATGGTGATGATCACGTTGGAGCTGGGGTATTAGTGGTTGTGTGGTGGCGGTGGTGGATCTTGCCTCCTTTTTGTGCTGTGTTTCTTGGATTCTGGCAGCATTTCCTCCATCATGTCACGATGACCGCTGTCAATTACGGAGTTCTCTCATTCCTGTATCTACAAGCTGATAACAGTGAATGATGAAAGTCAGGAGGACGGTCGTGTCTGGAGCCGGTGATTGAGCCGAGTCTCGTCCTGTTCCAGGATGTTCCTGATCAGTGCGGATTCGACATGGTTTAATAAGGTGCTGACAGCTTCAAAAGACTTCAAAAGCCGCGGCAGGCAACAGTCAGCGGGGAGCGCGGCAGCCGCTAAACTCTCGCTGACCCCGGAATCAGCACCTCTCTCCTCCGCCTGCTGAATTACAATGCGACTCCGATCTTACAACTCTAGTTGTCATGGCAACTGAACATAGACTCACATCTTATACACATGATTCACGAGACATCACCCTCATCATCCAAGAGTCATCATCCAAGAGACATCATCCCCATCATCCAAGTGTCATCAGCCCCATCATCACAGAGACATCACCCCCATCATCCCAGAGACATCCCCCCATCATTTTAGAAATGATACTTGTTTCCCCCATTCCTTGATGTTTAATTTTCAGTAATTTTAAGATTTCTCATTCACATCATTCGACTCATTTACATAATTTGCCTTGTCAAAGAGATTAGGAACATCTCCCACCGCTGCCAATCGTCAGGTAAATCACACAATAGACGGATAAGGCCACAGATGCTTGCACTACTAGGCCGGTAATTGTGCAATTCCCAGTATATACGCTTTCAATACAATTATTTATTACAGGCCCTTTGGATGCCCGTTACTGGTAACGTGGGACCTCACAAGGCTTCAGGGGTGCAGTTTATAGCGCAAGAGGAACGACGATCCTGCATTTCATATATTTAATCTAACAATTAGTCAGCTCTTATAAATATACAAGAGATGTTACAGAGAGGACAATACAATATATACAGTCACATAAAATAAAAGGGAGAAACAAACTCTACCTGATGTCACAGATCTTGTGAAGGGAAGCAGTCTGTAGAGAAAATGGCCCAGTCCTTACAGCTAGCTGTATCTCCTAGCACTGAACATGGGGTTCTAGGTTAGAAGTTGATTTCATCAGATACCGTCCGCTCCCGCCGACCTCCCCCGGTGACCTCAGATTGGGGCTGATAAATGAGATGCAGCTCAGGTACCAAGAATTATGAGTTCTCTGATCATAAGGATATTTGCCTCTGGAGGTCCCAGGAGAGAGATATGAGCGCCATATTTCTTATCATATACATATCCTACATGAATATGATATATCCATAATTTGGGAAGATATTGAGGTCCTGTGGTTCGCCAGCTACCAACACTTTTATAATTTTACCCACAGATGCGAACATGTTCCCAGATCATGGATATATTTATATATGTCAAACTCAGATTATATGCCATAGCATTGGAAACATTCCGCTTCTATTGCCATGTAAGGTCTTAAGACATGGAGTCTATCCGGCTTCCTGCAAAGCAGAATTTTGTCACCTAGTCTCAACGCACACCCCTTTAATAATGAGGACGCACAGTCACAGTTTGTACTTCCACAACTGTCAGCTTCTTGTTTATTCCTCTATGTACACACCATTATTTATTATTATTTATTTATTATGCATTGATTATATAGCGCTATCTTATTCGGCATCCTTTTACATACATTATCATCACTGTCCCCATTGGGGTTCACAATCTAAAACCCCTATCAGTAGGTCTTTGGAATGTGGGAGGAAACCAGAGTACCTGGAGGAAACCCACACAAACATGGAGAGAATATACAAACTCTTTGTAGATGTTGTCCTTGGGGGGAATTGAACCCAGGACCCCTGGGCTGCAAGGTAACAATAATAACCACTGAGCCACCGTGAACCACTCAATGTCTGCTCTCCATCTGGTAACCTGGTACAATTACCTGTTCACCGCAGCAAGAGGGTGCAAGCAGTGAAATAAGGCCCCCAGTCTCTGACCGGCACAAACATAACTTCATTTATAACACACCTCATTCATATTATTTACCTTATTCACAATATCAACATAATTTCCCTCATTTGCGTCATTCCCCTCATATACAACATTTTCCTAATTTACCTTATTTCCCTCATTCACATTATTCAACTCATTTGTCTTATTCACATCATCCACAACATTCATCTCATTCACAACATTTGCCTCATTCAACATTTTTATAAATGATCTAGATAAGGGAACGGAAGGTAAACTGATCAAATATGCAAAGCTAGGAGGGATAGCTAACACTAGAGAAGAAAGAGAAAAGATTCAGAAGGATCTAGATAAACTTGAACCATGGGCAGTGACTAATAAAATGGTATTTACAAGGGAGAAATGCAAGATTCTACATCTGGGCAACAAACACAGAAATTACATCTACAGAACGGGAGGAATAGAAGTAAGCAACAGCACGTGTGAAAAAGACTTGGGTAAACTAATAGATCACAGACTGCACATGAGTCAACAGTGTGATGCAGCAGCAAAAAAGGCAAACACAGTTCTGGGATATATAATAGAGTCTAGATCATGTGAAATAATTATCCTCTCTACTCCTCCTTGGTCCAGCTTCATCTGGAATACTGTGTCCAGATCCAGGATGTATAAGAGAAGCATAGAGTCTAGATCACGTGAAGTAATTGCCCCCTCTACTCCGCCTTGGTCAGGCCTTATCTGTAATACTGTGTCTAGTTCTGGGATGTATAAGAGAAGCATAGAGTCTAGATCACGTGACGTAATTAGCCCCCTGTTCTCCTCCTTGGTCAGGCATCATCTGGAATACTGTGTCCAGTTCTGGGTTGTATAAGAGAAGCATAGAGTCAAGAGCACATGAAGTAATTATCCCCCTCTACTCCTAATTGGTCAGGCCTCATCTGGAATACTGAATCCACTTCCAGGATGTATTAAGAGGAGCATAGATTCTAGATCATGTGAAGTAATTCTCCCCTCTACTCCTCCTTGGTCAGGCCTCATCTTGAATAATGTGTCCAGTTCTGGGCACCACAATTTTAAAAAGATATTGAAAGACAGATTACATATTAGAAAATTTTTTTTTGACAATGAGGGTGATCAATGAGTGGAACAGGCTGCCATGAGAGGTGGTGAGTTCTCCTTCAATGGATGTCTTCAAACAGAGGTTGGACAGACATTGTCTGAGATGGTTTAGTGACTCCTGCATTGAGCATTCAATGATTCTAATTCATACACAAAATTAGCCTCATTCCATCATTTGATTAATTCACCTCATCTCCTTCATTCGCAACATTCACCTCATTCTCATAATCCACCTCAGGTAACAGACTGGTGTCCCAGGCACTTGGGGGTCCCTACCTGCAGTTTGTGACTGGTCAGGTATAGACAGTACTGATGTGATTGCAGTAGAGTGATTTTGCAATACTCAGAGCCGCTGCTGCCATCGGAGCACAGATATCAGACATGTCTGAGGGGAGCCGCGCATCAGATGGCTCTCTTAGACTGCGTTTTGATGGTGAAATGCCTAGTGTGGGTTCCTCGGATTCTCTCGGCTCCGGAGCGCAATTCGGTGTTCATCTTTTGGTGGATTTCTGCATTCTCCTTGGATTCTCTCGGTTCCAAAGTGCAGTTCTTTGTTTATCCTTTGGTAGAATTCTGTGGGCTCATCGGATTCTTTTGGCTCTGGAGCTTGGTTCATTGTTCAAGCCCTTGATAAAGATCATTGCGATCGAATCATTGCCACAGAAGGCGGATTAAATGTGAAGTTTCTTTTCACCAATGTGCGGAGCGCTGTTTTTTGATTATTATCACCTGCTTCTTAGTCCTGGGGGTGGGCCAGGATGCAATGGCATCCACTTAACGAGGTTCTGGCTTCAGAACCCCCCAGCCTACCTGATGACCCAGGTAGAGGACCTCGCTCATGCCCAGCTGGCATTTTTCCAGCTTGATGGTCAAACCTGCCCATTGGATCCGCTGAAGCACCTGTGCCCGATGCTCTAGCTGATCCTCCCAAGTGGGACTGAAGATGGCAATATCATCCAGGTACGCAGCTGCATACCCTTCAAGTCCTTAGAGCAGTGTGCTGACCATCCGCTGAAAAGTGGCAGGGGCATTCTTCATGCCGACCGGCATCACAGTGGACTTGTACAGTCCAAAAGGGGTAATAAAGACAGAGCATTCCCGTGCCTCACGGGTCAGGGGAATCTGCCAATATCTCCGGCTCAGATCCAAGATGGTCAGATACTTAGGCTCGGCCAACTGGTCGAACAGGTCATTGATGCGTGGTATGGGAAACGCAACGGTGAAACGTCACAGCGTTAAGACCCCTGTAGTCCACGCAGAACCAGGTAATTTGGTCTTTTTGGGATGAGGACTACGGGCAAAGCCTACGCAGTGCTGGACGCTTGGATCACCTCCCAGGTTCAGCATTTCGTCAATCTCTTGGTGTATGTGCTGCTGCACCTCAAGAGAGACTCGATATGCTGAACGCTGGATTGGGGGGGAGACTCCCGGTGTTCACATCATGGACGTCTGTCTCAGTCCTTCGGGGCAGGCTGCTGAACAGCTCCTGGAAGGGCTGTAGGGTAACCCCCAGCTGGGACCGTTGGTCCTCCGAGAGCTGGTTGGCAACCTTCACATCAATGGATCCACCCACCTTGGCCTGGGTGAAATTCCCACACAGCAATGGCATAAAGTGAGACTAGGGACTTTTTTTTTAAGTGGCGGAGGAATACAGTGCGGAAGGATACCTACGTTCCGTCATTGGATTCCTGCAGCCCGTAGAGAACGGCAGCATCAGCTGATGCTGCAGTTCTCTACCCAAGATCGTCGTGGGACACACTCGTGGACTGCATCGGATCGTGGGTGAGTATTTTTGTGGTTTGTTATGTTAATATTTATTCCGGAAAAGACAATGGCTTCGGGGAACAATGTGACAAGTATTGGTAAGTATGTTACTCTATGTTATATGTACTGTATGTCTATGTATGTATTGTATGAATGTATTGTATGTATGTAGTATATATGTGGTATGTATGTAGCATGTAGTATGTATGTAGCATGCATGTAGCATGTAGTATGTATGTAGTATATATGTAGTATGTATGTAGCATGTAGTATGTATGTAGCATGTATGTAGTATATATGTAGTATGTATGTAGCATGTAGTATGTATGTAGCATGCATGTAGTATATATGTAGTATGTATGTAGCATGTAGTATGTATGTAGCATGCATGTAGTATATATGTAGTATGTATGTAGCATGTAGTATGTATGTAGCATGCATGTAGTATATATGTAGTATGTATGTAGCATGTAGTATGTATGTAGCATGCATGTAGTATGTATGTGGTATGTATGTAGCATGTAGTATGTATGTAGCATGCATGTAGTATATATGTGTTATGTATGTAGCATGTAGCATGCATGTAGCATGCATGTAGTATGTATGTAGTATGTATGTAGTATGTATGTAGCATGCATGTAGTATATATGTGGTATGTATGTAGCATGTAGTATGTATGTAGCATGCAGTATGTATGTAGCATGCATGTAGTATATATGTAGTATGTATGTAGTATATATGTAGTATGTATGTTGCATGTAGTATATATGTAGTATGAATGTAGCATATATGTAGTATGTAGTATGAATGTAGCATGTATGTAGTATGCATGTTGTATGTATGTAGCATGTATGTAGCATGTAATTTTTTTTTTTTTTTTTTTTTTTTACATTCAACACATTAGCCGGATGATGGGACTACTACTGTCCCATCATTGGCTAATGTGTCAATCACTGTCATGGTAGCAGGCATCACCCGATGGGACTTGTAGTCCCATCGGACGATGCCTGCACAGACCCCCGAAGCCTGCACAGACCACCGGCAGGCCGGCACAGCCCCCCGGAGCCTGCACAGACCACCGGCAGGCCGGCACAGCCCCCCGGCAGGCCGGCACAGCCCCCCGGAGCCTGCACAGACCCCCGGCAGGCCGGCACAGCCCCCCGGCAGGCCGGCACAGCCCCCGGAGCCTGCACAGACCCCCTGGCAGGCCGGCACAGCCCCCCGAAAGGCCCGTACAGACCCCAGAGAGGCTGTACAAGGCAAAAACAGGGTTTTTCTTATTCCGATACCGGAAGTCCCATAGACTTGAATGGGACTTCCGGTATCGGAATCGGCGATACCGATACTTTTTTTAAAGATCGGCCGATCCATTCCGATCCGATACTTTGAAGTATCGGACGGTATCGCTCAACTCTACTCACCACATATTTAAGTTTAGCCTTGAGGTAAATGTCAAACTCCATATATACCGAGATCACGTGCTTCAAGAGACGTATATAATTCATGGCTAACTGTAGAGGTCGCTGTCTTCTTCCCTCACCATCATGTGAGACAGACACGAAGATGTCATCTGTGCTGGGCCATGACATGACATAACAGCTGGTATGTAGCTTGATGGCTACGTAAGAAGCCGAACAGAGACAGACGCCATTTGCCATGTGAGATCCCGGAGAGAAGAATACATGTTGCTTTGCTATGAACTAATGGACAATCTCTCTTTCACCTATTTTTATTCACCTGTTTTTCTGTAATAACCTTTCTTTGATGGAAGAATCCAAATAAACCACTATATTTTTATCTGGTAACTAGTCCTGAGTATTATACAGGATAAGCATTATTTTACAGAGACCCAGGAATTATCCTCCTGACCATAACCCTTCCACTTAACCAAATACTGGAGTCTCCGTCTAGCCAGACGGGAATCCAGAATTTTCTCTACCTCATATTCCAAGTTACCTTCAACCAATACAGGGTCCGGAGGTGCCACCTCAGGCACAACTGGCTCAACAAACCTCTTCAACAAGGACTTATGGAACACATTATGGATCTTAAATGTGACAGGAAGAGCCAAACGAAAAGAGATCGGATTAATAATCTCCAAAATCTTGTAAGGTCCAATAAATCTAGGCTTAAACTTAGGAGAAGCCACCTTCATAGCAATATTTTTTGATGATAACCACACCATATCACCAATCTTAAACTGGGGACCAATGGTCCTATGTCGATTGGAAAACCGCTGGGCCTTTTCCTGGGAGAGAGATAACTTATCCACCACTTGGTCCCAGATCTGGTGCATTCTCTCCACCACAGTGTCAACACCTGGGCAGGCAGAAGGCTCCACCTGCCCTGAAGAAAATTGAGGGTGAAAACCAAAGTTACAAAAAAAAGGTGACATCAAAGTGGCAGAACTAGCTCTATTATTTAAAGCAAATTCGGCCAAGGGCAAAAATGAAACCCAATCATCCTGATCAGCGGAAATAAAACATCTCAAATACGACTCCAAGGTCTGGTTTGTTCTCTCTGTCTGCCCATTGGTCTGAGGGTGAAAAGCAGAGGAGAAGGACAACTGAATTCCCAACTTGGAACAGAACGTCCTCCAAAATTTAGACACAAATTGAACTCCTCTGTCAGATATAATGTTCTCAGGAATCCCGTGCAAGCGAACCACCTGTTGCAAAAACAGAGGCACCAACTCAGAGGAAGATGGCAACTTAGGGAGTGGTACAAGATGAACCATCTTAGAGAACCTATCACAAATCACCCAAATAACAGTCATTCTTTGAGAGACCGGCATATCAGAGATGAAATCCATTGAAATATGGGTCCATGGCCTCCTGGGGACCGGCAAAGGCATCAACAACCCACTAGAGCGAGAACAAGATTTAGACCGGGAGCAAGTCCCACAGGACTGCACAAAATTCCTGACATCATGAGACAAGGTGGGCCACCAAAAAGAGCGACTCAACAGATCTCTAGTACCAAAAATACCTGGATGACCAGCCAATGCAGAGCAATGAACTTCAGACATCACTCTCTTCTTCCACTGGTCAGGAACATACAACTTTCCACTGGGGCAACGCTCAGGTTTGTCCTCCTGGAAGTCTTGCAGAGCAAGTCTAAAATCGGGCGAGATGGCAGAAAGAACTACCCCTTCGCCTAAGATGGTAGCAGGCTTGGTCACCACAGGAGAATCAGCAAAGAAACTCCTAGAGAGGGCGTCTGCCTTGACATTCTTAGTTCCAGGAAGGAAAGAGACCACAAAATCAAAACGTGTAAAAAACAAGGCCCACCTAGCCTGTCTAGGGTTCAAGCGTTTAGCCGACTCTAGGTAAATCAAATTTTTGTGGTCAGTGAGGACCACAACTTGATGTTTGGCTCCCTCCAACCAATGTCTCCACTCCTCAAATGCCCATTTCATGGCCAACAGTTCCCGATTCCCCACATCATAGTTACGTTCAGATGAAGAGAACTTACGGGAAAAGAAAGCACAGGGATTCATTTTAGATGTTACCGGATCCTTTTGGGACAACACCGCTCCTGCACCAATCTCAGAAGCATCCACCTCTACCTGGAACGGGAGTGAGACATCAGGTTGCTGCAGAACCGGGGCGGAGGTAAATCTACGCTTCAGCTCCTGAAAGGAAGCAACCGCCTCCGGAGACCAATTCAACACATCCGCACCCTTCCTGGTCAGGTCAGTCAATGGTTTAGCAATACTAGAAAATTTTGCTATAAATTTCCGATAAAAATTAGCAAAACCCAAAAACTTCTGGAGGGCCTTCAAAGAAGTGGGCTGAACCCAATCAGAAATGGCCTGTACCTTGGCCGGGTCCATTTCAATAGTTGACGGAGACAAAATAAATCCCAAAAAAGAAATTCTCTGTACTCCAAAAAGGCATTTTGATCCTTTGACATACAGAGAATTCTCTCTCAAGATCCGGAACACAGTCCGAACATGTTCCACATGAGAATCCCAATCCTTGGAGAAGATCAAAATATCATCCAGATAGATAATCAAAAATTTATCGACAAAGTCTCGGAAAATATCGTTCATGAAGCACTGGAAGACAGAAGGGGCATTAGTGAGCCCAAAAGGCATCACCAGGTACTCAAAATGTCCCTCCGGAGTATTAAACGCCGTCTTCCATTCATCCCCCTGCTTAATGCGGATAAGATTATACGCCCCCCTGTGGTCAAGCTTGGTAAACCAGCAAGCACCTCTGACTCTAGAGAATAGATCCGAAATCAGGGGTAACGGATACTGATATTTAATAGTAATTTTATTGAGGGCACGATAATCAATACAAGGCCTTAAAGAACCATCCTTCTTGGCCACAAAAAAAAAACCCGGCACCTAAGGGTGAAGAGGATGGTCTAATATGACCCTTCTCCAACGCCTCCTTAATATAGGACCGCATGGCCTCGTGCTCGGGTACAGATAAATTGAAGAGCCGACCCTTAGGAAACTTACACCCTGGGTTTAGTTCAATTGCACAGTCATAACTCCTATGAGGAGGCAAGGACGCAGACTCATTCTCACTAAATACATCATAGTAGTCCGCCAAATAGTCAGGCACCTCATGCGACTGAGGAGAGGTGGAAAAAACCGGAGCCTCACTAAAAGGTACACCGGCAACCCCAACTCACCACAGACACAGACTTCCAATCCAAAACTGGATTATGAATCTGCAACCAGGGAAACCCCAGAACAACGGCATCATGCAGACCATGCAACACCAAAAATCTGCAATTTTCTTGGTAGTCTGGGGTGACCCGCATGACCAACTGGGTCCAAAACTGAGGTTTATTTTTTGCCAGAGGGGTAGCATCAATCCCCCTCAAAGGGATAGGTGTCTGCAGAGGTGTCAATGGAAATCCACAACGTTTAGCAAAATCCAAGTCCATTAGGTTTAGCGCTGCTCCCGAATCCACAAAAGCCTTGGCGGAAAATGTGGACAGGGAACAGATCAGAGTTATCGCCAAAAGAAACTTAGGCTGAACCCCACCAACAGAAAACGTGTGTGCAAAGCGTTTCTCACGTTTAGGACAAACAGAAATAACATGTGAGGCATCTCCACAGAAAAAACACAGCTTATTACGCCTTCTGAATTCCTGACGTTGCGCCTTAGACAAAACTCTATCACATTGCATAGGTTCAGACGTCTGTTCAACCGGTGGCAACACCTCTCGTGTAATCTTGCGTTCACGTAAACGCCGATCAACCTGAATGGCTAAAGACATAGAATCGTCCAGACCAGAGGGAAAAGGAAATCCCACCATAGTATCTTTTACGGCTTCTGACAAACCCTTCCGAAAGAGAGCAGCCAAGGAACTATCATTCCAGGTAGTAAGGACCGCCCACTTTCGGAACTTTTGACAGTACAACTCTGCAGATTCTCGACCCTGGTTCATTGCTAACAGGGTCTTTTCAGCCTGATCAATAGCATTAGGTTCGTCATACAGCAACCCCAAGGCTTGAAAAAATGCGTTCACATTAGTCAGAATAGGGTCATCTGGTTTCAAAGAAAACGCCCAATCCTGGGGATCGCCGCGCAGCAAAGAGATGACAATTCTAACCTGCTGTGCGAGGCTCCCTGACGAGTTAGGCTTCAAAGCAAAAAATAATTTACAATTATTTTTGAAACTCAAAAATTTAGATCGATCCCCAAAAAATACATCAGGTGTGGGGATCTTTGGTTCAACAGCATGTGAACGAGCAAGATAGGCGGAAATTCCTCACACTTCAGCAGCGAGCTGCTCCACAGGATCAGACACTTACTTTATCTCCATTGAGAGAAAAAAAAATTCCCCCTACGGCCTCAGAGATATAGAGGAAAGAATATACACACTTTTTTTTTTTTAAACACAATTCTTTCCTGCTATTGAGTACCCCAGGATCTGCGGTTTGGCGGGTGATTCTGTTATGATCGAGTCACCGTAGGAGGCAAAAACCAGAAATGCTAGCTAAGTCCTGAAAACCAGAGAAGTTGGCAACTATCAGATTGCAGACCCCTGAACCTATCAACACAACTAGCAGTAGCCGTGGGGGGTTCCTACGATGACCTAGAACCCTCGATCACAGCCAGAGAGATACATAGGCCTAAAGAAGGAAAGGGGAAATCTAACTGCCCCAGAGCAGACCCCAAAGCAATAGGCAGCCCCCCACATATAATGACGGTGAAGCAAGATGAAAACACTTACACAGACAGAAAGACAGGCTGAGCAAAGAAGGGGCCCAAAAACTACCTAGATAGGAACGGATAGGAAGGCTGCTGTCTGCAATCTGCCAAAACCCTATCAGAGACAAAAGCCAACAAGCTGATATAAAAATGGCCCTGAAGCAACTAAGCTTCAAAAACTAAATCAGCACTCAGGTACATTCAGAAGACAGAGCTCACGGAACACTGCACACTCCAGCAGGGAGTGGCAGAATCCAAAAAGCAAGAAAAACAAAAACAAATCTTAGATGCAAAAAGGCAAAAACGGAAAACTTAGCTTTAGGAGAGCAGGAATCAGACTGGAGTCCAAGAGTCCACAGAGAAATCAACCGCAGGGCAGAAAGGGCGTAGGCTGCCTTAAATCCAGTCAGTGACTCCACTCAGCCAATCGTCCTCATCAGTCCCAGGTGTCTGATAATCAGGCTCACTACCTTCCTTCACTAGAATAGGGAGTTCACTAGGCCTCAGTGACGGAGGGGAAAATGAACTCACAACAGTGATCACTGGTGACATTATACACAGGACCTCTGTATATAGTATACAGTATATAGTGTCAGTGTATAGGTAACACACTAACTTACCATTGATGTATCTAGGTGAAGTCCTTCATCTTTGCTTTTTGTCTTTCATCCAGCACAGACCGCCATCATGTCTTCCAGCCAGGACTCGTCTCTGCAGGAAATAACAGTTATCTAGAGCTCCGCTTGCAGAACACATTACTTATTTTTTCCCCAACTTCTACATTACATCACATGAAGAAAAAAAGGCGACATAGTGTCACTCTACATAGTAACAGGACCATCCCCCATTTAAAACAGTATACTCAAAAAATAAAATAAAGACATCACTGCAGTAATAATATCTCTTAATTAGTCCCTATGGTAATAATATTCCCCATCCTGGCTCCCGTGTGTCTCATTCCTGGCCTCAGCCATATGTTCTCCCATCCCGCCCTCATGAGTATCCATTGTGCCCCATATGATCTCCCCATCTGTCTCCATCGTATCCATCCTGCCTCATGATCCTGCACCCTCCTGTGTCTCACATTCTGCCACTTCCTGTGTCTTACTGCCACATTCTGCCCCAGTGTCTCACATTCTGTCACCTCCTGTGTCTGTCACATTCTGTCACCTCCTGTGTCTCACTGTCACATTCTGCCCATCCTGTCTTGCATTCTGCCCCCATCATGTCCAGCATTCTGCCCCCATCATGTCCAGCAATCTGCCCCATCATGGCCAGCAATCTGCCCCATCATGGCCAGCAATCTGCCCCATCATGGCCAGCAATCTGCCCCATCATGGCCAGCAATCTGCCCCCATCATGGCCAGCAATCTGCCCCCATCATGGCCAGCAATCTGCCCCCATCATGTCCAGCATTCTGCCCCCATCATGTCCAGCATTCTGCCCCCATCATGTCCAGCATTCTGCCCCCATCATGTCCAGCATTCTGCCCCATCATGTCCAGCATTCTGCCCCATCATGTCCAGCATTCTGCCCCATCATGTCCAGCATTCTGCCCCATCATGTCCAGCATTCTGCCCCATCATGTCCAGCAATCTGCTCCATTATGTCCAGCATTCTGCCCCCATTATGTCTAGCATTCTTCCCCCATTATGTCCAGCATTCTGCTGTCATGTCCTGCAATCTGCCCCATCATGTCCAGCATTCTGCCCCATCATGTCCAGCATTCTGCCCCATCATGTCTAGCAATCTGCCCCATCATGTCCAGCATTATGTCCCATCATGTCCAGCAATCTGCCCCCATCATGTCCAGCAATCCGCCCCCATCATGTCCAGCATTCTGCCCCCATTATGTCCAGCATTCTGCCCCGGGCCCCCCGGATCGCCGCTTTCAATGAAAACAAATTGGCTGTTAATTATTGACATGCGGGCCGACGGGCCCGCATGTCAATAGCATTCAGCTGCCGCAGCGCAGCGCTGCTAAGGGCCCGGTTTAGCGTGCTGGTAGGGGCCCGGTGAGCAGATGAGACGGGGCCCGATGCGGGCCCCCTCTGCCCACCGGGCCCCATACGCCAGTCAGGGCAGTAATGCCCTGATGGCGGCCCTGCACGGGTGCCATTTTCCTTGGGGAACCTTGGCTGGACTCCTTATAGCGTTGAACAACACAATCGTCCACCTTCTCTCCATCGACCAGGGGTATAACAGGGGATGTGCAGGTATTACAAAATATACAGGGGTATTACAGAATATGCCAGTGCATTAAAGAATATACAGGGGTATTACAGAATATACAGAGGTGTAACAGGAGATGTGCAGGTATTACAGAATATACAGGTGTATCACAGAATATACAGGGGTATCACAGGGGATGTGTAGGTATTACAGAATATACAGGGGAATTACAGGGGATATGCAGGTATTACAGAACATTCAGGGTTATTAGAGGGGAAGTGCAGGTATATTGTATATACAATTGTATATAGGATGGTGTGAATGTAGTTTGGGGTTGAATATAATAGTATGAATGAAGCTGGGCCAGGGTTTTTACATGATTTTATGCTATTTATTATTTATTATTTTACGGGGGGTGGCATTCATGTAATTATGGTTATTTTATTTCTTCCCTTTTAAGTTTTATTTTCTTTATTATTTTGTATCTTTAATTTTATTTTTATTTTTCAGTTTTCTTTTTTCCCATTTTATAGGTCAAGAGCTTTCCTTCATATTGTTTCCATTTCTGGTTTATTTCTTTGTGATTTGTGTCTGATTTTGTCATCTTGTTGTCTGATTGGTGTATTGTTCTTATGTTTTGTTCTGTTGTGTTTTATTTTGTAATGTCTCATAGTTATGTCATGTGAAATATTTTTATAATAATAAAAAAAGACCTACAGGGGATGTGCAGGTATTACAGAATATACAGGGGTATTACAAGGGATGTGCAGGTATTACAGAATATACATGGGTATTACAGGTGATGTCTAGGTATTACAGAATATACAGGGATATTACAGAACCTACAGGGGTATTACAGAATATACCAGTGTATTACAGAATATCCAGGGGTATTACAGGGGATGTGCAGGTATTACAAAATATACAGGAGTATTACAGAACAGACAGGGGTATTTCAGGGGACGTTCAGTTGTGGAGACATGGGGATCAGTGGGTACTTTTCTTCGCTGGCCTGGCTGTCTTTAGAAAGATGGCATGGACCAGAGCTCAACCCACTGAACACTCTTACACCTTTCCTATGGGAACAACACTTCTCAGAAAACACAATGTGAAGTTACCACACAACGGTAATAATTTATTGGATCAACTACAGTCAATGACATTCTAGTACAGTCCCAGCAAGTGCATAAATGGTGCAAATAACATAGTGTCACCCTTCTGCTGGCTCACAGGGAATTAGAACATCTATGACTTCGGGGCGTCAAGCACCAACTACCCCATCCAATGGCACCCCTCTTTTGGCAGGCCCCCACAGTGAGGAGGTAACGACAAGCTTAGGAAGCTGACATAGTCCATTGATGTACAAGGCCAGGTGACCTGATTGTCCCAACCTGGATTCTCCAAGCATCTTTGTAGGTTCAGTGATGGTCAGTTGAGCAGATCTGAATTCCTTCAGCTGGGGCCATGGTCCCTTAAGCTGACGTCCTGTAGAGTCAAACCTGTATTTCTCTGGTTGAAACCATGGTGTCTTAGCTACTGTCTTTTAGAAACCACACACTCTCTGTAACAACAGTATTTTACTGCCCTGGGATACAAAGTGATTCCAGCAAAGATGATAAAATCATGATTTATTTATATAATATTAAAAACAAAGAAAAAAGAAAAAACAGTGTGGGAATAAACCTCCAAGGGCGATGTGCAAAGGGAGGCTGGGTCAACCATACATGTCAAAGTACCAGTGACATAAAAATGCAATTCATGAAGTAAATAATTAGTTAGCTGTATATATCGATCAGTCCAGTTCTGTCTTTTTAGTGGTGTCAAAGTCAGAGGTTCCAAAGAATATATAAAGTGCTTATTGCAATAAAGGAATCCCATAGATGTCCACTCCTCGACAGACTGTCATACAGGCGTATAGAGTGACCTGTACTCATAAATCAGCAGTGGTTTTATACACACCTAGCGTTGTAAAGTGCAATGAAAAGTCTCTAAGCATGAGAAAGTGACATCACCTGAGATCATTAGTAGTGACGAGACTTGAGGGGAGACTAGGACAGTCGCTCATACCCAACCCCTACACCGTTTCACAAATGCTTGTTCTGGGGGGGGTGTCATGAGGCAGGGGAGTGACATATTATATAAGACTGGTTGTCCAAAAGACGGGGTTATAGGAAAAAGGAAGTATGGTATCACATCCGTCATTGGTGTATTCAGTACGGAGGCGGTACGGCCATTGAGGGTGTGGAGACTGCAGTTGGCTCATCGCGCGCTCACATCTTACCCCCTGGTGGAGACTGCTGAGTTGGCTCATCGCGCGCTCACATGTTACCCCCTGGTGGAAGTGACTTCCACAATGGTGCACTGTGACACACATGTGGAACACACGCGGGTCACATGGACAGGGCCGGCGTTGGCGGCAGGCAGACCAGACAGCTGCCTAGGGCCCTGGCTCCCCCAGGAGCCCCCAGCTAGCGGCACATCACACAGCCGCTATGGGGCCCGTGAGGCAAGGGGGCCCACCTGCCACCAGCGCCGACTCCCCCTGCCGCTGCATTGAACTATACCGGCGTCAAGGACACCAGTACAGTTCAAAGCAATGATGGAGGAGAGAGCGTCAGCTGATGCTCCCTCTCCCATCATTCCCCGCTCTGCCTCTGACACTGCGTGTGTGCAATGACATTATCGTGCACTCACTGTGTGCAAGGCAGAGCAGCCGCTGAGACAGAATCCGGGAGAAGCGCGGGCATGAGGAGAGATGAGGTTTTTTTTATGTACCCCGAAACAGCTGTCTGTGGATGGAGACCATGTTTTGGCATAGGTGGTTTACTTCATTGGAGACTGCCCTTCCCGTGGTTGTTCCCTCCCGGGGAAAGACCTGGCTAGTCATTGCTTGCGTTGAGAAACATGTGATGGTGTCTCCGCGGCTTGTGCTTTGCATATTTACATATTTCCCATAAGGGTGGGGGCATTGCCCTAGAATCACTGTGTTGAGAAACATGTGATGGTGTCTCCGCAGTGTTGGATGTTGATCTCCATGAGTTCATTCATCCTCATTTTTCACAGTCTTCTACTAGGCATTGCTCCTACTGGCCAGTTTCCTACTCCACACTGATGAGGGGCAATACCCCGAAACAGCTGTCTGTGGATGGATACCATGTTTTGGCATAGGTGGTTTCATTCATTGGAGACTGCCCTTCCCGTGGTTGTTTCCTCCCGGGGAAAGACCTGGCTAGTCATTGCTTGCATTGAGAAACATGTGATGGTGTCTCTGCGGCTTGTGTTTTGCATATTTACATATTTCCCATAAGGGTGGGGGCATTGCCCTAGAATCACTGCGTTGAGAAACATGTGATGGTGTCTCCACTGTGTTGGATGTTGATCTCCATGAGTTCATTCCACCTCATTTTTCAAAGTCTTCTACTAGGCATTGCTCCTACTGGCCAGTTTCCTACTCCACACTGATGAGGGGCAATACCCCGAAACAGCTGTCTGTGGATGGATACCATGTTTTGGCATAGGTGGTTTCCTTCATTGGAGACTGCCCTTCCCGTGGTTGTTCCCTCCCGGGGATGGTGATGGTGTCTCCACGGCTGGTTTTTGCAT
The DNA here is from genome assembly GCF_039654945.1 of Dendrobates tinctorius. NCBI lineage: Eukaryota > Metazoa > Chordata > Amphibia > Anura > Dendrobatidae > Dendrobates > Dendrobates tinctorius. The sequence goes on along the minus strand of NW_027361696.1, from coordinate 9,521,649 downwards.
ATTTACATATTTCCCATAAGGGTGGGGGCATTGCCCTAGAATCACTGCGTTGAGAAACAAGTGATGGTGTCTCCGCAGTGTTTGATGTTGATCTCCATGAGTTCATTCATCCTCATTTTTCACAGTCTTCTACTAGGCATTGCTCCTACTGGCCAGCTTCCTACTCCACACTGATGAGGGGCAATATCCCGAAACAGCTGTCTGTGGATGGATACCATGTTTTGGCATAGGTGCTTTCCTTCATTGGAGACTGCCCTTCCCGTGGTTGTTCCCTCCCGGGGAAAGACCTGGCTAGTCATTGCTTGCATTGAGAAACATGTGATGGTGTCTCTGCGGCTTGTGTTTTGCATGAGGCAGGGGAGTGACATATTATATAGGACTGGTTGTTCCAATAGACGGGGTTATAGGAAAAAGGAAGTATGGTATCACATCTGTCATTGGTGTATTCAGTACGGAGGCGATACGGCCATTGATGGGGTGGAGACTGCAGATATTGTTGGCTCATCGCGCGCTCACATCTTACCCCCTGGTGGAAGGGACTTCCACAATGGTGCACTGTGACACACATGTGGAACGCACGCGGGTCACATGGTCAGGGCCGGCGTTGGCGGCAGGCAGACCAGACAGCTGCCTAGGGCCCTGGCTCCCCCAGGAGCCCCCAGCTAGCGGCACATCACACAGCCGCTATGGGGCCCGTGAGGCAAGGGGGCCCACCTGCCACCAGCGCCGACTCCCCCTGCCGCTGCATTGAACTATACCGGCGTCAAGGACACCAGTACAGTTCAAAGCAATGATGGAGGAGAGAGCGTCAGCTGATGCTCCCTCTCCCATCATTCCCCGCTCTGCCTCTGACACTGCGTGTGTGCAATGACATCATCGTGCACTCACTGTGTGCAAGGCAGAGCAGCCGCTGAGACAGGATACGGGAGCAGCGCGGGCATGAGAGATGAGGTTTTTTTAATGTAACAGTGAGTACTGGACTGTGGGGCCATTCTGGGGGGGTGTTATATGCTATGTGCTTCTGTGGGGCTGTGCTATATACCATGTGGGGCTGTGCTATATACCATGTGGGACTGTGCTATATACCATGTGGGGCTGTGCTATATACCATGTGGTGCTGTGCTATATACCATGTGGTGCTGTGCTATATACCATGTGAGCTGTGTTATATACTTTGTGGCTGTGTTATATACCATGGGGGGTACATTATATTCTATAGGGGAGGCTGTGGTATATAATATGGGGGGCTACATTATATTCTATTCAGGACTACATTATATTCTATGGGGGGGGCTGTATTATATTCTATGGGGGGTGATTGCATCATATTCTATGAGGGGCTACATTATACCATATGCAGGGCTGGCGTTGGTGGCAGGCAGACCAGGCAGCTGCCTAGGGCCCCCACTCCCCCAGGGGCCCCCAGCTAGTGGCACATCACACAGCCACTATGGGGCCCATGAGGCAGGGGGACCCGCCTGCCACCAGTGCCGATTCCCCCCTCCGCACATTGAACTATACCGGCGTCATAGATGCCGGTACAGTTCAAACCAATGATGGAAGAGAGAGCGTCAGCTGACGCTCCTTTTCCATTCATTACCCGCTCTGCCTCTGACACTGTGCATGTGCAATGACATCATCGCACACTCACCGTGTGCCAGGCAGAGCAGCCGCTGAGACAGGAGCCGGGAGCAGCGCGGACACGAGGAGAGATGAGGGGTGTTTGTTTTGTTTTTTTAATGTAACAGTGAGTACGGGACTGTGGGGCAATTCTCGGGGGGGGTGTTATATGCTATGTGGTGCTGTCCTGTATACCATGTGGTGCTGTGCTATATACCATGGAGCTGTGCTATATACCATGGTGCTGTGCTATATACCATGTGGGGCTGTGCTATATACCATGTGGGCTGTGCTATATACTATGCAGCTGTGTTATATACTTTGTGGCTGTGTTACATACCATGGGGGGTACATTATACATTACATTCTATGGGGGAAGCTGTGTTACTGTATATAATATGGGGGGCTAAATTATATTCTATGGGGAGGTGGGCTGTATTATATTCTATTTGGGGCTACATTATATTCTATGGGGGCTGTTATATTTATTATATTCTATGGGGGATGATTGCATCATATTCTATGAGTAGGCTACATTGTATTTTATCGAGGGGCTGCATTATATTCTATAGGGGCTAGATTATATTGTATGGCAGAGGTTTCAAACACGCGGCCCGCGGACCGCATGCGGCCCCTGAGGCAGTCATCTGCGGCCCCCCCCGGTGCACTACATGTCTCACCCCCTGAGGCAGGTAGAAGGGGGAAGGCACACATTCAGGAGCGTGCGATGGCTGCTCTGTGTGCACAGGACCTGTGATAAGGTCACAGAAGGGGGAGGAGTCAGGGGGTCACATGATCAGGGGCCTCAGTGTATGCAGGGTGCTGCTGTCTGTCTGTGCTGGTTGTCATGGTGCTGGATGCGGGTAAGTTTCTGTGTGGGGTCAGGAGGGGTTTACAGGGTAGATGTAGCAGAGCTGTGTGCGTATGAGGTGTACGGAGAGGAGCCGTGTGTGTACGAGGTGTACGGTGCGGAGCCGTGTGTGTGTACGAGGTATACGGAGCAGAGCCGTGTGTGTACGAAGACCGAGGTGTAGGGTGTGGGGCCATGTGTGTACGAGGTGTACAGAGTGGAGCTGCGTGTGTACGAGGTGTACCGAGCGGAGCAACGTGTGTACGAGGTGTACAGAGCGGAGCCGCATGTGTACGAGGTGTACGGAGCGGAGCCGCGTGTGTACGAAGACCAAGGAGTAGGGAGCGGAGCCATGTGAGTACAGAGCGGAGCCATGTGTGTATGAGGTTATGGAGCGGAGCCGTGTGTGTACGAGGACCGAAGTGTATGGAGCGGAGCCGTGTGTGTATGAAATGTACGGAGCGGAGCCACGCGTGCGCGAGGTGTGCAGAGCCACGTGTGTACGAGGTATGTAGAGCGGAGCCGCGTGTGTTCGAGGTGTGCTGAGCGGAGATGTGCGTGTATTTTGGCATGGGGTGGGCCCCATTTGAAAGTTCGCACCAGGACCCTTAACTTTTTAGTTACGCCACTGCTCACGCTAGAAGAGAGGAGTGCACCTCTCTGTAGTGGCTGTGGCCCTGCGTTATGACATCCCTCTGGCACTGTGTAATGACATCACGCCAGCGCGCAGAGAGCGGAGGCATGACTTTCCCCCATTGCTGGATTTTGCAGGTGACTGTGGCTGTGCGTGTACAGCGAGATGATAGAGCCGGCTCACATGCATAGCCGACACTATCATCCACTGAGGTAAGCTGTACATAGCAGCTGACAACCTATTTGAACGGCCGCGATCGGTATTAGCACCGATCGTGGCCGTTTAACTCCTTAGATACCGCTATCAATTGTGACTGTATTAAGTTTGAAAGGAATGCGGCCCGCCAGCTTAAATTTTTTTTTTATGTGCGGCCCATTTAATCTGCCGAGTTTGAGACCCCTGTTGTATGGGGACTTCATTATACTTTATGAGGGGGCTACATTATATTCTATTGGGGCTGCATTATACTATATGAAGAGGGCTACATTGTATTCTGTGGTGTGGCTACATTATACTATATAAGGTGCTGCATTATACTCTATGAAGGGGCTGCCATATATCCTATGGAGGGGTTGCATTATACTAAATGAGGGGGGCTGCATATTCTGTGGGGTGGCTGCATTATACTATAAGAGGGTGGCTGCATTATATTGTATGGTGGGGCTGCATTATACTCTGGGATGGCTGCATTATACTCTGTGGGGTGGCTGCATTATGCTCTGTGGGGTGGCTGCATTATACTATATGTGGGCTGCATTATACTGTATGAGGACTATGGGGAATACATTATACTATAAGAAGAACTATGGGGTGCATTATACTATGGGAAGTGAATTGTACTACATGGATGACTGGTGGTGTATTATACTATATGGAGGACTATGAGGAGTGTATTATACTATATGGAGGACTGAGTAGTGTGTTATACTATATGGAGGACTGAGTATATTAATATATGGAGGGCTATGAGGAGTGCATTATACTACATGGAAGATTATGAGGAATGTATTATACTATAAGGAGGACTGAGGAGTGTATTATACTATATGAAGGACTATGGGGCACATTATATTATATGGAGGACTATGGGGTGTAAACTGTAGATGTGCTGCTGATAACATGATGCTGTATGGTGATCTGTTAGTGATCCATTAGTGATTGTTCTGTCCCCATCATTCTTTCTCAGACAGTGGAAAGAGGCAGAGAAACAAGTGTTGAACGACTTCAATATTGTCAATCACACTCATTTGATGGCCTGAACTCAGCACATGTAAATACAATCAAAATGCTTCTGTGTGATGTGCAATATGTTAGCATTTGTGGCCCCATTTTAAACTTTGCCTAGGGCCCCACTTTGCCTAAAACTGGCCCTGCACGTGGTATGGCACTACCAAAAGTACAGAGGCACGAAGAGTGCACATGCACACAGTCTGTGTCAAGCACAGAGTTTACATGGAGATGCTGCCTGGATGCAGGGGAGTGCACAGGAGCAGAGGGGGCGGGACAAGGCATAGAGTGAACAGGAGTGGATAGGGCGAGACAAGTCACAGAGTGAACAGGAGCAGAGGGGGCGGGAGAAGGCACAGAGTGAACAGCAGCAGAGGGGGCGGGACAAGGCACAGAGTGAACATGAGCAGAGGGGGCGGAGCAAGTCTAAGATTGAACAGGAGTGGAGGAGGTGGAACAGGGCATGGAGTGAACAGGAGCAGAGGGGGAGGGGCAAGGATTGAACAGGAGCGGAGGGGGCAGGATGAGGCACGGAGTGAACAGAAGTGGATGGGGCGGGACGAGGTACAGAGTGAACAAAAGCAGAGGGGGTGGGACGAGTCACGGAGTGAACAGGAATGTAGGGGGCAGGACAAGTCATGGAGTGAAAAGGAGCAGAGGTGGCAAGGCAAGGCAAGGCTTCAACAGGAGTGAAGAGGGTGGGACAAGGCACACAGGGAACAGAAGTGGAGGGGGCGGGACGCGGTACAGAGTGAACAAGAGCGGAGGGAGTGGGACGAGGCACGGAGTGAACAGGAGCAGAGGAGGCGGTACGAGACATGGAATAAACAATCCGAGAAAACTGGAAGAAGCATAGTTGCTTTTCTAAGACCATATGAGGGACCACGAAGTATACATAAGGTGAAGGGAAACAGGAGCAAGCTGGAGAGCAGTGACAGTGCTAAGGTGCTAAGAAAGTGATGTATGCAGATAATGTGCATATTGATGTAAATCAAAGTATAAGATTTAGACAATGGGTAGCATTCATTAACAGGGGAGACGTAAAGTGCTGTGAGTGCAAATATAATGAGAGGATAAATAATAATAACAATAATCTTTATGTATATAGCGCCAACATTTTCTGCAGCGCTTTACAGTTTAACAGTTTCAAACACAACAGTCATAAGTAACAATGTCAACAATACAATAATTAATGCAAAATAAGAGACCCTGCTCGTGCGAGCTTACAATCTACAAGGAGGTGGGGGAGATACAAAGTACAGGTGTGTATTTACAATGATGTATTTACAATGATGGCCCAGCCATCTTGAGGGAGTGGGGGATAGATAGAGATAGTGAATGGACTACAAACACACTTACACATAAAATTACTTTGATTAGGGAACGTGATAGGCTGCTCTGAACAAATACTTTATGCTTTGAGGGAGTGCCTAAAACTGTGCAAGTTGTAGCTGGTCCTAATTTCTTGGGGTAGAGCATTCTGTTAGGGATGGCGGAACGCACTAAATATTAAATACTAGAAAGTGCGTTCGCAGCCCGGGGTCCACCATGCAGTAGGTGTTAAAACCGCTGCTAGACAATAGCAGACGCGCTATATGGCGGTATAATGCACACGGGTTCAACGTCACCCGATGTGCGCAGAGCGGACTCTGTTAACTCGCAGAGGCGCTGTAACATAAACATAAACACCGAGCCCATTAGACTCACAGGTCTCAGCGAAATTACAAGAATGGTATCAGGTCACAGGACAGGGTCCAAGACAGAGGACGGTGTCCGTCTAGACCTACCGTGCATGCAACGTCGCTACTGCGGATGCCGGTAAATGCTGCTGAATGCAGCGCGGCGGCAGACACAGCCACAATGCGATAGTGCCGTGAGAGACGTGACACCACCGGATGCTAGTGTAGAGGTGCGGTGTGCACAGTGGCCTAAGGTTTGCCACTGACTGGCGCTGACTCTTTCTATGGTTCCCTATCCACATGCGTAATATCAGAGGGAGGGGAATCTTAATAAGTCAGTCACCAGAATCATACATCCATCACCATTCACACATCTAGCAAGAAGAGTCTATACTAGCACATGGCCGAGTGGCCATGCAGGCCTTTTATAGCCGTGCGCTGCCGGGACCTTCCAGATCTCTGAGATGGACCAATTAGATCAGGAGAAGGACCTGAGCACGTGACTCCCGATCTCCAATGGGAGATCGTCTCGTGAGCATGCCCAGTAGCAGGACGAGAGGACTTAGCCTCTGGAGTGGCTTGCTGTAGGGAGAGCCTGCGCTGCTATTGCTGACCCTGAGGTAGCAGCAACAACCAGTCCTACTGAGCTGGTCTGAACAGAGTGTCTGGGACGCCGAGATTGCTGTGCAGGCTCCTGAGCGGTCGGTGGAGAATGGGAGACCACTGGATGCAAGGCTCTGGATTCCTGCTGTGCAGCTGCAGGAACCCGACGCCTAACACTATCCCCCCTCCTAAGGCCCCCCTCTGAGCCTCGCTACGCTCAAAGGCCACGATGTGGAGTGTGGATGTTCCCAGGTCTGGACCATGACCCTTCCAGTCCATCAAATAAAATTTTTTGCCACGCACAATTCTGTGTCCCACAATGGCGTTAACCTCAAACTCATCCGAAGACAAGTCTGATGACCCGGCAGATGACTCAGAGAACCGGGCCATGTGAACAGGTTTTGAGAAGGGACACATGGAAGATGTCAGAGATGGCTAAATGTGGTGGAAGAGCCAGGCGATAGACCACCGAGCTGACTCGCTCGAGAAACTTGAAAAGGTCCAATGTATCGCGGCGCGAACTTGGTGGACTCGACCCGCAGCTTGATATTTCGAGCAGAGAGCCACACCAAGTCGCCAGGGGAAAAGGTTGTAGCGGGGCGCCGATGTGTGTCGGCAGACGCCCTCATTCTTTCTTTAGAGGCTCGAATAGCATCCTGGGTGCGATCTCAAATGTCGCGAGCCTCCACTGCCCAGTCTGCCACCCTGGAATCAGTGGAGGACACTGGCATCGGGACAGGGACGTACGGAGGCTGGCCGTAATTAAGAAGGAACGGCGTCTGACCAGTGGAATCAGCCACTGCATTATTCAGGGCAAATTCAGCCCATGGTAGTAAGGATGCCCAGTCATGCTGCCTGGCAGAAACAAAATGTCGCAGGTACGACCAGAGTTTGGTTGGCTCTCTCAACCAACCCGTTTGTCTCGAGATGATAAGCGGAGGACAGATTTAGCTCAATACTGAGTAGACTGCAGAGCTCCCTCTAAAACTGAGATGCGAATTGGGGACCTCGGTCACTAACAATTTTGTCCGGCATGCCATGCAAACGGAATACATGTTTTGTGAAGAGTGTGGCAAGACCACGAGCGGAAGGCGGCCGCGCGAGTGGCACCAGATGCACCATTTTACAAAAATGGTCAGTGACCACCCAGATGACCGTACTGCCACCAGACTTGGGCAGGCCAACCACAAAAAATCCATGTCAACCATATCCCAAGGTCTGCCACCGGCAGAGGATACAGTAACCCAGCCGGCCTCTTTCTAGAGGACAGGTTCCGTGCACACGAGACGCATGCCTGTATGTATTCCTTCGTGTCCCGGGCCATGTGCGGCCACAAATAAGACCTTGCCAGGAGTTCTGTGGTCCGCTTATTGCCGAAGTGACCACCCACCCTGAACGCGTGTGCCCACGCGAGAACCTCCGGCCGTAGCTGAGGAGGGACAAAGGTCTTGCCCGGCGGCACTGACTCGAGAGCAACTGGGGCCATGGTCCTGAAACTCTCAGTAGGGAGAATTAGCTGAGGCTCAGCCTCCTCTTCCTCCGCCGAAACCACCGAGCGAGAGAGAGCATCCGCACGGACGTTCTCTCCAGACAGATAATGCAAGGTGAAGTGGAAGTGGGAGAAGAGCGACCACCTAGCTTGACGAGAGTTCCAAGTGCTGGGCCGTTTGTAAATAGATCAGGTTTTTATGGTCCGTATACACCTGGAAGGGAAACCGGGCTCCCTCCAGGAAATGTCTCCACTCGGAAAAGGCCAACTTAATTGCTAGCAGCTCCCTGTCTCCGATGGAGTAGTTCTTCTCCGCCGGTGAGAAGGTCTTTGAGAAGAAAAAGCAGGGATGCTTCCGACCTTGAGCATCCTTCTTAAAAAGGACTGCTCCTGCACCGACGGAAGAAGCAGCCACCTTTAGGATAAAAGGTTTATCCACATCGGGACGGTGTAAGATGGGAGCACCGGAAAAATGGGTCTTCAGAGACGAGAAGGCCTTGGAGACCTGTTCTGACCAAGCCTTGGGATTAGCTCCTTTCTTAGTGAGGGAAACCAGAGTAGCTACCAGTGTGGAGAAGTGGGGAATGAACTGGCGGTAATAGTTGATGAACCCCAAAAAGCGCAACACCGCTTTGAGTGAATGGGGCTCCTGCCAGTCCATTACCGTTTGCAATTTGGCAGGATCAATAGCCAACCCCTGGGCCAAGATGATGTAGCCCAGAAATGGCAAGGACTCCTGCTAAAACTGGCACTTCTCCAGCTTGGCGATGAGAGAGTTCGCCTGCAGACGGTCGAAGACCCTGCAGACATGTCTCCGGTGGGAGGTCAAATCTGGCGAAAAAATGAGGATGTCATCCAGATAGACCACCACCGAGGTAGAGAGCATATCGCGGAAGACGTCATTAACAAAATTCAGGAAGACAGCAGGCGCATTACAGAGGCTGAAGAGCATGACCAGATATTCATAGTGGCCATCCTTGGTATTAAAGGCTGTCTTCCACTCGTCTCCTTCGTGAATGTGGATCAGGTTGTACGCCCCCCGTAGATCTAATTTTGTAAAGATCCAGGCCCCTCGCACCTGTCAAATAACTCCGGGATCAACGGAAGAGGGTACTTGTTTTTAACTGTCATGGTGTTGAGACCTCTGTAGTCAATGCAGGGATGTAACTCTCCACTCTTCTTCTGCATGAAGAAGAACCCTGCACCAGCCGGCGACACCAACTTTCTGATAAAACCTCTTGCCAGGTTCTCCCGGATATATTGAGACATAGTCTCCATCTCGGGGAGTGATAGCAGATACACGCAGTCTCTAGGAGTATCCGTGCCTGGCAATAGATCTATCGGACAATTGTAAGGACGGTGCGGCGGAAGCGTCTCAGCAGATTTTTTAGAGAAGACATCCACGTACTGGTGGTATGGTTTGGGAAGCGCGAAGATATCCGCGGGCACTTCAGTGGAGGCTACCTGTACACTGCCCCTCAGGCACCTTCCCTCACAGTCCTTGCTCCAACCCAGTGTATTCCCTGAAGCCCAATCAACATGAGGGGAATGGCAACGGAGCCAGGGAACTCCGAGAAGCACCTGGTCGATGCCATCTGGCAAAATGAACAGGGACAAAATCTCACGGTGGGATGGTGAGATTGAGAGCCCGAGTGGTGCTGTCTGGTGGGTAACCTGAGATGGTAAAGGTGCACCATTAACCACCCTGATGGTCAAGGGTTGGGGCAGTAACACCAGCGGAATAGCATGCTTTTGGGCAAAGGACGAGGACATAAAGTTCCCTTCTGCCCCAGAATCCACGGTGACCTCTGCCTCCCAGGTGGAAGCTACGCTATCTAAGGTCCCACGGAATACCGGTTTGGGAGAGAAAGGTTTCATATCTGTTAGACCCCCACCTACGACCACTGGACGTGATAGTTTTTTCAACCGCAGTGAACAAGTGTTAGCTGAGTGACCAAACTGGCGGCACTGGTAACAACGTGCGGAGCTTTGCACCGGACGCGGCTTGGAACTGGCGCGAGACACCTCCATAGGTTCAGAAGGTATCAGCTCCTGAGCGGGAAATTTTAGTGGCTCGGAGATAGTGGGAGCCAACATAACCCTTTGCCTGGATTGCGCATGCTCCAGCCTGCGCTCCGTAAACCGGAGATCAATGCGGGTGGAAATGGCAATCAACTCCTCCAGAGTTGTGGGGACCTCTCTGGTTGCTAGAGCAACCTTGACATGCTCCGCTAACCCTCTCCAAAACACAGGGACGAGTGCCTTATCAGGCCACTCCAGCTCAGAAGCCAATGTCTGGAATCGGACGGCATAATGGCTGACCGAGAGGGACCCCTGTGTTAGGGCTAATAGTTGGAGAGAGGTGTCGTGAGTGACCTGTGGTCCCAAAAAGACCTGCTTAATGGATGTGAGAAACTGAGCGGTGCTCAGAACCACGGGGTCATCACGCTCCCACAATGGCATAGCCCACTCTATCTCCCTGCCCGACAGGAGAGACAATAAACCCCACCTTAGCCCGCTCTGTAGGGAACGGTGCGGCCAGTAGCTCAAGCTGAATAGAGCACTGGCTCATGAATCCCGTACAGGTGGCGCTGTCACCCGAAAACTTGTCGGGCAGCAGGAGGCGGGATAATGTCAGTGCCGGTGTGAGCGTGGGCATACGTGAGACAGCCTCTGCGACTGCCTGAACAGCGGCCACAGTAGCATTCGCAGCTGAGGTTGGACTCTCGAGAGCCGCCAACCTGCCCTCCAGTTGCCGAATGTACTGCCGCAGCTGCTGTTGGTCCGCCATTACTAGCCAGACCCTGGCACTAGTATAATGTTAGGGACGGCGGAACGCACTAAATATTAAATAATAGAAAGTGCGTTCGCCGCCCGGGGTCCACCATGCAGTAGGTGTTAAAACCGCTGCTAGACAATGGCAGACGCGCTATATGGTGGTATAATGCGCACGGGTTCAACGTCACCCGATGTACGCAGAGCGGACTCTGTTAACGCACAGAGGCACTGTAACATAAACATAAACACCAAGCCTGTTAGACTCACAGGTCTCAGCGAAATTACACACACGATATCAGGTTACAGGACAGGGTCCAAGACAGGGGACGGTGTCCGTCTAGACCTACCATGCGTGCGGCGTCGCTACTGCGGATGCCGGTAAATGCTGCTGAATGCAGTGCGGCAGCAGACACAGCTGCTATGCGATAGTGCCGTGAGAGATGTGACACCACCGGACGCTAGTGTAGAGGTGCGGTGTGCACAGTGGCTTAAGGTTTGCCACTGACTGGCGCTGACTCTTTCTATGGTTCCTTATCCACATGCGTAATATCAGAGGGAGGAGAATCTTAATACGTCAGTCACCAGAATCATACATCCATCACCATTCACACATCTAGTAAGAAGAGTTTATACTAGCACATGGCCGAGCGGCCATGTGGGCGTTTTATAGCTGTGCGCTGCCGGGACCTTCCAGATCTCTGAGATGGACCAATCAGATCAGGAGAAGGACATGAGCATGTGACTCCCGATCTCCAATGGGAGATTGTCTCGTGAGCATGCCCAGTAGCGGGACGACAGGACTTAGCCTCTGGAGTGGCTTGCTGTAGGACAGCCTGCACTGCTATTGCTGACCCAGAGGTGGCAGCAACAACCAGTCCTACGGAGCTGGTCTGAGCAGAGCATCTGGGATGCTGAGATTGCTGTGCAGGCTCCTGAGTGGTCAGTGGAGAATGGGAGACCACTGGATGCAAGGCTCTGGATTCCAGCAGTGCAGCTGCAGGAACCCGACGCCTAACACATTCTAGAGGTTTGGCGCAGCGTGGGAGAAGTTTTGGAGTCGAGAGTAGAAGGTATGGATTAATGCAGAGGTTAGTCGAAAGTTGCTTGCAGAGTGCAGCGATCGGCTAGGGCAATAGACAGAAATGAGGGAGGAGATGTAATGGGGTGGCGCACTGTGGAGAGCTTTGTGGGTCAGAACAAGTACTTTGAGTTGGATCCTATAACGAATGAGCAGCCAGTGTAACGACTGACGAAGAGCGGATGCGTCTGATTAGCCAGATGGATGACCCAGGCTGCTGCATTAAGAATGGAGGGGGGAAAGTCATGAGAGGGGGAGGCCAATTAATAGAGCGTTACAGTAGTCCAGGTGAGAGTGGATCAGGGCGACAGTGAGGGTTTTTCTTGTTTCCATGGTGAGAAAAGGGCAGATTCTAGAGATATTCTTTAGGTGTAAGTAGCAAGAGCTAGCAATAGATTGTATATGGGGGCTGAAGGAGAGATTGGTGTCAAACATAACACCCAGACAGTACGCATGCTGCCGGGGTGTTATTATGGTGCCACCCACAGAGAGGGCAATGTCAGATATAGGGAGGTTAGTGGATGGGGGGAGCAGAAGAAGTTCAGTTTTGGAGAGGTTGAGTTTCAGATAGAGGGCGGACATGATGTTGGAGACTGCGGGCAGGCAGTCACTGGCATTCTGCTGTAGTATAGCGGGGGTAAAGTCAGGGGATGACATGTATAGTTGTGTGTCATCAGCATAAAGATGGTACTGAAAGCCAAATCTCCTGATGGTCTGTCCAATTGGGGCTGTGTAGAGAGATAAGAGAAGGGGGCCATGGACTGAGCCCTGAGGTACCCAACAGTGAGAGGAAGAGGAGATGAAGTGAAAGCCAACGACACACTGGAGGAGTGGTCAAAAAGATAGGAAGAGAACCAGGAGAGGGCAGTGTACGCCAGAGCCCATTTTCGTTTTTACGTTTCTGTTTTTCACTCCCCTTCTTCCCAGAGCCATAACTTTTTTTACTTTTCAGTTAATATAGCCGTGTGAGGGCTTGTTTTTTGCGGGACGAGTTGTACTTTTGAACACCATTGGTTTTACCATGTCATGTACTCAAAAACAGAAAAAATATTCTAAGTGCAGTGAAATTGCAAAAAAGTGCAATCCCACACTTGTTTTTTTTTTTTTACCATGTTCACTAAATGCTAAAACTGACCTGTCATTATGATTCTCCAGGTCATTAAGAGTTCATAGACACCAAACATGTCTAGGTTCATTTTTATCTAAGTGGTGAAAAAAAATTCCAAACTTTGTTAAAAAAAGAAAAATTTTGCGCCATTTTCCGATGCCTGTAGCGTCTCCAATTTTCGTGATCTCGGGTTTGGTGAGGGCTTATTTTTTGTGTGCCAAGCTGATATTTTTAACTATATCATTTTTGTGCAGATACGTTCTTTTGATCGCCCGTTATTGCATTTTAACACAATGCCAATGCAACCAATAAAACGTAATTCTGGCATTCTGGTGTAGTAAGTCTGTTTGGCGAGGTGGAGGGCAGAGTTATAGGTTCTTAACATAAATCTGAAGTGGGTGAAATCTTCTGGTGTGTGAGTTTTCCTCCATAAGCGTTCAGCGCTCTTAGAGCATCACTGGAGAAATAGAGTTTGCAATGTGACCCAGGGCTGTTTTACTCTGTGCTTGGAGGTCCTAAGGGTGAGGGGCACTACTTGGTCAAGTGTGGCAGCCAGGATGAGAAATGGTCAAGGAATTGGTTGGGTGAGTCTGGGGGCCGATATATGACTGCTACTCTGAGTGAGAAGGGATGGAAAAGCCTGATGATGTGGACTTCAAAAGAAGGGAATGAGAGTCATGGAACTGGGGGGATAACCTGGATAACCTGGAAGGTGCATTGTGGGGACAGGAGTATGCTGACTCCACCACCTAGACTGTTTGTGAGTCTCGGGGAATCGGAGAACTGTTAGCCACCATGGGAAATGGCAGCAGGGGAGACAGTGTCAGAATCCTGAATCTAGGTTTCAGTAAGGGCTAGCAGATTAAAAAAATTGTTCAGAAAGTAGTTGTGCAGGAAAGGAAGTTTGTTACATAGAGACCGTGAATTACAGAGGAAAAATTAACAGAAGGAGATGAGGGAGTGCAACTAATATTAATAAGGTTAGTAAAGTTTCAATGTGAGGTAGGGTAGGGGTTAAGGGATGGTGGACAAGGGTGAGGGAGATGTCTCCCGTAATCAGTAGGAGTAGGAAGATAAAGAGCAAGTAGTTTTTCGAATTGTCAGAAGTTTTTTTGTGCGATGTGTTTGGGCAAGATGGGCTGAGGTTTTTCAGGAAGGTGAGAAGTGCATGGGAGCTGTACGTGGGAGAGGGAAGTATAGAAGGGCTGATGTGTGAGTGGTGATGGAGGGGGATGGGGCGGTGAATGTGGATGGCAAGGAAACACAGGAGGATAGAATGAAAGCACATGGCTAAAAGGGAGAGCAAAGTGTGGGTTACCTGCCTCCTGCCCTGACTAACTGCCATGGATTAACTGCTTTTTCTAGATGCTTAGCTTCGGAAATGCTTTGCTTAGGGGATGCGTGCACCCCACACTGTGTGCACCCCTTAGAATGCTTCTAAATTTATAGGCCACAATACTGGGTCAGGAGAGAGGGATTGTGGAAGCTGGTTTGTGATAAATTAGCACCAGCTGCTATACACACCCAAGTATGGATAGATGATCAAAAACACAAGTCCTGTATCTACAATGACCCCAACCATTGATTTACAGCAGTAAGTACTGAGTACAGTGCTACAGATGAATTATAGCAAATATTCAGTAAGCAGAGATCGTGGTATGCAGCAGATTAGACAGCAGACAGACATGTGGAATTGTGCCATTAGAATATATTGCAGAAGATTAGACAGAAGACAGACATGTGGAGTTGTACCATTAGAATATATTAATACAGTGTATATCAGGATTATCTATACATAGATGAATTTAGAATCGTGCAGATGAATGAATGTGGAAGGTGTATCAGGATGCAAGTTAAGGTGCAACCGTGCTAAGGAGCTGTATGTCCCTTACACATTAATACGACACCATGTATAGTTACTAAAAGATAATGAATGCATTAATATGGGGAAATAAATATGTGAAAGAAAGAAATTTGATAATAAAATACAGTGCTGGCATAATAGAGTAAAGTGATTTGTAGAATATACTGTATGTATGCTAATGAAAATTGAAAAAGTAGACATAATTAATATGGTAAGTATATCAAGAATATAAGAGCCATATTGTGCTGATGACCTGAGGTTAGCATCCTCAATAATCAGAACCTCCCACTCCCGTCTCCAAGACTTTACACGTGCTGCGCCAATTCTTTGGAATGCACTTCCCAGGTCAATACGATTAGTCCCCAATCCCCACAATTTTAAGCGTGCCCTGAAAACGCATTTATTCAGACTGGCCTATTGCCTCAACACATTAACCTAATCTATCCCCATGTGGCACAGCCAAAACTTTTACCATAACCAGGTTCCCCGCATCATGTTCCCACATGCTTTATGCATCTGTGGCGCCCCCAGGAGTATGGTCGCCACAGTGGCTTTGCCTTCCTCCAGGGGAGGGTAATGTGTTATGAATGAGTCATCGTAGGAGGCAAAAACAGAAATGCTAGCTAAGTCCAGAAAACCAGAGAAGTTGGCAGCTATCGGATTGCAGACCCCTGAACCTATCAACACAACTAGCAGTAGCCGTGGGGGGTTCCTACGATGCCCTAGACCCCTCGATCACAGCCGGAGGACTATATAGCCTAAAGACAGAAAGGGAAATCTAAACTGCCCCAGAGCAGACCCCAAAGCAAAAGGAAGCCCCCCCACATATAATGACGGTGAAGCAAGAAGAAAGAACACTAACACAGACAGAAAGATAGACTGAGCAAATACGGGGCCCAAGCTAACTAGATAGGGAAGGACAGGAAGGCTGCTATCTGCAATCCGTGAAAAACCCTATGAAAATAAGAGCCAACAAACTGACAGTGATAAGGCCCTGAAGACGCTAGGCTTCAAAAAGGCTATGTCAGTACTCAGGAATATTCTGAAGACAGAGCAACCGGCAAAAGGAGATTCAGCTCACCCCAGCAGGGAATGGCAGAATCCAGAAAAGCAAGGAAAACAAAAACAAAACACAAATGCTAACAGGCAAGCAGAAAACTTAGCTTTAGAGGAGCAGGAATCAGACTGGTCTCCAAGAAGTCCACAGAGAAATCACCCGCAGGGCAGAAGGGCGTCGGCAGCCTTATATCCAGTCCGTGACTCCACTCAGCCAGTCATCATCATTAGGCTCAGGTGCCTGATAATCAGGCTCATTACCTTCCTTTACCAGAATAGGGAGTTCACCAGACCTCAGTGACGAAGGGGAAAATGAACTCACAACAGTAATGCCAGGCTTGGAGGCAATGATGGGTCTCTCTCGCAGTCAATCCATACATGCAACACAGTTCCACTCCAGGCCAGCAGGGGGAACTCTGAACCAGGATTAAGTGGAGGAGTGCCCTCTGAGGGCCAGGAGGGAGGGGAAGTTAGTTAGTCTGCGGAGGGTGAAGTGTG
Organism: Dendrobates tinctorius; assembly: GCF_039654945.1. NCBI lineage: Eukaryota > Metazoa > Chordata > Amphibia > Anura > Dendrobatidae > Dendrobates > Dendrobates tinctorius. The sequence continues at coordinate 9,505,165 of NW_027361696.1, read as the reverse complement.
CAGACGTGTAGAGAGAAGCTGGAGGTTAAGCTAGGAAGGAGAGCTCCCTCAGCTTGAGAGTGTACGAACTGGAGCCTGGTCTCCACGGCTGTACGGATACTAACGGTCCTACAGCAGATACCAGAGGAGTAGGAGGCTGTAAATGCCCTACTCCCATCTAAGACTTGAGGCACAACAGCAGCTTGGATAGGGAGCCAGGACTCAGAGAAGGGAGTCCCCGAGAGAGGCTACAGCTGTCTGCCGTGCAAGTACGGTTCTTGGGAACATCTGACAGGAGGAACTTCAGAGTAACTTAGTACTGGAGTGCTTCATTCAAACAAGCGTTAGGAAGGAGACTGCACAGCCCGTCTGCTGAGAGAGAATCCCTGAGTTGCTTCCAGGCTAGCCTGCTCTGTTACCATCTGTAATCAGGACCCTGCACTGCAGTTATCAAGTAAAGGTACAGAAATTGCACCCCGCTGTGTCTTGTCTGCTTCCTACCCTTACGGCACTGCTACATCACCGTGCCATCCACCTCTACACTGCCCTGGGACTATAGCTTCACCTGTGAGGAGCTTTTACATCCTTGCTGTACCCTACCATCAGTCCCAGCGGATCTGCATGCAGCGTCGGTTTAACACCTCCCTTGCCGAGCACCAAAGGTGGCGTCACGAACTATTCCATTCGATTAACTACATTCCCCCTTTACTTGGGCGCCCAGGGCCACGGACCGGGTCACCGCTGCTGTGACACATTCCTCTGACACCGGCCCGATACCGAGTACCCAACAGCCCTGGGAGGGCGACCCACATCCATTAGCCCTCTGTCTCTGTTCTGTTACACACTTAACATTATGGCTGGTCCATACAATCAGGGCAACTGTTACCACCCACCTTTCGTGTCTCCCTCTTTCCTCATAGACTGTAAGCTTGCGAGCAGGGCCCTCATTCCTCTTGGTATTTGTTCTAATCTATGTGATTATTGTTATGCTGTAATGTCTCATTGTCTGTACAAGTCCCCTCTGAAATGTAAAGTGCTGCGGAATATGTCGGCGCTATAGAAATAAAATGTATTATTATTATATTGTTAGAAGAACGCAGGTTAATATTAAAATAGTCAATATATTGTAAGGATTTGACTCGCTTAGGTGCGGCGGGAGTCAAACATGAGGCACGTTCCTTTAAAATTTCACAGGGTTTATTACTCCATAAACCAGAGACAGCACATAAACAGTCCTTAGCTGGGCTGTGTTCCCTCAGGTCCTGTGCACACAGGTCAGGGCAATGTCCAGAGCAGTGCTCTATCTGCAGCCGCAGACACAGGAAGGCTTCTCCTTCCTTGGAACACAGACCACTCTCTGTAGTGTCGCACCTGGACACATGGAAGTTTGTCCACACTCTGCCAGACTTCCTCACAGTCTCTCTCACATGTGCCAAACACCTTAATTACATAGCCCTGTAACCACACCCATAGGTGAGGTATGGATCACATGAGCTGGTCACATGGTCAGGACTTCACCACATGTCCTGAACATACACATATCTTCAGGCAAAACGGAGTACATTCCGCACCCAGTGCACTAAATGACATCTTTAGTGCTCACGTACACTATAGGCAAAATACTCCGGGTTGCATCGCAGGGAGCATCCCTCCATGTGACATATCTCCCATTAACCACGCGATCACCTGTCACACCACATATCCCCCTCCTCTGCCTAAAGCCGTGGGGCTTGGCACTTTCTATTACTCGACCAGAGATCCTTCTCGGTCGTCTCTGCCAGTCAAATCGTCTATCAAAGTCAGGCCCTGCTAGTGAACTCTTCAGTAGGCGTCCCTTATCCGACTCTGTCTTGTTCTTTGATAAAGATGGGCCCACGTCAGACCACCCGCATCCCTGGCGGTCAGTATGGTGTTGCGACTCCCTTGCCCCCATACCTCTTGTCTGGACTGACTCTTTGTCACCACGTCTTCTACAGGGTCTCCTGCCTAGGTCACTCAGCTCTGAGCTAACTGAGGCATCACTACTTCATCTTCCATCAGGCCACCTACTGTCCTCTCTCTGCTGGCCATTTCTCCTAAGGTCTATAAGGTCCCGAGAGCAGCCCTTCCATTTATCTCTATGTACTCTCTTATCTCCATCTTTAGGACTTCCAGTCTTAAGTGAACCTCTTTGTCTTTCTATACCGCGAGTTGAAGGAGGCGGCCATCTTCTTTCCATTTCCTCCAGCTCTCTACTGATCTGCTTCCTCTCAAGTCTTAGCTGCTCTACTTCTTTCAGGTATGACACGCGATACTCCAGGAGCATCCGGATATTCCCAAGGCTCTCCATGGACCCAACAATGAGGAATGGAACCATCCCATCTTCATCCTTGTCCTGGGCTTCGTCATCAGCCGGAATCCTCACTCTCATCACGCCAGACCTGTTCACCATGTCCTGCATCACTTTCCCAAACCTTCCGATGACTTTCCTCACCAGACCTCCGGGCACTTGAATGATGTCTTCTGCAATGCCCTGCTGACTTTGAACTTTCCTCGCACACTCTAGACATCGAGCGGCTTCTTTTTTTCCCAACAGGATCATCTGCCTTGTGCGGAGGCATTGTAGATGCATATCCCTCAGGATAGTAACCCGCTTCCTTGTGACTTCCTTAGATGACAGTATGACCAGCTGCTTCGTCTCTGGTGCCCAGATCACACTACATGCTTCTATAGCCTTCCTAAAGGCTTCATGCACACCTTCCTCAGCACAGGCTTCCTGCATGTCTTCTGGTACTTCAATTACAACCTTGAAGGTCGTGGACTTGCTCTCATCCTGAACAGATGGCTCTGGGTTCCCTACGGACACTTCCCTCAAGATATCTGTCACGATTGGATGACTGTCTTGTGCAGCCCTTGGCTCACCATCTTCCTGAGATTTACAGTCTTCAGGACCCTTTTCCAAGATGGGCTTTGGCAGTTCTGCCTTGCTATCAGGCGGGCACGGCTGCTGTACGTCTTCGCCAATCCACTTCTCCCGTAGAAGACCTTTTCCTACTCCACTGAGTTCTTGCAGAACTTTATCTCGCTCCTCTGCCAGGTAGCGACGCTCATCCTCTCTCCTGAGAATCTCCTGTTGATACTTCTCTTGGGCCTCTCTGAGCACCTCCATATCTTCCAACAGGGTCTTGTTCATGGTTTTACACGCTGACAGGTGACCTCTGAGCTCAGAGACTTCCTTCTCCAGCTCATCCACTCTGTGCTCAGTCACTTGTCTCAGTGCTTTGCCTGCCAAGAGCTCGGACTCTAGGTGGTGCAACCGCTCCACCTGCGCGGAGTTGGCGACTTCCAGACTCGCCACCTTCAGACACACCCTCGCCAGCTGCTGACACATCTCTTCGCGCCCTTGCTCCAAGTCTCGTAGGTGCGCTTCTACCTGGGGCAAACTGTCATTACACTGGATTCGTGCTTCTGTCTGACAAAGACTGTCTTCAGCCCTAGTGGTTGCTACTGGCAATAACATATTACAGTCACGCCTGGTACCTGTGTCACACCCCACCGCATGGGAAATGTTCATGTTGCTCTCTGTTCGGGTGTCAGGTCCACTCTTTTTAATTACCACACCACTATCAGTCTCTCCCTGGTACCCGTCAGGTGACATGTCCGTAAGTGGGGCCGACGCACTGTTCTCTCTGGTCATGCTTAACTTAGGCCTGTCAACTTTAGGAGGCGGACTTTTCACACCATTACCTCCCATACACATTATATCAACAGACACTTCTCCTTTTGTCCACCAGTCCCACAGGGCTTCTAAGTCCCGCCCTATTACCATAGTATACTGTAAGTCTGGGTCTACTGTCACTACATGGTACGTGGAACTCTCAGTCGTGTCAATGTAGAGGTATGCTGTCAAAAGTTCTTTATCGTCCCCACCAAAGCCATTCACTCTCGTCACCGTCCCAGGCAACACAGAACGTCCAGGAGTGGTTTTTAGCACAGATACCGGACTCCCAGGGTCTAACAATCCCATCACCCGTTCTCCATCCAGCCAGAAGGGGCACTGTAGTGTCGGTTCACTGACCGAGCTACTCACAATCGTCACATCTCCCAGCCCACCATCCGTCATATCACGAGACGTCAGGTCCTTAAGTTGGGCAGTTGTACTTTTTCTTCTGGTCAGTTCTACCTCTGACCTGTCCATGTCAGGAGCCATCACTATCTCAGTGTCCGCTGGCCCCACAGTCGAAGCATCTCCATCGTCCGACAAAACATCATCAAACAGAACAAAGTCCCGGCCCCTCTCCCAGGCATAGTCTAAGTCCCGTGGTATCCCTCCACCTTGGCACTCACCACCCTTGGTCCCCTCAAACACTACTCTGTCTACTGCGTAGTTCACCGTGACCCCGTGTTTACAGCGAACCCTGACGTTTTTCTCGGACAGAGAGAAAGTGAGAGGAGTTCCTGTCAGAGTCACCTGATTCTCTGATTCCAGCCGACCAAAGGCTCCTTCCCGGTGCAGCATCACTGTACACATCTGTGGCCCGTCATTACTACCTGGAAAGGATATTCCACATTCTGAAAAAGACCTGCACATACACTGCGGTACTCCAGACGTACCTACTGAGTCACCCAGTGCTGTCACTTCTTCAAACTTGGCCCCTTTCTGGACCACCACCCCGCTTTGGGTTTCCACCCCCTCCCGGGACTCCACCCCATTTTGGGTTACCACCCCAATTTGGGCCACCGCCCCCTTTGGGGACTCCACCCCTTTACGGGCTACCACCCCGATTTGGGCCACCGCCCCCTTTTGGGACTCCACCCCTTTACGGGCTACCACCCCGATTTGGGCCACCGCCCCCTTTTGGGACTCCACCCCTTTTCGGGATCTCCCCATGTCTGTCCTGCAGAACCTCTTAGGCCACAGTTCACACAGTACAGTTTTTTTTTTTTCCTTCAGGCTGGTACTGGCCCTTTAAGCACGACACCACTTCTTTCTGGCACTGCCTCAGCTCCTGCCGTCGCTCACAAGCAGCTGCTAGTGTCTCTGCAGCTCCTGCTGCGTCGTCTTCGTGGACCCGCCGATCCACCGGAAGCCACTTGTTGCCCTCAAAAGGAAGAAAAAACCACAAAAGCGCGCCCATAGGGCCTTACCAGTGCAGGTATAATGGGTATAACGACATAATACAGGGTACTCACCCTTTATAGTTGTGTAAAGCCACAACTACTGTATCCGCTTAGATATATGTAATAAAGCTGCAGCAGGATGGTGTAGACAGACAGCGTCTGCTACCAATGCTCAAATAGGAGATCCCAAAAAGAAAAAACATCAGGTCCCCGCGCTGCGAGACCTTCGTGAGCGTACTGAGCCACAGCAAGCACTTTCAGGATTTTTTTTTTTTTTTTTTGCAGAGAAGCGAGGAAAAGGGAAAAAAAAACCACAAGCACAGTCTCTCACTGACACTAGGTCGGTGCAACACGGATTCCTGTCCGTTACCTGCTGGTGTCAGCCACACAGGTTCTCGGGTACCTCTTCTCCTCATAGGCATCCCACAAATCTCCATACAGTCATTTCCTCTGACCTCGGTCAGTATTACTCACGATTTTCCATACCGTCTGTGCTCCTGGGAATCGCTGCCCGCAGTCTGTCACCAATTGTAAGGATTCGACTCGCTTAGGTGCGGCGGGAGTCAAACATGAGGCACGTTCCTTTAAAATTTCACAGGGTTTATTACTCCATAAACCAGAGACAGCACATAAACAGTCCTTAGCTGGGCTGTGTTCCCTCAGGTCCTGTGCACACAGGTCAGGGCAATGTCCAGAGCAGCGCTCTATCTGCAGCCGCAGACACAGGAAGGCTTCTCCTTCCTTGGAACACAGACCACTCTCTGTAGTGTCCCACCTGGACACATGGAAGTCTGTCCACACTCTGCCAGACTTCCTCACAGTCTCTCTCACATGTGCCAAACACCTTAATTACATAGCCCTGTAACCACACCCATAGGTGAGGTATGGATCACATGAGCTGGTCACATGGTCAGGACTTCACCACAGGTCCTGAACATACACATATCTTCAGGCAAAACGGAGTACATTCCGCACCCAGTGCACTAAATGACATCTTTAGTGCTCACGTACACTATAGGCAAAATACTCCGGGTTGCATCGCAGGGAGCATCCCTCCATGTGACATATCTCCCATTAACCACGCGATCACCTGTCACACCACAATATACATTATCAAACAAATCGTCCATACATAATTAATATTCTTTTCAGCTTCCTGACGATTCATCTGTTTTCCAGTTTCTTATCACATATTGCATTTTCTCCTCTTGATTCCACTGGAGTATTAACAACCTCCGAATGAAATGGCCCCTCCATAAAAAAACTCCAATGCCAAGGCCAAAGCACCTCCCGGAAATTCCACTTCAACGACCAGGACACACAGGAAAGGTAGGTACTACAGTAAAATATTCATTACCAAAGAGTCAAAGAAAACCAACGCATTAACAAATAAAATCTAGTTAGAAAACACTTACAAATTCCCCTGGAGAAGACCAGAAGACCCCCCATGAAACTTCAAGAGATAAATTCTGATATGATGCAACCCAATTTGAATGAATATACTGTATATTATATATATATATATAATTGAATGTATGTGTGCATCACCAACCAATCACGAAGCATCTTTCATTTCATCAGAGCTGTTTAAAAGAAGCTGAGCTGTGATTGGTTGCTATGAGCAGCAGTTTTCTGACTCCACAACACCTCAGCAGACACTGACTGGGTAGGAGAAATCTAGCATCCCCGGGAACATAAGTTCCCAGCCATTGTCTGCCCCCCAGAAAGGAACAGAGAGCACATGACAGAAATGAATCACCCCCTCCCTGCCCATATACCCATCACACATCCTCTATCCCATAGGCACATGTTCCCTCTTAAAGGGATCTCCGGTATGGAAGTTAGGGCAAATCCCTCAGCACTCTGATTCTGACCCCAGGCTTCTATTAAAGGGATCATTGGTATGGAAGTCAGGGTAAATCCATCCAGCACTTCGGTTTTGACCCCAGGCCTCTCTTAAAGGGATCCCCAATATGGAAGTTAGGACCGTTCCACTCAGTGTTGTGGTTCTGACCCCAGTGTATCTTAAAGGGATCATTGGTATGGAAGTTAGGGCAATATCACTAAGCGCTCTGGTTTTGTCCCCAGGCTGATGGGATGATGTGGGATATTAGAGGTAGTAGTCCGGTGGCTCTGGCTGATGGGATGATGTGGGATATTAGGGGTAGTAGTCTGGTGGCTCTGGCTGATGGGAAGATGTGGGATATTAGGGGTAGTAGTCTGGTGGCTCTGGCTGATGGGAAGATGTGGGATATTAGGGGTAGTAGTCCGGTGGCTCTGGCTGATGGGATGATGTGGGATATTAGGGGTAGTAGTCCGGTGGCTTTGCTGATGGGATAATGTGGGATATTAGGGGTAGTAGTCCGGTAGCTCTGGCTGACGGGATGATGTGGGATATCATTGTGAATGTGGCTATGCGGAGGGGGTGGGGCTATATATATATAGATATAATCATGATAATTTGCTATAACTTACCGTAGTTAGTTACTATGCCCAGGCAACGCCGGGCTATTCAGCTAGTATATATATATTAGCGAAAAACCTGGTCAATACTTCTAAACTTAAAGCCTCCAATACAGCAGTTGTGGTACTGTCTAACCTGGCGTGGGATGCTTTTGAGAGTTGAAGGGTCCTCTGTGTTTTTTTGCTTTCTCAATATCTCGAACATGCTCTCTAACTCTTATCTTCAATTCCCTAGTGGTTAACCCAATGTAAATTTTATGGCAAGGGCACTCAGCTAGATAGATGACACCCTTGGATCTGCAGCTGAGATGCTTCCTTATATATGCTTCCGTATATTGTCTTTAGGAGGATGATACAGGCCTTGGATTCACCACATGGAAAAAATCTGGATATTGTTATTTTGCTGGCTTCTTGATTGTTCTTATTACGAGTAGAGTCATAAAATCTATTGACAAGGAGATCCTTTAGGTTTTGCACCATCGTGCAACTAAGGATGGAGCTGGGGGGAGAGACCTGGATAAAACTGGATCCGTAAGCAAGATTTTCCAATGTTTGTTTAAAATGTCAGTCATTTGGTCCCATTCGGTTTTGTAAGTTGACATAAATCTTACTTACTTTTCTACCCCTATTTCCAAGATGGAAACCAACTCATCCTGAAAACTGGGCAAAGGGTTAGATGTTAATTTTGTATATCCTATTGGGGCATTCAGCAGTTTGTGGGCCTGTTTTTCATATAAATGGGTATAAATTACCAGATTCTCCCTCTTGTCCGCCGGCATAAAGACGTCAGGTAAAGTTTGTAGTTCAAGCCAGGCCTTCCTTTCTACACAGCAAAGGTTATTCTTCCAGACTGGCCTGGGAGGAAGGGCCTGAAGGTCTGCTGTAACTAATTTAATAAGTACCTCTACTGCTGGACAGAGATACTCAAGGGGGAAAAATTTTGGACTTGCAAAAGAGGTTAGTAGGAAAACTGTCTTTTAGAGTCTGTGAAAAGATATAGGTCCTTTTTATACCGCAACTGTCCTTCAATATTTGTAGAACAACAAGCTGAAGGGATGGATGCAATGCGTAATCAACATTTTAACAAACATTGATTGTTCAATTATCCTGTGCCTTTGTTTCCCAAGAATAGTAGAACAATAAGCTGCAAAGACTCATACAATAGGTAAACAGCAGCCATTCAACAATTAACAAATATCAATTCAATCTACAACAAGTGTCAACGTTCAGACTCATATGAACACTAGCTCATGTCGCCTACTAAATATATGTCTGGCATAATTAAGAATAATTGCTGTCGAAACAGGAGGTATTAAAGAATCCACAGGTGTATTGCTGGTGATGGAGCCTCCTGTATGACACTCCCACTTTACATAATTGACACAAGGTGCAGTTGGGTTTCTCTTCAGGTTGTCATATCTAGACACAAGTCCTGTTTGGGGTGACAAAAGCTTCAGGAGATTCCTGACATCATTTAGCTCCATATTTATTAGCCCTTTTTTTAGAAGCTTTTCCTAAACTTGCAGGCAGCAATCATATTAAACTTCCTGTGACTTGCCTTCAAACAGATGCTAATGCATCACCTTGTGCCCCACATAAACTTCTCGTTTTCTTTTCTTCTTTGCATGTTGGACTTATCAGGAATAATTTCTCATAGATAAAAAAAATCTATCTGATTAAATAAGAGAAATGAGGTCTCATGATAAAAGATCCGTCCCCCTCCTCCTTCCCTGGGGCCCAGCTGCTTTTTAAGAATCTGACCAACTTAAGAGGCTGCGAGTCAGAGTGTCTGGTGCAATGTGCAAGCGAGAGTGGCGCAGCCTGGGAATATCCCCCATCTGCTGCATAAACATCCAGAGGAACTTCAGGCAGAATGGAAAATCAGAAGACACTTCAAAGGCAGAAGCGCCTGCATCTGTCGGGATCCAGCTGGAAGCAGCGCATGCTGCCGTATTACAGATGAACTTTTGTACTGTCAGGCGCCTGAGAAACAGAAAACGCAAGTTCGGAGTTCGGATGTTTGTCAAGTGCTTTATGGCACTAATGTATTCACCAAGAGGCATTACAACATTGCCTATAATGCCTCCACGACACCTGCCATGCATTTACGTCACTTGTAATACCGCTGCCACCTGTGATGCCTCCACATCAGCTACAATGACTCCATGTTGCCCATAAAACATCCACATAGACCATGGTGACTTCATGTTACCTGTGATGCCTCCATATCACCTGCGATGCCTCAATGTCAACAGAGATGTCTCCACGTCACCGTGATGCCGTCATGTCACCCACGATGCATTCCTGTCATCCGAGATGCTTACATCTCACCGACAATGACTAAATGCCACACGAGATGCCTATACATAACCCACGATGTCTCCCTGTCACCTGAGATGCCTACACATAATCCACAATGTCTTAATGCCACCTGTAACGCCTCCATGAAATTAACCCCTCTCCTGCACACATTCTGGAATTAACCCCTCCCCTGCATGCATTCTAGAATTAACCCCTCCCCTGCGCACATTCTGGAATTAACCCCTCCCCTGCATGCATTCTGGAATTAACCCGTACTCTGCACACATTCTGGCATTAACCCCTCCCACCTGCAATGCCTCCATGAAATTAACCCCTCCCCTGCATACTTTCTGGAATCAACCCCTGCTCACCTTCTGGAATTAAATCCTCCCCATGCAAGCATCCTGGAATCAACCCCTCCCCCTGCACACATTCTGGAATTAACCCCTACCCCTGCATGCATTCTGGAATTAAACCCTCCCCTTGCATGTGTTCTGGAATTAACTCCTCCCCTGCACACGTTCTGGAATTAACCCCTCCCCTGCACACACTCTAGAATTAACCCCTCACCCTGCACACATTCTGGACTTAAACCTTCCCCCTGCATACATTTTGGAATTAAACCCCCTGCACACTTTCTGGAATTAAACCCTCCCCCTGCATACATTCTGGAATTAACCCCTCCCCTGCACACACTCTAGAATTAACCCCACCCCTGCACATACTCTAGGATTAATCCCTCCTCCCGCACACATTCTGGCATTACCCCCTCCCCCTGCATGCATTCTGCCATTTACCCCTCCTCTTCATATCATCCACAATGCTTTCATGTCACCCACGATTCCTGGATGTCATCCAACATACCTACACATCATCCACAATGTCTTAATGCCACCTGCAATGCTTCCATATCACCTGACATAACTACAGGTCACCCACGATGTCTTCATGTCACCTGAGTTGCCTCCAGATAGCCTGAGATGCCTACACGTCACCCATGATGCCTTCATGTCAAATGACCTGCCTCAATGTCACCCGTGATGCGCACACTTCACGTGCAATGCCTTCATGTCATCAACAGTTCATCACCGGTGATGCCTACATGTCATCCACAATGCCTTCATGTCACCCGAGAAGCCTCAGTGTCACCCGAGATGTCTACACACTCGATATGCCTCCATGTCACCAGAAATGCTTACACGTCAGCTGCAATGCTTTCATATCACCCATGATACATCCATTTCAGCCGCAATGCCTTAATGTCATCTGGTCTCTCTCACACCCAGGGCTGTGGGGTACTCGGTACCAGGCCCGATGAGCTTCAATGGGAGATGTCATGGCAGCTGGGACCCGGCCCGTGGCTCTGGGCGCCCATTGTAAAAGGGGTTGTTTCAGTGTGCTGATGGTAGTGAAAGTTTATAAGTGATTCGTGACGCCACCTGTGGTATTCGGCAATAGAGGTGTAAGCCGACGCTGCAGACAGATCCTCTGGGACAGATGGTGTGGTGCAGCAGTGATGTTATAGCCCTCCACAGGCAGGGCTGTAGTCCCAGGGCAGTGTAGGTGAAGTGACAGTTAGATGATGTAGTGTCAGGCGCGAGGGATGTAGCGGTGCTGGGCAGGTTGGCGCAGGAATAAGTGGAGGACACCAGGGCATGTAGTTCCAAAGCTTTAATCACAGTCTGTTGTGCAAACAGGTGCCTGCTTCCGTGCCATGTCCTCCGGGTCAGGGACTCAGTCAACTTCCAGGCCAGATGGAATACTCCCTTCCAACACTCTGCCAAAATATGTGCCTTTTCTGAACGTCTCCTCTTATAGCGTCTTTGAGTGAAGTACTCCTAGTACTGAGTTACACTGGAGTCCCTCCTGTCAGATATTCCTATGAACTCTACTTGTACGGCAGACAGCTGTAGCCTGCTTCGGGGACTCCTTGCTATTAAGACCCGCCTCACTAATATGTTGCTGTTGTGCCCCCAAGTCTTGTGTGGGATTAAAGTGGTCACTACTTCTATTCCTCCGGTGTCTGCTGCAGGACTATTAGTATCCGTACAACCTCGGGGACTGGACCCCGGCCTTGCACTTAGAACTTGAAAAGGGTTCTCCTATAACCCTGGTCCTTGTTCTCTTATTCTCCTCATGTTCCGTGCTAATCCTTCTTTCCAATGGAGAATCAAGCTTCCTTCCTCTGTCTCTTTCCAGTGCCAGCAGACCCAGATCACTGTGGCCTGCTGCAGCACTTCCCTCTTCCATCCCTCTCCCAGGGATCTTCTCTGTCTCACACTCTGTCCTTTGACATCTTCACTCACTGAATGAAAGCCCGACTGACTGACTCAACTCTTCCCGCTCTTTTTGGTGCAAACTAAACTCCACCCACCTCCCAGCATGTTTCGTGTTCCAAGCAGGGAGCCACCAAGGGGTGCTTTGCTATACTCCAAGCAGGGAGCCGCCGAAGGAGCTTTGCTACACTACTTTGAGGTGTGGGGTGCAAGTGTTGGAGTGTGGTCAGGTGCTTCCACCTTACCTGGATGGTGGGGCACCACACCTCAGGAGGTGCAGTACCTCTGCGGCAACTGAGCCTTAGGGGTGCCACACAACCGCAATGCCTCCATGTCACCCGTGATGTCTTCATGTCACCTGAGATGCATACATGTCACCTGCGATGCGTTCACGTCACCTGAGATGCCTCCGTGTTACCCGAGATGCCTGCACACCCGTTATGCCTCCATGTCACCTGCAATGCCTTCATGTCACCCATGGTGTTTGCATGTCACCCACGGTGTTTGCATGTCACCCACGATGCCTCCATGTCACCCACAATGCCTCCATGTCACCCAAGATGCCTTCATGTCACCCATGATGCCTTAATGTCACTCGCGGTGTTTGCATGTCACCCATGATTACTCCATGTCACCCACGATGCTTCCATGTCACCCCCGCTACCTTCATATCACCCACGATGCCTCCATGTCACCCATGATGCATTCACGTCCCCCACAATGCCTTCATGTCCCTTGCGGTGTCTTCACGTCACCCATGATGCCTTTATGTTCCCCACGATGCCTTCATGTCACCCACGATGCCTTCATGTCACCCACAATTCCTTAATGTCACCCACAATGCTTTCACGTTACCCACAATGCCTTAAAGGGGTTGTCCGGGCTTTTCACATAATCTCAGTACATATCTGGGCTGCAGAATTATGACAATAAGTAATTTACTTTCTGTCACTAGTTTTCACGGTTTTCTAGATATTCTAAACAGAACGTCCAAGGGGGCGTGTTATGGCATTGAAATGAGAACTAGTCGTAACCTCCTACTCTACTCCAAACATGCCCTCTATAGCAACAACCCCACCCTCCATAGCTACAGGCCCTCCCCATCCACATGAAGCAGCCCTCATCACACAGTAACGAATTCTTCCCCTCCAGCAGCCTCAGTGCAGAGAGCAGACCACCCAGCTGCTCCTCCCCCAGACACACACTGAACATTTATCTATGGAAAGTGAATCTAGTGAGGAAGGAAAATCGTCCTGTATTCTGGGCCACTCCATGATTACAATACATAACTCATTATCAGTAATTCCTTCCCTCACTGTCCCAGGCTGCTGGCAGCAGTGAGAACAGACTGTGTGATGGCCAGTGATGGGAGTCTGCAGCTTCTAATCTGCACAGGGGATGGCAGTCACTGATGTAATCTGTTATGTGACAAAGTCTCTGCTGTGTGAATGAGACAGCTCTGTGTCACTGATGTCTTCACACAGCAGCAGATTTGGTGCAGTGTATGTGCGAAGCTCCACCAAACTCCCAGCAAGCTCCAGTGACCAGCACCACCCACTGCCCACTCATTGGCTGGCAGTAAACTGCACCAGCTCTCATCTTTATCATCATTCCAGCATTGGAAAGAACACAGCAGTGATCCTGTGTTTGTGAAAGCAGCACAATACATACATACATCCCCCCCCAACACTTCACACTGTTACAGCTGCTGATTGGACAGGCTGCTCCCATCAGTACTTGTGGCATTAGAGACACAGTGCTCCCACATACACTGTACCAAATCTGCTGCTGTGTGAAGACATCAGTGACACAGAGCTGTCTCATTCACACAGCAGAGGCTTTGTCACATAACAGATTACATCAGTGACTGCCATCCCCTGTGCAGATTAGAAGCTGCAGACCCCCATCACTGGCCATCACACAGTCTGTTCTCACTGCTGCTAGCAGCCTGGGACAGTGAGGGAAGGAATTACTGATAATTAGTTATGTATTGTAATCATGGAGTGGCCAGAATATGGGACGATTTTCCCTCCTCAATACATTCACTTTCCATAGATAACTGTTCAGTGTGTGTCTGGGGGAGGAGCAACTCTCAGCTCTCTGCACTGAGGCTGCTAGAGGGGAAGAATTTGCTACTGTGTGATGAGGGCTGCTTCATGTGGACGGGGAGGGCCTGTAGCTATGGAGGGTGGGGTTGTTGCTATAGAGGGCATGTGTGGAGTAGAGTAGGAGGTTACGATTAGTTCTCATTTCAATGCCATAACACACACCCCCTGGATGTTCTGTTCAGAATATCTAGAAAACCGTGCAAACTAGTGACAGAAAGTAAATTACTTATTGTCATAATTCTGCAGCCCAGATATGTACTGAGATTATGTGAAAAGCCAGGACAACCCTTTTAATGTCACCTGCAGTGTCTTCTGTACCCCATGATGCCTTAATATCATGCACGATGCCTTAATGTCACCCGCGATGCCTCCATGTCACCCACGATGCCTTCATGTCCCCTGCGGTGTCTTCATGTCACCCACGATGCCTTCATGTCACCTGTGGTGTCTTAATGTCACCCACGATGCCTTTATGCTCCCCACGATGCCTTCACGTCACCCACAATGCCTTAATGTCACCCGTGGTGTCTTCTTGTACCCCATGATGCCTTAAGGTCATCAACGATGCCTTAATGTCACCCACGGTGCCTTTATGTCACCCATGATGCCTCCATTTCACCTGCAGTGTCTTTATGTCACCCATGATTCATTTCCTCCATGTCACCTGCAGTGTCTTCATCTCATCAGCAATGCCTCCATGATACTTCCTTGTCACCATTAACCTCGCTGGTATCTCCTGGCATGTTGCTGCATTGCTTTCTCTGCTCTCTGTTTTCTGCATTCTCTGGTTTGTTGCACTTTGCACATTGTCAGCAGTTTTTGTTAGTGACAGGTTTACACCCAGCCTCAATCTTCCTCATTTCCAGGAGGTTCTTTGCAGTGGTCTCCTTGTTTTCATCTTCCTTTTTCCATCTAAATGAGCATTTCTATCAGATCAGAAAGTGTCATCTCAGTAGAGAGGCCTATGTGAGGCGTGGAGGCGGAGGACTGCCACTTGCCTCACGCTGATAGCTGCACTTACATGGATCACGTCGGCCCCATTATTACGAGGAGCCTGTCTTGTTCCATAGACAAACACGAGTAAAGGTTTCTTTGAGAGACTACAGAGACCAGAGTTCAGTTGTAGGTGAGGAATGGCTGCCATCCCCGGTGTACCCCATAATTTAGCTTTGCCCCATCAGATGCAGTAACGGCTGAACACTTGGAAGGCAATTATATGGGTCAGTAGAGATGGGGCACATAGTGAGCAATGAAAAGAATGATGCTACCTCTCAGTCATCAGGCTTTAATCTCGTGGCCCCACTTGGGGTCTCTAGAGCGCACATCCCCCTGATGTAGGTGAGGTTTTTCCATCGCATTTTTTGACTGGCAGCAAACTAAAAAATCTCATCCACATCTCTTCACACTGCCATGAAGTCAGCAAAAGCAGGAGCCAGACAATGCAGATAACCCCTCCCCTGCACACATTCCGGAATCAACCCCTCTCCTACACACATTCTGGAATCATCCCCTCCCCTGCACACATTCAAGAATTAACCCTTCCCTCTGCACATATTCCGGAATCAACCCCTCCCCTGCACACATTCCGGAATCAACCCCTCCCCTGCACACATTCAAGAATTAACCCTTCCCTCTGCACATATTCCGGAATCAACCACTCCCCTGCACACATTCTAGAATTAACCCTTCCCTCTGCACATATTCTGGAATCAACCACTCCCCTGCACACATTCTAGAATCAACCCTTCCCTTTGCACACATTCTGGAATCAACCACTCCCTTGCACACATTCCGGAATCAACCCCTTCCCTGCACACAATCTGGAATCAACCACTCCCCTGCGCACATTCTAGAATTAACCCTTCCCTCTGCACATATTCTGGAATCAACCACTCCCCTGCACACATTCCGGAATCAACCCTTCCCTCTGCACACATTCTGGAATCAACCACTCTCCTGCACACATTCTGTAATTAACTTCTATTCTACACACATTGTGGAGATTACCCCTCCCATGCACACATTCTAGAATTAACCCCTCCCCTCAACACATTCTGAAATTAAACCTTCCCCTGCACGCGTTCTTGAATTAACCCCTCCCTCTGCACACATTCTGGAATTACCCTCTCCCATGTACACATTCTGAAATTAACCCTTCACCATGCACACATTCTAGAATTAACCCCGCACACATTCTGAAATTAGCCTCTTCAGCTGCACATTCTGGAATTAGCCCCCCCCCGCCCACATTCTTGAATCATCCCCTCCCCCTGCACACATTCTAATATTAACCCCTCCCCTGCACGCATTCAAAATTAACTCCTCCTCTGTATACATTATGCAATTAACCCCTCCCCTCCACACATTCTGGAATCAACCACTCCCCTGCACACATTCTAGAATTAACCCTTCCCTCTTGCACACGTTCTGGAATCAACCACTCTCCTACACACAATCTGGAATTAACCCTTCCTCTGCACACATTCTGGAATTAACCTCTATCCTACACACATTGTGGAGTTTACCCCTCCCATGCACACATTCTAGAATTAACTCCTCCCCTGCACACATTCTAAATTTAACTCCTCTCCCTGAACACATTCAGAATTAACTCCTCCTCTGCATGCATTCTGAAATTAACCCCTCCCCTCAACACATTCTGAAATGAACTGTTCCCCTGCACGCATTCTTGAATTAACCCCTCTCTCTGTACACATTCTGAAATTAACCCTTCACCATGCACACATTCTAGAATTTGCACTTGCCCTGCACACATTCTGAAATTAACCCCTGCACACATTCTGGAATCAACCCCTCCCCTGCACACGTTCTAGAATTTAGAATTAACCCCTCCCATTGCACACATACTGGAATTAACCCTTCCCCTGAACACATTCAGTAATTAACCCCTCCCCTGCACACATTCTAATATTAACCCTGTAACGGGGTCTACCAAGCTGGGGTACCTCTTTCAGTACCACCTCGTGTTTTCGGAGGTCTGCTCTGTGTTGGCTGGAGTCTGAATGAATGACGCTGGCTGGAATTCCTTGGTTAAATGGGCGCATATAAAAGATCACTGCTTCTCCATGTATTTCCAGTCTGACAACATTTTACTCACAGGACACAGAATATATCACACAGATACAGAGGGCCGGCCAATAGAAAAGCGGCAGGCCAGACATGCATTACAAAAGCCGCAGGTGGCCGGAGCCTGACGATGTTTACTGTGGGAATTACAAAGGTGGGGGGAGGGCGGACAAAAGGAGACTATCGTGTCCCCTCTGCCCAGGGGCACAGCCTGTGAACTGATGCATTAGGGACATGCATCTCACATGGAAACTATTATACATACATATAACTGCACAACATATTCTGGGTGCTGAGTGGTTCTGTAACACGGCTCCCCTTTTCAGCGACGCGACCGGCATACACAGTCTGATCCTCAACGGAACAGTTTGGGGATGACCGAAGTTAATGGGGTTGGTACAAGTTCCGTTTGTCGACTTAGTCCATCGACATTACCGTTTTGTTTGCCGGGTCTGTGGTGGATGGTGAAGTCCAAAGGTTGTAGGGCTAACTCCACTGCAGCAATCTGGCGTTGTCTTCGGAGAACCGATTAAGCCAGACTAGGGGATTATGGTCCATTAGGAGGGAAAACTGTCGTCCATACAAATATGGTTGCAACTTCTTGAGTGCCCATACTACCGCCAGGCACTCCTTCTCGATGGCTGCATAGCTTACTTCACGGGGCAGTAGTTTCCGACTCAGGTAAGCTACCAGGTGTTCTTGGCCGTCCCGCCCGACTTGGCTCAGCACTGTCCCCAATCCAAACATAGAAGCATCTGTGTGAACAAGGAAACGTTTAGTTGGATCGGGTGCGGCCAATACAGGGGTATTGATGAGGGCGTCCTTTAGTTGGCGGAAGGCTTCCTCACACTCTGAGGTCCAGGTTACCTGGTGGGGTTGGTTCTTACGGGTCAGATCAGTGAGGGGCTTGTCTACCCTGCTGCAATTGGGAACGAATTTCCTGTAATACCCGCTGTCCCTAGAAACGCCATGACCTGGGTTTTAGTGCATGGGATGGGCCACTTGGCTATGGCCTCAATCTTGGCTGGTTCTGGTCGCTGTTTCCCACCTCCCACCCAATGCCCTAAATACTGAACCTCTGCTTTGCCCACGTGACACTTGTTTGGGTTCAGGGTGATTCCGGCCTGGTGGATCCTGTCCAATACTGTCTCTAGGTGATTTAGATGCTCTTCCCATGTCGCACTGTAGATGGCGATGTCGTCCAGATAGGCACAAGCATAGTCCTGGAGACCATTCTGAAGCCGGTCAGCCAGCCTTTGGAAGGTCGCCAGGGCATTCTTCATCCCGAATGGCATAACTCGAAACTGGAATAAGCCCAACGGGGTGACAAATGCCGACTTGGGAATAGCGTCAGGACTAAGGGGAATCTGCCAGTAGCCTTTGCATAGATCGATGGTGGTCAAATACTTTGCCCCCGCTAGCCGGTCTAACAACTCATCCATACGCGGCATGGGGTATGCATCCGTCACTGTTTTCTCATTGAACCTACGATAGTCTACACAAAACCGTGTAGTCCCATCCTTCTTGGGCACTAACACTACGGGGGATGCCCAGGGACTGACTCCTCAATGACCCCTAAACGCAGCATCTCTTGTATCTCTTGTCGCATCCCTTCTCGTACAGACTCAGGGACGCGGAAGGGGTTTTGTCGCAGGGGGGTCTGATCCTGGGTCTCAACCTTGTGCTGTGCCAGGCGAATGTACCCTGGTCTCCCCGAAAACATCCTCTGTCACTGCCTCAACAACTCCTCCGCCTGCTGTCTCTCCCGGGGGCCTAGGTCTTCACCCAAGTGTACCTGGTCCCATGTTTTAGACTGAGTCCTTTCCCCTAAGACATCTGGCAAGGGAAGTCTGGCTAAATCCTCTGCTTCAGGTGCACAGATGGCCACTACCTCTTCAGGGCGCTCCCAGTAGGGCTTCAGCATATTCACGTGGAACATGCGGATAACCCTGGGGTCGTCACAATCGGCGACATTATACTGTAGGTTGTGTCAGCTATTTTCCCCACAACCTGGTAGGGCCCCTGCCATGCAGCTTGGAACTTGTTCTGCTTAGTGGGCTCTACCACCAGGACCTTCTGTCCTATTTTCAAAGTGCGCTCTCTGGCCCTCCGATCGTACCATATGCGCTGGCGCCGCTGGGTCGCCTGCATGTTCTCACGTACAGCCTGAGTCAGCTCCTGTAGGCGGTCCCGGAATTCCAGCACATAGGGTACAATAGGTACCCCTTCTATGAGGCCCTCCCCCTCCCAGTGTTCCAGCACTAAGTCTAGGGGTCCCCTTACCCATCTCCCGTATACCAGCTCGAACGGGGAGAACCACGTGGATTCTTGGGGCACCTCCCGATAGGCAAACAGGAGGTGTGGCAAGAATTTCTCTCAGTCCCTGTATGTCCTGGTAAAAGTCCCAATGAGCTGTTTTAATGTCCCGTTAAAGCGTTCACACAAGCCATTGGTTTGCGGGTGGTGCGGGGCGCTTCTAATGGACTTTACGCTGCACAGCTTCCACAGTTGGTTGGTCACCTCTACTGTAAACTGGGTACCCTGGTCTGAGATAATCTCCCGGGGAAATCCAACCCGTGAGAACACCTGGAGCAGGGCGGCCGCCACCGTCTCTGCCAGTATGTTAGGTAACGCAACCGCCTCTGGATACCGTGTGGCATAATCTACCACTGTCAATATATACTTTTTCCCTGACGGACTGGGTTTGGCTAACGGCCCTATCAGATCGACCGTTACTCGGCTAAATAGTTCCTCCACAACGGGGAGGGGGCGTAATTTGGCCTTGCATCGATCCCCCCTCTTGCCAATGCGCTGGCAACTGTCACAGGTCTGGTAGTACTGACGAACTTCATAGGTTACCCCCCGGCCAAAAGAAGTTTTGTGCCAGACGATGCCTGGTGCGACTGACGCCGAAGTGCCCGGCTAAGGGTATGTCATGAGAGATTCGCAGTAGCTCCTGCCTATACTTCTTGGGAACTACCAGCTGTCGTTTTATAGTGGGGCTCGTCCCTGTGTGGTGCTGCTCTGTGATCTGGTAGAGGAGTCCCTGCTTCCATACAAACTGTTCCCCTTCCAGTACCCCTCTCCCCTCCTGTGCCTTCCGATGATATCCCTCTAATGAAGGATCCTCAAGTAACTCCCTCGTAAATTCATCTGGGGTGGCCCAAGAAATGTGTCTGGCTATGGGAATATGTGTAGGGCTGGGATGTCTTACCTGTGCCTCCTCTGAGTGTGATTCCGCCTCCTCAGCTAGAGCTTGTCTCCGGGTGGTCACAGAATATGTCTCAGCCAGAGGGGCCACAGAGAATGCAGACAACATAGGCCCCAAGTCATTTCCTAGCAAGACATCTGCAGGCAAATCCTCCATCAAGTCGACCTCAACAAGGCCATCCCCGACTCCCCAGTTCAGGTGAATCCTGGCAGAGGGCAGTCGATGTATGGCTCCCCCTGCTACACAGACTGCCACTGTCCGGTCCGTCTTCTCTTGGTCCCGGACGAGATGAGGCTTCACAAGGGTCAAAGTTGCTCCAGAATCCCTTAGTCCCTGCATACGTTTCCTATTAACCCACACGACCTGTCGATGCTGTTGTCGATTATCTGCCCGGGCTGCCTACACGGGGTCTACTTCATGCAGCACTTCTTCAATCTCTTCCACCCCTTGGTTAGTCGTAGCCCCCAATGCCGGGTCAGCTTTGCCTTGGTAGCAGTGTACAGCAGCCCGGCTGAAGGTAGCTGTTCCCGCCTTTGGCCACTGGGTATGCTCAGTCCGGTTGGGACAATGTCTTTGCAGGTGGCCCAGCTGACGGCAGTTGTGGCATCGCGCCCCAGGGGGACTTTGGTAGGCCGGGTTTCTAGCTGGTCCCCCTACAATCTTCGGTGGTTTGGGGCCCTCCAGGTCCATGGGCGGGCCCCTAGTGACCATCTTTGATCCGGACAACTGCGGCCTCCTGGCATCATGATGTTCATCGGCCAGACGAGCGGCTTCCTCAAGAGTCGTTGGCCACCTGTCCTAAAGCCATTCCTGTGTCTCGGGGGTTAGTCCATTAAAGAATCGTTCTAACAAGAAGAGCTGGAGGACGTCCTCCTTAGTGGTTGCTTGGCTCCCTTGTACCCACTGTAGCAGTGACTGCCGTAATTTACAGGCCAATTCAGCGTGGGTATCGGTTATGCATTTTATAAGTCCGCTGAACTTTTGGCGGTATGCCTCTGGTGTCAGCGCATACCGGGCCAAGATCACTTCTTTGATCCGCTCATAGTCCATACAGTCCTCATCAGGTACCGTGCGATAGGCGTCCGCTGCCCAGCCTGTCAGCTTGCTGGCCACAATCTGAACCCGTTCTTCCGGCTTCACTTGATGAAGGGCACACTGCCGCTCAAAGTCCTGCAGAAAGCCATCAATGTCTTCCTCTGCCTCCCCCAACTGTCGGAAGGCATTATACTGGATCTTTTTGTGGCCTACTGTTGAAGGTACCTGGTCGAAGGCCAGAGCTCCCCCTGCTCACTGACTCTCCTCTCTCCGCTCTGCCATCTCCTTCTTGGCCAGCTCCACTTTGGTCCGCTCTGCCATCTCCATCTTGGCTAGCTCTATCCTGGTCCGCTCGGCCATCTTTTCCTTCAGATCAGTACGCACATCAGCCATTACCTCTCGTATGATCTCTACCGCAGGGTTTGGGCCATAGAACGCCAATCTGTTCTTTACCTCCCTCTGGAATTCGGTCTCCTCCACGTTCACATTGGGGGGCGCTGCACTGTCGTGTTCCATGATGGCTGCTATCAAATCCGCTTTTGTTTTGTTGCTGGGGATCAACCCTTGGGCTTCCACCAGATCTTTTAATGTAGTCCTCTTTAACTTCTGGTAGTTGTTTTCCATTCATTCCTTTCCTCCTGTAGAAGGGGTATTATGTCCCGCCGCTGCCACCAGTGTAACGGGGTCTACCAAGCTGGGGTACCTCTTTCAGTACCACCTCGTGTTTTCGGAGGTCCGCTCTGCATTGACTGGAGTCTGAATGAATGACGCTGGCTGGAATTCCTTGATTACATGGGCGCATATAAAAGATCACTGCTTCTCCATGTATTTCCAGTCTGACAACACTTTACTCACAGGACACAGAATATGTCACACAGATACAGAGGGCCGGCCAATAGAAAAGCGGCAGGCCAGACATGCATTACAAAAGCCGCAGGTGGCCGGAGCCTGCCAATGTTTACTGTGGGAATTACAAAGGTGGGGGGAGGGCGGACAAATGAGAATATCGTGTCCCCTCTGCCCAGGGGTGCAGCCTGTGAACTGATGCATTAGGGACATGCATCTCACATGGATCCTATTGTACATACATATAACTGCACAACATATTCTGGGTGCTGAGTGGTTCTGTAACACGTAACAAACCCCTACCATGCACACAATCAGAATTAACTCCTCCTCTGTATACATTCTGAAATTAAGCCCTCCCCTCAACACATTCTGAAATTAACCCCTCCCTCTGCACAAATTCTAGAATTAACCCCTCCTCCATGCACACATTCTAGAATTAGCCCTTCCCCTGCACACATTCTGAAATTAACCTCTTCAGCTGCACATTCTGGAATTAGCCCCCCGCCCACATTCTAGAATCATCCCCTCCCCCTGAGCACATTCTAATATTAACCCCTCCCCTGCACATATTCTAGAATTAACCCCTCCCCCATGCGCACATTCTAGAATCAACTCCTCCCCTATACACATTCTGGAATCAATCCCTCCCTCTGCAGATGTTCTGGAATTAACTCCTCCCCCTGCACACATTCTGAAATTAACCCCTCTCCTCCACACACTCTTCAGTTAGCCCCTCCCTCTGCACACATTCTGGAATTAACCCATCCCCTGCACACATTCTAGAATTAACCCCTTTCCCTGTACACATTCAGGAATCAACCCATACCCTGTACACATTCTAGCATTAACCCCTAATCTGTGCACATTCTGGAATTATCCCCTCACCATGCACACATTCCAGAATTACCCCTCCCCCTGCTCACATTCTGGAATCAACCCCCCCTGCACACATTCTGAAATAAATCCTTCCCCTGCACATGTTCTGGAATTCAAGCACTCTGGAATTAACCCCTCCCTCTGCACACATCCTAGAATGAATATCTCCCTGCACACATTCTTGAATAAACAACTCCCATGCACACATTCTGGAATTAACCCATCCCCTGCACACATTATGGAATTAAGCCCTCCCTCAGCACGCAGTCTCGAATTAATTCCTCCCCTGTACACATTCTGGAATTAACCCCATCACCCTGCACACATTCTAGAATTAGCCCCTCCCCTGCACACATTCTGGAATTAACCTCTCCTCTGCACACATTCTGGAATTAAACCCTCCCCTGCACATGTTCTGGAATTAACCCTTCCGATGTCACATGTTCTGGAATTAACCCCTCCTCCTGCATACATTCTGGAATTAACCCCTTCTCGTGCGCACATTCTAGAATTAACCCCTCCCCATGCACACATTCTAGAATTAACCCCGCCCCATACACATTCTGGAATTATCCCCTTCACACATTCTGGAATTAACCTCTCTCTGCACACACTCTAGAATTAACCTCTTGTACACATTTTGTTATTAACACCTCCCCCTGCACATACTCTAGAATTAACTCCTCCCTGTGCACACATTCTGTAATTAACACCACCCCCTGCATGCAACTTCAATTTTTTGTGTAATCAATTTTAAATGTACAAAGTTTTTCCTTTTGCAGCCTCCTTGTGAAGAATATAGATATATAATTTCATGAAAATCATCTGTATCCTTGGTGGCATTGGATTATAAACTCCCCTTTAGTGTACAGCTGTAATAGAACACCTGGACCCTCTTCAGTGTGCAGCTAGCTCCGCAGGAGGACAAGCCTCAAAGGCTATTAGTGACAGATCTCACACCTTGGTCAGCTCAGAACAGGACATGGGCTGCTTGAAATTGTAACAGTTATAGTGGAACCCTCAGGAATCTCTTGGCTTGAGGCAATGAGGCAACAGAACAAGAGTACGGTGTCAAGTCTCTATTTAAGCAAACGTAGGTGCAGAGTGGGACGCCCTCACACCCAGGGCTGTGGGGTACTCGGTACCGGGCCCAATGAGCTTCAATGGGGGATGTCACGGCAGCTGGGACCCGGCCCGTGGCCCTGGGCGCCCATTGTAAAAAGGGGAATGTTCAGTGTGCTTATGATGAGTGATTTGTGACTCCACCTGTGGTGTTCGGCAATAGAGATGTAAGCCGATGCTGCAGACAGATCCTGTGGGACAGATGGTGTGGTGCAGCAGTGATGGTATAGCCCTCCACAGGCAGGGCTGTAGTCCCAGGGCAGTGTAGGTGAAGTGACACTTAGATGGTGTAGTGTCAGGCGCAAAGGATGTAGCAGTGCTGGGCAGGTTGGCGCAGGAATAAGTGGAGGACACCAGGGCATGTAGTTCCAAAGCTTTACTCACAGTCTGTTGCAGGTACAGGTGCCCACATCCGTGCCGTGTCCTCTGGGTCAGAAGCTCAGCCAAACTCCAGGCAAGATGAAGTACTCCTTTCCAACACTCCGCCAACATGTGCCTTTTCTGAACGTCTCCTCTTATAGCGCCTTTGAATGAAGTACTCCTAGTACTGAGTTACACTGGAGTTCCTCCTGTCAGATGTTTCTATGAACTCTACTTGTATGGCAGACCGCTGTAGCCTGCTTCGGGGACTCCTTGCTGCTGAGTCCCGGCTCACTAATATGTTGCTGTTGTGCCCCCAAGTCTTGTGTGGGAATAAAGTGGTCACTACTTCTATTCCTCCGGTGTTTGCTGCAGGACCATTAGTATCCATACAACCGGACCCCGGCCTTGCGCTTAGAACTTGAAAAGGGTTCTCCTCTAACCCTGGTCCTTGTTCTCTTATTGTCCTCACGTTCCGTGCTAATCCTTCTTCCCAATGGAGAATCAAGCTTCCTTTCTCTGTCTCTTTCCTGTGCCAGCAGACCCAAGATCACTGTGGCCTGCTGCAGCACTTCCTTCTTCCATCCCTCTCCCGAGGATCTTTCTTTCTCACACTCTGTCCTTCTACATCCTCACTCACTGACTGAATGAATAGACTGACTGACTGACTCAACTCTTCCCACTCTCTTGTGCGAACTAAACTCCACCCACCTCCCAGCACATTTCGTGTTCCAAGCAGGGAGCCATCAAGGGGTGCTATGCTACACTCCAAGCAGGGAGCCGCCGAAGGTGCTTTGCTACACTACTTTGTGGTGTGGGGTGCAGGTGTTGGAGTGTGGTCAGGTGTCTCCACCTTACCTGGATGGTGGGGTACCACACCTCAGGAGGAGGTGCAGTACCTCTGTGGCGACTTAGCCTCAGGGGCGCTACATACCCCCCCGTTAAGCACAGCACATCCACGGGCTGCAAGGAAACAAAGTTGACAATACAGGAACATACAAATTTTTATACTGCATAATGAACATATCTTATACTACACTTCCCAATGTGGGAGGTACTGTTTCTTGAACGTTACAAACAATTTAACTGTCTATCTATATTTAAAGTTATGCAACCTTATTTAAGGTGCTATGGAAGCAGATTCACTATCAACTTTAGTAACATTTCTTTTCTGTTATCTTTCATATTTTCTACTCTCTTCTTTTCCTTTTGTTTTAGGAGTGACAACCATTATTGCCTGATTCGTCATCTGCATATTTTTATTCAATTCTCACATCTTTATTCAAACATTGTAAAGCATTCACCATATTTCTTTCTCAATTAAACCCTATGAAATCTGTCATTAATACTTTCACTTCACACTATCACTTTCTAGTTTCTTGTTCAAAAATACTAAGCATTATCAATAAGTGCAGAGTAGACATTGGACCGGCCATCATGTCTGACAATGTCTCTATAGCGAGGTAGTCCTTGTTCCAAGGGAAGGTTCCTATGTAAAACCAAGAGAAAGCACCTAAAGAGGTGCAAACTATGTACATTGGCAGTTCTGGATCACTCAGTGTCCATGATCTCCACAGTTCAAGTGTAAAGGCTTCCAATCAAACTGGGCAACAACTGGGAATAAGACAAGAAAACAACAACATGATAACCAAAAAAAAAAAATAGAAAATAAGAGCAAAGGTGCAAATACCCTCCTGGGTAACAAAAGTTAGTTTAAATCAACATTAGGGCTAGTTATCCCCTCCTGGGACTGCTTCCAGGGGAGATGCTCTGGGTGTCCAGATGGGTTGAGGAATCGCTGGTTTCATCTGGCATGGCTGCTGCCCTAGGTACAGCTGGCATTGCTTCTTGTACCATGGGATGAATGACAGGAGTAGATGTAGCCTGCCTGGTGGTGGTAGAGGTAATCACCACCGTAGGAGGTATTCCTGCTGGGGCCACATACGCCTTCTCCTTTTTATGGGCTGCAATGAAATCCTCAGGGATGCGGCGGATATTCATGGCATACCAGCCACACAGCCCCTCATGCCGGGTGAAGGTTACGTACTCCCCCGGGTGCAGGTGTCCTTTCCTTAGGTGTGACTCCACGTCCCTCCAGTTGAAGAATAAGTCACTGATCCTCTTGGGGTCGGAGATAAACCCAAACTCCCGTTCGTGGTTCACATTCAGGACCTGGGCCCATCCTGCCGAGTCCCTGGGGCCGTAGTGACCAGCACGGACCTTCTCCTTCCATTCCATATCCGGGCCCAACACAGCCTGCCTCCTCTGTTCCCTTTCCCGCTGCTCGGCTGCCAGCTGGCGGATGGTTGCCTGGCAACTGGCCCATGTCTCATCCTCCTCTTCCCGGGGCCTACCATCGCCCACCATGGACCGTGGCACCACAGTTAGGGGTTCCGGTGTTTCCCCCTGGGGACCAATATCCCGGTCCCAAACTAAGTCCAGCACCACCTGTCCGGCTGCGGTGGCCGGCGGGCACCCAGTGGCTTCTCTAACTTCAGGGCCGACGGGCATACCTGGTGCCTCCTGGTGGTGTTGCGGTTCCGGTGCAGGCCCGGTGCGGGCCTTGGTGGCAGCGGTGGTGGAGGTGGCCTTCCTTGTAGATATCGGAGATGGTGGTGGAACAGAGGGCGGTTCCGGGTCCGCGGGGGTCTCTGGTGGGACCTGCGCGGGCATGCTAGGTCTAGGCGGGAGCTCCTCTTCCTCCGCTTCAGCTCCCAATGCTTCACACAGTGGCGGTGGTAACGGAGAGATCGCTGGGGATGCTGCCGGTGGTATTGCAGCGGTCGCAGGCTCTACAGGGCTTGTCTGGGGAAGATCCGGTGCAGCGATGGCAGGTACCGGTAACTGGGGTACCGCGGGTGTAGGCCCCTCCAGGGCTGGCTGCCACTTCTTCCTCCAGAGAGTCTCCTGCTTCAGCCGCAGTTCATGAGTCAACCGGACAATCTCCTCCTCCAGCTGTTGACAGTTCATCCTGGAAGCCGGGTCGGAGCCTTCAGCCATTGCGCCGGGGAGATTCAGTTCAACCTCCTCGCGCTCCGCAGGCCTCCTCCCTTCTCCTTCCAATATGGCATTCTGGCATTCTTCTTCCCGCCTCGGCCCTTTTCCCGCCACTGGCTTCCGCTCCTTCTTCTGAGGGTGGCGTCTTCTTCCAACTCCTCCATACCAGGCCAGTATATGAACCCCTCAGGGGTGGGCCACGTTGCTGTCGCATAGAAGTTCAGACAGGGGAAGCCCAGGACAGTTCGCGGTCATTTCTTAGGACCACCCATGTTGTCATGCCCTTCTTCACCGCGCCAGCGGCCATTTTCAGCGTTCATTTTACAGTCTATTAAATTGGGTCTTCTGCACATTTTCAAAAGATTTGAGTCCTAGGCACACAGAACCCGATGGCATCGGGTCTCGTCATCCTGTTCGTGACGCCAAAATGGGACGCCCTCACACCCAGGGCTGTGGGGTACTCGGTACCGGGCCCGATGAGCTTCAATGGGGGATGTCACAACAGCTGGGACCCGGCCCGTGGCCCTGGGCGCCCATTGTAAAAAGGGGAATGTTCAGTGTGCTTATGATGAGTGATTCGTGATGCCACCTGTGGTGTTCGGCAATAGAGATGTAAGCCGACACTGCAGACAGATCCTCTGGGACAGATGGTGTGGTGCAGCAGTGATGGTATAGCCATCCACAAGCAGGGCTGTAGTCCCAGGGCAGTGTAGGTGAAGTGACACTTAGATGGTGTAGTGTCAGGCGCAAAGGATGTAGCAGTGCTGGGCAGGTTGACGCAGGAATAAGTGGAGGACACCAGGGCATGTAGGTCCAAAGCCTTACTCGCAGTCTGTTGCAGTTATAGGTCACCGCATCTGTGCCATGTCCTCCGAGTCAGGAGCTCAGCCAACCTCCAGGCCAGATGAAGTACTCCTTTCCAACACTCCGCCAACATGTGACATGTGCCTTTTCTGAACATCTCCTCTTATAGCGCCTTTGAAAGAAGTACTCCTAGTACTGAGTTACACTGGAGTTCCTCCTGTCAGATGTTTCTATGAACTCTACTTGTATGGCAGACAGCTGTAGCCTGCTTCGGGGACTCCTTGCTGCTGAGTCCTGGCTCACTAATATGTTGCTGTTGTGCCCCCAAGTCTTGTGTGGGAATAAAGTGGTCACTATTATTATTATTATTTATTATTATAGCATCATTTATTCCATGGTGCTTTACATGTGAGGAGGGGTATACATAATACATACAAGTACAGTAATCTTAAACAATACAAGTCACAACTGGTACAGGATGAGAGAGGACCAAGCCTGCGAGGGCTCACAATCTACAACGGGATGGGTGAGGATACAGTAGGCGAGGGTAGAGCTGGTCGTGCAGCGGTTTGGTGGATCGGTGTTTACTGCAAGTTGTAGGCTTGTCGGAAGAGGTAGGTCTGCAAGTTCTTTTTGAAGGTTTCCATGGTAGGCGAGAGTCTGATATGTTGTGGTAGAGAGTTCCAGAGTAGAGGGGATGCGCGGGAGAAATCTTGTATGCGATTGTGGGAAGAGGAGATAAGAGGGGAGTACAGAAGGAGATCTTGTGAGGATCGGAGGTTTCGTGCAGGTAAGTACCGGGAGACTAGGTCACAGATGTACAGAGGACTCAGGTTGTCTGTTCAGTAGGGAGGTGATATCTGGTCCAGAGATGTAGATCTGTGTGTCATCAGCATAGAGATGATACTGAAAGCCATGAGATTCTATGAGCTGTCTGAGGCCGAAGGTGTAAACGGAGAAGAGCAGGGGTCCTAGGACTGAACCTTGCGGGACTCCGACGGATAGTGGGCGCGGTGAGGAGGTGGTGTGCGAATGGAAGATGCTGAATGTCCGGTCTGCTAGTTATGACGCAATCCAAGATAGGGCCAAGTCTGTGATACTAAGAGATGAGAGGGTCTGTAGTAATAGGGAATGGTCCGCTGTGTCAAAGGCAGAGGACAGGTCCAGGAGGAGGAGGACAGAGTAGTGTCGCTTGGCCTTGGTGGCTAGTAGGTCATTGGTGACCTTAGTTAGGGCAGTTTCAGTGGAGTGGTGTGGCTGGACGCCAGATTGCAAGTGGTCATGGAGGGAGCAAGAAGAGAGGTGGGAGGATAGTTCAAGATGGACGTGTTGTTCCAGTAGTTTTGAGGCATAGGGGAGAAGTGATATAGGGCGATAGCTAGATACAGAGGATGGGTCAAGAGAGGGTTTTTTGAGGATAGGTGTGATTGAGGCATGTTTAAAGCTTGAGGGGAAAACACCAGTTGTTAGTCATAGGTTGAAGAGATGGGTTAGGGTTGGGATGAAGACTGTGGTGAGGTTTGGGATGAAGTGGGATGGGATTGGGTCAAGTGCACAGGTAGTGAGATGTGATCTTGAGAGTAGAGTGGAGAGTCGATCTTCTGTAATGGTGGAGAAGTTGGTTTTGGGGGAGGAGGGCAGGGCAGGTAGGAGGAAGGGCACTGGGGGTTGTTGACCAAAACTGTCTCTGATGTTATCAATCTTCTCCTTGAATAATGAGGCAAAGTCTTCAGCTGAGATGAGTGGAGAGGGAGGAGGTGCTGAGGGGCGGAGGAGAGAATTGAAGGTGTTGAATAAGGGTTTAGGGTTGTGAGACATGGAGGATATGAGAGATGAGAAGTAGGTTTGTTTTGCTGCAGCGAGTGTGGCCTTGAAAGTAGTGAGGGACTGTTTGAATGTGATGAAGTCCTCATTGGAGTGGGATTTTTTGCATCTCCGCTCAGCAGCCCTGGAAGCCCGTCTCAGTTCTTTGGTCAGACTGGTGTGGCAGGGCTGTCTGTTGATTTTGCGAGTTTTGGTATGTTTGAGAGGGGCAACTGATTCCAAAGCTACAGCTATTGTGGTGTTATATAGAGCGGCAGCGGCATCCGCATTGTGTTGGGAACTTATGTCTGTAAGAGGGAGGAGGGATTCTGAAAGTGAGTGTAGATCGAGGTGTTGAAGATTTCTGCGAGGGTGTGCGAGTTTTTGAGGTGGGGATTGTGGACCTGAGGAGGAGAGGGAAGAGAATGTAAGTAGGTTGTGGTCAGAGAGAGGAAAAGGTGATTTAGAGAGGCTAGATAGGGAGCAGAGGTGGGTGAAGATGAGGTCTAGTGTGTGGCCATCTTTGTGAGTGGCTGCAGAAGACCATTGAGTGAGGCCGAAGGAGGAAGTGAGAGATAGAAGTTTAGTGGCAGCTGAGAGGAAAGAGTCAATGGGGATGTTGAAGTCGCCCAAGATGATAGTGGGGATATCAGTGGAAAGGAAATGGAGTAGTCAGGTGGTGAAGTGGTAAAAGAAGGTGGTGGCTGACCCTGGAGGGCGGTATATGACAGCTAGTTGGAGGTTGGAGGGGGAGTAGATGCGTCACAGAGTGCACCTCAAAGGAAGGGAGGGTAACAGAGGGCGGCAGTGGGATTGGGGTGAAGGAGCAGTTATCTGACAGGAGAAAACTCTCACTACTTCTATTCCTCTGGTGTCTGCTGCAGGACCATTAGTATCCGTAGAACCTCAGGGACCGGACCCCGACCTTGCGCTTAGTACTTGAAAAGGGTTCTCCCCTAACCCTGGTCCTTGTTCTCTTATTCTCCTCACGTTCTGTGCTAATCCTTCTTCCGAATGGAGAATCAAGCTTCCTTTCTCTGTCTCTTTCCTGTGCCAGCAGACCCAGATCACTGTGGCCTGCTACAGCACTTCCTTCTTCCATCCCTCTCCCGGGGATCTCTCTTTCTCACACTCTGTCCTTCTACATCCTCACTCACTGACTGAATGAATAGACTGACTGTCTGACTGACTGACTCAACTCTTCCCGCTCTCTTGTGTGAACTAAACTCCACCCACCTCCCAGCACGTTTCGTGTTCCAAGCAGGGAGCCACCAAAGGTGGTTTGCTACACTACTTTGTGGTGTGGGGTGCAGGTGTTGGAGTGTGGTCAGGTGTCTCCACCTTACCTGGATGGTGGGGTACCACACCTCAGGAGGAGGTGCTGTACCTCTGTGGCGACTGAGCCTCAGGGGCGCCACACAGAGCGTGAGCAACAGTTCAAGTAAACACAGCAAACTGGATGATATTAGAAGCAGTTCGTATGCGGCACTACCGCAAGCAAAGTCTGTATTATACGAATAAACATAGGTGCAGCACGTGGGCAACAGTTCAACTAAGCAAAGCAAATGGGATGATATTAGAAGCAGTCTATATGCAATGCTGCTACAAGCAGAGTCTCATGGGCGAGGCACACACTGGGAAATGCTGATCAGGAGACATAGTTCAAACAGGGCTGGCAGTCAAAATTAAGTGTCCGGAAACAGTGCAGAGCTGAGAGTCCAGAACCGTCAAATATACTGGCACTGAATACCAACAAGATAGCTGAAGCGGGCCAAGCTTACTTGTCCTAAGCAGGCAGGCTGAAGCAGGTGTAGAGAAACACAGAGGCACAGCTTGTAGAACAAGCACCACTGTGAGCTGGAAAGGTTAGCTGGAAAGGCTGAGCCGGATTCTCTGGAGAGGATCAGTCTCTTGGAACAAAGAGCCAGGAATTCAAACAGAATACACAAGCATGGAATGGGAGGGAAACCAGAGTTATAAAGACAGGGAAGGCGGATAACATGAGCAGAAGCGAGGCAGCAGGCACCATGTTGGAAAAGGGCAAAAAGCACCACAAATGAAACAGGGAATCCAGAGTCCTGACAGAAATATAGATTCATGCTAATGCTGCCAAATAATATTCTAGAAACATGATTCTATAAGACGTTATGGAAATACTATATGTCCTAGCCGTAAATCGTGTACATTTACAAGATCTCCTTAACATGGAGAACATTTTCCAGGATTTAGACCCATTCTAGCACCCAGGGGTATGGAGAAACAAAGAACAGCTAGTAGAAGCCAGGAAGTGAAGGTGGGTTTAGTCTTAACGTATAGCAGGGGCCCGTCCAGATCTGATGGGACTGAGACCGCCTCCCAAAACTGTCTATTAAGGAATATGACCCATCTTAGGTTTCAGAGTTTTTAGCTGCTAGAAGCAAGGGGAGGGGATTTGGGTTCAGCCTGGCAGGAGGGGAGTGACCTAAAGGGGATAAAGGCTAGTGTAAGGCCATATGGTCTATGTCTCTGTTTTGCTTGCTGGTCTCTTCGACAGTGGGGCCCATGTCGACCAACATTCTGAAAAGAGACGAAGAAGATAGCTGGCAGCCCATGTCCCCTACTGCCCAGCGCACACATAGATGAACATCAACCAGGTAATTGATATGATCCACCTGCTTATATATCTTGTCCTACCACTATTGTATTGAATATCTGCTATTGTATGTGTAACCATCATGTATATAGTGTATTGTCTAGTGTGCCCTTAAGGTGATTAAATATATAAATTAACCTTGGGCTGCTCTTTTATCTCGATCCACGATTCCACACATCAATTTCTTGGTTTAACTTTTCAAGCTACCGGGGCTGGCTTTTGGCCCGATATAATCCAGTTAATGGATCAGGCTTATATCTAATAAGGAACTGGTTGCTATCCTACTGGGCTAGCAGCGCTCTGTTTCACTGGTGCTAGTGAAAGGGGCCTCTCAGGGTTATAAGCGAGTGTGGTGTCACATCAATGACTACGTGGACCACATCCTCTCACTCCTTATGCCACCCTGGGCTTGTGTGGACAGGGGAAATCTGTGTAAAACTTTACCCTCCCCAGGGGTTCTGGAATGTCACATTGGTGAAAGTGGCTAGACCACATTATGTGATCCATCTGACATAATAGTGACATCAGGTGGGGTGGCGATGTGCAGGTTCCTCACATGTCTTGGCAGAGGTGGGATTCTGCATGATCTCTGTGTGTCATCTCTCACACTCCTGACATCCCAGCATTGCTGTGCCACTGGGCTCTACTGCGACAGAACTGACCATGTCACAATAAGTGATAGTCCTAATCCTGGACTGACGATGTCACATTAATTAATAGTCCAGAATCAGGAATGGCCACTTCACAATGACTGATAGTACTAAGCATGGACTGACCACACCACAATGATTAATAGTTCTAAACCTGGATTGACTACATCACATTGATCAATAGTCCTGAACCCGGACTGACCTTAACACAAGGACTGATAGTCCTAAACATGGACTGACCACACCACAATGATTAATAGTTCTAAACCTGGATTGACTACATCACATTGATCAATAGTCCTGAACCTGGACTGACCATAACACAAGGACTGATAGTCCTAAACATGGACTGACCACGTCACAATGACTGATAGTCCTAAGCCTGGACTGACCACGTCACAATTATCAGTAGTCCAGAATCTGGAATGACCACTAGAGTTGAGCGATACCGTCCGATACTTCAAAGTATCGTATCGGATGGTATCGGCCGATCTTTAAAAAAAGTATCGGTATCGCCGATTCCGATACCGGAAGTCCCATTCAAGTCTATGGGACTTCCGGTATCGGAATAAGAAAAACCCTTTCCTGCCCTTATACAGCCTCTCTGGGGTCTGTACGGGCCTTTCGGGGGGCTGTGCCGGCCTGCCAGGGGGTCTGTGCAGGCTCCGGTGGTCTGTGCCGGCCTGCCGGTGGTCTGTGCAGGCTCCGGGGGGCTGTGCCGGCCTGCCGGGGGGCTGTGCCGGCCTGCCGGGGGGCTGTGCAGGCTCCGGGGGGCTGTGCCGGCCTGCCGGGGGGCTGTGCCGGCCTGCCGGTGGTCTGTGCAGGCTCCGGAGGTCTGTGCAGGCATCGTCCGATGGGACTACAAGTCCCATCGGGCGATGCCTGCTACCATGACAGTGATTGACACATTAGCCAATGATGGGACAGTAGTAGTCCCATCATCCGGCTAATGTGTTAAATGTAAAAAAAAAAAATAAAAAAAAAAAATTACAAGCTACATACATACAACATGCATACTACATACATGCTACATTCATACTACATACTACATACATGCTACATTCATACTACATAAATACTACATGCAACATACATACTACATATATACTACATGCATGCTACATACATACTGCATGCTACATACATACCACATATATACTACATACATACTACATGCATGCTACATGCATGCTACATGCTACATACATAACACATATATACTACATGCATGCTACATACATACTACATGCTACATACTACATATATACTACATGCATGCTACATACATACTACATGCTACATACATACTACATATATACTACATGCATGCTACATACATACTACATGCTACATACATACTACATATATACTACATGCATGCTACATACATACTACATGCTACATACATACTACATATATACTACATGCATGCTACATACATACTACATGCTACATACATACTACATATATACTACATACATACTACATACATACTACATGCATGCTACATGCATGCTACATACATACCACTTACATAACACATATATACTACATGCATGCTACATACATACTACATGCTACATACATACCATATACATACTACATGCATGCTACATACATACTACATGCATGCTACATACATACTACATGCTACATACATACTACATATATACTACATGCATGCTACATACATACTACATGCTACATACATACTACATATATACTACATGCATGCTACATACATACTACATGCTACATACATACTACATATATACTACATGCATGCTACATACTACATGCTACATACATACTACATATATACTACATACATACTACATACTACATGCTACATACATACTACATATATACTACATGCATGCTACATACATACTACATACATGCTACATACATACTACATGCATGCTACATACATACTACATATATACTACATGCATGCTACATACATACTACATGCTACATGCATGCTACATACATACTACATACATACTACATGCTACATACATACCACATATATACTACATACATACAATACATTCATACAATACATACATAGACATACAGTACATATAACATAGAGTAACATACTTACCAATACTTGTCACATTGTTCCCTGAAGCCATTGTCTTTTCCGGAATAAATATTAACATAACAAACCACAAAAATACTCACCCACGATCCGAAGCAGTCCACGAGTGTGTCCCACGACGATCTTGGGTAGAGAACGGCAGCATCAGATGATGCTGCCGTTCTCTACGGGCTGCAGGAATCCAATGACGGAAGGTAGGTATCCTTCCGCACTGTATTCCTCCGCCACTTAAAAAAAAAAAAAGTCCCTAGTCTCACTTTATGCCATTGCTGTGTGGGAATTTCCCACGCAGCAATGGCATAAAGTGAGACTAGGGACTTTTTTTTTTTTAAGTGGCGGAGGAATACAGTGCGGAAGGATACCTACCTTCCGTCATTGGATTCCTGCAGCCCGTAGAGAACGGCAGCATCATCTGATGCTGCAGTTCTCTACCCAAGATCGTCGTGGGACACACTCGTGGACTGCTTCGGATCGTGGGTGAGTATTTTTGTGGTTTGTTATGTTAATATTTATTCCGGAAAAGACAATGGCTTCGGGGAACAATGTGACAAGTATTGGTAAGTATGTTACTCTATGTTATATGTACTGTATGTCTATGTATGTATTGTATGAATGTATTGTATGTATGTAGTATATATGTGGTATGTATGTAGCATGTAGTATGTATGTAGTATGTATGTAGCATGCATGTAGCATGTAGTATGTATGTAGCATGCATGTAGTATATATGTAGTATGTATGTAGCATGCATGTAGTATGTATGTAGCATGTATGTAGTATGTATGTAGCATGTATGTAGTATGTATGTAGTATGTATGTAGCATGCAGTATGTATGTAGCATGTATGTAGTATGTATGTAGTATATATGTAGTATGTATGTAGTATATATGTAGTATGTATGTAGCATGTATTATGTATGTAGCATGTAGTATGTATGTAGCATGCATGTAGTATGTATGTAGTATGTATGTAGTATATATGTAGTATGTATGTAGCATGTAGTATGTATGTAGCATGCATGTAGTATATATGTAGTATGTATGTAGCATGCATGTAGTATGTATGTAGCATGTATGTAGTATGTATGTAGCATGTATGTAGTATGTATGTAGTATGTATGTAGCATGCAGTATGTATGTAGCATGTATGTAGTATGTATGTAGTATATATGTAGTATGCATGTAGCATGTAGTATGTATGTAGCATGCATGTAGTATATATGTAGTATGTATGTAGCATGCATGTAGTATGTATGTAGCATGTATGTAGTATGTATGTAGCATGTATGTAGTATGTATGTAGTATGTATGTAGCATGCAGTATGTATGTAGCATGTATGTAGTATATATGTAGTATGTATGTAGTATATATGTAGTATGTATGTAGCATGTAGTATGTATGTAGCATGTAGTATGTATGTAGCATGCATGTAGTATGTATGTAGTATGTATGTAGTATATATGTAGTATGTATGTAGCATGTAGTATGTATGTAGCATGCATGTAGTATGTATGTAGTATTTTTTTTTTTTTTAACATTTAACACATTAGCCGGATGATGGGACTACTACTGTCCCATCATTGGCTAATGTGTCAATCACTGTCATGGTAGCAGGCATCGCCCGATGGGACTTGTAGTCCCATCGGACGATGCTTGCACAGACCCCCGGACATCAGCACAGCCCCCCGGCAGGCCGGCACAGCCCCCCGGCAGGCCGGTACAGACCCCCACAGGGTGCACAGACCACCGGCAGGCCGGCACAGCCCCCCGGCAGGCCGGTACAGACCCCCACAGGGTGCACAGACCACCGGCAGGCCGGCACAGCCCCCCGGCAGGCCGGTACAGACCCCCACAGGGTGCACAGACCACCGGCAGGCCGGCACAGCCCCCCGGCAGGCCGGTACAGACCCCGGGCAGTCCACACAGCCCCCCGGCAGGCCGGCACAGCCCCCCGGCAGGCCGGCAGAGACCCCCGGAAGGCCCGAAATGACGGCGCATCATGATGCGCACACACCGCGCATCATGATGACGTCAGTCTGTCAATCAACTTTGAACTTCCGATTCCGATGCCGAATTCCGATATTGAAAAAATATCGGAAGTCGGTATCGGAATTCCGATACAGCAAGTATCGGCCGATACCCGATACTTGCGGTATCGGAATGCTCAACACTAATGACCACATTACAAGGACTGAGTCCTAAAGCTGGACTGACCACCTCGCAATAACTGATTGTCCTAAACCTATACTGACCATGTCACAATGATTAATAGTCCTTCACCTGGACTGACCATATCACAATGATGGATAGTCCTAAACCTATACTGACCATGTCACAATGATTGATAGTCCTACACTTGGACTGACCACGTCACAATGATGGATAATCCTAAACCTATACTGACTATGTCACAATGACTGATAGCCCTAAATCTGGACTGACCACATCGCCATGACTGATAGTCCTAAACCTGGACTGACCACATCGCCATGACTGATAGTCATAAACCTATACTTACCATGTCACAATGGTAGTTAGTCCTAAACCTGGACTGATTGCGTCATATTGACTGATATTCTTAAGCCTGGACTGACCACGACACAGTGATTAATAGTCCTAAACTTGGACAGACCATGTCACAGTGACTGACAGCCCTAAACCTAGACTGACAACATCGCCATCACAGATAGTTCTAAACCTGAATTGACCACATCACAATGATTGATGGTCCTAAACCTATTCTGACCATGTCACAATGGTTGATAGTCCTAAACCTGGACTGACTAAGTCATATTGACTGATATTCCTGTCTGGTTTGACAACAACACAATGATTAACAGTCCTAAACTTGGACTGACCACGTCGCAATGACTGATAGCCCTAAACCTATACTGACCGCATCGCCATGACTGATAGTCCTAAATCTGGACTGACCCCATCACAGGAACTGATAGTCCTAAACCTGGACTGACCACATCACGATGACTGATAGTCCTAAACGTGGATGACCACATCACAATTATAGATGAGTGAATTTGATTGAAAAACGATCGCCAATCATAATTTCGGCACAAATATGGCACATTCGGATTTGTGATCAGAAACCCAAATTTTTTTTTATAAAATCGGTAACATTCGGTAAAAGTGCGGGAAAATATTTTCAGCACTTTAGCAACGATAATGGTGTTGTATCATGAGCGTTTGGCACGTGGATGATGAGGGGAGGGGGGTTGCAGAGCTCAGAGGCGTTTTTGTAAGCACAGCAGTCATTTTTTTCCCCTAACTTTATGTGTGCACATTGCGGCTAGCCAATCAGGGTGCAGGAAACACCCACAATGTCCTGACACCATGGTTGTTGTCATTGGCTGTTGAAATCACATGTCCCTGACCATATAAATATCTGACATATGGTTTTAGCGCCATTTTGACACTTATACAGCGCAGAGAGGCTGCTCCTGAGGCTGCCACTCTTTGCATCAAGATTTCAGCTATTTAGTTAGGCGGTTGTATATCTGTCACATAGTGTAGATAGTGTCCAGTGTGGCGGTAAAATTTACCTTCTGGATTTTTTACTTTTTTTTTGGGGGGGGGAGGGGGCATTACTGAGTTAAATTTACCTTCCTGCCCTTTTTTTTTTCTTTTTTCAAATTCAGCAGGACGCTGCTTCTATTGTGATCCATGCACGAGTATAGCATTCTAATTCACATGTAGCTAGTGAAAAAATATTACACAGCCAGCTGGATCCCACCTTTTCATTTAGTGCTGTGGTGAAATAAAACTGATGACAACAGAATCAGACATCATGGCATCTTTAAACGAAAGCACTAGATTGTGCAAAACAAACCCCAAACCAGGAGAAAAATCAACTCCATAGTAGAAATAAGAATAGGAGGAACAGGAGTATATTGATTTAATATCCAGCAGTACAAAAGTAAAAAAAAAAGCAAAGTGCACAAGGACAATGTTAAAGGACCACCGATGCCGTACACCCACCCAGAGTGAACATGAGGTGCTTATAGGGTGA
Organism: Dendrobates tinctorius; assembly: GCF_039654945.1. Classification (NCBI taxonomy): domain Eukaryota; kingdom Metazoa; phylum Chordata; class Amphibia; order Anura; family Dendrobatidae; genus Dendrobates; species Dendrobates tinctorius. The sequence goes on along the minus strand of NW_027361696.1, from coordinate 9,465,380 downwards.
AGTAATAATCAATAGAACAAGTGACCTAATAGTCCATAGGGTAAATATGAACAGTGCTTACCAATAGAAGAGTAGGGAGGTGGATGGCACCGGACTGAGTCAAGAAAGCTCCAAACATATGTTTCACCTGTTGTTTAAATGCTTTCTCACCTGGGGAGGCTGCAAGGCCGGGAGCACAGTGATAGCGTGGCGGGTCCCTGTCCCAGCAGCCCGTCGGGAGACCGGAGCGTGGAGAGCGTGGGCGGACATGGCGGTAACACCATGTCACAATGACTTATAGGCCTACGCCTGGACTTACCACGTCACAATGACTGATAGGTCTACACTTGCATGCGAGAGAAAATATGAGTCAACAGGTGAATAAGATAAAAAATCTTATAATCTTTATTGAAATACATAGAATAACATCATATCAAGAAATATAGTAAATAAAATGACAACACCACAGGGTAGAAACAGCTCACCCAGGGTAATACCCACTACATCATGCCTTATGAAGTAAAATGTACATGCGGTATATATATAGAAAAATAGACAGCAGGTGCAATCATAAACCGACATGTCAAGCAGTAATGTCCAAGAAGACACCATGAAGTGCAGATAGATACCGATCGCCTAAAGATAGCATAGGTAGCGCGATATCTTACCCAGGTATAGGCAGGAGCGGGATGACCCCAGGACCAGGTGAGAGAGAGCCCGACGCGTGTTTCGCGTGGAAAGACCACGCTTTCTCAAGGGAAGTCTGTGTGTGGTGGAGCACAGGACCTTCTTATATCCCATGTGACTCAGTCACATGGGAATCAGTGAGCCAATCGGCGTGGTTCTAAACGGCGCGTGCGCGCTGGAGACCAGAGGCGTCAGCAGATACAGGGGAAGGCGTCACACGTTACCCCGGGCGCGAGGAGGAAGGAACCCTCCCAGGGCCCAGGGGAAGGTAGAGAGACGCCACCCCCGATCGCCAACACCAAGGAAAACAGAGCGCACGCGCACAACCACTAAATCACCACCGGAAAGTAATATCTTAGTAGAAAAAAGGGGGGAAAAGCCTCCACATAAGAATAATGTAATATCAAAAATGTGCCAAAATTGTGGGCTCTTACAATCGCAAGTATGCAAATATATAATCATATATAAAACATCCTAAGTCAGGAATATAATTTCAAACGTACATACAGGCACAATCCAAAAAATCATATAAGCATATAGTAGAGGAACTTGATGGTACAATAGATGACCAGAGGTGTTGAAAATATATTTTCACTTCCAGATGAATCAGAAGGTCCCATAACTAAGAAAATGGATTAAAAGGGAGAAAAAGAAGAAAATAAGAAGATATTAAAAACACATAATAAAAACACAAGAAACCCCTCATCCTGAGAGACGGGGGGGTCAGGGAAAAATGAGAGGGAAAAATGATGAGATGAGAAAATATTATAGTAAGATACTGAGAATATCTAACCACTACAATAGAACCTCCTACAAAAAGGAGGAAAAAGATAGAGATTCATTAAGGCCCCTCGGGGCCAGAGTGTCCAACGTTACTATCCATTTGGCCTCAACTTGGGCCAATCTACGTTTATAGTTACCACCTCTTATGCCAAAATGGACCTGATCAATACCTCTAATCTTAAGCGAAGAAGACTCACTATTATGGTATTGCCGGAAATGGCGGGGTAATGTTTTAAGAAGTGAAGGGTCGGTCACTGTCTTTGACGCACAAATGTCCCGCACATGCTCACGTACCTGTATTCTTAACTCCCTAGACGTTAAGCCAATATATATCTTGGAACAGCCACATGTGGCATAATATATGACATTTGTGCTGCTGCATGATATCCGATACCGGATATCATATTGTTTCTGTCCGTCAGAGGAGGTAAAGGTAGAGCAGCGCAGGACATTTGTGCATGCCAGACAGTGACCGCAGGGTATGGAACCAGTAATAGGGCCCCTCGTACCAAATGGATTAACCACAGCGGGTACGTAATGGCTATTAACCAGAAGGTCCTTAAGGTTTTTAGACCTCCTTGAAGTCATCAGAGGATTCTTACCCAAACACGATCCCAGGGAAGGCTCAGTACTCAAAACAGACCAATGTTTAGTAAGGGCACGTCTCATATTGTCCCACTGATTATTAAAAGTGGAAATGAACCTAATAGGTCCATCATTGCCAGTCCGAGAGTCCCCAACGTGGGATTTGAGGAGACCAGATCGTGGAGTCGCCCTTGCCATAAGATAGCCATTTTTTATGCATCTATTAGAATATCCACGGCTGGAAAATCGTAATTTTAAATCAGCCGATTGGGCTTCAAATTTCATATCCGATGAGCAGATCCGCCTCATCCGTAAGAACTGTCCGACAGGGACAGCCCTAATAGTAGATGGATAGTGAGCAGAGGACGCATGCACCAAAGAATTCACAGATGTTGGTTTGCGATAGACGTCAGTCTGAATGTGGCCCGAAGAGTCCACACTCAGAGTGACATCCAAAAAATTAATTTTTTTAGAATCAAAAATATAAGTTAAATGAATATTAAATGCATTTTGGTTGAGCGTCCTCATAAAATCCCCGAGCTGTTGCACAGTCCCATCCCACAAAAATAGGATGTCATCGATATACCGATGCCAGCACAGCACATGGGAGGCGGCCGGCACGCCCACGTCGCCAAAAACAGATCTCTCCCATGAACCGAGGAAGAGATTAGCGTACGCAGGCGGAGAGGCCGCGTCTCTCTACCTTCCCCTGGGCTCTGGGAGGGTTCCTTCCTCCTCACGCCCGGGGTAACATGTGACGCCTTCCCCTGTATCTGCTGACGCCTCTGGTCTCCAGCGCGCACGCGCCGTTTAGAACCACGCCGATTGGCTCACTGATTCCCATGTGACTGAGTCACATGGGATATAAGAAGGTCCTGTGCTCCACCACACACAGACTTCCCTTGAGAAAGCGTGGTCTTTCCACGCGAAACGCGCGTCGGGCTTTCTCTCACCTGGTCCTGGGGTCATCCCGCTCCTGCCTATACCTGGGTAAGATATCGCGCTACCTATGCTATCTTTAGGCGATCGGTATCTATCTGCACTTCATGGTGTCTTCTTGGACATTACTGCTTGACATGTCGGTTTATGATTGCACCTGCTGTCTATTTTTCTATATATATACCGCATGTACATTTTACTTCATAAGGCATGATGTAGTGGGTATTACCCTGGGTGAGCTGTTTCTACCCTGTGGTGTTGTCATTTTATTTACTATATTTCTTGATATGATGTTATTCTATGTATTTCAATAAAGATTATAAGATTTTTTATCTTATTCACCTGTTGACTCATATTTTCTCTTGCATGCAAATTTGTTGGAGTGGGTGTCTCTTCTTTTTAGGGAGCACAATTTATCTCCCTTTGTTGTGACACCTATGATGTCACTGAGGCATTTGTATCTAATAGGTCTACACTTGGACTGACCATGTCTCAATGACTGATAGGCCTACACCTGGACTGACCACGTCAGGCCCAGATTTGTAATATAACCAACCAGGCATTTTCCTGCTGGGCCGCTGTCATGTGGGCCGCGGGCGGCAGCGCCCGATCATCTGGCCGCTAGCCAGCTGATGCGGCCATTGGCCTGGATGTTGCTCCTGCCGCCAGCCCTCTGCGGACGCGGCGTTTATAGTTTCCAACCCTCCCGCACTGCAGGGAGATAAGCCGCCACGCCCCCCCCACGCACCCCATCCTCGCTGTAGCATGAGACCTCCCCCCGCAGCCACTCACAGCGTCGCTTGCCTGCTCTCTTCTCTGTTCACAGGACCTGTGATGAGGTCACAGGAGGGGAGGAGTCAGGGGTCACATAATCAGGAGCCTTTGTCCAGACCCCTGACTCCGCCCCTCCTGTGACCTCATCACAGGTCCTGTGCGCTCAGCCTTGCCTCTTGGTGTCTGCAAGACTCTGCTGTGCTGTTGTCATGGTGCTGGATGAAGTAAGTACCGTATGTGTGGGGTCAGGAGGGGTTTACAGGGTAGATGTAGCAGAGCTGTTTGTGTATGAGGTGAATGGAGTGGAGTCGTGTGTGTACGAGGTGTACGGAGCGGAGCCGTGTGTGTATGAGGTGTACGGAGCAGAGCCGTGTGTGTACGAGGTGTACGGAGCGGAGATGTGTGTGTACGAGGTGTAAGGAGCGGAGCCGTGTGTGTACGAGGTGTATGGAGAGGAGCCGTGTGTGTATGAGGTGTATGGAGCGGAGCCGTGTGTGTACGAGGTGTATGGAGAGGAGCCATGTGTGTACTTGGTGTACGGAGCGGAGCCGCGTGTGTACGAGGTGGAGCCATATGTGTACGGGATGTACGGAGCGGAGCCATGTGTGTATGGGGTATATGGAGCAGAGCCGTGTGTGTACGGAATGTACGGAGCGGAGCCATATGTGTACGGGATGTACGGAGCGGAGCCAAGTGTGTACAAAGCATACAAAGCTGGCTTTTCCCACGGACACAGGAGTACATGGCAGAGCCCCAATGAGCATTTTAAAACACACACATGACATTCCACCTGAAGTCATGTCCTAGAAGCTGACCGGAAATGAGATCATTTCTTGAGGAGATTGTGACCGAGCCAGGAATGCTTCAGATTCATCACCGTGTCCTCCTCTGACAGCGCAGACAGCAGGATCGCCTTGGAATCGGGAATGCCGGCCATGTGAGCGGATCATGATATGTCCTGCATCGGGAGGCTCAGGTGGGCACTACAATGGGAGCCGGGCTGCTATAGTATCTTTATAGAATCTTTCTTTTTTTCTTTCTCTCTTTTTCTTTCTTTCTCCGTTCTTTCTTTCTCATTCTGTGTTCTGTCTTTCCCTCATTTTCTTTCTCTCTCTCTGTTCTTTCTTTCTCTCTCTAATCTTTCTTTTTTCTTTCTCTCTCTCTGTTCTTTCTTTCCCCTACTTTCCTCTTTCTTTCTCTCTGTTCTTTCTTTTCTTTACTTCTTTCTCTCTCTGTTCTTTCTCTGTCTCTCTCTGTTCTTTCTTTCTCCTCTTTCTTTCTTTCTCTCTCTCTGTTCTTCTTTCTCTCTCTGTTCTTTCTTTCTCTCTCGCTTTCCTTTCTTTCTCTCTTTTTTCGCTCTCTCTCTGTTTTCTCTCTTCCTTAGTGCCAGTCAGTGTGCCCATAATGCCAGCCACTGTGCCCTCAGTACCAGTCAGTGTGATCAGCAGTGCTAAATGGGTGCGATTAGGCGTTGACATGGGTGTGACTAGTTGCGAAATGGGTGTGGCCGGGCGGCCTAAAATTTGCAGCGGCGCACTGAGCGCGCCGCAGTCTTTGTCCCTCTTTCCCTTCTTCAAAAGTTGGGAGGTATGGTAGGGGCAGCTATGACCAGGGGGTCTGGTTGCCCAATGGATAGCAGTTCTGCCAGGAATTCTGTCACCGTGTGTACAAAAGGGGACAGAGCTTTGGGAGGAGTACTGTGCCTAAAAGCAATAAATAGGACTGAGCTGAAATACTGGGCACAGCTCTGACTACATGTTATATAGTCGTGTTAATCTCCCCTCACTTCTTGTAACCTACAAGTGTACAAAGATATTATATAAGAAGAAAAAGTTCGTTCAGCACACCCGCATAAATGAAAAAAACTTTATTAGGCTAATATGCCATATTAAAATGCAAAAAACTCCTGCACGAGGTGGTGATAGACACAAGCTATTAAATATACGTGAAGCTTTTTGGATATTAAAATTAGACACTAAATCTCCAAATGGGATGAATTTCAGGAACGATTTGTTCTATATTTATTAATGGAATTTATGTACTTATTAGTTTTTTCTGTCAAAAATAATTTTACAGTGATCTGTATTTAGTTTATTTTGCGTATTTATTTTATTATACCAGGAAAGCATAGAATTTATCTCACAGTTCTTATTTTATTGATATGTTTATCAAGCATTCTGAAATAGTTCCACCATTGATTGCTATGTGTCTATAACTTATTTTTCATTTATGTGCTAAAAATTCCATTTGATTGTCATCAAGTTTATATATTGCTTGTAGGCACTTATTCACACATCTTGCATGGAACATTTTATTCCTGCGTATCTATAACTTATTTTTCAAGTCCAAAAAAACTTTTTCCCTTTTTTTTTTTTCGTTGACTAATTCTTTATATTGTTCGCAAGCACTCATTCATACTCTCTGCATGAAATATTTTATTATACGTGCAAAAAACTCCATTTGATTGTTATTAATTCCATATATTGTTTGTAGGTACCTATTTATACCTTTTGCATGGAACCACTCATTTCTGCGCATCTATAAATTATTTTTGAGGTGTAAAAAAAAAAAAAAAAAAAAAAATCTCTTTGATTCTGACTAACTTTATATTGTCCATAGGCACTCATTCACACCTTTCGCATGGAATCATTCATTTCTGCGCAGAAAATCCATTTTCCATTGGAAGATTACCTTGGAGTTATTTAATTACTTTTAGATATATCCATTTATATTATTGTACCTTTTTTTTTTTTTTTTCTCTAGGGAACTTCAATCCTGGAGTGATCTGTATCATTGCAAGGAACTGTTCACTTTTCCTTTCATGTGTTGCCACTTTTTGTAATTAATTGCAAGCTTTGTGATTGGTTTGTAACCTGTATATATTTTTCTATGCATATTGTTTTTATTTACCTATGACTAAGGGTGCCTTTGTGCACCGGAAACGCGTCAGGTGTTTTTTGCATTTTAATATGACATATTAGCCTAATAAAGTTTTTTTCATTTATGCCGGTGTGCTGAACGAACTTTTTCTTCTTGTGGACATCTGCTGTGCTCACCAGCGTATTCATGCACCCACCTGTGGATCAATGAACTCAGCCCAAAGTGGTTTTCATTTGGATGCGATGCAAGCTCCCAGTCCTCCCTCTCCTAAAGATATTATATAGTAACCATGTAACTAGTGGGCCTGTGTAACTTCAAATGCCAGGGCTGAATTTTAGTCCCAGTCCGGCCCCGGACCACGTCACATTGACTGATAGCCAATATGTGGACTGACCATGCCACTATTAGAGATGAGCGAATATGTTCATGTTCCCTCTTATTCAGCAAGCTATAGCGCTTGCCGAATAAGCTGCAGAGCCTGTGTGTTGGACTTTCTAATACATGTGCTGTGACTGTGATACAACCGCCACACATTCAGCTGCGGCACCGATCAGCTGTTCAGCCGGCATGATCCCGGAAGCCAGATTCCCTCTGCGGTTTATTCGGCAAGTGCTATAGCTTGCCGAATTAGAGGGAATCCGAACATATTCCCTCATCTCTAATCAAAATGACTGATAGTCCTACACCTGAACTCACAATGTCACAATGACTGATAGGTCTACACCTGGACTGACCATGTAACAATGACTGATAGGCCTATACCTGGAATGACTACGTCACATTAAGTGATAGGCCTACACCTGGACTGACCACGTCACAACTGATAGGCCTATACCTGAACTGACCACGTCACAGTGACTGACAGGTCTACACCTGGGCTGACCATGTCACAGTGACGGACAGGCCTACACCTGGACTGATCACGTCACATTGACTGATAGGCCTACACCTTGACTGACCACATCACAATGACTGAGAGGTCTAAACCTGGACTGACTTCACAATGACTGATAGGACTACACCTGATTGACTACATCACAATGACTGATAGGCCAACACCTGGACTGACCACGTCACAACGACTGATAGGCCTATACCTGAACTAACCACGTCACAGTGACTGATAGGTCTACACCTGGACTGACCACATCACAGTGACTGACAGGCCTACACCTGGACTGACCACGTCACACTGATACACTTACGTGGCACCCCTAAGAGTATGGTCACCACAATGGCATTGCCTTCCTCCTAGGGAGTGTGATGTCATGCTTCGAAGCAATAAAGGATCTCTCTGGCAGTTAACCACAACACACACCACAGTTTTCCATTCCAGGTCAGCAGAGGGAGCTCTGAACCAAACCTGGGGGCCAGGAGGGGAGAGAAGGGGTTCATGTGAGGAGGGCAACGTGTGTGGACGTGGAGGAGAAGAGATGGGAGATTGAGCGGAGAGTTCAGGCTCATTCCCAGCTGTAGCGCATGATCTGGAGCCCGGTCTCCAAGGCTGTACGGACACTAATGGTCCTGCAACAGAAACCGGAGGAATAGGAAGCTGTAAATGCTCTATTCCCACATAAGACTCGGAGGCACAACAGCGGCGTGTGAGCCAGAAGAGGAAGGCTACAGTTGTCTGCCATATGAGGGAGTTCTAAAGAGAATAAGCAAGTGGAACTTCAGTGTAACACAATACTGCAAGTACCTAAAAATAAGCGCTAGGAAGGAAACTACACAACCCATCTGTATAGAGAGATTCCTAAGTTGCTTCTAGGCTAGCCAGCTCCAGTGCCATCTGTAATCTGGACCCTGGACTGCATTTGCCAAGCAAAGTAAAGGTAAAGAAACTGCACCCTGTTGTGTCCTTGCCTTCTTCCTGCAACCCCGTCAGCACTGCTTCATCCCTGTGCCAGGCACTGCACCCTCTTCCTCAACACCTATCCTCACTGCCCTGGGATTACTGCCCTACCTGTGGAGGGCCACAACATCATAGTTACACCACACCATCTGTCCCAGGGGATCTGTCCGCAGCGTCAGCTTAACATCTTCATTGCTGAACACCGCAGGTGGCGTCATGAATTATTCACTCATAAACTTTATTCCATCACTTCATCCCTTTTACATGGGCGCCCAGGGCCATGGATCGGGTCACCACTGCTGTGACATTCCCCTCTGTGAGACCGGCCCGGTACCGAGTACCCCACAGCCCTGGGAGGGCGACCCATTTTGGCGTCAGGAACAGGATAACAGAGCCCGGTGTCCCCGGGTCCTGTGTGCCAGAGACTGTGTTGTGTGCCACAGACTGTGGGCGCCATCGCTGCCATTATCCCGCTGCTTGGCGCGCGCGGGAAGCCAGAGGGGTGGGCTGTCGTGGACGGAGCGAGTCGAAAAGCGCGGAAAGAGTAAAGTGCTGCGCGGGAAGAGGCCAGCGCGCGGGAAGTGAGAAGCGGAGGCCTGCAGTCCCGGCATCCCCCCGATCCTCCTGCCTGCAGAGCGGCAGCCGGTAAGTCAGCGCAACCCAGGGCCTGGCCAAACGTTAACTGGGGGGGGGGAGAGAATGTCTGAAGCAAGAGCAGACGCAGCGGCGGACGCCACTGCAAACCCCACAGTGCCACAAGCTGCAGGGCCCAGCGCAGCTGCGGCTCCCATAGCGCCGCTGCAGCCAGCGCTGCCTCCAGAGCACCGCAAGAATCAGCGCCCACCGCAGCAGTCCCCATAATGCCGCTGTCCATGCCCTATATATCGGGAGCGGCCTGGCTACCGCAGTACTCAGGGGAGTCACATATCCTGAGTGAATTTAAAGAGAGACTGTGCAGTTTGTTTGAGGTGTATCCTCTGTCTGAAAGCCAGAAAGTGAACATCCTCATTGGGCAGCTAACGGGTGCAGCGCAAAGGGAAGTAAAAGCCTGGCAGGACACTGATAAAGAGACTGTTAAGAAGATCTTGGCTAAGCTAAGAAGCACCTTTGACAGTCGCACTGCAGCTGAAATAAAGATGAGATTCTTTGGGTGTAAGCAAAGAGTGCAGGACAGTAAAAGGGACAATGCTCTTAATCTGCAGGAGGCGCTGCGAGCCATCAAGCAGATTGATCCAGACAGTGTGAAAGATGGAGACAGACTGTTAAAGGAGCAATTTATTGAGGGCCTCTTATCCAGTACCCACAGAGCACAGCTGCGCATCATAGACCTACGGAACCCTGACCTAGACTTTGCAGACTTCAAAGACAGGGCTATCCGGGTGCTGCATGAACCAAATGTCAGCCGTCCAGCGCTCCCTAGGCGCCCAGCGATCACATACCATCAAGAAGCAGCATCTTTCCCTCTCAGCCCGGAGGAGGCTGATGCACAGACTCTCGACAAAGACCCTTCTGCCGAACTGCATCTTCAAGTCCAGGAGCTGACCAAAAATATGGCTGCACTTGCCAAAACTGTGCAGTCCCTGCAGGTGTCATCCGAGGAGAGGATCCAGCTAGCCTCCAGTCCAGAGGATGTCCCATGGCTACGGAAGAAGAGGATCCCGCCGCGCCGAGGGAGAGACGACGATCGCTATGACCTGGACGGACGTCCCATCTGTCGTCACTGCCATAAGGCAAGCCACATTTCAAGGTTCTGTTATTTAAACGAGCAACCCCTGGGGCAGAGGGTCAACCCCCAGGAGTAGGTCCACAAGGCCCAAAGAACTGGCGAGCCAAGTATGTTGGAGGGCGACTGGTCCTCCCAGTGGTGATTGACGGCATCCCCATGAACGCTTTGCTGGACACTGGCTCTCAGGTGACAACTATGCCATATATCCTTTACAAGCGGTATTGGGCTGACTCTGAACTTACTCGCGTCCCAAGTGATGAACTCACAGTAGTTGCCAGCAATGGTCAGTCTTTGCCGCAAGTAGGATGTAAAGAGATTACTATTAAAATTCGGCGAGTAGAGTTAAAATCTCAAGGTCTGATAGTTGTAGACATTGATCGACGAGAATGTAACCCAATGATGACCCTTGGTACTAATGTGATTGAAAATTGTCTTGCCGAGGTTATTGTTTTGTTGCAACATGTAGCCGATACTGCTGGTTCCAGTGAACAACGAGTCCTGCAGAAGGAGATCAAGGCCCTGATGCAAAGACAGCAGGTAGAACTGTCTGGCGGAGAAATTGGCAGCATCAGAGTGAGTGATCCTTTCCCCATTGCGATACCCCCCAGATGTGAAATGTTAATTTGGTGTCGGGCAGCCATAGGCCTCAGAGGAAAAGATTACCAAGCATTGGTAGAGCCAGTGTACTCTGATAGCCGGCCCACTGTCCTGACAGCCAGAGGGGTAGCTGATGTCCGCAAAGGGAGAGTACCTGTACGCCTCTTGAATTGTGGGGAAGAGGAAGCCACAATACCTCGGTATGCCACAGTTGCTAAGCTAGTTTTGTGGTGCCCCTGAGGCTCAGTCGCCACAGAGTTACTGCACCTTCTTCTAAGGTGTAGTGCCCTACCACCTAGGTAAGTTGGGAGCTCCTTTCCACACTCCAACACTCGCATCCCACACAACAGGGTAGTCCTGCACAACCACAGTGAGGTCTCTCTCTCCTCCTAGACATTAGGAGTGCCTTGGTGGTTCTCTGCATGGAACACTGGATGTGCTGGGAGGTGGGTGGAGTTGAGATCCATATAAAAGGTAGGGAAGGTTTAGAATTACAGATCAGTCTGAGATCAGTCTGAAGTCAGTCTGACGGCAGGTCAGGCGAGAGAAGGACAGTCAGGAGAGTCTGAGGAAGGGTCCGAGAGGAGAATGAGTGCTGCAGCTACCTCAGTGATCTGAGCCAGCTGGCACGGGAAAGGAACGAGAGAGAGAAAGATGTAGAACTGCAACCTAAGCTTCCATAGGAAAGAGAGACAAGTACGGAATGAAGGAGTAGAGAGAACAGAGAGGAGTTGTGGGTTGGAAGAGGAACCCTGCCTATAGGTTCTCACCGCAAGGCCAGGGCCCAGTCCCCGAGGTTGTATGGACACTTATGGTTCTGCAGCAGACACCGGCGGAGTAGTCGGCTGTAAATGCACTACTCCCAACTTAGACTCGGGGCACAACAGCAACTGAATAGAGAGCCAGGACTCCGGGAGAAAGGGGTCCCCGACAGAGGCTACATCTGTCTGCCATACGAGTAGAATTGCTAGGAACATCTGACAGGAGGAACTCCAGAGTACCACGGTACTGGTACTTTCACACTAAAAGGCGCATTGGCGGAGTCGTTCAGGAAGGGTACATGTTGGCGGAGTGTTGGAGAGGAGAGCCCTGACTTGCCCGGGAGGTTGACTGAGTCTCTGCCCCGGAGGACACGGCATGGAAGCGGGCACCGGGGTGTACCACGAACAGTGAGTAAAGCATTGAAACTGCAAGCCCTGGTGTCCTCCATTCATTTGCGCGCTAACATCTTCAGCACCACTACACCTGGGTACCAATCCCCTCACCGCTTGTGCCTCTCCTCTAATCTTACATCCACACTGCCTTGGGACTACAGCTCCACCTGTGGGGAGCTACACCACCCTTGCTGCACCCTACCATCAGTCCCAGTGGATCTGCATGCAGCGTTGGCTTAACATCTTACTTGCCAAACACCACAGGTGGTGTCACGAACTATTCACATAAACTATATCACAAACCACCATTAATATGGGCACCTAGGGCCACGGACCGGGTCACCGCTGCTGTGACACATTTCCCCCTGACACCGGCCCGGTACCGAGTACCCCACGACCCTGGGAGGGCGACCCAATTTCTGTCAGTAACAATGCAATACGGGCAGCAGAGCCCTTGGTCTCATCCGTCCAAGTGGAGGACAATGGCTCTGTAAAGCAGCTGGAGGAGTGGTGTCAGCAGCTGCAGGTGGGAACTGACTCCACCCCTTCATACCAAAAGAGTGGGGTTTACCGAGTGACTCAGGAGTATGAGCGGGTATTCAGTAAACATCCCCTAGACTTTGGGAAGGCAAAAGGGATTCAACACCATATCCCCACTGGAGATCATCCACCCATTAAAGAAAGGTACCGGCCTATACCCCCAGCACAATATCAATGTGCCAAAAGTATGTTGCGGGAAATGAAGGAGGCTGGGGTGATCAGAGACAGTTGTAGCCCCTGGGCAGCCCCAATAGTCTTTGTGAAAAAGAAAGATGGTACCAAGAGAATGTGTGTTGATTACAGAAAAAATAACAGCATTACACATAAGGATGCCTACCCATTACCCAGAATTGAAGAGTCATTAGCTGCACTTAAAACTGCTAACTCTTTTTCCACCTTAGATCTCACTAGTGGGTATTGGCAGGTTCCCGTGGCAGAGGCAGACAAGGAGAAAACAGTGTTTACCACCCCAATGGGTCTCTGCAAGTTCAACTATATGCCGTTCGGGCTCTGCACCGCCCCAGGGTCATTTCAACGGCTAATGGAGTGCTGTCTTGGACACAAGAACTTCGAGACAGTTCTGTTATACCTTGATGATGTCATTGTTTTCTCCAAGACTTATGAAGACCATCTGAAGCACCTGGCTGAGGTGTTTCAAGCCTTGTCCAACTTTGGCCTGAAAGTGAAGCCATCCAAATGCCACCTCCTGTAGCCCAAGATACAGTACCTCGGTCATGTAGTGAGTGCAGAAGGTGTGGCACTGGATCCAGACAAAGTCACTGTCATCTGAGACTGGCAGAAGCCCAGCAACCTCCATGAAGTACGTCAATTCCTCGGGTTGGTAGGCTACTACCGAAGGTTCATCAAAGGCTTCACTGAGATAGCCACCCCTATGCAAAATCTTCTGGTGGGCCAATCCAAGAAAGCCAGGAAAAAGAGTCCTACATTTGAATGGAATGAGGAACTGGAGAGGTCCTTCACTCGACTGAAGATGGCTCTCACAGGAGATGAAGTTCTGGCCTACCCAGATTATGACCAACCATTTGTTCTGTATACTGATGCCAGCAACATGGGACTGGGAGCAGTACTGTCACAGGTACAAAATGGCAAAGAAAGAGTGATCTCCTACGCCAGCAGGAAGCTTCGTCCCACTGAAAGGAACCCTGACAACTACAGTTCCTTCAAACTTGGAGTTCCTCGCCATAGTCTGGGCTGTGACTGAACGATTCAAGCATTACCTAGCTTCAGCCAAATTTACCATCTTTACGGACAACAACCCATTGACTCACTTGGAAACTGCAAAACTAGGTGCACTGGAGCAGCGATGGATGGCCCGGCTGTCTAACTATGAATTTACCATCAAGTACCGAGCGGGGCACAAGAATGCCGATGCACTGTCCAGAATGCCCAATCGGCCAGATGCAGGAGAAGACCCTGAGGCACTCGAAGAGATAGAGTTACCTGCCTTCCACCAGCCAATTGCGGCCCAACGTGCCCAAGGAGTGAGAAACAGACGGTCTGTCATGAAAGAGGCCACCCTAAATCCTTTGCCTCATCATGACTGGGCAGAAACGCAGGATAGCGACCCCGCAGTCAGCCTGGTAAAGGAGCTACTGTCACAAGCTGACTCACACCCAGATCCAGATGCTCCTGAAGAAACCCAGCAGTTGTGGAAGGAAAGAGGCTGGCTGTTCTTCTATGAGGGGAAGCTGTGCCGGAGGAGTATCAATGCCCGCACTCATGAGTTGGTCTGGCAAGTGGTAGTCCCAAAGAGGGAGGCATCAATGGTTTTGGAAGCATACCACAATGGAGCTGGACACTTCTGATGGAAGAAGTTGGAGGCCTTGCTCCGGGAGAGATTCTACTGGGCTGGTATGAGGAAGGCCACTGAAAATTGGTGCCGGGAGTGTGGATAATGCAACCTGCACAGGAAGGACCATAACAGCCAGCGAGCTCCTTTGCAGCCAATAATAACCAAACAACCACTTGAGTTGGTCGCCCTGGACCATGTGAAGCTGGTCCCAAGTCATTCAGGCTACATTTATGCTCTTACCATCGTTGACCACTACTCGAGATTTCTGGTAGTCATGTCTGTCAAGGAACAAACAGCCAGGACAGCAGCCAGAGCATTCCAACAGCACTTTTGTCGACCACACGGATATCCCGAGCGAGTGCTTACAGATCAAGGTCCAGCTTTTGAGGCAGAAGTGTTCCAGGAATTCTGTAACTTGTACGGTTGCAAGAAGATCAGGACAACACCGTACCATCCACAGACCAATGGCATGTGTGAAAAGATGAATCAAGTGGTGATCGACCTACTGAAGACCTTGCCTTTGGAAGAGAAGAATCTGTGGCCAGAGAAGTTGCTAGATCTGGTCGACCTTTACAATCACATTCCTGTGAATTCCACCAACTGCACTCCAGCCTACCTAATGAGAGCGAGGCCTGGTAAGCTGACTATTGATTTGGATATGGGAGTTCTTACACCTGAGGTGACGTCACCCGACGCTGACTGGGATACAGAATGCAGCAGCAGTACCGTAGAGTACAAGAGTGTGTAGAAAAGAGTCTAGCTCAGGCGAGACAAAAACTGGAAAAGAACTACAATCAACATGCACCTGCAGTTCCCTTGTCACCAGGAGAACAAGTCCTAAAGAGGAAAAGGAGGATGCATAAATTGGATGACCAATGGGAAGCTGAACCCTCCACCGTCCTACCATCAAACTTTGACAACACCAAAGTGTGCCTTATCAGTAAGGATCTAGGAGAAACCTCATCAGCTGTATCGAGGGATCATCTGAAACTGTGCCCTGACCAGCTAAAGGAAAGG
This sequence comes from Dendrobates tinctorius, assembly GCF_039654945.1. Taxonomy (NCBI): domain Eukaryota; kingdom Metazoa; phylum Chordata; class Amphibia; order Anura; family Dendrobatidae; genus Dendrobates; species Dendrobates tinctorius. Next base: position 9,450,054 of record NW_027361696.1, on the reverse strand, counting down.
ATGGAAGAACAACATTCAACCCATAGAAGAAGAAAAGGTCAGCACTGTACTCGGAGAATTCCCTGAAAGTTGGACAAGAATGGATCAAGTCGTCGTAGTTCCTGTCCTAATTTTTCCCCAGCCTACTGCAACTGAAGTAGCAGAGACTCAAGCGAACTCTGAAAATCAGGAAGTTCAGGTAGCGGATGTTACACCAGCAGTGGAGCCAGAGAACCTTTGCCCTTTCAGTGGTGAATCTATCATGCCCATGGTGAGTCTAAGAGTTCGCAGATGGTTACTACCTAGTTTACCCACACCAGTGCTACGTAGGTCTGTCCGTAATACCCAAGGTATTCCACCCCTAAGGTTCTGCATATAGATAAGTTTTGTAAATGTTAATCTGTAAGTATGCAACGTTCCAAGTTTTGTGCCTACAGAGACTCTGCAAGACTTTTTGGATATTTTCTTTTGTTTCAATGGACAGTTGGACCACAGAACTATGTGTGATCAAAACTCTTCTTGTAAATAGTTTGCCAACTTGCTCAGGAATTGGACCATGGACATTGACGCTTAGACTAATCGTCATCAGGACTATTTTTGAGCTTTGGTTTTTGTATTTTTCTTTTTTTTGAAGTCTTGTTATATTTATAATTGTTTATATGTTTACATGTTTTCTCTTCAGGCCGGGAGTACTAAATTGCACTAGGGGGGAATGTGGCACCCCAAGGAGTATGGTAGCCACAATGGCATTGCCTTCCTCCTAGGGAGTGTGATGTCATGCTTGGAAGCAATAAAGGATCTCTCTGGCAGTTAACCACAACGCACAACACAGTTTTCCATTCCAGGTCAGCAGAGGGAGCTCTGAACCAAACCTGGAGGAGAAGCTACTCTCTGGGGGCCAGAAGGGGAGAGAAGGGGTTCGAGTGAGGAGGGCAACATGTGTGGACGTGGAGGAGAAGAGCTGGGAGACTGAGCAGAGAGTTCAGGCTCATTCCCAGCTATAGCGCATGATCTGGAGCCCGGTCTCCAAGGCTGTACGGACACTGATGGTCTTGCAACAGAAACCGGAGGAATAGGAAGCTGTAAATGCTCTATTCCCACATAAGACTCGGAGGCTCAACAGCGACGTGTGAGCCAGAAGAGGAAGGCTACAGCTGTCTGCCATACGAGGGAGTTCTAAAGAGAATAAGCAAGTGGAACTTCAGTGTAACACAGTACTGCAAGTACATAAAAATAAGCGCTAGGAAGGAGACTACACAACCCATCTGCATAGAGAGATTCCTAAGTTGCTTCCAGGCTAGCCAGCTCCAGTGCCATCTGTAATCTGGACCCTGGACTGCATTTGCCAAGCAAAGTAAAGGTAAATAAACTGCACCCTGTTGTGTCCTTGCCTTCTTCCTGCAACCCCGTCAGCACTGCTTCATCCCTGTGCCAGGCACTGCACCCTCTTCCTCAACACCTATCCTCACTGCCCTGGGATTACTGCCCTACCTGTGGAGGGCCACAACATCATAGCTGCACCACACCATCTGTCCCAGGGGATCTGTCCGCAGCGTCGGCTTAACATCTTCATTGCCGAACACCACAGGTGGTGTCACGAATCATTCACTCATAAACTTTATTCCATCACTTCATCCCTTTTACATGGGCACCCAGGGCCGCGGATCGGGTCACCGCTGCTGTGACATTCCCCTCTGAGAGACCGGCCCGATACCGAGTACCCCACAGCCCTGGGAGGGCGACCCACTTACACCTGGACTGACCACGTCACATTGACTAATAGACCTACACCTTGATTGACCATGTCACAATGACTGAGAGACCTACACCTGGACTGACGTCACAATGACTGATAGGCATACACCTGACTGACCACTTCACAATGACTAATAGGCCTACACCTGGACTGACCAGTGTCACAATTACTAATAGGACTACACCTGGACTGACCATGTCACAATGATTGATAGTCCTACACCTGGACTTACCACGTCACAATGACAGATAGGTCTACACCTGGACTGACTAGGTCATAAGGAGCTTTTTTAAGTATTATACTTAACCTGACCATGGTCCAATAGATGCTAACCTCATACTTGCTCTGCAGCTCTGATTTAGTCCATGATTACAAGTAGTAGCTGACGAAAGGGAAGACGACTTGTGAGACCTCTCAGATGATTACGTACCACTATTTGCTTGTCCTGAGTGGTTGGAGAAGTAAATGCAGATGAATTGTAATACACTCCCTGTTCACATTCACTCCTGCTGTTGGATATATGTTTAGTTCTTCAAAATGGAACAGAAGGAAAAATCTGTTTCTCTTTATTCTTTTTAGCAAAAGGGATGTTTTCAAGGTGTCCTTCCAACTTCACAAAACACTGAGAGATTGATCTCCACTCCAGCTCCCCAGAGACGCCCAATGGAGCCTCACCATCCCTTACACACAGATAGCTGGGTCAGGCAGGGCAGGTGCCATGAGGACTGCAAGGTTAAAAGGAAATCTTGTGTTTTTCAGGAGTCTGTATTGGAATTGTTCTGAAATAAGAATAAATCTGAGACATTCCAAGATAGCAGCCGGTCCCTTACCACAAATGATCCAGAAACTTCCCCTGTATGTAACTCTTTTGTACAGCATTCTTCTCTGACCTTATTGTGACTTCCCAATATGACTCCTTTCGGCTGACCCTTTTGTTTGCTCTTCCCCAGTGTCCCCATTTGTGAAATGCGGCAACTCCTCTGAGTCTCCTTTTTGTAGACCTCTCCTCTGTGACTCCTTTTTGGCCCTTTTTTATTTGCTCATACCTCAGCTTGCTGCTCCTGTACTCTTTGGTGTGGATGTGAGAAGTACTGTGACTATGTTTATGTGACTCTTGTATCACTCTTTTCTGTCACTCCTTTTAAATCCTTCACTGTCCCTCCTCTGTGTGACTATTCTATGACTCTGTATAACCCCTCTATATGACTCTTCTGTAACTCCTCTGTGTCACTCCCTCGTGTAACACTTCTCTGACTCATCTATGTGACTCCTCTGTGTGACTGCTCTATGTGACTCTTCTCTGACTCCTCTGTTTGACTCCTCTATGTGACTCTTCTCTGACTCCTCTCTGTGACTCCTCTATGTGACGACTCTCTGACTCCTCTGTGTGACTTCTCTATGTGACACTTCTCTGACTCCTCTGTGTGACTCCTCCAGGTGACTTCTCTATGTGATTCTCCTATGTGACTCTTCTCTGACTCCTCTGTGTGACTCCTCTCAGTGACTCCTCTATGTGACTATTCTCTGACTCCTCTTGGTGACTCCTCTAGGTGACTCCTCTATGTGACTTTACTCTGACTCCTCTGTGTGACTCTTCCCTAACTCCTCTGTGTGACTCCTCTAGGTAACTCCTCTGTGTTTCTTCTTTGACTCCTCTTTGTGACTTTTCTCTGTGACACTTATTTTTCTCTTCTCTTTTACTCTTCTGTGGGACTCCTCTGTGTCTTTTCTCTGATATTGCTGTCCCTCCTCTGTGTGACTCTTCTATGACTCTCTGTATTACCCCTCTATATGACTCTTCTTTAACTCCTCTGTGTTACTCCCCCTGTGTAACACCTCTTTGACTCCTCTCTGTGACTACTGTGAGGCAGTGACCGGTGTCATATACGAGGGTCGCTATGTGTCCCCCAGGATGAGGACGGAGTACTATTAGGGCCCTGTCACACATAGTGATCTTGCTAGCGAGATCGCTGCTGAGTCACAAGTTTTGTGACACAACAGAGATCTCACCAGACTCCTCTAACTCCTCTGAGTGACTCCTCTATGTGACTCTTCTGACTCCTCTATGTGACTCTTCTGACTCCTCTGTGTGACTCTTCTCTGTCTCCTCTGTGTGACTTCTCTCAGTGACTTCTCTATGTGAATCCTCTATGTGACTCTTCTGAATCCTCTGTGTGACTCCTTTAGGTGACTCCTCTATGTGACTCCTCAGACTTCTCTGTGTGACTCCTCTAGGTGACTCCTCTATGCGACTCGTGTCTGACTCCTCTGTGTAACTCTTCCCTGACTCCTCTGTGTGACTCCTCTGTGTAACTCTTCTCTGACTCCTCTATGTGACTCTTCTCTTACTCCTCTGTGTGACTCTTCTCTGACTCCTCTGTTTGAAACCTCTGTGTGACTTCTCTCAGTGACTCCTCTATGTGACTCTTCTCTGACTCCTCTGTGTGACTCCTCTGTGTTACTCCTCTAGGTGACTCCTCTTCTATGTGACTCCTCTAAGTGACTCCTCTACTATGTGACTCCTCTAAGTGACTCTTCTGTGACTCCTCTGTGTAACTCTTCCTTGACTCCTCTGTGTGACTCCTGTGTTTGACTCCTCTGTGTGACTCCTCTATGTAACTTCTCTGACTACTCTATGTGACTGTTCTCTGTGACACTTATATTCCTCTTCTCTGTGACTCTTCTCTGGGACTCCTCTGTATCTTTTCTCTGATATTGCTGTCCCTCCTCTGTGACTCTCTGTATTACCCCTCTATGACTCTTCTTTAACTCTTCTTCTCTGTTTGACTCCTTTATGACTCCTCTGGCAGGCCCTTCTAGGACCCCTCCGTGTGACCCTTCTATGACTCCTCTGTGAGACCCTTGTGTGTCTCCTCTAAGAGACCCTTCTATGACTCCTCCTTGTGACTCCTTTATGACTTCTCTGTGTGACTCTTCTATGATTCCTCTGTGAGACCCTTCTATGACTCCTCTGTGAGACCCTTCTATGACTCCTCTGTGAGACCCTTCTATGACTCCTCTGTGTGACCCTTCTATAACTCCTCTGAGTGAACCTTCATTGACTTCTCTGTGTGCTTGTTCTATGACTTCTCTGCATGATTCTTCTCTATGACTCCTCTGTGTGACCCTTCTATGACTCTTGTTTTACCCTTCTGTGTGACCCTTCTTTAACTCTTCTGTATTACCCCTCTGTATGATTTTTTTGACTCCTTCATGTGACTACTTTATGATTGCTATATGTCGCTCTTCTATGGTCCTTCTATGACTCCTCTGTGTTCTTCTTCTATGACTTCTCTGTGTGACTCTTCTATGACTCTTCTGTATTATCCTTCTATATGACTCTTCTTTGACTTCTCTGTCTGATTCCTTTATGACTCCTCTGTGTGCTTGCTCTATGACTCCCCTCCCTTCTATGATTCCTCTGTGTGCTTGTTCTGACTCCCCTGTGTGACCCTTCTATGACTGCTCTATGTGCTTGTTCTATGACTCCTCTGTATGACTCTTATTTGACTCCCATGTGAGACCCTTCTATGACTCTTCTGTCAGACCCTTCTATGACTCCTCTGTCAGACCCTTCTATGACTCCTCTGTCAGACCCTTCTATGACTCCTCTATGTGATCCTTCTATGACTCCTCTGTGGGCTTTTTCTATGACCCCGAGTGTCACCCCTCTGACTCCTCTGTGTGACCCTTCTATGACTCCTCTGTGTTCTTGTTCTATGACTCCTTTGTATGACTCTTCTTTGACTCCCATGTGTGACTCCTTTATGACTACTCTGTGTGACTCTTCTTTGACTCCTCTGTGTGGATTTTCTATGACCTCTCTGATGGTTCTCTGTGTGACTCCTTTATGACTCGTCTTTGTGAGAATTCTATCACTCTTCTGTTTTACCATTCTATATGACTCTTCTTTGACTTCTATCTCTGACTCCTCTATGACTTCTCTGTGTGACTCTTCTATGACTCCTCTGTGTGTTTGTTCTATGACTTCTCTGATGGTCATGTGTTAGACCCTTTTATGACTCTTCTGTATTACCCTTCTATATGACTCTTCTTTGACGTCTCTGCACGACTCTTCTTTGACTCTCCTGTGTGTCTCCTTTATGACTCGTCCATGTGACCCTTGTATGACTCCTCTGTGTGCTTGTTCTATGACTTCTCTGATTGTCCTCTGTGTGACTCTTCTATGACTCCTCTGTGTGCTTGTTCTATGACTTCTCTGATGGTCATGTGTTAGATCCTTTTATGACTCTTCTGTATTACCCTTCTATATGACTTTTCTTTGACTTCTCTGCACGACTCTTCTTTGACTCTCCTGTGTGTCTCCTTTATGACTCCTCCATGTGACCCTTATATGACTCCTCTATGTGCTTGTTCTATGACTTCTCTGATTGTCCTCTGTGTGACTCTTCTATGACTCCTCTGTTTGCTTGTTCTATGACTTCTCTGATTGTCATGTGTTAGACCCTTTTACGACTCTTCTGTATTACCCTTCTATATGACTCTTCTTTGACTTCTCTGCACGACTCTTCTTTGAATCTCCTGTGTGTCTCCTTTATGACTCCTCCATGTGACCCTTATATGACTCTTCTGTGTGCTTGTTCTATGACTTCTCTGATTGTCCTCTGTGTGACTCTTCTATGTCACTCCTCTGTGACTCCCATTCCTTCAAACTCGGCATTGTTACCCTTGACATGGGATGTTATATGGAGATAATCACTTCTATCCTCCAGCTTTATCAAAGCCTTTCCACATAACCGGTGTTGATTTGTGGATGGGAGGGGAAGCTCATATTTTCCGTATGGGGAGCACGAGTGCTGAGTAATCAGAGACAGGAGAAGCAGTAAGAAGTCCTAGTAAATAGAGAGAACAGTTGTCCCATAGGAATAGATTGGATGTTTCTCTGCTGATAGCAAAATATTCATTTCAGAAATCATTTGCAGAATATTTGCTATAAGCAGAACATATTTCAGACAATTGCTCTGAAATTAGAAGCTCCTCTACTCCTGGTGGATTACTTAGAAAGCCTTACCTGGTGATTACCAGGCTCCGAGCTGACATAATGGAGAAGGGGGAGCAGGTTGAAAGAGAAGGACTCCTGGATACTGAGTGTCACAACTCTGCTGTCCGGCGGATCCTTTCCTGTCCCTAATAGCTTGTCCTGCTTCATGGATTTTTTCTAATGTTGATTTCCTCTGACCCCGGGGCAGCATACCTTGCCTAAGCTCCTGAATCTGACCTCAGTCTTTACCCTTCCTCTGTCCAGAGAAGAGGGGAATAGTAGTGTACCGTAGTACTGTACACCAACCAGACTAACAGGTAATACGATCAGGGGTAACAAAAAATACCAATCATACAAATATACTAATGCAAACAACAGAGGTATACACCGAGGAGTGGAGGATGGGGAAAAACAAATTAGGAGAAGAAGAGTATTAGCACACACACCCCAAAACTAGCCACAGTTTCAGATAAATCCAAATGTCTTCTCAAACAACAACCACAAACCACCATCTCCTAACCATGCAGCATAAACTAGCACTGGCAATGAGTGCTTGCCAAGGTCCAGATTATATAGGAGATGGGAGTGGCTGTGTCACGTGTGTCTGGACGCAGTGAGTACCGCAAGGCGAACCCATGTGACGCACGTGACCCTGGATACACCGCCTCCAGTGGGCGAATTTAAATAATAAACGCGTGCAGCTGGATACACCGCCTCCAACTGGCGAATTTAGACATTACCCGTATATACAAGTCTGAAAACCCCGCCTCCAGTAAGGCGAATTTAAATAATAAAGGGGGAACCTGGGTAACATTAACAATGGTGGGCCCTGCAATAGGGAATAGGGAAATGGAGACCTCCTGTACTCCCCTGAGCCAGTGTCCCTGCACTCCTAACGTACCCTATGCCGGTTCCGCACCGGGCACGCAGCAGGAACCTAAAAACCCTAGCTTGCCCTGACCTAAACCCTCACTATGGAATTGGTCGGTGCGGAAACTAATCCCACCACTGCACTAAAACACACATGAGGAAAGATGACAAAACAGGGGAAACACCACTTAGCTTTGCTCTGTTGCGTACGCTCCTAGCAACAGGGCCCACCACCTGTGTGCATCTTCTCCTCCACCCGGATCCATCACCATAACTGGATCCTTTACCATAGTGCAGCCTTGGAGCACAGTCCACCACCAATTGCAGAAGTCCAGTAACAGTGTCCCAAAGATGAGTTCAGCTCCTGCCCAAAAAGTCAAGCATGCTTGAGTCCAGCTCTCAGCAACGAAGTCCCGCATGCTGAGTGCAACTCTCTCCATAGTCGTCACTCCACCAAGCCATGCAAGCACTTCCTGCCAACACCATAAACTGTGACTCCACCACGCCATGCCAGCCCTTCTTGCTGACCACCTAGCTGCCACTTGTCCCCTCCGGCTGGGCTGCGCAGGACTCATGTTCAGCTCCTTCTTTCACCCAGGCTTCCTTGTGAATGACTAACACACAATCAATATCACCAACAGTGATTGAACCCACCTGGCTCCCTTTTATAGAGCCTAACACCTGATTTGTAATTGCATGCACATTAACCCTAAAACTAAGGTGCGCTACCGCTCACCACCATCGGGGAAACTTAGAATGAACGACACCACGTGTAATAATTCTAATGGCCACCGGGGGCAATCAACCCACTTTGGCACCTAGCCAAAGGAAAAAAGTTCAACTTATCCATTTAAACTGTCAGATCCACGCTGGATCATGACAGGCTGACAGTGAACAGCTGAGAACCTTAATACAGGAAAGCTTCCAGGAGCTCTGAACTGAGCAGACTAATCCCAGCTCTGCTAAAAGAAACTTTCACCATTTAATATTAAGGTGAAGTGCCTCTAGTCAGTGGAGGAATAGTAGAAATCGGACACTGTTGTCTTCTGGCTCCTCCCTGTTGTTGTAAACCTGTGACAGTACCCCCGACCTTCTAAGAGGGACCTCCAGAACCTCAAATTGGGGTTTATCAGGGTGTGTCACATAAAAAGACCAGATCAACCTGGCCACATGGACATCAGATACTGGTACCCACATCCTCTCTTCAGGACTGTAACCCTTCCAGTGACCGACAAACTAAGCGAGAATCGACAATCTTAGCTATTTGAAATTCTAAATTTCCATCCACAATGACTGGAGATGGTGGCAGCAGTGTTGGTACAGAGGACACAATGTATTGTTTGAGTAGAGATCGATGAAATACATTATGAATCCTAAAGGTGGGAGTGCTACAGGATTGACAATGGCCACAATCTTATAAGGACCGATGAACATGGGACCCAATTTCCAAAAGGGAACCTTCAACTTAGTGTTCATTGAGGACAATATCACGACTCTGTTGTTGGGTGTCCCGGAACCAGTGGCTCTTTCCTTATTCTTAAGGCTAGGGGGCCCTAGTTTGCCCTGCTCCCTGGATTACTTCTAAAGGTGAAAACACCAAGGCCAAGTACCTTGCCTTATCTCCTGAATCTGCCCTCAGTCTGTACCCTTCCTGCAACCAGGGAGGAGGGGACAGTAGTGTACCGTAATACACCAACCAGACTAACAAGGTAATATGAACAGGGGAAACGGAAAATACCAAACATACAAATATTCTCCCACATACAAAAGAGGTAAACACCGGGGAGTGGAGGATGGGGATAAACCAAAATAGGAAAATAAAGTACATTATCACACACTCAAAACCAAGTAACAGTCACAGATAAATCCACCAAGCGGCTTCTCCAATAACAACCACCAACAACCTCTAGCCATGCAGCATAAGCTGCTCTGACAATGAGTGCTTGCCAGGGCCCAGATTATAAAGAAGATGGGAGTGACTAACAGTGCACAAATGAGAGCCTTAAGGCTCCATGAGCTTTCAACTGAGCAGATTAACCCCTGCACTGCTAAAAGAAATTTACACCATTTAATATGAAGGTGAAGTGAGTCTAAACAGTGCAGGAGTATGAGAAATCAGACACTACGGTCTTTTAACTCCTCTCTGCTGCGGTAAACCTGTGACAGTGCCCTTCCTCCTACCAGGAACCTTCGGAACCTCAGAACTGGGTTTATCAGGATGTGCCACGTGAAAAGACCAGATCAGCCTCGGAGGATTTTTTGAGTAGAGATCAATGAAACACTTTATGGATCCTAAAAGTGAGTAGCAAAGCAAGGTGGAATTGATGACGGCCACAATCTTATAAGGACCAATGAACCTGGGACCCAGGTTCCAAGAGGGAAACTTCAGCTTAATGTTCCTAGAAGACAGCCACACCAAGTCACCTACACACAGGTCCTGACCCACTAAACATCTCCGATCAGCCATACTCTTATATTTGGACTACATCTTCCTCAAATTATCAATATCAATATCCCCTTGCCACACAGACGTAATTGATGATGAATACTGTTCTTCTTCAGGTATTCCAGAAGAATGATTCCTATTAAATGAGCTGAACTAAGGATGAACCCTGTACACCCAGAAGAACGATGACTTACCAGTAGAACCATGATGATTATTTACTGCAAATTTAGCTAGAGGTAAGTAGGTAACCCAATCCTGATTCCACTGCGCAACAAATTTCAGGGAAGTTCTTGTCCCTTGAGAAAATGTTATTGTATCTTATAGATTTTGATATACTGAACACAAATATGTGCTCCAAAAGTCTGTATCATGTAAGGGTTTTAACCCCTTCATGACTGGATATTTTTTTCAATTTTTCGTTTTCGTTTTTTTGCTCTTCTTCTTTGCAGAGCCATAACTTTTTAGCTTTCCTTCAATATGGCCGTGTGAGGGCTTATTTTTTGCGGGATGAGTTGTACGCTTGAACAACACCATTGGTTTTACCATGTCATGTACTCAAAAACAGGAAAAAAAATTCCAAGTGCAGTGAAATTGCAAAAAAAAGTGCTATCCCACACTTGTTTTTTGTTTGGCTTTTTTGCTATGTTCACTAAATGCTAAAACTGACCTGCCACTATGATTCTCCAGGTCATTATGAGTTTACACACACCAAAGATGTCTAGGTTCTCTTTTATCTAAGTGGTGAAAAAAAATTCCAAAATTTGCTAAAAAAAAAAAATTTCCAAGACCTGTAGCATCTCCATTTTTCGTGATCTCGGGTTTAGTGCGGGCTTAATTTTTGCATGCCGAGCTGACGTTTTTATTGATGCCACTTTTGTGCAGATACATTCCTTTGATTGCCCGTTATTGCATTTTAATGCAATGTCGCGACAACCAAAAAAACGTAATTCTGGTGTTTTGATTTTTTTTATCACTACGCCGTTTAGTGATCAGGTTAATTCTTTTTTTAATGATAGATCGGGCAATTCTGAATGCGGAAATACCAAATACGTGTAGGTTTGATTTTTTTTTTATTGCTTTATTTTGATTGGGGTGAAAGGGAAGTGATTTGAACTTTTTTTTAAACTTTTGGCATGCTTCCAGAGAAAATGCACAACCTTTTTTTCTGTGAGCTGTTTGCTCAGGGTTGGTTTTTGCCCCCAGTGGCCATTAGGATTATTGCACTGTGGTGTCTTTTGTTCTAAATGTGCCCCCCCGGTGGTAGTGAGCGTCATTGCACTCTGTTTCTTTAGTTTTGTGCACGTAATTATAAAACAGGTGTGATTGCTCTATAAAAGAGTGTCAGGTGTGGTAATCACGCTTGGTGATAATGTCACGGTCATGCGTGGCTGGACACAGCGCCTCCAGCAGGGCGGATTAAGATGACACGCATGACCCTGGATACACCGCCTCCAGTTGGGCGAATTTAAATAATAAAACGTGCAGCTGGATACGCTGCCTACAACAGGCGAATTTCGGAAATACACGTATGTCTGGAAGCCCCACCTCCAGTAAGGTGAATTTAAACAATAAAAGGGAAAACCTGGGTAGCAATAACAATGGTGGCTGTTATGAATGAGTCACCGAAGGAGGAAAAACAAAAATACAAGCTAAGTCCAGAAATCCGGTGAGGTTGGTAGCTATCGGATTGCAGACTCCTGATCCTATTCACCACAACTAACAGTAGCCGTGGGGGGTTCCTACGGTGCCCTAGACCCCTCGTTCACAGCCGGAGAACTAAATAAGCCTAAAGAAAGAAAGGGGAAGTCTAAACTGCCCCAGAGCAGACCCCAAAGCAATAGACAGCCCCCAACATGTATTGTCGGTGAAAAGCAGTTGAAAACACAAACACAGACAGAAAGACAGGTTGAGCAAACGATGGGGCCCAACTAACTAAATAGGAAAGGACAGAAAAGATGCTGGCTGCAATCCGCAAAAAACCCTACCAAAAATGTCCCAACCGTCTGATAGGGAAAAAGGCCCTGAAGTCGCTAGACTTCAAAATCACTATATCAGCACTCAGGTATATTCTGAAAACAGAGCAAAGAGATAAACTGATCAGAGACAAAAATGGAGCTCAGCCTGTTGTGAGTTCATTTTCCCCTTCATTACTGAGGCCCGAAGAACTCCCTCTTCTGGTAAAGAAAGGTAGTGAGCCTGATTGTCAAACACCTGAGGCTGATGATTGTGACTGGCTGAGTGGAGTTACGGACTGGATATAAGGCTGCCGACGCCCTTCTGCCCTGCGGGTGACTTCTCTGTGGGATCCTTGGAGACCAGTCTGAATTCCTGCTCCTCCAAAGCTAAGTTTGCTGCTCGGCCTTTTGCTTTTGTGCTTTGACTTTGTTTTTGCTTTGTTTTTCTGGATTTCTGCCATTCCCTGCTGGGGTGTGCTGAATTCATTTAGCTCTGTCTTCTGAAAATACCTGAGTGCTGATTCAGTTTTTGAAGCCTAGCTGCTTCAGGGCCTTTTTCATATCAGCTGGTTGGCTTATGTCTTTGATAGGGTTTTGGCAGATTGCAGACAGCAGCCTTCCTGTCCTTTCCTAGCTAGGTAGTTTTGGGGCCCCGTCTTTGCTCAGTCTATCTTTCTGTCTGTGTTAGTATTTTCATCTTGCTTCACCGTCATTATATGTTGGGGGCTGCCTATTGCTTTGGGGTCTGCTCTGGGGCAGTTTAGATTTCCCCTTTCTTTCTTTAGGCCTATGTATTTCTCCGGCTGTGATCGAGGGGTCTAGGGCATCGTAGGAACCCTCCACGGCTACTGCTGGCTGTGTTGATAGGTTCAGGGGTCTGCAATCTGATAGTTGCCAACTTCTCTGGTTTTCTGGACTTAGCTTGTATTTCTGCTTTTGCCTCCTACGGTGACTCATTCATAACATCAGCCCGTCCCAACAAAGGCAGGCTAAACACAAAACACGAAGCAAACAGACAAAATCTCATGGAAAAATAAGAGAGCAAAAACTTAGCTTTCAGTAGACAGGACTAACTGGTTGCAAGAGCTCAGAGCAGAAAGGATCACCAGCACCCCTGTAGGGCGTCGGCTGCCTTATATCCACTCAGTGATTCCGGGTGTCCAATCAGGCTCCACCTGTTCAGATGACAGGTTCTTCTCAACCCAATCAATTTCACTACCTCTCTTCACCAGCAGAGGGAGTTCATCAGACATCAACGGTGAAGGGGAAAATGAACTCACAACAGGTGGCCCTGCGATAGGGAACGGGGAAGTGGAGACCTCCTGCACTCCCCTGAGTCAGTGTCTCTACACCCCTAACGATCCCTAGGCCGGTTCCGCACCGGGCACCTCTCAGGATACCTTTAAACACTAGCTTGCCCTGCACCTAAACCCTCATTAGTGAAGTGGACGGTGCAGAAACTAATCCCACCACTGCACTAAAACACACATAAGGAAAAGAGACAAAACAGGGAAACACCACTTAGCTTTGCTCTGTACACTCCCAGCAACAGAGCCCACCACCTGCGTGCATCTTTTCCTCCGACCGGATCCAACACCATAGTGCAGCCTTGGAGCAAACAGAGTCCACACCTGCCTGCAGCTGTCCAGAAACAGAGTCCAGCATATGAGTCCAGCTTTCCAGCAAAAGAGTCCAGCATCATGAGTGCAGCTCTACACCATAGCTGCCATTCCACCAAGCCATGCAAGAACTCCTTGCTGACACCATAGCTGCAACTCCACCAAGCCATGCCAGCACTCCTCGCAGATACCAAAGCTGCCACTCCAGGACTCTCACTGAGCTGCCCGGGACTCTCCTTCAGCTCCATCCTTCACCCAGGCTTACTTGTAACTGAGGACTATCACCAACTGTGATTACCACACCTGACACTCTTTTATAGAGCTATCACACCTGTTTTATAATTACGTGCACAAAACTAAAGAAACAGTGCAATGACGCTCACTACCACCGTGGGGAAAATTTAGAACAAAAGACACCACAGTGCAATAATCCTAATGGCCACCGGGGGCAAAAACCAACCCTGAGCAAACAGCTCACTGAAAAAAAAGGTTACTTGTGCATTTTCTCTGTCATATCCAACCTGGATCATGACAATGATGAGGATGAGGATAAGGAGGACGATAACACCAAACAGGCCAAATCAGGAAGTGGATACCCATGTGTGGTTGTGAAGAGGTGAATGAGAATACACCTCCACAAAAAAGACAATGTATTTGAGTTTATGTTTTGCTGTTTTCATTTGGTGGTGTATAGAAGTCTTGCCCAATCCAGCCCTTGTTCATTTTTATAAAAGTCAACCTGTCATCATTGTCAGTGGACAGGCAGATGCGCTTATCTGTTGTAATTCCACCAATCGCACTAAAAACTCGTAGCAGAACAGGCCAGGACCTCCAAGGCGTAGAGAGCCAGGTCATGCCAAGTGTCCAGCTTGGATAACAAATAATTAAAAGGCACAGAGGAATCCCAGAGGATGTTTGTACGATCTGCAAGGTACTCCCTCAGCATCTTCCCAAACATTGAACTTCTTGTGCCAGCACCCCTTGCCTCTGTGCCAGCCCGATGAGAGGATCTGAGAAAACTGTCCAAGAACTTTGCCATTGTTCCCCTGCCTGAGATGGATTGTACTTCTCTCTATCTCGCTTGGACTCCTTGGTTGTACAACAAACTAACGTCTGTTGACAGCGTTCTCACATGGGAATTTTTTAGGTAATTCCGCTACAAGGGCCCTCTGGTACAGCAACATTTTTGTACACCTCTCTGCCTCTGAAAGAAGAGATTGAAAGTTCTTGTAGCATAGGTCTAAAAGTGTCACCAATAGTGTTGAGCATTCCGATACCGCAAATATCGGGTATCGGCCGATATTCGCGGTATCAGAATTCCGATACTGAGTTCCGATGCTTTTTGCATATCGAATACTGGAATCGGAAGTTCCCATGCTATGAGCCAGTTTGATTTGATTCAGCCAATGAGGAATCCTCAGAAGTGTGGGCACATCCTGTTATGTTGTGAGTTCATTTTCCCCTTCACTGTTGATGTCTGATGAACTCCCTCTGCTGGTGAAGAGAGGTAGTGAAATTGATTGGGTTGGGAAGAACCTGTCTTCTGAACAGGTGGAGCCTGATTGGACACCCGGAATCACTGAGTGGATATAAGGCAGCCGACGCCCTACAGGGGTGCTGGTGATCCTTTCTGCTCTGAGCTCTTGCAAACCAGTTCAGTACCTGTCTTCTGGAAGCTAAGTATTTGCTCTCTTATTTTTCCATGAGATATTGTCTGTTTACTTAGTGTTTGGTTCTGCCTGTCCTTGTTGGTACAGGCTGAGCTCCATTTTTGTCTCTGGTCAAGATGATCTTTTGCTCAGTCTTCAGAATATACCTTAGTGCTGATATAGTGATTTTGAAGTCTAGTGACTTCAGGGCCTTTTTCTTATCAGACGTGTTGGACATTATTTTGGCAGAATTTTTGCGGATTGCAGCCAGCATCTTTTCTGTCCTTTCCTATTTAGTTAGTTGGGCCCCATCGTTTGCTCAACCTGTCTTTCTGTCTGTGTTTGTGTTTTCATCTGCTTTTCACCGACAATACATGTTGGGGGCTGTCTATTGCTTTGGGGTCTGCTCTGGGGCAGCTTAGATTTCCCCTTTCTTTCTTTAGGCTTATTTAGTTCTCCGGCTGTGAACGAGGGGTCTAGGGCACCGTAGGAACCCCCCACGGCTACTGTTAGTTGTGTGAATAGGATCAGGGGTCTGCAATCCGATAGCTACCAACCTCTCCGGTTATCTGGACTTAGCTTGTATTTTTGTTTGTTCCTCCTTCAGTGACTCATTCATAACAGAATCACCAGCCATACCGCAGATTCTAGGGTACTCAATTGCAGGAGAGAATTGTAAAAAAAAAAAAAAAGTGTCAGAATTTTTTTTTTGTATATTTTTTCCTCTATGTCTTTGAGGCCGTAGGGGGAATTTTTTTTTTCTTCTCAGTGGAGATGAAGCAATTGTCTGATCGTGTGGAGCAGCTCACTGCTGAAGTGCGGGGAATTTCCGCCTATCTTGCTCATTCACATGTTGCTGAACCAAAGATCCCTACTCCTGATGTTTTTTTTTTTGGGGATCGGTCTAAATTTTTTAACTTTAAAAATAATTGTAAATTATTTTTTGCCTTGAAACCTAACTCACCAGGGTTCTCCGCACAGCAGGTTAAAATTGTCATCTCTTTGCTGCGCGGCGATCCTCAGGATTGGGCGTTTTCTTTGAAACCTGATGATCCTATTCTAGCTAATGTGAACGCATTTTTTCAAGCCTTAGGGCTGTTGTATGATGAACCTAATGCTATTGATCAGGCTGAAAAGGCCCTGTTGGCATTGAGTCAGGGTCAGGATTCTGCAGAGTTGTACTGTCAAAAATTCCGAAAATGGGCAGTCCTTACTACTTGGAATGATGGTGCCTTGGCAGCTCTCTTTCGGAAGGGTTTGCCAGAAACCGTAAAAGATACTATGGTGGGATTTCCTGTTCCCTCTGGTCTTGACGATTCTATGTCATTAGCCATTCAGGTTGATCGGCGTTTGCGCGAACGCAAAACTGCACGAGAGGTGTTGCCACCTGTTGAACAAATGTCTGAACCTATGCAATGTGATAGAGTTTTGTCTAGGGCGCAACGTCAGGAGTTCAGAAGGCGTAATAAGCAGTGTTTTTTCTGTGGAGATGCCTCGCATATTATTTCTGTCTGCCCTAAACGACAGAAACGTTTTGCACACACATTTGCTGTGGGTGGTGTTCAACCTAAGTTTCTTCTGGCAATTACTCTGATCTGCTCCCTGTCCACATTTTCCGCTAAGGCTTTCATGGATTCGGGAGCAGCTCTGAACCTGATGGACTTGGCTAAACATTGTGGATTTCCTATGACACCTCTGCGGATGCCTATCCCTTTGAGGGGTATTGATGCTACTCCTTTGGCGAAGAATAAACCTCAGTTTTGGACCCAGGTGGTAATGCGGGTCGCCCCAGATCATCAAGAAAATTGCAGATTTTTGGTGTTGCATAATCTGCATGATACCATTGTTCTGGGGTTTCCCTGGTTACAAATCCATAATCCAGTTTTGGATTGGAAATCCGTGTCTGTCGTGACTTGGGGTTGTCGGTGTGCCCTTAGTGACACTCCTGTTTTCTCCACCTCTCCCCAGTCGCATGATGTTCCTGACTATTTGACTGATTTTTATGATGTATTTAGTGAAAATGAGTCTGCGTCTTTGCCTCCTCATAGGAGTTATGACTGTGCAATTGAGCTGAGCCCTGGGTGTAAATTTCCCAAGGGTTGACTTTTCAATTTATCTGTACCCGAGCACGAGGCTATGCGATCCTATATTAAGGAGTCATTGGAGAAGGGTCATATTAGACCATCCTCTTCACCCTTAGGTGGTGGTTTTTTTTGTGGCCAAGAAGGATGGCTCATTAAGGCCTTGTATTGACTATCGTTCCCTCAACAAAATTACTGTTAAATATCAGTATCCGTTACCCCTGATTTCTGATCTATTCTCTAGAGTTAAAGGTGCTTGCTGGTTTACCAAGCTTGACCTCAGGGGGGCGTATAATCTTATTCGCATTAAGCATGGGGATGAATGGAAGACGGCGTTTAATACTCCAGAGGGACATTTTGAGTACCTGGTGATGCCTTTTGGGCTCACTAATGCCCCTTCTGTCTTCCAGTGCTTCAAGAATGATATTTTCCGAGACTTTGTGGATAAATTTTTGATCATCTATCTGGATGATATTTTGATCTTTTCCAAGGATTGGGACTCTCATGTGGAACATGTTCGGACTGTGTTCCGGAATTTGAGGGAGAATTCCCTGTATGTCAAGGGATCGAAATGCCTTTTTGGGGTACACAGGATTTCATTTTTGGGATTTATTTTGTCTCCGTCAACTATTGAAATGGACCCAGCCAAGGTACAGGCCATTTATGATTGGGTTCAGCCCACTTCTTTGAAGGCCCTCCAGAAGTTTTTGGGTTTTGCTAATTTTTATCGTAAATTTATAGCTAATTTTTCTGGTGTTGCCAAACCATTGACTGATTTGACTAAGAAGGGTGCTGATGTGCTGAATTGGTCTCCGGAGGCTGTTTCTTCCTTTCAGGAGTTGAAGCGAAGGTTCACTTCTGCTCCGGTTTTGCGGCAACCTGATGTCTCACTCCCGTTTCAGGTAGAGGTGGACGCTTCTGAGATTGGTGCAGGAGCTGTTTTGTCCCAAAAGATCCGGTAACATCTAAGATGAATCCCTGTGCTTTCTTTTCCCGAAAGTTCTCCCCATCTGAACGTAACTATGATGTGGGGAATCGGGAACTGTTAGCCATGAAATGGGTATTTGAGGAGTGGAGACATTGGTTGAAGGGAGCTAAACATCAAGTCGTGGTCCTTACTGACCACAAGAATTTGATTTACCTGGAGTCGGCCAAATGCTTGAATCCTAGACAGGCTAGGTGGGCCTTGTTTTACACACGTTTTGATTTTGTGGTCTCTTTTCTTCCAGTGACTCAGCATCCCCTAGTTTTACCAGGCAACAGTCCTTTATGCGCAGCTTTGTAGGACCTCGCCGTACCCCACTGCTGCGGGATGAACAAATTGAAGCCGTTGTTGGATGGATGGCAGCTAATGCATCAACTTCAATTATTTCCACATCCTCTCAGGGCCAGAGCACTGAAG
Organism: Dendrobates tinctorius; assembly: GCF_039654945.1. Classification (NCBI taxonomy): domain Eukaryota; kingdom Metazoa; phylum Chordata; class Amphibia; order Anura; family Dendrobatidae; genus Dendrobates; species Dendrobates tinctorius. The sequence goes on along the minus strand of NW_027361696.1, from coordinate 9,431,295 downwards.
AGCAACCATCTGTCTCTTCACCACCTGCCCAATTGCCCAAGCAGTCAGAGAGCCCTGGACAGGAGCGATCTCTACTTCTGTTCTCTGAATCTCTTGGCTTGGAAACAGGGGGCCAGCCAAGCAGCATTCTAGAATGTGAATAAGAGGGAGTATGCAGTGATGCGCAACTGCTTTGTCCCTCTGAATCTGAAGAGGCGGGTGGGCCAGTGCCTATGGTCAGCACACCTCAGTACGCATCAGATGATGAGACTCAGGTGCCACTTTCTGGTGCATACTGTGCTGGCGAGACTACCCAGGAGAAGCAAGTGTTTGAAGAGGGGAGTGTAGATGATGAGGTCCTTGACCCATCATGGCGTGAGGAACAGGAAGGTGGTGGGAGCAGCCCTGAGGAAGAGATTCCCCGAGCGGCCAAAACAGGAGGGAGAGGAAGGGGGCAGACTTGGTTGCCTGTAGCCTCCACTTCGGCACCCGTTAGGAGCATTCCTCTTCCAAAACCCAAAACGGGCGCTCCCAGGACTTGCAGTGCGTGGTCCTTTTTTGACACAGTTGCAGATGACATTTGCTTTGTCAAATGCAAGCTGTGTAATCATAAAGTCAAAAAAGTGAAAAGTGTCAGCAACCTCAATACCACAAATATGTGGAAAAATGTGCGGACCAAGCACGTGGTGGAGTTACAAAGACACACTGAAGACGTAGGCCAACCTACAGCACCACCTACCACTTCTTCAGCTCGTGTTGTAGCCTCTTCCTCCAGGTCACACACAGCTGGTTCGGCTTCCTCATAGGATAGCCATGGAAGAACCTCTGACACTGTTGTCCAGAGACCCAGTGACATTCCACCCACAGCACCACGTTCCTTGCCTTCCTCACACTCCCAGGCCACTCTACAGCCATCTGTAGCACAGGCATGGGAGAAAAGGTGGCCATACTCGGCAAACCATCCCCGAGCACAGGCTCTGAATACTGGCATTGCAAAACTACTGGCCCTTCAAAATGCTCTCATTCAGGCTGGTGGAGACTGACACCTTCTGTAACTTCATGGCATTGGCAGTCCCACAATACACCGTGCCCAGCCGCTTTTATTTCAGCAGGCAAGCCATCCCTGCCCTGCAAAAGCATGTGGAGGGAAAAATTAAACATGCGCCACTAAACGCCGTCAGTAGCAAGGTCCACCTGACAACCGTTGTGTGGACCAGTAGCCATGGACAGGGACGATACCTTTCCCTCACTGCCCATTGGGTCAATGTTGTGGAGCCGGGTACAGATCTTAATAGTGGTGCTGTGCGTGTTCTGCCAACTCCAATGATTGCAGGAATCCAGTCTGTACACATTGACTCCTCCTCATACTCCAGTTCCTCAGAATCAGCGCTGCAGGAGCCGTCACGGTCTACCTCCACATGGACCCGTGAACGCTTACCCGATATGAGCACAGCCGTGGACAAGCGTCAACAGGCCGTACTGAAATTAATTTCTTTGGGGTATCGAAGCCACACAGCGCGGGAGCTATGGAATGCCATCAAGCAGGACAGCGACGTGTGGTTTGTGCCAGTGAATCTCGAGCCAAGCTTGGTAGTGTGTGACAATGGCCGAAATCTGGTGGCAGCGCTGGGCCTAGGCAACCTCAGTCACATCCCATGTCTGGCACATGTGCTCAACTTGGTCGTGCAGAGCTTTCTGAGGGACTATCTGGATCTTGATGCACTGCTGCACAAGGTCCACATAGAGTGCGCTCACTTGCGGCATTCCAGCATGGCAAGATCGCGCATTGCAGCTCTGCAGCGCCGACTCTGCCTTCCGGAACATCGCATCATATGTGACCTACCCACCAGGTGGAATTCAACGTTACATATGTTGGAGCGGTTGTGTGAGCAGCAGGCAGCAGTAATGGAGTACCAGCTGCATCAGGCGCAAACAAGTTGCACTGTGCGCCGGTCACACTTCAGCACCACTGAGTGGGCCTCTATGAAGGACATCTGCCTCGTTTTGCGTGCCTTCGATGATTCCACGCAGATGGCGAGTGCAGATGATGCACTAGTCAGCATGACTGTCCCCCTTATCTGCCTGCTTCAAAAAACACTGCAAGCACTAAGGGAGGAGGTTTTGGAAGAGGTGGAGGATGAGGAGTCACAAATGCCATCTGCTTCTGGACAGTCTGCGCAACATAGTTCCTCACAAAGGCCAAGGCAGGGGACACTTTGTGAGGAGGAGGAGGAGTCAATGGAGGAGGAAGATATCTCTCCAGAGGAGGGAGGTACACAATGCTCTAGTAGTTAGTATGTAGAGCGAGGGTGGGGTGATGCAGAGCAGGCAGAGATGACGCCTCAAGCAGAGGACAGCGTTTCTTGGGCAGTTGGGAGTCTGCAGCACATGGTTGATTTCATGCTGCAGTGCCTGAGAAACGACCGCCACATCGCCCACATTCTCATCACGGCTGATTATTGGGTGTGCACCCTCCTAGATCCTCGCTACCGGGACAACTTACAAAGCCTCATAACACCGTTGAAACGGGAGCGTAAAATGCGGGAGTACCAAGACACACTGGTGCATTCCATCATGTTCTCCATTCCACCCAAGAGAAGTGCTGCTAGTGCTTTACAAAGCAGCTCTGTGCGTCGAGGCAGTGGAGGAAGCTCTGCACAAAGAGGAAGCAGAGGCAGTGCCTCAGCACAAGGCAAGACCAGTATGGCCCAAATGTGGCAAAGTTTTGTGTGCCCGCCACAAATGTCTACACCATCACAGACGTCTCCAGTCAGCAGGACACAACGTTTCTGTCAGATGCTGACAGACTACATGTCTTGCCCTCTCAGTGTACTCCAAGACGGCTCTTCCCCCTTCAAGTTTTGGGTCTCTAAGCTGGATACATGGCCAGAGCTTAGCCAGTATGCATTGGAGGTGCTTGCTTGCCCTGCTGCTAGTGTATTATCGGAACGTGTCTTTAGTGCAGCAGGTGGTGTACTAACAGACTGTCGCACGCGACTATCCTCCGATAACGTTGACCGGTTTACTTTTCTGAAAATGAACAAGGCCTGGATCTCGCCGGAATTTACCAGTCCTCTTCCAGAATAAATAATTGGTTGGCAACAGTATCCAGGTCTCCTGTTGTGTTCATGTTTCTACCACCTGAACTGTAATCCCTGGGCTCTAACACCGCCAGTTGTTGCTCAGAAGTGCCGTCTGCACAGAGAAAAACACTAGCTCCTGTGTTAGTGGGGTTCAGTAACGCCAGCTGCTCCCCTGCTGTGTGTCCGGCAATGTCTCCTGCTGCCTCCACATTCATCCCAACATCAGATATTAAACTTGCTCCAATTCGGCCTTAGCCTGCTCCATGAATGACCCTGGGCTCCAACACCGCCAGTTGTTGCTCAGAAGTGCCGTCTGCACAGAGAAAATCACTAGCTCCTGTGTTAGTGAGCTTCAGTAACGCCAGCTGCTCCCCTGCTGTGTGTCCGGCAAAGTCTCATGCTGCCTCCACATTCATCCCAACATCAGATATTAATCTTGCTCCAATTCGGCCTTAGCCTACTCCATGAATGACCCTGGGCTCCAACACCGCCAGTTGTTGCTCAGAAGTGCCGTCTGCACAGAGAAAAACACATGCTCAAGTGTTAGTGGGGTTCAGTAACGCCAGCTGCTCCCCTGCTGTGTGTCTGGCAAAGTCTCCTGCTGCCTCCACATTCAAACTACATCAGATATAAAACTTCCTCCAATTAGGCCTCAGCCTAAACCCTGATTGAACCTGGGCTCCAACACCGCCAGTTGCTGCTCAGACGTGCCTCCTGCACAGAGAAAAAAACATGCTCCAGTGTTAGTGGGGTTCAGTAACGCCAGCTGCTCCCCTGCTGTGTGTCCGGAAAAGTCTCCTGCTTCCTCCACATTTAAGCTACATCAGATATAAAACTTGCTCCAATTAGGCCTCAGCATAAACCCTGATTGAACCTGGGCTCCAACACCACCAGTTGCTGCTCAGACGTGCCGTCTGCACAGAGAAAAACACATACTCCAGTGTTAGTGGGGTTCAGTAACGCCAGCTGCTCCCCTGCTGTGTGTCCAGCAAAGTCTCCTGCTGCCTCCACATTCAAACTACATCAGATATAAAACTTCCTCCAATTAGGCCTCAGCCTAAACCCTGATTGAACCTGGGCTCCAACACCACCAGTTGCTGCTCATACGTGCCATCTGCACAGAGAAAAACACATGCTCCAGTGCTAGTGGGGTTCAGTAATGCCAGCTGCTCCCCTGTTGTGTGTCTGGCAAAGTCTCCTGCTGCCTCCACATTCACACTACTACTGATTTCAAACTTGCTCCAATTAGGCCTCTGGCTCCACTCTGTCTCTAGTATTTACCCTGGCCTCCAACACCGCTAGTTGCTGCTCAGAAGTGCCATCTGCACAATAAACACTTGTCCCTGTGTTACTGGGGTTCAGTAACGTCAGCTGATCCCCTGATGTGTGTCCGGCAATGTTTCCTGCTCTGTCCACATTCCCACAAAATCAGTAGTAGTCTACAACAGATATTAAACTTGATGAAATTAGGCCTCAGCCTACACCCTGATTGACCCTGGGCTCCAACATCGCCAGTTGCTGCTCAGAAGTGCCGTCTGCACAGTCAACATATGCTCCAGTGTTATTGGTGCTCAGAAATGTCATCTGATTCCCAGCTGTGGGTTTCGGTAACTGGGGCCGGCTCGCGGCATTGCAACTTTGTTTTTCATGGGTACCTTCTGCTACCCATCCGGGTTCCAGTACCATCAGCTGGTTCTCGGCAGTGCCTTTGGCTTAGGTGCCTCCTTCTCGGTATCCGAGTTCCAGCAACGTCTGCAGGTCCCTGGTAGTGCTTTCTAGCACAGGTACCTCCTGCTTAGTAACCATGTTCCAGCACCGTCAGCTGGTCCCTGGTAGTGCCATTGGCTCTTGTTCCTTCTGCTGCCCCTCCGGGTTCCAGCACCGTCAGCTGGTCCTCGGTAGTTCCATTGATTTGTAGCTTCTGCTACCCATCCGGGTTCCAGCACTGTCAGCTGGTTCTCGGCAGTGCCTTTGGCTTAGGTGCCTCCTTCTCGGTATCCGAGTTCCAGCAATGTCTGCTGGTCCTTGGTAGTGTTTTCTAGCACAGGTACCTCCTGCTTAGTAACCATGCTCCAGCACTGTCAGCTGGTCCTCGGTAGTGCCATTGGCTCTTGTTCCTTCTGCTGCCCCTCCGGGTTCCAGCACTGTCAGCTGGTCCTCGGTAGTTCCATTGACTCTTGTAGCTTCTGCTACCCATCCGGGTTCCAGCACTGTCAGCTGGTTCTCAGCAATGTCTTTGGCACGGGTACTCCCTCCTGCCAAGCCTGGTTCCAGCACACCTGCTGTTTCGGGGTAGTGTCAACATCACTTTGCCACCAATACGTTGTCCTGTCGTGTTGCGGTCGGGTTAGCCGAGTCTATGGTGCCTGCAGTTTATGGGCTTCCTATGTGGGCTGCGGGATCTGGCAACAAAGGCTGGTTCCGTAGTGCCAATACGACAAGCACCCCCTGTAGGACTGTGGGTTTCGGTAACTGCGGCCGTCTCGCGGCCTTGCAACTTTGTTTTATATGGGTACCTTTTGCTACCCATCCGGATTCCAGTACCGTCAGCTCGTTCTCAGCAGTGCCTTTGACTTAGGTGCCTCCTTCTCGGTATCTGAGTTCCAGCAATGTCTGCTGGTCCATGGCACTGCTTTCTAGCACAGGTAACTCTTGCTTAGTAACTGGGTTCCAGCACTGTCAGCTGGTCCTCGGTAGTGCCATTGGCTCTTGTTCCTTCTGCTGCCCCTCCGGGTTCCAGCACCGTCAGCTGGTTCTTGGCAGTGTCTTTGGCACGGGTACTCCCTTTTGCCCAGCCTGGTTCCAGCGCGCCTGCTGTTTCCGGGTAGTGTCAACGTCACTTTGCCACCAATACGTTGTCCTGTCATGTTGCGGTCGGGTTAGCCGAGTCTATGGTGCCTGCAGTTTATAGGCTTCCTATGTGGGCTGTGGGATCTTGCAACAAAGGCTGGTTCCGTAGTGCCAATAGGACAAGCACCCCCTGTAGGACTGTGGGTTTCGGTAACTGCGGCCAGCTCGCTGCCTTGCAGCTTTGTTTTTCATGGGTACCTTCTGCTACCCATCCGGGTTCCAGTACCATCAGCTGGTTCTCGGCAGTGCCTTTGGCTTAGGTGCCTCCTTCTCGGTATCCGAGTTCCAGCAACGTCTGCTGGTCCTTGGTAGTGCTTTCTAGCATAGGTACCTCCTTCTTAGTAACCAGGTTCCAGCACCGTCACCTGGTCCTCGGTAGTGCCATTGGCTCTTGTTCCTTCTGCTGCCCCTCCAGGTTCCAGCACCGTCAGCTGGTCCTTGCTAGTTCCATTGGCTCTTGCAGCTTCTGCTACCCATCTGGGTTCCAGCACCATCAGCTGGTTCTCGGCAGTGCCTTTGGCTTAGGTGCCTCCTTCTGGGTATCCGAGTTCCAGCAACGTCTGGTCCTTGGTAGTGCTTTCTAGCACAGGTACCTCCTGCTTAGTAACCGGGTTCCAGTACCATCAGCTGGTCCTCAGTAGTGCCATTGGCTCTTGTTCCTTCTGCTACCCATCCGGGTTTCAGTACCGTCAGTTGGTTCTCGGCAGTTCCTCAGCCTTCTTGTACCTTCTGCTACATTTCCAAGTTCAAGCTTTGGAAATGGTTTTTGGTTATCACTCTGGATCTCCCTGACGACGACCCTGAAGACAACGACCCTGAAGACCACCCAGAAGAAGACGACGACCACGAAAACGATGACCCTGAAGACAACGACCCGGAAGACCACCCCGAAGAAGACCAAAAATATGACCCTGAAGAAGATGACCAAGAGGACAAAGAACATGAAAACAACCACCAAGATACAGAACAACAAGAGACAGAAGGCCAAGAAGCAGAAGACCAAGAAGCAGAAGAACAAAAACCAGAAGAACATTAAGCATAAGACTAAAAATCAGAGCAAAAGATATTATCTAAATTATAAGCAGAAGAAGACTAAGCTGTGTATGGGGGTGAGTCCATTCCTCCTCGTGGTGCCCCTGGAAAATGCCTGCTGCTGCAGGCCAAACTGAACGCGGACAAATCCTGTTGTAAATCTTTTGTGACAGGCAGAACGGAAGGTGTAATCTTCAAACTTTTATAGATAACTACAGGAATGCCTGTCACAAATAAGAATATGATGAAGAAGAACAGGAAGAAGATGAAGAACTAGAATATGAAGAAGAAGAATAGTTGAATAAGAAGAATATGAAGAATATAAAAAAAAAGAATAATAGGAAGAAGGTGAAGAAGAAGATGAATAAGGTGAAGAAGAAGTTGATGAAAAAGATGCTGCTGCTGCTGAGGATCATGAAGGAGAAAGTGTGGGAGAAGTAAAAAAGAAGGTGAAGAGCTTGAAAGTAGTGAAACATACATATCTGACAAAATATAAATAGGTTAACATAGTCAATATCTTTGTAACTCCAAACGTCTTTAAAAAAAAAAATTAATTCCTGCTATTCCATTTGAATGGGCTAAACCTCTATGCCTTTAATGTCTCCTCCACCTCCCCTAATACATTCTACATTATTATAAGTTGTTTTTCTTCATGTAGAATTAACCTACAAGGAAAGAAAGGGTTTATTTTAATTCCGATATTTCTGTCCCATTGACTTGCATTGGTTTTCGGTATCGGAATCGGCGATATCCGATACTTTTTGGGTATCGGTCCGATCCGATATTTCACGATATTGGATGGTATCGCTCAACACTAGTCACCAACCAGTAATGAATGTCTCGGAAAATTTTTATAATATGAGGGTCACGGGAAATGCAGCTCAACATAAAGTCAGCCCAATGCGTCCCAGACTGCTAACAGGCAACACTTCCATGTCATCACCAAGGAGATGACTGACCATGCTGTCCTCCTCCTCCTTGTCCGCAGGCTTACAACACTTTTAACAAACTTCAGTAAGATCATAGTACAAACATCATTGTAATTACCTTCTTGTAAATGCACCCCTGTATTTTTAAGCTCCACCCACCTCATTTTAGATTGTAAGTTGTCACAAGCAGGATTGTTTTATTTGGGTTAAATTATTATCATTGTTACTTAGTGTAGCTTGTAAGCTGTCACGAGCAGGGTAGTTTTATTTTGGTTTAATTATTCGATTATTGTTATCGTTGTTATTTAGGACTGTTATGCTTGAAACTGTTAAACTGTAAATATGGTTTCGCTCTATAATAACTTTCAATATTCAAATTAGAACACAGATAAGCAGGATGAAGACGTTAATTATGGTGTCATTGACGCTCACCCTCTTTGTGGATTCCTTAAAGTTTTGGAGGATGGTACACATGTCAGACATTCATGTCCACACCTCAGATGTTATGGGTGAAGACAGAACTGAATACCGACAACCTTGTTGATGCTGGTAGATTAGTTACCAACTGCCCTCTTCTGCTCAGAAATCTTTTCCTACATCTGCAGTGTAGCGTTCCAAGGCCTGGGGGCATCACACACCAGTCGGTGAGCCAGAAGTAGCAAGCTAAATCATGGCAAGGGTGGATGAAGCTGTAGCTGACTTTCTAAAATGGGTATTTAAAGCGTTGTATTTTTACCATCAGATCTGCCAGCTCCGTGTCGCTTTTCAAAAAACATTGACCAATTCGGTTAAGCGCATGAGCCAGGCATGGCACGTGTGTGAGCTTGCCTCACCAAAGAGCAGCCACCAGGTTACACCCATTGTCACACACCAACATGCCTGGCTATGGGTTCACCGGTCTCATCCACTGATATGCCTGCTGTTTCATAGCTGTCCACAATTCTTCAGCATTGTGGCACTTTCCACAGAAGCATATTAGCTTCAGCACAGCCTGTTCCCGCTTTGATTAGGCAGTGCTGCAGTGCTTCCAGCTTGTGACTGATGTGCTACCTTTTTGAGCTGGAGGCTGAAAAGGAGTCGCTGTGGCAAAATGCAGCAGACAGACCCGGTGACCTATAGGCATTGGGCCAGCTTAAGAGAAATCCGGCAAGACATCAAAGGTTTTTGGCGTGGACAATCAGCGCATAGGAGGCTGAGTAGCGTGCTCTGTCCTTAGAGCACTGGCGCTACAAAGGACAGTCTGCAGAGTGTATCCTAGAAGTGTGTATCTAAAAGTGTAGGATAATATGAATATATGAATTAATCCAGAATGATGCATACAGACTGTGCCCTGCCATATGCCACCATCGCACTCTAACCAGCATGTCTCTTTATTCTCCCAACAGGTACGTCACCCAGCTTTCCATACAGACTTCTTACCTCTGCTTCTAATATTCACTTGGTATGTCACCCAGCTTTCCATACAGACTTCTTACCTCTGCTTCTAATATTCACTTGGTACGTCACCCAGCTTCCCATACAGACTTTTTACCTCTGCTTCTAATATTCACTTGGTACGTCACCCAGCTTTCCATACAGACTTTTTACCTCTGCTTCTAATATTCACTTGGTACATCACCCAGCTTTCCATACAGACTTCTTACCTCAGCTTCTAATATTCACTTGGTGCGTGTGATGCTAATAAAAATATGGATATCTTATAGCCTACATATTGTAATATATTGTTTATGTGCTTTGATATAGTGTGGTCTCTAGACCAAGGGTGAAAGTATTGCAAATATGAAATATGGTTGTTTGAATCCAAACACTATATATTGCAATATACTATGGTGTAATATTATTAATGCTGAACTTTGATACTGAGCCACAAAGCGTTTGTTCTGTGTTAATACCGTAAAACAAGGTTGATAAGGTTTACTGTTCTTTGGTCTTTGAAGCTGGGTGTTTCAAAGATTCATTATCCTGATTCGCACACAAGTGACCACTGTGATATTTGCTTTGACAAACAGTGATACTGAATACTTTCTCTTTTCTATACCCTGCCAATGGGAATTCTACAAGGACCTTTCCAACTAATTCTGTGTGGTATTCTAATATATATAACTTAAGAGTTGTGTACAAAGACAATAGGAAAAATAACAATTATACAGATAATGAATATTTATGCTGCTTGAACAAGGAAGTCTTGTGTTCAATAATAGTATGATGCTCGGAGACAAGGGAGACCAAAATGTTTTAATGGTCTCATGTAGCAATGGTCATGCATGACATCAATAATTAAGGACCGATTGTGATACACATGAGACAAGTATGAGCATGTGCCTGGGTTACGATAGGTATCAAGTTTTCAGAATAGGTGATTATGGAAGTCATGCTGATCACATGCCACCATCTTAGAGCGTTATGCTATGATCATGAAGAGTTAACTTTGTAACAAGCAACATATGTTGAACTTTGACAGGCAACCTTGATTGTTAGAGGCAAACAGATCTTAAGTTGTAATTAGTAGCAAACAACCTTCAAGCATTGTGCTATTGTTAAGAGACATGCCAATGGCAAATAGATCTTGGGTTGGTGCAAACAAACTTTAAGATTGTAGTAATCTATAACAAACAGACCTTGAAGTCTTGTGCTGTTATCAAGACAACAACCAACTGTGCAATTTCAAGATTCTGATGCAGCCTAAACATACTGCACAGATGTAATAGGGGAGGATGTGGGAGTTGTGTATAAAAAGGTGGACCCTGTGTCAGTGAGGTAGGGACATTTTCCAGAAGGTATCGTGGGTGCACGGTTTCTGTGATGACAAGCCCAGAGTATTTCCTTCTCGTTGACACTGTGGTCCCTCCAGTGGAGAAGTGATGTTACAATACTTGGTAATATATAGTATTGAAGCTTATTTCTCTATGTACTATAATTCATATTAATTGTATGATTCACATGAAATTAACAAAACTGGGTAATATTATATCTGCCATTCCATTAATTTGGTGTTTTATCATTTAAATTAATCATTGTATAATAAAATTGTGTCATATCTAAGTGGTGCCTTCTTTAAAGCCGTATCCGAACCTTATTGCTAAACAGTTGGCAATACATAGATTGGCGTAGTCGGCAGGATACGCAGAAGGCTTAGAAGTTTTTTATTAATATTAACAGGACTCTGTGTGATAGTGTGATATTGCATAGAACATGCCTGTCTTTAAGAAAGAGGATGGTTGTGTGGAGATCCCTGGCTGGACCAGGGCTCCATACAATATTTTAGCACAGGAAATGCATTTTTGTGGCTTGGCAGAACCCTGGGAGAATAAGCTCAAGGGTTCAGAGCCCCATGATGTTGTTGGTGTACTCATGGGGATCCCTGCAAAGGCAGGTGATGCAGTTAGCCCCTCGATGTTCGTAAGTTACTCGAGGGAGTCCCTGCAAAGGCAGGTGATGCAGTTAACCCATGATGTTGTTGATGTTCTCATGGGGATCCTTGCAAAGGCAGGTGATGCAGTTAACCCCTCGATGTTGGTAAGCTACTCAAGGGTGTCCCTGCAAAGACAGGTGATGCAGTCAGCACCCACTGATGTTGTTGATGTTATCAGGGGTGTCCCTGCTAAGGCAGGTGATGTAGTGTCTTTAGGACTGTGTATGTGGATTTTTCTCAGTGCATACCAAGATATGCATGAGCAAAACACCCACATGCAAAGAAACTTGTTGGAAATGGAACAAAAAGTGGTTGTAAGTGTGTCTATTGAGACTCCAGGGTGGGAGGAAACTCCATATATTTTGGCGACTAAGTGGTCGCACAGTGTTGGTTCAAGTGAACATTGGGACAAATATTGGCAAGATGCAGAGCCTGCTGATGTAGCAGAATGCTTGCAGAAAGTAAAAGTAGAAAAAGGGAAAGAATTATGTGCTCTTGGTAGGTGTGGCTGGATCCTGCTATCTACATATAGAAAACAGCATGAGGAAAAGCAAAGAATGTTACCTAAAGTGCAAGAATTGGAAAAACAGCTATGTGAGGCCCATGATGCATTGGTGGCAGCACAGGGTCAGAATAAGTTAGTAATGGACAAATGTGTTGGAACTCAGCATGATGCAGAACAGGCTGCTGTATGTGTAAAACAGTATAAGTGCAGAAAGAAGAGGGAGAAGGTGAAAAGGAAGAAAGCTTTGGCCATAGCCAGAGCAGAGATGGAGAGGAACCCAGATCAGTGGGATGGTGATGCACAGGAGTCAGCTGACTCCAAAACTGTCACCAACCCAGAACAGGGGGATGATCATTTTAATGGGGAGATGGAAATGGATCCTCTTCTTAACCCATTAAAAGCTCATCGCATTTGCCAGATCCAGGTTGTAGAGACAGCTACAGGGAAGCAAAGCCAGAATGAGGTAGAAGATTGCAGTGTGTCTGATAGATCTGAGTTGCAATCTACCTTAAGTAGAAGAAATACTAGGGGTGGCAGGGCCCTGGCAATGTTCAGATTCAGGCGATCTGATGATCCCATGTTGTTCTGTAGTAATTATTTGGCATTGTACAGAAATGTTTGCCATCATCCAGATATGTCTCAGAATGATCCTAGTTTTCTATTTTCAATGGCAAATCATTGTAATGTAGATTATGCCACAATAGTGTCTCTAAGAAATACCAGTTCATATGAAAGATTTGTAAAACTATTAACTGAGTGGTGTCCTAAGTCAAAAAAGCAGGATGAAGTATCCGAGAATGTGTCTGCTGTTTACATGCCTAGGCATTGCTTTAAATGTGGGAAGATGGGCCACATTAAACGTTATTGTAATACCAAACCAGAGAGCCATTCATTGCACCAGATACTGAATTTACAGACTCCTGTAAAAAAGCCGACTTTGCTACAACTGCAAAAAAGTCGCAAGAAATGCAGATCCCAACGGTGGATAAGAGTGAGACTGGGAAAGAGCAGAATTTATCATATTGTACACCCCAAAAAGACGGTGCTACTATTCCTGTGTTCTGTCTATGGGGCTGGATCATTTTACATTGGTCACCAGTCTTCATTCCTGTGTTATTTTTTTTAAGACAATACAACGTATCCAGTGAGGTTGTTTGTTTTTTTTTTTTGTCCAGAAAGGATAAGGACAAAGTGCAGTTTTTGGCTTGTACATATTATAACCTTTTCTTTGTTTTTCTTTCAGACTGGACAAACCAGTTTTTCAGAGGAATTGGATTCAATGTATTTAGCTATATATAAGACATGGGGGTAGACTAATGAGCTCAAAGGTAAAGGTTAAAATAATTGTTTGCAAACAATTAAATAAGTAATCATCCTATTGTGATGAATCGGACTGTATTTAGCTAAAAGTTGTGGTTTAGTTTTATGTATGCTCGTAATCTTTATTTTCAATTAGGAACATAGTAGGTTTGTAAAATCCATTTGTAAGTTGCATCTTGAACAGTTACGTTTGATATTTCAATGAATGGAGGTAATGTGATAGATCAGATTTATCCAGGAGAAATGCATGAATATTGAGTAAAGTGACATGTCAATAATACAGAGAGAAGCTAGAATAGCTCAGCCAGTGGATTTCTAAAATTTGGCTGAATCAATTAGGTGTCCTGAATCTGCTCAAGTCATTTCTCAAGCAGCAGTCAATGTGATCTCAGATAATAATGTTTTTGTTTTCCCTTTAGATCAAAATCTAATCTGTAAGTGTTGCATTATTGCTTTCATCATGTGCAACTGCTTTCAAGAGCCAAGCAATCTTCAGACAGTAAACAGATGCCAACTATGGAAAATGTGGATTTCTGAAAACTGAACAGAATCTATGGATTCACTTGGCTCAGTGGATGACTAGCCATTTTTGAAGGGCAAAGACTATCACTGCTACCACTATATATATATTAGAAACTTGTATGGTGGTATATCCAAGAAGATGTGACTAGTGTTGAGCATTCCGATACCGCAAGTATCGGGTATCGGCCGATACTTGCTGTATCGGAATTCCGATACCGACTTCCGATATTTTTTCAATATCGGAATTCGGCATCGGAATCGGAAGTTCAAAGTTGATTGACAGCCTGACGTCATCATGATGCGCGGTGTGTGCGCATCATGATGCGCCGTCATTTCGGGCCTTCCGGGGGTCTCTGCCGGCCTGCCGGGGGGCTGTGCCGGCCTGCCGGGGGGCTGTGTGGACTGCCCGGGGTCTGTACCGGCCTGCCGGGGGGCTGTGCCGGCCTGCCGGTGGTCTGTGCACCCTGTGGGGGTCTGTACCGGCCTGCCGGGGTGCTGTGCCGGCCTGCCGGTGGTCTGTGCACCCTGTGGGGGTCTGTACCGGCCTGCCGGGGGGCTGTGCCGGCCTGCCGGTGGTCTGTGCACCCTGTGGGGGTCTGTACCGGCCTGCCGGGGGGCTGTGCTGATGTCCGGGGGTCTGTGCAAGCATCGTCCGATGGGACTACAAGTCCCATCTGGCGATGCCTGCTACCATGACAGTGATTGACACATTAGCCAATGATGGGACAGTAGTAGTCCCATCATCCGGCTAATGTGTTAAATGTTAAAAAAAAAAAAAATACTACATACATACTACATGCATGCTACATACATACTACATGCTACATACATACTACATATATACTACATACATACTACATACATGCTACATACATGCTACATACATGCTGCATGCTACATACATACTACATACATTCTACATACATACTACATACATACTACATGCATGCTACATGCATGCTACATACATACTACATGCATGCTACATACATACTACATGCATGCTACATGCAGGCTACATACATACTACATGCTACATACATACCACATACATACTACATACATACTACATACTACATATATACTACATGCATGCTACATACATACTACATGCTACATACATACCACATACATACTACATACATGCTACATGCTACATACATACTACATATATACTACATACATACTACATACATACTACATACATAGTACATGCATGCTACATACATACTACATACATACTACATGCATGCTACATACATACTACATGCATGCTACATGCATGCTACATACATACTACATGCTACATACATACCACATACATACTACATACATACTACATACATACTACATGCTACATACATACTACATATATACTACATGCATGCTACATACATACTACATGCTACATACATACCACATACATACTACATACATGCTACATACATACTACATATATACTACATGCATGCTACATACATACTACATATATACTACATGCATGCTACATACATACTGCATGCTACATACATACTACATACATACTACATGCTACATACATACCACATATATACTACATACATACAATACATTCATACAATACATACATAGACATACAGTACATATAACATAGAGTAACATACTTACCAATACTTGTCACATTGTTCCCCGAAGCCATTGTCTTTTCCGGAATAAATATTAACTTAACAAACCACAAAAATACTCACCCACGATCCGAAGCAGTCCACGAGTGTGTCCCACGACGATCTTGGGTAGAGAACTGCAGCATCAGATGATGCTGCCGTTCTCTACGGGCTGCAGGAATCCAATGACGGAAGGTAGGTATCCTTCCGCACTGTATTCCTCCGACACAGCAATGGCATAAAGTGAGACTAGGGACTTTTTTTTTTTAAGTGGCGGAGGAATACAGTGCGGAAGGATACCTACCTTCCGTCATTGGATTCCTGCAGCCCGTAGAGAACGGCAGCATCAGCTGATGCTGCAGTTCTCTACCCAAGATCGTCGTGGGACACACTCGTGGACTGCTTCGGATCGTGGGTGAGTATTTTTGTGGTTTGTTATGTTAATATTTATTCCGGAAAAGACAATGGCTTCGGGGAACAATGTGACAAGTATTGGTAAGTATGTTACTCTATGTTATATGTACTGTATGTCTATGTATGTATTGTATGAATGTATTGTATGTATGTAGTATATATGTGGTATGTATGTAGCATGTAGTATGTATGTAGTATGTATGTAGCATGCATGTAGCATGCAGTATGTATGTAGCATGCATGTAGTATATATGTAGTATGTATGTGGTATGTATGTAGCATGTAGTATGTATGTAGTATGTATGTAGCATGCATGTAGTATATATGTAGTATGTATGTAGCATGTAGTATGTATGTAGCATGCATGTAGTATATATGTAGCATGTAGTATGTATGTAGCATGTAGTATGTATGTAGCATGAATGTAGTATATATGTAGTATGTATGTAGCATGTAGTATGTATGTAGCATGCATGTAGTATATATGTAGTATGTATGTAGCATGTAGTATGTATGTAGCATGCATGTAGTATATATGTAGTATGTATGTAGCATGTAGTATGTATGTAGCATGCATGTAGTATATATGTAGTATGTATGTAGCATGTAGTATGTATGTAGCATGTAGTATGTATGTAGCATGCATGTAGTATATATGTAGTATGTATGTAGCATGTAGTATGTATGTAGCATGCATGTAGTATATATGTAGTATGTATGTAGCATGTAGTATGTATGTAGCATGCATGTAGTATATATGTAGTATGTATGTAGCATGTAGTATGTATGTAGCATGCATGTAGTATATATGTAGTATGTATGTAGCATGTAGTATGTATGTAGCATGCATGTAGTATATATGTAGTATGTATGTAGCATGTAGTATGTATGTAGCATGCATGTAGTATATATGTAGTATGTATGTAGCATGTAGTATGTATGTAGCATGCATGTAGTATATATGTAGTATGTAGCATGTAGTATGTATGTAGCATGCATGTAGTATATATGTAGTATGTAGCATGTAGTATGTATGTAGCATGCATGTAGTATGTATGTGGTATGTATGTAGCATGTAGTATGTATGTAGCATGCATGTAGTATATATGTGTTATGTATGTAGCATGTAGCATGCATGTAGCATGCATGTAGTATGTATGTAGTATGTATGTAGTATATATGTGGTATGTATGTAGCATGTAGTATGTATGTAGCATGCAGTATGTATGTAGCATGCATGTAGTATATATGTAGTATGTATGTAGTATATATGTAGTATGTATGTTGCATGTAGTATTTATGTAGTATGAATGTAGCATGTATGTAGTATGTAGTATGAATGTAGCATGTATGTAGTATGCATGTTGTATGTATGTAGCATGTAATTTTTTTTTTTTTTTTTTACATTCAACACATTAGCCGGATGATGGGACTATTACTGTCCCATCATTGGCTAATGTGTCAATCACTGTCATGGTAGCAGGCATCGCCCGATGGGACTTGTAGTCCCATTGGACGATGCCTGCACAGACCCCCGAAGCCTGCACAGACCACCGGCAGGCCGGCACAGCCCCCCGGCAGGCCGGCACAGCCCCCCGGAGCCTGCACAGACCACCGGCAGGCCGGCACAGCCCCCCGGCAGGCCGGCACAGCCCCCCGGAGCCTGCACAGCCCCCCGGCAGGCCGGCACAGCCCCCCGGCAGGCCGGCACAGCCCACCGGAGCCTGCACAGACCACCGGCAGGCCGGCACAGCCCCCCGGCAGGCCGGCACAGACCACCGGAGCCTGCACAGACCCCTGGCAGGCCGGCACAGCCCCCCGAAAGGCCCGTACAGACCCCAGAGAGGCTGTACAAGGCAAAAACAGGGTTTTTCTTATTCTGATACCGGAAGTCCCATAGACTTGAATGGGACTTCCGGTATCGGAATCGGCGATACCGATACTTTTTTTAAAGATCGGCCGATACCATCCGATACGATACTTTGAAGTATCGGACGATATCGCTCAACTCTAGATGTGACCCAAAGTGTGAACTGTACTGAAGAAATTTCTAATGGGAGAAATGATTAACAGAAGGATTCCAAGTATTATGCCAGCTGATCCATGCTGTCAGTGGACTTGTGATAAAATAGGCAGATGCCAACATTTATATATGATGAATCAGACTGGGGATGGGGAGAGGGCTATTATATGTGGCCCAGTTCAGATAAAAAGTGTAAAAGTATGAGGGCGGACAAAAATATGACGTGTAACAGTATAGTGATCTCTCCATCATTTACAGAACATGGAAGATTGCCTAGAGGTGGGATGTTTTCCTTTGGAAATATCACTTTTAGTTATATTCCAACTAATATAACTAGTGGGTCAGGTGTTAGCTCTAGGTTAACTGGAGTAATTTGTATTATGCATGCATTGGTTTGTTGTTGTTGGATAAATAATGTGTGGCTATAAGATATCCAAGGGTGGATTGTGGTGCTAATAAAAATATGGATATCTTATAGCCTACATATTGTAATATATTGTTTATGTGCTTTGATCTAGTGTGGTCTCTAGACCAAGGGTGGAACTATTGCAAATATAAAATATGGTTGTTTGAATCCAAACACTATACAGTTGTGGCCAAAAGTATTGACACCCCTGCAATTTTGTCAGATAATACTCAGTTTCTTCCTGAAAATGATTGCAAACACAAATTCTTTGGTATTATTATCTTCATTTAATTTGTCTTAAATAAAAAAACACAAACGAGAATGAAGCAAAAAGCAAAACATTGATCATTTCACACAAAACTCCAAAAATGGGCCAGACAAAAGTATTGGCACCCTCAGCCTAATACTTGGTTGCACAACCTTTGGCAAAAATAACTGCGACCAACCGCTTCCGGTAACCATCAATGAGTTTCTTACAATGCTCTGCTGGAATTTTAGACCATTCTTCTTTGGCAAACTGCTCCAGGTCCCTGATATTAGAAGGGTGCCTTCTCCACACTGCATTCTTAGATCTCTCCACAGGTGTTCTATGGGATTCAAGTCTGGACTCATTGCTGGCCAACTTAGAAGTCTCCAGTGCTTTCTCTTAAACCATTTTCTAGTGCTTTTTGAAGTGTGTTTTGGGTCATTGTCCTGCTGGAAGACCCTTGACCTCTGAGGGAGACCCAGCTTTCTCACACTGGGCCCTACATTATGCTGCAAAATTTGTTGGTAGTCTTCAGACTTCATAATGCCATGCGCACGGTCGAGCAGTCCAGGGCCAGAGGCAGCAAAGCAACCCCAAAACATCAGGGAACTTCCGCCAGGTTTGACTGTAGGGACCGTGTTTTTTTCTTTGAGTGCCTCTTTTTTTCTCCTGTAAACTCTATGTTGATGCCTTTGCCCAAAAAGCTCTACTTTTGTCTCATCTGACCAGAGAACAGTCTTCCAAAACGTTTTAGGCTTTTTCAGGTAAGTTTTGGCAAACTCCAGCCTGACTTTTTTATGTCTCGGGGTAAGAAGTGGGGTCTTCCTGGGTCTCCTACCATACAGTCCCTTTTCATTCAGACGCTGACGGACAGTACGGGTTGACACTGTTGTACCCTCGGACTGCAGGGCAGCTTGAACTTGTTTGGATGTTAGTCGAGGTTCTTTATCCAACATCCGCACAATCTTGCGTTGAAATCTCTTGTCATTTTTTCTTTTCCATCCACATCTAGGGAGGTTAGCCACAGTGCCATGGGCTTTAAACTTCTTGATGACACTGCGCACGGTAGACACAGGAACATTCAGGTCTTTGGAGATGGACTTGCAGCCTTGAGATTGCTCATGCTTCCTCACAATTTGGTTTCTCAAGTCCTCAGACAGTTCTTTGGTCTTTCTTTTCTCCATGCTCAATGTGGTACACACAAGGACACAGGACAGAGGTTGATTCAACTTTAATTAATGTCAACTGGCTGCAAGTGTGATTTAGTTATTGCCAATACCTGTTAGGTGCCACAGGTAAGTTACAGGTGCTGTTAATTACACAAATTAGAGAAGCATCACATGATTTTTCGAACACTGCCAAAATTTTGTCCACCCTCTTTTTTATGTTTGGTGTGGAATTATATCCAATTTGGCTTTAGGACAATTCTTTTTGTGTTTTTTCATTTAAGACAAATTAAATGAAGGTAATAATACCAAAGAATTTGTGTTTGTAATAATTTTCAGGAAGAAACTGAGTATTATCTGACAAAATTGCAGGGGTGTCAATACTTTTGGCCACAACGGTATCTTTTATGATGGCCCCAGTTCTCTCCACATATCTAGTATGATGGCTCCAGTTCTCCTCACATTTCTATTATGATGGCCCCAGTTCTCCCCACATATCTAGTATGATGGCCCCAGTTCTCCTCACATATATAACATATATATAGTTTGATGGCCCCAGTTCTCCTCACATACATAGTATGATGGGCCCGTTCTCCCCATATATATAGTATGACGGCCCTAGTTATCTCCATATATATAGTATAAGGGTATGGGTACACGCTGCGGATTCTGCTGCGGAACTGCAGCGGTTTTGGCTCTGCGGGTCCGCAGCAGATTTTGCTGCGCTGTACAGTACCTTTATTTCCTATGGAAATAAAAAAACGCTGTGCACATGCTGAGGATTTTTCCGTGCGGCTTTGCTGCGGTTTACAATCCGCAACATGTCAATTCTTTTGTGCAGAAACGCTGTGGCTTCACATCTCATCCATTATGAGGTGTGAAACCGCAGGGCAAAACCGCAGATAAACCGCAGGACTTTAGTCCTGCGGATTTATCTGCGGATTTTGCTACAAAATCCACATCATCAAAAAACTCTGTGTGCACTTACCCTAATAGCCCCAGTTCTCCCATATATATATAGTAGGATGGCCCCAGTTCTCAATATTAAAAATAATGAAGTTTATACTCACCTCATCCTGATTCCCGGCACTGCAGCCTCCATTTTCTCTTCCGGTTCGCAGAGCAACATGTGACAATAATGTCATCACGCCACCAGCGAGAGCACACTGAAGTTTCAGGAAGCTGCAGTCTGCAGCTTATGAGAGAGACCAGGGCTTCCACTAGGTATATCGGGGCCCCATACTGGCAAAATTTTGGGGTTCTCTTGAGACTCAGCCTAGGTTCCACACCAGCTCCGCCTCTACCGTCTCACCACCCACTCTTGGAAAAACTCAACTTCACCACCACATCCTCACCGATCACATATTAAGAGTTCCCATCAAACACCAGATCACATTCATAACCAGCAGCTTTTGTTTTGGCCAAAATAGTTTTTAAACTGATACCACGACACGGTAGACTCTTTCGGCCGGGCCCTACTCTACTCTAAACTATTAAAAATAAATATATATTTATGCATTTTTCTTTAAGGGAATGAGTCACATACATTTACTTTTTTTTTTAATCAACCATTAATATCACATACAAGGGACAAATATCATCACGCCATGACCAGACCACATATTACCACCACATAGTGACTGAATAATACCACATACAAGGAACAAATACCGCCACACCTTGGCCAGACCACATAGTGACCAAATAATACCACATACAAGGAACAAATAGCGCCACACTATGACCAGACCACATATTACTATCACTGGTGACATTATACACAGGAGCTCTGTATATAGTGTCAGTGTACACGTAATACAGAGATCACCAGTGACATTATACACAGGAGCTCTGTATATAGGGTCAGTGTACAGGTAATACAGGGATCACCAGTGACATACACAGGAGCTCTGTATATAGTGTCAGTGTACAGGTAATACAGTGATCACCAGTGACATTATACACAGGAGCTCTGTACTTAGTGTCAGTGTACAGGTAATACAGAGATCACCAGTGACATTATACACAGGAGCTCTGTATATAGTGTCAGTGTACAGATAATACATGAATCACCAGAGACATTATACACAGGAGCTCTGTATTTAGTGTCAGTGTACAGGTAATACAGTGATCACCGGTGACATTGTACATAGGAGCTCTGTATTTAATGTCAGTGTACAGGTAATACAGAGATCACCAGTGACATTATACACAGGAGCTCTGCATATAGTGTCAGTGTACAGGTAATACAGGAATCACCAGAGACATTATACACAGGAGATCTGTATATAGTGTCAGTGTACAGATAATACAGGGATCACCAGTGACATTATACACAGGAGCTCTGTATATAGTGTCAGTGTACAGGTAATACAGTGATCACCAGTGACATTATACACAGGAGCTCTGTATTTAGTGTCAGTGTATAGTGTCAGTGCACAGGTAACACACTGACTCTCCAGTTATGTCTCTAGCTGAAGTCCTTCATCTTTACTTTTCTTTTTCATCCCGTACAGAACGCCATCACTTTTTCCATCCAGGACTTGTCTCTGCATAAAATAACACAGTTACCTAGAGCACATCTTCCAGAGCAAATTCCCCACTTTTTCCCTTTCTACTATACTACACATCTGAATACAGAGTATAATATTATAATAATATAAATTAATTATCACCTATACTTTTTTCCCCAATTCATTACCAGGCATGTCATCCTCAACGCCCCCACTATGTACCTCCCGCTCTAACCCTAATCCCGATTCATTATATTTACATGCCCCTCCCGCCTCAATTCATTGTCATGTCTTTCTCTCTGACCCTCTATTCATTATCAACTGCTCTACCCCACATTCAATACATCATTTACTCCCCCACTCTTAAAATTCATTATTTGTTCTCCCCATAGATCATTTGCTCTCCTCAGCCGCACCTTCAATTCATCATTTGCTTTCCTCAGCCCCCACCTTCAATTAAATTGCGTGCCCCATCACTCACACTGAATTCATCATTTGCTGTCCCTCGTCCTCTCCACCACTTCATCATTTGCAGTCCCCACTTTAATTTGAAGTCCCTTTACTTCATCCATTGCAGTCCCTATCACCCCCTCACTTCATCTGCAGTGCCCCTTCATCATTTGCAGCCCCTTATCCCCCCCTTCCATTTCATCATGTACAGTCCCCTTCCCCCACTTCATGTGCAGCTCCACTCCCCCATCATCATGTGCAGTTCCCCTTACCCACTAATTCATCATGTGCAGTCCCCCTTACCCACTAATTCATCATGTGCAGTCCCCCTTACCCCCAATTCATCATGTGCAGTTCCCCTTAACCCCAATTCATCATGTGCAGTCCCACTTACCCCTTAATTCATCATGTGCAGTCCCACTTACCCCTTAATTCATCATGTGCAGTCCCCCTTATCCTCCACTTCATCGTGTGCAGCCCCACTTATCCCCCACTTCATCATGTTCAGCCCCACTCACCCCCTTCATCATGTGCAGCCCCACTCACCCCCCCTCATCATGTGCAGCCCCACTCACCCCCCTCGTCATGTGCAGCCCCACTCACCCCCTTCATCATGTGAAGCCCCCACTCATCCTCCCTTCATCCTGTACAGCCCCACTAGGGTGACCACAAAAAATCGATGTCGGAATTTTGTCCGTCTGGACCTCACAAAACGATTCCCCTTTCCAGATATTGAGATAGCCAAAATTTGAGCTCGATCAAACGACATTAACCCGTGCCGCTCGTCGCTCAAAGTTTGAAAAAATCCAAATTTTTGGCCAAAAAGCTGACATATGGAGCCATAACTCCAGAACGGTAAATAATAAAAACACGCTTAATATCTCAAAAGAAAGCTAATGTTGTTCTTCAAAATTTATATTTTATACATAATTGTTGTTATTTTAAGTCAAACTGAGTTACAACAGCTTTTAGCCCCAAGAACGTGACCTGGTACCACTAGGAGCAATGGAGCATACTTCGTATATTTTGTTATTAAGTGATACATTTTGTTTTTTTTTGTTTGGTATATTTTTGAGTTTAAAGTAGAAATATAACAAAAAAACAAGTAATACTGATAAGTCTAATGACATTTTTTATTTTAAAACAAAAAAATGAGGTATATAATACATACAAAACAGACACAGAAAAGATACAGACGTAGTACCTACATGAGTTGATAATTTTACATAGTGATCTAATCTATTCTAGAGCTTTTGTTAAAGTAGTTTTTGAAACGTCAGAATATAATGTTCGGCATTTGCTTACAACTTGCAGGACATATTGCTTTTGTTCTTCATCTTTTGTCAGAAGTTCGTTAAAGTCGGTTATTAATTTAACACCACGCTCAGCCATATCATTAACTACTTTTAATGTTTTGACAATTTTCAATCCTTCTTGGAAGTCATTATTTTGAGGCCAGGTGTTTGGATTTTGTCTTAGGAAATCTGTTTTTATATTAAATCGGTCAAAGAATGTAAATGTTTCTTTGGTAAGTAAATTTACCAATCCTCCATCAACTACCTCTTTTAATTTTTCTTTCCTAACTTTTGGATTTACAACCCTAGCATGCTCTGATGGTTCATCTGTGCTACTGAGCAATTTATTAGCCATTAACAACATTTGCCTTCTAGAATGTAATAAAGTTTTCGAGACTTTGTACTCATGAGGGTCAAGGTTTAGTGCTTCTAGAGTAGCTATTAAAATTCTCGTGGCATTTCTGTCGGATACCTTACATCGATCTAACACAATGGATAATTTCATGTTTAAAATCTCTTTAACGCCCCTTGCAAATGAAACTTTCATCCTCTTGCTCTCAGATGGTCCTGGATCTTCTGCAACTTCTTCAGGGATGTCCATTTCCTCCAAGCTCTCAAGTTCCTGGTAGATGCTGTCCTCTTCAGTATCTTCTTCTTCTTTTCCTTCTTCGAGCTTGTCTTCATCATCCGTCTCTAAGAAGCAACAAAAGAAAGAGGAAAAAAAAGACTATAAAAACTTGTCGTTTTAGCAGAATAGTAATAATACATAGGTACTAAATTACTTACTTCTAATTATCAATAGGTATTATTTTAAGAATATAAACTCAATCATAAAGATGCCAAATGATGCTCTCATGTACAATTTTCTTTCAATTATAATGAAGCTATTTACCTATTTGTTTATCTACTTTTTAGAATAATAATAATAAAATAAACTCACCAATATCAAAAGTTTCTTCTTGGATTTGTCGGTTCATTTTTGCAAGTTCCTTTTGCGCCTTGATTTCTTCAGCTCGAGACAACTTGAGATCCACTCCAGCCATGGAACCTGGGCGGCCCTTCTGCCTCTGTTTCACGAGAAATGCCTTATCTTCTTCCAATTTCATCAGAGCCAAGGCATCTTGTTGAGCAATATCAAAGAGATCATTCAACTTTTCAACAAACTGTTTAAATTTGTTCTTGGCCGTTTCCGATGTTTTCTTCCGGTCTTTTTGAAGACTTCTCCACTCGGCGTGAAGTTTTTCCAGCTTAGTAACTGCATCTTGCTCATGTTTAGTCGGGATTCGAGCTTTCCCCAAAAAAATGAAAACTTCTCGTATGGTCAGTTTTGCTGATTCTCTTACAGTTAATTTCACAGTACGTAAATTATAAAATAAAGCACATAAGACTTGACGATTTGAGGGTAGTTTACAACCGGTGATCTGGTGAATGGGATAGCCCACAAGAAATAATTTATCCTTGTTCCGGCTTTGTACACCTGATGTGAATGCCATTTCAGAGTCCAATAGGTAACAGTTAACTAGAAAAACAAAACAAAATATATTACAAACTTTAATTTCAATAAAAAATGTCATTAGACTTATCAGTATTACTTGTTTTTTTGTTATATTTCTACTTTAAACTCAAAAATATACCAAAAAAAAACAAAATTTATCACTTAATAACAAAATATACAAAGTATGCTCCATTGCTCCTAGTGGTACCAGGTCACGTTCTTGGGGCTAAAAGCTGTTGTAACTCAGTTTGACTTAAAATAACAACAATTATGTATAAAATATAAATTTTGAAGAACAACATTAGCTTTCTTTTGAGATATTAAGCATGTTTTTATTATTTACCGTTCTGGAGTTATGGCTCCATATGTCAGCTTTTTGTCCAAAAATTTGGATTTTTTCAAACTTTGAGCAACGAGCGGCACGGGTTAACGTCGTTTGATCGAGCTCAAATTTTGGCTATCTCAATATCTGGAAAGGGGAATCGTTTTGTGGGGTCCAGACGAACAAGATTCCGACATTTTTTTCCCCCCATAAGAGATCCGGTCACCCCCCTTCATCATGTGAAGCCCCACTCACCCCCCTTCATCCTGTACAGCCCCACTCACCCCCTTCATCCTGTACAGCCCAACTCACCCCCTTCATCATGTGAAGCCCCCACTCACCCCCTTCATCCTGTACAACCCCACTCAGCCCCCTTCATCATGTGTAGCCCCCACTAACCCCCTTCATCCTGTACAGCCCCACTCACCCATCTTCATCCTGTACAGCCCCGACTCACCCCACTTCATCATGTGTAGCCCCACTCACCCCCCTTCATCATGTACAGTCCATCACTCCACCTTCATCATGTACAGCCCCCACTCACCCCCCTTCATCATGTGCAGCCCCCACTCACCCCCTTCATCATGTACAGCCCCACTCACCCGCCTTCATCATGTACAGCCCCCACTCACCCCCCTTCATCATGGGTAGCCCCACTCACCCCCCTTCATCATGTGAAGCCCCCACTCCCCTCCCTTCATCCTGTACAGCCCCACTCACCCCTCCATCATCATGTGTAGCCCCCACTCACCCTCTTCATCATGTGTAGCCCTCACTCACCCCCTTCATCATGTGTAGCCCCCACTTACCCCCTTCATCATGTGTAGCCCCCATTCACACGCCTTCATCATGTGTAGCCCCACTCACCCCCTTCATCAAATACAGCCCCACTCACCCCCTTCATCATGTGCAGCCCCACTCACCCCCCTTCGTCATGTGCAGCCCCACTCACCCCCCTTCATCATGTGAAGCCTCCACTCGTCCCCCTTCATCCTGTACAGCCCCACTTACCCCTTCATCATGTGTAGCCCCCACTCACCCCCTGCATCATGTACAGCCCCACTCACCCGCCTTAATCTTGTACAGCCCCCACTCACCCCCCTTCATCATGTCTAGCCCCACTCATCCCCTTCATCATATGTAGCCCCCACTCACCCCTTCATCCTGTACAGCCCCACTCACCCACCTTCATCCTGTACAGCCCCGACTCACCCCACTTCATCATGTGTAGCCCCACTCATCCCCCTTCATCATGTGTAGCCCCCACTCACCCCCTGCATCATGTACAGCCCCACTCACCCGCCTTCATCATGTACAGCCCACACTCACCCCCTTCATCATGTGTAGCCCCACTCACCCCCCTTCATCATGTGAAGCCCCCACTCACCTCCCTTCATCCTGTACAGCCCCACTCACCCCTCCTTCATCATGTGTAGCCACCACTCACCCCTTTCATCATGTGTAGCCCCCACTCCCCCCTTCATTATGTGTAGCCTCCACTCACCCCCTTCATCATGTGTAGCCCCCACTCACACCCTTTCATCCTGTACAGCCTCACTCACCCCCCTTCATCATGTACAGCCCCCAGTCACCCCCCTTCATCATGTAGAGCCCCACTCACCCCCTTCATCATGTACAGCCTCCAGTCACCCCCTTCATCATGTACAGCCCCCAGTCACCCCCCTTCATCATGTACAGCCCCCAGTCACCCCCCTTCATCATGTACAGGCCCCAGTCACCCCCCTTCATCATGTACAGCCACCAGTCACCCCCCCTTCATCATGGAAAGCCCCCACTCACCCCCCATTCATTATGTACAGCCCCCACTCACCCCCTTCATCCTGTACAGCCCCAGTCACCCTCCTTCATCACGTACAGCCCCCAGTCACCTCCCATTCATTATGTACAGCCCCCACTCACCCCCCCTACATCATGTACAGCCCCCCAGTCACCCCCCTTCATCCTGTACAGCCCCAGTCACCCCCTTCATCATGTACAGCCCCCAGCCACCCCCCTTCATCATGTACATCCCCCAGTCACCCCCCCTTCATCATGTACAGCCACCAGTCATCCCCCCTTCATCATGGACAGCCCCCACTCACCCCCCATTCATTATGTACAGCCCCCACTCACCCCCTTCATCCTGTACAGCCCCCAGTCACCCTCCTTCATCACGTACAGCCCCCAGTCACCCCCCCATTCATTATGTACAGCCCCCACTCACCCCCACTACATCATGTACAGCCCCCAGTCACCCCCCTTCATCCTGTACAGCCCCCAGTCACCCCCCTTCATCATGTACAGCCCCCAGCCACCCCCCTTCATCATGTACAGCCCCCAGTCACCCCCCCCTTCATCATGTACAGCCACCAGTCATCCCCCCTTCATCATGGACAGCCCCCACTCACCCCCCATTCATTATGTACAGCCCCCACTCACCCCCTTCATCCTGTACAGCCCCCAGTCACCCTCCTTCATCACGTACAGCCCCCAGTCACCCCCCATTCATTATGTACAGCCCCCACTCACCCTCCATTCATTATGTACAGCCCTCACTCACCCCCTTCATCCTGTACAGCCACCAGTCACCCCCTCCCCCATTGAATTCATTTTATAATTAAAAAAAAAAGTTCCCCATACTTACCTCACAGCCGGCTCGCTCCCCAGCAGCGCCTCTGCTTTCAGCGTCGTCCGGGACATGTCGACGTGTGCACGATGACGTCATCGTGCACACCCGACACCTGACCCGGAAGTACAGCCGGAGAGAGCGGGAGCTGAGCAGCCGTTAAGGTGACGGTCGTGCACCGTGCACCATGCACAGCTCCCGGCCCCGGCCTGATAGACTGTGACGCGGGTGGGTCGCCCCGTCCCAGGGCTGTGGGGTACTCGGTACCGGGCCGGTGTCAGTGGGATGTGTCACGGAAGCTGTGACCCAGTCCGTGGCCCTGGGCACCTAAATCAATGGTGGTTTGAGATATAGTTTATGTGATAGTTCGTGACGCCACCTGTGGTGTTTGGCAAGCAAGATGTTAAGCCAACGCTGCGTGCAGATCCTCTGGGGCTGATGGTGTGTTGCAGCATAGATGGTATAGCTCCCCACAGGTGAAGCTGTACCCCAGGGCAGTGTATAGGCGCAGGTGGTGTGAGGAACGTTGGTAGCCAGATGTAGCAGTGCTGACGGTGTTGGCGCACAAATGAATGGAAGACAAAAGGGCTTATAGTTCCAAAGCTTTACTCACAGTTCGTGGTACACACTGGTGCCTGCCTCCGTGCCATGTCCTCCGGGGTAGTGACTCAATCAACCGCCCGGGCAAGTCAGGATTCTCCTCTCCAACACTCCGCCAACATGTACCTCTCCTGAACGACTCCTCTATTGCGCCTTTTATTGTGAAGAGCTCCAGTACCGTGGTACTCTGAAGTTCCTCCTGTCAGATGTTCCTAACAACTCTACTTGTATGACAGACAGCTGTAGCCTCTCTTGGGGACTCCCTTCTCTGGAGTCCTGGCTCTCTATTCCATTGCTGTTGTGCCCCAAGTCTTGGATGGGAGTAGTGCATTTACAGCCAACTACTCTACCGGTGTCTGCTGCAGAACCATAAGTGTCCATACAACCTCGGGGACCGGGCCCCGGCCTTACGCTAAGAGCCTATAGGCAGGGTTCCTCTTCCAACCCACAACTCCTCTCTGTTCTCCTACTCCTTCATTCTGCACTGTTCCTTCTCTCTCTTATGGAAGCTTAGGTTGCAGTTTTATGTCTTTCTCCTTCTGTTCCTTTCACGTGCCAGCTGGCTCAGGTCACTGAGGCAGCTGCAGCACTCCTTTCTCTCTATCCTCTCCTCGGGAGCTTGTTCCACTAAGACCAGTCCTCAGCCTCTACTGACTGACTGTCTTCCTCCGCCTTGACCTCTCGTCAGACTGACCTCTTGTCAGCCTGCGCTCCGACTCCACTCAGACTGATCTGAGACTGACCTGTAATTCTAAACCTTCCCAACCTTTTATATATCTCAACTCCACCCACCTCCCAGCACATCTCGTGTTACGAAGCAAGGACCCACGAAAGGTGCTCTGCTACCCTCTAAGCATGAAACCGCAATGTGGTCAGTGCTGAACTATCCTGTGTGTAGGATGCAGGTGTTGGAGCGAGGAAAGGAGTTCCCAACTTACCCAGGTGGTGGGGTGCTACACCTTAGAAGAAGGTGCAGTACCTCTGTGGCGACCGAGCCTCAGGGGCGCCATACGCCGGCGGCG
Organism: Dendrobates tinctorius; assembly: GCF_039654945.1. NCBI lineage: Eukaryota > Metazoa > Chordata > Amphibia > Anura > Dendrobatidae > Dendrobates > Dendrobates tinctorius. The sequence goes on along the minus strand of NW_027361696.1, from coordinate 9,401,441 downwards.
TCACAGCACAGAGCAGAGGGCACAGCCACCCACAATTTGCTGTGCGGCCAGCCCTGTACAGGTGCTGGGGGAGTGGCCCGGGGGGCATTTGCCTCTCTGCCACCCGGCCCAGCCCAACCCTGGCCCCCACTCACCCCCTTCATCCTGTACAGCCCCCAGTCACCCTCCTTCATCACGTACAGCCCCCAGTCACCCCCCATTCATTATGTACAGCCCCCACTCACCCCCCTTCATCATGTACAGCCCCCAGTCACCCCCCTTCATCATGTACAGCCCCCAGTCACCCCCCTTCATCCTGTACAGCCCCCAGTCACCCCCCCTTCATCATGTACAGCCCCCAGTCACCCCCCCTTCATCATGTACAGCCCCCAGTCACCCCCCTCATCCTGTACAGCCCCCAGTCACCCCCCATTCATTATGTACAGCCCCCACTCACCCCCCATTCATTATGTACAGCCCTCACTCACCCCCTTCATCCTGTACAGCCACCAGTCACCCCCTCCCCCATTGAATTCATTTTATAAATAAAAAAAAAAGTTCCCCATACTTACCTCACAACCGGCTCGCTCCCCAGCAGTGCCACTGCTTTCAGCGTCGTCCGGGACATGTCGGCGCGTGCACGATGACGTCATCGTGCACGCCCGACACCTGACCCGGAAGTACAGCCGGAGCGAGCGGGAGCTGAGCAGCCGTCAAGGTGACGGCCGTGCACCATGCACAGCTCCCAGCCCCAGCCTGATAGACTGTGACGCCGGCCGCTGTCTGCTGCCGGCGGCGTCACAGCCCAGAGCAGAGGGCACGGCCGCCCACAATTTGCTGTGCGGCCGGCCCTGTACAGGTGCTGGGGGAGCGGCCCAGGGGGCATTTGCCTCTCTGCCACCCGGCCCAGCCCGTCCCTGCGCTCGCCCTTTCTGGCACCATAGGAGTGATTCAGAACTGCTTCAGGTACAATTTGCATTTAATGTGGTCTTCCTTTTAATACATTTAGGAGGATGTAATGGCACAGCGAATATAAAAAACGTAGAGTAGGACTGCCCCATATGAGAATACCTTGGCATGGCAGGGTGGCTCAAAGAATTTATCAGTTGTTTGCTAAATGTCTCATTTTGAAATACAGTTAGAAATCAATATGTGCATATGCACTTTATGTTTTGCCTTCTGACCATAGGCAGTACTGGCTTCTCCCTCTTTTTTTATCTTCTTTTAATGGCTCGGGAACCAGCAAGATGCCTTTTCTTCCCACATCTTGTCCATATAGCTGCACACTCATCCACACAACCCGCGTGATGGTGATAAGTTGCTGATCGCTGTTATCCAGATCAATGTCTTCCACTTCGGCTTGGCCATCACTTGAAAGTAACAGTTGAAGTATGGCTCGGGAATGGTCGTTACCTGTGTTATCCACTAAGCAGTCCACTGGGATGCCTTCAAACTCATCTTGCAGGATGGAACACCCTGCAACCAGATGTTTGGAGTTGTGCTGGTTGGTCTGTCCGTCTACCTCCTCCGCAGTATGCCCCACTACTGTGGGTGCTGGAAGTTTAACGGTGGTTCTGGGTGTCCTTGCAAATCACTCTGACGCCCTCTAGCAAAGTGTCCTCTACTTCCACACCACCAACACTGTGTGTCCTGACGATCCTCTCTTCATCTGCATGTAGAAGGCACCCTTGGAACTTGACTTGCTGGCCTCGGTGGAGGACGCTGGGCTTTCGGATAGATCATCTCAGGTCCAGGGCCCACCCATGGATGATATTGAGCAAGTTGGTAGAACGGTTCACATACAGGCATAGTAGGTGGCGAGCCATATAGGTTCAGGAGACTTGCATAGTGCGTAGGGAGGCTCAGGTAGGTGAGTCTGAGGGAAGGCCTGATAAGGATTTTGTAGCCCCGGATAGGCAGTCTCCAAGGTGGAGCCATTCTCAATTCTCTTTTCCATTTGAGTCAACTTTTCTTTGCATAACATTCAAGGAGCTCTGAAGATCTTGTATTATTCTGATCAAAGCTTCTTCATTATCTCCTATGGATGTTATGGTCTGAATCTGTACCACTCCATAAGCGTAGTTTTTTTCTTTACTTCGGGCCACTGCCCCCGCCAATGTTTGTCAACAGCTTAAGGCAGGATCCACTTTAACTCCCTCATGCAGGACTTGCCTCAGGAGAGTACTGTAGAGTCCAAGGATAAATTGCTCTCATAGTATCCAGTCTACAGATTCTATGCCGCTGAATCTGTCTGCCTCTTTCTTTTGCACTTCTGCTAGTACTTCCTGTAATGCTGTGGCAAATTGGGAGAACACTTCTCCTTACCGCTGCAGCCGGTAGAAGAACGTTGCCCAGAGGTGCCCCGCGCTAGCTGTTTTGCCGTATATCTCCTCCAGAAATGTCACCATCTCTTTCAACATGTTACGAGTTGCTTCCAATTGCAGGAAGATGTTTCTGCAGGCCTAACCCTCCAGGGCAGCCAAGGGCGATCTCAACTTGTAGCTCTGGGCTGACATTATCAATCATAGCAGCGCTGTGCAATTTGGTCACGCAGTTGGACTGTGGCATGTGCTAAACAACGTGCTGTGTGGTACGCACATTAACAACACCACCACTGCTGTCTCCATCTCTGTGACTGTACCTTGCTCGCAGCACTACTTGTAGAGGTGCCTGAACGACACTGCTGGGCAGGACTCAGGTACAGTACAGTAGATGAGGAGACAGAAACAAAACACCGACTTTATTGAAAGACAGAGCATTATATGCTGTAAAATAAGACGGCTGGTTTCACACTTGCGTTTTTTTGCGCTGCTTTTTAGCGCAAAAAAAAGCATGCGTTTTTTCCACTATACTTTAACATTGGTGCGCATACATATGCGCACGTACTCTTTTGTATGCGCATGCGTTTTTTTGCAGTGTGCGCTCGGGCGCACAAAATGCATCCTGTTGCATTTTCTGTGCGTCCGACTTGCCCCCCAAAAAACGCATGCACACGCAATGCGTTTTTTTTTACAGCAAAACACCCATTAAAGTCTATGGGTCCGCATACATGCGCATACATGCGCATTGTAATGCGCACGCATGCGCAAAAAAAGCATGCAATTTTTTTAAAAAAATGCACCAAAACCCGCAAAAAAACGCACACAAACGCATGATGCATTTTTTTCATGCGTTTGTGTGCACAAAAAACGCGCAGCAAAAAAACGCAAGTGTGAAAGTAGCCTAACAGTTATTTTAATGATAACAGAAATAATAGATACAAGGAGAGATATCTGGAGCGTGTACACAAGCTGCTCTGCAGCTATGACAATGCAAACTTCAATACAGGTGCAAAATAGTACAGGTGCTTCTCACGAAATTAGAATATCATCAAAAAGTTAATTTCATTTCTTCAATACACAAGGTGAAACTCATTGTCAGGAAAATGAGTTATTTCCTAATGCCCTAGGTACACATACAAAACTTCCTGCTGTGCCCCACCCCCATTTGGTTTGTGCATTGTTACACTGAGCTTCACGTGCAGGCACATGGCTGCGACCCCCTCTTTCTTTTCTCTCTGTGAAATCCTGCTCCCTCTCCCCCTCCCTCTCTCTTCTGTGGAATGTCCACTGTCCCTTCCCTTCAGGTAAACAAGCTTTGTGTAATGTGAGAGCATGGTCTGCCAGCTCTAGCAAGGAATGTAGATTCCCGCCAAGACTCCCTTTTTCTATTCCAGGTCGAATGTAATAACCCACATCTTGATCTTGGAGACAGGAAAAAGATATTTCAAGAATCAGTATAACTAGGGCTACACACGGCAACGTTTTTCAGCCGGTACGCCCTTCAGAAACCTGGAAACAGTTTCTGCCCCCCAGCAACACGTACACATGTCATATTTGGTCTCAAAAGAATGGTCATGTCGCAGGGGATACTGTAGTGCCCCTGTCGTCACCCTGGGAGGCCCCCAGACAAAGATATGGAAAGATAGGAGTATTAATAACTTTTCAAAAGAGGCGAACGTCCTCTAACACAGCCCACCAAGTGAAGTCAGCAAGGGAGGCGTCCCCTGGTTTTGGGCAAAAGCATAAAGCTGAGATGCTCAATTGGGGAGGTGTCAGATGCCAAGAGAGCCAGCTAAGATGCTGTGCTGGTGAACCATTTCCTTGAGAAGGCCCTCCTCCCCTTTATCGACACGTCATGCCTATGACATGAATCATAGAATCATAGAATTGTAGAGTTGGAAGGGACCTCCTGGGCCATCTGGTCCAACCCCCTGCTCAAAGCAGGATTTGCTAAATCATCCCAGACAGATGTCTGTCCAGCCTCTGTTTGAAGACTTCTATTGAAGAACTCACCACCTCTTGTGGCAGCCTGTTCCACTCATTGATCACTCTAACTGTCAAAAAGGTTTTTATAATATCTAATCTGTGTCTCCTCCCATTCAGTTTCATCCCATTGCTTCTAGTCTTTTCTTGTGTAAATGAGAATAAAGATGATCCTTCTACAATGTGACAGCCCTTGAGAAATTTGTAGACAGCTATTAAGTCTCCTCTCAGTCTTCTCTTCTGCAAGCTAAACATTCCCAAATCCTGTAACCTTTCCTCATAAGACAGGGTTTGCAGACCGGTCACCATTCTGGTCACTCTTTTCTGAACTTGCTCCAGTTTGTTGATGTCTTTTTTAAAATGTAAACTGGACACAGTATTCCAGATGTGGTCTGACCAAAGAGGGGTAGAGGGCAATAATGACTTCACGTGATCTAGACTGTATGCTTCTGTTGATACATCCTAGAATTACATTTGCCTTATATTCAGTCTGTGATCTATTAGTATACCCAAGTCTTTTTCACATGTGCTGTTGCTTAGCCCTATTCCTCCCATTCTGTATATGCTTTTTTCATTTTTATTGCCCATATGTAGTACTTTGCATTTTTCCCTGTTAAAAACCATTCTGTTAGTTGCTGGCCACTGCTCCAGTTTAATTATATCCTTTTGAATCCGCTCTCTCTTTTCTTGTATTAGTTATCCCTCCTAGCTTTGTGTCATCAGCAAATTTAATCAGTTTACCCTCAATTCCTTCATCTAAATCGTTGATAAAGATATTGTACAATACAGGGCCAAGGACAGAGCCCTGTGGTACCCCACTTGAGACATTCTTCCAACTGGATGTGCAGCCATTTACGACCACTCTTTGGGTCCAATCACTAAGCCAGTTATGAATCCACCTAACAGTTGCCTTGTCCATTTCATACTTAGCCATTTTTTCAATAAGGATTGTGTGAGATACTTTGTCAAATGCTTTGCTGAAGTCAAGATATACTATATCTGCAGCATTTCCCTGATCCACCCAATCAGTGACTCTGTCATAGAAGGAAATTAAGTTAGTCTGACATGACTTATTAGTTACAAACCCATGCTGACTCTGTTTAATCACTTCATTCTTATCCAGGTACTTACATACATGTTGTTTAATGAGATAGAGTAAGTTTGTTATTTTAATCCCTTTTATTTGTAACTGTCTGTATATAGTGTATTTTTGTCATGATCCAGGATGGGGTTTTGCTTTGGCCCGTCCTGGTCAGACAGGGGGTTAATTGTTTCTGCCTCTCTCTGGCAGAGGGCGACTATTTAATGCTCACTGGACCTGGGTCCGGTGTCAGTTATACTCCTGCCCTCGGCTGAGTTAAGTGACCTCTTGTACACGTGTGCCTTGTGCCTGATAACTTGCTTGCTTGTTTGGTTGTGATCCGATTCTGTCCCTGTTACGAGTTCTGCCTGACCCTCTTGTACTGCGCTACCTCTCGTGTATGACCCTCTGCTTGTGACTCGACTGCTCTCTGCTTGTCCCTTTGGTACCGCACCGCCCTCTTGTGTATGACCTTTGGCTTCATCTGACCTCCCATCTGCTTGTCCCTCCTGTACCTCGTTCGCCCGTATTGTGTATGATCTCTGGTTTGCCCGACTCTGAGTGTTCTTCCATCTTAGCAAGCAGGATGCTAAGCCCTGCCCCCTTGTGGTCACATGACCGTAGGTCCCGTGCCCGCTTGCTAATACTTCAGCGTACAGGTCCTGTGTGTCTGTACTTTCCAGCTGTTACTGTCCCCGGGACCCCTACAGCATTGGTGAGTCCCTGCTCAGCGGAGGCTGCATGCCGGCGCTGTCAGGATCCTGACATTATAACTGACCATTACCATTTTTTTTTCTCTGCTCCCATTCACCTGTGTGTGTGATGGATCCTATGCACGCTCTTTCTGAGCAGGTTAAACACCTAACTCTGATGTCTCAGAAACTCCTTGGAGAACAACGAGTCCTGTCTCAGTCTCAGCAGCTGATCGCTGACACTGTGCAGGGGGTGTTTTCATCGGGGGCTCGGGATGTTACATTAATTTCCCCAGAGTCTCCGGTTAACTTGCCAGATACCTTTTCTGGAGATAAAAGGGAATTCAGAGTTTTCAAGGAGGGATGTAAGCTTTTTTTTTCTTTGAGACCACACTCGTCTGGGAGTGAAAGTCAGAGAGTGGGGGTCATTATATCTCTGTTAAGGGGGACTCCACAGGCTTGGGCTTTCTCCCTTCTGACCATGGCCCCTGAGCGTATGACTGTGGATGCATTTTTTGAGGCCCTGGGGCTTATTTATGATGAGCCTGATCGGATACGTATGGCTGAGGACATGGCGATGAGTGTGTGCCAGGGGAAACACTCAGCCGAGTGGTTTTGTTCAGAGTTCAGACGCTGGGCTGCTGAGGTCTGCTGGAATGATGCCGCCCTCCATGGTTTGTTCTGTAGAGTCCTGTCTGAACATCTGAAAGACGTCTTGGCTCTCCACCCTCCGCCTGACTCCCTGGAGGAGGCTATGACACAGGCCGTCCGAATGGATCGCAGGCTACGGGCGAGGGGAGTGATGCAGATTGAGACACCGCTATTCTCCCAACGAAGGGGAGCCAGTCCTACATTGGAGACCATCGACGTCAAAGAGAAAGAAAGAAGACAACGACTCGTGGGAAAATGCTGTTTTTTCTGTGGCAGTTCTAGACATTGGAAAAAGGATTGCCCCTCCTGTCCTCTGACCAACAAGCGACTGAGCCCGGGTGATTGTCGTGGAGGTCACCCAGGCTCTCAGGTACCCTTTTCTGCATTTTCAAAAATATTGTTGGAAGTGGAACTTTGTTGTGGGAGTGTCTCCACATTCACCTCTGCCTTCGTGGATTGCGGATCGTCATTAAACTTTATTGACTCTGACTTGGTATCCAGGTGTAAGTTAGGGACAGTTAGGTTGGAGACTCCTATTCACATTGTTGCCATTGACAAAACACCACTGGTTAAAAATGACGTTATGTTTCGTACAGAAGAGTTTCTCCTTAAAGTAAGTTCCTTGCACCAGGAGCATATTTCATGTTTTGTTATGGACAACCTGCCTGCGGGACTGGTGTTGGGGTTCCCCTGATTACAAGTGCATAATCCAGTGACTAATTGGGAATCTCGGGACATTGTTAAATGGGGTCCCTATTGTTCTGAGAAATGTCTTGTTACTGTGTCTGTGTCGTCCGTGGGTCTGGAAGGTATTCCGGAGTGCCTGAAAGACTATACAGATGTTTTCTCCGAAAATGATGCCGAGGTTTTACCGCCACACCGCCCATTTGATTGTGCCATTGACCTGGTTCCAGGTGCTAAATTGCCCAAAGCCCGCTTGTATAACCTTTCGGGTCCAGAACGGGCTGCAATGAAGGAATATATTTCCGAGAGTCTCCGTAAGGGACACATTCGTCCTTCTGTTTCTCCCGTGGCGGCGGGGTTCTTTTTTGTAAATAAAAAAGACGGTGGTTTACGCCCATGCCTCGATTTTCGTGAGTTAAATAAGATAACTGTGAGGAATACGTATCCCCTTCCACTTATTCCTGATTTATACAACCAATTGTCCAGAGCTAAGTGGTTTTCGAAACTAGATCTACGGGGAGCGTATAACCTTATCAGAGTCCGGGACGGAGATGAGTGGAAAACTGCTTTTCTCACTACTGAAGGGTTGTTTGAAAATTTGGTCATGCCTTTCGGTCTGACCAATGTGCCAGCAGTCTTCCAAAATTTCATAAACTACGTGTTCTCTGATTTTCTTGGACGTTTTATGGTGGTATATTTGTATGACATACTGATCTACTCTCCTGATAAACAGGCTCACATTGGTAATGTTCGGGCAGTTCTCCAAAGGCTCCAGGAGAACTGTCTCTTTGCTAAACTTGAAAAATGTCTATTTTGTGTTCAAGAACTGTCGTTTCTGGGGTTCATTGTGTCTGCAGAAGGGTATCACATGGATCCTAATAAGGTGCAGGCCATTGTCGAGTGGGTTCAACCTTGTGCTTTGAAGGCTCTGCAGCGTTTCCTAGGGTTCGCCAATTATTATCGTAAATTTATAAGGGGGTTCTCACAGGTGGTTAAACCCCTCACAGACATGACTCAAAATGGGGGTGATATCAAGAAGTGGTCAGCCGCAGGGGTAGCGGCGTTTCAGTTTTTGAAAAAATGTTTCATGTCTGCTCCGGTTCTTATTCAACCGGACCCGTCTGAACCATTTATTGTCGAGGTAGACGCCTCAGAGGTGGGGGTGGGGGCGGTATTGTCCCAGGGACCCGCCACTTTGACCAATTTGAGACCTTGCGCCTTTTTCTCGAAGAAATTCTCTCCTGCGGAGAGAAACTATGATGTTGGGAATCGAGAACTTCTGGCCGTAAAGTTGGCCTTTGAAGAATGGAGGCATTTTTTGGAGGGGGCTGTCCATCCTATAACTGTAATTATGGACCACAAAAACCTAGCTTACATTGAGTCAGCTAAAAGGTTGACTCCCAGGCAGGCTAGATGGTCACTTTTTTTTTCCCGATTCAACTTCTCGATCACTTTTCGGCCAGGATCCAAAAATGTCAGAGCGGATGCCTTGTCACGCACTGTAGATCCGGTGTCCCCCCCGGAACCTCCATCTTTCATTCTTCAGCCTGGGGTGGTGGTGGCAGGTGTTTCTAACATGTTGGAACCGGAGATTCGGGAAGCCCAGTCTCTGGCACCTCCGGCTAAGCTGGTGGAAAAACTTTTCGTGCCAGCTCATTTTCGTCTCAAGGTCCTCCGAGAGTTCTATGACTCTGGGTGGACATCCAGGGATCTCGGCTACCCGGAAGGCCATTGCTAGAGTATTCTGGTGGTCTTCTTTAGCCTCTGATATTGGGGAATATGTGTCTGCATGTGATGTTTGTGCCCGTGCAACTGCCAATTGATGATGAGGATCAAACCATACTCCTTCTTTCACCTTATCTTCTTCTTCACCTTCTTCCTATTATTCTTTTTTTTTACATTCTTCGTATTCTTCTTATTCAACTAATATTCTTCATATTCTACTTCTTCATCTCCTTCATCATATTCTTATTTGTGACTGTCATTCTTGTATTTGTTATCTATAAAAGTTTGAAGATTATACCTTCCGTTCTGCCTGTCACAAAAGATTTACAACAGGATTTGTCCGCGTTCAGTTTGGCCTGCAGAAGCAGGCATTTTCCAGGGGCACCACGAGGAAGAACGGACTCACCCCCATAAACTGCTTAGTCTTCTTCTGCTTATAATTTAGATAATATCATTTGCTCTGATTTTCAGTCTTATGCTTAATGTTCTTCTGCTTTTGGTTTTTCTGCTTCTTGGTCTTCTGTCTCTTGTTGTACTGCATCTTGGTGGTTGTCTTCATGTTCTTTGTCCTCTTGGTCATCTTCTTCAGGGTCATCTTTTTGGTCTTCTTTGGTGTGGTCTTCAGGGTCGTCGTCTTCAGGGTCGTCATCAGGGAGATCCAGAGTGAGAACCAAAAACCATTTCCACAAGCTCGAACTTGGAAAAGGTACAAGAAGGCTGAGTAACTGCTGAGAACCAGCTGACGGTACTGGAACCCGGATGGTTAGCAGAAGGAACAAGAGCAAATGGAACTAGCGAGGACCAGCTGATGGTGCTGGAACCCGGAGGGGCAGCATAAGGAACAAGAGCCAATGGCACAACCGTGGACCAGCTGACAGTGCTGGAACATGGTTACTAAGCAGGAGGTACCTGTGCTAGAAAGAACTACCAAGGACCAGCAGACGTTGCTGGAACTTGGATACCGAGAAGGAGGCACCTAGGCCAAAGGCACTGCAGAGAACCAGCTGTCGGTGCTGGAACCCGGATGGGTAGCAGAAGCTGCAAGAGCAAATGGAACTAACGAGGACCAGCTGATGGTGCTGGAACTCGGAGGGGCAGCAGAAGGAACAAGAGCCAATGGCACAACCGTGGACCAGCTGACGGTGCTGGAACACGGTTACTAAGCAGGAGGTACCTGTGCTAGAAAGCACTACCAAGGACCAGCAGATGTTGCTGGAACTCGGATACCGAGAAGGAGGCACCTCGGCCAAAGGCACTGCCGAGAACCAGCTGATGGTGCTGGAACCCGGATGGGTAGCAGAAGCTGCATTAGCAAATGGAACTAGCGAGGACCAGCTGACGGTGCTGGAACCCGGAAGGGCAGCAGAAGGAACAAGAGCCAATGGCACAACCATGGACCAGCTGACGGTGCTGGAACACGGTTACTAAGCAGGAGGTACCTGTGCTACAAAGCACTACCAAGGACCAGCAGACGTTGCTGGAACTCGGATACCGAGAAGGAGGCACCTCGGCCAAAGGCACTGCCGAGAACCAGCTGATGGTCCTGAAACCCGGATGGGTAGCAGAAGGTACCCATGATAAACAAAGTTGCAATGCCGCAAGCCGGCCGCACTTACCGAAACCCACAGTCCTAAAGGGAGTGCTTGTCCTATTGGCACTACGGAACCAGCCTTTATTACCAGAACCCGCAGCCTACATAGGAAGCACCTAAACTGCAGGCACCATAGGCTCGGCTAACCCGACCGCAACACGACAGGACAACGTATTGGTTGCAAAGTGACGTTGACACTACCCGGAAACAGCAGGCGTGCTGGACCCAGGCTGGGCAGGAGGGAGTACCCGTGCCAAAGACACTGCCGAGAACCAGTTGACAGTGCTGGAACCCGGAGGGGCAGCAGAAAGAACAAGAGCCAATGGCACAACCGTGGACCAGCTGACGGTGCTGGAACACGGTTACTAAGCAGGAGGTACCTGTGCTAGAAAGTACTACCAAGGACCAGCAGATGTTGCTGGAACTCGGATACCGAGAAGGAGGCACCTCGGCCAAAGGCACTGCCGAGAACCAGCTGATGGTGCTGGAACCCGGATGGGTAGCAGAAGCTGCATTAGCAAATGGAACTAGCGAGGACCAGCTGACGGTGCTGGAACCCGGAAGGGCAGCAGAAGGAACAAGAGCCAATGGCACAACCATGGACCAGCTGACGGTGCTGGAACACGGTTACTAAGCAGGAGGTACCTGTGCTACAAAGCACTACCAAGGACCAGCAGACGTTGCTGGAACTCGGATACCGAGAAGGAGGCACCTCGGCCAAAGGCACTGCCGAGAACCAGCTGATGGTCCTGAAACCCGGATGGGTAGCAGAAGGTACCCATGATAAACAAAGTTGCAATGCCGCAAGCCGGCCGCACTTACCGAAACCCACAGTCCTAAAGGGAGTGCTTGTCCTATTGGCACTACGGAACCAGCCTTTATTACCAGAACCCGCAGCCTACATAGGAAGCACCTAAACTGCAGGCACCATAGGCTCGGCTAACCCGACCGCAACACGACAGGACAACGTATTGGTTGCAAAGTGACGTTGACACTACCCGGAAACAGCAGGCGTGCTGGACCCAGGCTGGGCAGGAGGGAGTACCCGTGCCAAAGACACTGCCGAGAACCAGTTGACAGTGCTGGAACCCGGAGGGGCAGCAGAAAGAACAAGAGCCAATGGCACAACCGTGGACCAGCTGACGGTGCTGGAACACGGTTACTAAGCAGGAGGTACCTGTGCTAGAAAGCACTACCAAGGACCAGCAGACGTTGCTGGAACTCGGATACCGAAAAGGAGGCACCTCGGCCAAAGGCACTGCCGAGAACCAGCTGACGGTGCTGGAACCCGGATGGGTAGCAGAAGCTGCAAGAGCAAATGGAACTAGCGAGGACCAGCTGATGGTGCTGGAACCCAGAAGGGCAGCAGAAGGAACAAGAGCCAATGGCACAACAATGGACCAGCTGACGGTGCTGGAACACGGTTACTAAGCAGGAGGTACCTGTGCTACAAAGCACTACCAAGGACCAGCAGACGTTGCTGGAACTTGGATACCGAGAAGGAGGCACCTAGGCCAAAGGCACTGTGGAGAACCAGCTGTCGGTGCTGGAACCCGGATGGGTAGCAGAAGCTGCAAGAGCAAATGGAACTAACGAGGACCAGCTGATGGTGCTGGAACCCGGAGGGGCAGCAGAAGGAACAAGAGCCAATGGCACAACCGTGGACCAGCTGACGGTGCTGGAACACGGTTACTAAGCAGGAGGTACCTGTGCTAGAAAGCACTACCAAGGATCAGCAGACGCTGCTGGAACTCGGATACCGAGAAGGAGGCACCTCGGCCAAAGGCACTGCCGAGAACCAGCTGATGGTGCTGGAACCCGGATGGGTAGCAGAAGCTGCAAGAGCAAATGGAACAAGCGAGGACCAGCTGACGGTGCTGGAACCCGGAAGGGCAGCAGAAGGAACAAGAGCCAATGGCACAACCATGGACCAGCTGACGGTGCTGGAACACGGTTACTAAGCAGGAGGTACCTGTGCTACAAAGCACTACCAAGGACCAGCAGACGTTGCTGGAACTCGGATGCCGAGAAGGAGGCACCTCGGCCAAAGGCACTGCCGAGAACCAGCTGATGGTGCTGAAACCCGGATGGGTAGCAGAAGGTACCCATGATAAACAAAGTTGCAATGCCGCAAGCCGGCCGCACTTACCGAAACCCACAGTCCTACAGGGAGTGCTTGTCCTATTGGCACTACGGAACCAGCCTTTATTACCAGAACCCGCAGCCTACATAGGAAGCACGTAAACTGCAGGCACCATAGGCTCGGCTAACCCGACCGCAACACGACAGGACAACGTATTGGTTGCAAAGTGACGTTGACACTACCCGGAAACAGCAGGCGTGCTGGACCCAGGCTGGGCAGGAGGGAGTACCCGTGCCAAAGACACTGCCGAGAACCAGCTGACAGTGCTGGAACCCGGAGGGGCAGCAGAAAGAACAAGAGCCAATGGCACAACCGTGGACCAGCTGACGGTGCTGGAACACGGTTACTAAGCAGGAGGTACCTGTGCTAGAAAGCACTACCAAGGACCAGCAGACGTTGCTGGAACTCGGATACCGAGAAGGAGGCACCTCGGCCAAAGGCACTGCCGAGAACCAGCTGACGGTGCTGGAACCCGGATGGGTAGCAGATGCTGCAAGAGCAAATGGAACTAGCGAGGAACAGCTGACGGTGCTGCAACCCGGAAGGGCAGCAGAAGGAACCAGAGCCAATGGCACAATCATGTACCAGATGACGGTGCTGGAACACGGTTACTAAGCAGGAGGTTACTGTGCTACAAAGCACTACCAAGGACCAGCAGACGTTGCTGGAACTCGGATACCGAGAAGGAGGCTCCTCGGCCAAAGGGACTGCCGAGAACCAGCTGATGGTGCTGGAACCCGGATGGGTTGCAGAAGGTACCCATGATAAACAAAGTTGCAATGCCGCAAGCCGGCCGCACTTACCGAAACCCACAGTCCTACAGGGAGTGCTTGTCCTATTGGCACTACGGAACCAGCCTTTATTACCAGAACCCGCAGCCCACATAGGAAGCACCTAAACTGCAGGCACCATAGGCTTGGTAACCCGACCGCAACACGACAGGACAACGTATTGGTGGCAAAGTGACGTTGACACTACCCGGAAACAGCAGGCGTGCTGGACCCAGGCTGGGCAGGAGGGAGTACCCGTGCCAAAGACACTGCCAAGAACCAGCTGACAGTGCTGGAACCCGGAGGGGCAGCAGAAGGAACAAGAGCCAATGGCACAACCGTGGACCAGCTGACGGTGCTGGAACACGGTTACTAAGCAGGAGGCACCTGTGCTAGAAAGCACTACCAAGGACCAGCAGACGTTGCTGGAACTCGGATACCGAAAAGGAGGCACCTCGGCCAAAGGCACTGCCGAGAACCAGCTGACGGTGCTGGAACCCGGATGGGTAGCAGAAGCTGCAAGAGCAAATGGAACTAGCGAGGACCAGCTGACGGTGCTCGAACCCAGAAGGGCAGCAGAAGGAACAAGAGCCAATGGCACAACAATGGACCAGCTGACGGTGCTGGAACACGGTTACTAAGCAGGAGGTACCTGTGCTACAAAGCACTACCAAGGACCAGCAGACGTTGCTGGAACTCGGATACCGAGAAGGAGGCACCTCGGCCAAAGGCACTGCCGAGAACCAGCTGATGGTGCTGGAACCCGGATGGGTAGCAGAAGGTAACCATGATAAACAAAGTTGCAATGCCGCAAGCCGGCCGCACTTACCGAAACCCACAGTCCTAAAGGGAGTGCTTGTCCTATTGGCACTACGGAACCAGCCTTTATTACCAGAACCCGCAGCCCACATAGGAAGCACCTAAACTGCAGGCACCATAGGCTCGGCTAACCCGACCGCAACACGACAGGACAACGTATTGGTGGCAAAGTGACGTTGACACTACCTGGAAACAGCAGGCGTGCTGGACCCAGGCTGGGCAGGAGGGAGTACCCGTGCCAAAGACACTGCCGAGAACCAGCTGACAGTGCTGGAACCCGGAGGGGCAGCAGAAGGAACAAGAGCCAATGGCACAACCGTGGACCAGCTGACGGTGCTGGAACACGGTTACTAAGCAGGAGGTACCTGTGCTACAAAGCACTACCAAGGACCAGCAGACATTGCTGCAACTCGGATACCGAGAAGGAGGCACCTCGGCCAAAGGCACTGCCGAGAACCAGCTGGCGGTGCTGGAACCCGAATGGGTAGCAGAAGCTGCAAGAGCAAATGGAACTAGCGAGGACCAGCTGATGGTGCTGGAACCCGGAGGGGCAGCAGAAAGAACAAGAGCCAATGGCACAACCGTGGACCAGCTGAAGGTGCTGGAACACGGTTACTAAGCAGGAGGTACCTGTGCTACAAAGCACTAGCAAGGACCAGCAGACGTTGCTGGAACTCGGATACCGAGAAGGAGGCACCTCGGCCAAAGGCACTGCCAAGAACCAGCTGACGGTGCTGGAATCTGGATGGGTAGCAGAAGCTGCAAGAGCAAATGGAACTAGCGAGGACCAGCTGACGGTGCTGGAACCCAGAGTGTCAGCAGAAGGAACACGAGCCAATGGCACAACCGTGGACCAGCTGACGGTGCTGGAACAAGGTTACTAAGCAGGAGGTACCTGTGCTAGAAAGCACTACCAAGGACCAGCAGACGTTGCTGGAACTCGGATACCGAGAAGGAGGCACCTCGGCCAAAGGCACTGCCGAGAACCAGCTGACGGTGCTGGAACCCGGATGGGTAGCAGAAGCTGCAAGAGCAAATGGAACTAGCGAGGACCAGCTGACGGTGCTGGAACCCGGAATGGCAGCAGAAGGAACAAGAGCCAATGGCACAACAATGGACCAGCTGATGGTGCTGGAACATGGTTACTAAGCAGGAGGTACCTGTGCTACAAAGCACTAGCAAGGACCAGCAGACGTTGCTGGAACTCGGATACCGAGAAGGAGGCACCTCGGCCAAAGGCACTGCCAAGAACCAGCTGACGGTGCTGGAATCCGGATGGGTAGCAGAAGCTGCAAGAGCAAATGGAACTAGTGAGGACCAGCTGACAGTGCTGGAACCCAGAGTGTCAGCAGAAGGAACAAGAGCCAATGGCACAACCATGGACCAGCTGACGGTGCTGGAACACGGTTACTAAGCAGGAGGTACCTGTGCCAGAAAGCACTACCAAGAACCAGCAGACATTGCTGGAACTCGGATACCGAGAAGGAGGCACCTCGACCAAAGGCACTGCCGAGAACCAGCTGACGGTGCTGGAACCCGGATGGGTAGCAGAAGCTGCAAGAGCAAATGGAACTAGCGAGGACCAGCTGACGGTGCTGGAACCCGGAAGGGCAGCAGAAAGAACAAGAGCCAATGGCACAACTGTGGACAAGCTGACGGTTCTGGAACACGGTTACTAAGCAGGAGGTACCTGTGCTACAAAGCACTACCAAGGACCAGCAGACGTTGCTGGAACTTGGATACCGAGAAGGAGGCACCTCGGCCAAAGGCACTGCCGAGAACCAGCTGACAGTGCTGGAACCCGGATGGGTAGCAGAAGCTGCAAGAGCAAATGGAACTATCGAGGACCAGCTGATGGTGCTGGGACCCGGAGGGGCAGCAGAAGGAACAAGAGTCAATGGCACAACCGTGGACCAGCTGACGGTGCTGGAACACGGTTACTAAGCAGGAGGTACCTGTGCTACAAAACACTACCAAGGACCAGCAGACGTTGCTGGAACTTGGATACCAGGAAGGAGGCACCTCGGCCAAAGGCACTGCTGAGAACCTGACGGTGCTGGAACCTGGATGGGTAGCAGAAGCTACAAGAGTCAATGGAACTACCGAGAACCAGCTGACGGTGCTGGAACCCAGAGTGTCAGCAGAAGGAACAAGAGCCAATGGCACAACCGTGGACCAGCTGACGGTGCTGGAACACGGTTACTAAGCAGGAGGTACCTGTGCTAGAAAGCACTACCAAGGACCAGCAGACGTTGCTGGAACTTGGATACCGAGAAGGAGGCACCTCGGCCAAAGGCACTGCCGAGAACCAGCTTAAGGTTGCTGGAACCCAGATGGGTAGCAGAAGGTACCCATGATAAACAAAGTTGCAAGGCCGCGAGCCGGCCACAGTTACCGAAACCCACAGTCCTACAGGAGGTATTTGTCCTATTGGCACTACGGAACCAGCCTCTATTACCAGAACCCGCAGCCCACATAGACAGCACCTAAACTGCAGGCACCATAGGCTCGGCTAACCCGACCGCAACAGGACAACGTATAGGTGGCAAAGTGACGTTGACACTGCCCGGAAACAGCAGGCGTGCTGGACCCAGGATGGGCAGGAGGGAGTACCCATGCCAAAGACACTTCTGAGCAGCAACTGACGATGTTGGAGCCCAGGGTCCATCAGGGTGTAGGCTGAGGCCTAATTTCATCAAGTTTTATATCTGTTGTAGATTGCTGCTCATTTCAAACGTGCTCCAACTACTAGTTGTGGGAATGTGGACAGAGCAGGAGACATTGCCGGACACACATCATGGGTTCAGCTGACGTTACTGAACCCCAGTAACACAGGAACAAGTGTTGATTGTGCAGACGCCACTTCTGAGCAGCAACTGGTGGGGTTGGAGGCCAGGGGAAATACTAGAGACAGAGTGGAGCCAGAGGCCTAGTTGGAGCAAGTTTGAAATCAGTAGTAGTGTGAATGTGGAGGCAGCAGAAGACATTGCCGTCCACACAGCAGGGGAGCAGCTGGCATTACTGAACCCCACTAACACAGGAGCTAGTGTTTTTCTCTGTGCAGACGGCACTTCTGAGCAACAACTGGCTGTGTTGAAGCCCAGGGATTACAGTTCAGGTGGTAGAAACATGAACACAACAGGAGACCTGGATACTGTTGCCAACCAATTATTTATTCTGGAAGAGGACTGGCAAATTCTGGCGAGATCCAGGCCTTGTTCATTTTCAGAAAAGTAAGCCGGTCAACATTATCGGAGGATAGTCGCGTGCGACGGTCTGTTAGTACACCACCTGCGGCACTAAAGACGCGTTCCGATAATACACTGGCAGCAGGGCAAGCCAGCACCTCCAATGCCTACTGGCTAAGCTCTGGCCATGTATCCAGCTTAGAGACCCAAAACTTGAAGGGGAAAGAGCCGTCTGGGAGTACACTGACAGGGCAAGGCATGTAGTCTGTCACAATCTGACGGAAACATTGCCTCCTACTCACTGGAGCCGTCTGTGATGGTGTAGACATTTGTGGCGGGCACACAAAACTTTGCCACATTTGGGCCATACTGGTCTTGCCTTGTGCTGAGGCGCTGCCAATGCTCCCTCTTCGTGCAGAGCTTCCTCCACTGCCTCAGCACACAGAGCTGCTTTGTAAAGCACTAGCAGCACTGCTCTCGGGTGGAATGGAGAACAAGATGGACTGCACCAGTGTGTCTTGGTACTCCCGCATTTTACATTCCCGGTTCAACGGTGTTATGAGGCTTTGTAAGTTGTCCCGGTAGCGAGGATCTAGGAGGGTGTACACCCAATAATCAGCCGTGTTGAGAATGTGGGCGATGCGGCGGTTGTTTCTCAGGCACTGCAGCATAAAATCAACCACGTGCTGCAGACTCCCAACTGCCCAAGAAACGCTGTCCCCTGCTTGAGGCATTATCTCTGCCTGCTCAGCATCACCCCACCCTCGCTGTACATACTGACTAGAGCATTGTGTACCTCCCTCCTCTGGAGAGATGTCTTCCTCCTCCATTGACTCCTCCTCATCCTCCTCACAAAGTGTCCCCTGCCTAGGCCTTTGTGATGAACCACGTAGCGCAGACTGTCCAGAAGCAGATGGCATTTGTGACTCCTCATCCCCCACCTCTTCCAAAACCTCCTCCTTTAGTGCTTGCAGTATTTTTTGAAGCAGGCAGATAAGGGGGACAGTCATGCTGACTAGTGCATCATCTGCACTCGCCATCCGCGTGGAATCATCGAAGGCACGCAAAATGAGGCAGATGTCCTTCATAGAGGCTTCAGTGGTGCTGAAGTGTGACCGGCGCACAGTGCGACTTGTTTGCGCCTGATGCAGCTGGTACTCCATTACTGCTGCCTCCTGCTCACACAACCGCTCCAACATACGTAACGTTGAATTCCACCTGGTGGGTAGGTCACATATGATGCGATGTTCCGGAAGGCGTAATCGGTGCTGCAGAGCTGCAATACACGATCTTGCCATGCTGGAACGCCGCAAGTGAGCGCACTCTATGCGGACCTTGTGCAGCAGTGCATCAGGATTCGGATAGTCCCTCAGAAAGCTCTGCACGACCAAGTTGAGCACATTTGTCACTCATGTGATGTGAGTGAGGTTGCCTAGGCCCAGAGCTGCCACCAGATTTCGGCCATTGTCACACACTACCAAGCCTGGCTGGAAATTCGCTGGCAGAAACCACACGTCGTTCTCCTGCTTGATGGCATTCCTGCGCTGTGTGGCTTCGATTCCCCAAAGAAATTAATTTGAGTATGGCCTGTTGACGTTTGGCCACGGTTGTGCTCATATCGGTCGTAACAGGCTCCTGCAACGCTGATTCTGAGGAACTGGAGTATGAGGAGGAGTCAATGTGTACAGACTGGATTCCTGCAATCCTTGGAGTTGGCAGGACAGGTACAGTGAAGATCTGTACCCGGCTCCACAACATTGACCCAATGGGCTGTGAGGGAAAGGTATCGTCCCTGTCCATGGTTACTGGTCCACGCATCGGTGGTCAGGTGGACCTTGCTACTGATGGCGTTTAGTAGCGCATGTTTAATTTTTCCCTCCACATGCTTTTGCAGGGCAAGGACGGCTTGCCTGCTGAAATAAAAGCGGCTGGGCACGGTGTATTGTGGGGCTGCCAATGCCATGAAGTTCCGGAAGGTGTCAGTCTCCATCAGCCTGTATGAGAGCATTTCAAGGGCCAGTAATTTGGCAATGTCAGCATTCAGAGCCTGTGCTCGGGGATGGTTTGCCGAGTATGGCCGCCTTTTCTCCCATGCCTGTGCTACCGATGGCTGTAGAGTGGCCTGGGAGTGTGAGGATGAACGGGAACGTGGTGCTGTGGGTGGAATGTCACTGGGTCTCTGGACAACAGTGCCAGAGGATCTTCCATGGCGATCCTGTGAGGAAGCCGAACCAGCTGTGTGTGACCTGGAGGAAGAAGCTACAACACGAGCTGAAGAGGTGGTAGGTGGTGCTGTAGGTTGGCCTACGTCTTCAGTGTGTTTTTGTAACTCCACCACGTGCTTGGTCCGCACATGTTTCCACATATTTGTGGTATTGAGGTTGCTGACATTTTTCCCTCTTTTGACTTTCTGATGACACAGCTTGCATTTGACAAAGCAAATATCATCTGCAACTGTGTCTAAAAAGGACCACGCATTGCAAGTCTTGGGAGCGCCCGTTTTGGCTTTTGGAAGAGGAATGCTCCTAACGGGTGCCGAAGTAGAGGGTACAGGCAATCAATTCTGCCACCTCCCTCTCCCTCCTGTTTTGGCTGTTCGGGGAATCTCTTCCTCAGAGCTGCTCCCACCACCTTCCTGTTCCTCACGCCATGATGGGTCAAGGACCTCATCATCTACACTCCCCTCTACAAACACCTGCTTCTCCTGGGTAGTCTCGCCAGCACTGTATGCACCAGAAAGTGGCACCTGAGTCTTGTCATCATCTGATGCGTACTGAGGTGTGCTGACCATAGGCACTGGTCCACCCGCCTCTTCAGATTCAGAGGGACAAAGCAGTTGCGCATCACTGCATACTCCCTCTTCTTCACATTCTTGAATGCTGCTTGGCTGGCCCCCTCTTTCCAAGCCAACAGATTCAGAGAACAGAAGTAGAGACTGTGATGGCTCCTGTCCAGGGCTCTCTGACTGCCTGGGCAATTTGGCAGGTGGTGAAGAGACAGATGGTTGCTCTTCAGTGCTCTGGCCCTGAGAGGACGTGGAAGTCATTGAAGTCGATGCGTTAGCTGCCATCCATCCGACAACGGCTTCAATTTGTTCCTCCCGCAGCAGTGGGGTACGGCGAGGTCCTACAAAGCTGCGCATAAAGGACTGTTGCCTGGTAAAACTGGGGGATGCTGACTCACTGGTGCCCGCAGCAGGCACAGAATCCCCATGTCCACTCCCTGCAGAATCCCCACGTCCTCTCCCTGCTGAAACTCCACGTCCACGTGCCTTACTCCCTGCCTTCTTCATCTTGGTAGACTGATAAAGATAGGCAGAAAAGTACAAAGGGGGGGCTTAGTGTGCTTTTTCCTGAACAGCTGCTAACAGGTATAAGAAACACTAATTTTATAAAGTGTGTGGACTACACTTTAATAGGAACTAATGTGGCCTACACAACTGTCAAATGGAGTGTTTGGTGAACTTTATTTTGTTTGTTTTTTTCAAAAAAACAAAAAGGATGTGACCAAAGATTTGAAAGCGATAGTATCACAAACTTTTTGGAGCTATTACAATGCAGGAAGGTAACCTACAATGCAAAAGATGAGGCTCCAAAAAATAGGGTAATACTAATCTGGCTGCAGCTAAAGGGCACAAGCCAGAAAAAAGGCTCCTCTATCTACTCCTATATAGTGTTTGCAACCAACCAATGTAGATGGATACGGATGGATGCACACTAATAGGAGAATGAAAAATGAGCTGCAATAAAACAAAAATATGTATGAGGCAGTGACTCACGCTGAGCGGCCTACAACCAGACGTAGCTGTAGGACACACTACAGCGTGAGCTGCACTCGCACACAGAGACCTCTCAGACAGCCGTGAACAGTGCAGATAAGTGGGCACTAGCACTGAAAGGCTGCAGAAAGGCTCCGCTGTCTACTCCTATAGTGTTTGCAACCAACGTGTATGGATACGGATAGATGCACACTAATAGGAGAATGAAAAATGAGCTGCAATAAAAGAAAAATATGTGTGAGGCAGTGATGCACGCTGAGCGGCCTACAACCAGACGTAGTGCAGACACTCTACAGCGGGAGCTGCACTCACACACAGAGACCTCTCAGACAGCCGTGAACAGTGCAGAAAACTGGGCACTAGCACTGAAAGGCTGCAGAGAGGCTCCGCTGTCTACTCCTATAGTGTTTGCAACCAACCAATGTAGATGGATACGGATGGATGCACACTAATTGGAGAATGAAAAATTAGCAGCAAAAAAAGAAAAATATGTATGAGGCAGTGACACACGCTGAGCGGCCTACAACCAGGCGTGGCTGCAGGACGCACTACACAGTGTGAGCTGCACTCACACAGACCTTGCAGACAGCTGTGAAGACTGCTGCAAGGCAAAAGAAAGCTACAGTGGTTTATTATGTAGCCTGGGTAAAGCACAATATGATTTTGAAAATCGCTATCTCTAACTGTCCCTCAGAGTCTTGAACAGCAGACTGTCCCTAACTGAATTCACAGCAGAGTGAACCCAAAATGGTGGTGGCAGCGGCTTTTATAGTGCATCATGACATCATTTCAGCAGCCAATCACAGCCATGCCATTACTTAACATGCCTACATGCCTAACAGGAAGTGCCCACACTTCTGAGGATTGTCATTGGCTGAATCAAATCAAACTGGCTCATAGCATTATGGGAACTTCGGATTCCGGTATTCGATATGCTAAAAGTATCGGAACTCAGTATCGGAATTCCGATACCACGAATATCGGCCGATACCCGATACTTGCGGTATCGGAATGCTCAACCCTAGTCG
Source organism: Dendrobates tinctorius (assembly GCF_039654945.1). Classification (NCBI taxonomy): domain Eukaryota; kingdom Metazoa; phylum Chordata; class Amphibia; order Anura; family Dendrobatidae; genus Dendrobates; species Dendrobates tinctorius. The sequence continues at coordinate 9,379,008 of NW_027361696.1, read as the reverse complement.
TTGCTAAAGAAGCTGGCTGTTCACAGAGTGTTGTATCCAAGCATATTAATGTGACGTTGAGTGGAAGGAAAAAGTGTGGTAGAAAAAGGTGCACATTGTTAAGAAAAGGCCAGTCAAAAATTTGGGGGAGATTCACAATGAGTGGACTGCTGCTGGAGTCATTGCTTCAAGAGCCACCACACACAGACGTATCCAGGACATGGGCTACAAGTGTCGCATTCTTTGTGTCAAGCCACACATGACCAATAAACAATGCCAGAAGCATCTTACCTGAGCCAAGGAGAAAAAGAACTGGACTGTTGCTCAGTGGTTCAAGGTGTTGTTTGTAGATGAAAGTAAATTTTGCATTTACCGTAATTTGGAAATCAAGGTCTCAGAGTCTGGAGGAAGAGAAGAGTGGAGAGGCCACAATCCAAGCTGCTTGAGGTCTAGTGTGAAGTTTCCGCAATCAGTGATGGTGACACGGTTCCACTACTGAAGGTGTCTGGGCACTGTCGGACTGGGTTGCCAAGGGTCCACCAGTAACGTTGACTTTGGGTGGCCCTCTTTTCACCAGAATACAAATATTACGCTACCCTCATTCACAAATTTACCTATATATCTCTACATAATAATAAACTGGGCAATTTGGTTAATGAATGATGAGATGCTGCTTTATTCTGTACATAGTAAAACATGTGCATTATGACAAATACTGCCCATACAGTGGGGTTAGGGGGCCTAGATCTGCACAGGGGCCCACCAGGGGGATTCCCCTGTTCCCCTATGAGCCAGTCTAAGCCTGTTTCTGGGATGCAGCTACTGACAGCTCGGCCTTCCAATCTGGTACAAGGGCATGCTGAAGCTGTCAGTACTTTGATTGACAGCATGACCATCCAGTCTGGTTCAGGAGCATGCCCCCGTCCCTCTCTTCCTCCACATCTGCTGCTGCCTGGGGTGTGCGCACCACACACAGGTTTGCTGGCACTATGCGCGCACTCTGTTCTTCTCAAAATGGCTGCGTGCATGTCATCCTAAGTAGAGTTGAGCGAAACGGGTCGAAAAAATTCAAAAGTCGCCGACTTTTGGCAAAGTCGGGTTTCATGAAACGAAACCCGACCCTAGGATGAGGTCGGCCACGAGGTCGGCGACTTACGCGCCAAAGTCGCGTTTCAAAAGTTTGTTTTGCGCTCTTTTTCAGCCAATCAGGATCCACAGACACTGTGGGCAACGTGATGACCTAGGCACGGGTCACCACCATCTTTCAGAAGGGCATGCAAGTGATTGGCTTGCTTTGGTGGGCGTCACAGGGGGTATAAAAGGGCGTGCACGCCGACCGCCATCTTACTTCTGCCGATCTTAGTATAGGGAGAGGTTGCTGCTGATTCTGTAGAGAGAGCGTTAGGCAGGGAAGAAGACAAAAAAACTGCTTCTGCTGCTAGCGATTTGGCCTGCACAACACACAAGTCACTGTGTGTGCAGTGCAAGGGGAGGCTATATTGTGGTGTATCAGTGGTGTTGGTTGTTGGGCTGCCTTTTAAGGCTTCCTGACACGCTGGCATTGCTGTTTACCCACTGCTCCGCAAACTGCTTTTTTAAAAGCAATCCAATCTCCCTTATCCTCTAGTCACTTTTGTCACAGCTGTGCCATCGAGCCTGTCACATAGCGCTCAGATATCAGTGGGCCTCACACAATCCACAAGTGTCCAGTGTCCAAAAGTGTGCGCAGAGATTCAAAATCTCCATTATCCTCTCGTCACTTTGGTCACAGGCAGCTGTGCCATCGAGCGTGTCACATAGCGCTCAGATATCAGTGGGCCTCACACAATCCACAAGTGTCCAGTGTCCAAAAGTGTGCGCAGAGATTCAAAATCTCCATTATCCTCTCGTCACTTTGGTCACAGGCAGCTGTGCCATCGAGCGTGTCACATAGCGCTCAGATATCAGTGGGCCTCACACAATCCACAAGTGTCCAGTGTCCAAAAGTGTGCGCAGAGATTCAAAATCTCCATTATCCTCTCGTCACTTTGGTCACAGGTAGCTGTGCCATCGAGCGTGTCACATAGCGCTCAGATATCAGTGGGCCTCACACAATCCACAAGTGTCCAGTGTCCAAAAGTGTGCGCAGAGATTCAAAATCTCCATTATCCTCTCGTCACTTTGGTCACAGGCAGCTGTGCCATCGAGCGTGTCACATAGCGCTCAGATATCAGTGGGCCTCACACAATCCACAAGTGTCCAGTGTCCAAAAGTGTGCGCAGAGGTTCAAAATCTCCATTATCCTCTCGTCACTTTGGTCACAGGCAGCTGTGCCATCGAGCATGTCACATAGCGCTCAGATATCAGTGGGCCTCACACAATCCACAAGTGTCCAGTGTCCAAAAGTGTGCGCAGAGATTCAAAATCTCCATTATCCTCTCGTCACTTTGGTCACAGGCAGCTGTGCCATCGAGCCTGTCACATAGCGCTCAGATATCAGTGGGCCTCACACAATCCACAAGTGTCCAGTGTCCAAAAGTGTGCGCAGAGATTCAAAATCTCCATTATCCTCTCGTCACTTTGGTCACAGGCAGCTGTGCCATCGAGCCTGTCACATAGCGCTCAGATATCAGTGGGCCTCACACAATCCACAAGTGTCCAGTGTCCAAAAGTGTGCGCAGAGATTCAAAATCTCCATTATCCTCTCGTCACTTTGGTCACAGGCAGCTGTGCCATCGAGTCTGTCACATAGCGCTAAGATATCAGTCGGCCTCACACAATCCAAAAGTTTCCACTGACCACAAGTGTGTGCAGAAATTCTAAATCTCCCCTGTCCTATAGACACCTTGTACCTTGTTTTACATTACTATATAGTTTGTTGGATTTTGTCTACATTTCTACCAAAAATGAGGAAGGCTGGTGGAAGAGGCCGTGGAATTGGGCGGGGGTTGGCAGCTGGTAATGATGGTGTTGGTGGTGGATCTGATGGTAGTGGCAAGAGCATAATAGGACCGAATGCAGGAGGTGCTGACCCTGCGTCATCGTCTGGCTACATAAGGCCTCGAACGCTTAGTTTTCTAGGAGTTGGCAAACCGCTTTTAAAGGCAGAGCATCAGGAAAAAGTTTTGTCTTACATTGCTGACTCAGCCTCCAGCTCTATCGCCTCCTCTTCTTCAGTTGTAAAAAGTAAAAGCACTGAGTCGTCATTGGAGGCTCATGTTCATGAACCACACCTTTCCTTGTGTCCTTCACCCCAACCAAGATTGAAGGATGACGCAGGCCATACTACTGATTACTCCATGGAGCTGTTTTCACATACCATGCCTGGATTATCAAGTGAAATGGTGAATTACCCAGGCCAAGATGAATCTGACATGGAGTGCACTGATGCACAGCCGCTGATGGATGATTCTGCTGGTACATTCACTCAGAGCACTACATTGTCCTCGCAGTGTACAGAGCCAGATTTTGACCCTGATGAGACTCAGGTGCCCCTTCCCGCACACTATACCACCATACACGGTGACACAGAGAAAGGTGCACTTGACATAGAAGAGGAGGTGATGGATGACCCAGTTGTTGACCCAGATTGGCATCCATTGGGGGAAGAGGGTGCTGCTTCCAATAGCTCAGATGAGGAGCATCCACAGCAGACATCGACATCGCAACAGCTGTTATCTGGCAGGCCCGGAGCACTCCAAAGATAGGTTCCAAACATCAAAAGAGTTGCTGGACAGCTTGTCCAGAGGGTCAAAAGATCACAGCGTGCTAGGCCGCAAAATGTCTGCCAAAGTAGGAAGAGTGCAGTGTGGCACTTTTTTGAACAAAATCCTCATGATCAGGCCAAGGTTATCTGTAAGAAGTGCGCAAAGACCTTTAGCCGAGGGAAAAATCTGAAAAATTTGAATACCAGTTGCATGCTTAGACATTTAACCAGCATGCACTTGCAAGCGTGGACACAACACCAAACCTCAAGTGCCACATGTGCAACTGATCACAACGAAGGTAGTCAGCAACGCTACATTGTTTCCCCCACTGTAAGCCCACCGGTTAGCACAGCAGCAAATGTTGAGGTGTCGTTGCAAGACCACAGCAGTCAGGGAATCCCACTGTTATATCAACGAAAGACTGATTCTAGGCCATCAGAAAGAACACCAACTCCATCACCATCATCAACCCTCTCTCAGTCCGCCCTGTCCACCGCTACTTCCACCATATGCAGCTCTCAAGTCCAGCTCACCCTCCCAGACACTATGAGTAGGTCAAGAAAGTACTCAGTCTCTCATCCGCGTACACTGGGTTTGAACGCCCACATTGCCAAACTAATCTCATTTGAGATGATGCCCTTTCGGTTGGTGGAAAGCACAGCTTGCCGCGAACTCATGGCCTATGCAGTACCACGCTATGACCTAACCAGTCGCCACTTCTTCTCTCGCAAAGCCATCCCAGCCCTCCACCATCATGTGAAAGACCGCATTGTCCATGCACTCAAGCAGTCAGTGAGCGGAAAGGTGCACCTCACAACTGATGCATGGTCCAGTCGGCATGGCCAGGGCCGTTACGTGTCCATCACTGCGCACTGGGTTAATGTGGTGGATGCAGGGTCCACAGGGGACAGCGGTGGTGGGACAGTGCTGCCTAGCCCACGGTATAGGAAACAGTTGGCTGTAGGCGTTCGACCCTCCTCCTCCTCCTCCTCCAGAAGCGAAAGCTCGTCCACAGAGCGCAGTCGTACGAGCACTCCATCTGCAGCTGCCACTGTTGCACACGATGTGTCCCCCCTATCGAGCAGCTAGTGGAAAGCGTCAGCAGGCTGTGTTGCAGATGATGTGTTTGGGCGACAGACACACCGCCGAGGTGCTGGCCGAGTACTTGAAGCGACAAACTGAGTCATGGCTGGGCAGTGTACATCTTGAGGCAGGCAAGGTAGTTAGTGATAACGGCCGTAATTTTGTGGCAGCCATAGCCCTTTCAAAACTCAGCCACATACCTTGCTTGGCTCACACCTTGAACCTGGTGGTGCAGTGCTTCCTCAAAAATTATCCGGAGTTAACAGCCCTGCTCCAGAAGGTGTGAAGACTGTGCGTGCACATCCGCCGGTCGCCTGTACACTCCGTTCGTATGCAGAAGCTGCAGCGATTGCTCCACCTTCCCAACCACCGCCTCATTATCGACATTGCAACAAGGTGGAACTCCACCCTGCACATGGTGGAGCGGCTGTGCGAGCAGAGGCAGGCCATAATGCATTTGTGGGAGGATACACGGCCAGGCACTTTGAGAGCAGACATGGAGTTGACAGGCGTGCAGTGGTCGAAGCTGAAAGACCTTTGTAAAGTCCTTCAGTGTTTTGAGGAATGCACACGGCTGGTAAGCGCAGATGACGCCATCCTAAGCATGAGCATCCCACTTATGCGTCTGCTCATGCAAACTTTGACGCACCTTAAGGAGCAGGCGTCTGCAGCCAATGTTGATGAGGAGGAAGAGGAGGAGGGAATCCTTGATGACATTCAGCCATTGTCTGCTCAGGGACCTCTCCTGGACGAGGTGGAGGAAGAAGAGGAGGAGGAGGAGGATGATGGGGATGATTACTTAGGGGAGGAGGATGCATCTCGTGGGGCAAGTGAAAATGTTGGCGTGGCAAGGTCTGGTACAGGGTTTGTGCGTGACTGGAGGGATGTGGATTTGCCAGAAAGTGCTCCTCCACCCAGCACTCGCAGTGCATCATTGACACCGGGAACATTGGCCCACATGTCAGATTATGCCTTGCGGATCCTAAAAAGGGACCCCCGCATTGCCAAAATGATGAACGATGACGACTACTGGTTGGCCAGCATCCTGGATCCACGCTATAAAGGCAAATTACAAAACATCATGCCACAGGAGAACCTTGACCTAATATTGGCTAATAAACAAGCAACTCTGGTAAATCGGTTGCTTGAGGCATTCCCAGCACACAGCAGCGGTGATGGTTCTCACACGAGCCGTACGGGCCGGGGGCAGCTTGGCAGAGGTGTTCGTGGTGCACACAGCAGAAGTGGCGTTGGAGACAGGGGTTTCATGACAATGTTGTGGACTGATTTTTCAAACACCGCTCACACAACTGGTAATACTGCATCGATGGAAAGTGACAGGAGACAGCAGTTGTCAACTATGGTTACAAACTACTTTTCCTCCCATATCGATGTTCTCCCACACAGGTCATTCCCCTTTGACTATTGGGCCGCTAAACTGGACACCTGGCCTGAATTGGCCCAATATGCCTTACAGGAGCTCGCTTGCCCAGCTGCAAGTGTGCTATCGGAAAGAGTCTTCAGTGCAGCTGGATCAATCCTGACAGAAAAAAGGACCCGTCTGTCAACCCAAAATGTGGATGATCTAACCTTCATTAAAATGAACCACACATGGGTTTTCAAGGATTTTGTCCCACCTTCCCCTGATGACACATTGGGTGACAGAAAAATGGCTTGCTTTGGTCCACCTTTTCCTGGTACTTCACCTATTTCGCCTTTTGCATCAGCTGAATGTCTAACATCAACATATGCCACTTTCTAAAACTCCCTAACTGTGCTGCCTCCCCCCCATGGCCAGGGTCACCACCTACCGCACGACACCGTGCGAGTGCCGTTGCCCTGGACAGGTGGGTAGGCCGACTCTTGGGCGCGGGCACTGGCACAGGGTCCCTCATAGTGCAATCAAGTGTCTCTGACGGTGGTGGTGCACACCCGCCGTCAGACACACCGCTGTACTATGAGGGGCCCAGTGCCAGTACCGACGCCCACGAGTGGGCCCCCCTTGCTTGGGCAGGGCCCCAGCATTTGCAATCTTTACCTCTCCCTGCTCCTCCGCTGTGTAATCTGGGCCGTCAAATCCATACTGTGCCTGACACCATCTGAGCCTGCCTCCTGAGACATATATTTTGAATGTGTACGCTATCCATACATGTTATCCGGGGATACGGTACCCTTTCTAACCTTTGTGCAATCACGTGCAATCCATACTGGGCCTAACACCGTCTGAGCCTGCCTCATGCTGTATAGACATATATTTTGAATGTGTACGCTATCCATACATGTTATCCGGGGATACGGTACCCTTTCTAACCTTTGTGCAATCACGTGCAATCCATACTGGGCCTAACACCGTCTGAGCCTGCCTCATGCTGTATAGACATATATTTTGAATGTGTACGCTATCCATACATGTTATCCAGGGATACGGTACCCTTTCTAACCTTTGTGCAATCACGTGCAATCCATACTGGGCCTGTCACCGTCTGAGCCTGCCTCCTGAGACATATATTTTGAATGTGTACGCTATCCATACATGTTATCCAGGGATACGGTACCCTTTCTAACCTTTGTGCAATCACGTGCAATCCATACTGGGCGTGAGAACGGCTGGCGAGCTGTTAAGCAAGCTACAGCACCTGTCCAGACAAGTACAGGGATTCCCTAGCGAGGAGACTTATTTGATTGTTTTCAATGTTGGGACAGCAATTTTTGGGGAGCACTATACTCTGGAGAATGATAGATGGGGCCCACCATACACTGGAACATTCCAAAGGTGGACATCAGACACTGGAGCAGCATTTACAGGGCCCATTATACACTAGAGCATTAGAAATGGGGCCCATTATGTTTGGAGCATTATTTGGGCCCATAAGACAGTGGAGCTTCATCCATGGGGACCAACATATACTGTAGCATTATGTGGAGCTCATCATATACTGTTTCAAACATTATATGGGACCAATGATTCTGTATGGAGAAATAGATGGGCCTCTTCATGAGATGTAAAAAGTGAGGTATTTTTCATTGTACTATACCGCTATTTATCTGCCGTATCAGAGCATGATGAGTTGTGGTATGTGTTAAAGGGGCGCTCTTTCGCCCAGGGCACATGAAAACCTGCAGCCAGCCCTCCCCCCCCCCACAACTTTAGCCAAATAACCCCCATTTTTCAGTGCGTAACTTGTATTATGAAGTTAATTAAGGTTGACAAGCTTAAGTAAGAAGTATTGATGCTTTTGGCATTCAAATGGGCACTGTAGGTGTGTTTCCTGTCCTCCTCTCACTGCCGACTTTTATTCCCCATTGACTTACATTGGGTTTCGTGTTTCGGGACGACCCCGACTTTTCCCTATAATCGGACGATCTTGCTCGACCCGACTTTTGGAAAAGTCGGGTTTCACAAAACGAAACGCGACCCTAAAAAACCAAAAGTCGCTCAACTCTAATCCTAAGGTGTCTCCAGCCAGTACCTGGGTAACACCTTCTACTTTAGGCACCTCCTCCATGATGGAGATACCTAAGCAATGTTGTTCATTAGCCTTGCAAGCTTGCTAGTTGTCAGGATCCCCTGGTCCGACTGTTGGTCTATCTACCCTGTACCTGTCTGCTCGTACCTGTCTGTGCTCTTCTGTTTAACAGCTGATCCAGTCTACACTCAGTGCTGATTGCAGCTGCCAGTGCTCACCTGTCTATAGCCGGTCCAGCCCACACCTGCCAGAGCTCATCTGTCTAAAAGTCAGTCCAGTCCACACCTGCCAGTGCTCATCGGTATTACAGTCAGTCCTGTCAGCACTTGCCAATGCTCATCTGTCTAACAGCTCGTCCAGTTTGCACCTGCCAGTGCTCACCTGTGTATAGTTGGTCCAGTCTGCACCTGCCAGAACTCATCTATTTAACAGTTGATCCAGTCTGCACCTGCCAGTGCTCATCTGTATTATAGTCGATCCAGTCTGCACCTGCCAGTGAACATCTGTCAAACAGCCAGTCCAGTCTGCACCTGCCAGTGCTCACCTGTCTACAGCTGGTCCAGCCTACACCTGCCAGAGCTCATCTGTCTAAAAGCCGGTCCAGTCCACACATGCCAGTGCTAATCTGTATTACAGTCAGTCCCGTCTGCACTTGCCAATGCTCATCTGTCAAACAGCTGGTCCATCTGTATTATAGTCTATCCGGTCTGCACCTGCCAGTGAACATCTGTCAAACAGCCAGTCCAGTCTGCACCTGCCAGGACTCACCTGTCTACAGCCAGTCCAGCCCGCACCTGTCAGAGCTCATCTGTCTAACAGACGGTCCAGTTTGCGCTCATCGGTGTTTATCGCACATATCAGTGCTCACCTGTCTACAGCCTAGCTAGTCTGCACCTGCCTGTGCTTTTTTGTATTACAGCCGGTCCAGTCCGCACCTGCCAGAGCTTATCTGCGTACAGCTGGTCCAGCCCGCACATGCCAGAACTCATCTGTCTAACAGCTGGTCCAGCAATATAGAATTAATCTTCAGCTCACCTGGTCCAGCCTGCCCAGTCCTCCTTTCCATGATCTCGGTGCACGGAATGAATCCATCCCCATCTGGGAGAAAATTCTTGGTGAAAAAAAAACTTTTGTAGTTCCAGCACACGATATAGGAAAATTAAAAAAAGCTTTTATTTAGTCCATCATTAAAAATTACAATACCAAATGTAATAAAAGCATGTGTAGGCTTACACGTTTCGGATCATATTTGACCCTTAATCATAGCATAAAATACTGGATAAATGTAGCACTTATCAAGGAAAAGCAACCAAAGAAGGCTGCCTTGGGTAACACCCACCAGAATCAGCTGTAATACCAGCATCACTAATTCAAGGTTAGCAATAGTACCTCACTGGATTAACTCTATGATGCATCCATCTTATACAAACATATTACAATGTGAATTCTCACTTAGTGATAATCTAATGGTTTAGTCACTTTTTAACCAAATTTTTATATATATAAATTCATCAGGAAGGGATGGGATTACAGGCGCACACTACCGCACCCAGCGAAAAAAAAAAAAATTAAAAAAAAAAATTAAATAAAAAAACCTAGGTTTTTTTATTAATTTTTTTTTAAGTTTTTTTTTTTTTTCGCTGGGTGCGGTAGTGTGCCTACACATGCTTTTATTACATTTGGTATTGTAATTTTTAATGATGGACTAAATAAAGGCTTTTTTTAATTTTCCTATATCGTGTGCTGGAACTACAAAAGTTTTTTTTTTAACAGCTGGTCCAGTCTGCACTTGCCATGGCCGTAGTCGTGGTTGGCAAAGATTGATCAATCACGCCCTGGCCTCCCGCCACATGCATACAATGTCCCCTTTGCTGCATACCTCTCGTTCCATTTTCAGATCCATCTGGATCCTTTCTGATATGCTGAGGTTTGCTTCCCATTGGAATCACGCAAAGAAGGACGGAGTCCAGTTCCAACTTAACATAAACAACTTTACTTGGTTCCATTATCAGTACGTCCGGACCGGTCACAGTTACATCACAGTGATCATCACATAGTACACTCTTTGCCTTCCTGTGCTTTCCCTCACTTCTTCCAGAATGCTCCAGGGTTGTACCAACTCGTCCGGCACCGCAGAGTTCCATCTGGTCAGCCCAACTATCCTCAGGCGTTCCCCTGTCCATTTTGCCCCAGACAAAAGGGCATCAGCCCACATATTTAGCTGCCACTTGTTGGAGCTGCGCTGCATTTGTGGCGCCCCTGAGGCTCAGTCGCCACAGAGGTACAGCACCTTCTCCTAAGGTGTAGTGCCCCACCAACTAGGTAAGTTGGGAACTCCTTTCCACACTCCAACACCTGCATCCCACACACAAGATAGTTCAGCACTGACCACATTGCGGCTCCATGTTTAGAGGGTAGCAGAGCACGTTTCGTGAGTCCTTGCTTCGTAACACGAGATGTACTGGGAGGTGGGTGGAGTTGAGATATATAAAAGGTTGTGAAGGTTTAGAATTACAGATCAGTCTGGAGGTCAGTCAGTCAGGAGAGTCTGAGGACGGATCCCTGGAAGAAGGGATAGAGGAAGGAGTGCTGCAGCTGCCTTAGTGACCTGAGCCAGCTGGCACGGGAAAGGAACAGAAGGTTGAAAGACGTAGAACTGCAACCTAAGTTTACATAAGAGAGAGAAGGAACAGTGCTGAATGAAGGAGTAGGAGAACAGAGAGGAGTTGTGGGTTGGAAGAGGAACCCTGCCTATAGGTTCTCTGTGCAAGGTCGGGGCCCGGTCCCGACGAGAAGAGAGAAGAGAAGAGAGTCCCCGAGAGAGGCTACAGCTGTCTGTCATACGAGTTGTTAGGAACATCTGACAGGAGGAACTTCAGAGTACCACGGTACTGGAGCTCTTCACACTAAAAGACGCAATAGAGGAGTCGATCAAGAGAGTTACATGTTGGCGGGGTGTTGGAGAGGAGAATCCTGACTTGCCCGGGAGGTTGATTGAGTCTCTACCCCGGAGGACAAGGCACAGAGGCAGGCACCAGTGTGTACCACAAACTGTGAGTAAAGCTTTGGAACTGCAAGCCCTGGTGTCTTCCATTCATTTTTGCGCCAACCCCGTCAGCACTGCTACATCTGGGTACCAGCATTCCTCACACCGCCTGCCCCTAAACACTGCCCTGGGGTTACAGCTTCACCTGTGGGGAGCTACACCATCTATGCTGCAACACACCATCAGTCCCAGAGGATCTGCACGCAGCGTTGGCTTAACATCTTGCTTGCCAAACACCACAGGTGGCGTCACGAACTATCACATGAACTATATCTCAAACCACCATTGATTTGGGCACGCAGGGCAATGGACCAGGTCACAGCTGCCATGACACATCCCACTGACACCGGTCCGGTACCGACGACCCAATTTGGCACCACGAACAGGATGACGAGACCCGATTCCACCTGAAATTTGTGAGACTTTGAACTTTTGAAGATGTGCAGAGGACCTATTTTAATAGACAGTAAAATGGACATTAGAAATGGCCGCTGGCGCGGAGAAGAAGGGTGGGAAGAGATAGGAGGTCCTAGGAAAAGACTGCGAAGAGTATTGGGCCTTCCCTGCCTGAATTACTATGTGACAGAGACATGGCCCACCCCCGAGGGGTTCGTATACTGGCTTGGTATGGAGGCACTGGAAGAAGACGCCGCCCCCGGAAGGAGGGGCAGAAGAAGCCAGTGGCGGGAAAGGGGCCGAGGCAGGAAGAACGCCAGAACACCATTTTGGAGAGTGAGGGAAGGAGGCCTGCGGAGCGCGGGGAAACGGATCTCCCTGGCGCCATGGCTGAAGGCTCCGACCCGATCTCAGGGATTAATCACCAACAACTGGAGGACGAGATTATCCAGCTGACGCGCAGCCTGCGACTGAGGCGAGAAGCGCTATGGACATTGAACTTGCAGCGCGCCCAGGAGGGGCCTACACCTGCGGTACCCGCGACACCGGTACCCGCTGCTGCTGCACCAGATCTTTTCCTGGAAGACCTTGCAGAGCTTGGAGCCGCTGCCATGCCATCGGCAGCGCATACTGTCACCTCTTTGCCGCTGATACCGGAGGAGTTGTATACAGCCCAGGGAGCTGAAGCGGAGGAAGAGAAGCTCCATGGCCGGATCTGGCGCGGCTGCGCAGGTCCCGCCAGCGACCCCCGCGGAACCGGAGCTGCCATGGGCTCTACCGCCGTACCCGGTGTCTCAACGGGCAGCGCCCGCAGCCACCACGCCTGCACCGGAGCAGAGGCTGCACTGCCGGAAACTCTCAGGTATATACCCCGGCCTTCCTAATTGGTTGATGGGGAGGAGGACCCTGCTACTAGGGGTACGGTTGGAGCCGGCATGCCCGATCCAACATCTACAGGAAAGAGGTGGATCTGGATCGTTTTGAGACGGTGATCTCGGGATTCCTTCACTGCCAAGTCCCCAGGTAGTTGCCTGCCAGCGCCGACAAGCTGCAGAAGCCCTAGGAGCTAGACCTCGTACCAGGACAGCGGAACCACCTATCGAGGAGGAGCAGTTGATGGGCATTGAGATACATCATGGGTTCCATTAGCTACAGCTTCAAGGCCCTTTAGTGAGAAACCAGAATCTGGATGAGGACAGTTCCAGTTCAGCTTCCAGAACCCCAGGAGGGGACCACAAGTAGAAATTTCTCAAAAATCTCGTTACCCAGGAGGGTTTAGTTGCACCAGTTGTGCCTCTTTGTTCATCATGCTTTTGTTTTTCTGGTAGCACTTTTGTTGCCTAGTTTTTGATTTGCAGCGTTCTTCAATTTTGAACTACAGTGATCATGAACTTGGAGTGTATCACAAACTCTCTTGTAAATAGTTTGCACCTCTTTAGGTGCTCTCTCTTGGTTTTACATATAAAGACACTTTGCGAAGATAATGTTTTGCATGAACACTTTTCGAAGATGATGTCTACCTCAAAGGACACTGCAAGAAATCCCGGCTGGGAGCGGTGTCCAGCACCTACAAGAATAATTGTTGAATGTTTTACTGTGAAGTATTTGATAATGTGTTTTATAAGAGTATTAGTAACTGAGAAATGGCTTTTATAGAAGAATAAGGAATGTCTGATATAGAGATGAGTGATATGAATAAAGAATTGAAAGTGACAGGTGACGGACCAGGTATTTGCGGTCAGCGTCTTGCGTCTAGAGAAAGAGAGAAAAATGAGAGAAAAATGTGTTACAGAGAATAGCACTTTGAATTAAGAATTGCACTTAGAATTACAAATTTTAGATAGAATTTAAGATAGAATTGTTTGTAACGTTCAAGATGAGTACCTCCTATACTAGGAAGATTAGTATTAGAAAAGTTTGTTATGCATTACAAAATTTTTGTATGTTTCTTTGCTGTCTACTTTGTTGTCTTGCAGCCCGCAGACATGCTGTGTTTAACGGGGGGGTATGTGGTGCCCCTGAGGCTCAGTCGCCACAGAGGTACAGCACCTTCTCCTAAGGTGTAGTGCTCCACCAACTAGGTAAGTTGGGAACTCCTTTCCACACTCCAACACCTGCATCCCACACACAAGATAGTTCAGCACTGACCACATTGCGACTCCATGCTTAGAGGGTAGCAGAGCACCTTTCGTGGGTCCTTGCTTCGTAACACGAGATGTGCTGGAAGGTGGGTGGAGTTGAGATATATAAAAGGTTGTTTTAGAATTACAGATCAATCTGGAGGTCAGTCAGTCAGGAGAGTCTGAGGACGTATTCCTGGAAGAAAGGATGGAGGAAGGAGTGCTGCAGCTGCCTCTGTGACCTGAGCCAGCTGGCATGGGAAAGGAACAGAAGGAGAAAGACGTAGAACTGCAACCTAAGCTTCTGGGTCGCCCTCGCACACCCAGGGCAGCGGGGTACTCAGTACCGGGCCGGTGTCAAGGTGGGAATGTGTCACAGCAGCGGTGACCCGGTCTGTGGCCCTGGGCGCCCAATATCAATGGCGGTGATGTTAATGGTGTTAAAGTTTATTAGAATAGTTCGTGACGCCACCCATGGTGTTTGGCAAGTAAGATGTTGAGCCAACGCTGCATGCAGATCCGCTGGGACTGATGGTGTGGTGCAGCAAAGATGGTGTAGCTCCCCACAGGTGGAGCTGTAGTCCCAGGGCAGTGTAGGTGCAATGGATGAGGAGAAGCGCAGAATGGTATAGATGTTGTTACTCAGGTGTAGCGGTGCTGGAATAACTGGAGGACACCTGAGTATGCGGTTCCAAAGCTTTACTCACTGTTTGCAGTTCACTCAACTGCCTGCCTCTGTACCGTGTTCTCCAGGTCAGGGCTCCAGCCAACCTCCAGGCAGGGTAGGATTCTCCCTTCCACACTCCGCCAACATGTACCTTACTGAACGACTCCTCCAATGTGCCTATAGGTGCGAAGCACTCCAGTCTTTAATTACCCTGGAATGCCTCTCTCTAGGTGTTCCTAGTCTTTACTTGTATGACAGACAGCTGTAGCCTGCTTCAGGGACTCCTCACTGCGTCCCGGCTCTCTATTCAGTTGCTGTTGTGTCCCTAGTCTATGATGGGAGCAAGGCGTTAGATCCAATCTAACCTCGGGGACCGGGCCCCGGCCTTTGCGCTCTCTGGACTGGAAGGGTTCTCTATCTTTCTTCAGCCAGCTTCCCACCGTCCTTCTATTCTCCTTCAGATCTGTTCTATCTCTCATATGGAAGGTTAGGTTATCAATCTTATCAGTCTCTTTCTCTGGGCTTTCTCATGCCAGCAGCCCAGATCACTGGGACCTGCTGCAGCACGTCCTTCAGACACCCATCTTCTCTCTTCTCTCTCCAACTAACCAACCAACCTCTAACTCTCACTCTTCCCACTCTTTTATATCATCTCACTCCACCTGCCTCCCAGCACATCTCGTGTTATGAAGCAGGGTTCCACGAGGGGTGCTCTGCTAACCCCCAGCCAGAATCTGTTAGGTGGCCCCACTGAACTATCCTGTGTGTGGAATGCAGGTGTGGAGCGTGGTCAGGAGTTCCCACCTTACCTGGATGGTGGGGCACTACACCTTAGGAGAAGGTGCAGTACCTCTGTGGCGACTGAAGCCTCAGGGGCGCCACACCCCCCCCGTTAAACACAGCACATCCGCGGGCTGTAAGACAACAAAAGGTACAATACAGGAACACGCAAAAATTTTTAAATGCTATTCAACAATACTTATCTAATCTTCCTAATGTAGGAGGCACATTTCTTAAACGTTACAAACAGGTTAACTTCCTATCTTAGTATCAAAAATTTACTTAAGTGCAATTCCAAGTTCAAAGTGCAATTATTCTTTCTCTCTCTTTCTACTGGACGCAAGACACTGACCATCTGTATTTGGCCCGTCACCTGTCACTTTCAATTCTTCAGTCTTTATTCAATTCTCACATTCTATCTCAAAACTTTTCTAATTCCCTGTATCAAATATTCTATAAAAGACATTTACTTTTCACAAGACACAACATTATCAAATACGTTATCATAAAACATTCAAAGATTCTTGCAAAGTGCTGAACACTGCTCCCAGCCGGGCTTTCTTGCAGTGTCCCTTAAGATAGACACCATTCTTCGAAAAGTGTCCATGCAAAAACATTATCTTCGCAAAGTGTCTTTATATGTAAAACCAAGAAAGGGCACCTAAAGAGGTGCAACTATTTCCAATAAAAGTTTTTGGATCAATCAGCGTCTATGATCTCCACAGTTCCATTTCAAAAACAACGCTGCCAATCAAAAACTGGGCAACATGATGAACAAAAAGGCAAAGGCACAACTGGTGCAACAAACCCTCCTGGGTAATGAGATTTGGAAAATTATAATTCTTCTACTGGTGATCCCCTCCTGGGGTTCTGGAAGCTGAACTGGAACTGTTCTCATCCTGATTCTGGTTCCTTGCTATGGGGTCTTGAAACTGTGGTAAATGGAATCCATGATGTATCTCCATGCCCATCAACTGATCTCCCTTGATAGCTGGTTCCGCTGTTCTGGTACGAGGTCTAGCTCCTAGGGCTTCCGCAGATTGTCGGCTCTGACAAGCCACTGCCTGGGGACTTGGCAGTGAAGGAATCTCGAGATCACCGTCCCAAAACGATCCAGACCCCCCTCTGGCCTGTAGATGTCGGATCAGACATGCCGACTCCAACTGTACCCCCACCAGCATAGTCCTCCTCCTCCCCATCAACCCATTAGGAAGGCCAGGGTAAATACCTGGGAGTTCCCGATGGTGCGGCCTCTGTTCTGGTGCAGGCGTGATGGCTACGGGTGCTGCCCGGCGAGACACCGGGGACGGCGGTGGAGCCAGCAGCAGCTCCGGGTCCGCGGGGTCGCTGGCGGGACCTGCGCAGCCATGCCAGGTCCGGGCAGGAGTTTCTCTCTCTCCGCTTCAGCTCCCTGGGCTGTGTGCAACTCCTCCGGTATTAGTGGCAAAGAAGGGACAGAGTACACTGCTGATGGCATGGCAGCGGCTCCAAGCTCCGCAAGGTCTGCCCAGAAAAGGTCCGGTGCCACAGCAGCGGGTACCGCTGGAGAGGGTACCGCAGGTGTAGTTCC
Organism: Dendrobates tinctorius; assembly: GCF_039654945.1. Lineage (NCBI taxonomy): Eukaryota > Metazoa > Chordata > Amphibia > Anura > Dendrobatidae > Dendrobates > Dendrobates tinctorius. The sequence goes on along the minus strand of NW_027361696.1, from coordinate 9,362,214 downwards.
CGCTGGGGTGCGCTGCCGTCTCAGCTTCTCCAAAGCTTCCTTCTTCTGCTGCAGGCGGGTGGTCAGTTCCATAATTTCCTCGACTAATTGCCGGCAGTTCATTCCGGAATCAGGGTTGCAGCCGTCAGCCATGGCGCCGGGGAGATTCAGTTCCCCGCGCTCCGCAGGCCTCCTTCCCTTGCTCTCCAAGATGGCGTTCTGGCGTTCTTCCTCTTGCTCCGCCCTTCTGCTCGCCACAGGCTTTCTCTGCCCCTCCTTCCGGGGGCGGCGTCTTCTTCCAGCGCCTCCATACCAAGCCAGTATACGAACCCCTCGGGGGGGTGGGCCATGCATCGGTCACATAGTAATTCAGTCAGGGATGGCCCAAGACTCTTCGCGGTCTTTTCCTAGGACCTCCCATCTCTTCACGCCCTTCTTCTCCGCGCCAGCGGCCATTTCTAATGTCCATTTTACAGTCTATTAAATTTGGTCTTCTGCACATTTTCAAAAGTTGTAAATCCAAGGCACACAGAACCCGATGGCATCGGGTCTCGCCATCCTGTTCGTGAAGCCAAAATTGGGTCGCCCTCGCACACCCAGGGCAGCAGGGTACTCAGTACTGGGCCGGTGTCAATGTGGGAATGTTTCACAGCAGTGGTGACCCGGTCTGTGGCCCTGGGCGCCCAATATCAATGGCGGTAATGTTAATGGTGTTAAAGTTTATTAGAATAGTTCGTGACGTGGTGTTTGGCAAGTAAGATGTTGAGCCAACGCTGCATGCAGATCCACTGGGACTGATGGTGTGGTGCAGCAAAGATGGTGTAGCTCCCCACAGGTGGAGCTCTAGTCCCAGGGCAGTGTGGGTGCAATGGATGAGGAGAAGCGCAGAATGGTATAGATGTTGTTACTCAGGTGTAGCAGTGCTGGAATAACTGGAGGACACCCGAGTATGCGGTTCCAAAGCTTTACTCACTGTTTGCAGTTCACTCAACTGCCTGCCTCCGTACCGTGTTCTCCAGGTCAGGGCTCCAGCCAACCTCCAGGCAGGATAGGATTCTCCCTTCCACACTCCGCCAACATGTACCTTACTTAACGACTCCTCCAATGCGCCTTTAGGTGCGAAGCACTCCAGTACTTAATTACCCTGGAATGCCTCTCTCTAGGTGTTCCTAGTCTTTACTTGTATGACAGACAGCTGTAGCCTGCTTCAGGGACTCCTCACTGCGTCCCGGCTCTCTATTCAGTTGCTGTAGTGTCCCAAGTCTATGATTGGAGCAAGGCGTTAGCGGCTCACTACTCCTCCGGTGTCTGTTGCCGGACATAAAGATCCAAGCAACCTCGGGGACCGAACCCCGGCCTTTGCGCTCTCTGGACTGGAAGGGTTCTCTATCTTTCTTCAGCCAGCTTCCCACCGTCCTTCTATTCTCCTTCGTTCCGATCTGTTCTATCTCTCTTATGGAAGGTTAGGTTATCAATCTTATCAGTCTCTTTCTCTGGTCTTTCTCGTGCCAGCAGCCCAGATCACTGGGACCTGCTGCAGCACGTCCTTCAGACACCCATCTTCTCTCTTCTCTCTCCAACTAACTAACCAACCTCTAACTCTCACTCTTCCCACTCTTTTATATCATCTCACTCCACCCGCCTCCCAGCACATCTCGTGTTATGAAGCAGGGTTCCACGAGGGGTGCTCTGCTAACCCCCAGCCAGAAGTTGTTAGGTGGCCCCACTGAACTATCCTATGTGTGGAATACAGGTGTGGAGCGTGGTCAGGAGCTCCCACCTTACCTGGATGGTGGGGCACTACACCTTAGGAGAAGGTGCAGTACCTCTGTGGCGACTGAAGCCTCACCGGCGCCACACTTCCATAAGAGAGAGAAGGAACAGCGTGGAACGAAGGAGTAGGAGAACAGAGAGGAGTTGTGGGTTGGAAGAGGAACCCTGCCTATAGGTTCTCAGCGCAAGGCCGGGGCCCGGGCCCCGAGGTTGTATGGACACTTACGGTTCTACAGCAGACACCGGTGGAGTAGTTGGCTGTAAATGCACTATTCCCATCCACGACTTGGGGCTCAACAGCAACTGAATAGAGAGCCAGGACTCCACAGAAGGGAGTCCCCGAGAGAGGCTACAGCTGTCTGTCATACAAGTAGAGTTGTTAGGAACATCTGACAGGAGGAACTTCAGAGTACCATGGTACTGGAGCTCTTCACACTAAAAGTCGCAATAGAGGAGTTGTTCAGGTGAGGTACATGTTGGCGGGGTGTTGGAGAGGAGAATCCTGACTTGCCCGGGAGGTTGATTGAGTCTCTACCCCAGAGGACACGGCACGGAGGCAAGCACCAGTGTGTACCACGAACTGTGAGTAAAGCTTTGGAACTGCAAGCCCTGGTGTCTTCCATTCATTTGTGCGCCAACCCCCGTCAGCACTGCTTCATCTGGGTACCAGCATTCCTCACACCGCCTGCACCTATACACTGCCCTGGGGTTACAGCTTCACCTGTGGGGAGCTTCACCATCTATGCTGCAACACACCATCAGCCCCAGAGGATCTGCACGCAGCGTTGGCTTAACATCTTGTTTGCCAAACACCACAGGTGGCGTCACGAACTATCACATAAACTATATCTCAAACCACCATTGATTTGGGCGCCCAGGGCCACGGACCGGGTCACAGCTGCCGTGACACATCCCACTGGCACCGGCCCGGTACTGAGTACCCCACAGCCCTGGGAGGGCGACCCACATTGTCTTTCTGTTGTGACCTAATGCCACCAGGCCCCAGATGACTGGGCTTCTTTCTTAAAGTTACAGGGTCCACCTGCCCTGTCCAAGCTCCCAGGCCCTACTAACAAAGATTCAGGAAATCCTACAACTTATCTGCAGTTGGCCCCTCCTAATTTAACTATTTGCTATCTTTTTCTAGTTGGTCCTATTGTGCCCCCTCTAGTAGGTTAACATGAGTACTGCACTCTCCCTATATACAACGGACACATAGCAGCATTAAGATCCATAAACATATACTGTATACAAAGTAGGACTGTTACATTTATCAACATTTAACCGTGACGTGTATGAGGCTTACAACAGTCTTTATAACCCCCTTACACACTCATCAGTGCTTATTGCACCTGCCAGTGCTCATCTGTATTACAGTCGGTTCGGTCCGCACCTGCCAGGACTTACCTGTCTACAGCCGGTCCAGCCCGCACCTGCCAGAGCTCATCTGTCTAACAACCGGTCCAGTCTGTGCTTATCAGAGCTTATCGCACATATCAGTGCTCACCTAGCTACAGCTGGTCCAGTCCACTCCTGACAGTGCTCATCTGTCTACAGCTGATCCAGTCTGCATCTGCCTGTGCTCTTCTTTATTACAACCGGTCCAGTCCACACCTGTCAGAGCTTATCTGTGTACAGCCAGTCCAGCCTGCATCTGCCAGAGCTCATCTGCTTTTCGCACCTGCCTGTGCTCATCTATTTTACAGTCGGTCCGGTCTGCACCTGCTATTGCTTATCTGTCTAACAGCTGGTCCAGTCCGCACCTGCCAGTGCTAACGTGTGTACAGCCGGTTCAGCCCGCACCTGACAGTTTTCATCTGTCTAATAGCCGGTCCAGCCCGCACCTGCCAGAGCTCATCTATCTAACACCCGGTCCAGTCTGCACTCATCTGTGTTTATCGCAGCTGCCAGTGCTCACCTGTCTACAGCCGGTCCAGTCCGCACCTGTCAGTGCTCTTCTGTATTACAGTTGGTCCAGTCCGCAGCTGCCAGTTCTCAGATGAACATCAGTCGGTTCCATCTGTATCCGTGGTTCCCATGTTCCTACAGTGCCTGCCTGCATCCACTGTTCCAGCCTATGGGCCATTCCTGCCTACCTACACCTAGGGGGTCAGCTGCCATCTACCTGAGGTCAGTCCTGGAGTAGCACGTGGTTCCACCTCCTTGTCTCTCCTCGGATCGCGATGTCATCTGCTGCCGCACATCCGAGGTCGCATTTGGTGGCACACCTAGTTATGCCCATCCAGGATTTCCTTGGGCCACGGCACAGTGATGCCACCACCTTGCTTGTAACATTATAGCATATATCTCACAATATTATATATCACACATCACACATTTTATACTTCAGACTATATCAGAAATATGTCCTTGCATATTTCATGCTCACAGTTTGGGATTAGAGCAAGGGGAGCCCAGAATATCAAAGACCCCCCCAGCTTCATACCGCATATAGATGAAATATGACAATCTGCACTGAGGCTGAGGTTAAAGGGGCAGTCGGGTGCAGAGAGGCCATCCTATCATGATCATTTATTTACAGGATTGAGGTCAGAAGCAGAGAATCACTGACAGAAGACGAGCAGTAGCTTTTAACGAGCAGCGGAGGGGGAGGCACAAATCTCTGGCTGTTCTCTGTGTTGTGCCAACAGTTGCGTGTAAAGCGTTACCCATGCGAGAGGAATAGCGTGTCAAGCTTCCCCCAGGGCCCTGGTATCATGTCTGATTACCTCTCTCTTCGCACACACACTGCGCGGCACTCCATTAGCTGAAGCTTGCAGTCCTCTCAGGTCAGCCAAATCAAATGGACAAAACATTGCTCACATATTGCAAGAGCACCACGGGCATCTCCAGCACCACGGGCATCTCTAGGATCACGGGCATCCCCAGCACCACGGGCATCTCCAGCACCACGGGCATCTCTAGGATCACGGGCATCCCCAGCACCACGGGGATCTCCAGCAGAATGGGCATCTCCATCACCACAGGCATCCCCAACACCACGGGCGTCTCCAGCACCACGGGCATCTCTAGGATCATGAGCCTCAACCAGCATCATGAGCCTCTTCCAGCATCACAGGCGTCTCCAGAACCGCAGGTGTCCCCAGCACCACGGACGTCTCCATCACCACAGGTATCCCCAGCACCACGGGTGTCTCCAGCACTATGGGCCTCTTCCAGCACTATGGGCGTCTCCAGCACCACAGGCATCTCTAGGATCACTGGTGTCCCCAGCACCACGGGTGTCTCTAGCACCACTGGTGTCTCTAGCACAACAGGCCTCTTTCAGCACCATGGGTGTCTCCAGCACCATGGGCTCTTCCAGCACCACGGGCATCTCCAACACCATGGGCCTCTTCCAGTACCACAGGCATCTCTAGGATCACGGGCATCCCCAGCACCACGGGCATCTCCATCACCACAGGCATCCCCAGCACCACGGGCCTCTTCCAGCACCATGGGCATCTCTAGGATCACAGGTGTCCCCAGCACCATGGGTGGCTCTAGCATGACAGGCCTCTTCCAGCACCATTGGTGTCTCCAGCACCATGGGTCTCTTCTAGCACTACAGACATCTCCAGCACATGGGCCACAGCCATCACCATGGGCCTCTTACAGCATCACGGGCATCTCCATGAGCACGGGTGTCTCCAGCACCATGGGCATCTGCAGCATCACGGGCCTCTTCCAGCACCACGAGCATCTCTAGCACCACGGGCGTCTCCAGGATTATGGGCGTCTGCAGGAGCACTTGTAACAAGATGGCACCCCTTGCACATGAAAGGGCAGTTCTAGTCCCAGCCCAAGGTCACAGTGGGTTACCTCAGAATCATGGCTGCTCTCCATGTCTCCTCTGGATGCACAACACATCAAACTCTTTAGGGCCCAACAGTGGCAAGTTGTTTAATGAAGATGAAGAATAGAAGAAGGTAACAATTCCTAAACTGTCCCTATTTACAGCAATGGCTGCAACAACAGAAGCAATGGTCCCCAGTCAGCTCCCAGGAGCTACAAGTCTCTTGTAAGGCTAGTTTGACACTAGCGTTTGAAGGCGCAGCGCACACTCGCCGTGCAGCTCCGCACCCTGCCACACCCCCTCCGGTCAACTCCGCCTATGGGCGCATGACGCTGCATGTGACCTGCTTACCCTATCTTTAGCATTGGGTAGGAAAGACAAAAAAACTGACTGGCACATCCAAACTAGTGTGAATAGGTTCATACCAAGAGAAGATACCCCCATATACAAAATACAAAGAAAGGTTGCACTCTATCATGCTAAAGCATGTCAATACGGAATATATGTAATTTGAATAGCAATACAGCATTAGAATATTAGGAAAAAATATATGAGACGCTTAGCATAAAATTTGGCCAAATATGTTCTGCCCACCAGCCAATGTCAAGGCGGTCTCAACTCTGATAGGTACCCACACTGTGTGAATACCTCTCTAAGGCTGATGTCTGAATTCCTGGGTGAATGTGGACACCTCTGTCAGCACACGTTTGGTGCACGTTCGGCGAACGTCAGCGCAGCGCCAAAAGGGCGCATGCACCGGCAAAAGCAGACCAGCGCATGGCCAGCGTACCCAACGCTAAATATAGGGTACGCCGGTCGCATGCCATGTCATGCGCCCATAGGAGGAGCTGACCGGAGGAGGTGAGGCCGGGGGCTGAGCTTAGCGGCGGCCCTGCACTGCGCCTCATAACGCAAGTCTCAAAGTAGCCTCTGGCTGATGTCTGAATTCCTGGGTGAAAGTGGACACCTCTGTCAGCAATGCCTGCATTTATGGGTAAGTATTTTGTACATGGGGGTAGCTCCTCTTGGTATGCACTTATTCACACTAGTTTGGATGTGCCAGTCAGTTTTTTTGTCTTTCGTATGTTAGCTTACTGCCCGAGCACTCCGCCCTCTACCAGGTGGTGATTTCAGACATCAGCCTTAGAGAGGTATTCACACAGTGTAGGTACCCATCAGATTTGAGACCGCCTTGACGTTGGCTGGTGGACAGATAATATTTGGCCAAATTTTATGCTAAGCGTCTCATATATTTTTTCCTAATATTCTAATGCTGTATTGCTATTCAAATTACATATATTCCACATTGACATGCTTTAGCATGATAGAGTGCAACCTTTCTTTGTATTTAGCATTAGGTACGTAGGCCATGCGCAGGTATGCGTTTGCTGACGCATGCGTCCTTTTGACAGTGCGACGATTGCACCAAAATGCAACACGGTGTGTTTTGCACCGGACAGCGCACCATCAAAAGGACGTATGTGCCAGCAAACGCATACCTGCGCACTGTCTGCGTACCCAATGCTAAAGATAGGGTGCGCAGGTCGCATGCAGTGTAATGCGCCCATAGGCGGAGCTGACCGGAGGGGGCGGAGTTGACCAGAGGGGGCGGAGCTGCACAGTGACTCCAAACGCTAGTATGAAACTAGCCTAAGGCACTCACAAAGTCCTTGTTCCTGCTCTGTTCTCCTCCAGGTGTATAGCCAGCTCCCAGCAGGGGAGCACACCCTGCCATGGGCCAGCCTACCAGGGCACTGAACTGCTAAGTCAAATTAACCATTTCCTATCCCTAAGCTAACATACATAATAATAACAATTTTTATTTTTACATAGCGCTAACATATTCCACAGCGCTTTACAGTTTGCACACATTATCATCACTGTCCCCGATGGGGCTCACAATGTAGTATGTACAGTATGTATGTTGTATGAATGTAGTATGTATGTATGTATGTTGTATGAATGTAGTATATATGTAGTATGTATGTTGCATAAATGTAGTACATATGTAGTATGTATGTTGTATGAATTTAGTATATATGAAGTATGTATGTAGTATGTATGTATGTTGTATGTATGTAGTATGTATGTTTTGTTTTTTTTTACATTCAACACATTAGCCGGATGATGGGACTACTACTGTCCCATCATTGGCTAATGTGTCAATCACTGTCATTGTAGCAGGCATAGCCCGATGAAACTTGTAGTCCCATCGGACGATGCCTGCACACACACACAACCCCCGGCAGGCCCGCACAGACCCCCGGCTGCCCGCACAGACTCCCGGCAGGCCCGCACAGACATCCGGCAGGCCCGCACAGACCCCCCGAGAGGCCCGTACAGACCCTGCCCGCACACACACGCACAGTCTCCGCCCATGCACCGCCCACACTCTTCCCCCCCTCCCAAACTGGATGTGCAAGGAAAGAAAGGGTTTATTTTCATTCCGATATTTGTGCCCCATTGACTTGCATGGGTTTCCGGTATCGGAATCGGCGATACCCGATATTTTTGGGGTATCGGTCCGATCCAATCAGATCCGATATTTCCCGATATCTGAAGGTATCGCTCAACACTACTCCTGACACCTCAGTCCTTGGGCGCCATGTAGGGCTCACTGCCTGTCCTTCTTGCTCCACAGGTGCAACCAGCACCAATTACCATCAATCCTTAAAGGAGCCGCTCAGTCTGTACACGGCCACTGAGCTGCATAGTGGGCCACATTTCGCCCTTGTACTACTACATAGACATTAAAAGAGGAACCACTGGAGGAGGAGGAGTCTCCACTGTTCTTCCAGCTCCACACTCCCTCCAGTGGTGTTCCTGCAGCTCCTTGAGCCTCCAGTTCTGTGAACACATCTGCGGCCACCTCACTGCCCTGAGGCACTGCTCTCTCCTGTGCAGCTGGGGCAACTGTGGCCTTAGCAGCTGGCCGTTCCACATCTGAGACCTCCTGTTACGGGCCAGTCTCTCGATCAGGGGCCAGTTTAATGGTCATGCGTGGGGCCCCCGGATCCGTCTTCCTTTATAAATAACACGTAGTCCCCCTCCCGAAGGGGGCCATTGAACATGAGGGAGCCAGCATTTATACAGACTTTGGCCCCGGTCTCCAGCTCCTGCACAAAGCAATAGCCCTTGTTGCGATTCAGATACATGACGAGGCCACGGGTCATCCGGTCTGCTGCGGTTTCTCCGCCGGGGCGCTGTAGTTCTGCAAGGACGCGGCACTCCTGCCACCTTTTCTGGCGTATCACTTCATGGATCCACTCGACCTCCGTAGGCACATGGGGATATTCTGCACGCAGGCCGCAGTTGTCAGCTGGGACGGGTGCAGCCTGGAGAAGCGCAGGTGCCGACGCGTCCGGAGGCGACAACGTAGCCAGCGGTCGGGGTGCCTCCGATGAGGCTGGCGGAGCAGATGACCGGGGCTTCTCCGGAGACGATGGCGAAACCATGGGAGGTAAGGAGACAGCAGGTAAGGCAGCGGGTCGGCTGAGCAGGGGTCTCTTAGGCCTCTTTCACACATCATTTTTTTTCCAATCAGTCGCAATCCGTCAGAGTTTAAAAAAACGGATTCTGCGCAGATTGTAAAAAAAGAGAGAGAGAGAAAAAGAGAAAGAATTTTTCTTATGTGCCAGAATGGAAAATGCAGCTGTAGGGGTTAAATTAAAGGAAGAGAAAGTTTCCAGGCATGCTCAGTTATAAAAAAAACGAAATCCGTCGCCGGATTCCATCTTTTGACGGACAGCGACGGATCTTGCGCCCATAGGCTTCCATTATAGCCAAAAACGGATGGCGCTGGATCTATCGCTGTCTGATTTTTCGACGTGCACAAAAAAAGTTCCTATGTCCTTTGTCTCCGGCCAACGGACAAAGAATTTCCGACGGATGAAACGTGTGGAGATCGACGGATTATTGTCTGATGGCAAAAACTGATGTGTGAAAGAGGCCTTACTCACCGCCACAGCCGACGGTAGTCCTCTTGTGCAGCCACCGACATCAGTGATTGCGGCCGTCATCATCCACTGCAGAGCCGCCTCCAAAGCCTTCCGGACTCCCGCAGGTTCCCATCGAGGCATCACCATGCCCCCGTAATCCTCATCGTCCTCAGGGTCCTCCACCGGTCGCTGACTCGGCCGCGGAAACAGGGGTCGCTCCTCCAATTCTTCTGACCACCAGGCCTCAAACTTCAGGCCTACCTCCCCTCAGACCTTGAAGCGCCCCCAATCCTGCCAGCCGATGCCGCCACGGAACGACAGGCTGTTCCTCTCCATGTCAGCCGGTAATGCGCCTCATCCACTGACAGACAGTCCATCTTTTTCGGGCTCCACCCATTCTGATTAGTGTGCAGTGGCGGCAGTTCCTTCTTCGCCCACACCCATTTAAGGCGGGCATCATAATAGGGTGCGGCCTATTTTCTTCTGGTGCCAATTTCTCTGCATAGCACCCACGCAAAGGAGGCAATTCCTTCAGTTTTTGTGCCAACAGCCACCATCTTTTCAGTGGTCAGCGCCATCTTTAAGTCCATAACATCCGCCATCCACAATCCTGTCACGGCAGGCAACACATCACAAGTCCCAATTTCAAAGCCACAAATCTCAGAATCGCTGTCAGCCGACAGCTCCATTTCTTCCAGTTCGGGCAGCACATATATCAGATTCCTTATCCTTCTATGGTGGACACTTCAAAATCACAAGTCTCACATATTCCATCCATCATTCTTTAGGCTGCAGGGGTCCATCCTACCGCGACCATGCCAAGTGTAAAGGGCCCGTTACACATAGCGATATCGCTAGCAATATCGCTGTAACGTCACTGGTTTTGTGACGTAGCAGCGATATTGCTAGCGATATCGCTACATGTGATACTTACCTCTGACCGGCTCCCCCGCTGGTTATCGCTGATCGCGCGAGAATGTCCTGGACCATTTCTCGTCGGGCGCTTCCTGCTGGGTTTCCTGTGGCGCCGAGGAGCAGCGCGTGGACGTGGGCGGAGGACATCAGGATCGCCTCGTCTGACAGGTAAGTAGTGATCCCCGACCGCTGCTATGTCGCTAGTGAGATCTGCCTGTGTGGCAGCTCACTAGCGACCACTTAGCGATGCACCAGCGACCCATATCGTTGTCGGGATCGCTGGTACATCGCTTAGTGTAACGGTACCCTAAGACAAGGGGCACCGGGGTAGTAGTCTGGATTGAGCTCACCCACTAAACATAGTCTGTAGACTCCCCGGCCCCTTATACATGTAATCTGCAATGAATTCAGTCTTTCCCCAAAACAGAGTTACCTTCTCTCCTCGGGCCACAGCAGTCCAGTCAATTAGGAATCAAGAGATGCAACTGTATTCCAACTGGGAAAAGGAACTTTTTATTGAACAGAGGATAAAGGATGGACATAGAAGACAATTTGCAACACTGGATTTCCTGCTCTCGCCCTGACAATTGCTTCAGTCGTCCCCACAATGGCCGCAGCAGCCGAGGATCACAGTCGTCCAACCGCTGGAATCTGGGTGCCTGAGACCCCTTCAGTGAAGGCCCCTCTAAAGTCCAGAGAGCCTTTATTGTAGTCCTTGGTGATTTTGAGCCCGGGGCAACAGACCTCTGCTCTCCCATCTGGGGGGTCTGGCAGTGCCCCGTCTGCCTGTACGTCTGCCCTGGCCAGAGTTCCAGGCAGTTCTGGAGGGAAACAGCAGCTTTCTCTCTCTGCTGCTGAGTCAGCCCCTCACATTAACCATTGTTGACCCTAACTAAATACAGCCCTTTAAAGGAGAACATACTGTATATTATGTAGTATAATGCATTGCAAGCTATAAGGCACACATTTAACCATACATGTACATCACTTAGGTAAATGTGACGTGCATAGTCACACAACAGAAGGAGGGGATGCAATTGAGGGGACCGGCCATCTCCTTACACACTGGTGACTTCCTAATGCATAGCTCCCAAGCATCCCGATTCCCACGGGACAGTCCCGTTTTTGACACCCCCCTCCCGCATCCTGCCCGGGACGGTATTTTTCCCACATTACACTGAGCCGCCACACCCCCCCATCCACCGATGCCATGCTCGCCGTCGCAGATAGATGGACCGCAGCCTGCAATGATGTGGCTGGGCTGTGTGTGTTCTGTCTGTGCACAGAGGACCTGTGAGAGGGGAGGAGTCAGGGGTCACATGATCAGGGCCTTCATATCTATGTGGCTGGGCTGTGTGTTCTGTGCGCAGAGGACCTGTGAGAGGGGAGGAGTCAGGGGTCACATGATCAGGGGCTGTGTCTGCCTCCATGTCTGTCTGCACTCTGCAGGAGTCTGGTCTGCTGTGCTGGTTGTCATGCTGGATGAGGTAAAGTTTATGCGTGGGGTCAGGAGAGGTTTACAGTGTGGATGAAGCAGAGCCGTGTGTGTACGAGGTGCACGGAGCAGAGCCACATGTGTACGAGGTGTACGGAGCAGAGCTGTGTGTGTGTGTACAGAGCGGAGCCACACGTGTACAAGGTGTACGGAGCGGAACCGCCCGTGTACGAGGTGTACATAGCGGAGCCGCGCGTGTACGGAGCGGAGCCCCATGTGTATGAGGTGTACAGAGCAGAGCCGCGCGTATACTAGGTGTACGGAGCCACGTGTGGCTCAGGTGGGCACTTCAATGGGAGTCGGGCTGCTATAGTAGCTTTATAGAATCTTTCTTTATCTCTCCCTGTTTCTTTATTTCTCTTTTCTTTCTTTCTGTTTTTTTCTCATTCTCTGTTCTGTCTTTCCTTCTCTTTTTCTTTCTCTCTGTTCTTTCTTTCTCTCTCTAATCTTTCTTTTTTCTTTCTCTCTCTGTTCTTTTACCTTCTTTCTTTCTTTCTGTATTTCCTCTCTTTCTTTCTTTCTCTCTGTACTTTCCTTCTTTACTTCTTTCTTTCTCTCCCTCTGTTCTTTCTCAGTCTTTCTCTGTGTTCTTTCTTTCCCCTCTTTCTTTCTCTCTATCTCTCTCTTCTTTCTTTCTTTCCCCTCTTTCTTTCTCTCTGTTCTTTCATTTTTTTTCTCTTTCTTTCTCTTTCTTTCTCTTTCTGTTCTTTCTTCCCCTCTTTCTTTCTCTCTATCGCTCTGTTTTCTTTCCCCCTCTTTCTTTCTTTTTTCTCTCTGTTCTGTCTTTCTTTTTTCTCTATCTTTCTTTCTCTTTCTCTCTCTCTCTATAACTTCTTTCTTTCCCCTCTTTCTTTCTTTCGCTCGCTCTCCCTCTGTTCTTTTTTTTTTCTGTCCCCTCTTTCTTTATCTCTCTGTTCTTTCTTTCCCCTCTTTCTCTCTATCTGTTCTCTCTCTCTGTTCTTTCATTTTCTTTCCCCTCTTTCTTTCTCTCTGTTCTTTCTTTCTCTCTCTGTTCTTTTTTCTGTACCCGCTTTTTTCTCTCTATGTTTTCTTTCTCTCTTTTTCTCTGTTCTTTCTTTGTTTCCCCTCTTTATTTTTCTCTGTTCTTTCTTTCTCCTTTCTTTCTCTTTTTTTTGCCCTCTGTTCTTTCTTTCTCTCTCTGTTCTTTCTTTCACTCTCTGTTCTTTGTTTCCCCTCTTTCTTTCTCTCTCTTCTTTCTTCTTTCTCTGTTCTCTCTGTTCTTTCTCTCTCTGTTCTTTCTTTCTCTCTCGCTCTCCTTTCTTTCTTTCTCTCTCTATTTTCTTTTTTCTCTCTCTGTTTTCTTTCTTTCTTTTCCTTAGTACCAGTCAGAGTGCCCACAGTACCAGCCACTATGCCCCTAATAGCAGTCAGTGTGATCAGCAGTGCTAAATGGGTGCGACTGGGCGTGGACATGGGTGTGACTAGTCGTGAAATGGGTTTGGTCGGGGGCGTGGCCTAAAATTTAAGGCGGCGCGCTGTGCATGCCGCAACCCTTGTCCCTCTTTCTCTTCTTCAAAAGTTGCGAGGTATGCCTAATGGCCCATGGTGCATGTGTCACCCACATCCACCTGTTAATGGCAAACATTTCTAAGTCTGGAGCTTTATGTATGAGGTATAAGAAACAGCAGGAACTATTTGAGAAATGCTTGGCTACTGTGGTGGGTGTGAATATTTCCTACACCCAGAACAGAATCAATCACGACATTTATATAGAGCAGAGACACCCAAAAAGCAAACTCCTAGTAATCACATTCAACCTTCCGGTACAGAACGGCCCGGAGCCCCTAACCCTACCCCAGTAAGAGAAAAGAGCAACTTTACAGTCCAGCACCTCTCTGTATTCATACAGTTATGCAGATTGAGGGCAATTTATTACTGACCTCCTCTGAGGTACATGCACTCATGTACATTGGCTATAGAAAGTCTACACACCCCTATAAAATCCCAGGTTTTTGTCATGTACAAGAATCATTTCATGACTTGTTACTCTACACTGAGGAGATAACTGAAATATTTTTGTGTGAAAAAAGAAAAATCAAGAAGTAAAATAATGGGATCTAAATGGTAAGCTTTCTCCTTATAGAGAGTGACAAGCCAGGTTTGGAAGTAGCAATCCTGCAAGTCAATATTGACCCTTTAAAGAGGTTTGCAGAATTTATCCTAAGGCCGGAGTCACACTAGAGAGAAATACGGACGAGTGAGAGGTGTAAAAACCACGCATTGTACACGGACCAATGATTCCGCCCGAAATACGCCAATGCAAGTCTATGGGTGCGCAAATAATATGCATTACACACGGACCACACGTGTGACTTGTGAGAAATACGCACGACGTTGGCAGGTGACAGGAAATGGTCCAAGCAATTATCAGGAAGCTTAGAGATGCTAATTAGCTCAAAAAGGGCTCCAGACATCCAGGAAGTACGCCTCCACGGAGTACAGCATCATGGCACCCTACCTTAATGTGGAGATGCTAACTGTGCTTGTGCAGGATCGCCCTAAATTATGGGACCAACGGGATGCACATTATGCAGACCAGGCCAGAAAGGAGGCTGCATAGAGGCGCATATATCGCCAAATGTTTCCAGATTTTGGTGATCGGCCACGTGAGGACCAGCAGCACATGAGTAAGTGCCAATATATTATGTATAGAAAATTACCTGCCATCAAAAAATGATTTTACAAGTAGGCCCCCCATCCTGTGCTTGTGATATTGGCCTCTTCTGTTTGGACCCACTCTTTGATTCAGACAGAATTGGACCCTGTCCACAAGCTCCTAATAATGCCTAGGCAAACCAGTTTAAGAGTTAGTACTTGCCCCCTAAGCTAGTGTGACCCTGTGCATCTGGCCTGGTTGCACCAATGATATATGCCATCCTGGGTAGAACTGACACCCTAGTAGGCCACATAACTATGATACTTTTTCAAAAACTTGTTTGATCATAATTTTTAATCAAGATATTTTATGTCACATTGCAGTCGAAGATGTGACGAGACGCTGGCGCAGCATCCGCAACAAGTATCGCCGTGAGCACCAGCAGCATGCAAGAAGTGGTAATGCGACCCACACCAAGCGAAAATATATCTATTTTGACCGCCTCTCTTTCCTCGCTCCAATTTTGGATCTGAGACCGTAAGTAGAAAGCTCACACCACATTACACATATGCTTTAGAGGTCCCAATCCCAATTTTGGGTTTTCTGCATTTGCAGAACTCAATCTAACCTCACTGAAAGGGAAACTGGATCAGATTCTGAGGCTATCCTGTGGGTGGAGGGGATGAGGTGTCTGGCCCATCTTGTGACCCTCCAAGGAGCATGGCCAAAGTGAGTTCTCCTGCTCGACCTGAGCCTGCCCTAGGACCTGGACTGGCACCAGAAACACCACCACCAGGACCAGAGCCACAGCAAGGACTGTCAGCTGCAGCACCACCCGCCATCCAGGATGAACAGGGCAACAGCAGCAGCCCAACTGTCCGCCTAGAGGGCTCCACCCAGCCTGCTGTGCCATCCCAGTGAGGTAGATGAAGGCGCCATATCCCAGCCACAGATACCCGGACCAATGTGGACACAGGGGTGCTAAATTATCTCTCACGAGTTGCCAATGATGATGGGGGGGATTTGTACTCACGCAGCCTGGCCCATTATCTTCGTTCTCTTCCCCATGAGGTGAGGCTACGTGTGTGAGGATCCATTCAGATCCTCATTGATGCAAGCACACCCCCCAATACCCCATATGAGGTGTTTGAGTTTCTGGAGAGGTGACAGCTGTCACCCAGGAATCTTATGCGTCTTAACCCCCACCCCCAAGTGCTTGCTCAATCAGGGTCTGTGGATCCTCCTACACGTGGGCCTACACCTCACCCCCTTCCCCCCACTACCCAACCTTGGCAACATCATACACAAATGTCTGGGTATAACCCACCTCACCAATATGGCCACTTGGAGGCTGGTCCCAACCTGGTTGGGGACGACATGGCCATTTTGGGAGTTATGAGCCACGGCCCTACCATGCCCAACATGAGACTCTACAAAATCAGAGTGCCCAGTATACACCACAATCCCATGAGCTGGCCCACTACCTACATCATGGGCAAGAGTATGCCCCCACACACGCTGAGGGACAAGTTGGGCAAACTAGCCAGCAGGCAACACAGTCTGGGCTGCTGCCTTCTCCACCCCCTACATACCACAATTTATAATTTTGTGTGAATGTTTTGTTATTTTCGTTATTTTTTTTGGTAATGTAAAAATGTTACTTTTTGTTTTGTAAAAAGGCCACTTTGTGCCATTTAGGTAATAACCATATGGCAATCATATGGTTTTACAACAAAAAAAAAATTTGGCTACATAAAAAGTTAACAAATTCAATTTTTCGTCTCTTTCTCAATGATGCACTTACATCACGACATACTGACAGATGCTTACCAATGGAATTACAAACAGAGAAAAACATAAGGGGTTGAAATATATATATATTTGCAAAGAAAAAATTACACACTTACAACATACACACAGCATTCTCTTGCCATGAAGTTTGCCCCTCAGGTGACAGAAAATAATTAGTGAAAATATCCCGCACTTTGAGACCAGAGAGCGGATGACGGTGAGGATTGACACGTGGTCTTGCCCTGCGCACATTGTCCGTCACATGCACCACACCATCAGAGGCTGAGCAATCATGAATCTTGGTGTAGTTATGTAGAACCACACATCCTTTGATAACCTCACTGACATTTTGTTCACTCAGCTGAATGACTGACTTGAGAACCCACCATTTGGCACAAAGAATGCCAAAGGCACATTCCACCAGTCGGCGGGCACGTGATAGGCGCAAGTTAAATATTCTACGCCGGTGGTCCAGGTTGCGACAGAGATATGGCCTCATTACATGGCGCGTTAATTGAAAGGACTCATCGGCTACAAGGACATAAGGGACAGGTTGTTGATTAGAGCCTGGTAGCTGGCGTGGTGGGGGTAGATCCAACTGGTTGTTGTGTAGCCGCTGACCCATAATGGAAGTATTGAAGACTCTAGAGTCTCCCACCCTTCCATAGGCCTCAATGCCTGCAATTATAAACTTGTATTGACTGTCGGACAAAGCCAACAAAACAAGAGAAAAGTATTGTTTATAATTGAAGAATTGTGTGCCAGAGTTCGGCGGCTTACGCACACGGATATGTTTCCCATCCAGGGCACCAATACAATTAGGAAACTGGCATTGCTCCTCAAAGACCCTTGAGATCTTCAACCAGTCTTCCATCCTGGGCTCGGGCATGATGACTTAATGAATTCTTGACCAGATTTCACTAAATGTAGACCTGACTATGCAAGAAATGGTCGATCTTCCAGTTAGAAACTCATGCTGGAGTGCGGAATACGACAGGCCAGTGAACAGGAAGCTGGAGACCAAAACAAGTGGAAAATGATTTTTAAAAAAATAAGCTAAATAACAGCTACATCAATAGAACACAGTATAATTTGAAATATCTACAAACACACACCTTTTTTAAAAGAAAAATGCCTATGTGATATACAGTTAATGCTACACACAATATTCTTGTCATGATCTGAATTTGATCTGACAGTTTTAAATTGCACAGGGTGAACTTTTTTTCCTTTTGGCAAGTTGCCAAAGTGACTTGACTGTCCCCGGTGTTGGTTAGTGGTATCGCACCTTAGGTTTCAGTTTAATGTGCACGTAATTAGGAATCAGGTGTGGGGCTCTATAAAGGAGTCTCAGGGTGTGTAATCACGGCTGGTGATACCGATTCATTGATTCTGGTTTGGTGATAGTTGTTCATTTGCAACCAACCTTGGTGGTGGAAGGAGCTGGAGAGATTGCTCAGCTCAATCTGTGTTCTGATGTGGAAGGAGTCACCGAAGGGAGTTCTTTGCAGCGCTTACTGAACTTGGTAGCAGCTATTCAGGAGGAAGGCTGCAGTCGGTTGCTGGACTCTGTGCTGGAGCATTTGCACAGAGAGAGCTAAGTTTTCTATTTCCCCTGTTTGTGACTTTCCTTATGTGTGATCTAGTGCAGTGGTGGGATTAGTTTCCGCACCGGCCAATGCCCTAGCGAGGGACTAGGTTCAGGGCGAGTCAGGGCATAAGGTTCGCGTGCGGCGACAGGTGCGGAGCCTGTTTAGGGAACGTAAGGAGTGCAGGGACGCTTCCTCAGGGGAGCTTAGGAGGTCTCCACTTCCCTATTTCCTATTACAGGGCCCACCACTGTAATTGTTCCTGTGTTTCCCCTTATTATTTAAATTCGCCAGCTGGAGGCGGGGTATCCAGTTTTACGTGTACTTTTTAAATTCGCCAGCTGGAGGCGGTGTATCCGGCTGCACGTTCCGGTATTATTTAAATTCGCCCCGCTGGAGGCGCTGTATCCAGGGTCACGTGTGTCATAAATTCGCCCTGCTGGAGGCGCTGTGTCCAGTCACACGTTGACCATGACATTTCTGGTATGTAAGTTTCAATATATCTGGGTAAAGATGAGGCCAACAATTGTTAAACAAAGAAGAATCACTGGGTATGAGTGCCCAAAGCGGCGTGACAAACGCCAGTTGAAGAGAACCTGCTCAGTTGGGTTGAAACTAATTGTGTCTGTCATGTCGGCCAAACAACACCAACACACCAAGACAAGGCAAGGTCAAAATCAGACAGATTGGAGGCAGGCACCTGTTACAGAGCCAATAAATAGGCTGGAGGCTGATGATTTAAATAATTTGCAGGTCTCAGAACCGTTGAATGTCCATTTTGCAAGGTGGCGAGAAAATCTCGCCATACGGATTACATACGGATGCCATATGGATAACATACGGATGCTTCCATGCGCAAAAAACGTGACCACACCTCGATTACGAATGACATACGGATCACTATTTAGGGGACATTTCTCCGAGTACAAACGTAGCACCCCTAAAATGAACATGTGCTGTGGCCTGATGCATGATAAGGTGATAGGCCCATTTATTTTCGCGGAGTAGTCTGTGACGGCAAACACGTATCTTGACATGATGGAATATTATGCAGTGCCACAATTTCCAGAAGGTGTCATCTTTCAACATGACGGCGCTCCTCCACACTACGCCACCATTGTTTGTGAGTTTCTGGATAGAACATTCCCTCGGCGGTGGATAGGCAGGGGTTCTGTCAAGCCATGGCCACCACAATCCCTGGATTTGACGCCCTTAGACTTTTGGGGTTATGTGTAGCAACATATGTACATTGAACGTATCAACGACATTAATCAGTTAAAACAGAGAATCACAGAGATTGTTCACTCTGTTACACCAGACGTCATTTCTCGTGTGTGGCAGGAACGTCACTATCGTTTGGATGTGTGTAGGGCAACAAATGGAGACCACATCAGACTGCACTGTATAGGTATGAAACTGGGAGAGTTTTTCTTTTATTTGGAGCAGATTTTACATTTCTATTTTTTTTTTTGCTTTCCAGTGACTGGTCAAAAGTGCACCATTACTTTACGGACACAAGGTAATGCCAAAAAAATGGACATTTATAGGGATCAGTACAATGGAGGAGAATCAGATAGAAAAATGTACACTAGAACCATTTATAGTAAAAAATACAAAATTTTTATTAACAAAATAAAGACAAAAACAAACGGAATTTAAAATAGTCGGAAACCAGAGAATTGGCACCATGCACCCACTGCATGACATATAGAGGTTGTACATTCACGTAAATAAAGCACAATACTTCACAGCATGATGTAAACAATTAAAGGACAAGATTCCAAATAGGATAACTCTCAAAGAGGTGTCATGGACTATAAAGACAAAAAGTCAAAAAGGACAAAGGTTCTGCCCTGGGCCCTATATTGTTCAACATCTTTATCAATAATTTAGATGAAGGAATTGAGGGTTAACTGATTAAATTTGCTGATGAAACAAAGGTTTGAGGGATAGCTAATGGGTCGCCCTCCCAGGGCCGTGGGGTACCCGGTACCGGGCCGTTGTCAGCGGGATGTGTCACAGCAGCGATGACCCGGTCCGTGGCCCTGGGCACCCATGTATTAGGGGAGATTGAATGATGGAATGTAGTTAATGGAATAGTTTGTGACGCCACCTGTGGTGTTTGGCAAATAAGATGTTGAGCCGACGCTGCATGCAGATCCTCTGGGGCTGGTGGTGTGTTGCAGCCAAGATGGTGAAGTTCCCCACAGGTGGAGCTGTAGCCTCGCCTCAGGGCAGTGTAGATGTTGGGGTAGAGGAGAGGCACAAGCGGTGCAGAAGCTGGTACCCAGATGCAGCGATGCTGGGTACGTTGGCGCAAGAATGAATGGAGGACACCAGGGCTTGTAGTTCCAAAGCTTTACTCACAGTCTGTAGTACACATACAGGTGCCTGCCTCCATGCTGTGTCCTCCAGGTCAGGGACTCAATCAACCTCCAGGCCAGATGGAATGCTCCCTTCCAACACGCCGCCAACATGTGCCTTTCTGAACGTCTCGGGGACCGGGCCCCGGCCTTGCACTTAGAACTTCTAGGCAGGGTTCTCTCCTGTGATCAGGAGTGAAGAAGGGTGAGCTGAATACTTCTTGTTTGAGAGTTCTCTCCTAACCCACGTCCTCTGTTCCCTTTTACTCCTTCGTTCCGTACTAGTCTCTCCTTCTTATGAAAGATCAGGTTTCGGTTCAATGTCTTTCCCCTTCTTTCCTTTCCCGTGCCAGCAGACCCAGGTCACTGAGGTCTGCTGCAGCACCTCCTTCTTCCATCTCTCAGGGATCTTCTTTCCTCACTCCTCTCTGAGTGACTCTGTGGCTGACTGACTGAAATCCTAAACCTTCCCGCTCTTTTATGTATTCTAACTCCACCCGCCTCCCAGCACGTTTCGTGTTCCAAGCATGGAGCCACCAAAGGTGCTCTGCTACACTCCAAACAGTGAGCCGCAATGTGGCTTTGCTGAAATACCGTGTTATGTGGGATGCAGGTGTTGGAGCATGGTCAGGAGCCTCCAACTTACCTGGATGGTCGGGCACCACACCTCAGGAGGAGATGCAGTACCTCTGTGGCGACTGAGCCTCAGGGGCGCCACACTAATACTAGAGAAGAGAGAGAGGATTAAAAAAGATATAAATAAACTGGAGAAGTGGGCAGCAACTAACAGAATGGTTTTTAACAGGGGAAAATGCAAAGTACTACATCTGGGCAATAAAAATGAAAAAAGCATATACAGAATGGGAGGAATAGGGCTAAGCAACAGCACATGTGAAAAAGACTTGGGTTTACTAATAGATCATAAACTGAACATGAGTCAACAGTGTGATGCAGCAGCAAAAAAGGCAAATTATTGCCCCCTACTCCTCTTTGAACAGATCTCATCTGGAATACTGTGTCCAGTTTTGGGCACGACATTTTAAAAAAGACATCAACAAACTGGAACAAGTTCAGTGAAGAGCGACCAGAATGATGACCAGTCTGCAAACAATCTCTTATGAGGAAAGGTCGCAGAATTTGGGAATGTTTAGCTTGCAAAAGGTGAAGACTGAGAGGAGACTTAATAGCTGTCTACAAATATCTCAAGGGCGGTCACATTGTAGAAGGATCATCTTTATTCTCATTTGCACAAGGAAAGACTAGAAGCAATGGGAAGAAACTGAATGGGAGGAGACACAGATTAGATATTAGAAAAAACTTTTTGGGTAATTAATGAGTGGAACAGGCTGCCAGGAGAGGTGGTGAGTTCTCCTTCCATGGAAGTCTTCAAACAGAGGCTGGACAGACATCTGTCTGGGATGATTTAGTGAATCCTGCTTTGAGCAAGGGGGTTGGATCAGATGGCCCAGGAGGTCCCTTCCAACTCTACCATTCTATGATTCTATGATTACCTCGTGTTGGTGATGGTGCCTGCCCCTACCCACGTTTCAGCTATTGCAAAGTATTGTACTCTATTTTCTTGTATGTTTGTTTTTGTCTTTATTTTGTTAATAAAAATGTTGTATTTTTTTATTATAAATGGTTCTAGTGTACATTTTTTCTCATGTAGATAGATTGCACTTTAATAACAGCCTTCTCTATGGTACATACACTCATATGGATTGATGGCATTTTACAAACAGCCTTCTCTATGATATATACACTCCTACCTATAGATGGCACTTTACTCACAGCCGACTCTATGGTATATAACTCATGCAGATAGTTGGCACTTTACTCACAGCCTCCTCCACGGTATATACACTCATGCAGATAGATGGCACTTTACTCACAGCCTCCTCTATGGTATATAAACTCATATGGAATGATGGCACTTTACTCACATCCTCTTCTATGGTATAGACGGGTAGTGTTGCGATCCGAGGTGATGGTGAAGTGGGATGGCAATCCCCATAGTAGAGTAATGTTCAAACATCGCACACTCTTGATAGATGCTTGTGAGGACTTTATTGTACACATACAGATGCAGCAATAATACAATTTATGAATCAGGAATTGGTGCAGGGATAGAGAAAATGCTGAGGCGACAAAAACGTAACATTATACATACATTATATTATATATAAAGGATATTCTGCTTGCAAAGGACACCTGGGTCCAGGGTAGTTCCAGCGCACCTGCACCTTGGATTGTAGACTGCACATGCACCTTACCTCCTCCTTACTGACACATCATTTGTATGTAAGTAAGTTATGATTTTTCTCTTACTACGAGTTAGTATCAGCATTTTGCTCGTATGACTTAGGGTATCTTTGGTAGGGTCTCTTCAGTTTAAGTTTAGTCTGCACACATTTTTGCACTTTGCTTTCAGAAATTGGTCTATGAGATATATTATATATGCTGTGGTGCCACTCCACAGGAGTTCTGTTTTTTGTATAATTTCTAGTTTTTTGAAACGTATATAAATTGTTTTAACTATCATTAATAAAATATAAAATTTTTCTGAGACCCCAGTAGCACTCCTTATATACACTCATGAGAATAGATGGCACT
Organism: Dendrobates tinctorius; assembly: GCF_039654945.1. Lineage (NCBI taxonomy): Eukaryota > Metazoa > Chordata > Amphibia > Anura > Dendrobatidae > Dendrobates > Dendrobates tinctorius. Next base: position 9,339,345 of record NW_027361696.1, on the reverse strand, counting down.
TTACTCACAGCCTCCTTTGCAGTATATACATTCATATGAATTGATGGCGCTTTGCTCACAGCCTTCTCTATGATATATATGTGAGCAGGTTGCGGGATGCAGTGACAGACAGGAGACAGAGCAAGGGTTAACGTATTTTACTTTTAACAGATATGTACTCCATGCAGGCAGATAAGGGGTTAAACAGGGATAACGTGGGTAGTTGGTACTAAAGGTATGCAGTTTGGGGAAAAATGCAGGGGATAATGACGGTAGCAGTTCTTAAGGTATCACTTATTCGATCAGACAACTTTCAGACTGTAAAATTCACGAAACAAGCGTTGGCGCCAACAAGTCAGTGCAGGGTTAATTCAGTGTAGTCCTGAAGACAATGACAAGCTGCGTCTATTTGGCAGCGGTGAGTCTCTGGTGTCTCCTGCTGGATCCTCACTCCAACGGGTGCTGTGGAGGGTAAGGCACAGGCCACAGCAATGTCGGAACCCAATGTGGCCCAACAAACATGCACTGGGGAGTGAAGATTCAGTTCACGGTCACACACCCGGTACTTTTTAGGCAGCACGTGCGCGGTACTCATGAGCCTGGAGCGTTTGTCACCTTGCTTTGTGGGGGGGCCAATGGGCATATGGTATATCTCTGTTCAGTCTCTGCGGGCTGCAGTGATGATGCTGGAGCGCAGGCCTGAGCTGCTGTGCTGCTCGAGGGACGGAGCACTCACCTCCCCCTGCTGCGCGCTGTCTGTTCCTGCCAAATCTGCCTGTTTCCGCACGTGCTTTTTCTTTTTAGCCTCAGACACGCCCCTGCTGCCAAGTGCAAAGTTTGGTCCAGTTCTTTAAGCTTTCCTCCGGACATCCGAGGAGATAGCCCCGACAGTTCCGGACCCAGCGCAAGAAAGGTACCCCTAGCCTGGTCCTTCTGCTTACGTATACACTCATACCGATGGATGGCACTTTACTCATCACCTCCTCTATGGTATATACGCTCATATGGAATGATGGCACTTTACTCACAGCCTCGTCTACGGTAAATACACTCATAGATATATGGCATTTTACTCACAGCCTCCTCTACAGTACATACACTCATGTGGTATGATGGCATTTTACTCATGGCCTCCTTATGGTATTGTAAGCAGGTTGCAGGATGCAGTGATGCAAAGGAGGCAGCATAAGGGTTAACAAATTTCAACAGTTTAATTAACAGGGTAGATAAACTTCTCGCAGGGAGATAAATGGTTAAATGGTGAAAAGCAGGTGCAAAATAATAACAGTCCAATTATCAAACTTACTGTGTCCTTTATATTCCTGCACCACAGATGATCCTTTGGGTTTGTAACACCGGCAACGGCCAGGGAGATGTCCACAGATGGAGTCCCTCGAATGATGATCCGTCTTCTGGTGGCAACAGGCGGTCTCCGGTTTTACCAATTGAAGCCCCATGAGCCTGTGCTGCCAAAGCAAAAAGGGCCGCAGCAATCCCGGGGTTAAACGTAGGCTGATGTGTAACAGATGGCAGAGAGGGCCGCAAGCTACTGTCCTTTACCCAGCTCTCGTTTCTCCGCACATGCGCGGTACTCACAGTCACTGGGCGCACAGCGCTCTTTACTTTCACTGTCCCGCTAGTGGTACTGGGAGATATCAACTGCAGTCCGTCGCAGAGCCGGAGCTCGGGGTGCCAAGCATGCTGCTCACCCTGCTGTCCTCTCCCTGATGGCGGGAAACTCTGTCTCACTTTGTGCGCTTTTTCTTTGGTTTCCAGTTCACCCAGGCCCCTTCCTTCCTGGTCATGGGACCTATCCGGTCTCCTATTCCTTCCCTCGGGCAACATGGGACGCAGTCTCGATAGTTCTGCACCCGGCTCAGTACAGGTACCCGCAGCCTGGTCTTCCTCCTTACACTCTCCCTCTCCTTTAACTCACCATTCCAGGGGCATAGTTCCTTCATCAGACGTCCATTCTCTTTCATCTCTCGGACAATCCGTTGCCAAATAAACTGATCTTGCTCATATCGAGTAGGAGGTAATCCAGCTGTCGCCTGCTCGGTATGGCGTGGTTCAAATTGAGTGGTAGAGTTAGGTGGAATGGTGGAATCAGGTTGAGCGGCAGATGATGGGGGCACGTTTGGGTCCACTGAATCAGCCGTTTCTGAAGTTTCGGGTCTACTCATTTCTCTTGGTTTGGCGAGCAGCGTACTATCCACATTTGAGAGCGATGGTTTATTTGCATTTGGGTATCTGTGTAATATTGTATAGTGTGTGTGTATATACTGTATATAATGCCGCCATACAGTGCTCTTCTATCCAGTACTGCAGAGCACTGCTGTATAGTGTGTATATATAATGCCGCCATACAGTGCTCATGTGTCCAGTATTGCAGAGCGCTGCTGTATAGTGTGTGTTTATATACTGTATAGTGCTGCAATACAGTGCACATGTATCCAGTACTGCAGAGCGCTGCTGTATAGTGTGTGTGTATAGAATGCCATCATACGGTGCTCATGTATCAGTACTGCAGAGCGCTGCTGTATAGTGTGTGTATATAATGACATCATACAGTGCTCATGTATCAGTACTGCAGAGCGCTGCTGTATAGTGTGTATATATAATATGCCGCCATACAGTGCTCATATATCCACTATTGCAGAGCACTGCTGTATAGTGTGTGTTGGTATAGCAGCAATACAGTGTTCATGTATTCAGTACTGCAGAGCACTGCTGTATAATGTGTGTGTGTGTATATATATATATATATATATATATATACACTGTATAATGCCGCCATACATTGCTCATGTATGCAGTATTGCAGAGCGCTGCTGTATAGTGTGTATATATAATAAGCCGCCACACAGTGCTAATGTATCCAGTACTGCAGAGCGCTGCTGTTCAGTGTGTGTATATATATATATTATATAATGCCGCTATACAGTGCTCATGTATCCAGTATTGCAGAGCGCTGCTGTATAGTGTGTGTATATATAATGCCGCCATACAGTGCTCATGTAATGCTGTACACTGTTACTGTGGAGGCATATGGAGTCACGCGGATGCACAGGGGTGTGTGGATGGGCATTTTTGAGTTAAATGAGTATGTAGAGGTATACAGGGTGTAGGTTGGTATGTGAGGTATTTTGAGCAATGAGGGGCCGATTACTGTCCTTCCTCCCTTCAGGTGGTGGTGACTTGTATGGGATAAGACCCCAGAGTCTGGGGTAATACTGCTGGGGGTCATGTAAAGGAATGTCCGTGACTGGTCCAGAGCCAAGTGTCTCCTCATGAAAGAAACATCAGTGATAATTGTATGAGAAGTCTGAGCCGCACGCCACCTCATGTATACTGCATACCGTGCCAGCGAGATGCGAGAACGCTGTGCACCCCTGTCCCCAGTAGTCACATCTGCCTGGTTTACATCCTGCCTCCTCCGTCTAGTAGCAATTATGTCCCCACAGTTATCGTCCTGTGTGAAGATCTGAGGTTGTGGGTTATAATACTCACCTAGGCAGGTTAAGGATGCAACTATTTTTATTCCATACATCCATGGTTGTACAACAAATCCATGTAGATGGCCAACATACAATGTCCTCCGTTCACAAGTTCCCAATGTGAGTTCCACTGGCCCAGTACCCGGTGATACCCACTGTCTCCCGAATTTTGGTTGGCCCACAGCTTTCGCAATGGCCGGAGCTGAGCCTCCCCTCCCTCTCAGAAGAGGCGTGGGCGGAGGCCAACATGATGGGGGGTTGGAGGGCGAGGGTGGGGGGAGTGGGTTTCTAGGGGAAGGGGCGTTGCTCATATATAATGGTGAGCAGCGGGCCTTCCTCCCTCTCTGTTCCTGCTCTTGTACCTGAAAGCCTGCTCTGCCCTCCCTCCCTTTAGCTGGTGGATCGTAACATTGGTGTTATTTGGGTCATGGCGGTTTGGAGGGGGGAGGGAGTCCTTGGAGTCGTTTGGAAATTGGTTTTGGAGACTCACAGTATAGGGTCTCCTCCATTCATAGGTATGGTGGTGGTGATCTGGTGAAAGGTGGACGGGGAGTTTCTGTAAAGAGTGCGGATCCCCTAGTTGATTAGTGGACATATGTTTCGGTGTGTTGGTGCTCCCGAGCCTGGGGGGTAACGGCTGGGAGTAATATGTTGGGTTTTGTCCACAGCATTTTGGGGTCAATTCACCTCGATCTTGTGGCTTCAAGGACTCCTCCTCCGGGTTCAAGTTATTGTATTTATGTTATTCATAATACATTATTATTGTTGTTTTTTTATTTAATAAAAGGCTGCTGTGGCCATGCAAATTCCAAAGAAACCTTTGGTCTCTGGTGTTATTATGCGGCGTATGGGGTTTTAATACGAGTGGGGGGTGCGGAGCATTAGGACGGTCCTGTCTCCCCTTCTAGGAGCAACTTGACAATACCAACGTCAAGCAATGGCCAGAGCTGAGCCTCCCCTCCCTCTCAGAAGAGGCATGGGCGGAGGCCAACATGACGGGGGGGTTGGAAGGCGAGGGTGGGGGGAGTGGGTTTCTAGGGGAAGGGGCGTTGCTCATATATAATGGGGAGCAGCGGGCCTTCCTCCCTCTCTGTTCCCGCTCTTGTACCTGAAAGCCTGTCCCGCCCTCCCTCCCTTTAGCTGGTGAATCGTAACATTGGTGTTATTTGGTTCATGGCAGTTTGGAGGGGGGAGGGAGTCCTTGGAGTCGTTTGGAAATTGGTTTTGGAGACTCACTCTATAGGGTCTCCTCTGTTCATAGGTATGGTGGTGGTGATCTGGTGAAAGGTGGACGGGGAGTATCTGTAAAGAGTGCGGATCCCCTAGTTACTTAGTGGACATATGTTTCGGTGTGTTGGTGCTCCCGAGCCTGGGGGGTGACGGCTGGGAGTAATATGTTGGGTTTTGTCCACAGCATTTTGGGGTCAATTCACCTAGATCTTGTGGCTTCAAGGACTCCTCCTTCGGGTTCAAGTTATTGTATTTATGCTATTCATAATACATTATTATTGTTGTTTTTTTATTTAATAAAAGGCTGCTGTGGCCATGCAAATTCCAAAGAAACCTTTGGTCTCTGGTGTTATTATGCGGTGTATGGGGTTTTAATATGAGTGGGGGGTGCGGAGCATTAGGGGGGTCCTGTCTCTCCTTCTAGGAGCAACTTGACAATACCAACGTCATGGTATCTCCAGCTGGTATAGTGTGCAGTCACAGTCTATTTTCCTTCAGACAAAGGATATCATGACCGTAGCCATGGATACCCCTCCAAAACTCCATAGATCATCCATCCATCCCAGATCCGATCCTTTCCCTTTAAAGTCCCTCCAACAACTCCCTGATTCAACCCATATCTCTTTTTCTACCTACGCCTTAAACAATTTTCTTTAGCTCACAGAACAAAGCATATTCCATCACCTGGCACTGTATGTGAGACCCCATATGGTGACGGCTCCCCAGGGTCTACTATCTCCATCCACACAATGGGCCTAGGCTGGTAGAACAATGGATGTTAGAATGATTTCTTTACATTTACCTTTTAGCAATCTACTGTCTGGCCGTAGGTTTACATAAGATCCAATCTGCTCATCTTCCTCTGCTTATTATCACTGAATGGAAACATTTATTCCTGAGGATGAACTGACGAGCAAGCCAATCACTAATAAAACACAGCAAGAAAATCTATATATATAGAATTGAATGTGTGTGTATGTGTGTATATCCAACCAATCAGGAAGCATCTTTCATTTCACCAGAGCTGTTTAAAAGAAGCTGAGCTGTGATTGGTTGCTATGAGCAACAGTTTTCCCACTCGACAACACCTCAGCAGACACTGACATGGTGGGAGAAATCTAGCGTCCCTGGGAACATAAGCTCCCAGCCATTGTCTGCCCCCCAGAAAGGAGCAGAGTGCACATGACAGAAATGAATCCCCCTCCCTGCCCATATACCCATCACACATCCTCCATCCCATAGGCACATCTTCCCTCTTAAAGGGATCTCCGGTATGGAAGTTAGGGCAAATCCCTCAGCGCTCTGATTCTGACCCCAGGCTTCTATTAAAGGGATCATTGGTATGGAAGTCAGGGCAAATACATCCAACGCTTTGGTTCTGACCCCAGGTCTCTCTTAAAGGGATCCCCGGTATGGAAGTTACGGCAATTCCACTCAGCGTTCTGGTTCTGACCCCAGGCTCTCTTAAAGGGATCATTGGTATGCAAGTCAGGTCAAATCCACTCAGCGCTCTGGTTCTGACCCCAGTCTCTCCTAAAGGGATCATTGGTATGGAAGTTAGGACAATTCTACTCAGCACTCTGGTTATGACCCCAGGCCCCTCTTAAAGGGATCCCCGGTATGGAAGTGAGGGCAAATCCACTCTGCGCTTTGGTACTGACCCCAGGCCTCTCTTAAAGGGATCTCCGGTATGGAAGTTAGGGTAAATCCCTCAGCACTCTGATTCTCACCCCAGGCTTCTATTAAAGGGATCATTGGTATGGAAGTCAGGGCAAATCCACTCAGCGCTCTGGTTCTGATGCCAGGCCTCTCTTAAAGGGATCCCCGGTATGGAAGTTAGGACTGTTCCACTCAGCGCTCTGGTTCTGACCCCTGGCTGATGGGATGATGTTGGATATTAAGGGTAGTAGTCCGGTGGCTCTGGCTGACGGTATGTTGTGGGATATTTGGGGTAGTAGTCCGGCGGCTCTGATGGAATGATGTGGAATATTAGGGGTAGTAGTCCGGCGGCTGTGATGGGATGATGTGGGATATTAGTGGTAGTGGTCCGGTGGCTCTGGCTGATGGTATGATGTGGGATATTAGTGGTAGTTGTCCGGTGGCTCTGGCTGACAGGATGATGTGGGATATTAGTGGTAGTAGACTGGTGGCTCTGGCTGATGGAATGATGTGGGATATTAAGGGTAGTAGTCCAACGGCTCTGACAGGATGATGTGGGATATTAGGGGTAGTAGTCCAGTGGCTGTGATGGGATGATGTGGGATATTAGAGGTAGTAGTCCGGTGGCTCTGATAGAATGATGTGGGATATTAGGGGTAGTAGTCCGTGGCTCTGATAGGATGATGTGGATTATTAGTGGTAGTGGGTCGCCCTCCCAGGGCTGTGGGGTACTCGGTACCGGGCCCGATGAGCTTCAATGGGAGATGTCACGGCAGCTGGGACCCGGCCCGTGGCCCTGGGCGCCCATTGTAAAAAGGGGGGAATAGTTCAGTGTGCTTTTAATGATTAGAGTGAATGAGTTGTGACGCCACCTGTGGTGTTCGGCAATGAAGATGTTAAGCCGACGCTGCAGACAGATCCTCTGGGACAGATGGTGTGATGCAGCAATGATGTTATAGCCCTCCACAGGCAGGGCTGTAGTCCCAGGGCAGAGTAGGTGAAGTGACACTTGGATGGTGTAGTGTCGGGCGCAGGGGAGGTAGCAGTGCCGGGCAGGTGGACGTAGGAATAAGTGGAGGACACCAGGGCATGTAGTTCCAAAGCTTTGCTCACTGTCTGTTGTGGCACGAGAGCCCTCATCCGTGCCGTTTCCTGCAGGTCAAGAGCTCAGCCAACTTCCAGGCAAGATGAAGTATTCCTTTCCAACACTCCTCCAACATATGTGCCTTTTCTGAACTTCTCCCTCTTAGCGCCTTTAGTGAAGTACTCCCAGTACTAAGTTACACTGGAGTTCCTCCTGTCAGATGTTCCTATGAACTCTACTTGTACGGCAGACAGCTGTAGCCTGCTTCGGGGACTCCTTACTACCAAGTCCCGGTTCACTATCGTTGCTGTTATGCCCCTAAGTCATGTGTGGGAATAAAGTGGTGACAACTTCTATTCCTCCGGTGTCTGCTGCAGGACCATTAGTATCCATACAACCTCGGGGACTGGACCCCGGCCTTGCGTTTAGAACTTGGGAAGGGTTCTCCGCTAACCCTAATCCTTAGTTCTCTTCTTCTCCCCATGTTCCGTACTAATCCTTTCCTTCTCATGGAGAGTCAGGCTTTCTATGAATGTTCCTTTCCTGTGCCAGCGGACCCAGGTCACTGAGGTCGGCTGCAGCACTTCCTTCATCCATCCCACTCAGGGGATCTCCCTTCACAGACTGACCTCATCAGACTCCTGTGACAAACTGACTAAATCCTATCCTCTTCCCACTCTTTTAATGCAGACTAAACTCCACCCGCCTCCCAGCACGCTTCGTGTTCCAAGCAGGGAGCCACCAAAGGGTGCTTTGCTACACTACTATGTGGTGTGGGATGCAGGTGTTGGAGTGTGGTCTGGTGTCTCCACCTTACCTGAATGGTGGGGTACGACACCTCAGGAGGAGGTGCAGTACCTCTTTGGCGACTGAACCCTCAGGGGTGCCACAGTAGTAGTCCGGCGGCTGTGACGGGATGATGTGGGATATTAGTGGTAGTTGTCCGGTGGCTCTGGCTGATGGGATGATGTGGGATATTAGTGGTAGTAGTCCGGTGGCTCTTGCTGATGGGATGATGTGGGATATTAGGGGTTGTAGTCTGGTGGCTGTGGCTGAAGGGACGATGTGGGATATTAGGGGTAGTAGTCTGGTAGCTCTGGCTGACGGGATGATGTGGGATATTATAGTGAATGTGGCTATGCGGAGTGGGCGGGACTCTACACTCAGCTTTATATATATATATATATATAGATATAATCATTATAATTTGTTATAACTAACCGTAGTTAGTTACTATGCCCGGGCAGCGCCAGGCTCTTCAGCTAGTATCTAATAAAATACAACAATATCGATGCAACCAGTGCTCCGTGCTGGAAAAAGTCTCTATCTCGTAGAGGTGTGGACTCCGCTCTACATCCATTTGTCCTATAGTCTTCAGTAAGCGGCTGTGAGGGATGAAGGAGATCCACATTTCCTCCACTCCTGAAATGTGTCTCCAGTACCATTGCGTTCCCCCAGGCCATAAAGAGCAATCCAATGTTTTCCTTTATTTAACTATAAGAACAAGCCCTTTGAAGCTCTGTGTCCCTGGCAATTATCCCAAGGATGTGAACTCTTGTGCAGCTACAGCCAGTTGACTCCCTTTGTTCTTTAAGGCTGACATCGTGGCACAACGGATCCCAGGCTAACCAGTGCAAGGCTCTGAGATATGGAATCTAGAAAATTACCTATAATAACAGAATACAATATCTCTGAGCCTAGCCGAGCACATTATTGGAATCTGCATCTCATTCCCCACGAGCCCATAACATTCAACCACCCCTAGCACTCTGCGTTATTGAATTACAAAGCATAGCTTCCAGGAATTAAATACAGTAGCCGTATTTAGTCTCTATGCACAGATAAAATCCAGCAGAAACCAGTGGCGCCGGTGCCGGCTTATTTAGAGCTTTGGGTGCAAAGTTATGGACATTCACGGTTCTGGCCGGGAAAACCATACTCTCAGATATGGGAGGAGGGAGGTGGGCCAGCCCAGGGGTGGGCGCAGAGTGTGTGAGAGAGCAGCCTAGGAGATAAGAGGCAGATCCTCATTTTGAGCTCAGTTTTCTACTGGCAGGAGGAACATTAGCTGATGCGGCTAGGAGAATCATGTAACTAAAATTTGGACCTGTGATCCATCAGCGCCTCCCTGTGGTCATATGATACATAACACAGTAATTGTAACCTACAGTGTTGGCCATAAGTATTGACACCCCTGCAATTCTGTCAGATAATACTCAGTTTCTTCCTGAAAATGATTGCAAACACAAATTCTTTGGTATTATTATCTTCATTTAATTTGTCTTAAATGAAAAAACACAAAAAGAATTGTCCTAAAGCCAAATTGGATATAATTCCACACCAAACATAAAAAAGAGGGTGGACAAAAGTATTGGCACTGTTCGAAAAATCATGTGATGCTTCTCTAATTTGTGTAATTAACAGCACCTGTAACTTACCTGTGGCACCTAACAGGTGTTGGCAATAACTAAATCTCACTTGCAGCCAGTTGACATGGATTAAAGTTGACTCAACCTCTGTCCTGTGTCCTTGTGTGTACCACATTGAGCATGGAGAAAAGAAAGAAGACCAAAGAACTGTCTGAGTACTTGAGAAACCAAATTGTGAGGAAGCATGAGCAATATCAAGGCTACAAGTTCATCTCCAAAGACCAGAATGCTCCTGTGTCTACCGTGCGCAGTGTCATCAAGAAGTTTAAAGCCCATGGCACTGTGGCTAACCTCACTGGATGTGGACGGAAAAGAAAAATTGACAAGAGATTTCAACCCAAGATTGTGCGGATGTTGGATAAAGAACCTCGACTAACATCCAAACAAGTTCAAGCTGCCCTGCAGTCCGAGGGTACAACAGTGTCAACCCGTACTATCCGTCGGCGTCTGAATGAAAAGGGACTGCATGTAGGAGACCCAGGAAGACCCCACTTCTTACCCCGAGACATAAAAAAGCCAGGCTGGAGTTTGCCAAAACTTACCTGAAAAAGCCTAAAACGTTTTGGAAGAATGCTCTCTGGTCAGATGAGACAAAAGTAGAGCTTTTTGGGCAAAGGCATCAACATAGAGTTTACAGGAGAAAAAAAGAGGCATTCAAAGAAAAGAACACAGTCCCTACAGTCAAACATGGCGGAGGTTCCCTGATGTTTTGGGGTTGCTTTGCTGCCTCTGCCACTGGACTGCTTGACCGTGTGCATGGCATTATGAAGTCAGAACACTACCAACAAATTTTGCAGCATAATGTAGGGCCCAGTGTGAGAAAGCTGGGTCTCCCTCAGAGGTCATGGGTCTTTCAGCAGGTCAATGACCCAAAACACACTTCAAAAAGCACTAGAAAATGGTTTGAGAGAAAGCACTGGAGACTTCTAAGGTGGCCAGCAATGAGTCCAGACCTGAATCCCATAGAACACCTGTGGAGAGATCTAAAAATGGCAGTTTGGAGAAGGCACCCTTCAAATATCAGGGACCTGGAGCAGTTTGCCAAAGAAGAATGGTCTAAAATTCCAGCAGAGCATTGTAAGAAACTCATTGATGGTTACCGGAAGCGGTTGGTTGCAGTTATTTTGGCTAAAGGTTGTGCAACCAAGTAGGCTGAGGGTGCCAATACTTTTGTCTGGCCCATTTTTGGAGTTTTGTGTGAAATGATCAATGTTTTGCTTTTTGCTTCATTCTCTTTTGTGTTTTTTCATTTAAAACAAATTAAATGAAGATAATAATACCAAAGAATTTGTGTTTGCAATCATTTTCAGGAAGAAACTGAGTATTATCTGACAGAATTGTAGGGGTGTCAATACTTTTGGCCAACACTGTATTTATGCCCTACCTTTGTACTACACTCTTGACTGTATATGTAACGCCGCTGTATTTGTACTCTGTTTACCCGGCATTACTCTCCATATCTCTTCTTTAACACTTTGCTCCTTTCTCTCTAATGAATTGGAATGCTGTTGTCAGTTACCTGTGTGGATGCTGCTCAGTTCCCGACTCTGCTACGTAGCCGTACATGCGTGTGTGGCTCCGCTGCACTGCATGACCACCCACTTGTGCGGTCCCTGGCTGCCACTGTGGAAAGCTATCAGCAGGTTGCAAGGTCCTCTGCAGTTGTGCATGACTTACCACGTGTGTTCAGGCTTGCAGATGCTGCCAGGTGTCCCTTGCAATGCTGATTTGTGTCTGGCTGTGCTTAGGGTGCACGTGGCCACACCTCCCCTGCTTTTATGAGGAATGGGGGTGTGCTAGAATTGCTGCTCCAGCCTATCGCTGTTAGACAGCTCCTATATAAAGTTTCCCTGCCCTGTGGGGCGTTGCCAGAGCTTCGCATCAAGTTTCTGAGTCTTGCTATGTCTGTTTGGTGTTTAGCACCTGCCCTGCCTGCCTGCAGTTCTAGGTGAGCTGATGACTGTCTTCCAACTGCTCTGGGTGTGAAGTACCCAGATCCGTTTCTGTTCAGTCGGTTATCAGCTTTGGGACAGCTGATGTCTGAATTCCTGGTCTTATCCTGTTTATATGTTGGTACCAAAGCCCTTGTCCTGATTCCTGCAGTGTTATGAAGTCCTAGTCCTGATTCCTGCTGTGTTATGAAATCCTAGTCCTGTTTCCTGCTGTGTTATGTTACTGAAGTCCTTCTGTGTCTTGAACCCTGTGCCCAGTGACTGTGACTCTTTGCTAACTGACTTTCTGTGATCTGACCTGGGTTCATCTTGGAAGTAGGAGTCCGGTGCCTCTGCTGAGTTTCTGCTACTCTATGCTCAGCTTGTTATTCGGTGCAATTCCCAGCCGGTTCCAGTCCAACCCGGTGGGGCTTGCACCAGACCACTTGAGTTCCTTTTTAGGTCGCTGCCAGATGTCCAGAGCCCGATGACCATGGCCTCTTGTCCAAAGTCTGATGACCGTGGCCTGATGTCCGGTGTCTGAGGGCCACTTCCAGATGTCTGGTGCCTGACGTTCTCCGCCAGATGTCCGGATCCTATCCTTCCCTGCCCGATGCCTGATGATCGCTACCAGATGTCCGGAGCCTGATGACTGCAGCCTCATGTCCGAAGCCTGATTTCCGCAGCCTGATGTCCAGAGCCTGTTGATTGCTGCCAGATGTCCAGAGTCCGATGCCAGTGTTCTGATGTTCTATCTGAGATCCGAGTCCTGATGTCCTGCCTGAGACCTGATGATCACCTGGTGTCCTGATGTCCTGTCTGAGACCTGATGTCCGTCTGGTACCTTGATGTTCTGATTTCTAGATGTCCTTCCTGATGACCAGATGTCCGGCTTGTGCCGTGATTTCCAGTCCGTGTTCCGATGTCCAGTCTGTGTTCCGATGTCCAGTTTGTGTTCCGATGTCCTGTCCGTGGTTCCGGTGGTCCAAGTTGTGCTCTTGAGCCGGTCCCGCTCGTGTTCTTGGATGGATTCCTCCTCCATGGTTTCCGAGAGTCTCCAGCTCTGTTTCCCCGGTGACGGTCCCGGCAGTGAGTCCTGGTCCTGACCAGCCGATGCCCGGTGCTGTAGTGCCAACGTTCCTGGACCTGTGCTATCCGTGTCTTGCTTATGTTCTTATGTCCTGCCGGTTTCCTGGGGTCTACCCATGATGGCTCCTGCTGTTGTCTGAAGGCTGCCTGAGGTTGGTGTCTGATGCTCTCCTGCTGTGCCTGTGCTTCGCCTGAGGCCTTAGAGAGAGGCCATCCTAGTATGCCTGAGCCAGAAAACCCTGGACTGCATCAACCCATGATCACCCTAGCCATCATTTGAAGTCTGCCTGAGGTCGGTGTCTGATGTTCTCCTGATGAGCCTGTGCTACACCCGATGCCTTAGAGAGAGGCCACCCTAGTATGCCCGTGCCGGACAACCCTGGACTGCGTCAACCCGTGATGACCTCCTGCCATCATCTGAAGCTAGTCCGAGATCGGTGTCTGATGTTCTTCTGCTGTGCCTGTGCTACGTCTGTGGCCTGAGAGAGAGGTCATCCTAGTATGCCCGTGCCAGATGACCCTGGACTGTGTCAACCCGTGATGACCTCTTGATTCGCCGGTCAACCTAAGATGTGTTTCCTTCATGATGTGCATATTCTGGAACCTGGTGTTTTCATGTCTTTTGCTTTATTTCAGTAAACTTTATGTTTCTTCATACCTGAAGTTGTGCGGTGTCTTTTAGTCCTGCATATGGCCATCTTGTCCACAAGCTCAGCTGCCAGAGACCCCGGTCGCTACCCTTCCCTAGTCCGGGTAGGCCCGGGTCCCCCCTGTGGTCCAGTGGGTCCACATTCCACGATCACCTGGGACGCATACCCCGTCGTCGTTATAGTTCGACGACATGGGAGCGTTGGCTGGGTAAGCCACGCTGCGTCCGTGATCGTAACAATATACATGCATATCTGTTCTTGTAAATATATACCTGTATATTTCTAGTGCGCATTTTCGGCAATTAAATGTAAAATTAATCTTGACTGATTTTTTATCTCGATTCACGAATCCCCACATCCACACGCTCAGTTGGTTATGTTATACACTACCCCCAGGGTTGTTTTCTGACCCGATATAAGTCTGGTGTCGGACAGGGTTGTATATCGAACAAGGAACTGATGGCAGCATACTGTACTGTATTAGTGAGGAACTCTGGCAGTAATTGCCGGGAGGTTTATATATATATCCCCATCCTGGACTGGTGATATACAGTGTTTCCCCCCTCACTGGGAGCGCCTCAATAACTCGTACCTATAAAGGAAGCCTTTTTGGGGACTATTAACCCTCGGTGCAGTTCCCTGACTGACCTGGCGCGAGTGGTGGCGCCAGAGAGCCGATGCCTGCTGGGTCCTTCTCTCCCCTCCCCAGAAGTGAGTGAAATCGACACCCCCCTCTCCTGTGCGATCCGTCACAGTGGCCATATCCTCACATCCTGCTCCCCACACCCTCTAGTTATTTTCCTGCTCCCCTCACACCCTAGTTATCATTAGTCAGGAGTTATTCCACAGAGGTCTGAGGAGCACTTGGTTTCAGGCAGAGTACGGACACTCGTCATTCTGGATTGATGCTCAGATGTGCGTCTGAATGGGCCTTAAAAAGCCTAAGGAGATGTTGTATTTGAGACACTGCAGGCCACAAAGAACACCCATTGCAGAGCACAGCAAAGGGCAGTAGCCACATGGGAAGGGGGTGGAGGTCGACTGAGCCAAGAAAGATGAATGACAGTTTATGCCCTTGCACTAGTCACCTTCGTGCCTCTCCCTCTAATATCTGCCCTGTCCCCCCACATCTCACTTCTTTTACCATCATGACCCCCTATAGTGAGTGTTGTGGTCATTCTTTTATAGGAAAGTAATTGGGCAATGTCTGAAGGTCATGCGCCCATCACCAGGTCATTACCATGGTGATTTGATTGTTGTACACTTGAGAATTCCCTGTGACTTCTTTATGCACATGGAGCAGCACGCCGATTATGGTCGTGGTGCTGTCAGGGTTAAGTTTTCGGGCAGTGTTCTGAGGATGGCGCCGTGCAGAGCATTGATCTGTTTGCATGTTTCCGTGACAGGCTTTTCGTGCCTGGATGGCGTGTGGCGTTTCTTCTATTCCTGTCATCCTTGTGAGAGTTGACATGACGGTGATGGCGTGCTGGGATCTCAGTGACTTGGACGCGGAGGAGAGATGAATGGGGCTGCGGACGGGGAAGTTTGTTGACTTGTAGGTGCTAGAATTGTGTAAGTTCATTGAGCTGGCAGCTGCCCACTGCTCTGCTGCATCCACTCTCCAGAGACTGGACGGTGGGGCGAAAAAAAAATATGTGCATCCAAGTCTGGGGCACCGGGGCAGAGGTCAAGTCCTGGGCAGTAGAATAGAAATCTGCCTGCTAGATGCCACCATCTGTGTGCGGACCTGCTTTGGAAATTATATTTCAAATCAAGTTTTGTGATGTCAGGTGCACAGTGGGTTTATGATGCAGATATAACGCAAAGACCTAATATTACAGCCGTGCTCGGTGGAGCCATTTTATCAGCCCACTTAGCGGTGTCCTGGACTTTTTACATTTGACCACAAGTACTATCTATGGATCTCGACGTGTCCTTGTCATGAGCCCTCACCATCCATAGCAAATATGGATGGCTTGGTGGGAAGGACAGTATCCATACAGTCCTGATAATTTCTAAAGGGGGGTCAAGATGGTGATGATACCAGACCTTTATTTAATGCTAATGCAGACTTCCCTGCATGCACCTTCTTCTTCCCGGCAGGGACACCGACATACTCCCTGCCAAGGACGCTTGGCAGTGTCTACGTTCCATACATGGCTTCCTGGTCCATTGGGCCTGGGCACATTGCATAGGTTTCCTGGAGGCGGGCCTCGTGTACAAGCACACACTCCCCGATTCTAAAAGAGGCAACGTACACTTTGGAACTCTATTAGTACTTGAATCTGCCTATTCTGAACCTATTCCTGAACCTATTCTGTTAGAACTTGAGCCTGCCTTGTCTGAACCTATTCTATTAAAACTTGGGCCTTGTCAGAAAATATTCTGTTTTTCTGAACCCGCTTACTCTGAACCTATTCCTGTTACCCGTGTTCCCTGAGACCGCTCTGGCCGTGCCTGAACTTGAAACTTCTGCGGTACCTGAACCAGTACCAGTGTCCTTCCTGTCAGATGGTCTAGGATCTGCGCTTTCTGAACCTGCTCCTGTGTACGTCCTGTCAACTGTCCCAGGACTGTCTGAACCTGCATTAGCATCCAGTCCCGCCTTGAACACACTCAATCACACTCCAACCTCCCAATCATGGCCTCTCTACCATGACCAAGACCAAAGAGCTGTGATTTTCTGGATTTTATTTTTAGATTCGGCGTCTCACAGGTGAAGTGTACCTACCTACCAAAAAAACGTACAGATCCTCCATTCTTTTTAGGTGGGAAAACGTGCAAAATCGGCAGAATATCAAATAATTACAGTGCTGTGCAAATTAATTGGGACAAAGCATTTTTTTAAGAAAAATTGTAAGTTGGTTACCAGTCAGTGATTCAAACCAGTTTTAACTGCTTTGAACAGGTGTGAGTGCCTGTTCAAAGCAGTGAAAACTGGTTTGAATCACTGACTGGTAACCAACTTGAGATTTTATTTAAAAAAATGCTTTGTCCCAATTAATTTGCACAGCACTGTATTTTCCACACTGTACCTTTTCATTCATTCAAGGGCTCCATCAATATGTGTCTTTGTCATGCCTATGTCTAGTAAGTTTATCTACATTACCACATATGACAGCAGTACTAAATCTGTCGTCGGCCTAATTCTCATTATCGCTGCAGGTTTCACTGTGTCCGATGTATTGACAGCGGATTAATCTCTGTAGTGCTCAGGCGTTCAAGAGTGAATATGTATTTATTCAGGAACAAAGATAATAGCTTACAACTGGTATTTCTTATAGCTTGGGATCTAAGGGCCCCATCACACTTAGCGACTCACCAGCGATCCCGACAACGATATCAACTTGTCAGGATCACTGGTATGTCGCTACATGATCGCTGGTGAGCTGTCAAACAGGCAGCTTCACCAGCGATCAACTCCAGCTACAACGAGCGCTGGCGTCACTGTGTACCTTAGTTACCAGCGCGCTGATGCAGGGAGCTGGTAACGAAGGTAAACAGCGGGTTTCTAAGTGCCGCATGGCGCTTAGAAACCCGATGTTTACCTTGGTTACCAGCTCCCTGCATCAGCGCGCTGGTAACTAAGGTACACAGAGGGTTTCTAAATGCCGCGAGGCGCTTAGAAACCCGCTGTTTACCTTGGTTACAAGCTCCTGCTCGCTGATCGCTGGTCTCCCGCAAGCCACACGCAGCGATGCGTGCTGGCCAGATGGAAACCAGCGACCAAAAAATGTCCTGGCCATTCCAGCACGATCAGCGATACCCGGCAGGGCGGCCAGTCGCTGATAGGTGTCACACACAGCGATCTCGCTGGTGAGATCGCTGTTGCGTCACAAAACTTGTGACTCAGCAGCGATCTCACTAGCGAGATCGCTGTGTGTGACGGGGGCTTTAGCATCTTGTTTGTCAACTTGTAAAGTGTAGATGTGCTCCAGCTACTCACAGAGTGAGCAGAGACATCCTGTTTTGTTTTTAACAATGTATTGTGGAGAAACTCCTGGACTAGTAAACAGCAGTTGTAGTAGTAGTTGATGCCATAAATATAATAAGCATAATTCTAACACAAATGTCACGCTGCTACAATTTAGGTAGGTGCAGGCCCCACTAGATGGCAGAAGAGTGGGAGCAGGGCTGCGTCTAAACAAAGCTGGCCTACAGTGCAGCAGTGAGAATAGCACAGGTGGCACAGTTGTGACTGAAGGCTGGCGAGTAAACTGGGACCAGGGGCACCTTTCCTGGCCCTGACACTAGGCTGCACCCTAACTCACCCTGTTCCCCGGGATACCTCAGATGGCGAGTCCGCCGGGGCCTCCACCCTAGCCCTGTCTCCTAGCATCCTCCCTGCGTATGTTCACTTCCCCCCACCCGGGGAAGAGAGGCGCTACTGTGCACCGAAGTACACAAACCCGACAGACAGGGGAATGAGACAAGGGTAAAAGAAAATTCCACTCATAAATAATACTCTCACAAGCCACAGAGGTATACACCAGGGTGTGAAGGACAAGGGTAGAAAATAAAGCAGGATTGGATGAGGAATTTCCAAGCGTACAAACCAAGCACCAGTGGCACAATAAATTCCTCCAGCACTCCAACCACCAGCTTCTCCTTGTCCTTGTCCTTCTCCTTGTCCTTCTCCTTGTCTTTGTAGCAAATGCTAACTCAGACAAAGATCTGGCCAGCAGACCTAGCTTTTAGGCTGAGTTCACACGTGGCTTTTTTTCGCGTTTCCGCGGCGCTTTTAACTGTGCGATTTTGCCGCGAAAACGCGAAAAATAAGCATCCCATGCATTCCTATGGGATTCCGCAATGCTGTACTAATGCTGCGGTTTTTACCGCGGCGGAATCGCTTCGCGGTAAAAACCGCAGCATGCTCATTAATTTGCGGAATCGCCGCACCCATAGGAATGCATTGTTCCGCTTACCTCCCGCATGTGGCTGTGCACACCATGCGGAAAGTAAGCAGAACATTTGCGGATGGTACCCACGGTCCGGAGGAGAGGAGACTGTCCTCCGGGCTTTGGGTACCATATCCCTGTAAAAAATAGAATTTAAAAATAAAAAATATTGTTATTCTCACCCTCCGACGTCCCACGCAGCCTTCCCGCCTCTCTCCACGCTCTCGTTCCCAGTAGTCCTTTGGGAAAATGCCCGCGATGGCGTCCGTTCTCGCGGGATCGCGAAGTCTCGCGGTCATTCGCGCGATGTCATGGCGAAGTACCGCGAGACGTTGCGATCCCGCGAGAACTGACGTCATCGCGGGCATTTTCGCAAAGGATTACTGGGAACGGATGCGCGGGACGTCGGAGGGTAAGAATAACACCATTTTTTATTTTTTTTTTACATTCTATCTTTTACTATTGATGCCGCATAGGCGGCCTCAGTAGTAAAAAGTTGGTCACACTTGTCAAACACTATGTTTGACGAGTGTGACCAACCTGTCAATCAGTTCTCCAAGCGATGCTACAGATCGCTTGGAGAACACTAGCATTTTGCAAGCTAAATACGCTTGCAAAATGCTAGTTTTTCCGCAGGAAAATCGCGGGAATTTAAAATGCGATTTTCCCGCGGACTGGAATTCCGGAATTCTCGCGGTAATTTCCGTGAGAGTTCCGGTACGTGTGCACTTAGCCTTATAGGAGAGAGGAGTGGTTAACCAAGCACAGCTGGTAGCAGGGATTTCCACATGGCAGATTAACCCCTGTCCTGCTGAAAAAAAGCAAACACCCTTAATATGCCGGAGAAGTGCTTCTTCTCAGCGGCAAAGCAGGAGCCGTCAGACGCTGCAGTCTTCCGGCTCTGTTCTGTCGCGGTAACCCCGTGACCACAATGTATGACAACCTGAAAATCAGTCAAGTGCCATCTGTTGGATATCAGCCATCACATAACTAGAAATGTATTGGCCAAACTCTTCCATTTTTCTCATATTCCCCAAGATGATTGTAGGTCGCCCTCCTAGGGCTGTGGGGTACTCGGTACCGGGCCGTGTCAGCAGGATGTGTCACAGCAGCGGTGACCCTGTCCGTGGCCCTGGGCGCCCAATTAATAGGGGAAGTTTGAATGGGGGAATGTAGTTGATTAAATGAATAGTTCGTGACGCCACCTGTGGTGTTCGGCAAGTGAGATGTTAAGCCGACGCTACATGCACATCCACTGGGACTGATGGTATGGTGCAGCAAAGATGTAAAAGCTCCCCACAGGTGAAGCTGTAGTCCAAGGGCAGTGTAGATGTGGTTGGCACGGGGATGTAGCAGTGCCGGAAGGGTAGGACTCAGACGAAGACACAGCAGGGTGCAATTTCTGTACCTTTACTTGATAAATGCAGTCCAGGGTCCTGATTACAGATGGTACCGGAGCAGGCTAGCCTGGATGCAGCTCAGAATTCTCTCTCAGCAGATGGGCTGTGCAGTCTCCTTCCCTAGCGCTTATTTGAGTGAAGTACTCCTAGTACTGAGCTACACTGAAGTTCCTCCTAATTCTCTTCTACTAGCACTCCTCGTATGGCAGACAGCTGTAGCCGCTATTCCTCTCTTGGCTCACTCCGTGCTGTTGTGCCTCCGAGTCTTAGATGGGGGTAGGGCATTTACAGCCTCCTACTCCTCTGGTGTCTGTTGCAGGACCATTAGTATCCGTACAGCCATGGAGACCAGGCTCCAGTTCATGCGCTCTCACTGGGAGGGAGCTCTCTCTTTCCTCAGCTCAACCTCCAGCTTCTCTCCACACGTCTACACACGTGGCCCTCCTCACACTAACTGACCACTCCTTCCTCCTGGCCCTCAGAAAGCACTCCTCCCTTCAATTCCAGTTCAGAGTCCCCCCTGCTGCCCTGGAGTGGAACTATGTTGCATGTATAGGTTAACTGCGAGAGAGACCCTTCACTGCTTCCAAGCCTGGCATTACCCTCCCTGGAGGAAGGCAAAGCCACTGTGGCGGCAATACTCCTGGGAGCGCCACATTCCACCCTAGTGCAAGTCAGCACTCCTGGGCTGATGAAAACATATGAACATATAACAATATAATTGTACAAGATTTCGAAAAATGTACAAAAAACACATGCTCCAAAAATAGTCCAATGATGACAAATCCAAGCATCAATGTCCATGGTCCATTCCTGGGCAAATGGTGAACTCTATGCAAATTGGTGACCACACAAGTCCTGTGATACAATGTCCATAAAACAAATTCCAAAGGAAACTCTTACAGATTACCTGTAGGCACAAAAATTGAGAACAGTTACATATATACACAATTTCAACATTTACATTTGCTTTGCTATATACAATATCTGATGGGTGGTATACCTTGTGTAGTACGGGTAGACCTGCGTAACATTGGTTGTCTGGGGCTAACTACTGGTGTAGTGTGTAATGTACTGATTACACTACTGGTGGTTCTGCATGGCACAGGGATACTAGATTGTCTTTGAACTCTTAGACTCACCATGGGTATAACAGATTCACCACTGGCAGGGCGAGGACTCTCTGGCTCCACTGCTGGTGTGGCATCTGCTGCCTGATTTTCCTGATCTTCAGGATTTTCTTGAGTCACTTCTTCCTGTGCTACCAGCTGGGGAAAGGTCAACACTGGCACCACTATTGCATCATTTACTTTAGTCCAATTTGCAGGGAATTCTCAAAGTATTCTCCTTTTGGAAGTGCATTTAGCAGCAGGGTGATGTACTGGTAAAAGGGAAAAAAAAATCTTTTAAATCTTCTGCCTGAGCGAGTGTGAACGAGTTGAGTGTGACCTGAGCGTAAGTGCGAACTGTGGTAAGTGTGTGACTTGAGATTCAGTGAAGAGGTGTTTGGAAAAGCTATAACAAATACCTGTGTGAGTTGCTGAATTGTAGGTTGCTGAGTGCTTTCTACCTGTTCAATTTTTGGGGGGCTTGGGGGCTTGTTTAACTTATTTTTTCTCTCTACATGGTTAATCTCTTATTTTACTATCTGTGTTTTTAGGGTTAACTATATTGCATTTAAATCTTGAGGTGTAACTATATTCACAAGGGGTTAATTAAGGGTGGGAGTTCATAATTAAGGGTTTATAAGGGGCAGCTGGTTGGGGCTCAACTCCATTTGGAAGTGCAATGAGCAGCAGGGTGGTGTATTGGTAAAAGGGAAAAAAAAAATCTTTAAAATCTTCTGCCTGAGCGAGTGTGAACGAGCTGAGTGTGAACAGAGTTTAAGGCTGTGTGCACACGCTGCGGATTTTGCTGCAGTTCGGCGGCGGTTTTGGCCTCTGCGGACCCGCAGCAGTTTTTGCTGCGGTGTACAGTAGCTTGATTCCCTATGGGAATCAAAAACCGCATTGCAGATGGTGCGGAATTTTCCGCGCGGATTATCTGCGGTTTTCAATCCGCAGAAAGAATTGACATGTCAATTCTTTCTGCGGATTCCCCTGCGGTTTGCCATCTCCTCCTTTGAGGAGATGAAAAACCGCAGGGCAAAACCGCAGAGCAATCCGCAGGTAAAACCGCAGGTATTTTGACCTGCGGATTTTACAAAATCCGCGCGGATGAATCCGCACCTAATCCACAGCGTGTGCACACAGCCTAAATGCGAACTGTGGTAATTGTGTGACTTGAGATTCAGTGACTTTGGATTCAGGGAGTTTCCAAGGGAGGTATTACTGAATTGCTGTTATATTTTATTAATACTTTTGATTTATTTTTACTTATCTTTTCTGTCTTTTGCAATCCTCATTAGGATGTGCTCCACTATTGCCAATGCCATCCAGTGCACGTCTTGCCGCATGTATGAAATCCTTGAACAGCCGGTCGAGGGTGCATACTGCTGTGCGAGATGTGAGCACGTTGTGCATTTGAAAGCCCAGATACTGGATCTAAATGTGCAGCTGGCAACACTGAGATCCATAGACAAAATGGAAAGGAGTCTTCTGCTCGCTGAGCAGACGCTCAATGGGATAGATAAGGGGGGATGCTAGGTTGGAGCTGCAGGACAATGAAACAGCTAGCTGGGTGACAGTTAGAAGGCGGGGTAGAGGGAAGAGCACCAGGGAGGCTAGTCCTGATCTGGCACACCCCAATAAGTTTGCTAAGTTGGCAGATGAGGGGAGTGTTAGTGCAGGAGTAGCACTGCTGCAGCAAGGCATGTCCTCCGAAAGCCGGAGGAGTGTCTGCTCCAGTAAGGGGGGAAATAGGAGAGCAGGGTAGGCCAGACAGGTTCTGGTAGTGGGAGACTCAATTATTAGGGGAACAGATAGGGCAATCTGTCACAAAGACAGGGATCGTCGAACGGTGTGCTGCCTACCTGGCGCTCGAATCCGACACATCGCTGATCGGGTTGACAGATTACTGGGAGGGGCTGGGAGGGGCTAATTATCATAGCTGACACCCGGCACAATGTGTCGACACGTTAACCCCTTGTACACCGCGATCAAACACGATCGCGGTGTACCGGGGGTTAAAGGGAAGCATCGGCAGGGAGGGGGCTCTCTCCGTGCTTCCCTGAGCCCCCCACAGCAGCGCAATGTGCAGCGCTGCTGCGGGGGGCTCCTTTCCTGCAGGTCCCCGGATCCAATATGGCGGCGGGGACCTCTGGGGGCCTGCAGGAAGCTGGCTTCCTCGCTGCCCGCAGAGTGCAGGCATGAGGAAGCCTGCAGCAGTGCCTGTGACAGATCGCTGATCTGTCACAGCGATCTGTGATGTGACAGATCAGCGATCTGTCACATGACAGTTATGTCCCCCCTGGGACATTGTAATAAAGTGAAAAAAAAGTGTAAAAATAATTTTTAAAAAATCGCTAAATAAATTAAAAAAAATATATATATTCCCCAATAAATTCATTTTTTGGAAATAATAAAAAACAAAACAATAAAAGTACAAATATTTGGTATCGCCGCGTCCGTAACGGCCCGCCCTATAAAACTGTCCCATTAGTTAACCCCTTAAGCGAACCCCTTAAAAAATAAAAATAAAAAACAGAGCAAAAAATAATGATTTATTATCATACCGCCGAACAAAAAGTGAATAACGCGCGATCAAAAAGATGCATATAAATATCCATGGTACCACTGAAAACGTCATCTTGTCCCGCAAAAAACGAGCCATCATACAGCATCATCAGCTAAAAAATAAAAAAGCTATAGCTCGCAGAATAAAGCGATGCAAAAATAATTATTTTTTATATAAAATTGTTTTCATTGCATAAAAGCGCCAAAACATAAAAAAAGACATAACTGAGGTATTGCTGTAACCGTACTGACCCGAAGAAGAAAACCACTTTATCAATTTTATCGCACGCGGAACGGCGTAAACGCACCACCCAAAAGACATTCATGAAACGCTGGTTTTTGTAAATTCTGCGTCCCAAAAAACGAAATAAAAAGCGAACAAAAAATGTCACATGCCCGAACATGGTACCAATAAAAACATCAACTCGTTCCGCAAAAAATAAGACCTCACATGACTCGGTGGGTCAAAATATGGAAAAATTATAGCTCTCAATATGTGGTGATGCAAAAACTATTTTTGCAATAAAAAGCGTCTTTTAGCATGTGACAGCTGCCAAATATAAATACCACCATAAATAGTAAATCAAACCCCCCATTATCACCCCCTTAGTTAGGGAAAAATAATAAAATTAAAAAAATGTATTTATTTCCATTTTCCCATTAGGGTTAGGGCTAGGGCTAGGGTTAAGGTTAGGGCTAGGGTTAGGGTTAGGGGTGTGTTGGGGTTAGGGTTGGAGTTAGAATTGGGGGTTTCCACTATTTGCGCACATCAGGTGCTCTCCAAACGCAACATGGCGTCTGATCTCAATTCAAGCCAATTCTGCATTGAAAAAGTCAAATGGTGCTCCTACCTTCCAAGCTCTGCCATGCACCCAAACAGTGTTTTACCCCCTCATATGGGGTATCAGCCTACTCAGGACAATATGCAAAACAACTTTTGGGGTCCTATTTCTCCTGTTGCCCTTAGGAAAATAAAAAATTGGGGGCAAAAATATAATTTTTTGGAAAAAAAATATGATTTTTTTATTTTCACGCCTGGGCGTTATAAACTTCTGTGAAGCACTTGGGGGTTCAAAGTTCTCACCACACATCTAGATAAGTTCCTTGGGGGGTCTAGTTTCCAAAATGGTGTCATTTGTGGGGGGATTCCACTGTTTTGGTACATCAGGGGCTTTCCAAACGCGACATGGTGTCCGATCTCAATTCCAGCCAAAAAAGTCAAATGGTGCTGCTTCCCTTCCGAGCTCTGCCATGCGCCCAAATAGTCGTTTTCACCCACACATGGGGTATCAGCGTACTCAGGACAAATTGCACAATAACTTTTAGGGTCCTGTTACCCTTGGGAAAATAAAAATTGGGGGTGAAAAGATCATTTTGTGGAAAAAATATGATTTTTTAATTGTACTGCTGTACGTTATAAACTTCTGTGAAGCCCTTGTTGGTTCAAAGTTCTCAGCACATATCTAGATAAGTTCCTTGGGGGGTCTAGTTTCCAAAATGGGGTCACTTGTGGGGGGTTACCACTGTTTAGGTACATCAGGGGCTCTCCAAACGTGACATGGCATCCGATCTGAATTCCAGCCAATTTTGCATTGTAAAAGTCAAACGACGCTCCTTCCCTTCTGAGCTCTGCCAGCGCCGAAACAGTGGTTCCCACCCCCCACATATCAGGTATCAGCGTACTCAGGTCAAATTGCACAATAACTTTTGCAGTCGAATTTCTCCTGTTACCCTTGGTGAAATTAAAAAAAATTGAACCTGAAGTATTTTTTTTGTGAAAAAAAGTTAAATGTTCATTTTTATTTAAATATTCAAAAAATTCCTGTGAAGCACCTGAAGGGTTAATAAACTCCTTGAATGTAGTTTTGAGCACCTTAAGGGGTGCAGTTTTTAGAATGGTGTCACTTTTGGGTATTTTCTATTATATAGACCCTTCAAAGTGACTTCAAATGTGATGTGGTCCGTAAAAATAAAATGGTGTTGCAAAAATGAGAAATCGCTAGTCAACTTTTAACCCTTATAACTTCCTAACAAAAAATAATTTTGGTTCCAAAATTGTGCTGCTGTAAAGTAAACATGTGGGAAATGTTACTTATTAAGTTTTTTGTGTGCCATATCTCTGTGATTTAAGGGCATAAAAATTCAAAGTTGGAAAATTGCGACATTTTCAAAATTTTCGCCAAATTTCCATTTTTTTCACAAATAAACGCAAGTTATATGAATGAAATTTTATCACTAACATGAAGTACAATATGTCACGAGAAAACAGTGTCAGAATCACCGGGATCAATTGCGTTCCAGAGTTATGGCCTCATAAAAGGACAGTGGTCAGAATTGTAAAAATTGGCCTGGGAGTTAACGTGCAAACCACCCTTGGTAGTGAAGGGGTTAAAGATGATTTCAGGGAATTAGGCTGTAAGCTTAAAGCAAGGACCTCCAAGGTGGTATTTTCGGAAATACTTCCTGCACCACGTGCCACGCCAGAGAGGCAACGGGAGATTAGGGAGGTTAATAAGTGGCTCAGGATTTGGTGTAGGAAGGAGGGGTTTGGGTTCCTGCAGAACTGGGCCGACTTTTCAGTTGGCTACAGGTTCTACACTAGGGACGGGCTGCACCTCAATGGGGAGGGTGCAGCTGTGCTGGGGGAGAAAATGGCTAGAAGGTTGGAGGAGTGTTTAAACTAGGGATGGGGGGAGGGTATTCCTTTTATAGGAGGGGAAAACAGTGCAGATAGGAACCTGGGCTCAAATAATGAAATTGGGGGTGGGGGTGGCATGGGGGGTGGGGTTAGAACAGTTAATACTTTAAGAAAGAATAGAGGTACAGAGAGATACATAAAGTGCATGTATACTAATGCCAGAAGCCTTGCCAACAAAATGGAGGAATTGGAGTTAATGTTGTTGGAACATAATTATGACATGGTGGGGATATCTGAGACATGGCTGGACGAGAGCCATGACTGGGCGGTTAATTTACAGGGCTATAGTCTGTTCAGAAATGACCGTACAAATAAACGAGGGGGAAGTGTGTGTTTATATGTAAAATCATCCTTAAAACCCATCCTGCGTGATAATACTGTATATATGAATCTAATGAAAATGTAGAGTCCCTGTGGGTGGAGATAAGGGGAGGGGGAAAAATAATAAATTACTGATAGGGGTTTGTTATGTCTCCAAAAATAATGGAAGCAACAGAGAATATCCTCATAAAGCAAATAGATGAAGCAGCGACTTCAGGAGACTTCAGGAGAAGTCATTATTATGGGGACTTCAACTACCCTGAAATACATTGGGGAACCGAAACCTGCAGTTCCAGCAAAGGTAATAGGTTTTTGACAACTATAAGAGACAATTACCTTTCACAACTGGTTCAGGACCCGACAAGAGGGGGGGCACTGCTAGACCTAATATTAACCAACAGGCCAGACCGCATATCAAATGTAAGGGTTGAGGGTCACTTGGGTAATAGTGATCACAAAATAATAAGTTTTCATGTATCCTTTAATAAGATGTGTAGTAGAGGGGTTACAAGGACACTAAACTTCAGGAAAGCAAATTTCCAACGGATTAGAGATGATCTTGGTGCAATTAACTGGGACGATATCCTGAGACATAAAAATAGACAAAGAAAATGGGAGACGTTTATTAGCATCCTGAATAGGACCTGTGCCCAATATATACCGTATGGGAATGAACATGCTAGAAATAGGAGGAAACCACTATGGCTAAATAGAGCTGTAAGGGGCGCAATAAGAGATAAAAATAAAGCATTTAGAGAATTAAAGCAAGTAGGTAGTGATGAGGCATTAAATAAATACAGAAGATTAAATAAATTCTGTAAAAAGCAAATCAAGACAGCAAAGATTGAGACAGAGAGACTCATTGCCAGAGAAAGTAAAAATAATCCCAAAATGTTCTTTAACTACATAAATAGTAAGAAACTAAAAAATGATAGTGTTGGTCCCCTTAAAAATAGTCTGGGTGAAATGGTGGATGAGGATGAGAAAAAAGCCAATATGCTAAATGGCTTTTTTTCAACAGTATTTACACAAGAAAATCCCATGACAGATCACATGATCAGTGATAAAAATTCTCCATTAAATGTCACCTGCTTAACCCAGTAGGAAGTATGGCGGCGTCTAAAAATCACTAAAATTGACAAATCCCTGGGCCCAGATGGGATACACCCCCGAGTACTGCAGGAATTAAGTACAGTCATAGATAGACCATTATTTTTAATCTTTAAAGATTCCATAATAACAGGGTCTGTACCATTGGACTGGCGTATAGCAAATGTGGTGCCAATATTCAAAAAGGGGACAAAAACTGAACTTGGAAATTATAGGCCAGTAAGTATAACCTCAACTGTGGGTAAAATCCTGGAGGGTTTTCTAAGAGGTACTATACTGGAGTATCTGGAGAAGAATAACCTCATGACCCAATATCAACATGGGTTAACGAGGGACCGTTCCTGTCAGACTAATCTGATAAGCTTTTATGAAGAGGTAAGTTCCGGACTGGACCAAGGGAATGCAGTGGACGTGGTGTACATGGACTTTTCAAAAGCTTTTGATACGGTGCCACACAAAAGGTTGATACATAAAATGAGAACAATGGGGATAGGGGAAAATATGTGTAGGTGGGTTAAGAGCTGGCTCAGGGATAGGAAACAAAGGGTGGTTATTAATGGAGCACACTGGGACTGGGTCACAGTTAGCAGTGGGGTACCACAGGGGTCAGTTTTGGGCCCGCTTTTTAACATATTTATTAATGACCTTGTAGGGGGCATAGAGAGAAGAATTTCAATATTTGCAGATGACACTAAACTCTGCAGGGTAATCAATACAGAAGAGGACAATTTTATATTACAGGAGGATTTATGTAAACTAGAAGCTTGGGCTGATAAATGGCAAATGAGCTTTAATAGGGATAAATGTAAGGTCATGCACTTAGGTAGAATGAACAAGATGTATAATTATGTGCTTAATTGTAAAACACTGGGCAAAACTGTCACTGAAAAAGACCTGGGTGTATGGGTGGATGGCAAACTCACATTTAGTGGCCAGTGTCAGGCAGCTCCTGCAAAGGCAAATAAAATAATGGGATGCATTAAAAGAGGCATAGATGCTCATGAGGAGAACATAATTTTACCTCTATACAAGTCACTAGTGCGACCACACTTAGAATACAGTGTACAGTTCTGGTCTCCGGTGTATAAAAAAGACATAGCTGAACTGGAGCGGGTGCAGAGAAGAGCGACCAAGGTTATTAGGGAACTAGGGGGTCTGCAATACCAAGACAGGTTATTACACCGGGGGTTATTTAGTTTGGAGAATCGAAGGCTTAGGGGTGATCTTATTACAATGTATAAATATATGCGGGGACAGTACAAAGACCTTTCTAATGATCTTTTTACTCTTAGACCCGTGACTGGGACAAGGGGGCATCCTCTACGTCTGGAGGAAAGAAGGTTTAAGCATACTCACAGATGCGGATTCTTTACTGTAAGAGCAATGAGACTATGGAACTCTCTGCCATATGATGTTGTAATGAGTGATTCCCTACTAAAATTTAAGAGGGGACTGGATGCCTTTCTTGAAAAGTATAATATTACAGGGTATATACACTAGTTTCCTTAATATTGCGTTGATCCAGGGAGCTAGTCTGATTGCCGTATGTGGAGTCGGGAAGGAATTTTTTTCCCCAATGTGAAGCTTACTGTTTGCCACAAGGGGTTTTTTTTGCCTTCCTCTGGATCAACATGTTAGGGCAGGTTAGGATAGGATATGGGTTGAACTAGATGGACTTAAAGTCTCCCTTCAACCTTAGTAACTATGTTACTATGGTGCTGACCTTTTCTTCTTCTATGGGTTGGATGTTATCTTGATCTTCCATTCTTTCTTTTAGCTGATCAGGACATAATTTCAAATGATCTCTTGAGATTGCTGTTGAGGTTTCCCCTCCATCTTTACTAATAAGGCACACCTCGGTATTGTCAAAGTTTGAGGGTAGAATGGTGTAGGGTTCAGCTTCCCATTGGTCATCCAATTTATGCAGTCTTCTTTTCCTCTGGAGAACTTGTTCTCCTGGTGACAAGGGAACTGCAGGTGCATGCTGATTGTAGTTCCTTTCTTGCTTTTGTCTTGCCTGAGCTAAACTCTTTTCCACACATTCTTGTACTCTTCTGTACTGTTGCTGCCTCTCTGTATCCCAGTCAGCATCTGGTGATGTTACTTCAGGTGTCAGGACTCCCATGTCCAAATCAATAGTTAGTTTCCCAGGCCTTGCTCTCATTAGGTAGGCTGGAGTACAGTTGGTGGAATTCACAGGAATGTGGTTGTAGAGGTCTACCGGATCTGGCAACTTTTCTGGCCACAGATTCCTCTCCTCCAAAGGCAAGGTCTTCAGTAGGTCAATCACTACCTGGTTCATCTTCTCACACATGCCATTGGTCTGTAGGTGGTACGGTGTGGTCCGGATCTTATTACAACCATACAAGTTACAGAATTCCTGGAACACTTCTGCCTCAAAGGCGGGACCTTGATCTGTAAGCACTTGCTCAGGATATCCATGTGGTCTACAGAAGTGCTGTTTGAATGCTCTGGCTGCTGTCCTGGCTGTTTGATCTTTGACAGGCACAACTACCAGGAATCTTGAGTAGTGGTCCACAATGGTAAGAGCATAGATGTAGCCTGACCAGCTTGGAACCAGCTTCACATGGTCCAGGGCTACCAACTTGAGGGTCTGTTTGGTTACTATTGGCTGCAGAGGAGCTCTCTGGCTGTTTTGATCCTTTCTGCGCAGGTTACATTGTCCACACTCCCGGCACCACTTTTCGATGGCTTTCCTGATACCAGCCCAGTAGAATCTCTCCCGGAGTAATGCTTCCAACTTCTTCCATCCGAAGTGTCAAGCTCCATTGTGGTATGCTTCCAAGACCATTGGTGCCTCTCTCTTTGGGATTATCACCTGCCAAATCAGCTCATGAATGCGGGCATTGATACTCCTCTGACACAGCTTTCCTTCATAAATGAACAGCCGACCTCTTTCCTTCCACAACCGCTGGGTTTCCTCAGGAGCATCCGGCTCTGGGCGAGAGTCAGCTTGTGACAGTAGCTCCTTCACCAGGCAGACTGCGGGGTCATTATCCTGAGTTTCTGCCCAATCGTGATGGGGCAATGGATTTAGGGTGACCTCTTTCAAGCCAGACCGTCTGTTTCTCACTCATTGAGCACACTGGGCCGCAAGTGGCCGGTGGAAGGGAGGTAACTCTATTTCTTCAAGAGCCTCAGGGTCTTCTCCTGCATCTGGCAGATTAGGCATTCTGGACAGCGCATCAGCATTGGCATTCTTGTGCCCTGCCCGGTACTTGATGATAAACTCATAGTTAGACAGCCGAGCCATCCATCGCTGCTCCAGTGCACCTAGTTTTGCAGTGTCCAAGTGAGTCAACGGGTTGTTGTCCGTAAAGATGGTAAACTTGGCTGAAGCTAGGTAATGCTTGAATCTTTTAGTCACAGCCCAGACTATGGTGAGGAACTCCAGCTTGAAGGAACTGTAGTTGTCATGGTTCCTTTCAGTGGGACGAAGCTTCCTGCTGGCGTAGGAGATCACTCTTTCTCTGCCATTCTGCACCTGTGACAGGACTGCTCCAAGTCCCACGTTGCTGGCATCAGTGTTATGATTGAGTCACCGTAGGAGGCAAAAACAGAAATGCTAGCTAAGTCCAGAAAACCAGAGAAGTTGGCAACTATCAGATTGCAGACCCCTGAACCTATCAACACAACTAGCAGTAGCCGTGGGGGGTTCCTACGATGACCTAGACCCCTCGATCACAGCCGGAGAGATACATAGGCCTAAAGAAGGAAAGGGGAAATCTAACTGCTCCAGAGCAGACCCCAAAGCAATAGGCAGCCCCCCACATATAATGACGGTGAAGCAAGATGAAAACACTTACACAGACAGAAAGACAGGCTGAGCAAAGACGGGGCCCAAAAACTACCTAGATAGGAACGGATAGGAAGGCTGCTGTCTGCAATCTGCCAAAACCCTATCAGAGACAAAAGCCAACAAGCTGATATAAAAATGGCCCTGAAGCAACTAAGCTTCAAAAACTAAATCAGCACTCAGGTCCTTTCAGAAGACAGAGCTAACTGAACACTGCACACTCCAGCAGGGAGTGGCAGAATCCAAAAAGCAAGAAAAACAAAAACAAATCTTAAATGCAAAAATGCAAAACAGAAAACTTAGCTTTAGGAGAGCAGGAATCAGACTGGTGTCCAAGAGTCCACAGAGAAATCACCCGCAGGGCAGAAAGGGCGTAGGCTGCCTTAAATCCAGTCAGTGACTCCACTCAGCCAATCGTCTTCATCAGTCCCAGGTGCCTGATAATCAGGCTCACTACCTTCCTTCACTAGAATAGGGAGTTCACCAGGCCTCAGTGACGGAGGGGAAAATGAACTCACAACAGTACCCCCCCTTGAGGAGGGGTCACCGAACCCTCAACAACACCACCAGGGCGATCAGGGTGAGCCCGATGAAAGGCACGCACCAATCTTTTGGCATGAATATCAGAGGCAGAGACCCAGGAATTATCCTCCTGACCATAACTCTTCCACTTAACCAAATACTGGAGTCTCCGTCTAGCCAGACGGGAATCCAGAATTTTCTCTACCTCATATTCCAAGTTACCTTCAACCAATACAGGGACCGGAGGTGCCACCTCAGGCATAACTGGCTCAACAAACCTCTTCAACAAGGACTTATGGAACACATTATGGATCTTAAATGTGACAGGAAAAGCCAAACGAAAAGAGACCGGATTAATAATCTCCAAAATCTTGTAAGGTCCAATAAATCTAGGCTTAAACTTAGGAGAAGCCACCTTCATAGCAATATTTTTTGATGATAACCACACCATATCACCAAACTTAAACTGGGGACCAATGGTCCTATGTCGATTGGAAAACCGCTGGGCCTTTTCCTGGGAGAGAGATAACTTATCCACCACTTGGTCCCAGATCTGGTGCATTCTCTCCACCACAGTGTCAACACCTGGGCAGGCAGAGGACTCCACCTGCCCTGAAGAAAATCGAAGATGAAACCCAAAGTTACAAAAAAAAGGTGACATCAAAGTGGCAGAACTAGCTCTATTATTTAAAGCAAATTCGGCCAAGGGCAAAAATGAAACCCAATCATCCTGATCAGCGGAAATAAAACATCTCAAATACGACTCCAAGGTCTGGTTTGTTCTCTCTGTCTGCCCATTGGTCTGAGGGTGAAAAGCAGAGGAGAAGGACAACTGAATTCCCAACTTGGAACAGAACGTCCTCCAAAATTTAGACACAAATTGAACTCCTCTGTCAGATATAATGTTCTCAGGAATCCCGTGCAAGCGAACCACCTGTTGTAAAAACAGGTGCACCAACTCAGAGGAAGATGGCAACTTAGGGAGTGGTACAAGATGAACCATCTTAGAGAACCTATCACAAATCACCCAAATAACAGTCATTCTTTGAGAGACCGGCATATCAGGGATGAAATCCATTGAAATATGGGTCCATGGCCTCCTGGGGACCGGCAAAAGCATCAACAACCCACTAGAGCGAGAACAAGATTTAGACCGGGAGCAAGTCCCACAGGACTGCACAAAATTCCTGACATCATGAGACAAGGTGGGCCACCAAAAAGAGCGACTCACCAGATCTCTAGTACCAAAAATACCTGGATGACCAGCCAATGCAGAGCAATGAACTTCAGACATCACTCTCTTCTTCCACTGGTCAGGAACATACAACTTTCCACTGGGGCAACGCTCAGGTTTGTCCTCCTGGAACTCTTGCAGAGCAAGTCTCAAATCGGGCGAGATGGCAGAAAGAACTACCCCTTCGCCTAAGATGGTAGCAGGCTTGGTCACCACAGGAGAATCAGCAAAGAAACTCCTAGAGAGGGCGTCTGCCTTGACATTCTTAGTTCCAGGAAGAAAAGAGACCACAAAATCAAAACGTGTAAAAAACAAGGCCCACCTAGCCTGTCTAGGGTTCAAGCGTTTAGCCGACTCTAGGTAAATCAAATTTTTGTGGTCAGTGAGGACCACAACTTGATGTTTGGCTCCCTCCAACCAATGTCTCCACTCCTCAAATGCCCATTTCATGGCCAACAGTTCCTGATTCCCCACATCATAGTTACGTTCAGATGAAGAGAACTTTCGGGAAAAGAAAGCACAGGGATTCATTTTAGATGTTACCGGATCCTTTTGGGACAACACTGCTCCTGCACCAATCTCAGAAGCATCCACCTCTACCTGAAACGGGAGTGAGACATCAGGTTGCTGCAGAACCGGGGCGGAGGTAAATCTACGCTTCAGCTCCTGAAAGGAAGCAACCGCCTCCGGAGACCAATTCAACACATCCGCACCCTTCCTGGTCAGGTCAGTCAATGGTTTGGCAATACTAGAAAATTTTGCAATAAATTTCCGATAAAAATTAGCAAAACCCAAAAACTTCTGGAGGGCCTTCAAAGAAGTGGGCTGAACCCAATCATAAATGGCCTGTACCTTGGCCGGGTCCATTTCAATAGTTGACGGAGACAAAATAAATCCCAAAAAAGAAATTCTCTGTACTCCAAAAAGGCATTTTGATCCTTTGACATACAGAGAATTCTCTCTCAAGATCCGGAATACAGTCCGAATATGTTCCACATGAGCATCCCAATCCTTGGAGAAGATCAAAATATCGTCCAGATAGATAATCAAAAATTTATCAACAAAGTCTCGGAAAATATCGTTCATGAAGCACTGGAAGACAGAAGGGGCATTAGTGAGCCCAAAAGGCATCACCAGGTACTCAAAATGTCCCTCCGGAGTATTAAACGCCATCTTCCATTCATCCCCCTGCTTAATGCGGATAAGATTATACGCCCCCCTGAGGTCCAGCTTGGTAAACCAGCAAGCACCTCTGACTCTAGAGAATAGATCCGAAATCAGGGGTAACGGATACTGATATTTAATAGTAATTTTATTGAGGGCACGATAATCAATACAAGGTCTTAAAGAACCATCCTTCTTGGCCACAAAAAAAAAAACGGCACCTAAGGGTGAAGAGGATGGTCTAATATGACCCTTCTCCAACGCCTCCTTAATATAGGACCGCATAGCCTCGTGCTCGGGTACAGATAAATTGAAGAGCCGACCCTTAGGAAATTTAGACCCCGGACTTAGTTCAATTGCACAGTCATAACTCCTATGAGGAGGCAAGGACGCAGACTCATTCTCACTAAATACATCATAGAAGTCCGCCAAATAGTCAGGAACCTCATGCGACTGAGGAGAGGTGGAAAAAACCAGAGCCTCACTAAAGGTACACCGGCAACCCCAACTCACCACAGACACAGACTTCCAATCCAAAACTGGATTATGAATCTGCAACCAGGGAAACCCCAGAACAACGGCATCATGCAGACCATGCAACACCAAAAATCTGCAATTTTCTTGGTGGTCTGGGGCGACCCGCATGACCAACTGGGTCCAAAACTGAGGTTTATTTTTAGCCAGAGGGGTAGCATCAATCCCCCTCAAAGGGATAGGCGTCTGCAGAGGTGTCAACAGAAATCCACAACGTTTAGCAAAATCCAAGTCCATTAGGTTTAGCGCTGCTCCCGAATCCACAAAAGCCTTGGCGGAAAATGTGGACAGGGAACAGATCAGAGTAATCGCCAAAAGAAACTTAGGCTGAACCCCACCAACAGAAAACGTGTGTGCGAAGCGTTTCTCACGTTTATGACAAACAGAAATAATATGTGAGGCATCTCCACAGAAAAAACACCGCTTATTACGCCTTCTGAATTCCTGACGTTGCGCCTTAGACAAAACTCTATCACATTGCATAGGTTCAGACGTCTGTTCAACCGGTGGCAACACCTCTTGTGTAATCCTGCGTTCACGTAAACGCCGATCCACCTGAATGGCTAAAGACATAGAATCGTCCAGACCAGAGGGAACAGGAAATCCCACCATAGTATCTTTTACGGCTTCTGACAAACCCTTCCGAAAGAGAGCAGCCAAGGCACTATCATTCCAGGTAGTAAAGACCGCCCACTTTCGGAACTTTTGACAGTACAACTCTGCAGATTCTCGACCCTGGTTCAATGCTAACAGGGTCTTTTCAGCCTGATCAATAGCATTAGGTTCGTCGTACAGCAACCCCAAGGCTTGAAAAAATGCGTTCACATTAGTCAGAATAGGGTCATCTGGTTTCAAAGAAAACGCCCAATCCTGGGGATCGCCGCGCAGCAAAGAGATGACAATTTTAACCTGCTGCGCGGGGCTCCCTGACGAGTTAGGCTTCAAAGCAAAAAATAATTTATAATTATTTTTGAAACTCAAAAATTTAGATCGATCCCCAAAAAATACATCAGGTGTGGGGATCTTTGGTTCAACAGCATGTGAACGAGCAAGATAGGCGGAAATTCCTCGCACTTCAGAAGCGAGCTGCTCCACACGATCAGACACTTGCTTTATCTCCATTGAGAGAAAAAAAAATTCCCCCTACGGCCTCAGAGATATAGAGGAAAGAATATACACACTTTTTTTTTTTTTTTTTTTAAACACAATTCTTTCCTGCTATTGAGTACCCAAGGATCTGCGGTTTGGCAGGTGATTCTGTTATGATTGAGTCACCGTAGGAGGCAAAAACAGAAATGCTAGCTAAGTCCAGAAAACCAGAGAAGTTGGCAACTATCAGATTGCAGACCCCTGAACCTATCAACACAACTAGCAGTAGCCGTGGGGGGTTCCTACGATGACCTAGACCCCTCGATCACAGCCGGAGAGATACATAGGCCTAAAGAAGGAAAGGGGAAATCTAACTGCCCCAGAGCAGACCCCAAAGCAATAGGCAGCCCCCCACATATAATGATGGTGAAGCAAGATGAAAACACTTACACAGACAGAAAGACAGGCTGAGCAAAGATGGGGCCCAAAAACTACCTAGATAGGAACGGATAGGAAGGCTGCTGTCTGCAATCTGCCAAAACCCTATCAGAGACAAAAGCCAACAAGCTGATATAAAAATGGCCCTGAAGCAACTAAGCTTCAAAAACTAAATCAGCACTCAGGTCCTTTCAGAAGACAGAGCTAACGGAACACTGCACACTCCAGCAGGGAGTGGCAGAATCCAAAAAGCAAGAAAAACAAAAACAAATCTTAAATGCAAAAAGGCAAAACAGAAAACTTAGCTTTAGGAGAGCAGGAATCAGACTGGTGTCCAAGAGTCCACAGAGAAATCACCCGCAGGGCAGAAAGGGCGTAGGCTGCCTTAAATCCAGTCAGTGACTCCACTCAGCCAATCGTCTTCATCAGTCCCAGGTGCCTGATAATCAGGCTCACTACCTTCCTTCACTAGAATAGGGAGTTCACCAGGCCTCAGTGACGGAGGGGAAAATGAACTCACAACACATCAGTATACAACACAAAGGGTTTGTCATAATCTGGGTAGGCCAGAACTTCATCTCCTGAGAGCCATCTTCAGTCTGGTGTAGGACCTCTCCAACTCCTCAGTCCATTCAAATGTGGAACTTTTCTGCTTGGCTTTCTTGGACTGTCCCACCAGGAGATTTTGCATAGGAGTGGCTATTTCAGTGAAGCCTTTGATGAACCTTCGATAGTAGCCTACCAACCCGAGGAATTGGCGTACTTCATGGAGGTTGCAGGGCTTCGGCCAGTCCCGGATGACTATGACTTTGTCAGGGTCTGGTGCCACACCTTCTGCACTCACTACATGACCGAGGTACTGTACCTTGGGCTTCAGGAGGTGGCATTTGGAAGGCTTCACCTTAAGGCCAAAGTTGGACAAGGCTTCAAACACTTCAGTCAGGTGCTCCAGATGGTCTTCATAAGTCTTGGAGAAAACAATGACATCATCAAGGTACAACAGGACTGTCTCAAAGTTCATGTGTCCCAGGCAGCACTCCATCAGCCGTTGAAATGTTCCTGGGGCAGTGCAGAGCCCGAATGGCATATAGTTGAACTCACAGAGACCCATTGGAGTGGTAAATGCTGTTTTCTCCTTGCCTGCCTCTGCCACGGGAACCTGCCAATACCCACTAGTGAGATCTGAGGTGGAAAAGTAGTTAGCAGTTTTAAGTGCGGCTAATGACTCTTCAATTCTGGGTAATGGGTGGGAATCCTTATGTGTAATGCTGTTAATTTTCCTGTAATCAACACACATACTCATGGTACCATCCTTTTTCTTTACAAAAACTATTGGAGCTGCCCTGGGGCTACAACTGTCTCTGATGACCCCTGCTTCCTTCATCTCTCTCAACATACCTTTGGCACATTGGTATTGTGTTGGGGGTATAGGCCGGTACCTTTCTTTAATGGGTGGATGATCTCCAGTGGGGATATGATGTTGAACCCCTTTTGCCTGCCCAAAATCTAGTGGGTGTTTACTGAATACCCGCTCATATTCTTGTGTCACTCTGTAAACCCCATTTCTCTTGTATGAAGGTGTAGAGTCAGTCCCCACCTGCAGTTGCTGGCACCACTCCTCCATCTGTTTCACAGAGCCATTGTCCTCCACCTGGTCAGATGAGACCAAGGGCTCTGCTGCCTGCAAAGAGTTGTTATTAACAGTGAGCAGCTTAGCAACAGTGGCGTACCAAGGTATTGTTGCTTCCTCCTCCCCACAATTCAAAAGGCGTATCAGTACTCTCCCTTTACATACATCAACCACCTCTCTGGCTGTCAGGACAGTGGGCCTGCTATCAGAGTATATTGGCTCTACCAATGCCTGGTAATCTTTTCCTCTGAGGCCTATGGCTGCCCGATACCAAATCAACATTTCACATCTGGGGGGGTTTTGCAATGGGGAAAGCATCACTCACTCTGATACTACCAATTTCTCCGCCAGAGAGTTCTACCTGCTGTCTTTGCATCAGGGCCTTGATCTCCTTCTGCAGGACTCATTGTTCACTGGAAACAGCAGTCTCAGCCACCTGTTGCAACAAGACAATAACCTCGGAAAGACAATTTTCAATTACATTCGTACCAAGAGTCATCATGGGACTACATTCACGTCAATCAATATCCACAACTATCAGACCTTGAGATTTTAACTCCACCCTCCCCACTTTAACAGTATTTTCTTTACATCCCACTTGTGGTAAAGACTGACCATTACTGGCAACTACTGTTAGTTCATCAGTTGGGCCACGGGTGAGTTCAGAGTCAGCCCAATACCTCTTGTAGAGGATATAGGACATAGTGGTCACCTGGGAGCCAGTGTCCAGCAAAACGTTCATGGGGATGCCGTCAATCACCACAGGAAGGACCGGTCTCCCTCCAACATACTTGGCTCGCCAGTTCCATGGGCCTTGTGGTCCTATTCCTGGGGGTTGGCCCTCTGCCCCAGGGGTTGCTCGTTTAAAGGACAAAATCTTGCAAGATGACCTGCCTTGTAGCAGCGACGACAGATGGGACATCCGTCCTGGTCATAGCGGTCGTTGTTCCTTCCTCGGAGTGGCGGGGTTCTCCTCCTCCGGAGCCACGGGACATCCTCTGGACTGGAAGCAAGCTGGATCTTCTCTTTGGAGGACACCTGCAGGGACTGCACGGTTTTAGTAATTGCAGCCATACCTCTAGTCAACTCCTGGACCTGAAGACGCAGCTCCTCAGTTGGATCTTTATCCAGAGTCTGTGCATGAGCCTCCACAGGGATGGAAGGAAAAGATGTTGCTTCCTGATGGTAAGTGATCACTGGGCGCCTAAGGGGCGCTGGATGGCTGTCAGTTGATTCCTGCAGGACCCAAATAGCCCTGTCCTTAAAATCAGCAAAGTCCAGATCAGGGTTTTGTAGGGTTATGATGCGCAACTTCCCTCTGTGGGTACTGGATAGGAGTCCTTCAATGAACTGCTCCTTTAACAGTTTATCTTCCTCTTTCACACTGTCAGGATCAACTTGCTTAACTGCTCGCAGCGCCTCCTGCAGGTTAAGAGCATAGTCCCTTATACTGTCCTGTGTTCTCTGCTTACATCCAAAGAATCGCATCTTGATTTCAGCTGCAGTGTGGGTGTCAAAGGTGCTTCTCAGCTTGGCTAGAATCATTTTAACAGTCTCTTTGTCAGTGCCCTGCCAGGCTTTCACCTCTCTCTGTGCTGCACCTGTTAGCTGTCCAATAAGGATGCTCACTTTCTGGCTTCCAGACAGAGGGTATACTTTAAACAAACTGCAGTCTCTCTTTAAATTCACTCAGGGTATGTGACTCACCCGAGTACTGCGGTAGCCAGGCCTCTCCCGGAAGATAGGGCATAGACAGCGGCATTATGGGGACCGCTGCGGTGGGCGCTACTCCTTGCAGCGCTGAGGGGTTGGCAGCGGCGTCCACCGCTGCATTGCTGCTTGGCACAGACATTCTCCCCCCCCCTAGTTAACGTTAGCCAGGGCCGGGGGTTGAGTGAGCTTACCGGCGGCCGCTTCGCAGGCCCAATGCTCCGGGCTGTAGGCCTCAGCTCCTCCCCTTCTCGCGCGCTGTCCTCTCTTCCCGCGTGGCACTTCACTTCTTCGCGCTATGCGTCAGGCTCCGCCCATGAAGGCCTACCCCTTTTCCTCCCGCACGCACCAATCAGCGGGATAATGGCGGCAATGGTGCCAATTTTGCACACAGTCTATAGCACACAACAGTCTCTGGCACATAGGACCCGGGGATACCAGGTTCCGTAATCCTGTTCGTGACGCCAAGTTTGAGTCGCCCTCCCAAGGCTGTGGGGTACTCGGTACCGGGCCGGTGTCAGCAGGATGTGTCACAGCAGTGGTGACCCGGTCCATGGCCCTGGGCGCCCAATTAATAGGGGAAGTTTGAATGGTGGAATGTAGTTGATTAAATAAATAGTTCGTGACGCCAACTGTGGTGATCGGCAAGTGAGATGTTAAGCCGACGCTACAAGCACATCCACTGGGACTGATGGTATGGTTCAGCAAAGATGTAAAATCTCCCCACAGGTGAAGCTGTAGTCCTAGGGCAGTGTAGATGTGGTTGGCACGGGGATGTGGCAGTGCCGGAAGGGTAGGAAGCAGACAAAGACACAGCAGGGTGCAATTTCTGTACCTTTACTTGATAAATGCAGTCCAGGGTCCTGGTACCGGAGCAGGCTAGCCTGGAAGCAGCTCAGGATTCTCTCTCAGCAGATGGGCTGTGCAGTCTCCTTCCCTAGCGCTTATTTGAGTGAAGTACTCCTAGTACTGAGTTACACTGAAGTTCCTCCTAATTCTCTTCTACTAGCACTCCTCGTATGGCAGACAGCTGTAGCCACTATTCCTCTCTTGGCTCACTCCATGCTGTTGTGCCTCCGAGTCTTAGATGGGGTTAGGGCATTTACAGCCTCCTACTTCTCTGGTGTTTGTTGCAGGACCATTAGTATCCGTACAACCGTGGAGACCAGGCTCCAGTTCATGCGCTCTCACTGGGAGGGAGCTCTCTCTTTCCTCAGCTCAACCTACAGCTTCTCTCCACACGTCTACACACGTGGCCCTCCTCACACTAACTGACCACTCCTTCCTCCTGGCCCTCAGAGAGCACTCCCTTCAATTCCAGTTCAGAGTCCCCCCTGCTGGCCTGGAGTGGAACTGTGTTGCATGTATAGGTTAACTGGGAGAGAGACCCTTCACTGCTTCCAAGCCTGGCATTACCCTCCCTGGAGGAAGGCAAAGCCACTGTGGCGGCTATACTCCTGGGGGCGCCACATTTGTCATGTTGGCGCTGCATACACCTCTGTTCTCCCAGTCTCAGACCATCTCGCTAAGCTGCCTTGTGCAGCACTGCTACATCCTCCTGTTGCTCTTTAGTCTCCACTGACTATAAGGAGGCATGGCCAGACTCTGCAGGGACTTGACACCACTGTGTGCTGCAGAGTTTAGCTTCCTTGGCCTATCCTCTGCCAGCAGTTGGCATTTTAGGAAGCTCATGTCTCCACACCTTGCCTGCGCATAGGCCCTCACTGTTGTGTCAGTAGTTCTTGTCAAGGAGCATTATTTTTCAGACTCGCCTATTACTGACCTGGCATGTCTTTCGTTTTGTCTGACCTCTCCACTATTGAACCTAGGCTACCCGCCCTGGCCTCGGACTGTCTGACCACATTTCTGTCTTTGACAGCTGTTGTTAGGTTGAACAATAAGAAATGTTCACTAGTTGCCTGCTCCTGGCCCAATGGATACGGATCAGTGCGCACTAAAGAAATCACACCAGAGAATGTGTCGGATGTAACCTCTCTTTGATCAATCTATGGCACAGCTTCAAGACAGCAAGAGAGAGAGCTTTATTAATCAAAACATAGGTTTATACATCCCCTGTAAGGGGGCTCGGTTAAGTCTAAAATGGGAGTGTTCGGATGTATTCCATTGGTTAGTGGGTTGGGCAGTGAGCTAGTCTGTGGGCGGATCCATGAGGTCATCTGACTGGGTTGGTCCACGATGTCATCAGAGTAGGTTCATTGTGGGCGGATCCATGGAGCACATGGTGTGTGGTGAAACAGGAAATGGCAGCCATCTTTAGTGTCACACTTTGATCTGAAAAAGCTCATGTAAGGTGAGATAATATACTTTTTGGGTAGTTCCCCTCAATCTCTTATGTCTTGAGGTTAATTAAGTATTTGATCTTAAGGCTCTCCTCAACAGTCCCCCCTAAATACTTTATTAACCTTTTTTCCTTGATCCTACCCTGGTTCCCTAACCCATCAGTGTAAAGTGTCACTATGACATGAGAGGCAGCATGGCAATACGGATGCTATAGACACCTAAGAATTTGTGACCAATTATGGGTATATCAGGAGGTATATAGGAGCGCGCTACCTGCGTACTCAGGACTTTCCTACCTGCTGGGTCCATTACTCTCCAATCTCCCATCACCATGGTTACAAAGAATACACCTGTGACTAACCCTGATGTACACATCCTAGATCTGACTGTCATCCGGGAGGGGGAAATTGAAGTCTTCACCAGTTTGAGACAAGTTTTCCCTTGTGGAAAACCTCCCTTTGTAGCTGGACTTTGACAAGCAGGTCAGACCCTACTCTGTCCCTACCTGTCTGACAAGTTTACAGTATGAGAGGTGGATCCAGGAGGGAGGGCCGGTTTTAGGCAAAGTGGGGCCCTAGACAAAGTTTAAAATGGGGCCCCAAATGCTAACATATTGCACATCACACAGAAGCATTTCGGTTGTATTTACATGTGCTGAGTTCAGGCCGCTAAACGAGTGTGATCGACAATATTGAAGTCGTTCAACACTTGTTTCCCGGTCTCGATCCACCATCTGAGGAAGAATGATGGGAACAGAACAATAACTAACAGATCATACAGTATCATGTTATCAGCAGCACATCTACAGTTTACACCCCATAGTCATCCATATAATATAATGTCCCCCACATTCCTCCATATTGTATAATAAACTCCCTATTGTCCTCCATATTGTATAATACACTCTCTATACATTAGTCCTCCATATAATGTAATGTGCCCCATAGTCTTCCATATTGTATAATACACTCCTCAGTCCTCCATATAGCATAATACACCCACCAAAGTCCTCCATTTATTAAAATACACTGCTCAGTCCTGCATACAGGTCTGCAAACCCTGTCTTATGAGGAAAGGTTGCAGGATTTGGGAATGTTTAGTTTGCAAAAGAGAAGACTGAGAGGAGACTTAATAGCTGTCTACAAATATCTAAAGGGCTGACACATTGCAGAAGGATCAACTTTATTCTCATTTGCACAAGGAAAGACTAGAAGCAATGGGATGAAACTGAATGGGAGGAGACACAGATTAGATATTAGAATCAGACGCCGATATAGTTCAATGCAGCGGCGGGGGGAGTTGGCACAGGGGGAAGATGGGCCCCCCTGCCTCACAGGGGTCCCATAGAGGCTGCGTGATGTGCCGCTAGCTGGGGGCCCCTGGGGGAGCAGGGGCACTAGGCAGCTGCCTGGTCTGCCTGCCCCTAACGTCGGCCCTGCCAGGAGGTCATCAGCCACCCTGAAAAGAAGTTAACAGGACAAGCAACATTATGTAGAAGGTTCTGATGGAAGTATGAACTTCTTGCAGTGAGAGGCGTGTATTCACGTAGGTCTTCCTTCAAGCTTGACTGGCGTAGAAGTTGTCAAAAGCACTTAGTAGGGACCCTAAAATCTCAACTCCAGGGAAGCCTTTCTGATCAACTTTACCAGCACGTAGTCATCAGGTTGGAAAGTATGAGTACCTTCAATGGAATCTGGATCTGGAATGGATGATAAAACTCGTGTATGTGTTAGTGACAGTTCTTTAGTAAGGATAATGACATAATTTACAAGAGTATTACTTCCTAAGGCTGGCTGTTGTGGAAAATATTGACCCAACCTTGGAGGCCCCCAAGAAGAATCTCGTATGGTGTGAGTTTACTGGGACCCTTTGGAGTGTTTCTGACTGAGTATAAGGCAATGGGCAAAAATGTCTGTCCAAGGAAGTCTGACTACCTGACTGGCTTTCAGTATTTTATCTTTCAAGGTGCCATTCAGTCTACTTTTCCACTTCTCTGAGGGTGATATGGAGTATGTAAACCTAAATCAGCCCCTACTAATGTCCATAATTCCTTAGTCAGTGCTGCAATGATTGTGGGTCCTTGGTCACTCTCAATTACCTCTGGGACCCCATATCTGCATACTACCAGGGCCGCACCTATAATGAGGCCATTTGAGTGATCTGCTCAAGCGGCAGGCAGCAGGGGGCAGCATTATGTGCTCTGCTACCAGCAGCACCTACAATTTAGCCTGAACGCTGGTGCTGCTTGCAGCGTGCAAAGGCTTGTAAGGGTATGTGCACACACTGCAGATTCAACCTGCGGGTTTTTTCCTGCGGAACCGCAGGTAAAACCGCAGGTAAAGTGACCTGCGGTTTTGCTGCGGTTTGGCCTACGGTTTTGCCCTGCGGTTTGACACCTGGACAATGGAATAGGTGGCAAACCGCAGCAGAATCCGCAGAAGCAATTGACATGCTGCGGAAAAAAAAACGCAGCTTTTCCGCAGGTAAAAAACCGCAGCATGAGCACTGCGGTTTTGAAAACCCATAGGCTAACATGGTAAAGTACCATGTCTGCGGAACTGCTGCAGTTCTGCAGGGCCAAAACCGCAGCAAAACCGCAGCGTGTGCACATACCCTAAGTGATGAGATCACAGGAGGGAAGAAGTCAGCCAGGGCCCCCGATCATGTGACCTCATCACAGGTCCTGTGCGCACAGCACAGAGCACTGAGAGCAGCCATATATGTGGAGTGCGGCTCTGCGGGTGGAGGTTGGTGCTGAAGGCTCCATTATTCTCTATGTGGAGTGCGGCTCTGCGGGTGGAGGT
This sequence comes from Dendrobates tinctorius, assembly GCF_039654945.1. NCBI lineage: Eukaryota > Metazoa > Chordata > Amphibia > Anura > Dendrobatidae > Dendrobates > Dendrobates tinctorius. The sequence continues at coordinate 9,294,453 of NW_027361696.1, read as the reverse complement.
TGGTGCTGAAGGCTCCATTATTCTCTATGTGGAGTGCGGCTCTGCGGGTGGAGGTCGGTGCCGGAGGCCCCATTATTCTCTATGTGGAGTGCGGCTCTGCGGGTGGAGGTCGGTGCCGGAGGCCCCATTATTCTCTATGTGGAGTGCGGCTCTGCGGGTGGAGGTCGGTGCTGAAGGCTCCATTATTCTCTATGTGGAGTGCGGCTCTGCGGGTGGAGGTCGGTGCTGGAGGCCCCATTATTCTCTATGTGGAGTGCGGCTCTGCGGGTGGAGGTCGGTGCTGGAGGCCCCATTATTCTCTATGTGGAGTGCGCTCTGCGGGTGGAGGTCGGTGCCGGAGGCTCCATTATTCTCTATGTGGAGTGTGGCTCTGCGGGTGGAGGTCGGTGCTGGAGGCTCCATTATTCTCTATGTGGAGTGCGGCTCTGTGGGTGGAGGTTGGTGCTGAAGGCTCCATTATTCTCTATGTGGAGTGCGGATCTGCGGGTGGAGGTTGGTGCTGAAGGCTCCATTATTCTCTATGTGGAGTGCGGCTCTGCGGGTGGAGGTCGGTGCTGAAGGCTCCATTATTCTCTATGTGGAGTGCGGCTCTGCAGGTGGAGGTCTGTGCCGGAGGCTCCATTATTCTCTATGTGGAGTGCGGCTCTGCGGGTGGAGGTCGGTGCCGGAGGCCCCATTATTCTCTATGTGGAGTGCAGCTCTGCGGGTGGAGGTCGGTGCCGGAGGCCCCATTATTCTCTATGTGGAGTGCAGCTCTGCGGGTGGAGGTCGGTGCTGGAGGCTCCATTATTCTCTATGTGGATTGTGGCTCTGCGGGTGGAGGTCGGTGCTGGAGGCTCCATTATTCTCTATGTGGATTGTGGCTCTGTGGGTGGAGGTCGGTGCTGGAGGCTCCATTATTCTCTATGTGGAGTGCGGCTCTGAGGGTGGAGGTAGGTGCTGGAGGCTCCATTATTCTCTATGCGGAGTGCGGGTGGAGGTCGGTGCCGGAGGCCCCATTATTCTCTATGTGGAGTGCGGCTCTGCGGGTGGAGGTCAGTGCCGGAGGCCCCATTATTCTCTATGTAGAGTGCGGCTCTGCGGGTGGAGGTCGGTGCCGGAGGCCCCATTATTCTCTATGTGGAGTGCGGCTCTGCGGGTGGAGGTCGGTGCCGGAGGCCCCATTATTCTCTATGTGGAGTGCGGCTCTGCGGGTGGAGGTCGGTGCCGGAGGCCCCATTATTCTCTATGTGGAATGGGGCTCTGCGGGTGGAGGTCGGTGCTGAAGGCCCCATTATTCTCTAAGTGGAGTGCGGCTCTGCGGGTGGACGTCGGTGCTGAAGGCCCCATTATTCTCTAAGTGGAGTGCGGCTCTGCGGGTGGAGGTCGGTGCCAGAGGCCCCATTATTCTCTATGTGGATTGCGGCTCTGCGGGTGGAGGTCGGTGCCGGAGGCTCCATTATTCTCTATGTGGAGTGCGGCTCTGCGGGTGGAGGTCGGTGCCGGAGGCCCCATTATTCTCTATGTGGAATGGGGCTCTGCGGGTGGAGGTCGGTGCTGAAGGCCCCATTATTCTCTAAGTGGAGTGCGGCTCTGCGGGTGGACGTCGGTGCTGAAGGCCCCATTATTCTCTAAGTGGAGTGCGGCTCTGCGGGTGGAGGTCGGTGCCAGAGGCCCCATTATTCTCTATGTGGATTGTGGCTCTGCGGGTGGAGGTCGGTGCCGGAGGCTCCATTATTCTCTATGTGGAGTGCGGCTCTGCGGGTGGAGGTCGGTGCCGGAGGCCCCATTATTCTCTATGTGGAGTGCGGCTCTGCGGGTGGAGGTCAGTGCTGGAGGCCCCATTATTCTCTATGTGGAGTGTGGCTCTGCGGGTGGAGGTCAGTGCTGGAGGCTCCATTATTCTCTATGTGGAGTAGAGCTCTGCGGGTGGAGTTCGGTGCCGGAGGCCCATTATTCTCTATGTGGAGTTCGGCTCTGCGGGTGGAGGTCAGTGCTGGAGGCCCCATTATTCTCTATGTGGAGTGCGGCTCTGCGGGTGGAGGTCGGTGCCGGAGGCCCCATTATTCTCTATGTGGAGTTTGGCTCTGCGGGTGGAGGTCGGTGCCGGAGGCCCCATTATTCTCTATGTGGAGTGCGGCTCTGTGGGTGGAGGTCGGTGCCGGAGGCCCCATTATTCTCTATGTGGAGTGCGGCTCTGCGGGTGGAGGTCGGTGCTGGAGGCTCCATTATATTCTATGTGGAGTGGAGCTCTGCGGGTGGAGTTCGGTGCCGGAGGCCCCATTATTCTCTATGTGGAGTTCGGCTCTGCGGGTGGAGGTCAGTGCTGGAGGCCCCATTATTCTCTATGTGGAGTGTGGCTCTGCGGGTGGAGGTCGGTGCTGGAGGCTCCATTATTCTCTATGTGGATTGTGGCTCTGCGGGTGGAGGTCAGTGCCGGAGGCTCCATTATTCTCTATGCGGAGTGCGGGTGGAGGTCGGTGCCGGAGGCTCCATTATTCTCTATGTGGAGTGCGGGTGGAGGTAGCTGCTGGAGGCGCCATTATTCTCTATGTGGATTGCGGGTGGAGGTAGGTGCTGGAGGCTCCATTATTCTCTATGTGGAGAGGGGCTCTGCGGGTGGAGGTTGGTGCTGGAGGCACCATTATTCTCGCTGTGGAGGTCGGTGCTGGAGGCTCCATTATTCTCTATGTGGAGTGCGGCTCTGCGGGTGTAGGTCGGTGCTGGAGGCTCCATTATTCTCTATGTGGAGTGGGGCTCTGCGGGTGGAGGTAGATGCCGGAGGCTCCATTATTCTCTATGTGGAGTGCAGCTCTGCGGGTGGAGGTCGGTGCTGGAGGCTCCATTATTCTCTATGTGGATTGTGGCTCTGTGGGTGGAGGTCGGTGCCGGAGGCCCCATTATTCTCTATGTGGAGTGCGGGTGGAGGTCGGTGCCGGATGCCACATTATTCTCTATGTGGAGTGCGACTCTGCGGGTGGAGGTCGGTGCCGGAGGCTCCATTATTCTCTATGTGGAGTGGGGCTCTGTGGGTGGAGGTCGGTGCTGGAGGCTCCATTATTCTCTATGTGAAGTGCGGCTCTGCGGGTGGAGGTCAAGGCCCCCATTATTCTCTATGTGGAGTGCGGCTCTGCGGGTGGAGGTCAGTGCTGGAAGCCCCATTATTCTCTATGTGGAGTGCAGCTCTGTGGGTGGAGGTAGGTGCTGGAGGCTCCATTATTCTCTATGTGGATTGTGGCTCTGCGGGTGGAGGTCGGTGCTGGAGGCTCCGCTATTCTCTATGTGGATTGCGGCTCTGCGGGTGGAGGTCGGTGCTGGAGGCTCCGTTATTCTCTATGTGGAGTGCGGCTCTACGGGTGGAGGTCGGTGCCGGAGTCTCCATTCTCTATGTGGAGTGGGGCTCTGCGGGTGGAGGTCGGTGCCGGAGGCGCTCCGGACATCCTGGTGTTACACGTCGGGGGTAACGACTTGACGGTTCGGGAATTGATAAGCGACATTAAGCAGGACTGTTTGCTCCTGTGGTTGCTATACCAAGGGGTCACTATTGTTTGGTCTGACATCGTTCCTCGTAGGCGATGGCGTTCCATGAGGTCTTTAACAAAGGTCAACAAGGCCACTATAAAGGTAAACAGGGCCGTCTCTTCTTTTGTCATCAGGAATGAGGGAGTGGCTGTGCGACACTTTGATTTGGAAAAGGGCAAGGGTGATTTTTGGTTGGCCAATGGGGTCCATCTGAATTCAGTGGGCTCCGATATTTGGGCTCTCGGTCTTCAGTAGGGCATAGAGCAGGCCATAGCATGGCGTGTTGGGGGGGCCTCGGGCCGTTGAGGTGTTCAAGGGCTCTCGTTGTGGCGGTTTGGAGAGGTGGGGAATCCTTGAAGTCGGGTGAAAATTGGTTTTGGAGACTCAGTGTCTAGGGTCTCCTTCGTTCAAATGTATGTTGGTGGTGATCTGGTGAAAGGTGGATGGGGAGTTTCCAACAGAAGTGGGCGAATCCCCAAGTAGCTTAGTGGACAATATATATCGGTGTTGGTTCTCCCGAGCCAGTGGCTGGGAGCAATCATGATGGGTTTTGTCCACAGCATTTCGGGCTTCTTCACCAAGATCTTGGGGCTTCAAGGACTCCTTCTCAGTGTTCACGTTATTGTATTTTATGTGATTTATGATTCACTGTTTATTGTTTGGTGTTTAATAAAGGCTGCTATGGCCATAAAATTCCAAAAGAAATTCCTAGTCTCCGTGTTTTGGTGAGAGGCGTAATGAAGCTTACACAGGGGGAGGCTAGGTGATGCTGTGATGCTCGTTTCCAATCAGGTAAACAACTTGACACTACCAACGTCAAGGAATGGCCGGAGCTGAGCCTCCCCACCCTCCCACAGGAGGCATAGGCGGAGGCCAGCATGATAGGGGTGGTCAGGAGCAACAGGGGGAGTACCCGGGAGGAGGGGTGTTGGGGAGTATATAGGGGAGGGGCGGGGTGTCCCCCTCCCCTTTCGGATCCTGCTCCCCAGCGAACAAGCAGTCCCGCCCTCCCTCCCTGTTTCTTTGATATGTGATGATGGTTACGTTTATCTTGGGTCATGGCGGTTTGGAGAGGGGGGGGAGTCCTTGAAGTCTGTTGAAAATTGGCTTTGGAGACTCAGTGTCTAGGGTCTCCTTCGTTCAAAGGTATGTTGGTGGTGATCTGGTGAAATGTGGATGGGGAGTTTCTGACAAGTGGGTGGATCCCCAAGTAGCTTAGTGGACAATATATATTGGTGTTGGTGCTCCTGAGCCAGTGTGGTAACGGTTGGGAGCAATCATGATGGGTTTTGTCAACAGCATTTCGGGCTTCTTCACCAAGATCTTGGGGCTTCAAGGACTCCTCAGTGATCAAGTTATTGTATTTTATGTGATTTATGATTCACTGTTTATTGTTTGGTGTTTAATAAAGGCTGCTGTGGCCATAAAATTCCAAAAGAAATTCCTAGTCTCCGTGTTTTGGTGAGTGGCGTAATGAAGGTTACACAGGGGGAGGCTAGGTGATGCTGTGATGCTCGTTTCCCCTCAGGTAAACAACTTGACACTACCAACGTCAAGTTTTTGCTGTTTTGTTAGCAAAGAAGTTCACCCTTGCTTCTGGAGAATCCAATCTCCCAGGAGCTTGGATCTTGATCACTGCAACCTCCGAAGGTAGATCTAGAGTGACCACAAGTTCTTGCATGGTAGCAGCATGTTTTACAGGAGTTCCACTGGACGTTAGATATCCTCTGGCTGCCCAGATACTGCTGAAGTCATGAGCCACTCCGTAAGCATATCTTGAATCTGTGTAGATGTTGACCACCTTCTCCGTCGCTTCCTGACAAGCCAGTGTCAAAGCCTTAAGTTCCGCTTCTTGTGCAGACATGTGCGATGGTAGGGATCTGGCTGAGATGACCTGGTCATGTGTAACCACGGCATATCCCATATGGAGCCTTCCTGTTTCGTCTGCAAATCTAGAACCATCAGTGAAGAACGTCAGGTCAGCATGTGAGAATGGGTCTTCTTCAGACATGTTTTTCTTGGACACAAACAAAAAGCACAGAATGACAAATGTGCAAAAATACCTTGCAATAAGACATAACAGTAGTCAGCAAGTGCTGATAAAAGGTAATAACAAACACAGGGTATTTAGTCTATACGTTTTTTTGCAAAAAAATGTATACCAAGCTGCCTCACCAACGTCAAGGTAACCCGTATTGAAGCAGTCCCTATCTAATGTATTTAATACCTGAACATATGAACTGTGTCTAAATGAGCAGGATTAAGATAGGCGCTTTCTGGTATGGGCACGTGATGCAAGACAGCTCCTTATGTCACATGTGTGTTTTTTATCCATGTTTTTCTTGGAGGCTGCTTCTTCCTGCATTTGTTCGAGACAGTCATGATCCTCTAAGCGTGTAAAGGTGTCTTCACCAAGAGCATCAGTATCATCCACATCCACCCTGGAAAGAGGAAGCAGCATGGACGGGTTGAGGATGGTGCAGCGGATAAAAGTGACATTATCCGGAGTCAAGATGGAACATTGAAGTCTCATATGACGCTGTAGCGACAGGTGTTTAGGTTGGTGTCCTCAAACAGTCCCATCAGATAAGCCACGCTGGCCTCCTGCAGGGCCATCACTGTCAAGCTCTGAAAGCGCAGGGCGGTCTTGAAGTCCTGGGCGATCTCCCTCACCAGGCGATGGAAGGGAAGCTTACGGATCAGCAGCTCGGTGAACGGTGATAACAACGGATTTCACGGAAAGCGAATGTTCCTGGCCGGTAATGGTGTGGCTTCTTCACTCCACCAGTGGCAGGAGCGTTCTTCCTGGTGGCCTTAGTGGCCAACTGCTTGCGGGAAGCTTTCCCTCCTGTGGATTTATGAGTGGTCTGCTTAATTCTGGCCATAGCTCTGTACAGAAGAGAACAGATGTAATCACTTGTGTATGAGAAGCAGAAGGAAGTAACAGTCCTGGAATGAGGGGCTCCATTTAGGCTGCTCCAATATCATGGGGGAGTCCAGGTGATGCAGGCAGTCTTAGAAGCTTTAACAATCCTGTCCTCATTACTAATTTACCTGATTTCGGAGAGGCATCAAATGCTTGTGGGGGCTACATTTGTTCATTATATTTCCAACAATTTCTCTTGTACATGCATGAACAGGGAAACCAAAAATGCCAACACCAATAGCACCAATCCAATAACATCAATGGATATTGATCAGTGCGCACTAAAGAAATCACACCAGAGAATGTGTCGGATGTAACCTCTCTTTGATTAATCTCCAAGAGAGAGAGAGTTTTATTAATCTAAACATAGGTTTATACATCCCCTGTAAGGGGGCTCGGTTAACTCTAATATGGGAGTGTTCGGATGTATTCCATTGGTTAGTGGGTTGGGCAGTGAGCTTGTCTGTGGGTGGATCCATGAGGTCATCAGGCTAGGTTGGTCCATGAGGTCATCAGAGTAGGCGTCATCATGGGCAGATCCATGGAGCACATGGTGTGTGGTGAAACAGGAAATGGCAGCCATCCTTAGTGTCACACTTTGATCTGAAAAAGCTCATGTAAGGTGAGATAAAACACTTTTTGGGTAGATCCCTTCAATCTCTTATGTCTTGAGGTTAATTAAGTATTTGATCTTAAGGCTCTCCTCAACACTGTGCCTCATATTTCTGCCTTGTTCATATGCTACAGGTTCGTGGACTGCCCTGTGACTACCCTAATGATGCAAACCTATCCTCGCCATCAGAGGCTAGTGAAAACCAGGCAGTCACTTGGTTGCATCCCTCCAGGGTAAGCCTGACCATTGGTGCGGAGGTTCCACACTGTCACGATCCATTTTTGGATCGATGTCAGATCTGGATCCTCATATATAACTTTTTTTCCTTTCAGGCCATTGGGTGTTAATATCAGTTTTTGCCCCAGGTGGCCGCTGGTGTAATTGCATGGCTGGTCTATCTGTTGAGGCAGGTGGAAACCACTTCCACCTTCCTATATAAGCTCACCAGGTGCACCAGCTAACTGTTGGTGATATTATTCCTCTTTGGAGACCAACCAAGCTGGAGTTCAGGAGCTGGCAGAGTTCTGTGGTGCTTCAGTTGTATGCTGTTTTCAAGTGGCTAACTCTGCTGTCCAGGAGCATTGCAGCAGAGCAAGCTAAGTGTTGTTTTATTTTACCCTGTCTGTTATTTTCCTTGGTGTTTTATTAGTACAGTGGTGGGACCAGTGTCTGCACTTGCCAGTTCCCTAGTAAGGGATAGGTGCAGGGCAAGTGAGGGACTGAGGTATCCTGGTCGGCGACAGGTTGAAAGAACCTGTATAGGGAACGTAAGAAGAGTTCAGGGCACTTCCTTAGGAGAGTGCAGGAGGTGTCCATTTCCCCGTTCCTTATTGCAGGGCCCAACATTGTAATAGTGTCCCCTTGTTTGTCTTTGTTGGTTTTGTGACCTACCGATCGTTGGATCGCGTCACACTGGGCAAGTCACTTCATGACATTATCACCAACCTGCACAATTTTTTTTCTGGTGAGCCATGGCTCAAATGAAGGCTTTTGCCCAACTGCTTCAGACCCTCACTGATGAGCTTAAGGTGCTGTGGGGTGAGGTGGTGCAGCAACTGCAGCAGATGGTGGGGTTCTGGGCCTCGGCTCAGGTACACTGTAACGGGGTCTACCAAGCTGGGGTACCCCTTTCAGTAACACCCCGTGTTTTCGGAGGTCCGCTCTGCATTGGCTGGAGTCTGAATGAATCACGCTGGCTGGAATTCCTCTGAGTGCATGGGCGCATATAAAAGATCACTGCTTCTCCATGTATTTCCAGTCTGACAACACTTTACTCACAGGACACAGAATATATCACACAGATACAGAGGGCCGGCCAATAGACAAGCGTCAAGCCAGACATGCATTACAAAAGCCGCAGGTGGCCGGAGCCTGCGGATGATTACTGTGGGAATTACAAAGGTGGGGGGAGGGCGGACACTGCTGATACATTAGGGACATGCATCTCACATGGAACCTATTATATATACATATAACTGCACAACATATTCTGGGCGCTGAGTGGTTCTGTAACACGGCTCCCCTTTTCAGCGACGCGATTGGCATACACAGTCTGATCCTCATCGGATCGGTTTGGGGATGACCGAAGTTTATGGGGTTGGTACAAGTTCTGTTTGTCGACTTAGTCCATCGGCGTTACCATTTTCTTTGCCGGGTCTGTAGTGGATGGTGAAGTCCAGAGGTTGTAGGGCTAAATTCCACCGCAGCAATCTGGCGTTGTCTCCAGAGACCCGATTAAGCCAGACTAGGGGATTATGGTCCGTTAGGAGGGAAAACTGTCGTCCATACAAATATGGTTGCAACTTTTTGAGTGCCCATACTACCGCCAGGCACTCCTTCTCGATGGCCGCATAGCTTACTTCACGGGGCAGTAGTTTCCGACTCAGGTAAGCTACCGGGTGTTCTTGGCCGTCCGGCCCAACTTGGCTCAGTACTGCCCCCAATCCAAACATAGAAGCGGCTTTATGAACAAGGAAACGTGTAGTTGGATCGGGTGTGGCCAATACAGGGGTATTGGTGAGGGTGTCCTTTAGTTTGCGGAAGGCTTCCTCACACTCTGAGGTCCAGGTTACCTGGCGGGGTTGGTTCTTACGGGTCAAATCAGTGAGGGGCTTGGCTACGCTGCTGTAATTGGGAACGAATATCCTGTAATACCCCGCTGTCCCTAGAAACACCATGACCTGGGTTTTAGTGCATGGCATGGGCCATTTGGCTATGGCCTCAATCTTGGCTGGTTCTGGTCGCTGTTTCCCACTTTCCACCCAATGCCCTAAATACTGAACCTCTGCTTTGCCCACGTGACACTTGTTTGGGTTCAGGGTGATTCCGGCCTGGTGGATCCTGTCCAATACTGTTTCTAGGTGATTTAGATGCTCTTCCCATGTCGCACTGTAGATGGCGATGTCGTCCAGGTAGGCACAAGCATAGTCCTGGAGACCATCCAGAAGCCGGTCAGCCAGCCTTTGGAAGGTCGCCGAGGCATTCTTCATCCCGAATGGCATAACTTGAAACTGGAATAAACCGAACGGGGTGACAAATGCCGACTTGGGAATAGCGTCAGGACTAAGGGGAATCTGCCAGTAGCCTTTGCATAGATCGATGGTGGTCAAATACTTTGCCCCCGCCAGCCGGTCTAACAACTCATCCACACGCGGCATGGGGTATGCATCTGTCACTGTTTTCTCATTGAGCTTACGATAGTCTACACAAAACCGTGTAGTCCCGGGGATGCCCAGGGACTATCTGACTCTTCAATGACCCCTAAACGCAACATCTCTTGTATCTCTTGTCGCATCCCCTCTCGTACAGACTCAGGGACGCGGAAGGGGTTTTGTCGCAGGTGGGTCTGATCCTGGGTCTCAACCTTGTGTTGTGCCAGGTGAGTGTACCCCGGTCTCTCTGAAAACATCCTCTGTCACAGCCTCAACAACGCCTCCGCCTGCTGTCTCTCCCGGGGGCCTAGGTCTTCACCCAAGTGTACCTGGTCCCATGTTTTAGACTGAGTCCTTTCCCCTAAGTCATCCGGCAAGGGAAGTCCGGCTAAATCCTCTGCTTCAGGTGCACAGATGGCCACTACCTCTTCAGGGCGCTCCCGGTAGGGCTTCAGCATATTCACGTGGAACATGCGGATAACCCTGGGTCGTCACAATCGGCGACATTATAGGCTGTGTCGGCTATTTTCCCCACTACCTGGTAGGGCCCCTGCCATGCAGCTTGAAATTTATTCTGCTTAGTGGGCTCTAACACCAGGACCTTCTGTCCTATTTCCAAGGTGCGCTCTCTGGCCCTCCGATCGTACCATATGCGCTGGCGCCGCTGGGTCGCCTGCATGTTCTCACGTACAGCCTGAGTCAGCTCCTGTAGGCGGTCCCGGAATTCCAGCACATAGGGTACAATCGGTACCCCTTCTATGAAGCCCTCCCCTTCCCAGTGTTCCAGCACTAAGTCTAGGGGTCCCCTTACCCGTCTCCCGTATACCAGCTCGAACGGGGAGAACCCTGTGGATTCTTGGGGCACCTCCCGATAGGCAAACAGGAGGTGTGGCAAGAATTTCTCCCAGTCCCTGTAGGTCCTGGTAAAAGTCCCAATGAGCTGTTTTAATGTCCCGTTAAAGTGTTCACACAACCCATTGGTTTGCGAGTGGTACAGGGCACTTCTAATGGACTTTACGCCGCACAGCTTCCACAGTTGGTTGGTCACCTCTGCTGTAAACTGGGTACCCTGGTCCGAGATAATCTCCCGGGGAAATCCAACCCGTGAGAAAACCTGGAGCAGGGCGGCCGCCACCGTCTCTGCCAGTATGTTAGGTAACGCAACCGCCTCTGGATACCGTGTGGCATAATCTACCACTGTCAATATATACTTTTTCCCGGACGGACTGGGTTTGGCTAACGGCCCTATCAAATCGACCTCTACTCGGCTAAATGGTTCCTCCACAATGGTGAGGGGGCGTAATTTGGCCTTGCATCGATTCCCCCCTCTTGCCAATGCGCTGACAACTGTCACAGGTCTGGCAGTACTGACGAACATCATAGGTTACCCCTGGCCAAAAGAAGTTTTGTGTCAGACGATGCCTGCTGCGACTGACGCCGAAGTGCCCGGCCAAGGGTATATCATGAGAGATTCGCAGTAACTCCTGCCTATACTTCTTGGGAACTACCAGCTGTTGTTTTATAGTGGGGCTCGTCCCTGTGTGGTGCTGCTCTGTTATCCGGTAGAGGAGTCCCTGCTTCCATACAAACTGTTCCCCTTCTAGTACTCCTCTCCCCTCCTGTGCCTTCCCACGATATCCCTCCAATGAAGGATCCTCAAGTAACTCCCTCTTAAATTCATCTGGGGTGGCCCAAGAAATGTGTCTGGCTATGGGAATACGTGCAGGGCTGGGATGTCTTACCTGGGCCTTCTCTGAGTGTGATTCCGCCTCCGCAACTCGAGCTTGTCTCCGGGTGGTCACAGGATAGGTCTCAGCCAGAGGGGCCACCGAGAATGCAGACAACATGGGCCCCAAGTCATTTCCCAGCAAGACGTCTGCAGGCAAATCCTCCATCAAGCCGTCCTCAACAAGGCCATCCCCGACTTCCCAGTTCAGGTGAATCCTGGCAGAGGGTAGTCGATGTATGGCTCCCCCTGCTACACGGACTGCCACTGTCCGGTCCGTCTTCTCTTTTTCCCGGACGAGATGAGGCTTCACAATGGTCAAAGTTGCTCCGGAATCTCTTAGTCCCTGCATACGTTTCCCATTAACCCACACGACCTGTCGATGCTATTGTCGATTATCTGCCCGGGCTGCCTGCACGGGGTCTACTTCATGCAGCACTTCCTCCATCTCTTCCACCCCTTGGTTAGTCGTAGCCCCCAATGCTGGGTCAGCTTCGCCTTGGTAGCAGTGTACAGCAGCCCGGCTGAAGGTAGCTGTTCCCGCCTTTGGCCACTGGGTATGCTGAGTCCGGTTGGGGCATTGTCTTTGCATGTGGCCCAGCTGACGGCAGGTGTGGCATCGCGCCCCAGGGGGACTGTGGTAGGCCGGGTTTCTAGCTGATCCCCCTACAATCTTCGGTGGTTTGGGGCCCTCCAGGTCCATGGGCGGGCCCCTAGTGACCACCTTTGATCCGGACAACTGCGGCCTCCTGGCATCATGATGTTCATTGGCCAGACGAGCGACTTCCTCATGAGTCGTTGGCCGCCTGTCCCGAAGCCATTCCTGTGTCTCGGGGTTTAGTCCATTAAAGAATCGTTCTAACAGGAAGAGCTGGAGGACGTCCTCCTTAGTGGTTGCTTGGCTCCCTCGTACCCACTGTAGCAGTGACCACCGTAATTTACAGGCCCATTCAGTGTGAGTATCGGTTACGCGTTTTATAAGTTCGCGGAACTTTTGGCGATAGGCCTCTGGTGTCAGCGCATACCGGGCCAAGATAACTTCTTTGATCCGCTCATAGCCCATACAGTCCTCATCAGGTACCGTGCGATAGGCGTCCGCTGCCCGGCCTGTCAGCTTGCTGGCCAGAATCTGAACCCGTTCCTCCGGCTTCACTTGATGAAGGGCACACTGCCGCTCAAAGTCCTGCAGAAAGCCATCAATGTCTTCCTCTGCCTCCCCCAACTGTCGAAAGGCATTGTACTGGATCTTTTTGTGGCTTACTGTTGAAGGTACCTGGTCGAAGGCCAGAGCTCCCCCTGCTCGCTGACTCTCCTCTCTCCGCTCTGCCATCTCCATCTTGGCCAGCTCCACTTTGGTCCGCTCTGCCATCTCCATCTTGGCAAGCTCTATCCTGGTCCGCTCGGCCATCTTTTCCTTCAGATCAGTACGCACATCAGCCATCACCTCTCGTATGATCTCTACTGCAGGGTTTGGGCCATAGAACGCCAGTCTGTTCTTTACCTCCCTCTGGAATTCGGTCTCCTCCACGTTCACATTGGGGGCGCTGCACCGTCGTGTTCCATGATGGCTGCTATCAAATCCGCTTTTGTTTTGTTGCTGGCGATCAACCCTCGGGCTTCCACCAGATCTTTTAATGTAGTCCTCTTTAACTTCTGGTAGTTATTTTCCATTCATTCCTTTCCTCCTGTAGAAGGGGTATCAAATCCCGTTGGCTGCCACCAGTGTAACGGGGTCTACCAAGCTGGGGTACCTCTTTCAGTACCACCCTGTGTTTTCGGAGGTCCGCTCTGCGTTGGCTGGAGTCTGAATGAATGACGCTGGCTGGAATTCCTCTGAGTGCATGGGCGCATATAAAAGATCACTGCTTCTCCATGTATTTCCAGTCTGACAACACTTTACTCACAGGACACAGAATATATCACACAGATACAGAGGGCCGGCCAATAGACAAGCGTCAGGCCAGACATGCATTACAAAAGCCACAGGTGGCCGGAGCCTGCGGATGGTTACTGTGGGAATTACAAAGGTGGGGGAGGGCGGACACTGCTGATACATTAGGGACATGCATCTCACATGGAACCTATTATATATACATATAACTGCACAACATATTCTGGGTGCTGAGTGGTTTTCAAGTGGCTAACTCTGCTGTCCAGGAGCATTGCAGCAGAGCAAGCTAAGTGTTGTTTTGTTTTACCCTGTCTGTTATTTTCCTTGGTGCTTTATTAGTACAGTGGTGGGACCAGTGTCTGCACTTGCCAATTCCCTAATAAGGGATAGGTGCAGGGCAAGTGAGGGACTGAGGTATCCTGGTCGGTGACAGGTTGAAAGAACCTGTATAGGGAACGTCAATAGAGTTCAGGGCACTTCCTTAGGAGAGTGCAGGAGGTGTCCATTTCCCCTTTCCTTATTGCAGGGCCCAACATTGTAATAGTGTCCCCGGTGTCCCCTTGTTTGTCTTTGTTGGTTTTGTGACCTACCGATCGTTGGGTCGCGTCACACTGGGCAAGTCACTTCATGACATTATCATCAACCCGCACAATTTTTTTTCTGGTGAGCCATGGCTCAAATGAAGGCCTTTGCCCAACTGCTTCAGAACCTCACTGATGAGCTTAAGGTGCTGTGGGGTGAGGTGGTGCAGCAACTGCAGCAGATGGTGGGGTTCTGGGCCTCGGCTCAGGTACACCCTCAACCAAAACCCAAGAAATCTCCTGTACAGGTTTTCTGTGGGGGGAGATAAATTTCTGGTTTTCCAGGAGGCCTGTAAATTGTACTTCAGGCTCCGCCCCCGTTCTACAGGGAGTGAGCAGCAGCGTGTGGGGATTATTATCTCCCTTCTCAAGGGTGATCCCCAATCCTGGGCCTTCTCCCTGCCGACCAATTCGCCATCTCTACGGTCGGTGGATGGGTTTTTTGTGGCTCTGGCGCTGGTGTGTGGAGATCCTGATGGCGTCTCCCTGGTGGAAACCCGACTCCGTAAGATCAAGCAGGGGGGCCGGCCTGCTGAGGAGTACTTCTCAGAGTTTAGGAGGTGGGCCACTGGCACACAGTGGAATAACCCTGCCCTTAGGAGTCATTTTGTGCAGGGTCTGTCCCCAAAGTTGCAGGATACTCTGGTGCAGTACGCCACCCCCAGGTCGTTAGAGGCCGCCATGTCCCTTGCCATCCAGGTGGATAGATATCTCAGGGAGAGGCATACACCAAATGTGCCCCCTGTAGTCATTGCTAGGGAGGAGGACTCATCGGTGCAGATGGACGAACCCATGCAGGTCGGAGTAGTTGGTCCCCAAACAGGGTTGACTGCAGTTCACCGTGGTGTGGGGGCATGTTTTTACTGTTGGCAGACTGGTCATTTCAGCAGAGTCTGCCCAGCACTCGCCAAATCTTCTGTACCAGCTAAGAAGCTGCGTCCCCCTGGTCGTGTGGAAGGAGGCAACCAGGGAGTGTATATTTCCTCCATTTCTTCCCCTCACTGTAACCTGTCTGCGGAAGTGGTGCTTTGCGGGGAAACTGAGGGTCTACCAGTGCTTGTGGACAGTGGAGCAGGAGTCAATCTGGTGGATGCTCACTTTGTCCGGACCCATGGCCTAAGGTGTAGGATGCTAGCCAAACCCCTAAGTGTCCAGGCCATTGACTCTGTCCCACTTAGCCACAGGAGGTTGACCCAAGATGTGGATAACATACATCTGCGTATAGGGACTCATCATGAAGAGTCCCTGTCATGCTATATCAAGGAAGGAATGCCAGCACCTATCATTTTAGGTCTCCCGTGGTTGAAAAAACAACCCGGTAATAGATTGGCGGTCTAGGAAAGTAGTCGGCTGGGGTCAGTCGTGTCAGGGCTGTTGCCTGGGGTCTACTGTCTCTGCCGTCTTTCTACAACCGTCCCCTTCTTCTCCAGTGGGGGCAGCAGAGGTGCTGCCAGGGAGTAGGGGCAAGTCTCAACCCTCGCCATTAGCCAACCCTGAGAGAGGAGTCCTCATAGGAGGAGGGGTCGGAGGAGGGTGGTGGTTCCCTCTGTGAATTGTAGGAATGTGAGTGTTGTGATACAGGGGGACGCCTCTGTTGTCAGTTCCTGGAAGAGTTCACCGCCTGTGGCAAATGAGTGTGTGGCAATAGATGTTCAGGTCCGGACCTGTGTGTGAATGAGTATGTAGGGGTGTCCACCAAAAACATCCGGTGGAAGTGTGTTGCTGGGGTCTGGCGTTCTCGGGTGATCGGGCTGTATTGGGTGTCGGCCATTCTAGGCCTGGGGACTTACCAGCTGGAGTTACCCCCAGTAATGCCCGTACACAACTCACTCCCCAGGTTGGCGCTCTGGAGATTTGTGGCGCCTCCGGAGCATACGTTGCCACCTCCATCAGTCCATGTTTGTCATGAACCTGAGAGTCAGGTGGTTGCTGAGGTGGACTCTGGTGGATCTAGTCATCCTCATTTTAGGTTTTCTGGTGAGGTGCGGTGTTGAGGGTCCAGAAGCGATCGATGTCAGATCTGGATCCTCATATATAACCTTTTTTCCTTTCAGGCCATCGGGGGTTAATATCAGTTTTTGCCCCAAGTGGACACTGGTGTAATTGTATGGCTGGTCTATCTGTTGAGGCAGGTGGAAACCACTTCCACCTTCCTATATAAGCTCACCAGGTGCACTAGCTAACTGTTGGTGATATTATTCCTCTTTGGAGGCCAACCAAGCTGGAGTTCAGGAGCTGGCAGAGTTCTGTGGTGTTTCAGTTGTATGCTATTTTCAAGTGGCTAACTCTGCTGTCCAGGAGCATTGCAGCAGAGCAAGCTAAGTGTTGTTTTGTTTTACCCTGTCTGTTATTTTCCTTGGTGTTTTATTAGTACAGCGGTGGGACCAGTGTCCTCACTTGCCAGCTTCCTAGTAAGGGATAGGTGCAGGGCAAGTGAGGGACTGAGGTATCCTGGTCGGCGACAGATTGAAAGAACCTGTATGCGGAACGTCAGGAGAGTTTAGGGCACGTCCTTAGGAGAGTGCAGGAGGTGTCCATTTCCCCATTCCCTATTGCAGGGCCCACCGTTGTAATCGTGTCCCCGATGTCCCCTTGTTTGTCTTTGTTGGTTTTGTGACCGACCGATCGTTGGGTCGTGTCACACTGGGCAAGTCACTTCGTGACACACACCCACCGTTGTCACAACAATATTTCAGTACTAATGGTTCAGAGCATCAAAAGAGTTGAGTCTGAGGATGGGAACATCGATGTAATCTCCAAGATAGGGCAGCATTTTGGATGTTCAAGATAAACCTTGGCAGTCCGACCAATATAATGGCACTTTATATGGCAAACTTATATTACGATTACCACATTTCTGTTTATGCCGAATGCATCCACGTGCTCCATATTCACAATGGGCAGTGCTTGGGCCACGTGACGACAAGTGCCACATTGCCGCTAATGTGTTTTTCTGGTGCTGCGCTGCAAACTGCAGAGACTCGAATGTTTCCAAATGTGAGGATTGTCAGTCACAGTCTCAGTCCGCAACTCAGCCTGTCAGGGGTTTGGTGTGGGTTAGATATTGCCACATCATGGGCATAACTAGATGTCTTTTCATCCATTGGTTTTAAATGTTTTTATTGAGCTTTGCTGTGTTTTTTTTGCATGTGTTGTCATTGTTCAATAAAATTTAAAGCTTTTTGCCTTTCATAAATTGTGGGTGTTCCCAAGGTTCTATGCATGCTTCTTTGCTCTTTTGTTTCCTTCCACATCCAGATGGATGATGTGACTGTGATATTTATGATGTCACTGTGATATTGATGGTGTCACTGCAATATCCAGATGGATGATGTCACTGTGATATTGATGGTGTCACTCAGTGGAGTAACTACAAAGTTATGGGCCCCGGTGTGAACTTTCAAATGGGCCCCCCATGCCAAAATACATGCACATCTCCGCTTCGCACATCTTGTACATGGGCAGCTCCGCACACCTAGTACACACGCGGCTCCGCTCTGTACACCTCGTACACACACATCTCCGCTCCGCACACCTCATACACGTGCGGCTCCGCTCCGCACACATCGTACACACGCGGCCCCACACACCTCGTACACATGCGGCTCCGCTCCGCACACCTCGCACACGCACAGCTCCGCTCTGCACACCTCGTACACATGCGGCTCCACTCCGTACACCTCATACACGTGCGGCTCTGCTTCACATTCCTCATACCCGCACGGCTCCGCTCCACACACCTTGTACATGCGCGGATCCGCTCCGCAGACTTCGTACACGTGGCTCCACTCCGCACATTTCGTACACGCATTGCTCCGCACTCTTCGTACACGCACATCTCCGCACACTTCGTACACGCGCGGCCCCGCTCCGTACACACGTGGCTCCTCTCCGTCCACCTTATACACATGCGGCTCCGCTCAGTACACTTTATACACACACGGTTCTTCTCCGTCCACCTCATACACATGCGGCTCTGCTCCGTACACTTCGTACACACACGGCTCCTCTCCGTACACCTCGTACACACACGGCTCCACTCACATCGTACACACATGGCTGCACTCCATACACTTCGTACACACATGGCTCTGCTACGTACACCTTGTACACACACAGCTCTGCTGTGTACACCTCGTACACACACGGCTGCGCTCCATGCACTTCGTACACACGGCTGCGCTCCATACACTTCGTACACACATGGCTCTACTGCATACACCCTGTACACACATGGCTCTGCTTCGTCCACCTCGCACACACACGGCTCCACTCTGTCCATCTCGCACACACACGGTTCCACTCTGTCCACCTCATACACACACGGCTCCACTCCGTCCACCTCGTACACACATGGCTCTACTACATCCACCCTGTAAACCCCTCCTGACCCCACACATAAACTTACCCTCATCCAGCACCATGACAACCAGCACAGCAGAGTCCTGCATACATGGAGGCTCCTGATCATGTGACCTCTGACTCCTCCCCTCCTGTGACCTCATCACTGGTCCTGTGTGCACAGAACAGCCATCGCATCAGGCCAATTGCAGCCTGGCAGCCAATCAAAGCACAGAGCTGCTAGCCAATGAGCGGCTGCAGCTTCCAGAGGCTGCCACTCCCCTATCACACCCACTACACAGCTCACCTTGGGAGTGCAAACTCGCGATCGGCCCCTAAACACTCCTGGCCCCGTCGCAGCTGCAACCGCTATGACCACGGTAGTTACGCCCCTGGTGCCACTTCAATATCCAGATGAATGATGTCACTGTGATATTGATGATGTCACTGTGTTATCCTGGTGGATAATGTGACTGTGATATTGATGATGTCACTGCAATATCCAGATGGATGATGTCATACTGGTGGATGATGTACTGTCATATTGATGATGTCTTTGTGTTATCCAGAGGGATGATGTCACTGTTATCCTGGTGGATGTCACTGTGTCATCCTGATGGATTATGTCACTGATATTGATGCTGTCACTGTAATATTGATAATTTCACTGTGTTATTCTGATGGATGATGTCACTGTGATATTGATGATGTCACTGTGTTATCCTGTTGGATGACGTCACTGTTATATTGATGATGTCAATGTGTTAACCTGATGGATGATGTCACTGTGATATTGAAGATGTCATTGTGATACTGATGTCACTGCAATAGCCAGATGGATGATGTCACTGTGATAGTGATGATGTCACTGCAATATCCAGATGGTGATGTCACTGTGATATTGATGATGTCACTGTGTTATCCTGGTGGATGATGCGACTGTGATATTGATGTCACTGTGATAGAGATGATGTCACTGCAATATACAGATGGATGATGTCACTGTGATGTTCGTGATGCCACTGTGTTATCCTGGTGGATGATGTGATTGTGATATTGATGATGTCACTGCAATATCTAGATGGATGATGTCATACTTGTGGATGATGTCACTGTGACATTGATGACGTCACAGTCATATTGATGATTTCACTGTGTTATCCTGATGGATGATGTCATTGTGTTATCCTGATGGATGATATCTCTGTGTTATCCTGATGGATGATGTCACTGTGATATTGATGTCACTATGTTATCCTGGTGGATGACGTCACTGTGATATTGATGATGTTACTGTGATATCCTGGTGGATGATGTCACTGTGATATTTTTGATTTCACTGTTATCCTGGTGGATGACGTCACTGTAATATTGATGTCACTGTGATATTGATGATGTCACTGTGTTATCCTGATGGATGATGTCACTGTGTTATCCTGATTGATAATGTCACTGTGATAGTGATGATGCCACTGCAATATCTAGATGGATGATGTCACTGTGATAGTGATGATGTCACTGCAATATACAGATGGATGATGTCACTGTGATAGTGATGATGCCACTGCAATATCCAGATGGATGATGTCACTGTGATAGTGATGATGTCACTGCAATATACAGATGGATGATGTCACTGTGATAGTGATGATGCCACTGCAATATCTAGATGGATGATGTCACTGTGATAGTGATGATGTCACTGCAATATCCAGATGGATGATGTCACTGTGATAGTGATGATGTCACTGCAATATACAGATGGATGATGTCACTGTGATAGTGATGATGCCACTGCAATATCCAGATGGATGATGTTACTGTGATAGTGATTATGTCACTGCAATATACAGATGGATGATGTCACTGTGATGTTGATGATGTCACTGTGATAGTGATGATGTCACTGCAATTTCCAGATGGATGATGTCATACTGGTGGATGATGTCACAGTCATATTGATGATGTCATTGTGTAATCCAGATTGATGATGTCACTGTTATCCTGGTGGATGTCACTGTGATATTGATGATGTCACTGTTTTCCTGATGACTGATGTCACTGTGATATTGATGATGTCACTGTGATATTGATAATTTCACTGTGTTATCCTGATGGATGATGTCATTGTGTTATCCTGATGGATGATGTCACTGTGATATTGATGACCCTGCCCTTGCGGGCTTACATTCTACAGGATGGTGGGGAAGGAGACAGTAGGTTGGGGGGATGCAGCAGCTCCAGTGTTGGTGAAGCGGTAGCTCCGGTAGTGGTGAGGAGGAAGCGGGGTCATAGCAGGCTGTAAGTTTTCTTGAAGAGGTGGGTTTTCAGGTTCCATCTGAAGTATCCAAATGTGGTTGATAGTCGGACATGCTGCAGCACAGAATTCCAGAGGATGGGGGATATTCGGGAGAAGTCTTGGAGGCAATTAAGTGAGGAGCGAATAAGTGTGGAGGAGAGAAGGAGGTCTTGGGAGGACCAGAGATTACGTGAGGGAAGATATTGGGAGATTAGTTCAGAGATATATGGAGGAGACAGGTTATGGATGGCTTTGTAGGTCAGTATTAGTAACTTGAACTGGATACGCTGAGGGAATGGGAGCCAGTGAAGAGATTGGGGGGTTGCAGCAACTCCGGTGTTGGTGAAGCGGTAGCTCTGGTAGTGGTGAAGAGGCAGCGGGGTCATTGCAGGCTGTAAGCTTTCCTGAAGAGGTGGGTTTTCAGGTTCCATCTGAAGGATTCGACTGTGGTTGATAGACATGCTGCAGCACAGTATTCCAGAGGATGGGGGATATTCGGGAGAAGTCTTGGAGGCAATTAAGTGAGGAGCGAATAAGTGTGGAGGAGAGAAAGATGTCTTGGGAGGACCAGAGATTACGTGAGGGAAGATATTGGGAGATTAGTTCAGAGATATATGGAGGAGACAGGTTAAGGATGGCTTTGTAGGTCACTATTAGTAACTTGAACTGGATACGCTGAGGGAATGGGAGCCAGTGAAGAGATTTGCAAAGGGGATAGCAGAGGAGTAGCAAGAAGAGAGATGAATTAGTTGGGCAGCAGAGTTAAGGATGGACTGGAGAGGTGCGAGAGTGTTAGCAGGGAGGCCACAGAAAAGCATGTTGCAGTAGTTGAGGCGGGAGATGATGAGGGCATGCACAAGCATTTTAGTAGATTGAGGGTTAAGGAAAGGACAGATTCTGGAAATATTTTTGAGCTGGAGGCAACAGGAGGTGGAAAGAGCTTGGTTACTCCGAGGCACGGGGGTATGGTACGGGGGAAAGCGTGATGTCAATAATTGTGATAGATCAGGTAAGGAAGATCTGTGAGATGGAGGTAAGATGATGAGTTCATATTCGTCCACATTGAGTTTGAGGAAGCGAGAGGAGAAGGAGGAGGATATGGCTGATAGACACTCTGGACAGCGGAGAGGTGACGTCTGGGCCAGAGAGGTAGATCTGAGTGTCATCAGCATAAGGCTGTGTGCACACTCTGCGGATTCTGCTGCGGATCCGCAGCAGATTTGGCCCTGCGGATCCGCAGCAGTTTCTGCTGCGGTGTACAGTACCATTATTCCCTATGGGAAATGGAAACCGCAATGCAGATGCTGCGGAATTTTCCACGTGGATTTTCTGCGGTTTATAAACCGCAGAAAGAATTGACATGTCAATTCTTTCTGCGGATTCCGCAGCGGTTTACCATCTCCATTGTGGAGATGGTAAAACCGCAGGGCAAAACCGCAGGATAATCCGCAGATAAACCGCAGGTCTTTTGACCTGCGGATTTATCTGTGGATTTGGAAAATCCGTGCAGATCAATCCGCAGCATATTCCGCAGCGTGTGCACACACCCTTAAGGTGGCGCTAGAATCCATGGGACATTATGAGTTGTCCCAGACCAAGTGTATAGATTGAGAAGAGTAGGGGTCCTAGAACAGAGCCTTGGGGGACTCCAACAGAGTGTGGGAGTGGAAGACACTGAATGTGCAGTTGGAAAGGTATGAGGAGATCCAGGATAGGGCGAGGTCTTTAATGCTAAAGGAGGAGAGGATCGGTAGTAGGAGGCAGTGGTCAACTGTGTTGAAAGCAGAGGACAGGTCTAGAAGGAGGAGTATATTGTTTGTTAGCTTTGGCTGTCAGTAGGTCGTTAGTAATTTTGGTCAAGGCAGTCTCAGTGGAATGATGGGGACAGAAACCAGATTGTAGATTGTCAAAGAGCAAGTTAGATGAGAGGTGGGAAGAAAGTTCAGCGTGGACATGCTGCTCCAGGAGATTGGAAGCGAATGGGAGCAGCGATATTGGGCGATAGCTGGACATAGCAGTTGGGTCGAGGGTTGGCTTTTTAAGTATAGGCGTGATTGATGTCACTGTGTTATCCTGGTGGATGATGTCACTGTTATACAGTTCATACACACCGCAGTGTCAGGCATTTTCTCTCTTTTTCTGGAGCGGAGTTGTCAGACCGGTAGTAGTGACTCTGTGCAACACTCATTAGCAGGCCCATATCCGAGCTCACCTCTCTGCAGCCATTGATTTCAAACTCTTGGCAGACTTAGGAGCTGATAATGAAAACTGAAGAAAATTGGAGACAAACTCTGAAATAAAGATATAATAATATGCATAGTCTGACGCCGGTGGAAATAAATAAGACATTCTGTGACCGAGTAAGCAGCAATTTACTCCATAAGATAAGTGTTACCTGTAGTCACTGTCTGTGGTCACAAGCAGATCTGCAGAGACTGTGAAATATGCTGACGCTGTGGCTGTATGACAGTGTAATGTAAGTGATACATGCTGACACTGTGGCTGTATGGCGGTGTAAGGCTCGTTTCACACTAGCGCTTTTGAGCGCAGCGACGGCCTGCGCACGGCCGCCACTAAGCCCCGCCCCCTGCTGCGACTCCTCCGGTAGCTCCGCCTACCGGCGCATGACGCTGCATGCGTCCTGCATCCCCTATCTTTATCACTGGGGGCGCAGGCCGTGCGCAGTATGCGTTTGGCGGCGCATGCGCCTTTTTGACGGTGCACCGAGCGCAACCAAACTGCAGCAGGTTGCGTTTGGCGCAGGTCGGCGCACCGTCAAAAGGATGCATGCGCCGCCAAACGCATACTGCGCACGGCCTGCGCCCCCAGTGATAAAGATAGGGGACGCAGGACGCATGCAGCGTCATGCGCCGGTAGGCGGAGCTACCGGCGGAGGCGCGGTAGTGGGCAGGGCTTAGTGGCGGCCGTGCGCAGGCCGTCGCTGCGCTCAAAAGTGCTAGTGTGAAACTAGCCTTATGTATGTGATGCATGCTGGAAATGTGGCTGCATGACAGTGTAATGTATGTGATGCACGCTGACTCTGTGGCTGTATAACGGTGTAATGTATGTGATGCATAGTTGGGTCGCCCTCCCAGGGCCGTGGGGTACTCGGTACCGGGCCGGTATCAGCGGGATGTGTCACAGCAGCGGTGACCCGGACCGTGGCCCTGGGCGCCCAAGTAATAGGAAGAAGATGTGAATGGTGGAATGTAGTTAGATGAATAGTTCGTGATGCCACCTGTGGTGCTCGGCAAGGGAGGTGTTAAGCCGACGCTGCAGACAGATCCTCCGGGACAGATGGTGTGGTGCAGCAATGATGTTATAGCCCTCCACAGGCAGGGCTGTTGTCCCAGGGCAGTGTAGATGTGGAGACACTTAGATGGTGTAGTGTTTGGTGCAGGGGATGTAGCAGTGCCAGGCGGGCAGACGCAGGAAGGAATGGAGGACACCAGGGCATGTAGTTCCAAAGCTTTACTCAATCTGTAGTGCCCGCTTCTGTGCCGTGTCCTCCGGGTCAGGGACTCAGTCAACCTCCAGGCAAGATGGAATGCTCTCTTCCAACACTCCGCCAACTTATGTGCCTTTTCTGAACGTCTCCTCTATAGAGCCTTTAAGTGTGAAGATCTCCTAGTACTGAGTTACACTGGAATTCCTCCTGTCAGATGTTCCCAAGAACTCTACTTGTACGGCAGACAGCTGTAGCCTGCTTTGGGGACTCTCTACTCCAGAATCCCGGCACTCTATCCGTGTTGCTGTTGTGCCCCCAAGTCTTAGATGGGAGTAGTGCATTTACAGCCCACTACTCCACCGGTGTCTGCTGCAGAACCATTAGTGTCCATACAACCTCGGGGACCGGGCCCCGGCCTTGCGCTTAGAGCTTCTAGGCAGGGTTCTTCCTCTAACCCATGTCCACTGTGTTCCCTTTTACTCCTACGTTCCGTACTTGTCCTTTCCCTTCTATGGAAGTTCAGGCTTCAGTTCAATGTCTCTCTCCTTCTTTCCTTTCCCGTGCCAGCTGGCTCAGATCACTGAGGCAGCTGCAGCACTCCTTCCTCCATCCCTCTTCCAGGGATCCCCTCTCCCCTCCGAGTGGCTTCCTCCCTCAGACTCTGGCTGTATGACAGTGTAATGTATGTGATACATGCTGACACTGTGGCTGTATGTGTGGCGCCCCTGAGGGTTCAGTCGCCACAGAGGTACTGCACCTCCTCCTGAGGTGTGGTGCCCCATCATCCAGGTAAGGTGGAGACACCTGACCATGCTCCCAACAACTGCATCCCACACAACATAGTAGTGTAGCAAAGCACCTTTGGTGGCTCCCTGCTTGGAACACGAAGAGTACTGGCAGGTGGGTGGAGCTTAGTCTGCACAAGAGAGTGGGAGAATATTAGGACTAGGTCAGTCTGTGAGAGAAGATCCCCGGAGAGGGATGGATTAAAGGAGGTGCTGCAGCAGTCTTCAGTGACCTGAGGCTGCTGGCACGGGAAAGCGCCTGTCGCCACCTCCACGCTGCAACCGCCGCTGAGCGCTGCCTGCCAGGAGGAGTTACCCGAGGGCCGGGGAGCTGAGGAGGAAGAAGCTGTGCTCCTGCCTGGACCTAGCGTGGCTGCGCAGGTCCCGCTGGAGGCCCCTGCGGACCCAGAGACGCCATCCGATCCACCATCGTCCCCGGCCTCTGACCAGGCAGCTCCAGCAGCCACCGCTGCCACCGGCTGCTGTCCAGTACCGGCACCGGGAAGCATCAGGTATGACCGCCGCCATTGCAACCGGGTTGCCCCCTGAGTTCCTGTACACCGCGTGCAACGGGCCAGTACCCCGCATGGGACAAATGGAAGAGCTGTGTTCTCAATTCCAAGGCACTAAGCTGTCTGCGATGGGGAAGTGGAAGAAGGCTCTGCTAAAAAGTGCAAAGCTGGAGCGGGTGCTTCCCTTTCGACATCTTCTGATCTCAGCAGAGGAGTCTGAGCAGCTGATGGGTGTTACTATGCATCATGGGTTCCCCCTTCCAGAGATTCATGATCCTCGCGTTTCACCCTACAAGCTGCCACAGGCGAAAGTTTCACCCGCGGTCCGACCAAAAACCAAGGCAGCAGAGATACCACCTGAAGCTGAGGTACAACACCCCCAAGTACAAGTTGCCACCCCTGCTGTACCACAGGCAGCAGTTCAACCAGCTGCCACCTCATCTACACATCTACACAGGCAGCCACCAACCAAAGGAATACCAACAATTCATTAACCCACTAGGAGGTGGAAAAACAGACAGTCTTCCCTGGAAGCAAAATAAACCAGCTTCCACTACCCCAGGAGGGGACCACCAATAAAGAACATGCTATAATAATTGTTTAAACTGTTACCCAGGAGGGTATGGGCACCGTTGTGCCCTCATTTGTTTCTGTTTTCCCCAGTTGACACCAGTTTTTATTGAACGGAGAGATCATGAACAATGACTGATCCAAAAACTTTGTTGTAAATAGTTGCACCTCTTAAGGTGCCCTTTCTTGGTTTTACATAAGTCTTCTTTAGATAAGAACTACCTCAACCTGGAGCACTGCTCCAATCCTAAAGACACTGCAAGAAACCCTGGCTGGACCAGCATTTATATCACTTAATAATGATTGCACTTTAATGTCTTGATAAATAATGTTTAGTATTTTATAGTGAAAGCATTTCTTTTATAAGAATAGGCTATAGTGATAGTCTTTAAAAAAAAAAATAATATTGATCGCAATAAAACAGATTTTCTACAGAATTTAGCTGGTAGCAATGTTTAGGTATCTGATTAGGAGTGAATGTTTTCTAAAGCTTTTAGCCTCATAGTGATGTTCTAATGAAGATGTGAAACTCTGAATAAAAATTTTGAATAAAGATTTGAATGCAGGTGACGAACCAGGCATAAGCGGTTGTCACTCATGGTCTAGAGGGAGGAGTAAAATGTGAAAAATGTGAAAGACAAAAAGAAGAAAAATGTGTTGATGATGGTACTTGAATTAGCAGTAAACTTCTTAGTAATTATTATTATTATCCAATAGTACTTAAAATTAGGTAATATGTTAAGTTATAGATAGTCTGTTAAATTGTTCTGCAACGTTCAAAAGTCAGTGCCTCCCATATTGGGAAGTTTAGTTTAAGAACTGTTTATCAAGCATTTCAAAAAATTTGTATGTTCCTTATTTGTAACATCTTTGTTTCACTTGCAGCCCACGGACGTGCTGTGTTTAACGGCAGGGTATGTGGCACCCCTGAGGGTTCAGTCGCCACAGAGGTACTGCACCTCCTCCTGAGGTGTGGTGCCCCATGTTCCAGGTAAGGTGGAGACACCTGACCATGCTCCAAAACCTGCATCCCACACAACATAGTAGTGTAGCAAAGCACCTTTGGTGGCTCCCTGCTTGGAACACGAAGAGTGCTGGGAGGTGGGTGGAGCTTATTCTGCACAAGAGAGCGGGAGAATATTAGAACTAGGTCATTCTGTGAGAGAAGATCCCTGGAGAGGGATGGATTGAAGGAGGTGCTGCAGCAGTCTTCAGTGACCTGAGGCTGCTGGCACGGGAAATAGATATAGAAAGCCTGATTCTCCATAAGGAAGAAAGATTTGTACGGAACGTAAGGAGAAGAAGAGAACTAAGAACTATGGTCAGAGCAGAACCCTTCCTCAAGTTCTAAGCGCATGGCCGGGGTCCGGTCCCCGAGGTTGTATGGATACTAATGGTCCTGCAGCAGACACCGGAGGAATAGAAGTTGTCACCACTTTATTCCCACACAAGACTTGGGGGCACAACAGCAACGTAAGTGAGCCGGGACTTGATAGTAAGGAGTCCCCGAAGCAGGCTACAGCTGTCTGCCGTACAATTAGAGTTCAAAGGAACATCTTAAAGGAGGAACTTGGGTCTAACACACAACCACAAGTACTTCATTACAAGCGCTAGAAAGGAGACGTTCAAAGAAGGCATATGTTGGTGGAGTGTTGGAACGGAGTACTTCATCTTGCCTGAAGGTTGGCTGAACCCCTGACCCGGAGGACACAGCACCGAGGCGGGCACCTGAATGCACAACAGACTGTGAGTAAAGCTTTGGAACTATATGCCCTGATGTCCTCCGCTTATTCCTGCGCCAACCCACTCAGCAATGCTACATCTCTGTGCTTAACACTGCACCATTAGGCTCTCCTCACTAGCTCTTCATCTACACTGCCCTGGGACTACAGCCCTGCCTGTGGAGGGCCACAACAACATTGCTGCACCAAACCATCTGTTCCAGAGGATCTGTCTGCAGCGTCGGCTTAATATCTTCATTGCCGAACACCACAGGTGGCGTCACGAATCATCCACTTATAAACTTTAATCATCAGCCACACTATTTCTTTTACATGGATTACCATGGCCACGGACCGGGTCCCCGCCGCTGTGACAACGCCCATTGACATCCACCGGGCCCGA
The DNA here is from genome assembly GCF_039654945.1 of Dendrobates tinctorius. Taxonomy (NCBI): domain Eukaryota; kingdom Metazoa; phylum Chordata; class Amphibia; order Anura; family Dendrobatidae; genus Dendrobates; species Dendrobates tinctorius. Next base: position 9,266,485 of record NW_027361696.1, on the reverse strand, counting down.
CTCCGAGTACCCCATGGCCCTGGTGGGCGACCCATATGACGGTATAATGTATGTGATGCATGCTGACAATGTAGCTGTATGACGGTGTAATGTATGTGATGCATGCTGACACTGGTGCTGTATGACGGTATAATGTATGTGATGCATGCTGAAAATGTGGCTGTATGACAGTGTAATGTATGTGATGCACGCTGACTCTGTGGCTGTATAACGGTGTAATGTATGTGATGCATAGTTGGGTCGCCCTCCCAGGGCCATGGGGTACTCGGTACCGGGCCGGTATCAGCTTGATGTGTCACAGCAGCGGTGACCCGGACCGTGGCCCTGGGCGCCCAAGTAATAGGAAGAAGATGTGAATGGTGGAATGTAGTTAGATGAATAGTTCGTGATGCCACCTGTGGTGCTCGGCAAGGGAGGTGTTAAGCCGACGCTGCAGACAGATCCTCCGGGACAGATGGTGTGGTGCAGCAATGATGTTATAGCCCTCCACAGGCAGGGCTGTTGTCCCAGGGCAGTGTAGATGTGGAGACACTTAGATGGTGTAGTGTTTGGTGCAGGGGATGTAGCAGTGCCAGGCGGGCGGACGCAGGAAGGAATGGAGGACACCAGGGCATGTAGTTCCAAAGCTTTACTCAATCTGTAGTGCCCGCTTCTGTGCCGTGTCCTCCGGGTCAGGGACTCAGTCAACCTCCAGGCAAGATGGAATGCTCCCTTCCAACACTGCGCCAACTTATGTGCCTTTTCTGAACGTCTCCTCTATAGAGCCTTTAAGTGTGAAGATCTCCTAGTACTGAGTTACACTGGAATTCCTCCTGTCAGATGTTCCCAAGAACTCTACTTGTACAGCAGACAGCTGTAGCCTGCTTCAAGGACTCTCTACTCCTGAGTCCCGGCACTCTATCCGTGTTGCTGTTGTGCCCCCAAGTCTTAGGCTGGTTTCACATTTGCGTTTTTTAGCGCTGGAAAAAAACGCATACCTGCGCATGCGTTTTTTCCCCTATATTTAACATGGGTGCGCATACCTGCGCGCTGGTAAGCGCATGTATGCGATTTTCATGCGCTGCGTTTTTTTGGGGTGTGCGTTGGTATTTTACAGACGCAGCATGTTGCATTTTTTGGCCCTGCAAAAAAGCGCATGCGCACATATGCGCACGTTTTGCGCTAAAAATGGCCATTATAGCCTATGGATGCACATATGTGCGCACTGGCATGCTCATGTATGCGTTTTTTTGCATATGCGGTTTTTTTTTTTAACCATGGAATTTAGGGGTTTGGGTTAGAGTTAGGGTTAGTTAAGGGGTTTAGGGTTAGGGTTAGGGTCAGGGTTAGGGTTGGGGTTTGGGTCAGGGTTAGGGTTAAGTATGGTTTGGTTAAGGGTTAGGGTCAGGGTTAGGGTCAGGATTAGGGTTAAGTATGGTTTTGTTAAGGGTTAGGGTCAGGGTTAGGGTTAGGGTTAGGGTCAGGGTTAGGGTTAGGGTTGGGGTCAGGGTTAGGGTTAGGGTCAGGGTTAGGGTTAAGTATGGTTTTGTTAAGGGTTAGGGTCAGGGTTAGGGTCAGGATTAGGGTTAAGTATGGTTTTGTTAAGGGTTAGGGTCAGGGTTAGGGTTAGGGTTAGGGTCAGGGTTAGGGTTAGGGTCAGGGTTAGGGTTAGGGTCAGGGTTAGGGTTAAGTATGGTTTTGTTAAGGGTTAGGGTCAGGGTTAGGGTCAGGATTAGGGTTAAGTATGGTTTTGTTAAGGGTTAGGGTCAGGGTTAGGGTTAGGGTCAGGGTTAGGGTTAGGGTTAGGGTCAGGGTTAGGGTTAGGGTCAGGGTTAGGGTTAAGTATGGTTTTGTTAAGGATTAGGGTCAGGGTTAGGGTCAGGATTAGGGTTAAGTATGGTTTTGTTAAGGGTTAGGGTCAGGGTTAGGGTTAGGGTCAGGGTTAGGGTTAGGGTCAGGGTTAGGGTTAGTAAAGTCATGGTTTGGGTAGTGTGAGGGGCCACCTAAAAATGTTGGAAAAAAACGCAAACGCGGTAAAAACGCACTAAAAACGCATACAAACGCATAAAAACGCTGCGTTTTTTTCATGCATGCTCATAAAAATGCTTGAAAAAAACGCAGCAGTTGTATGCTTATGTATGCGTTTTTTCAATGCGTTTTTTTGCGGGAAAAACGCGCTGCAAAAAAAAGCAAGTGTGAAACTAGCCTTAGATGGGAGTAGTGCATTTACAGCCCACTACTCCACCGGTGTCTGCTGCAGAACCATTAGTGTCCATACAACCTCGGGGACCGGGCCCCGGCCTTGCACTTAGAACTTCTAGGCAGGGTTCTTCCTCTATCCCATGTCCTCTGTGTTCCCTTTTACTCCTACGTTCCGTACTTGTCCTTTCCCTTCTATGGAAGTTCAGGCTTCAGTTCAATGTCTCTTTCCTTCTTTCCTTTCCCGTGCCAGATGGCTCAGATCACTGAGGCAGCTGCAGCACTCCTTCCTCCATCCCTCTTCCAGGGATCCCCTCTCCTCTCCGAGTGGCTTCCTCCCTCAGACTCTCCGTCTGACTGAACCTTCTGACTCAATTGAACCTCAAACCTGGAACCATCCCGCTCTTTTATATGTATTCTCAACTCCACCCACCTCCCAGCACGTTTAGTGTTCCAAGCAGGGAACCACCAAAGGTGCTCTGCTTCTCTCTAAGCAAGGAGCCGCAATGTGCTTTTGCTGAACTACTCTACTGTGTGGGGTGCAGGTGTTGGAGCGTGGTCAGGAGCCTCCAACTTACCTGGATGGTGGGGCACCACACCTTAGGAGAAGGTGCAGTACCTCTGTTGCGACCGAGCCTCAGGGGTGCCACATACTGACAATGTGACTGTATGACGGTGTAATGTGTGTGATGCATGATGACACTGTGGCTGTATGATGGTGTAGTGTATGTGACGCATGCTGACAATGTGGATTTATGATGGTGTAATGTATGTGATACATGCTGACAATGTGGCTGTATGACTGCATAATGTATGTGATGCATGCTGACAATGTGGCTGTATGACGGTGTAATGTATGTGAAGCATGCTGACAATGTGGCTGTATGACGCTGTAATGTATGTGTGGACATCATACTGTGTGTGCGGGAATGTACTGAGGGGACATCATACTGTGTTTGGGGAAATGTACTGTGGGGACATCATACTGTGGGGGGAATATGCTGGGGGGAATGTACTGTCGGTACATCATACTGTGTGGGGGAATGTACTGTCGGTACATCATACTATATTTGGGTGGAATATACTGTGGGGACATCATACTGTGAGGGGAATGTACTGTGGGGATATCATACTGTTTGTGGGGACATTATACCCCACAAAGAAATATGATGTCATTGGAATCACTGAAAATTGCTGGGACAATACACATGATTGGAATACAAGGCTAGAAGGATACAACTTATTTGCTAGAAACAGACTTGATAAACGAGGAGGAGGTGTTGCATTGTATGTTAGAAACGCATATATCTGCACAGAGATTGAAGCTTCAGAGACTGGGAGTTCTGTGGAGACTGTTTGGGACACCATTGTAGGCATTTACTACAGGCCGCCTGTGTAAGCTGAAGATATGGATGAACTCTTTATGCATCAAATGGCCAAGTTCTCCAAAAAATATGACATAGTTGTCATGGGAGATTTCAACTATCCAAACATTTGTTGGGAATCTCTCTCAGGCAAAACTAACAGGTCAAGGAAATTCTTATCCTCTTGCTGACAACTTTATCTTCCAAAAGGTAGGGGAGAAAACAAGGGGAACTGCTACCTTGGATCTAATCCTTATAAACAGGGAGGAAATGGTTGAGGAGGTAAAAGTGGCTGGGACCCTAGGAGGTAGCGACCATGCTATTTTAGAATTTTGGATAAATAGAGGAGGAAGACCTGTGAAGACTCAGACGTCAAGGTTAGATATCAGAAAGGCAGATTTTAAGGGATTCAGAAAGAGAATTGGAGGGATCCAATGGCTGGATATCCTTAAGGGCAAAAATTTCCAGGAATGATGGGAAATCTTGAAAAATGAAATTCTCAAGGCACAATTGTTAACAATTCCGAAAAGAGGGAAGAATAGGAAGCATTTAAGAAACCAGGATGGATGAACACAGAACTTAAGCACATGCTAAAATGGAAGAAAGAAATGTTAATAAAATGGAAAGAGGGAGGCATATGTAAAGAAGAATATAATGCTGTCTGCAGAACTTGCAGGGCACAAATCAGATTATTAAAGCTGACAATGAATTGAGGCTTGCAAGAGATGTCAAAAGCAATAATAAAGGATTTTGGGGATATGACAAAATTAAAAGAAAAGTCAAAGATGCTATAGGATTTTTACAGGATGAAAATGATGAAATGGTAAGACAGGATGTTGAGAAGGCCGAACTTTTAAATTCCTATTTTGCATCTGTTTTCTCTCAGAAAGGAAATGTAACATCAACTGTTCTTCACTGTCTTATTAAGGGAATAAAAGAATCCAGGATATCTATAAACAGAAAGATAGTGAGGAAACACTTAGCTAACCTAAATGAATTCAAGTCTCCAGGTCCAGATGAATTACACCCCAGAGTACTGAAGGAGATAGTAGAAGAAATTTTTGAACCTCTCTCCATAATCTTTGAAAATTCATGGAGAACAGAAGTCCCTGAAGACTGGAGAATAGCAAATGTTGTTCCTATCTTCAAAAAGGGGAAGAAGGTGGACCCAGGCAACTATAGGCCGGTGAGTCTGACTTCTATACCAGGAAAGATCTTTAAACAAATTATTAAGCAACATGTATGTAAGTACCTGGATAAGAATTAAGTGATTAAACAGAGTCAGCATGGGTTTGTAACTAATAAGTCATGTCAGACTAGCTTAATTTCTTTCTATGACAGAATCACTGAATGGGTGGATCAGGGAAATGCTGTAGATATAGTATATCTTGACTTCAGCAAAGCATTTGACAAAGTATCTCACACAATCCTTAGTGAAAAAATGGCTAAGTATGGAATGGACAAGGCAACTGTTAGGTGGATTCATAACTGGCTTAGTGATCGGACCCAAAGAGTGGTCGTAAATGGCTGCACATCCAGTTGGAAGAATGTCTCAAGTGGGGTACCACAGGGCTCTGTCCTGGGACCTGTGTTGTTCAAATCTTTATCAACAATTTAGATGAAGGAATTGAGGGTAAACTGATTAAATTTGCTGATGACACAAAGTTAGGAGGGATAGCTAATGCTAGAGAAGAGAGAGAGGCTTCAAACAGATATAAATAAACTGTAGCAATGGGCAGCAACTAACAGAATGGTTTTTAACAGGGAAAAATGCAAAGTATTACATCTGGGCAATAAAAATGAAAAAAGCATATACAGAATGGGAGGAATAGGGCTAAGCAACAGGACATGTGAAAAAGACTTGGGTATACTAATAGATCACAGACTGAATATGAGTTAACAGTGTGATGCAGCAGCAAAAAAAAGCAAATGCAATTCTATGATGTATTAACAGAAGCATACAGTCTAGAACACGTGAAGTCATTATTGCCCTCTACTCCTTTTTGGTCAGACCTCATCTGGAATATTGTGTCCAGTTTTGGGCTCCACATTTTAAAAAAGACATTAACAAACTAGAGCAAGTTCAGAAAAGAGCGCCAGAATGGTGACCAGTCTGCAAACCCTGTCTTATGAGGAAAGGTTGCAGGATTTGGGAATGTTTAGCTTACAGAAGAGAAGACTGAGAGGAGACTTAATAGCTGTCTACAAATATCTCAAGGGTTGTCACGTTGTAGAAGGATCATCTTTATTCTCATTTGCACAAGGAAAGACTAGAAGCAATGGGATGAAACTGAATGGGAGGAGACACAGATTAGATATTAGAAAAAACTTTTTGACAGAGTGATCAATGAGTGGAACAGGCTGCCATGAGAAGTGGTGAGTTCTCCTTCAATAGAAGTCATCAAACAGAGGTGAATCCTGCTTTGAGCAGGGGGTTGGACCAGATGGCCCAGGAGGTCCCTTCCAACTATGATTCTATGATTCATACTGTGTGAGGGGAATATACTGTGGGGACATCATACTATATTTTGGGGGAATGTACTGTGGGGACATCATACTGTGTTTGGAGGGAATGTACTTTGGAGACATCATACTTTGTGTGCTGGAATGTACTGTGGGAACATCATACTGTGTTTTGGGGGAATGTAATGTGGGAACATCATACTGTGTGTTCTGGAATGTACTGTGGGGGCATCATACTGTGTATGTGTGTAGCAATGTACTGTGGGAACATCATACTGTGTTTTGGGGGATGTACTGTGGGGATATCATAGTGTGTTAAGGGGGAATGTTCTGTGGGGACATCATACGGTTTGGGGGAATGTACTGTGGAGACATCATACTGTGTGAGGGGATTGTACTGTGGGGACATACTTTGTGAGTGGGAATGTACTGTGGGGACCTCATACTATGTGTGTGGGAATGTACTGTGTGACATCATACTGTGTGTGGGGAATTATACTCTGGGATCATTATATTGTGTCTGTGGGAATATACTGTGTGGACATCATACTGTTTCTGGGGAATGTACTGTGGGGACATCATACTGTGTTTGGGGGAATGTAGTGTGGGGACATACTTTGTGAGGCGAATGTAGTGTGGGGACATCATACTGTGTGTGCGGGAATGTACTGTGGAGACATCATACTGTGTATGGGGGAATGTACTGTGAAGACATCATACTGTGCGAGGGGAATGTACTGTGGGGACATCATACTGTGTGTGGGGAATATACTAATGGGTCATCATACTGTGTGTGGGAAATATACTGTGGGAAAGTTATATTGTGTCTGAGAATATTCTGTGTGTGGGGGAATGTATCGTGGAGACATCATACTGTATGTGTCGGAATGTACTGTGTGGATGTAAGGAGGAGGACCGGGCTACGGGTTCCTGCACTGAGCCGGGTCCGGAACTGTCGAGGCTGTGTCCCATGTTGCCCAGGGGAAGGAATAGGGGATCGGACAGGCCCCATGACCTGGGACGAGGGGGCGTGTTTATACCAGAAACAGAACCGAAAGTGCGCAAAAGAGCAGTCGGTTTCCCGCCGTCAGGGAGAGGGTAGGAGGGTAAGCAGCTTGCTCCACACCCCGAGCATCTACGCTGTGAAGTACTGCAGCCAATACCTCCTGGTCACTCCAGCGGGATAGCGAGTGTAGAAAGCGCCATGCGCCCAGCTACAAGTAAGACCACGCACGTGCAAAGAAGCATGGGCCGGCTACAGGACACTAAGTTGCAGTCCCCTCTGCCGGACAGTACATATTAGCCCACGCTTTATCCCGGGATTTCGCCAGCTCTTTTCTTTAGCTGCACATGCTTATGGACTAGTGGCACAGGGGGTAAAACTGGTCACCACCCGCTGCCGCCAGAAGTTGGACTGTTATTTGTTTTACCCCACCTGAGGACATTCCACCGGCCGTTGCCAGTAGTACCATAGCTCCCAATCATCCCGGATTTCGCGTGACAGTCCCGTTTTTGCCCCGCCTACCCACTGTCCCGCCCAGGACTCTATTTTTCCCGCACTGCAGGGAGATAAGCCGCACGCTCCCCCATGCACCCCAATCTCGCCCTCCCGGAGAGTCCCACTGCAGCCCCTCACAGCCAGCAATGACATTGCTAGGCTGTTGTCTTCTGTGCACACAGGATCTGTGATAAGGTCACAGGAGGGGTGGAGTCAGGAGTCACATGATCATCATGAGCCTAGCGATGTCATTGCAGACTGTGAGGGGCTGCGGTGACCAGGAGCCTCGGTGTATGCAGGACTCTGCTGTGCTGGTCGTCATGGGCTGGATGAGAGAAGTTTATGTGTGGGGTCAGGACGGGTTTACAGGGTGGATGTAGCAGAGCCGTGTGTGTACATGGTGTACGGAGCGGAGCGTGTGTGTATGGAGCGGATCCGCGTGTGTACGGTGTGTGCGGAGCGGAGCCGTGAGTGTACGGTGTGTGCGGAGCAGAGCCGTGTGTACAAGGTGTACGGAGCGGAGCCATGTGTGTATGAAGTGTATGGAGCGGAGTCGTGTGTGTACGAGGTGTACGGAACGGAGCCGTGTGTACGAGGTGTGCGGAGCTGTGTGTGTACGAGGTGTACGGAGCGGAGCCGCGTGTGTATGGAGCGGAGCCATGTGTGTATGGGGCAGAGTCGTGTGTGTACGGGTTGTATGGCGCAGAGCTGCGTGTGTGCGGGGCTTACGAATCGGAACCATGTGTGTACAAAGTGTACGGAGCTGAGCCGTGTGTGTACGGAGTGGAGCTGCGTGTGTACGAGGTGTACGGAGCAAAGCCACATGTGTACAAAGCTTACGGAGTGGAGCCATATGTGTACAAGGTGTATGGAGTAGAGCCGCATGTGAACGAGGTTTACGGAGTGGAGCCATATGTGTACAAGGTGTACGGAGCAGAGCCGCATGTGTACGAGGAGCCGTGTGTGCGCCAGGTGTACGGAGTGGAGCCGTGTGTGTATGAGGCATACAAAGCGGAACTGTGTGTGTATGAGGTGTGCAGAGCCATGCGTGTACAAGGTGTATGGTGGAGAGCATTCATACCTCCCAACCGTCACGGATCCAGCAGGACAGTCCCGATTTTGAGTGTGCCCCACGGCCCCAGCCGGGAGATTACTATTCCCTCAGACACAGGAGTACACGGTGGAGCCCTGAGGAGCACTTTAAAATTCGCAAGTGACGTTCCACCGGAAGTGACATGCTGCAAACTGACTGGAAATTAGTTAATTTCAGGAGGAGATTGTGACAGAACCATGGAGGGACTTCAGGGAATGCTTCAGATCCATCACCGTGTCCTCCTCCGACAGCACGGACAGCGGGATTGCCTTGGACTCAGGGATGCCAGCCATGTGAGTGGATCATGATATGTCCTGCAGCGGGAGGCTCAGGTGGGCACTACAATGGGAGCTGGGCTGCTATAGTATGTTTATAGAATCTTTCTTTCTCTCGCTGTTTCTTTGTCCTTTCTTTCTTTCCCCTCTTCCTTTCTTTCTGTTCTTTCTTTTGCTCTGTTCTTTCTCTCTCTCTCTGTTCTTCCCTTCTCTCTGTTCTTCCTTTCTCTCTCTGTTCTTCCTTTCTCTCTCTGTTCTTTCTTTCTCTCTCTGTTCTTTCTTTGTCTCTCTGTTCTCTTTCTTTCCCCTCTTTCTTTCTTTCTCTCTGGTCTTTCTTTCTTTCCTTTCTTTCTTTTTTCTCTCTCTCTGTTGTTTTTTCTGTCCCCTCTTTCTTTCTTTCTCTCTCTGTTCTGTCTTTCCCCTCTTTATTTCTCTCCCTCTTTGTTCTTTCTTTCTTTCGCCTATTTCTTTTTTACTTTCTCTGTTCTTTTTCTCTGTCCCCTCTTTCTTTCTCTCTGTTCTTTTGTTCTTTCTCTCTCTGTTTCTTTCGTTCCCCTTCTCTTTCTTTCTTGCTCTCTGTTCTCTTTCCCCTCTTTCTTTCTCTTCCCTCTTTCTTTCTCTCTCTAATCTTTCTTTCTCTCTCTCTGTTCTTCCTTTCTTTCTCTCTGTTCTTTCTTTCTCTCTGTTCTTTCTTTCTCTCTGTTCTTTCTCTCTCTTTGTTCTTTCTTTCCTATCTTTCTCTCTATCTCTCTGTTCTTTCCCCTCTTTCTTTTTCTCTCCCTCTCTGTTCTTTCCTTATTCCCCCTTTTTCTTTATTTCTCTCTCTCTGTTCTTTATTTCTGTCCCCTCTTTCTTTCTTCCCCATTTTTCTTTTTCATTCTCTTTCTTCCTCTCTCTCTGTTCTTTCTTTCCCATCTTTCTTTCTCTCTATATCTCTGTTCTTTCTTTCCCATCTTTCTTTCTGTTTGTTCTTTCTTTCTCTCTGTTCTTTATTTTTCTTTCCCCTCCTCCTTTCTCTCTCTGTTCTTTCTTTCACTCTGTTCTTTCTTTCTTTCTCTCTGTTCTTCCTTTCTCTGTGTTCTTTCTTTCTCTCTCTGTGTTCTTTCTTTCTCTCTCTGTTCTCTTCCTTTTCCTTTCTTTCTCTCTCTCTGGTCTTTCTTTCCTCTCTTTCTCTCTCTGGTCTTTCTTCTCTTTCTTTTCTCTCTGTTCTTTTTCTGTCCCTTCTTTCTTTCTCTCTCTCTGTTTCTTTCTTTCCCCTTTCTTTCTCTCTCTGTTCTGTTTTTCCCCTCTTTCTTTCTCTCTCCCACTCTGTTCTTTCTTTCCCCTATTTCTTTTTTCTCTCTCTGTTCTTTTTTCTGTCCTCTCTTTCTTTCTCTGTTCTTTCGTTCTTTCTCTCTGTTTCTTTCTTTCCCCTTTCTTTCTCTTTCTTTCTTTCTTTCTCTGCTCTCTCTTTCCCCTCTTTCTTTCTCTTCCCTCTTTCTTTCTCTCTCTAATCATTCTCTCTCTGTTCTTCTTTTCTTTCTCTCTGTTCTTTCTTTCTCTGTTCTCTTTCTCTCTGTTCTTTCTTTCTCTGTTCTCTTTCTCTCTGTTCTTTCTCTCTCTGTTCTTTCTTTCTCATCTTTCTATCTCTCTGTTCTTTTTTCTGTCCCCTCTTTCTTTCTTCCCCATCTCTCTGTTCTTTCTTTCCCATCTTTCTTTATATTTGTTCTTTCTTTCACTCTGTTATTTATTTCTCTTTCTTCCCCTCTTTCTTTCTCTCTCTAATCTTTTTCTTTCTCTCTCTGTTCTTTCTCTCTCTGTGTTCTTCCTTTCTTTCTCTCTTTTCTTTCTTTCTTTGTTCTTTCTCTCTGTTCTTTCTTTCTCTCTTTGTTCTTTATTTCTGTTCCCTTTTTCTCTCTCTCTCTGTTCTTTATTTCCCCTCTTTCTTTATCTCTCCCTCTCTGTTCTTTCTTTGTTTCCCCTCTTTCTTTTTTCTCTCTCTCTCTGTTTTTTCCTGTCCCCTCTTTCTTTCTTCCCCATCTTTCTTTCTCTTTTTCTTTCTTTCTTTATTCCTTTCTTTCTTTCTCTTAATTTCTTTCTCTCTCTTTTCTTTCTTTCCCATCTTTCTTTCTCTCTATCTTTGTTCTTTCTTTCCCATCTTTCTTTCTGTTTGTTCTTTCTTTTGCTCTGTTCTTTCTTTCTCTTTCTTTTCCCTCTTTCTTTCCCCTCTTTCTTTCTCTCTCTAATCTTTCTTTCTCTCTCTGTTCTTTCTCTCTCTCTGTTCTTCCTTTGTTCTTTCTTTCGTTTTCTGCCCTCTCTCTCTGTTCTTTCTTTCTCTTTGTTCTTTTTTTCTGTCCCCTCTTTCTTTCTTTCTCTCTGTTCTTTCTTTCCCCTTTCTTTCCCTCTCTGTTCTTTCTTTCCTTCTCTCTGTTTTCTTGTGGACATTATACTGTGTGAGGGGATTGTACTGTGGGGACATCGTACTGTGCGAGGGGAATGTACTGTGGGGATATCATACTGTGTGTGGGGAATATACTGTGGGAACATATTGTGTCTGTGTGAATATACTGTGTGTGTGGGAATGTATTGCAGGGACATCATACTGTCATGGAGAGATGTACTGCAAGGACATCATACTGTTTCATGTTGAGATGTACTGTGGGGACATCATATTGTGTCTTACAGGAAAGTTCTGTGGGTACATCATACTGTTTTCTGGAGGAAACGAATGTACTGCCAGGACATCATACTGTGTGGGGGAGATGTACTATAAAGAGTAAGACATCATACTGTGTTGGGGAGATGTACTATAAAGACATCATGCTGTTTGGGGGGAATGTACTGTTTGGAGTCATACTGTGTGGGGGGATGTATTGTGGGGAAATCATACTGTGTCATGGAGGAATATACTGCATGGGGAAGATGTACTATAAAAACATCATACTGTGTGGACATCATACTGTGTGTGGGGAGAATGTACTGCGGTGACATTATACTATGTCTGGGCAAATGTATTGTGGGGACATCATACTGTGTCATGGATGGATGTTCTGCAAGGACATCATACTGTATCATGGAGGGATGTACTGTGGGTACATCATGCTAAGTGTGGGGGGATTTACTGCCAGGACATCATACTGTGTGTGGGAGATGTACTATAAAGACATCATACTGTGTGGGGAATGTACTGTGGACACATCTAAAGACATCCCCCCCAGTACACCCAAATCTATTTCAGTGACCGTTCTACCCTGTGTTTTACAATTTAGTACAAAAAAAGTATGCCATAATTAATAAACACAGTCTTATAACTAGTAAGTGAAGAAAACAAGCGTCAATATTTCGCATATATGTGTACACACAACCTCCTGAGAATCTGAGAATTATTTGGAGGCAAGATGAAAAAAACGCCCAAAAATTTTTTGTAAGATTAAAAAAAATCTTTATTTATTGAAATATAATAAAATGGTTAAAAAGTTTTTTACACATCAAGCTAACGGAACATGATGAAGAACAGCACTGGGAAATGTAAGGTGAGTAACAAGAACACACACAAATTACTTTAAAAATCAATGCATGAAAAATACAAAAATGTATGTAAAAAATTATTTAATGCAAAAGTGCATGTTACATGTGAAAGTACAAAATCTGAATATCTCAGAAAAATTGGTATTAGAATTACATCAATGATGATAGATATGCCCACCACATGCTTATAATGCAAAAATCATGCAAAAAAAACAAAAAGCAAAAAAACACTGAAAAAAAAATATCCTCATTGATATGCATCAAAGTGTAACTGCATGCAAACTGCTGCACAAAAAAAGGAAGGGGTGTGAAATAATGTTACAATCCAGATAATTAGAGGCTAAAAAGCCTAAAAATAAATATAAATTTGTTGCAACAATAAATCTTGAGTGTTCAGTGCACAAATGCAACAACTGCATGCAATTAAACAGTTAAATTAGACACATGCTTATGTGTCGGTAAAGTGAATTCAGGGTAACAAATGCACGAATATACAGAGCTTCAGTGCGCTATAATGATCTGTAGACTAAAAGGTACTAGGTAGTTTGCATGCAGTTACACTTTGATTAATGAGGAGTTTTTTCAGTGTTTTTTTGCTTTTTGTTTTTTTTGCATGATTTTTTCATAAGCATGTGGTGGGCATTAGAGATGAGCGACTTTACCTTTTTTCGGGTTGAGTCGGGTTTCATGAAACCCGACTTTCTCAAAAGTCAGGTCGAATGCAATCGGCCGATTATCGTGAAAAGTCGAAGGCCGACTGAAACACGAAACCCAATGCAAGTCAATGGGGAAGAAAAGTCAGCATTGAGTGGAGGACAGGAAACACACCTACAGTGCCCATTTTAATGCCAAAAACATCAATTCTTATTACTGAAGCTTGTCAACCTTAATTTACTTTATAATAATAGTTAGGCATTGAAAACTGGGGGTTATTTGGCTAAAGTTGTGGGGGGGGTAGGGCTGGCTCCAGATTTTCGTGGGCCCAGGGCCAAAGAGTACCACTGGGCTCCTTTAACACATGCCACAATTCATGATCCTCTGATACGGCAGAGAAATAGCGGTATAGTACAACAAAAAATACTTCACTTCTTACATCACATGACTGATATCCATTTTAAATTCTCCAATGGCGCCAAAAACGGACAGTATATTACTCCATACAGTATTATGGCCACCGCATAGTGCGCCATGCAGAATAATGAGCCCCATATATTTCTCCATACAGAATCATTGGTCCCATATAGTGTTCGATACAGTATATGATTATCTCCACATAATGCTACAGTATATGTTGGTCCCCATGGATGAAGCTCCACTGTCTTATGGGCCCAAATAATGCTCCATATATAATGGGCCCCATTTCTAATGCTCCAGTGTATAATGGGCCCTGTAAATGCTGCACCTGTGTCTGATGTCCACCTTTGGAATGCTTCAGTGTATGGTGGGCCCCAGATATCATTCTCCAGAGTATAGTGCTCCCCAAAAATTGCTCCCAACCTTTAAAACAATTAAATAAGTCTCCTCGCTAGGGAATCCCTGTACTCTAGACTACTCGTTGTCCCCATCTTCCATCTCTCTGCACTTGGACTGTTTAGGCAGAGGGCGTACAGACGTGATGTCATCGCGCTCTCTGACCAGAATGTCACTGTCAGGAAACACGGAAGATGTCACAGTGGTGGAGCAGAGAGAGGTAAGTATTTAAACTTTGCAAGTGCTGTAATCCTGAGCAAGCAGGAGTCCACTTGTTGGTGACGGCACTGGCACAGGGCCCCTCATAATACGGCGGTGTGTCTGATGGCGGGTGGGACCCACTCCCATGGGCAGAGACACTTGCGTACTATGAGGGGCCCTGTGCCAGTGCCGTCGCCCATGAGTATGCCCCCCCACCTGCTCAAGGAACCTGCACTTTCATCTGCACCATCCTCTTTGTCACCGTGTAAGGTGGTACAGTATGCGGGAAGGGGCACCTGAGTTTCATGAGGGTCAGATTCTGGCTCAGTACACTGCGAGGACAATGTAGTGCTCTGAGTGAATGTACCAGCAGAAAAATCTAGCAGTGGCTGTGCATCAGTGCACTCCATGTCAGATTCATCTTGGACTGGGAAATTCACGATTTGACTTGTTGGCGTGGTATGTGAAAAGAGCTCCATGGAGTAATCTGTTGTGAGCTCATTTTCTCGTTCACCTTTGATGTCCGATGAACTCCCTCTGCTGGTGAAAGGAGGTGGTGAAACTGATTTGGATGGGAGAAACCTGTCACCTGAACAGGTGGATTGCGATTGGACATCCGGAATCTCTGAGTGGATATAAGGCAGCCGGCGCCCTGTAGGGTTGCTGGTGATTTCTCTGCTCTGAGCTCTGGCCTCCAGTTCAATTCCTGTCTTCTAAAGCTAAGTTTTGCTCTGTAATTGTTCCATGAGATTTTGTCTGTTTTGCTTAGTTTTCAGTTCTGCCAGCCCCGGCTGGGGCTCGGCTGAATTTCCATTTTTGTCCCTGATCGGTTAAATCTCTTTTGCTCTGTCTTCAGAATATATCGGAGTGCTGATATAGGGATTTTGAAGTCTAGTGACTTCAGGGCCGTTTTTCCTATCAGACGTGTTGGGACATTTTTGGTAGGGTTTTTGCGGATTGCAGCCAGCATCTTTTCTGTCCTTACCTATCTAGTTAGTTGGGCCCCATCGTTTGCTCTGCCTGTCTTTCTGTCTGTGTTTTTGTTTTCATCTGATTTCACTGACAATACATGTTGGGGGCTGTCTATTGCTATTGGGTCTGCTCTGGGGCAGTTTAGATTTCCCCTTTCTTTAGGCTTATTTAGTTCTCTGGCTGTGAAGAGGCGTCTAGGACCACCGTAGGAACGCTCCATGGCTACTGTTAGTTGTTGTGAATAGGATTAGGGGTCTGCAATCCCCTAGCTACCAACCTCTCCGGTTTTCTGGACTTAGCTTGCATTTTTGTTTTTTTCTCCTCCGGTGACTCATTCATAACAGTAATCTGTAGTGTGGCCTGATGCATCCTTCACTTTTGGTATGGGTGAAGGACACAAGGAAAGGTGTTGTTCCTGACCAGGAGCCTCCACTGACGACTCAGTGCTTTTATTTTTTGAAACTTCAGAAGAGGAGGCGATAGAGCTGGAGGTTGTGTCAGCAATGTAAGCCAAAACTTGTTCCTGAAGCTCCGGCTTTAAAAGCGGTTTACCTACTCCCAGAAAAGGGAGCCTTTGAGGCCTTGTGGAGCCAGATGATGACGCAGGCTCAACACCTCCTGCCTTAGGTGCTATTGTGCTTTTGCCACTACAGCAGATGCACCACCACCACCATCAGTACCAGCTGGCAACCCCCGCCCACGTTTACGGCATCTTTCTCCATACTTCCTCATTTTTGGGAAAATGTACCCAAAATACCACCAGCTATATGGTACTGTAAAACAAGGTACAAGGTGTATATACTATTGGGGAGAATTTGATCCTAGAGATTTTGGGAGGCTGAACAATTATCTCAGGCCCACTATAGATTACACCTCAATTTAACAGGATGAAATTGGCTGGTGTATGACAAATTCCAAGGTGTATATAGTATTGGGGAGAATTTGAATCTCCCTAGAGATTTTAGGAGGCTGAACCATTATCTCAGGCCCACTATAGATTACACCTCAATTTAACAGGCTGAAATTCAGAATCGGCAGCAGCAACCTCTCCCTATGCTAAGATCGGCAGAAGTAAGATGGCAGTCGGCGTGCACGCCCTTTTATAGCCCCTGTGACGCCACACAAAGCAAGCCAATCACTTGCATGCCCTTCTCAAAGATGGTGGTGACAGATGCCCATGTGTTATGAGCTCATTTTCTCCTTCACCTTTGATGTCCGATGAACTCCCTCTGCTGGTGAAAGGAGGTAGTGAAATTGATTTGGATGGGAAAAACCTGTCATCTGAACAGGTGGAGTGTGATTGGACATCCGGAATCTCTGAGTGGATATAAGGCCACCGACGCCCTGCTGGGTTTCTGGTGATCCTCTCTGCTCTGAGCTCTGGCCTCCAGTTTAGTCCTGTCTACTAAAGCTAAGTTTTTGCTCTGCTTTTGTTCCATGAGATTTTGTCTGGTTTACTTAGTGTTTGTGTTCAGCTAGCCCTGGTTGGGACTGGCTGAACTCCATTTTTGACTCTGATCAGTTGATCTCTTTGCTCTGTTTTCAGAATATACCTGAGTGCTGATATAGTGATTTTGAAGTCTAGTGACTTCAGGGCCTTTTCTATCAGACGTGTTGGACATTATTTTTGGCAGGGTTTTTGCGTAATTGCAGACAGTTGCTTTTCTTTCCTGTCCTATCTAGTTAGTGAGGGCCCCATCGTTGGCTCAGCCTGTCTTTCTGTCTGTGTTTTTGTTTTCATCTGTTTTCACCGTCAATACATGTTGGGGGCTGTCTATTGCTTTGGGGTCTGCTCTGGGGCAGTTTAGATTTCCCCTTTCTTTCTTTAGGTTTACTTAGTTCTCCGGCTGTGAACGAGGTGTCTAGGACCACCATAGGAACACCCCACGGCTACTGTTAGTTGTTGTGAATAGGATCAGGGGTCTGCAATCCGCTAGCTACCAACCTCTCCGGTTTTCTGGACTTAGCTTGTATTTTTGTCTTTTCCTCCTCCGGTGACTCATTCATAACACCCATGTCATCGCGTTGCCCACAGTGTGCGTCCTCCATCATTGGCTGAAAAAGGGCACTGGAAGCATCATTTGAAACACGACTTTGGCGCTCTGGTCGCCGACCTCATGGCCGACCTCACGCTATGGTCGGGTTTCATTTCATGAAACCCGACTTTAGCGAAAGTCGGCGACGTATGAATTTGACCGACCCGTTTCGCTCAACTCTAGTGGGCATATCTATTATCACTGATATAATTCTAATACTAATTTTTCTGAGATATTCATACTTTGTACTTTCACATGCAACATGCACTTTTGCATTAAATAATTTTTACATACATTTTTGTATTTTTCATGCATTGATTTTTAAAGTAATTTGTGCGTGTTCTTGGTACTCATCTTACATTTCCCAGTGCTGTTCTTCATCATGTTCCATTAGCTTGATGTGTAAAAAACTTTTTAACCATTTTATTATATTTCAATGAATAAAGATTTTTTTTAATCTTACAAAAAAATTTTTGGCATTTTTTTCGTCTTGCCTCCAAATAATTCTCAGGAGGTTGTGTGTACATATCAAATGTATACCATAATTACTGTATTTTCTCTGTTCAAGTGCATGATCTTACGTTTATCTACATTAAACTTCAACTGTCATTTCTCAACCCAAGCCTCCTGTTTATACTAGCTGAAGAGCCCGGCTCTGCCCGGGCATAGTAACTAACTACGGTTAGTTATAACAAATTATAATGATTATATCTATATAAAGCCGAGTGTAAAGCCCCACCCACTCCGCATAGCCACAGTCACTATAATATCCCACATCATCCCGTCAAAGCCACCGGACTACTATCCCTAATATCCCACATCATTCCGTCAGTCAGAGCCACTGGACAATTACCACTAATATCCCACATCATCCCGTCACAGCCGCCAGACTACTACCCCTAACATCCCGCATCATCCCGTCAGCCAGAGCCACCGGACAACTGCCACTAATATCCCACATCATCCAGTCAGCAAGAACCACCAGACTACTACCCCTAATATCCCACATCATCCCATCAGCCAGAGCCACCGGACTATTACCCCTAATATTCCACATCATCCCGTCAGACAGAGCCACCGGACTACTACCCCTAATATCCCACATCATCCAGTCAGCCAGAGCCTCCGGACTACTCCCCCTAATATCCCACATCATCCTGTCAGTCTGGGGTCAGAACCAGAGTGCTGAGTGGAACGGTCCTAACTTCCATACCGGGGATCCTTTTAAGAGAGGCCTGGGGTCAGTACCAAAGCGCAGAGTGGATTTGCCCTCCCTTCCATACCGGGGATCCCTTTAAAAGGGGCCTTGGGTTAGAACCAGAGCGCTGAGTGGATTTGCACTTACTTGCATACCAATGATCCCTTTAATAGAACTCTGTAGTCAGAATCAGAACGCTGAGGGATTTGCCCTATCTTCCATACAGGAGATCCCTTTAAGAGAGCCTGGAGTCAGTACCAGAGCATTTGAAGGCAATTGCCCTGACTTCCATACCGGGGATCCCTTTAAGAGAGGCCTGGGGTCAGAACCAAAGCGCTGGATGGATTTGCCCTGACTTTCATACCTGAGATCCCTTTAAGAAAGGCCTGGGGTCAGTACCAAAGCGCAGGGTGGATTTGCCCTAACTTCCATACCAATGATCCCTTTAAGAGACCCTGGGGTCTCTCTCTCTCCCCTTTTCCAGAGTTCTGTTTCTTTAAATTTCATACACTGGCTGCTGCGACGGATCCGTCCAGAAACCAGATCCGGTGCATCAGTTTTTTGCAAATCTGCAACGGATCCGTTTTTTCACACTTTAACGGTTTGGTATAGTGGATGTGTGATGGGTATATAGGCACGGGCCGGAGGGGGGATTCATTTCTGTCATGTGCTCGCTGCTCCTTTCTGGGGGGAAGAAAATGGCTGGGAGCTTATGTTCCCAGGGATGCTAGATTTCTCCCACCATGTCAGTGTCTGCTGAGGTTTTGTCAAGTGGGAAAACTTGCTCATAGCAACCAATCACAGCTCAGCTTCTTTTGAACAGCTCTGGTGAAATGAAAGATGCTTCGTGATTGGTTGGTGACACACACATACATACATACATTCGGTTATTTATATATATATATATATATATATATATATATATATATACAGTATATATATCTGTATCAGTGCTGTGCAAATTAATTGGGACAAAGCATTTTTTTAAGTAAAATCGTAAGTTGGTTACCAGTCAGTGATCCAAACCAGTTTTAATTGCTTTGAACAGGCACTCACACCTGTTTGTTCAAAGCAGTTAAAACCGGTTTGAATCACTGGCTGGTTACCAACTTACGATTTTACTTAAAAAAATGCTTTGTCCCAATTAATTTGCACAGCACTGATATATACAGTGCATATATATATATATATATATATATATATATATATAATATATATATATATGTGTATATATATATATATATATATCTGTAACATTATCCTATTCTGTGCAAGTGATACTAAACTCTGCAAGTTAAGCAACAAATATGGATTTTCTACTCTGTAGAAAGCCATTACTAGATGTTAAAAGGGGCCCAATTATGACCCATTTGGTACCCCACTGTTAACTGTGTCCCAATCTGAGTGTGTTCCATTAATATCCACCCTCTGTTTCCGATTAGTGGGCCAGTTGTTAAACCAGTTGCACTTTCTCCCCGTACTCCATTGTATGAGATATTAGGGGGAGTAGTTCTCTGTGACGTGGCATTGTGTGATGTTAGGGGGAGTAGTTCTCTGAATTGTGTTGCTGTGTAATATTAGGCAGAGTATAATAATCTCACACTCCCAGAGGTTTTTTCCTGTAATTTCTGTATAATGGTGATTCCCACTAATAATCTCACTATCGTCTGTTTTTTCCCGTTGATATGTTTCGCTCTTTGATAGAGGCAGTCGGCTCCTGTGACCTCCGGCCTGACTTCTAGACAGTGCATCCTTTCACGTGTAGTGCTAATATGGGCGGCCCAAGTAATGATACAGAAGGTTAGCAGAAACTTCAGTTGAGATTGCTGATTGAACTAGAGACCTCGGATACGTGGTTACATCACAGAGACACAGATTTGTTAGGACAATATTTTATTCCTATGAGAATGTTAAATCTGTAATAAGGTCACGAAGGGCGACAAGTACACGGGTCATCAGGAAGCACAGAGAGGTGCACAATAAACATGGCATCAAGGTTCATACAAAAACCACTTCCATAGGAAGAAATGACCAATATAGAATATATTGAGAGTTCTCCATGTGTAGATAGTGAATCATTTGTTACACCGAGGACTAGCGGGATGTGAAGTATTGCATGCCCCTATGTGGACGGAATCACGTAAGCCAATATTCTTGCCCTGGAGGGGGATACAGCAGCTAAATATGAAGGTTCTCCATCCAGTCCTGGCACCTCTCCTACTCGCCAGTATGCAGAATTAGAGAGCTTGGGTCATACTGTGTGTCACTGGTAGTGCATAAATATGGCTGAGCCTTACACATCATCTACGAGCACATGCGGCACCATTCTGGTGGCTGGAACATCAGCCATGCTAAAATCATATTAGGAGTCAGGAGATTATACTGCACTATGTTAGAAAGCGGCACCATTCTGGTGGCTGGAACATCAGCCATGCTAAAATCATATTAGGAGTCAGGAGATTATACTGCACTATATTAGAAAATTGCAGGATGATAGTACTATTATCTCCAGCATGGATGCTCATGATTTGGGATGGCGACACAGATTTTAGGGTATTGAAATGAAGTCACTAAATCCCTTTTCTCGAACCTCCCTGTTACCGGAAGACTTTCAGAAATTTGAGATTTTAGTTAAAAGGAACCACATTTTGAGTAGAAGCTGATATAAGAGGTAAATAGCAACCATTCATCAATTTACCAATGTCAATTTAGCCTACAAGAAGAGTCAACATTTCAGACTATTGACCAACTGGTGAAAGGAACACATAAATTCAAAAGTCAACATATAGATGACCGCTTATGCCTAGTGGCTAACTGAAAATAAACACCTGGATAATTAAGACTAATAGCGTCACAGACATTTTTTAAATCAAACATAAAGATCAGAAGGCTGAATCCAGCAGCCACACGTATGTGCGGGACACGGCGGAGACCCTGAGCTGGTTGTGGCCTCAGAGTTGGCACCATCGTGAGAGCCAGAAATCCACCAAAGTGGCCTGGAGACTACGTAGTCTGCTTCTCTAACAGACTGAGACACCAGGGTGTCCTCTAGCAGTAATCAGGGACCCACAATCCTTCTCGACCAGAAAGTTCTCACCTTTCCCTATCATAGCCCCTATTGTTAGCAGCATGAATGTAAAGTAAAATGCATCAGGGAATGAGACAGCGATCCAACTGCTCACAACCTTGGTTAGGAGTCACTGTGTGTCCAGGGCATCAAAGGAGGTATCAAAGAGTAACCCAAACATTTGCAAAAAAAAAAGTTTATGTATTTCTTTATGTTCCTTCTATTGCCTGCAGATCAGTTAGGTCCAAGTTTTGAGACCTCCATTGATCTCTTGAAAGACCCTAAGAAGTACACAGCTCAGAATCCAGATCTCTGGCCGGCTTGAGCAGAGTAAACAGACTTTCTTTTGTCTCTGGACTCCACTTAGTGCACAGTCAGGAAGGAGCTGTGATCTTGTCTCTCATTATCTGTGCACTATTCCGTTATCAGTGGGGTCTCTACCTGCACCAAACTGATTTACAGGCAATTAAAGGGATAAAAAAATGAGAAAAAATGTTTTCTTGCTCTTCAAGTTTCTGTTGCCTAAGAGAAGCATGGAGGAGTCCTTAAGTGTCTGGGAGCTTGAAGGAGCCATTTATTGTCCATCTTCTTGCAGGCATCATTGAATGTCCACAGCCTTGGAGAAGTATTGTATCCAGTGGTTTAACAGATTTCACCTCCAGTGATGATTGTTGCTCAGTGGAGACGGTGTCCAAGGTGCACGTGATCCGAGTTTTCCAGTAGATGCAGCTCCAGACCATTGTTTTGCCACCATCAATCCATCAGTATTTTCAGTATAGAGAAATAAATGCAGACTCTGCTCTGCTTTGTGCGTTTGAACAGCATGAATAATCCCACCTCATTAATGTCATTGTGCCTTCAACAGAGATGCACGGCGGACATGGCTACACAGCACCATCTTCCAGTCATCTGATTTATATAAGACTGACCTGTGAATTTTAGAGAAAATCGATTGTCTGCTTCATCCTTACCTGAAAAGACGCTTGTCTAAAATGGGTGAGGTATCTCTGAACCTCAGCTCCTACTGGCTGAGGTCTACAAGCATCTGAAGACCCTTCTATTGTGTTACTGTACATACATTAGTATTACACACATTGCTATCTTGTGCATAATGCTCCATGATTTAGGGACATCATTATACACAACATGAAGTCCAAATATGTGCGGACTAAAGTGCAATGCCATCATTGCTCCTGGAACAGAATCCACAGAAGACTAACCCCCAAAACCCCCCCGCATCCCATAATAATCTCAATGAGATGGTTACCCTCCCATATACTCATGTGAAGACTATCCTGAACTCGGTGTGACTTTATGGCCAAAATACAAAACTTCCCTCATTCTAATCAAGATTTGGGGATCTCTCTATAGTCACCATTCAAGGACGTCTCTTCCCTCCAAACACAACATAAAATAAAAATCAATGAAATCTCCAAATCTACAGAATGGTCGAGCAGGAGCCAAAACCACAGGAGAAAATGTGCAAGTCAATCAGTGCAAGGTGAAAATCAACTAGACGTGTAATATCACAGAATCCTCACTACCCCGAGAAGGTGGTAGGTGACCGAGAGAACCGGCGTTCCTACACGTGTCTCTATAGGTACCGTACAAGAGAGAGCCAGCGTTCCTACATGTGTCTCTATAGGTACAAGAGAGAGTCGGCATTCTTACACATCTCTCTATAGGTACAAGAGACAGACGGCATTCCTACACATGTCTCTAAAGGTACCAGAGAGAGCTGGCTTTCCTAAAAGTGTCTCTATAGGTACAAGAAAGAGCCGGTGTTCTTACACATGTCTCTATAGGTACAAGAAAGAGACGGAGTTCTCACACGTCTCTCTATAGGTGCAAGAGAGAGCCGTATTCTTACACATCTCTCTATAGGTGCAAGAGAGAGTCGGCATTCCTACACGTGTCTCTATAGGTACAACCGACAGTCGGCGTTCCTACATGTGTATAGGTACAAGAGAGAGCCGGCGTTCCTACACGTGTCTCTACATGTACAGACCTCTCTATAGGTAGAAGAGACAGCTGGTGTTCCTACCTATACAGATCTCTCTATAGGTAGAAGAGACAGCTGGCGTTCCTACATATACAGACCTCTCTATAGGTAGAAGAGAGAGCCGGCGTTCCTACATGTACAGTCCTCTCTATAGGCAGAAGTGAGAGCCAACTTTCCTACATGTACACACCTCTCTATAGGTAAAAGAGAGAGCTGACATTTCTACAACTAGATATGTCGCTATAGGTAGAATAGAGAGCCGGCATTCCTGCATTTAGAGACCTCTCAATGATGATTCTCTATAGCTCGGTTCGTCAACACTACAGAAACCTCAGTCTATAGAGACCTCAATACATACAGAGACCTCCTACAGTTGTACAAAGAGACCTCTTACCTTCATTGCTCAAAT
The DNA here is from genome assembly GCF_039654945.1 of Dendrobates tinctorius. Classification (NCBI taxonomy): domain Eukaryota; kingdom Metazoa; phylum Chordata; class Amphibia; order Anura; family Dendrobatidae; genus Dendrobates; species Dendrobates tinctorius. The sequence goes on along the minus strand of NW_027361696.1, from coordinate 9,242,752 downwards.
AATGGCGAATACTAAAATCGCCACCCTATTGAAATGACTTTTCTGACACTGGCTACAGCCTGCACCCCATTTTGTCAAAAGGTAGCAGCTTGCATAAAAGCCTACAAAAGAGAAGTGTTACCTGTGACTATCCTCAATACAGGTGCCAGGTGCCGATTATCATAAAGTGTAAACAGGCCGCCACAGAACGACCAAAACAGAATGTGTGCAAGTAAGAACCTTGACCACTTACACGTGTTCGATTACCATTTGCTCTATGCACATGGGAAGCAAAGGCGGCCTGACCATTACCTGACCACCGGTCGGTCTCCATGTTGCTGGTTGACCACTGTAAATGCAGCTAAGTTAATATTTTAAATGATCCTGCACATGAAACATCTCTTTCCTTTCCTCTCCACTTTGGTCTGTGGATTTCCCTACGGATGTGTTGAGTAATACCCAGAATGATGATGTGTTTGAAGAACGAGACACATCTTTTGGATTGTCTATCGGAGCTCTATGGCCCCCCACAGCTGTGGTCTGAGGCTCGCTCCACCCTGTATACAGAAAGCACCCTGTAATTATTACACTGGACTATTGCTATAAGACTGCAGCACTAAGAGATATAAATGTAAACACAGCACACGGGAACCCAAAGACAAGATGCCTGGAATGAGTCCACAGAAAAGCCAACTCCTGCACGAGCTGCCCCATGTCTGGACCCCTGCGGAGGGACCCAATCTCAAGCAGAAGGTCTCCATAGTCTTGGGCTTCAGCACAATCAGTTTGCTCTGTTCGGCATCATCACAAATGCATTCTGGGTCCTAGAGTGTTGATGAGATGAGCCCTCATGATTTGGATGCTTGTTAGGATCTTCTTTTGATGTCCTATTAATGAGATGCCCAACCTCCTTATGTCACTGTGGAGACAGAGTACAAGAATTATGATCAACCTCCATCTTTTAAATGAGACCACAAAAGAGTCTGCATTTCTTAAAACAATACCCTCAACAAAGAACAGTAAAGGTGATGGGAATTATGCTTGATTTTTCAATTCCCTTGGATGGGTCAGCCATAACTCCCCAGCTCATTGTCTTGGGGTTATATTTGAAATAGAACTTTCCTTTACTCCCTATATCCAATTTCTCACTTGCTCATGTCACCTGCATCACAAAAAACAGACTCCGACCTTTTCTCACCTGAAACTGCATAAACCCTTATGATCGCTCTTATTCATTCACATGTGGACTACTGCAACTCTCTACTGATCGGTCTGAATGCGGCACCCTGGGTTGTCCAGCCACTTCACTGATTCTTCCACCATGTGCCAGTCATTACAATGGTTTCCCATCCGCTAAAGATTACAATATAAACTGATCCCTCTCGCTCACAAAGCTCTTCACAGCCCTGCATTGCTCTACATCTCCTTCTCATCTCTGTCTACCATCTTACCCATGCTCTCCATTCTGCAACTGGTCTGAGATGAACATCCTTCATAATCTGATCCTCCCACCTCCGTCTCCAAGACTTCTCTCATGCTGCACCAGTTTTCTTGAATGTACTACCCCTGATGATCCGGCTAATACCTAGCTCCTACATTTTAAAACATATTTTAAAAATATCTCTTTAGACAAGCCGATCACCTCAACTGACTAACTGAACTCTCCCTGTTCTTGATTTTCTAATATTTCATCAGAACCTTGTCCCTCATATTCATCTATCTCAATATCCTCGGTGCAGCCAGTAGAACTTGGTGACTGTATCAATACAGATCCTGTCTGTCCGAATCATCCTAAATGCCCGATTTATTACAATGATGACCGTACATTGAGGCACATTCTACCTACTGTGTCTCCCTTATTGCTTTATAGATTGGAGCTTGGACCCTCATGGCTCCTGTAACTGGTGAACTGTGTGTTACTCTGTGATGTCTTTATTGTTTGTACATGTCCTCGCTTATTGTAAAGGGCTGTGGAATATGTTGGCGCTATATAAATACAATTATTAGACAACTGCACCATCTTCCCAGTGTATATACTCATTATTCCCTCTATGTATGTGCTTTCCCTCCAAGGGTACATCAGGACAATTTCCACCATGTACGTTGGCACTATATACCCCAGGTAACATCTGCACCATGTACACCCCCCTACTTTGGGATGTCTGCACCAGTTCCTCCAGGATACATGTACACCATCACCCATGTGTTCCAGGGTACTCACTCTATGTTCATCCTCATAACCATGCCCAGAGAGCGGTATCCACCCATCAAAAAGTTATCCTTGTATTGACCCAGCTTGATGGAGTCCAGCCAGTCATCCACTGTGGCACAGCTGGTAAAATCAAACAGTCCCCGGTCCAGTCGTGGCTGGGCGATTCTAGAAGAAGAGAGATGCCTGTATTGAGAGCTACACTCGGTGACATCCATGGATGGGAATAGATGGCATCACATCATGCTATGGCCCCCGCCCGATATAAAGGGGCGACATTACCTTTACTGACTCACATTCACTTTTATCGTCTCATTATCCAATTTTGGGGGTTTATGTACATGGTTATGAAGGAGGTCACATTGGCTGAGCTGCTGCAGAACATCATGTACAGCAATGTCTGGGATTTGCTTTACTTCACATGGACATATGAAACTTAAGTAAGAAAATAGTTTGATGCAGTTGTGATAAGCATTCAGATTTATCCCCCCTTCCACTGTAAATCTATTCTAAATTTGGTTTATTAGTAACATTTCCAAATTTTCCACAGTTTCCAATGAAACTAGAACAATGCGAATAGCTGAGCACAACTGATACCACAACTCATTTTCCTCTACCTGGATGAGGCAGGAAGAGTAAGCTGTCAAAAGCTGCCACTAAGGAGGCAGGTGGTAAAAACCCTCCTGCGATGGCAGAAGATCTGCTGCGAGGGTTGGTGTCAAGACGTGCTGAGGTTTTACGACTGAACTCCAAGACATCACCTCTACTGACCCTGAAGTATACGAAAAGTCACCTCTAATCTGCTCAAAGTAGGGGAATAACCACAGAAGTTTTAGTATTCTGATCTGTGGAGTAACGAAACAAAACTGTAACGTTTTGAGCCTATGGATCCATGATATGTCTGGAGAAGCAAGAATGAAGCAGATTCTGAAAAGAACATCCAACACAATGGGGGGGGGGTCAGTGCTGAGTAAAGCAAATCGTAGAGGGGGCTTGGTGATGTGTAAAGTGAAGCATGGTGGGGATTGGTGATGTCTACATTGAAGCATGGTGTGGACTCAGTGATGTCTGAATTGAAGCAAGGCAGGGGCTCGATGATAACTACTGTGAGGTAGTGACCCATATCACAGGTAGGGGACACTGGGTGTACCCCCCAGGATACGCACAGAGGCTTATTGAGGCCATGAGTGGGTATTGCAGTCGCAGGTGTAGCTATGATTGCAATGGTGAAGCAGTGACCAATGTCACAGGTAGGGATCACTGTGTGCTCTCCCCAGGATGTGTATGGAGGTGTATGAAGGCCATAGCAGTGCATGGCAGTCACGGGCGTAGTTGTGACTGCAATGCAGACTAAAAATATAATAAGTGCAAGCCTTGGACATGCTAGTGTCCAAGACAGATGTAGGGAAAACCTGCTCTGGGATGTTGTGTTGTGAAACAGACTGCAGTAGAGTAGTCGTGTAGACTGTTTCATTCCAGGCCTGGGTTTTCCATGCTGCTAAAGGCCACAGGTTCTTTTGTTAAAAGCCCTGCAGGAAAGGGTATGGATGAGTCAGGTGTAAAGTCAGCATCAGTCTGGTGTATACTGTTGTGCAGAGCATTCGGCTTTGCAGAGCTATACCTGTGTGAGGCAACACAAGCCAGGAGCCAGGGCAGCTGAATAGCCTGGCACCTGCAGCGTACCTGCGGCAGCGGTGCTGCCATCCGCAGTAACTGGTCTCGGAGGTGGATGTCCTGTGCTCAGAAGTGAACCGGAGGTGGATGTCCTGTGCCCGAAGGAGGCCTAGCGTGTTTAACGGCTGCAAACAGGAGGATTTGGTTCCTGGCTGTAATTCGGAGGATATCAAGGACTGTGTACGGCTGTGAGTAAAGAGACACTGACACGATGGTGTAGTCGCCCACGGTAACTGGTCAGAAGAAGACTGGTGTGTTTAGTGACTGTGATCTAAAGTATATTGTGTACTGGGAAAAGCTGTGGGCAAGAGACATTGTCAAGGTGCTGCAGTCACCCACGGTAACTGGACAAAGGGAGGTCCAGCATGTTTAGTAACTGTGCAAATGGAAATATGCCGAGTAATATGTAGTGCTGTGTTTATGTGAACTGGGCATTAAGGCTATGCACTTGTGTGAACTAAACATGAATGCTATGCACCTGTGTGAAATGGACATTTAATGTTGTGAAGTAACACATTAAAGAGGCTTTGTGTTGGAATTTCTGGCTCACTGCCTCCTCACTGTATAAGTGTACTACCACTGCACTATACTACAGTGAAACGGTGAGAAGATGTCTACAGTGAAGTGAAGCTAAGTAGGAGCTTAGTAATACCTACAGTAAAGCATGGCAGGGGCTCGATGTCTACAGTGAATCATGGTGTTGACTCTGTGACATGTGCAGTGAAGCATGGTGGGGGCTCAATGATGACTACAGTGAAGCAATAGGGGCCTTGGATATGTCTACAGTGAAGCACGAGGGGAGCTCAGTAATGTAGACAGTGAAGCTTAAGGGAGGTTAGGAAATGTCTAAACTTAAGGTGGGGGCTCAAATATGACTACATTGAAGCATGGTGGAAGCTTACTGATGTCTACAGTGAAGCATGGTTGGGGCTCAGTGATGTATAAAGTCAATCATAGCTCGGATTAGTCTACAGTGAAACAAGGCAGAGGCTCAGTGATGTTTACAGTGAAGCATGGGGGAACTGTGATATCTACAGTAAAGCATGTGGAGGATTTGGAGATGTCTACAGTGAAGCTTAGGGGGAATGTGATATCTACAGTAAAGCATGTCTAGGGCTCGGAGATGTCTACAGTGAAGAATGGGGGGCTCGTAGATGACTACAGTGAAGCATCGTGGGGCTCAATGAAGTGTACAGTGAAGCATGATTTTGGTCAGTAATGTCTGCAGTGAAGCATTGCAGGGTCTCCGTATTCTTTACAGTGAAGCTCAATAGGGGCTTGGAGGTGTCTACATTGAAGGATGTTGGGGATGATGTCCACAGTAAAGCAAAGCATAGGAGGAGCACGGAAAGGTGTACAGTGAAGCATGGCAGGAGCTTAGAGATGTCTACAGTGAAGCATGGTGGGAGCACATTGAAGCATGGCGGAGGCTCAGTAAGGTCTACAGTGAAACTCAATGTTGGTTCAGCAGAAATGTCTAAAATGAAACATGGGGGGGGGCTCAAAGATGCCTACAGTGAAGCATGCCAGGGGCTCAGTGATGACTGTACCTGCTGACTGTGGCGCTCAGCTTCAGGTGCTCTGGATTACGAATAAGCTTATCCAGAATACTGACAATAAAGGAGAATCGTGGTCTTTCGTTGCGCTCCCGCTGCCAGCAGTCCAGCATTAGTTGGTGTAAAGCTGTTGGGCAACCCATTGGAGCAGGCAAGCGATAACCTTCTTCAACAGAATTTATAACCTGAAACCAATGAAAATATCTAGATATTTCTCCTGAAAAACTATAAAGGTTGCACCATGAGTTACCAAGAATGATTACTCTAGAACATTAAAACTGCATTACTGCCATAGAAAATGGGAAAAAAATGCTACATAATGTATATATGAAATATTCAGTAAAAAAGAAGGTACTTAGTGCATAGATTGGCCAATATATGTGAGCCCAACTGCAATGTCAAGGCGTCATTCAAAAGTTGGGTCCCTGTCCTGATATGTCACCTCTCCTGGGCAAAAAAGCCTGTAATTTATGGGGCAGGAATGGATAAAGGTTGCACCATGATTTACCAAGAATGATTACTCTAAAACAATGAAACTGCATTACTGCCATAGAAAATGGGAAAAAAAGGAAAATAAAGCACTATAAAATGTACATATGAAATATTCATCTGAAAAAAATTGCTATGAAAAATACAAGCACTATAAAATGTACATATGAAATATTCATCTGAAAAAAATTGCTATGAAAAATGCGGTAAAAAAGAAGTAGGCTTTTGTAGGCTTTTTTTGCCCAGGAGAGGTGACATAGTGACATGTACAGCACCATGGAATCGGTGGTGCTATATACGTACAGTGGGGCAAAAAAGTATTTAGTCAGTCAGCAATAGTGCAAGTTCCACCACTTAAAAAGATGAGAGGCGTCTGTAATTTACATCATAGGTAGACCTCAACTATGGGAGACAAACTGAGAAAAAAAAATCCAGAAAATCACATTGTCTGTTTTTTTTTCATTTTATTTGCATATTATGGTGGAAAATAAGTATTTGGTCAGAAACAAGCAATCAAGATTTCTGGCTCTCACAGACCTGTAACTTCTTCTTTAAGAGTCTCCTCTTTCCTCCACTCATTACCTGTAGTAATGGCACCTGTTTAAACTTGTTATCAGTATAAAAAGACACCTGTGCACACTCTCAAACAGTCTGACTCCAAACTCCACTATGGTGAAGACCAAAGAGCTGTCAAAGGACACCAGAAACAAAATTGTAGCCCTGCACCAGGCTGGGAAGACTGAATCTGCAATAGCCAACCAGCTTGGAGTGAAGAAATCAACTGTGGGAGCAATAATTAGAAAATGGAAGACATACAAGACCACTGATAATCTCCCTCGATCTGGTGCTCCACGCAAAATCCCACCCCGTGGGGTCAGAATGATCACAAGAACGGTGAGCAAAAATCCCAGAACCACGCGGGGGGACCTAGTGAATGAACTGCAGAGAGCTGGGACCAATGTAACAAGGCCTACCATAAGTAACACACTACGCCACCATGGACTCAGATCCTGCAGTGCCAGACGTGTCCCACTGCTTAAGCCTGTACATGTCCGGGCCCGTCTGAAGTTTGCTAGAGAGCATTTGGATGATCCAGAGGAGATTTGGGAGAATGTCCTATGGTCTGATGAAACCAAACTGGAACTGTTAGGTAGAAACACTACTTGTCGTGTTTGGAGGAAAAAGAATACTGAGTTGCATCCATCAAACACCATACCTACTGTAAAGCATGGTGGTGGAAACATCATGCTTTGGGGCTGTTTCTCTGCAAAGGGGCTAGGACGACTGATCCGGGTACATGAAAGAATGAATGGGGCCATGTATCGTGAGATTTTGAGTGCAAACCTCCTTCCATCAGCAAGGGCATTGAAGATGAAACGTCGCTGGGTCTTTCAACATGACAATGATCCAAAGCACACCGCCAGGGCAACGAAGGAGTGGCTTCGTAAGAAGCATTTCAAGGTCCTGGAGTTACCTAGCCAGTCTCCAGATCTCAACCCTATAGAAAACCTTTGGAGGGAGTTGAAAGTCCGTGTTGCCAAGCGAAAAGCCAAAAACATCACTGCTCTAGAGGAGATCTGCATGGAGGAATGGGCCAACATACCAACAACAGTGTGTGGCAACCTTGTGAAGACTTACAGAAAACGTTTGACCTCTGTCATTGCCAACAAAGGATATATCACAAAGTATTGAGATGAAATTTTGTTTCTGACCAAATACTTATTTTCCACCATAATATGCAAATAAAATGAAAAAAAAACAGACAATGTGATTTTCTGGATTTTTTTTTCTCAGTTTGTCTCCCATAGTTGAGGTCTACCTATGATGTAAATTACAGACGCCTCTCATCTTTTTAAGTGGTGGAACTTGCACTATTGCTGACTGACTAAATACTTTTTTGCCCCACTGTATATATTCGAGTATAAGCCGACCCCCCTAATTTTGCCACAAAAAAACTGGGAAAACTTATTGACTCGAGTATAAGCCTAGGGTGGGAAATGCTCCATAGATTATTCCCCCATATGGTGTCCCCAGAAGAAGTTCCATAGATTGTTCCCCCATATACTGCCCCCATAAGAAGCTCCATAGATTGTTCCCCCATATGCTGCCCCCATTAGAAGCTCCATAGATTATTCCCCCATATGCTGCCCCCATTAGAAGCTCCATATTGTTCCCCCATATACTGCCCCCATAAGCAGCGCCATAGATTATTCCCCCATATACTGCCCCCATAAGAAGCTCCATAGATTGTTTCCCCATATACTGCCCCCATTAGAAGCTCCATAGATTATTCCCCCATATGCTACCCCCATAAGAAGCTCCATATTGTTCCCCCATATACTGCCCCATAAGCAGCTCCATAGATTATTCCCCCATATACTGCCCCAATAAGAAGCTCCATAGATTGTTCCCCCATATGCTGCCCCCATTAGAAGCTCCTTAAGATTATTCCCCCATGTGCTGCCGCTGCTGCAGCATGTAAAAATAAAAAAAATGATATACTCACCTCTCCGTCGCTGGGTGGCAGATACTCACCTGTCCTGCGTCCATGGCTGTTCACCGCTATCTGCCACGTCATCGGTCAGTGACGTTCAGACTGCAGAGGGCGCAGCGCGCACTAATCACGTCACCGCGCCCTCTGCTGTCTCAAGTCACTGACCGATGACAGACAGCAGCAAGCAGCCATGGACGCAGGGCAGGTGAGTATCGCTATACTTACCCGTCCTGACGCTATCGCTTGAGCCCCCAGCTTCTCCGCGCTCTCTCTTCCTGCGTTCAGTGGTCATGTGATACCACCCATTAAAACTCATGAATATGCGCATATTCATGAGTTTTAATGAGTGGTACCACGTGACCGCTGAAGGCAGGAACAGAGAGCGCGGAGAAGCTGGGGGTTCAAGAGACAGCGTCAGGACGGGTAAGTATGACCTGACACCCCCGCCCCCTCTCCCCCTCCGACCCCCCGGTGTATATGACTCGAATATAAGCCGAGAGGGGGACTTTCAGCCCAAAAAAACGGGCTGAAAATCTCGGCTTATATTCGAGTATGTACGGTAAATAATATAATATATAAATAAGTAGAGAGGCCCGTGATAACACACTAAAAACCATTCTCCCCTCTGCAAATCTCTTCACTGGCTTCCATTCCTTCAGCGTATCCAGTTCAAATTACTAATACTGACCTACAAGGCCATCTATAACCTGTCTCCTCCATATGGGTACCGTTACACTTAGCGATGCACCAGCGATCCCGACAACGATATGGATCGCTGGTGCATCGCTAAGTGGTCGCTAGTGAGCTGCCACACAGGCAGATCTCACCAGCGACATGGCAGGGGTCGGGGGTTGCTACTTACCTGTCAGACGTGGCGATCCTGACGTCCTCCCGCCCGCGTCCACGCGGCGCTCGTCGGCGCCACAAGAAGCCCAGCAGGAAGCACCCGACGAGAAATGGTCCAGGACCTTCTTGCGCGATCAGCGATAACCAGCGGGGGAGCCGGTCGGAGGTAAGTATCACATGCAGCGATATTGCTAGTAATATCGCTGATACGTCACAAAACCAGTGACGTTACAGCGATATTGCTAGCGATATCGCTATGTGTAACGGGCCCTTTAGTCTCTGAACTAATCTCCCAATATCTTCCCTCACGTAATCTCCGGTTCTCCCAAGACCTCCTTCTCTCCTCCACACTTATTCGCTCCTCACCTAATTGCCTCCAAGACTTCTCCCGAATAGCCCCCATCCTCTTGAATTCTTTGCCCCAACACTTCCGACTATCAACTACATTCAGATCATTCAGATGAAACCTGAAAACCCACCTCTTCAGGAAAGCTTACAGCCTGCAATGACCCCGCTGCCTCCTCACCAACAAAGGAGCTACTGCAACCCCCGACCTACTTTCTCCTTCCCCACCATCCTGTAGAATGTAAGCCCCCCAGAGCAGGGTCCTCTCTCCTCTATATCAGTCTGTGATTGTTAGTTTGTTTGCTGTAAGTGATATCTGTAATTTGTATGTAACCCCTTCTCATGTACAACACCATGGAATCAATGGTGCTATATAAATAAATAATAATATCAGAACAGGTACCCAGCTTTTGAAGGACACCTTGTCATGGCAGTTGGGCTCACATACATTGGCCAATCTATGTGCTAAGTATCTTCTTTTTTACTGAATATTTTATATATATCATACATTATATAGCGCTTTTTTCCCCCATTTTCTATGGCAGTAATGCAGTTTAATGTTCTAGAGTAATCATTCTTGGTAAAACTTGGTGCAACCTTTGTCATTTTTCAGGAGAAATATCTAGTACCTTCTTTTTTTTAACTGTATTTTTCATAGCAATTTTGCAGATGAATATTTCATATATACATTAAATAGCGCTTTTTTCCCTTTTTCCCTTTTTCTATGGCAGTCAAATGTTCTAAAGCAGGGGTGGGCAATTAATTTTCCCGAGGGGCCACATGAGAGATCGTGACTGTTGTGGAGGGCCGAACCAATAGGCCAAAATTAATTCTACACAATATTAATATTGATTTATTATAATTATTACATTATTAATAATTATATTAATATTAATTGTATCGCTTAATATTGAGCAGAATTAAGTATGCTGACATCCCCCTATATATCATTTGAAGCCGAGCCCCCCCAACAGCCGCATATATACTGGAAGGGCCCCACACAGCCTCCCCCATATGCAACATGAGCCTCACACAGCTTCCCCCATATGCGGCATGAGCCACACACAGCCTCACCCATATGCAGCATGTGCCCCACACAGCCTCCCTAAACACAGTATCACCCCCACGGCCTCCCCATATACAGCATGAGCCCAACAAAGCCTCCCTATATAAAGCATGAGGCCCACACAGCCTCCCCATATCTAGCACATGAGGCCCACAGAGCCTCCCTAAATATTGCATGAGCCCCATACACCCTCCCTATATACACTGCATGAGCATCACACAGCCTCCCCATATACAGCAAGAGCCCCACACAGCTATCCCTTTATACAGCATGAGCCCCACCCAGCCTCCCCATATACAGCATGAGCCCCAGAGCCTCTCCATATACAGCATGAGCCCCCTACAGCCTTCCTATATACAATGCATGAGCACCACACAGCCTCCCTATATACAGCATGAGCCCCACACAGCCTCCCCATATACAGCAAGAGCCCCACACAGCTATCCCTTTATACAGCATGAGCCCCACCCAGCCTCCCCATATACAGCATGAGCCCCAGAGCCTCTCCATATACAGCATGAGCCCCCTACAGCCTTCCTATATACAATGCATGAGCACCACACAGCCTCCCTATATACAGCATGAGCCCCACACAGCCTCCCCATATACAGCATGAGCCCCACACGGCCTCTCCATATACAGCATGAGCCCCACACAGCCTTCCTATGTACACTGCATGAGCCCCACACAGCCTCCCCATATATACTCCATGAGCACCACACAGCCTCCCCATACACACTGCATGAGCCTCACAGCCTTCCCATACACACTGCATGAGCCTCACACAGCCTCCCCATACACACTGCATGAGCCTCACAGCCTGCCCATACACACTGCATGAGCCCCACACAGCCTTCCCATATACAGCATGAGCCCTACACAGCCTTCTTATACGCAGCATGAGCCCCTCACAGCATCCCCATATACAGCATGAGCCCCACACAGCCTCCCTAGTATACTGCATGAGGTCCCCACAGCCTCACTATATACAGCCTGAGGCACCACATAGCCTCCCTATGTATTGCATGTCGCCCCCACAGCCTCCCCATGTGCAACGTATCACCCCCATAGCATCCTCGTGTGCTGCATGACATCCCATAGCCTCTTCATGCTCTGCACAACACCCCCATTAGCCTCCCTGTGTTCTGCACGACACCCCCATAGCCTCCCCATGACCACCCAAACATCCCATAGATGTAAAGAAAAAGAACACCACATACTCACCCCGGTCCCATTCTCCGGCGCTCTGCTTCTGTTCCTGTCTCCGGTACGCTGACTCTTCGCAGTATACAGCTGACATGATGAAATGACGTCATCACGTCAGCTGTTTCACACGCTGATTGGTGGAGGATGTGGCGCAGATGGAGACAGCAAGCAGGCAGCACCATGCGGCCCGTGGACCTCTGTTTTCCAGCCCCATGGCTGTCTCGGTCCGTGAGCCGGACTGAGACAGCCAAAAAGCTGGATGTGGCCCGCGGGCCGCACTTTGCCCAGGTCTAAAGTAATCATTCTTGGTAAATCATGGTGCAACCTTTATGGTTTTTCAAGTGATATCAGTGGTTAGCACTGTTGCTTTGCAGCGCTGGGGTCCTGGGTTCAAATCCCATCAAGGACAACATCTGCAATGAGTTTGTATGTCCCCCCTGTGTTTACGTGGGTTTCCTCTGGGTTCTCCGGTTTCCTCCTACATTCAACAGATAAAACTAATAGGGAATTTATATTGTGAGCCCCAATGGGGATAGTTCTGATAATGCATGTAAAGCACTGTGGAATTAATGGCGCTATATAAGCGAGTAAAATAAATAAAAAATATATATATATTTTTGGGTGGCACCTGTTCACACTAGCTTGGATGTTCTGGTCTTTTTCTCTTCTTAGATATTTCTCCACATATCTTATGCTTTTCTTCCAACCCTTTTGAGATCTATGAAATGGCAGCTTACACAAAGTGCAGCTTACACTGATACATACAAAGCAAGACCATAGAACTGTATCTGGAGAGAACATGGTGGAGAGATTCCAGCCCTGAAAAGGGGTCCCAAGCCACTTATAGAAAATCTATGAATTACAAAGTACTCTGAAGGCCCTGCTTGTCCTTACGCCTCCTATGGGAATCGCAGGATAATGAGTGGATACATACATCTCGATTAGTCATGTTCCAATAGGGTCTCTCTCCGTAAGCCAAAACCTCCCACATTACAATGCCGAAACTCCACACATCGCTGGCAGAGGAGAATTTACGATAGGTGATGGCTTCCGGTGCTGTCCAGCGGATGGGAATCTTCCCTCCCTAAAAATACAAAATAGTGGTTGCATCATAGCTTATTTTGTTAACTTTATAGAATCATTTTGTACAGTTGTTACTTTTACAGTGTTTAGATATCAACTGGAAATTACTACTTGGTAGTAAATATTGTCACCATATGACCGAGTGAGCAGATGACGGCATAACCACAGGACATTGCAACCTGCTGACAGCACGACCAAAGAACAGGATGGCCAGACTATGGTGTGAACAGAAAACAATGTGACCAGACTACGGTGTGACCATAGAACAGTGTGAGCAGACTATGGTGTCACCACAGAATAGTGTGAGCAGATGACAGCATGACCACAGGACATTCTAACCAGATGACCGCGTGACAAAAGAACAGTATAACCAGACTATGGTGTGACCAAAGAACAGTATGACCAGACTATGGTGTGACCACAGAACAGAGTGAGCAGATGACGGCATGACCACAAGACATTGTAACCTGATGACAGCACAACCAAATAACAGTGTGACTAGACTATGGTGTGACCAGAAAACAATGTGACCAGACTACGGTGTTCCCACAGAACAGTGTGACCACACTATGGTGTGAAGAGAAAACAATGTGACCAGACTAAAATGTGACAAGATGATGGTGTGACTAGACAACAGTGTGTCTAAATCAGAAAATGACCAGCTGACAGCGGGAATAGACAACAGATGAAAGTCTGACTGTACAATAATATGACCAAAAGACATGAGCAGATGATAATGCGAATAAACAACAATATGACAAGAAGACAACATGATGATTAAGTAGTCAATGTGACGAGAGAAAAATCAGACTGTATGTGCAACTTGCAGGTCATCTCACCGTTGTTGTGTATGCAGCATCTGGGTCATCCTCAAGTATGCGAGACAAACCAAAGTCTGACACTTTACACACCAGGTTGCTGTTTACCAAAATGTTACGAGCTGCTAAATCTCGGTGAACATAGCCCAGGTCAGAAAGGTATTTCATTCCAGAAGCAATTCCTCTTAACAAGCCAACAAGCTGGATTATAGTGAAGTGACCATCTCGGCTCTGGAATAAACATTTGTGTCAAAGGCTTCATACAAGCCGTAATCTCCCTGCATGCCTATACATACACATATGGGCTCCAAACACGAACACACATGGACTTCAAATATGAACATATGCACAGGCACCAGGACTCCAGAGACGCACCCACACACATGGGCACCAGAACTCGATACACAACCACACACATGAGCACCAGGACTCCAGAGATGCACCCACACACAGGAGCACCAGGACTCCAGAGACACACCCTCATACATGAGCACCAGGACTCCAGAGACACAACCGGACACATGTCCACCAGGAATCCAGTGACGTAACCAGACACATGAGCACCAGGACTCCAGAGGACTGCAAAGACGCACCCTCACACATGAGCACCTGCAGTCCAGAGACACACCCTCATACATGAGCACCAGGACGCCAGAGACTCAACTGGACACACGAGCACCAGGACTCCAGAGATGCAACCAGACATACGAGCACCAGGACTCCAAAGAGGCACCCTCACACATGAGCACCAGGACTCCAGAGACACATCCTCATATATGAGCACCAGGACTCCAGAGATTCAACCAGGCACACGAACACCAGGACGCCAGAGACTCAACCGGGTACACGAGAACCAGGACTAGAGAGACGCAACCAGACACGAGCACCAGGACTCCAGCGACGCATCTTCACACACGAGCACCAGGACTCCAGAGACACACCCTCATACATGAGCACCAGGACTCCAGAGACACAACCGGACACATGTCCACCAGGAATCCAGTGACGTAACCAGACACATGAGCACCAGGACTCCAGAGGACTCCAGAGAAGCACCCTCACACATGAGCACCAGGACTCCAGAGACACACCCTCATACATGAGCACCAGGACGAGGACTCCAGAGATGCAACCAGACATACGAGCACCAGGACTCCAAAGACGCACCCTCACACATGAGCACCAGGACTCCAGAGACACATCCTCATACATGAGCACCAGGACTCCAGAAACTCAACCAGATACATGAGCACCAGGACACCAGCACGAGCACTAGGACTCCAGAGATGCAAGCAGACACACGAGCATATGAGCACCAGGACTCCAGAGATGAAACCAGACACACGAGCACTAGGATTCCAGAGATGCAACCGGACTCACTAGCACCAGGACTCCAGAGATGCAACCGGACACACGAGCACCAGGACTCCAGAGATGCAAGCGAACACACGAGCATATAAGCACCAAGACTCCAGAGATGAAACCAGACACACGAGCACCAGGACTCCAGAGATGCAATCGGACTCACGAGCACCAGGACTCCAGAGATGCAACCAGACACGAGCACCAGGACTCCAGAGATGCAAGCGGACACACGAGCATATGAGCACCAGGACTCCAGAGATGCAAGCACCAGGACTCCAGATACACAAACGGACACACGAGCACCAGGACTCCAGAGACACACCCACACACATGAGCACCAAGACTCCAGAGACGCACCCACAAACACTGGCACCAGGAATCCAGATACACACCCAAACACATGAGCACCAGGACTTCAGATACACAACCCCCACATGAGCACCAGAACTCCAGAGACACAACCGGACACACCCACACACATGAGCACCAGGACTTCCGGGGCACAACCGGACACACGAGCACCAGGACTCCAGAAATGCAACCGAACACACGACCACCAGGACTCCAGAGATGCACCCACACACACGAGCACCAGGACTCCAGAGACGCACCCGCACCCACGAACACCAGTATGCCAGAGATGCAACCGGACACACAAGCACCAGGTCACCAGCACGAGCACTAGGACTCCAGAGATGCAAGCAGACACACGAGCATATGAGCACCAGGACTCCAGAGATGAAACCAGACACACGAGCATATGAGCACCAAGACTCCAGAGATTAAACCAGACACACGAGCACCAGGACTCCAGAGATGCAACCGGGCTCACGAGCACCAGGACTCCAGAGATGCAACCAGACACACGAGCACCAGGACTCCAGAGATGCAAGCGAACACACGAGCATATGAGTACCAGGACTCCAGAGATGCAAGCAGACACACGAGCATATGAGCAGCAAGACTCCAGAGATGAAACCAGACACACGAACACCAGGACTCCAGAGATGCAACCGGACTCACGAGCACCAGGACCCAGAGATGCAACCAGACACACGAGCACCAGGACTCCAGAGATGCAAGCGGACACATGAGCATATGAGCACCAGGACTCCAGAGATGCAACCCGATACATAAGCACCAGGACTCCAGATACACAAACGGACACACGAGCACCATGACTCCAGAGACACACCCACACACATGAGCACCAAGACTCCAGAGACGCACCCACAAACACTGGCACCAGGAATCCAGATACACACCCAAACACATGAGCACCAGGACTTCCGGGACACAACCGAACACACGAGCACCAGGACTCCAGAAATGCAACCGAACACACGACCACCAGGACTCCAGAGATGCACCCACACACGAGCACCAGGACTCCAGAGACGCACCCACACCCACGAACACCAGTATGCCAGAGATGCAACCGGACACACAAGCAACAGGATCAGACATGAATAAACATGAGTGTCTGGAGTCCAGACACACCGACTCAAAACTCGAGCACCCTGACACCAGAAACTCACCTGCACTCCTCACTAACTTGTGCTATATAAGGTATAAATCATGAATATTAGACAGAGCGGTCCCTACTATTTACATACCCTGAGAAATGAGTCCAGAGAACCATTCTCCATATATTCTGTTATAATCATTGTTAATTTGCCTGTAAAGCAGAGGAGAATTTTCACTGTATGGAAGAGTGGGGATGATACATTTCAGTCATAGTATCTTATTATTGTTGTGCATTTAAAAGGGCTAATTTTGGCCAGATAATAAGCGCCGATCACCAAGTCATTCTTCGCTCATTTTCTGGCCTGATGGGAACAAATCAAGGGTTAATTACAATGGTTCTGCCCCTGTATGGCATCATGTTGTGGGCAATGGGCTGGCAATAATTATTATTTTTATTCTGGAATAAAACATCAGCCAGTGAATAAGCATTCTGCCTGTTTGACGTAGGCTTGCTATTATCTTCACATTCTCAGCACATCTAAGTGCATCTTTGAATCCAGACTGCTCTGACAGTATTCAAATACTGCACTTTATCTCCCATTCAAACGAAGCTCCAGAAAAAGCTTGGGATAGAATGGCGGAATCTAAGTTGGGTTGATGGATGAACACTCCTTTTTTATATTTGATTTAAATTGGTTTAAAAAAACAAAAGATATTTTTTTCTGAGTAAAAGAAAGGAATAAAACCCCTGGTACTTTATGTGGTTGTGTTGCTCTACTAGTGTGGTGCCCCTGAGGGTTCAGTCGCCACAGAGGTACTGCACCTCCTCCTGATGTGTGTTACCCCACCATTCAGGTAAGGTGGAGACACCTGACCACACTCCAACACCTGCATCCCACACAACATAGTAGTGTAGCAAAGTACCCTTTGGTGGCTCCCTGCTTGGAACACGAAGAGTGCTGGGAGGTGGGTGGAGCTTAGTCTGCACCAAAAGAGCGGGAAGACATTAGGAGTCAGTCAGCAGTCAGTCTGACTAGGTCAGTCTGTGAGAGAAGATCCCCTGAGTGGGATAGATGAAGGAAGTGCTGCAGCAGACCTCAGTGACCTGGGTCTGCTGGCACAGGAAAGAGATATTCAGAAAGCCTAATTCTCCATAAGAAAGATAGTTTGTAAGGAGAAGAAGAGAACTAAGGACTAGGGTTAGAGCAGAGCCCTTCCTCAAGTTCTAAGCGCATGGCCGGGGTCTGGTCCCCGAAGTTGTATGGATACTAATGGTCCTGCGACAGACACCGGAGGAATAGAAGTTGTCACCACTTTATTCCCACACAAGACTTGGGGACACAACAGCAACGAGAGTGAGCCGGGACTTAGTAGCAAGGAGTCCCCGAAGCAGGCTACAGCTGTCTGCCGTACAAGTAGAGTTCTAAGAACATCTGAAAGGAGGAACTCCAGTGTAACTCAGTACTGTGAGTACTTCACTATGAGCGCTAAGAAGGGAGACGTTCAGAAAAGGCACATATGTGGGCGGAGTGCTGGAACGGAGTACTTCATCTTGCCTGGAGGTTGGCTGAGCCTCTGACCTGGAGGACACAGCATGGATGCGGGCACCTGTATGCACAACAGACTGTGAGTAAAGCTTTGGAACTACATGCCCTGGTGTCCTCCGCTTATTCCTGCGCCAACCCACTCAGCACTGCTACATCTCTGTGCTTAACACTGCACCATTATGCTCTCCTGACTAGCTCTCCATCTACACTGCCCTGGGACTACAGCCCTGCCTGTGGAGGGCTACACCATCATTGCTGCACCACACCATCTGTCCCAGAGGATCTGTCTGCAGCGTCGGCTTAACATCTTCATTGCCGAACACCACAGGTGGCGTCACAAAGCATTCACTTATAAACTTTAATCATCATCATCCATTCAACATTCCCCTTTTACAATGGACGCCCAGGGCCACGGACCAGGTCACCGCTGCCGTGACATCTCCCATTGAAACCAACGGGCCCGGTACCGAGTTCCCCACGGCCCTGGCCCCACACACTCTGGGTGGGGGCAATCCACTAGTTCTCTGCTTCCTATAGATCAATTGCTGAGATTAGAGGACATCCTCTAAAAAAAGCTCCTTTCAGAATCATCCATACAGAAGGAGGATTCATAATGGTGTATACAATTGTATTAGGTGGAGTGAGTGGAGACATCTTGAACTCGGTTTTCTCTATCAAGGATGTGTATTGTTGTCAATGAGACTACTGGATTTTTGTATGTTACAATCTATTGCCACAATATGCCACATGTCAGCCTTCTCCGATATATGGACCCTACCCCATGCTGTATTCTATAAGAAAGCATTACATACTCCTGGTCACCACACCCTCCAAGTGAATGACATTTGGGTGGTCAAACTGGGCCATGATGCTGGCCTCACTGAGAAAGTCTCGTCTTTGCTTCTCGTTATAACCGACTTTTAAAGTCTTGATGGCAACTGGAATCTCGCGTTTCCCTGGTAGCTTCAACCGCCCATAGCAAACTTCTCCAAATTCCCCTAAAAATGCAGAGAAGAGATGTGAGACACAACAGACATACATGAGACTGGACAGTAGCAGATTTCTGTGAGGATACAATGGGTGGATAGGAGGAAGAAAATATCAGAGATCTCACCAGAACTTCAAATGGTATAAAGGACAACATTATTGAAAATGTGCCAACTACTGGGAAGGAGAAAAGGTGGCCTACAGGGGTTGGGATAATGGGAGTGAAGGTATATTGAAGAGCACAGTGGATAGAAGCTTCGGCCAATTAGTGATAGAAGAGATGTACTAAGGCCTACTGAGAATTTTTGGTGACAGAAGAAGGTGCACTGAAGACTACTAGCGACAAGAGATGAGGTACACTGAGGCCCAGATAGACTAGAACAGGTTTACTGATGATTACACGGGATAGGAGTAGAGGAGAAGTACTCAATGTGCCTCTTCTCTTATCATCAGTAGTGGTGTAAAGAGAAAAGGAATACTTAGGACTTCTGGAGAAAGAGGTGGCGTACTGAAGAAAACTGGTGATAGAAGGACTACTGATGATAGGATAAGGGTCATACTGAGAGTTCCTCTCCTATCACCAATGCTCCTTAGTGTGCCTCTTCTGCTATCACCAGTAGTACTAAGGACTACACTACCTCAAACTCCTGTGGTTTCAACACTGACTCCTTAACACTCTTCAGCACCGGCCACAGTATAATATTTCTTCGTAAGAGAGTATCTTGAACTGAAAGATCCTGATGCCTTACTGAAGGATTTTGTTTATACTGAGGTGAACAGGATCATTATCACACAAACTGTTGCAAACTGAGCCCAAACAGGAAAATCTTCAGATCCTGATGAAGAATGATGGATTGCCCTGGGAATAACTCTATTCTCCACTAAAGACAAATTAATTAATTGTGCCTATGTCTGTTTCCGTTGGTTCCTCTCTGTTCACAGTACAAGTGTTCAATGATTCTGGAGAAGCAGAGAATTTCATGGACTTTTCTCTGGTCACAAAGAATGATAATTCCTTCTGTTTGCAGATGCCCCTTAAGCTAATCTCCGCGAGAGGCTCCACAATTTTTAGAGTTTGTATACCATTCCGGCAGAGAATGTGACTCTTCAGATTTGTGCACTACACATTGAGACCATTTCTTTTTTTACTTTCTCTACTTTAAGATGTACAGTTTCTTTTTGGGCTTCATATTCTGGTTATTGACTGTTCATTTGATTAGATCACCTCATCATCCTGTTTTCGTAACTGCCTCAAAGCTCCATCTGAACCACCTTCTCTGCCTCCCTTTGGCCTGACTCCTATCAAAACATCGCAGATGTCTCTTCTAAGCAAAAGAGTATGGGAGAGTTTATCCTCTCAAAGACTAAGGCAATGCCCGCCTACATTAAAGAAAACATGGGAAGGGGAGTTATCTGAAAATAAAAATAGATTTTTTTTACTATTTACCTCTCTCATATGCCTCTCATTGTGAGTATTATTGGACTCTCTGGTGCCAATTTTATGCCATTGTTCTTGTTTGTACTCTTTACCTTTGGTATATGCCACATTGGCCATTCTATTTGTTAGATATTATTGTCGTGATGCTACTCCAACCACCCTCATTTCTTATACTATATTTACACCATTATGTAGACACTGCAACAAAACAACTTTTATGTCAAGTTGTAGAAAAGTCTCTTTGAGCGTCATGAACTGCCATTCCTTTGAATTATCATTTCATCTTGGGGTCTACGCATGGACCTACAGAAAGTTTCAACTATTTTGTATTTGCAACAACCCTTTGATCTCTGCAGTCCCTCCAAAGGTCACTGGAGCTTGCAAATTTTTACCGCCAGTTAATAAAAAACTGCTCACAAGTGGTTGCTCCACTTACAGCCATAACTTGAAAAGGTGTTGATTTCTGGAGCTAGTAGGAGTCTGCTATTCAAGCCTTCCAAAAACTTAAATCTTGTTTGTCTACGGCGTCTGTCCTACACCAACCTTATTCCTTTTAGTGAATTCTTCAGCATTAGGTGTAGGAGAGGTTGTCTTACAAAATTCCTCTGGAGATAGTTCTACTTGAAGGAGCTACCGTAAATTCCCAGTGACCATCTAAACTGACAAAAAAAATTAAAATCTAACACCAAAAATCTGTCTAACACCAGCTGAATTTCCACCAAGCTTGAATGCCCATCTTCTTCTCATTGACTTCATTTGACTTCATCCTTACCTACTGTCCTGCTGAAAAATGATATGATGTCCTCTAGATCTTTTGACCAATGTGATGTCTCTGAAGATGCTTCCTTACATGTAATTGAATCTATACGTATCCTTGCTGCCATCTCATCACCTTTCAATTCGTCACCTAACGGTCATTCTCCAGTCTTAAAAGCACTTCGCTGTAAAGTCTTCTCTTCTCTCTGGTTACCCAGTTAAATGAACTGCTGAACTCCTTTTTGGTTTCTAATGGTGACCCAAATGGAGGCCAGATACAAAGTACCTGGCACTCACTGTGTGCAGTTCAAATCCTCTTGGTTCTCTTCAACCATGTCTTATACCACAAGAACTCTGTGCAAATATTTCCATAGACTTTATTGATCTTCAAGAGGTGCGCTCTAAACTGACAAAATCTTGTTAAATTATAATGTCTTCCATTTTCTCTGTAGTTAGGTTAAGTGTTTTAAAATAAATGTTCTGGTACCACGGCCTCCCAGCTTTCATAGTCTCCCACCATGTTTGCCAATTCTTTCCAGGTTCTGGAGGGTGCTCTGAAAGGGTTCAAAGGCGGGCTACTAAAATGATAAATGGAGTTGGTTCACTACAATACCCAGAAAGGTTATCAAAATTAGGTCTATTTACTCTAGAAAAGAGAAGACTTAGGGGAGACCTAATATATATGTACAAGTATATCAGAGGGCAATAAAGAGATCTCTCCAATGAACTGTTTGTACCAAGGACTCTGACAAGAACAAGGGGGCATTCTCTTCGTTTGGAGGAAAGACAATTTCTGCACCAGCATAGAAGAGGGTTATTTACGGTAAGAGCAGTGAGGCTCTGGCATTCTCTTCCTGAGGAAGTGGTGATGGCCAACTCACTGAATGAATTTAAGAAAGGAATGGATGCTTTTCTTGTAACAGTATAGAAGGTTATGAATAACAATATTATAGGTAGATGGTTGACCCAGCTTAGGGGAAGGAATTTTTTTCCCTATGGAGAAAATTGGCTTCTACTCTGTGGGTTTTTTGCCTTCCCCAGGATCAACAATGCCGAACAGCTGCACTAAAAATAGGCTGAACTAGATGGACATAAGGTCTTCCTTCAGCCTTCAAAACTATGTTACTATGTAACTTAAAGATCTCCTCCTCTAAGTTTATCACTCCTAAAGTAATGGACAGACTGAGAGAATAAGTCCATGGAGCAATATTTACAAATTTTCTCCCAACTCTCATCAAGATAATTGTATGAATTTGCATCTTTGGACTGAATTCGCCCACAACAATTAAGTTTCAGAGTCGTCTGGGAGATCATCATTTGTTATAGTGTATGGCTGATAACCTCATCTTCCCCTGCCAATTACACCTAGAAGTCTACTTCTAGCTGTGAATAGCATTTATCTGGACATGG
Source organism: Dendrobates tinctorius (assembly GCF_039654945.1). NCBI lineage: Eukaryota > Metazoa > Chordata > Amphibia > Anura > Dendrobatidae > Dendrobates > Dendrobates tinctorius. The sequence continues at coordinate 9,220,017 of NW_027361696.1, read as the reverse complement.
ATAACATCAGGACTTAGTTGCAATCCAATTTGGCTGTAGCAAAGAAGAGTGCTGATAGACGCCCTCGAACTGTTCCGAACATTGTTCTCGGAGACCAGATTTAGCTTTCCACGAAAAATTTCAGATTTATGATTTGTTGCAAACCGTTGGCTACTAAGTTTATTGTGCTATTCCAAATTGTTTGGTATATTAAAGAGAACCTGTCAGCAGGATTTCGCCCTATAGACTAAAGACACGGCCATAATGGTTGTGATGGTGATTAAGCTGATACCTCATGTGAAGGGATACGCTCAGTGGCTGATGAATACTCACCTTGTGAAGTTTTCATTAAATGACGTCTTGTGTTCTTCAGGGCAGGACGTGGAGGCAGGGTCTTCATCTGATTCTCCGCACGCCAACCAGCCTCCTCTAGTCTTGTACAGGTCACTGATTATTCAGTGACCTGCCTCTTTTTAAAGTTCTACACTGCCATGATTGTGTGGACGGTGCGTGCGCATTGTGAGTTGGCGTCCTGTGTGCAGACCTTCAATAAAATGACACGGGATGCGGCACATGTGCAGATCGAGATTTCCACTTGGTGGAAATTTGCTGAGCCAAAATCTTGATCTGCCCATGGGCTGCCACCGCCAGCATTTTTTTTGAAGGCCTGCACACAGGACGCTGACTCTCACTGCATACGCATGGTCCATAATCAGTGACCTGTACAAAAATTAGAAGAGGCTGGTTGGGGTGCGGAAAACCAGAAGAAGACCCTGCATCCACGTCCCACCCCGAAGCACAAAAGACGTCATTTTATGAAAACTTCAGAAGGTGAGTATTCATCAGCCACTGAGCGGATCCCTTCACATCAGTTATCAGATTGATCATCATCACAACCATTATGGCCTTGCATTTAGTTCATAGGGCGAAATCATGGTGACAGGTTCTCTTTAATCTGGTCAGTTTCTGTCTAACACTAGGCATTCCTAATACTTTTCATGTCTCTTTATTATGTCCCTTGGTCCTCAACAAATTCTCTCCTACAGTCAAAACAGTTCTTGCTTCTGTATTTGACCAAGACACAGAGTATGAGATCAACCAAATTGTGGACGGTAAGAAGGTTCATGGGAATCACTCCTCCATAATAGACTGGAAGGGACATGGTTCTGAGAAGAGATTCTGGACCCCTAAAAAGGACATTAGTGCTTCAGTCTTGCTCTAGAGATTTTATGCGAAGTGTTCTCTTCCTTCTATCACTCACTCTTCTCGGAGAGCCTGAGTGGGACAAGCGCTGCACACTTTCTGAATATAGAATGCTGTTCTCCAAGTCAGGTTTTTCAAGTTGCCCAGTGAGTCTCTGTGACAATCTCCCTAGGCCTCTTAAGGTTTGGTTAAATACATACCTGTGTCTTGGTATTGAGCCTATAGAGTTCAGTTGCTATTTGGAGTGCTTAACCATCTGGTCATATTGTGTATTCATCTTGCTAAACTTCTGTGATCCGCTGTCTTTTTGGTTAACTCTCTGCTAGCCATTTCCTTGAGTAACTCATTGGTTGCAATAAGCTGCGATCTGTTAATGGACTTTGTTCAACCTCTGTATTCATCCTTGCAAATACACCTGAGGTTCCTCTGCCTCCCTCTGTGTACAGACATGCCGTTTCTCACTTTGTCTGCCCTCCTGGTCTTGTGGGTTACAGTATGTCCAAGTCCTTACTCCTGTCCGGTCTGCAACTAGGACTGTGTGTCCATTGTGACCTGCAGCTTCATGAAATCAGCTAAGCAAGTGAGGGTAATACTGGTGGCCGCAGAAGAGGAGTACCAGTAGTTTGAAATTATAGTGTGCGGGGTTAGGCAAGTGTCTCCCTGCAGCATAAGTATCACTGCAGCAAAAGTATCGTGAAGATGTAGTTATTACTACGGCCGATAATTAACATCAAGCTCCTCTCCTCTCTTCACAAAGGTACAATCTCTGCTTGCTGCCTACTGCTGTCTACTGCAACATTTCATTTAATGGTACAATGTCTACCGCTGTCTACTGCAACATTTCATTTAATGGTACAATCTCTGCTTGCTGTCTACTGCTGTCTACTGCAACATTTCATTTAATGGTACAATCTCTGCTTGCTGTCTACTGCTGTCTACTGCAACATTTCATTTAATGGTACAATCTTTGCTTGCTGTCTACTGCTGTCTACTGCAACATTTTATTTAATGGTGCAATCTCTGCTTGCTGTCTACTGCTGTCTACTGCAACATTTCATTTAATGGTATATAACAGTGCCTGCTGAATGTTTACTAAATTCATTTGTTGCATGTAACTCAATACCTACTACTGTATATCCATGTTGGGCCCAGTAGAGATGTTATCAGGTACAAGGTTTTACTAGCATATGGATGTAGCCAGGCCCTGTGCCTTTGATTGTCTAACATCCCCTGGTGTGCTAGGCAATTGGTAATTTATCCCAAACCAGTTCCCACAATCCCTCTCACCTGATCCTCCACTCAGTCCTATATATTCAGATGCTTCCTAGGGAGGGCACGTGTGCGGGGTTAGGCACGTGTCTCCCTGCAGCATAAGTATCACTGCAGCAAAAGTATCGTGAAGATGCAGTTATTACTATGGCAGTTAGTCACGGCACGAGTCAGGACCCCTCACTATACACCTGTCTCTTTTGGGTATGTCTGCTGAGTAAGCACTTTTTATTTCTTGGATCTAGCTTTTCTATTAACCCTCCTACTCCTCCACCATGTTTACATATGGCCTCACAGTGTTTGCTCCTTTAATCCTTACCCTCCTTCGCTATCCCCAAACCCCAGCACCTTCTAACCAAATAATCATCTCCCCTTCCCTCTTTCCTCCCCACCTAACCTCCTCTGCTGAACTGTTCCTCAACCTCAAACCAGTCCGAATGAAACATAAAACAAGCTGCCCGCTCTCCTTCTCCCATCTGCTCTCCCTTTCTCTGCTTCTCCTCATTGCTGGCGACATATCTCCCAATCCTGGACCCCCACAGCTCATACCCCCCATTACTACCCCTTCCTACCACTCCCAATCTAATAAGAACTACTGCAATCTTTCCAACTTAAAACCTGTGCAAGTGTCCAGGATTGCAGAGCGGTGCTGGAAGAAAACAAATTCGCAAGACGACTTCACCGCATTCAAACAGGCAACACTCGCTTTTAAATCTGCCCTCACCTGTGCTAAACAGGCCTACTTCACAATCCTCGTATCTTCCCTATCTTACAACCCAAACAGTTATTCAAAACTTTTAACTCCCTCCTCCGCCCACCACTGCCCCCTCCAACCTCCCTCATCTCTGCCGAGGACTTTGCCACACACTTCAAAAATAAGATTGATTAAAAAAGGCAAGTCTTCATCGTTCAACCACCACAACCCCTTTGTATACCAGACCAAAGCCCAAACCCTATAACCTCACTCTCCACCATCACTGAAGGGGAGCTTAAATGTCTCTTCTCCAAATTGCACCTCACAACCTGTGCACTTGACCCTATTCCATCCCACCTCCTCCCCAACCTCACCACCACACTTATCCCATCCCTAACCCACCTGCTTTCAAAGATGCCACAATCACGCCTATCCTTAAAAAGCCAACCCTCGACCCAACCGCTATGTCCAGCTATCGCCCAATATCGTTACTCCTATTCGCTTCCAAACTCCCGGAGCAGCATGTCCATGCTGAACTTTCCTCCCACCTATCATCTAACTTGCTCTTTGACAATCTACAATCTGGTTTCCGCCCCCATCACTCCACTGAGACAGCCCTGACCAAAATTACTAATGACCTACTTACAGTCAAATCAAATGGACAATACTCTATACTCATACCTTTCCAACCGCACATTCAGCGTCTCCCACTCCCACACCACCTCCTCATCCCACCCTCTCTCTGTTGGAGTCCCCCAAGGCTCTGTTTTAGGACCCCTACTCTTCTCAATCTATACACTTGGTCTGGGGCAACTCATCAAGTCCCACGGATTCCAGTACCACCTTTATGCTGATGACACTCGTATCTACCTCTCTGGCCCAGACGTCACCTCTCTGCTGTTCAGAATCCCAAAGTGTCTATCAGCCATATCCTCCTTCTCCTCTTGCTTCCTCAAACTCAGTGTGGACAAATCTGAACTCATAATCTTTCCTCCATCTCACAGATCTTCCTTACCCGACCTAGCTATAACAATTATTGACATCACGCTTTCCCCAGTACCGGAAGTCCGCTGCCTCTGAGTAACCTTTGACTCTGCCCTGTCCTTCAAACCGCACATCCAAACTCTTTCCACCTCCTGTCTCCTCCAGCTCCAAAATATTTCCAGAATCCGTCCTTTCCTCAACCCTCAATCTACTAAAATGCTTGTGCATGCCTTCATCATCTCCCACCTCGACTACTGCAATATCCTTTTCTGTGGTCTCCCTGCTAACACCCTCGCACATCTCCAGTCCATCCTTAACTCTGCTGCCCAACTAATTCATCTCTCTCCTCGCTACTCCTCCGCTTCTCCCCTCTGAAAATCTCTTCACTGGCTCCCATTCCCTCAGCGTATCCAGTTCAAACTACTGATACTGACCTACAAGCCCATCTATAACCTGTCTCCCCCATATGCCTCTGAACTAATCTCCCGATACCTTCCCTCACGTAATCTCCAGTCCTCCCAAGACCTGCTTCTCTCCTCCACACTTATTCGCTCCTCATCCAACCGCCTCCAAGACTTCTCCTGAATTGCCCCTATCCTCTGGAATTCTTTGCCCCAACAAGTCCGACTATCAACCACATTTGGATCTTTCAGACGAAACCTGAAAACCCACCTCTTCAAGAAAGTCTACAGCCTGCAATGACCCCGCTACCTCCTTTTCTCTCACCACTACCGGAGGTATCACCTCAACCAACACCGGAACTGCTGCAACCTACCAACCTACTGTCTCCTTCCCCACCATCCTGTAGCATGTAAGCCTGAAAGGGCAGGGTCCTTTCCTCTCTATATCAGTCTGTCACTGTTAGTTTGTTTACTGTAAGTGATATCTGTAATTTGTATGGAACCCCTTCTCATGTACAGCACCATGGAATCAATGGTGCTATATAAATAAATAATAATAATAATAGAAGAGGGACACAGAGGACTACTGGTAATAGGATAAGAGGAGTACCAAGGACTTCGAAGAGAAGTGCCAACGACATCTAGTGATAGGAGAATAGGAGTGCCAAGGACTTAGAATCATAGAATGGTAGAGTTGGAAGGGACCTCCTGGGCCATATGGTCCAACCCCCTGCTCAAAGCAGGATTCGCTAAATCATCCCAGACAGATGTCTGTCCAGCCTCTTTTTGAAGACTTCTATTGAAGGAGAACTCACCACCTCTCGTGGCAGCCTGTTCCACTCATTTATCACTCTAACTGTCAAAAAGTTTTTTCTAATATCTAATCAATGTCTCCTCCCATTCAGTTTCATCCCATTGCTTCTAGTCTTTCCTTGCGCAAATGAGAATAAAGATGATCCTTCTACAATGTGACAGCCCTATTCTAGTGATAGGAGAAGAGGAGTGCCAAGGGCTTCTAGTGATAGGATAGGGGGATTGCCAACAACATCTAGTAATAGGAGGAATGGCAAGGAATTCTAGTGATATGAGAAGAGGAGTGCCAAGGACTACTGGTCATAGGAGAAGAGGCGTACAGTGGACTACTGGAGAGAGGAAGAGTACTGAAGTAGTACTGAGGATTGCTGCTGATGGGAGAAGAGGCACACCCAGTACTAAAAGTGATAGGAGAAGAGGCGCAACAAAGATTACTGATAATTGAAGAGGTCTACCTGTGCCTTCAAGTGTTGAGGCATGAAGCTGTCTCTCACCACTGACTCGAGTTCTATATTAGTATGGGGATTTAGGGATCAGGCTTCCAGGTTAACGTTAGCATGCAAACAATAATTTGAGTGTAGCATAATTGTACAAACCAGATCCAATGATCTTTTCAATCTTGATTCTAGAAGCCTCGATCTCACGAGCAAACTCAAGGACAGCATGGCAAGGATCCTCGTATGTGTGAGGATCAACATAGAGCTTAGACTCTGCCAAGGTGACTGCAAGACAGAGACATGGAGAGTACACCATCAATTCTCATAGAACCCATTATATCTGACACCAGACTTAGTGATGACGTGAGGTGATCCAGCAATCCCCCTCCAAGACCTGCAGAGTAGTATTAAAGTGGTAATTATCCCACTTGCTCCTCCAGTTACTCTCAAAGCCACCTTTACTACAGAATAGATTAGAAGCAATATCATTATAAAGGATATTTCTAGATTGTTCTGGAGGTTAAAGAAGTTGAGATCCAATAGTTCAACTTTTTCTTCAGTAATTTTAATTCCTCAGCATGATAACTCCCAGCGATGCAAGCGACTAATGATATTAACTGATTTATCTTCTCCTTCCGCTGACCCAACGTACTTTGTCCATTCTGGTAATGCATTTTCTCTTCGTCAGAGTCCTGAAAAGCCTTGCTGTATCCACAGTGGCTATGGAAGGAGACACCCAAGGAAAGGAAAGAGACAGACAACACTCAGAGGGGCTTGCATGAGACCAGGTATAAATAGACAAGCATGCAAATCCCAAACCATGCGGCATCGCCCACAATCTCACCGTTTTTTACAGATCAGCACAGCGAGGAGAATAACAAGTCCGGTAATTAATGTCAGGCAAATCCAGACAATCGTCATGGTGTCATACCTAAGAGCCACTGAGACATAAGAACAATGCAAAAACCATGGGTATTGATATGAGAACAGGTATAATAACTATATATACCGTATTACAGTACATAACTGGGCAGATACAGTATGAAAAATGTCTAAAGATCACATAATACAGTATATAACGGGCAGATATGGAATACAATGATCACATATTATATTATATATAGGTTAGGTATGGAGTATAATGACTAGATATCACATATTACAGTATATAACGGGCAGATATGGAGAATAATGACTATACAGTGGGTACGGAAAGTATTCAGACCCCTTTAAATTTTTCACTCTTTGTTTCATTGCAGCCATTTGGTAAATTCAAAAAGTTCATTTTTTTCTCATTAATGTACACTCTGCACCCCATCTTGACTGAAAAAAACAGAAATATAGAAATTTTTGCAAATTTATTAAAAAAGAAAAATTGAAATATCACATGGTCATAAGTACTCAGACCCTTTGGTCAGTATTGGGTAGAAGCACCCTTTTGAGCTAGTACAGCCATGAGTCTTCTTGGGAGTGATGCAACAAGTTTTTCACACCTGGATTTGGAGATCCTCTGCCATTCTTCCTTGCAGATCCTCTCCAGTTCCGTCAGGTTGGGTGGTGAATGTTGGTGGGCAGCCATTTGCAAGTCTCTCCAGAGATGCTCAATTCGGCTTAGGTCAGGACTCTGGCTGGGCCAGTCAAGAATGGTCACAGTTGTTCTGAAGCCAATCCTTTGTTTTTTTTTAGGTGTGTGCTTAGGGTCATTGTCTTGTTGGAAGGTGAACCTTCGGCCAAGTCTGAGCACGTTTGTTTTGAACCAACAAACTAAATCCCTTGTGTGAACCAGCATCTACTGCAGAGCTGATCCCTCACACAGTATATAACCGGCAGATATGGAGTATATTGACTATACATTACATATTACAGTATATAACAGGGCAGATATGGAGCATAATGACTTTACATGATATATTATAGTATATAACGGGGCAGATATGGAGTATAATGACTATATATAACATATTATAATGATCACATATTACAGTATATAATAGGGTAGCTATGACGTACGGCTATATATCATGTAATTTCAGGTTTCCTGCATGTGTTTCTCACTTCATGTTCTAGATCACTTACATTCTTTACTAGTTTCCACCTCTATCATTTGGCTAAATCGTCCACATCCAGCAGAGGTGCGCGCCCTGACCTGGAACATATAGCGTGTTGAAGGCTTGAGTTCGGTCACTATCGCCCGAGTCTCCGTCGCCTTCAGTGTAGAATAGCTTTGCATCTCCTTATCCTAAAATAAAAAAATATATCACATGTAGCATTATCCTGATGAGAACAGGAGCAAATAAGACACATCGACGTCCAAGTGCCAGAGTGGAGTTAGAACGTATACACGAATACGGTGGATAAGTGAGGTGCAGTAAGGAAACGGTTGAAGATTTTTATGCTGATACTTGATATTCTTTGTAAGAAAAATATCATTTCTATATGTTATCTTATAACTACCCAAAGATATTATGGGCGTTGTGCTCCAAACGTGTCTGAAAAATGTTAGGCAGAGACAATAGCGAAGATGGAAAATGGTGAAGATGAAGGATGGCAGCAATCGAGCAGGGGATGCAGTGAAGTCAGAGAATGGCAGCACAGGAACAAGGGAAGCAGTGAATGACAGCACAGGAGCAGGGGAAGCAGTAAAGATGGAGGATGGCAGCACAGGTGCAGTGGAAGCGGTGAAGGCGGAGAATGGCAGCGCAGGAGTAGGGGAGGTGGTGAAAGAAGAGAATGGCAGCACAAGAACAGGGGAAACGGTGAAGATGGGGAATGGCAGCACGGGAGCAGGGGAAGCGGTCAAGGCAGAGAATGGCAGCGCAGGAGTTGGGGAGGCGGTGAAAGAAGAGAATGGCAGCACAAGAACAGGGGAAACGGTGAAGATGGGGAATGGCAGCACGGGAGCAGGGGAAGTGGTCAAGGCAGAGAACGGCAGCACAGGAGCAGAGGAAGCGGAGAAGGCAGAAAATGGCAGCACAAGAACAGGGGAAACAGTGAAGATGGGGAATAGCAGCACTGGAGCAATGGAAACGGTGAAGGCAGAGAATGGCAGCACAGGAGCAGAGGAAGCGGAGAAGGCAGAGAATGGCAGCACAGGAGCAGAGGAAGCGGAGAAGGCAGAGAGTGGCAGCACAGGAGCAGAGGAAGCGGAGAAGGCAGAGAATGGCAGCACAGGAGCAGAGGAAGCGGAGAAGGCAGAAAATGGCAGCACAAGAACAGGGGAAACAGTGAAGATGGGGAATGGCAGCACGGGAGCAGGGGAAGCTGTTGTGAGTTCATTTTCCCCTTCGTCACTGAGGTCTGGTGAACTCCCTATTCTGGTAAAGGAAGGTAATGAGCCTGATTATCAGGCACCTGAGACTAATGAGGATGACTGGCTGAGTGGAGTCACTGACTGGATATAAGGCTGCCGACGCCCTTCTGCCCTGCGGGTGATTTCTCTGTGGACTTCTAGGACACCAGTCTGATTCCTGCTTCCCTAAAGCTAAGTTTTCTGCTTTGCCTGTTTGCATTTATGTTTTGTTTTTGTTTTCCTTGCTTTTCTGGATTTTGCCTTTCCCTGCTGGGGTGAGCTGAATCTCCTTTTGCCTGTTGCTCTGTCTTCAGAATATTCCTGAGTACTGACATAGCTTTTTTGAAGCCTAGCGTCTTCAGGGTCTTTTTCACTGTCAGTCTGTTGGCTCTTATTTTCATAGGGTTTTTCACGGATTGCAGACAGCAGCCTTCCTGTCCTTTCCTATCTAGGTAGTTTGGGCCCCGTCTTTGCTCAGTCTATCTTTCTGTCTGTGTTAGTGTTTTCATCTTGCTTCACCGTCATTATATGTTGGGGGCTGCCTATTCCTTTGGAGTTTAGATTTCCCCTTTCTTTCTGTAGGCCTATTTAATTCTCTGGCTGTGATCGAGGGGTCTAGGGCATCTTAGGAACCCCCCACGGCTACTGTTAGTTGTTGTGATAGGATCAGGGGTCTGCAATCCGATAGCTGCCAACTGCTCTGGTTTTCTGGACTTAGCTAGCATTTCTGTTTTTGCCTCCTACAGTGACTCAATCATAACAGAATCACCCGCCATACCACAGATCCTAGGGTACTCAATAGCAGGAAAGAATTGTGTTTAAAAAAAAAAAAAAAAAAAGTGTGTGTATATTCTTTCCTCTATATCTCTGAGGCCGTAGGGGGAATTTTTTTTTCTCTCAATGGAGATAAAGCAATTGTCTGATCGTGTGGAGCAGCTCGCTGCGGAAGTGCGGGGAATTTCCGCCTACCTTGCTCGTTCGCATGCTGTTGAACCAAAGATCCCTACACCTGATGTATTTTTTGGGGATCGATCTAAATTTTTGAGTTTCAAAAATAATTGTAAATTATTTTTTGCCTTGAAGCCTAACTCGTCAGGGAGCTCCGCGCAGCAGGTTAAAATTGTCATCTCTTTGCTGCTGGCGATCCCCAGGATTGGGCGTTTTCTTTGAAACCAGATGATCCTATTCTGACTAGTGTGAACGCATTCTTTCAAGCTTTGGGGTTGTTGTATGACGAACCTAATGCTATTGATCAGGCTGAAAAGACCCTGTTGGCATTGAACCAGGGTCGAGATTCTGCAGAGTTGTACTGTCAAAAGTTCCGAAAGTGGGCGGTCCTTACTACCTGGAATGATAATGCCTTGGCTGCTCTCTTTCAGAAGGGTTTGTCAGAAGCCGTAAAAGATACTATGGTGGGATTTCCTGTTCCCTCTGGTCTGGACCATTCTATGTCATTAGCCATTCAGGTTGATCGGCGTTTACGTGAACGCAGGATTGCATGAGAGGTGTTGCCACCGGTTGAACAGACGTCTGAACCTATGCAATGTGATAGAGTTTTGTCTAAGGCGCAACGTCAGGAGTTCAGAAGGCGTAATAAGCTGTGCTTTTCTGTGGAGATGCCTCGCATATTATTTCTGTTTGTCCTAAACGAGAGAAACGCTTTGCACACACGTTTTCTGTTGGTGGTGTTCAACCTAAGTTTCTTCTGGCAATTACTCTGATCTGCTCCCTGTCCACATTTTCCGCCAAGGCTTTTGTGGATTCGGGAGCAGCGCTAAACCTAATGGACTTGGATTTTGCTAAACGTTGTGGATTTCCGATGACACCTCTGCAGACGCCTATCCCTTTGAGGGGGATTGATGCTACTCCTTTGGCTAAAAATAAACCTCAGTTTTGGACCCAGGTGGTCATGCGGGTCACCCCAGACCATCAAGAAAATTGCAGATTTTTGGTGTTGCATGGTCTGCATGATGCCGTTGTTCTGGGGTTTCCCTGGTTGCAAATTCATAATCCAGTTTTGGATTGGAAGTCTGTGTCTGTGGTGAGTTGGGGTTGTCGGTGTGCCTTTAGTGAGGCTCCGGTTTTTTCCACCTCTCCTCAGTCGCATGATGTTCCTGACTATTTGGCGGACTTTTATGATGTATTTAGTGAGAATGAGTCTGCGTCCTTGCCTCCTCATAGGAGTTATGACTGTGCAATTGAACTAAGCCCGGGGTGTAAATTTCCCAAGGGTCGGCTCTTCAATTTATCTGTACCCGAGCATGAGGCTATGCGGTCCTATATTAAGGAGGCGTTGGAGAAGGGTCATATTAGACCATCCTCTTCACCCTTAGGTGCCGGTTTTTTTTTTGTTGCCAAAAAGGATGGTTCTTTAAGGCCTTGTATTGATTATCGTGCCCTCAATAAAATTACTATTAAATATCAGTATCCGTTACCCCTGATTTCGGATCTATTCTCTAGAGTTAGAGGTGCTTGCTGGTTTACCAAGCTTGACCTCAGGGGGTCGTATAATCTTATCCGCATTAAGCAGGGGGATGAATGGAAGACGGCGTTTAATACTCCGGAGGGACATTTTGAGTACCTGGTGATGCCTTTTGGGCTCACTAATGCCCCTTCTGTCTTCCAGTGCCTCATGAACGATATTTTCCGAGACTTTTGGAACATATTCGGACTGTGTTCCGGATCTTGAGGGAGAATTCCCTGTATGTCAAAGGATCGAAATGCCTTTTTGGAGTACAGAGGATTTCATTTTTGGGATTAATTTTGTCTCCGTCAACTATTGAAATGGACCCGGCCAAGGTACAGGCCATTTATGATTGGGTTCAGCCCACTTCTTTGAAGGCCCTCCAGAAGTTTTTGGGTTTTGCTAATTTTTATCGGAAATTTATAGCAAAATGTTCTAGTATTGCCAAGCCATTGACTGATCTGACTAAGAAGGGTGCTGATGTGTTGAATTGGTCTCCGGAGGCTGTTGCTTCCATTCAGGAGCTGAAGCGAAGATTTACCTCCGCCCCGGTTTTGCGGCAACCTGATGTCTCACTCCCGTTCCAGGTAGAGGTGGATGCTTCTGAGATTGGTGCAGGAGCTGTTTTGTCCCAAAAGGATCCTGTAACATCTAAAATGAATCCCTGTGCTTTCTTTTCCCGAAAGTTCTCTCCATCTGAACGTAACTATGATGTGGGGAATCGGGAACTGTTGGCCTTGAAATGGGCATTTGAGGAGTGGAGACATTGGTTGGAGGGAGCTAAACATCAAGTTGTGGTCCTCACTGACCACAAGAATTTGATTTACCTAGAGTCGGCTAAACGCTTGAACCCTAGACAGGCTAGGTGGGCCTTGTTTTTTACACGTTTTGATTTTGTTGTCTCTTTTCTTCCTGGAACTAAGAATGTCAAGGCAGATGCCCTCTCTAGGAGTTTCTTTGCTGATTCTCCTGTGGTGACCAAGCCTGCTACCATCTTAGGCGAAGGGGTAGTTCTTTCTGCCATCTCGCCCGATTTGAGACTTGCTCTGCAAGAGTTCCAGGAGGACAAACCTGAGCGTTGTCCCAGTGGAAAGTTGTATGTTCCTGACCAGTGGAAGAAGAGAGTGATGTCTGAAGTTCATTGCTCTGCATTGGCTGGCCATCCAGGTATTTTTGGTACTAGAGATCTGGTGAGTCGCTCTTTTTGGTGGCCCACCTTGTCTCATGATGTCAGGAATTTTGTGCAGTCCTGTGGGACTTGCTCCCGGTCTAAATCTTGTTCTCGCTCTAGTGGGTTGTTGATGCCTTTGCCGGTCCCCAGGAGGCCATGGACCCATATTTCAATGGATTTCATCTCTGATATGCCGGTCTCTCAAAGAATGACTGTTATTTGGGTGATTTGTGATAGGTTCTCTAAGATGGTTCATCTTGTACCACTCCCTAAGTTGCCATCTTCCTCTGAGTTGGTGCCCCTGTTTTTGCAACAGGTGGTTCGCTTGCACGGGATTCCTGAGAACATTGTATCTGACAGAGGAGTTCAGTTTGTGTCTAGATTTTGGAGGACTTTCTGTTCCAAGCTGGGAATTCAGTTGTCCTTCTCCTCTGCTTTTCACCCTCAGACCAATGGGCTGACAGAGAGAACAAACCAGACCTTGGAGTCGTATTTGAGATGTTTTATTTCCGCTGATCAGGATGATTGGGTTTCATTTTTGCCCTTGGCCGAATTTGCTTTAAATAATAGAGCTAGTTCTGCCACTTTGATGTCACCTTTTTTTTGTAACTTTGGGTTTCATCCTCGATTTTCTTCAGGGCAGGTGGAGCCTTCTGCCTGCCCAGGTGTTGACACTGTGGTGGAGAGAATGCACCAGATCTGGGACCAAGTGGTGGATAAGTTATCTCTCTCCCAGGAAAAGGCCCAGCGGTTTTCCAATCGACATAGGACCATTTGTCCCCAGTTTAAGATTGGTGATATGGTGTGGTTATCATCAAAAAATATTGCTATGAAGGTGGCTTCTCCTAAGTTTAAGCCTAGATTTATTGGACCTTACAAGATTTTGGAGATTATTAATCCGGTCTCTTTTCGTTTGGCTCTTCCTGTCACATTTAAAATCCATAATATGTTCCATAAGTCCTTGTTGAAGAGGTTTGTTGAACCAGTTGTTCCTGGGGTGGCACCTCCAGACCCTGTATTGGTTGAAGGTAACATGGAATATGAGGTAGAGAAAATACTGGATTCCCGTCTGGCTAGACGGAGACTCCAGTATTTGGTTAAGTGGAAGGGTTATGGTCAGGAGGATAATTCCTGGGTCTCTGCCTCTGATATTCATGCCAAAAGATTGGTGCGTGCCTTTCATCGGGCTCACCCTGATCGCCCTGGTGGCGTGGTTGAGGGTTCGGTGACCCCTCCTCAAGGGGGAGGTACTGTTGTGAGTTCATTTTCCCCTTCGTCACTGAGGTCTGGTGAACTCCCTATTCTGTTAAAGGAAGGTAATGAGCCTGATTATCAGGCACCTGAGACTAATGAGGATGACTGGCTGAGTGGAGTCACTGACTGGATATAAGGCTGCCGACGCCCTTCTGCCCTGCGGGTTATTTCTCTGTGGACTTCTAGGACACCAGTCTGATTCCTGCTTCCCTAAAGCTAAGTTTTCTGCTTTGCCTGTTTGCATTTATGTTTTGTTTTTGTTTTCCTTGCTTTTCTGGATTCTGCCATTCCCTGCTGGGGTGAGCTGAATCTCATTTTGCCTGTTGCTCTGTCTTCAGAATATTCCTGAGTACTGACATAGCTTTTTTAAAGCCTAGCGTCTTCGGGGTCTTTTTCACTGTCAGTCTGTTGGCTCTTATTTTCATAGGGTTTTTCACGGATTGCAGACAGCAGCCTTCCTGTCCTTTCCTATCTAGGTAGTTTGGGCCCCGTCTTTGCTCAGTCTATCTTTCTGTCTGTGTTAGTGTTTTCATCTTGCTTCACCGTCATTATATGTTGGGGGCTGCCTATTGCTTTGGGGTCTGCTCTGGGGCAGTTTAGATTTCCCCTTTCTTTCTGTAGGCCTATTTAATTCTCCGGCTGTGATCGAGGGGTCTAGGGCATCTTAGGAACCCTCCACGGCTACTGTTAGTTGTTGTGATAGGATCAGGGGTCTGCAATCCGATAGCTGCCAACTGCTCTGGTTTTCTGGACTTAGCTAGCATTTCTGTTTTTGCCTCCTATGGTGACTCAATCATAACAGGAAGCGGTGAAGGCAGAGAATGACAGCACAGATGCAGGGGAAGTGGTGAAAGCAGAGAATGGCAGGACAGGTGCAGGGGAAACGGTGAAGATTTTTATGCTGATATTTGATCTTCTTTGTAAGAAAAATATCATTTCTATATGTTATCTTATAATTACCCAAAGATATTATGGGGTCTGTGCTCCAAATGTGTCGGAGAAATGTTAGGCAGGCACAATAGCAAAGGGAATCTGGTGAAGATAGAGGATGGCAGCAAAGATGCAGATGATGCGGTGAAGTCAGAGAATGACAACACAGGAGCAGGCGAAGTGGTGAAGACAGAAAATGACAGCACAGAAGCAAGGTAAGCAGTGAAGATGGAGGACGGCAGCACTGGAGCAGGGGGAGTAGTGAAGATGGAGGATGGCAGCACTGGAACAGGGGAAGCAGTGAAGGCAGAGAATGGCAGCACAGGAGCAGGGGAAGCGGTGAAGGCAGAGAATGACAGCACAAGAGCAGAGGAAGCAGTGAAGATGGAGGATGACAGCACAGGAGCAGGGAAAGCGGTGAGGATGGAAGATGGCAGCACTGGAGCAGGGAAAGCAGTGAAGGGAGAGAATGACAGCACAGGAGCAGGGGAAGTGGTGAAGATAGAGGATGGCAACACAGGAGCAGGGGAAGCAGTGAAGGCAGAAAATGACAGCACAGGAGCAGGGGAAGTGGTGAAGATGGAGGACAGCAAAACAGAAGCAGGGAAAGCAGTGAAGGCAGAGAATTATAGCACAGGAGAAGGAGAAGTGGTGAAGATGGAGAAGGAGGGAAGTGGTGAAGATGGAGGACAGCAAAACAGAAGCAGGGAAAGCAGTGAAGGCAGAGAATTATAGCACAGGAACAGGAGAAATAGTGAAGGCAGAAAATGGCAGCACAGGAACAGGAGAAATAGTGAAGGCAGAAAATGGCAGCACAGGAGCAGGGGAAAGGCAGAGAATGACAGCACAGGAGCAGAGGAGGCAATGAATGACAGTATAGGAGCAGGGGAAGTGGTGAAGTTAGAGAATCACAGAATAGGAGTAGGGGAAACGGTGGAGGCAGAAAATGGCAGCACAGCAAAAGGGCAGGGGAAACAGTGAAGACAGAGAATGGCAGCACAGGAGTAGGGGAAATGGTAAAGGCAGAGAAAGACAGCACAGGAGTAGGGGAAATGGTAAAGGCAGAGAATGACAGCACAGGTGCAGATGAAGCAGTGAAGGCAAATAATGTCAGCACATAAGCAGGGTGCAGGGGAAACAGTGAAGGCAGAAAATGGCAGCACAGGTTCAGAGGAATCGGTGAAAACAGAGATTGGCAGCACATGAGCAGGGGAAATGGTGAAGGCAGAAATTAGCAGCACATGAGCAGGGGAAGCAGTGAAAGCAGAATGGCAGAAAAGGAGCAGGTGAAACAGTAAAAACAGAGAATAGCAGCACAGGAGCAGGGGAAACAATGAAGGCAGAGAATTTCAGCACATGGGCAGGAGAAACGGTGAAGGCAGTCAATGACAGCACAGGAGCAGGGAAAGTTGTGAAAGCAGAAAATGGCAGCACAGGAGCGGGGAAAGTGGTGAAGGCACAGAATGACAGCACAGGAGCAGGGAAAGCAGTGAAGGCAGAGAATGGCAGCAGAGGAGAATAGGAAATGGTGAAGCGAGATAATGGCAGCACTTGAGTAGGAGTAACAGTGGAGACTGAGAATACTAGGACTGGAGCAGGGGAGGTGGTGAAAGCGGAGAATGGCAGCACAGGAGCAGTAGACATGGTGTCGAGTGAGAATGGCAGCACAGGGGCAGGGGACATACAGTGATTATTATTTAGAGGACTAGTGAAATATACTGTATTTCTCTGATTAAACACTTTGAGGCTATTTGGGACATCTGGAAGAATGATTGTCCAGAGAAGGAAAGGTTAGCACTTTCATAAGCACCCTGTGTGAAGAATATGGAGATAAAATTTCAGGTCAATCATGTGTATCCTTTGTGGGATGGAATTATAAACTCCTCTTCAGTGTGCAGCTATAAGGCCAGGGTCACATTGAGTTTAGCAGTCCGTTAGATGGACTGTGTTACACCGCAATATAACGCGGTGGAACGCAGTCCGTTAACTCTGCCATTGACCCCAATTATGTGGCGCATTGCGACGCATGCCGTAATGCGGCACGCATTCGCGATGTGCCGTCATTCACTGATGGAGCCTCGGACGCGGGCTGCAGCGTCTGAAGCTCCGTCACCGCTAGCGCTGATGAATCATCAGCGCTAGCGGGTATAGCATTAGTAGAGAACCATGTGCACTACTAAGGAAGGTGCCATAGTAGGATCCCACACCATAAAGTAATACAAATAAACTAGGCACTCAACTTAAAGGTGTATTTTTTTGTCTTTTAATGTAGTCAAGGCAAAATGCTTCGGCCGCATTTGGTTTATTTTTATTACTTTAAGGAGCGGGTATAGCATAACACAATCGCGTTATGCTATACCGTTAACGCAGCCCGTCAACGCTATGCTATAGATAAGCCCCTGATGGCGGTGCCGGCAGCTGATAGTCGAAAAATAGGGTGACAGATTCCCTTTAAAAGACAAGGGGATAATTTGTCCGAAAGGCGACTTAGATGCTGACAGCAACATTAAAGAGCTGCAGGAATTTCTGGCAACTCCTAGTTGCATACTGAATGTGAAAAAAATATCCTGTATTCTTCATATGTATGGCCTGTTGGGAAAGGTGACAAAATGGAAACCTTTTCTTACAATGAAAAACCTCCAAGCACTTTCAGCCCGGCAATGTTTTCCCGAAATTTACATTTTTTACATAAACTTACAAGTTTGCCAAAACCATATGGGAAAACGAGTTATGGTCTAATGAAATCAAGGATGAATTTTTTGGACATAATTCCAAAAGGTGCAAGGCAAACAGTGTGCATCACCAAAGTAATCCCAAACCCAGAGTGAGACATGGTGGATGCAGCATTATGCTTTGGGACTTTTTGACAGCTGGATCTTGGACTTAAGTCAAGGGGTAGTGTCATGACTCTGGACAGGATGGTTCCGCCTCCATCCTGGTCAGGTCAGGGTTAATTTTAGTTCACCTCTCTTTGGGCAGCTATTTAATGCTGGTAGTTCCTGGGTTCAGTGTCGGTGATACTTCCGTCTACTCGGTTCGTGGTCGCTGACCCAGGTTACTCTCTGTATCGTTGCTCCTCTTCGTGTGTTAGTTTGCTGTGTATGACCTGTTTTGCCCCTTGACTATTGCCTCTGTCTTTCTGCTCAGTACTGATTCGTCCCTACTGGTATTCTGACCCTTGGCTTTGCTCTCTGACTACTTATTGGTTTTGTCCTTTGTGTTCTGTGCCCTCGGCCGGCTCCCTGTCCTTGCGCAGGGTAGCCCCGCCCCATGTGGTCACGTGACTGTCTAGCTCTGCCTCTGTGATCACGTGACCAGCAAAGCTCAGGTCCTGTGCACACTGTGCTCCTCGGTCTCCGCACACCCTGTACATTGGCGCACGTTCCCTGTTAGTGCCCACAGGCTTAACCCCGGTGACACTGTCCCCATGTCACTACAGGTAGGAATTATGAAAAGTTTCAAATATCAGTCAATTTTGCAATGAAACCTTAATGCTTCTCCTAAAAAGATGAAGATGAGGAATTTAATATTTCAACACGACAACAACCTTAAGCAACCTCCAAATCACCAAAAGAAAGGCTTCACCTGAAAAAAATGGAAGTTATGGAACGGTCCAGCCCAAACTCAGACCTGAGCTCAAGTGACTGTGGTGACCTCCAGAGGCTGCTATACGCAGGTGCTGCCCCTGAAATTTGAAAAATGAGGAGCTACTGTAAGGAAGTGAGGGCAAAGATCGCTAAGTCCAGATGTGCCGCGCTGATAGAATCCGACTCAAAAAGACTGAATGCTGCCAGAAATTCACAAAGGATTGCACCAAAGTATTAGTGTAGGGTGTGCAGATTTATGCAACCACAATTTCAGTTTGTTTCTGAATGAATTTGGACAGATTATGAGTGCCATTAAAGGGGGAAGTTATATACAAATACACAGACAAAAGAGTATAATGCATTGGATAGCTATAATTAATCACCTTCTCAAAGTATTTGATCTCATACTCCAATATGATGCCGTTTGGCTGGTCTGGTTCTTGCCATATTAGGGTCACGCTGTTTTGCGACATCTTCTCCTTACGAATTACCAAAACTTGAGAAGGGGCTGATAGATGACAGAAAAACTACAATTATTTAACCTGCTAAATAATTTATCAAATATTATCCCAATAATCCCATATATCCGATAAATAATCTTCTTTCTCAGTTACCATCAATCATATTTTAGAAACATCTCTCCATTAGCAATGTCACTTTTTAGTGACCTCTCTCCCTCAGTGACCACTCGCTATCAGAAATCAATTTTGTCTTTGCAGCCACTCCTCTTAAGTATCCACTCTTCTATAGAGACCATTTTCCTTCAGCGACCACTATCCATCAGTGACCACCCTCCATCAGCGACCAATTTCCATCAATGATCACTGTCCATTGGCAACCTCTTCCCATCCTTGACTACTGTCCCTTAGTGACCACTCTAAATTAGGAAACACTCTCCCTTAGTAACCACTGTACAATAGTGACCTCTTTACATCAGTGATCATTCTCCACCAATGAACACTTTCCTTCAACATTAGTATCTACTCTCTCAGTGACCACTATCTATAAGCAACCAATTTCTCTCCGTGACTGCAGTCCATCAGCATCCACTCTACTTTAGTGACCATATCCCTTCAGCAAATCTGCATCAGCAACCACTCTCCCTTAGAGAACACTTTTCATCAGTTTCCACTCTTCTTTAGTGACCAGTCTTTTTCTGAAACCATTTTCTTTGGCCATTACTCTCCCTCAGCAAACATTCTCCCTCAGGGAATCACTCTGTATCAGCAAGCGTTTTCCCACAGCAACCGTTCTCCCTCATCAATCGCTCTCCAACAGGGAACCACTCTCCCTCAGGAACCGCTCTCCCTCAGGAACTGCTCTGCCCCAGCAACCGCTCTCCCTTAGTAACCGCTCTCCCTCAGCAACTGCTCTCCCACAGAAACCACTGTCCCTCAGTAATCGCTCTCCCACAGGGAGCCACTCTCCATCAGTGAGCGCTATCAGCAAGCAATGTCCCTCAAGAAACCGTTCTCCCCAGCAACTGTTCTCCCCAAGCAACCGTTCTCCCCCAGTAACCGCTCTCCCTCAGCAACCACTCTCCCCAAGCAACCATTCTCCCCCAGAAACCGCTCTCCCCCAGCAACCACTCTCTCCCAGCAACCACTCTCCCTCAGCATCCGCTCTCCCTCAGCAACTGCTCTCACTCAGGAACAGCTCTCCCCCAGCAACCGCTCTCCCTCAGGGAATATTTCTCTCTCAGCAAATGCTCCCCTCCCCTCAGTGAACAGCTCTCCCTAGTCGACCAATCTACATCAGCGACCACTCTCCCTTATTAACCGCTCTCCCTTAGAAACTGTCCTCTCCCAGCGACGGCTCTTCCAAGTGACAGTTCTCCCCCAGCAACAGCTTTCCCCCAGCGACCACTCTCCATCAGCGACCACTCTCTCCCAGCGACAGCTCTCCATTAGCGACCGCTCTCCATCAGGAAACCGCTCTCTCTTAGCAACAGTTCTCCCTCAGTGATAGCTCTCCATGAGCGCCAGCTCTCCATCAGCAAACGCTCTCCCCCAGCATCCACTCTCCCCCAGAAATCGCTCTCCCAAGCAATTACTCTTCCTCAGGGAATCACTGGCTCTCAGCAACTGCTCCCCTTCAGGGAACTGCTCTCCCTCACCGACTGCTCTCCCTCGTCGACCGCTCTTCATCAGCGACCACTCTCCCTCATCAACCACTCTCCCTCAGCAACTGCTCTCCCTCAACACCACTCTCCCCCATCATCAGGTCTTCCCCAGCAACAGCTCCTTCCCAACGACTGCCCTCCATCAGCGACAGCTCTCCTTCAACGACCGCTCTCCCCCAGCGACAGCTCTCCCCCAGTGACAAGTCTCCCCCAGCTCTTCATAAGCGACAGATTTCCCTCAGGAACAGCTCTCCCACAGCAACAGCTCCCCCCCTTTCACCTCTCCATCAGCAATCACTCTCCCCCAGCAACTGTTCTCCCCCAGTAACCGCTCTCTCCCAGGAACTGCTCTCCCTCAGCAACCGCTCACCCCCTGCAATCGCTTTCCCTCAGGGAATCACTCTCTCTCAGCAAATGCTCCCACTCAGTGAACCGTTCACTGAGACTACTCTACCTCATCAACCACTCTCCCTTAGCAATTGTTCTCCATCAGCGACCGCTCTCCCTCAGTGACAGCTCTTCCCCAGGGACAGCACTCCCCCAGTGACAGCTTTCCCCCAGCGACAGCTCTCTATTATCAACACCTTTACATCCGCAACCGCTGTCCCCCAGAGACAGCTCTCCATCAGCAACTGCTCTCCCTCAGGGAATCGCTTGTCCTCAGCAACTGCTCCTTCTCAGTGAACTGTTCTCCCTCGTCGACTGCTCTCCATCAGCGACCACTCTACCTCATCAATCGCTCTCCCTTAGCAACTGTTCTCCATCAGCAACCACTCTCCCCCAGCGACAGCTCTTCCCCAGGGACAGCTCTCCCCCAGTGACAGCTCTCCATCAGCAGCCACTCTCCATCAGCAACTACTCTCCCCCAGCAACTGCTCTCCATCAGTGACCGCTCTGCCTCAGGAAACTGCTCTCTCTCAGCAACCGTTCTACCTCAGTGATAGCTCTCCATCAGCGACAGCTCTCCATCAGCAAACGCACTCCCCCAGCATCCACTCTCCCCCGGCAACCGCTCACCCTCAACAATTGTTCTCCCAAACAATCGCTCTCCCTCAGGAAATCGTTGGACCTCAGCAACCACTCCCCCTCAGGGAACTGCTCCCTTTCACCGACTGCTCTCCCTCATCGACCGCTCTCCATCAGCAACCACTTTCTCTCATCAACCACTCTCCCTCAGCAACCGCTCTCCCAGCTACCGCTTTCCCCCAGTGACAGCTCTTCCCCAGCATCAGCTCTTCCCCAACGACTGCTCTCCATCAGTGACGGCTCTCCCCCAGCGACAGCTCTCCCCCAGCGACAGGTCTCACTCAGTGACAGCTCTTCATCAGCGACAGTTTTCCCTTAGGAAACCACTCTCCCTCACTCCCTCAGTAACTGTTCTGCCTCAGCGACTGCTCTCCCCCAGCAACAGCTCTCCATCAGCAATCACTCTCTCCCAGCAATTGTTCTCCTCCAGCAACCGCTCTCCCCCAGGAACTGCTCTCCCTCAGCAACCGCTCAGCCCTGGCAACCTCTATCCCTCAGGAAATCGCTCTCAGCAACTGCTCCTCCTCAGTGAACCGTTCTCCCTCATCGACTGCTCTCCATCAGCGACCACTCTACCTCATCAACCGCTCTCCCTTAGCAATGCCATCAGCGACTGCTATCCCCCAGCGACACCTCTTTGCCAGAGACAGCTCTCCCCCAGCGATAGCTTTCCCCCAGCGACAGCTCTCCATCAGCAACCACTCTCCATCCGCAGCCACTCTCCATCAACCACCACTCTCCCCCAGCAACTGCTCTCCATCAGGACCGCTCTCCATTCGTGACCGCTCTCCCTCAGGGAACTGCTCTCCCTCAGCAACCCTTCTCCCTCAGTGATAGCTTTCCATCAGCGACAGCTCTCCATTAGCAGACGCTCTCCATCAGCAACCACTCTCCCTCAGCATCCACTCTCCCCCAGAAACCGCTCTCCTTCAGCAACTTCTCCCTCCCAATAACCAATCTCACTCAGGAAATCGCTCGCTCTCAGCATCCGCTCCCCCTCAGGGAACTGCTCTCCTTCATCGACTGCTCTACCTTGTCGACCACTCTCTATCAGCGACCACTCTCCCTCATCAACCGCTCTCCTTCAGCAACCGTTCTCCCTCAGCGACCACTTTCTCCCAGCGACCGCTCTCTCCCAATGACAGCTTTTTCCCAGTGACAGCTCTTCCCCAAACAACAACTCTCCTCCAGCGCCCCAGCGACAGCTATCCATTAGCAACAGCTCTCCATCAGCGACCGCTCTTCCCCAGTGACAGCTCTCCCCCCAGCGAGAGCTCTCCATCAGTGATAGCTTTCCCTCAGGAAACCCCTCTCCCTCAACGACCGCTCTCTCTCTACAACTGCTCTCCATTAGTGACAGCTCTCCATCAGCAACTGCTCTCCATCAGCCAGTGCTCTCCCTCCATGACCGCTCTTTCCCAGCGACCGCTCTCCCTCAGGGAATCACTGTCTCTCAGCAATCGCTCCCTCTCAGGGACCCACGCTCCCTTGTTGATTGCTTTCCCTCGTCGACCACTCTCCATCAACGACCACTCTCACTCATCAATCGCTCTCCCTCAGCATCCACTCTCCTTCAGCGACTGCTCTCCCTCAGGGATCGCTATTATGATTGAGTCACCGTAGGAGGCAAAAATAGAAATGCTAGCTAAGTCCAGAAAACCAGAGAAGTTGGCAGCTATCAGATTGCAGACCCCTGAACCTATCAACACAACTAGCAGTAGCCGTGGGAGGCTCCTACGATGCCCTAGGCCCCTCGATCACAGCCGGAGGACTACATAGCCTAAAGACAGAAAGTGAAATCTAAACTGCCCCAGAGCAGACCCCAAAGCAAAAGGCAGCCCCCCACATATAATGATGGTGAAGCAAGAAGAAAGAACAAAACACAGACAGAAAGATAGACTGAGCAAAGATGGGGCCCACGCTAGCTTAGATAGGAAAGGACAGGAAGGCTGCTGTCTGCAATCCGTGAAAAACCCTATGAAAATAAGAGCCAACAAACTGACAGAAAAAAAAGGCCCTGAAGACGCTAGGCTTCAAAAAAGCTATGTCAGTACTCAGGAATATTCTGAAGACAGAGCAACAGGCAAAAGGAGATTCAGCTCACCCCAGCAGGGAATGGCAGAATCCAGAAAAGCAAGGAAAACAAAACACTAATGCAAAAAGGCAAAGCAGAAATCTTAGCTTTAGATGAGCAGGAATCAGACTGGTTTCCTAGAAGTCCACAGAGAAATCACCCGCAGGCCAGAAGGGCGTCGGCAGCCTTATATCCAGTCATTAACTCCACTCAGCGAGTCATCATCAGCCCCAGGTGTTTGACAATCAGGCTCACTACCTTTCTTCACCAGAAGAGGGAGTTCCTCGGGCCTCAGTATTGAAGGAGAAAATGAACTCACAACAGTACCTCCCCCTTGAGGAGGGGTCACCGAACCCTCAACCACGCCACCAGGGCGATCAGGGTGAGCCCGATGAAAGGCACGCACCAATCTTTTGGCATGAATGTCAGAGGCAGAGACCCAGGAATTATCCTCCTGACCATAACCCTTCCACTTAACCAAATACTGGAGTCTTCGTTTAGCCAGACGGGAATCCTGTACTTTCTCTACCTCATATTCCATGTTACCTTCAACCAATACAGGGTCTGGAGGTGCAACTCCCGGAACAACAGGTTCAACAAACCTCTTCAACAAAGATTTATGGAACACATTATGGATTTTAAATGTGACAGGAAGAGCGAAACGAAAAGAGACCGGAGTAATAATCTCCAAAATCTTGTAAGGTCCAATAAATCTAGGCTTAAACTTAGGAGAAGCCACCTTCATAGCAATATTTTTTGATGATAACCACACCATATCACCAACCTTAAATTGGGGACCAATCGTCCTATGTCGGTTGGAAAACCGCTGGGCCTTTTCCTGGAAGAGAGATAACTTATCCACCACTTGGTCCCAGATCTGGTGCATTCTCTCCACCACAGTGTCAACCTTTGGGCAGGCAGAGGGCTCCACCTGCCCTGAAGAAAATCGAGGATGAAACCCAAAGTTACAAAAAAAAGGAGACATCAAAGTG
This sequence comes from Dendrobates tinctorius, assembly GCF_039654945.1. Lineage (NCBI taxonomy): Eukaryota > Metazoa > Chordata > Amphibia > Anura > Dendrobatidae > Dendrobates > Dendrobates tinctorius. Next base: position 9,195,328 of record NW_027361696.1, on the reverse strand, counting down.
GCAGAACTAGCTCTATTATTTAAAGCAAATTCGGCCAAGGGCAAAAATGAAACCCAATCATCCTGATCAGCAGAAATAAAACATCTTAAATATGACTCCAAGGTCTGGTTTGTTCTCTCTGTCTGCCCATTGGTCTGAGGGTGAAAAGCAGAGGAGAAGGACAACTGAATTCCCAGCTTGGAACAGAAAGTTCTCCAAAATCTAGACACAAACTGGACTCCTCTGTCAGATACAATGTTCTCAGGAATCCCGTGCAAGCGAACCACCTGTTGTAAAAACAGGGGCACCAATTCAGAGGAAGACGGCAACTTAGGGAGTGGTACAAGATGAACCATCTTAGAGAACCTATCACAAATCACCCAAATAACAGTCATCCTTTGAGAGACAGGCATATCAGAGATGAAATCCATTGAAATATGGGTCCATGGCCTCTTGGGTACAGGCAAAGGCATCAACAACCCACTAGAGCGAGAACACGATTTAGACCGGGAGCAAGTCCCACAGGACTGCACAAAATTCCTGACATCACGAGACAAGGAGGGCCACCAAAAAGACCGACTCACCAGATCTCTAGTACCAAAAATACCTGTATGACCAGCAAAAGCAGAGCAATGAACTTCAGACATCACTCTCTTCTTCCACTGGTCAGGAACATACAACTTTCCACTGGGACAACGCTCAGGTTTGTCCTCCTGGAACTCTTCCAGAGCACGTCTCAAATCGGGCGAGATGGCAGAAAGAACTACCCTTTCGCCTAAGATGGTAGCAGGCTTGGTCACCACAGGAGAATCAGCAAAGAAGCTCCTAGAGAGGGCGTCAGCCTTGACATTCTTAGTTCCAGGAAGAAAAGAAACCACAAAATCAAAACGTGTAAAAAACAAGGCCCACCTAGCCTGTCTAGGGTTCAAGCGCTTAGCCGACTCTAGGTAAATCAAATTCTTGTGGTCAGTGAGGACCACGACTTGATGCTTAGCTCCCTCCAACCAATGTCTCCACTCCTCAAATGCCCATTTCATGGCTAACAGTTCCCGATTCCCCACATCATAGTTACGTTCAGATGGAGAGAACTTTCGGGAAAAGAAAGCACAGGGATTCATTTTAGATGTTACAGGATCCTTTTGGGACATAACAGCTCCTCCACCAATCTCAGAAGCATCCACCTCTACCTGGAACGGAAGTGAGACATCAGGTTGCCGCAAAACCGGGGCGGAGGTGAATCTTCGCTTCAGCTCCTGAAAGGAAGAAACAGCCTCCGGAGACCAATTTAACACATCAGCACCCTTCTTAGTCAAATCAGTCAATGGCTTGGCAATACTAGAAAATTTTGCTATAAATTTCCGGTAAAAATTAGCAAAACCCAAAAACTTCTGGAGGGCCTTCAAAGAAGTGGGCTGAACCCAATTGTAAATGGCCTGTACCTTGGCCGGGTCCATTTCAATAGTTGACGGGGACAAAATAAATCCCAAAAAAGAAATCCTCTGTACTCCAAAAAGGCATTTAGATCCTTTGACATACAGGGAATTCTCCCTCAAGATCCGGAACACAGTCCGAATATGTTCCACATGAGAATCCCAATCCTTGGAGAAGATGAAAATATCATCCAGATAGATAATCAAAAATTTATCGACAAAATCTCGGAAAATATCGTTCATGAAGCACTGGAAGACAGAAGGGGCATTAGTGAGCCCAAAAGGCATCACCAGGTACTCAAAATGTCCCTCCGGAATATTAAACGCCGTCTTCCATTCATCCCCATGCTTAATGCGAATAAGATTATACGCCCCCTTGAGGTCAAGCTTGGTAAACCAGCAAGCACCTTTAACTCTGGAGAATAGATCAGAAATCAGGGGTAACGGATACTGATATTTAACAGTAATTTTGTTGAGAGCACGATAATCAATACAAGATCTTAATGATCCATCCTTTTTGGCTACAAAAAAAAACCCGGCACCTAAGGGTGACGAGGATGGTCTAATATGACCCTTCTCCAACACCTCCTTAATATAGGATCGCATAGCCTCGTGCTCGGGTACAGATAAATTGAAGAGCCGACCCTTGGGAAATTTACACCCCGGGCTCAGTTCAATAGCACAGTCATAACTCCTAACGCAGACTCATTCTCACTAAATACATCATAAAAGTCCGCCAAATAATCAGGAACATCATGCGACTGAGGAGAGGTGGAAAACACCGGAGCCTCACTAAAGGCACACCGATAACCCCAACTCACCACAGACACAGATTTCCAATCCAAAACTGGATTATGAATTTGTAACCAGGGAAACCCCAGAACAATAGTATCATGCAGATTATGTAACACCAAAAACCTGCAATTTTCTTGATGGTCTGGGGCGACCCGCATTACCACCTGGGTCCAAAACTGAGGTTTATTTTTAGCCAAAGGAGTAGCATCAATCCCCCTCAAAGGAATAGGCGTCTGCAGAGGTGTCATCGGAAATCCACAACGTTTAGCAAAATCCAAGTCCATTAGGTTTAGAGCTGCTCCCGAATCCACAAAAGCCTTGGTGGAAAATGTGGACAGGGAGCAGATCAGAGTAATAGCCAGAAGAAACTTAGGTTGAACACCCCCAACAGAAAACGTGTGTGCAAAGCGTTTCTCGCGTTTAGGACAGACAGAAATAATATGCGAGGCATCTCCACAGAAAAAACACAACTTATTACGCCTTCTGAACTCCTGACGCTGCTCTCTGGAAAAAACTCTATCACATTGCATAGGTTCAGACATCTGTTCAACAGGTGGCAACACCTCTCGTGCAGCTCTGCGTTCGCGTAAACGCCGATCAACCTGAATGGCTAAAGACATAGAATCGTCAAGACCAGAGGGAACAGGAAATCCCACCATAGTATCTTTTATGGCTTCTGACAACCCCTTCCGAAAGAGAGCAGCCAAGGCATTATCATTCCAGGTAGTAAGTACTGCCCACTTTCGGAATTTTTGTCAGTACAATTCTGCAGAATCACGACCCTGGTTCAATGCCAGCAGGGTCTTTTCAGCCTGATCAATGGCATTAGGTTCGTCATACAACAACCCCAAGGCCTGAAAAAATGCGTTCACATTAGTCAGAATAGGATCATCTGGTTTCAAAGAAAACGCCCAATCCTGGGGATCGCCATGCAGCAAAGAGATGACAATTTTAACCTGCTGCGCGGAGCTCCCTGACGAGTTAGGCTTCAAGGCAAAAAATAATTTACAATTATTTTTGAAATTCAAAAATTTAGACCGATCCCCAAAAAATACATCAGGTGTAGGAATCTTTGGTTCAGCAGCATGTGAATGAGCAAGGTAGGCGGAAATTCCCCGCACTTCCGCAGCGAGCTGCTCCACACGATCAGACAATTGCTTTATCTCCATTGAGAGAAAAAAAAATTCCCCCTACGGCCTCAGAGATATAGAGGAAAAAATATACACACTTTTTTTTTTTTTTTTTTATACAATTCTTTCCTGCTATTGAGTACCCTAGAATCTGCGGTATGGCGGGTGATTCTGTTATGATTGAGTCACCGTAGGAGGCAAAAATAGAAATGCTAGCTAAGTCCAGAAAACCAGAGAAGTTGGCAGCTATCGGATTGCAGACCCCTGAACCTATCAACACAACTAGCAGTAGCGGTGGGGGGCTCCTACGATGCCCTAGGCCCCTCGATCACAGCCGGAGGACTACATAGCCTAAAGACAGAAAGGGAAATCTAAACTGCCCCAGAGCAGACCCCAAAGCAAAAGGCAGCCCCCCACATATAATGACGGTGAAGCAAGAAGAAAGAACAAAACACAGACAGAAAGATAGACTGAGCAAAGATGGGGCCCACGCTAGCTTAGATAGGAAAGGACAGGAAGGCTGCTGTCTGCAATCCGTGAAAAACCCTATGAAAATAAGAGCCAACAAACTGACAGAAAAAAAAGGCCCTGAAGACGCTAGGCTTCAAAAATGCTATGTCAGTACTCAGGAATATTCTGAAGACAGAGCAACAGGCAAAAGGAGATTCAGCTCACCCCAGCAGGGAATGGCAGAATCCAGAAAAGCAAGGAAAACAAAACACTAATGCAAAAAGGCAAAGCAGAAATCTTAGCTTTAGATGAGCAGGAATCAGACTGGTTTCCTAGAAGTCCACAGAGAAATCACCCGCAGGCCAGAAGGGAGTCGGCAGCCTTATATCCAGTCATTAACTCTCCACTCAGCCAGTCATCATCATCAGCCCCAGGTGTTTGACAATCAGGCTCACTACCTTTCTTCACCAGAAGAGGGAGTTCCTCGGGCCTCAGTAGTGAAGGGGAAAATGAACTCACAACAGATCGCTCTTCATCAATGACCGCACTACATCAGCAACCGCTCATCCCCAGAGACCACTCTCCCTCAGCGACCACTCTCCCTCAGCAACCACTCTCTATCAGCAACTACTCTCCCCAGTGACAGCTCTCCATCAGCAACCGCTCTCCTTCAGCGACCGTTCTCCCTCAGCGACCACTCTCTCCCAGCGACCGCTCTCTCCCAATGATAGCTTTTCCCCAGTGACATCTCTTCCCCAAACAACAGCTCTCCTCCATCGCCCCAGCGACAGCTATCCATTAGCAACAGCTCTCTATCAGTGACCGCTCTTCCCCAGTGACAGCTCTCCCCCCAGCAAGAGCTCTCCATCAGTGATAGCTTTCCCTCAGGAAACCCCTCTCCCTCAATGACCGCTCTCTCTCAACTGCTCTCCATCAGTGACAGCTCTCCATCAGCAACTGCTCTCCATCAGCCAGTGCTCTCCCTCCATGACCGCTCTTTCCTAGCGACCACTCTCCCTCAGGTAATCACTGTCTCTCAGCAATCGCTCCCTCTCAGGGACCCACGCTCCCTTGTTGATTGCTTTCCCTCGTCGACCGCTCTCCATCAACGACCACTTTCACTCATCAATTGCTGTCCCTCAGCAACCACTCTCCTTCAGCGACTGCTCTCCCTCAGGGATCGCTCTCCATCAATGACCGCTCTACATCAGCAGCCGCTCATCCCCGGAGACCACTCTCCCTCAGTGACCACTCTCTATCAGCAACTACTCTCCCCAGTGACAGCTCTCCATCAGCAACCGCTCTCCTTCAGCGACCACTCTCCATCAGCAACTTCCCTCCACACCGACCACTCTCCCCTAGCGATCGCCCTCCTCACCAACCGCTCTCCCTCAGTGACAGCTCTCTATGCGTGACAGCTCACCATCAGCCAGAGCTCTCCCTCAGTGACCGCACTCCATCAGCGACCGCCATCCATCAGCGACCGCTTTCCATCAGCCACTGCTCTCCATCAGGGAACTGCTCTCCCTCAGGGAACCACTCTACCTCAGCAACTGCTCTCCCTCATCAACCGCCATCCCTCAGCAATCGCTTTCCCACAGGGAAGCACTCTCCCTCAACAACCACTCTCCATCCGCATCTGCTCTCCCTCAGCTACTGCTCTCCATTAGCAACTGCTCTCCATCAGCAACAGCTCTCCATCAGCAACCTCTCCCCATCAGCAACCGCTCTTCCTCAGCAAGCGCTCTCTATCAGCAACGGCTCTCCATCAGCGGTCGGCTGTCCCTCAGGGAACAGCTCTACCTCAGGGAACTGTGGTAGGGGGCCGGATTGGGGGGTGGTCCACTGCTTACCACGTCCAGATAACACAGACACCAGACGATGCAAAGACGAGACGGAGGCAGATTTCAGTTGTAACAGATCCGGGTTTATTGACCGTCCTCCTGACGACCATAGCCATGCACCGCAGTTACTTTACAGCTCTCCGTTTCCAGGCCCGGGTACCTTCACCTTTCCTTCAGTCGTAGTGACGTTCCTCGTGGATCTTTCGCTGGGGCTGTCCTAGACCAATCTACCGCCAGCGCTTCACCTGCCCTCGTCTGTCCTGCAGTCCATTGTGTCAGGGCCACCCCCCTGACTGTCTCTTCCTGTTAGTCCCCTGGCCGAACTCTGCCACCGTTCTCAGTCTTCTGTCCTGAGTCTTCTCCTCCTGAGCTCCTCCCGGGACTAGCCTCACCTGGAACCCCACCCAACCTGTCCTATTTATCTCTCACTGGGAATTTCCCCCCTGGGTTCCTATCTCCTCGCCCCCCATGACTAAGCAGTTTCTATAGCCGTAAGCTGATGTCAAGTCCTGAACTACACTCCCCCCTGCCATCTTGTGGTCAGATTTCGGTACTGCACTCCCTTTTCTGTCTTTCCCTGCTGTTACCTTTCTGTCATTGCCAATCTCCGTCTATAGTGCACAAATCGTCCCCTCCTACTTCCAGTCAAGTCTGTCCGTCAAGTCACCTTCCCCACAGAACCACCTTCCATCAGTAAGCACTCTCCATCAGGGAGCGCTCTTCATCAGTGTGAGCTCTTCATCAGCGAGTGCTCTTCCTCAGAAACCACTCTCCCCAGCAAACGCTCTCCCCCAGCAAATGCTCTCTCCCAGCAACTTCTCTCCCCCAGCAACAACTCTCCCCTAGCGAACAGCTCTCTCTCAGGGAACTGCTTTTTCTCAGCGACCACTCTCCATCAGCAACCTTTGTCGATCAGCAACTACTGTACATCAGCAACCACTGTCCATCTGTGACCATTCTCCATTAGTAACCACTCATTTAATAACTATCATTTAATAACCACTCTCCATCAGCAATCACTCTTCATTAGAGATGAGCAAACCTTTCAAGGTTCGGTTCAGCGAACGTCCCAAACATACCTGAACCCCATTGAATTAAATGGGAGGCAAAACCAAATGTATAGACAATACCTTAAGGTGGTCCAAAATGCTTCATAAACAGCTAAAATAAGGGGCAAACACCATGAAAAGTGGCATCATAGAATCATAGAATCGTAGAGTTGGAAGGGACCTCCTGGGCCATCTGGTCCAACACCTTGCTCAAAGCAGGATTCGCTAAATCAATCCAGACAGATATCTGTCCAGCCACTGTTTGAAGACTTCTATTGAAGGAGACCTCACCACCTCTCGTGGCAGCCTGTTCCACTCATTGATCACTCTGTCAAAAAGTTTTTTCTAATATCTAATCTGTGTCTCCTCCCATTCAGTTTCATCCCATTGCTTCTAGTCTTTCCTTGTGCAAATGAGAATAAAGATGATCCTTCTGCAATGTGACAACCCTTGAGATATTTGTAGACAGTTATTAAGTCTCCTCTCAGACTTCTCTTTTGCAAGCAAAACATTCCCAAATCCTGCAACCTTTCCTCATAAGACAGGGTTTGCAGACCGGTCACCATTCTGGTCGGTTTTTTTTTTAACTTGCTCCAGTTTGTTGATGTCTTTTTTAAAATGTGGCGCCCAAAACTGGACACAGTATTCCAGATGAAGTCTGACCAAAGAGGAGTAGAGGGCAATAATGACTTCATGTGATCTAGACTGTATGCTTCTGTTAATATATCCTAGAATAGCATTTGCCTTTTTTGCTGCTGCATCACACTGTTGACTCATATTCAGTCTGTGATCTATTAGTATACCCAAGTCTTTTTCACATGTGCTGTTGCTTAGCCCAATTCCTCCCATTCTGTGTATGCTTTTTTCATTTTTATTGCCCAGATGTAGTACTTTGCATTTTTCCCTGTTAAAAACTATTCTGTTAGTTGCTGCCCACTGCTCCAGTTTATTTATATCTTTTTGAATCTTCTCTCTCTCTTCTCTAGTATTAGCTATCCCTCCTAGCTTTGTGTCATCAGCATATTTAATCAGTTTACCCTCAATTCCTTTATCTAAATCGTTGATAAAGATGTTGAACAATACAGGGCCCAGGACAGAGCCCTGTGGTACCCCACTTGAGACATTCTTCCAACTGGATGTGCTGCCATTTACGACCACTCTTTGGGTCCGATCACTAAGCAAGTTATGAATCCACCTAAGTTGCCTTGTCCATTCCATACTTAGTCATTTTTTCAATAAGGATTGTGTGAGATACATTGTCAAATGCTTTGCTGAAGTCAAGATATACTATATCTACAGCATTTCCCTGACCAACCCAATCAGTGATTCTGTCATAGAAGGAAATTAAGTTAGTCTGACATGATTTATTAGTTACAAACTCATGCTGACTCTGTTTAATCACTTCATTCTTATCCAGGTACTGACATACATGTTGTTTAATAATTTGTTCAAAGATCTTTCCTGGTATAGAAGTCAGACTCACCGGCCTATAGTCGCCTGGGTCCACCTTCCTCCCCTTTTTGAAGATAGGAACAACATTTGCTCTTTTCCAGTCTTCTGGGACTTCTCCTGTTCTCCATGAATTTTCAAAGATTATGGAGAGCAGTTCAAAAATTTCTTCTGCTATCTCCTTCAGTACTCTGGGGTGTAATTCATCTGGTCCTGGAGACTTGAATTCATTTAGGTTAGCTAAGTGTTTCCTCACTATATTTCTGTTTATAGGTATCCTGGATTCTTCTATTCCCTTAATAAGACAGTGAAGAATAGTTGATGTTAAATTTCCTTTCTGAGAGAAAACAGATGCAAAATAGGAATTTAAAAGTTCGGCCTTCTCAACATCCTGTCTTACCATTTCATAATTTTCATCCTGTAAAAATCCTATAGCATCTTTGACTTTTATTTTACTTTTGACATATCTCCAAAATCCTTTATTATTGCTTTTGACGTCTCTTGCAAGCCTCAATTCATTGTCAGCTTTAGTTAATCTGATTCGTGCCCTGCAAGTTCTGCAGACAGCATTATATTCTTCTTTAGATATGCTTCCCTCTTTCCATTTTATAAGCATTTCTTTCTTCCTTTTTAGCATGTGCTTAAGTTCTGTGATCATCCATCCTGGTTTCCTTAAATGCTTCCTATTGTTCCCTCTTTTCGGAATTGTTAACAATTGTGCTTTGAGAATTTCATTTTTCAAGATTTCCCATCCTTCCTGGACATTTTTGTCCTTAAGGATATCCAGCCATTGGATCCCTCCAATTCTCTTTCTGAATCCCTTAAAATCTGCCTTTCTGAAATCTAACCTTGATGTCTGAGTCTTCACAGGTCTTCCTCCTCTAGTTATCCAAAATTCTAAAATAGCATGGTCGCTACCTCCTAGGGTCCCAGCCACTTTTACCTCCTCAACCATTTCCTCCCTGTTTATAAGGATTAGATCCAAGGTAGCAGTTCCCCTTGTTTTCTCCCCTACATCAATTGATCCAAAGTACAAATAGTATAATTGTGCAGCATGGATGCATGAGACAGGGGTTGGATCAGCATTTCCATCTGAAACATTGATCACTAACAGATAGATGAGTGACAGGTGTAGGCCTCTGAGAGCCGAACCAAATGCAGGCAACACACATAAAGGAGACCCAACTTGGATTCCAAACATTCCCAAAAATTAGGGGCAGACATTAGGAAAAGTGGCATCAATTGACCCACAGTAGAAATTTAATAATGGCAAAGCAGCAGTCAGACATATGCTATGCATAAGGTACCAGGGTCTGGACCAGTATTTATTGTTTTTAATTTAAGTATAAATTAAAATGAGGTGGGTGAGGGATCGGTGTAAACCTTCTTTGCTGGGAGCTCTGATACTTCATGCAACAACTCAAACTAGATTATTGTTCAGCCACACTTAGGTGCCACAAACACCAGTTTAATAGAATACTACTAGTAGAAAAATTTAAGGACAGTAACACAGGTAGTTGACTAATGATCATTTCACTCACAGTAGAAATTTGATAATGGCATAGTAGCAGTCAGCCTTGGGCCATGCATGAGGTATCAAGGTCTGGACCAGCATTTACAGCTTGGAATTTAAGTTTAAATTAAACAAGGTGGGTGAGTGACTCATGAAAGCCTTTTTTGCTGGGAGCCCTGATACCTCATGCAACAGCTCAATCTGCTTTTCTGTGCAGCCGCACTCAGGTGGCACAAATATGAGCATGGTAGACCAATAATATTAGAAAACTTTTAGGATAGTATCACAGGTATCAATATACAGCAAAAAAATGTCAATAGTGATCAGAAATTGACAATTATTTCTTACCCAAAAATGTATAATGCATAACAGCAAGTAAGATAAAATATAACTTTTAATGCAAAACTTAAAAAAATACCACACCTAAAGTGTCACCAAAAAATGATTAAAATGAGATGCCCATACATTGGGTGATCCCTAAGGGATAATAGTATATACCCAAAAGCATCAGATAGGAATATAGAATGCAGCTAGTATAACATCCAAACAGCAATCTATATATATTGGATACAGCATAAAAAATAGCAGCAAAATGCCATAGCCAATTATACTCATATGTTTATATATACTGGCTAGACCAAAAAAAGGGGGAGGAGGTTCATAGCCACCAATAGATGAGAATAATAAAAGGAACAATCTCACCAATATTTTGCAGACGGTCAGGAGTCTCCAGGGATACTCATCGTATATGTGGGAAGGCAGCAGTGGGAGTACAATACCCTGTCACATCCCTCATAGGCTGACCATTACCTGATCCCCAGACTCCTGCCCTGACAACTTGAAGGTAAAGTATAGGGCTTGTGCAATCTAGGGCTAGTTGTGGACTGCCCTTGTCAGGGCAGGAGTCTGGGGATCAGGTAATGGTCAGCCTATGAGGGATGTGACAGGGTATTGTACTCCCACTGCTGCCTTCCCACATATACGATGAGTATCCCTGGAGACTCCTGACCGTCTGCAAAATATTGGTGAGATTGTTCCTTTTATTATTCTCATCTATTGGTGGCTATGAACCTCCACCCCCTTTTTTTGGTCTAGCCAGTATACTGTATATAAACATATGAGTGTAATTGGCTATGGCATTTTGCTGCTATTTTTTATGCTGTATCCAATATATATAGATTGCTGTTTGGATGTTATACTAGCTGCATTCTATATTCCTATCTGATGCTTTTGGGTATATACTATTATCCCTTAGGGATCACCCAATGTATGGGCATCTCATTTTAATCATTTTTTGGTGACACTTTAGGTGTGTTTTTTTTTAAGTTTTGCATTAAAAGTTATATTTTATCTTACTTGCTGTTATGCATTGTAGTATCACAGGTAGTCGACTGAAAGTCTGAAAGTGCAGGCCTACCAGTCTGGGAACCCCACTGTGACAGGCAACACACATGGAGACCCAACTTGAAGTCCAAACATTTCAAAGAATTATTGCAACACACCACTAAAGTGGCATCAATTTCCACAAAGTAGAAACAGTATAATGGGGCTCTGACACCCCTTCCACTACAGGCAATCCACAAGATGAAGGCACAACTTGGAGTCTCTACATTTCAAAAAACAGTTTTTAACATCAGCAGCAGTAGAAACAGCAGGTACAGAAGACACCACAAAGATACCACAGACTGCAATAACACAAGATCAATGCAGCACACTAAAAACTACACCATCACCTAGTCTGTACAGTCTGCGATTGGGGTGCAAAAGTCATTGAAGATCCATGACTTATTCATCTTGTTGAAAGTTAGGTGGTCTACACTTTCAGGGGAAAGCCAGATTTGCTTATCCGTTAGGATACCACCAGCAGCGCTGAAGACATGTTCTGAGAGAATGCTGTCTGCTGGGCATGATAAAATCTTCAAGGCGTGATAGGCGAGCTCGGGCAACTCTTCCATTTTTGAAGACCAAATGCAAAAGGGTCCAAATTCCCCCTGATGGCACTGATATTGAGCTCAAGATACTCCTGCACTATCCTTTCCAGTCGTTCATAACGTGTTAAACTTGTACTCTGTTCTGCTGGTGCACGGGCTGGTCTAAATAATGTGTGAAACGACTCACAGAAATTGCTAATACCATTATGAATGGAGTCACACTAGCGATTTTAAATTGGTCCAATTTTATTCCTGCAAAGTCAGAAGAGTGTAATGCAAGTGTCATGTATTTTTCATGCGAGTACAATCCGATTTTTCACACCTAGCATCCGATTTACAACCGAATGCAGTGTGATTGCTATCCAACTGCAATGTGATTTTAACATGAGCTTTTACATAGAGCAATTCTCTATGTTATTTACAATCGTATTATATATATATATATATATATATATATATATATATATATATAATAGATAGACAGATAACCAGCAAAGGCTATGCAGACAGCTGCAGGCTGGCATTAATAGCTTAGGAAGAGGCCATGGATACTGCCCCCCACCAGGCTATAAACATCTGCCCCCAGCCACTGGCTTTCTCTCTGCTGGTTACGAAAATTACGCGGGAGCCCGCACCATCTTTTTCAGAAAAATAATCTTTTATTAATTAGATACATGTACAGCAAGCTACACACACTGCACTAATTGTATTTGTCACTGACATCTATATAGCTACCTATTCTATATGTATATACTGAATATAATCCTCTTCTATCCTGTCGGCTCCTGCTGTGATTTTTGTCACGATCCATTTCTGGATCTGTGTCAGTGTGGGCTTCTCATATATAAACCTTTTTCCTTACAGACCATCGGGGGTTAATATTAGTTTTTTCCCCCGGTGGCCGCTGGTGTTACTACAAGTTTAGTGAATCTGCTGGTGGGTTTTTCCCCACGGTGGCCACTGGTGTAATTGCATGGCTGGTCTATCTGTTGAGGCAGGTGGAAACCACTCCCACCTTCCTATATAAGTTCACCAGGTGCACCAGCTAACTGTTGGTGATATTATTCCTCTTTGGAGACCAACCAAGCTGGAGTCAGGAGCAGGCTGTGTTGCAGTGGAGCTCCAGCTATATCCTTGTTCTGGTGCCTACTCTGCTGTTCGGTGTTTAGCAGCAGATAAAGCTAAGTTTTGTTTTTCAGTTGATATAACCCCATGGTGTCTGTTTTATCTTTCCTTTGGTTTGTGGTGCAGTTCACTGTTTTCCCTGTCAGGGCACCCCCTTAACCTGAGGGGCAGTTCGGGGCCCTAGTTCCTTGCCCCGTTTACCTGCTACTTCCTCGTGACAATTTTATACTACGCAGCTGCTGAATTGCCAGCATTTCTTCTATCTTTCTATCTGTAATATAAATACTTATGTATATGTGTGTCACTGACATCTATATATCTACCGATCTTATGTGTAAATATCTATTCTATCTATTCTGTTCTAACCTGTCACACTGTGATATTACTGTACACGGCAGATGAAATGCCAGCTTTTCTTCTATCTAGCTATGTAATATATACAGTGGGTACGGAAAGTATTCAGACCCCTTTAAATTTTTCACTCTTTGTTTCTTTGCAGCCATTTGGTAAATTCAAAAAATTTCATTTTTTTCTCATTATTGTACACACTGTACCCCATCTTGACTAAAAATAAAAAACAGAAATGTAGAAATTTTTGCAAATTTAGTAAAAAAGAAAAACTGAAATATCACATGGTCAAAAGTATTCAGACCCTTTGCTCAGTATTAAGTAGAAGCACCCTTTTGAGCTAGTCCAGCCATGAGTCTTCTTGAGAATGATGCAACAAGTTTTTTACACCTGGATTTGGGTATCCTCTGCTATTCTTCCTGTCAGATCCTCTCCAGTTCCATCAGGGTGGATGGTGAACGTTGGTGGACAGCCATTTTCAGGTCTCTCCAGAGATGCTCAATTGGGTTTAGGTCAGGGCTCTGGCTGGTCCAGTCAGAAATGGTTACAGAGTTGTTCCGAAGCCACTCCTTTGTTATTTTAGCTGTATGCTTAGGGTCATTGTCTTGTTGGAAGGTGAACCATCGGCCAAGTCTGAGGTCCAGAGCACTCTGGGACAGGTTTTCATCCAGGATATCTCTGTAGTTGGCTGCATTCATGTTTCCTTCAATGGCAACCTGTTGTGCTATTCCTGCAGCTGAAAAACACTCCCATAGCATGATGCTGCCACCACCATGTTTCACTGTTGGGATTATATTGGGCAGGTGATGAGCAGTGCTTGGTTTTCTCCACACAAACCGCCTAGAATTTTCACCAAAAAGTTCTATATTCGTCTCATCAGACCAGAGAATCTTATTTCTCATAGCCTGAGAGTCCTTCATGTATTTTTAGCAAACTCCTGACGACCTCAGCAATACACCGCAGCACTTCCACAGCTCTCCGTATTCAGGCCTGGGTACCTACACCTTTCTTCTGTCGTAGTGACGTTCCACACGGCTCTGTCACTGGGGCCGCCCTAGGCCTATCTACCACCAGCACTTGACCGGTCAGAGGTCGTCGTCAATTTGGTACCCCCGGGGCCTCGTCTGTTCTGCGGTTCTTCGTGTCAGGGCCACCCCCCTGACTTCTTTTCTCCTCAGTCCCCTAGTTGAGCTCCCCACACTGTTCGTACTCCTTCACTGACTCCTCTCCTACTGAGATCCTCCCGGGACTGGAACTTTCTGGAACCCTCCTGTCCTATTTATCACCTTCCCGGGTCCCTGTAACCCCGCCCCCATGACTAACGGTTTCTAGAGCCATAAGCTGCTGTCAAGTCCTGTACTCACACTCCCCCCTGCCATCTTGTGGTCAAACCAAGGTACTGCACTCATTCTACACTTTTTCCCAGCTGTTTCCCTTCTGTCATTACTAACATCTGTCTAAAGTGCACAAACCGTCCCTTCTTCCTTCTGACAAGTCCGTTCGTCCGGTCACCTTCCCCACATGTATACAGTATATATATTCTATCTATCTATCTACTGTATCTATCTATCTATGTAATATATATATATATATATATATATATATACACTCACTGGCCACTTTATTAGGTACACCATGCTAGTAACGGGTTGGACCCCCTTTTGCCTTCAGAACTGCCTCAATTCTTCGTGGCAGAGATTCAACAAGGTGCTGGAAGCATTCCTCAGAGATTTTGGACCATATTGACATGATGGCATCACACAGTTGGCGCAGATTTGTCGGCTGCACATCCCTGATGCGAATCTCCCATTCCACCACATCCCAAAGATGCTCTATTGGATTGAGATCTGGTGACTGAGGAGGCCATTTGAGTACAGTGAACTCATTGTCATGTTCAAGAAACCAATCTGAGATGATTCGAGCTTTATGACATGGCGCATTATCCTGCTGAAAGTAGCCATCAGATGTTGGGTACATTGTGGTCATAAAGGGATGGACATGGTCAGCAACAATACTCAGGTAGGCTGTGGCGTTGCAACGATGCTCAATTGGTACCAAGGGGCCCAAAGAGTGCCAAGAAAAAATTCCCCACACCATGACACCACCACCACCAGCCTGAACCGTTGATACAAGGCAGGATGGATCCATGCTTTCATGTTGTTTACGCCAAATTCTGACCCTACCATCCGAATGTCGCAGCAGAAATCGAGACTCATCAGACCAGGCAACGTTTTTCCAATCTTCTACTGTCCAATTTCGATGAGCTTGTGCAAATTGTAGCCTCAGTTTCCTGTTCTTAGCTGAGAGGAGTGGTACCCGGTGTGGTCTTCTGCTGCTGTAGCCCATCTGCCTCAAAGTTCGACGCACTGTGCGTTCAGAGATGCTCTTCTGCCTACCTTGGTTGTAACGGGTGGCAATTTGAGTCACTGTTGCCTTTCTATCAGCTCGAACCAGTCTGCCCATTCTCCTCTGACCTCTGGCATCAACAAGGCATTTCCGGCCACAGAACTGCCGCTCACTGGATTTTTTTTCTTTTTCGGACCATTCTCTGTAAACCCTAGAGATGGTTGTGCGTGAAAATCCCAGTAGATCAGCAGTTTCTGAAATACTCAGACCAGCCCTTCTGGCACCAACAATCATGCCACGTTCAAAGGCACTCAAATCACCTTTCTTCCCCATACTGATGCTCGGTTTGAACTGCAGGAGATTGTCTTGACCATGTCTACATGCCTAAATGCACTGAGTTGCCGCCATGTGATTGGCAGATTAGAAATTAAGTCTTAACACACAGTTGGACAGGTGTACCTAATAAAGTGGCCAGTGAGTGTATATATGTGTGTGTGTGTGTCACTGACATCTATATATCTACCGAACCTATGTGTATATATCTATTCTATCTATCGTATATACTCGAGTATAAGCCGACCCGAGTATAAGCTGAGGCACCTAATTTTGCCACGGAAAACTGGGTAAGCTTATTGACTTGAGTATAAGCCAGGTATGCATTATCCCCCTGTGGGGAAGGTGACTTGATGGACGGACTTGACTAAAAGAGAAGGGACAGTTTGTGCATTGTAGATGGATGTTTGTAATGACAGAAGGGAAACAGCTGGGGAAGATGGAAAAGGAGTGCAGTACCTAGATTTGACCACAAGATGGCAGGGGGTAGTGTAGTTCAGGACTTGACAGCAGCTTAGGGCTTTACAAACTGCTTAGTCATGGGGGGGAGATAGGAACCCAGGAGGGAAATTCCCTAGGAGGGGGATAAATAGAATAGTAGTGGGTTCCAGAGCGTGCTAGTCCCGGGAGGAGCTCAGGAGTAGAAGAATCAGTACGGGGAACTGACAACGGTGGAGAGCTCGACCAGGGGACTGATAGGAAGAGACAGTCAGGGGGGTGGCCCTGACACAAAGAACCGCAGGACAGATGAGGCCCCGGGGGTACCAATTGGACGACGATCTCGGACTGGTGAAGTGCTGGCGGTAGATAGGCCTAGGGCAGCCCCAGTGAAAGATCCGCGAGGAACGTCACTACGACTGAAGGAAGGTGAAGGTACCTGGGCCTGAATACGGAGAACTGTAAAGGAGTTGCGGTGTATGGCTACGGTCGTCAGGAGGACGGCCAATAATCTCGGACCTGTTGCAAACAAAATCCGCCTCCGTCTGGTGTCTGTGTCGTCTGGTCGCGGTAAGCAGTGGACCACCCCCCAATCGGGGCCCCCACCACATTTGGCGTAGTCAGCAGGATCGCCACCGCCAATACTACAACTTCAGCGGCAAGCCTGCGTCAGGAGAACTAAAAGGACTCGAGTTGCTTTACTTGTGGATTACAAATTTGAGACTTTTTTCTGGATCATTGGCTGTCATCAGAGGATCCGGGGCGGTACAAAAGTCGGACAACATGGCTGTGGTACTCCAACGCCAGGAAGAGGCACAGGCGTTTGCAGCTGTACTGGACGATGTGGGGCTAAATCAAATCCGCCCCCTCATGCTGGACCCTGGAAGATGGGTGGAGAGGCCGACCACCGCCCCACCCAAGAACGGGAGTGGCCCAGGTGGGAAGACCGTCTGCGGCTGTTTGGCGCCATTCGATTGCTGTACACCAGATGGGAAGCGACGTTGCAGCTGCCACGGTCTCGGACGCCTGGAATGGCGGTGGCATCAGGAGGTCAAATCTCATTAGGAGACCTGCCCCTGGGAGCCACTGACAGCACCCCAGACATCGGTCGGAGAAGAGGAGCGACTTCGGGCCCTGCTGGAGCAGCCGCCGAAGAAATCTCCTGGGATCCTCCCCGCGGGACCAACGAGCTTGGAGGCTAGCCCTGGCGGATGGCGGGGTGAAGATCGGAGGCTGCGAGAGGAGCTGCGGGGTGGCCTGCAGGAGGCGGTGGCGCCAGGGAAGGCGAGAGGTCCCCCTGGCCCAGCCGGCTGCTCCGCAACCGGCCCCCACCACGCGGCCTTCCCACGTGGCCTCCTGCTTTCCAATGGACCCGACTGTGGAGGGCTTTGTGGCCTCAACCGGGCCGAGCGACGCCTCTGCCCGTGTCCCCGAGCCACCCCGCCCGGCGGCACCACGTCCTGTGTCGCTGGTGCGGAACCCACCTGTGGCCGTCTTTGCCACGCTCCACCTTGAAGCAGCGGCCTACCCACCGAAGCCTGCCGCCACTCCGGCCCCACTCCAGGTCTCCGCGGTGGCCGGGCCACCAGCTCCCACGGCCTATCCACCGGCATCCGCGGCCATCGCTGCTCCATCTTCAGCTGCGGCCTGTTTGCCGGAACCCGCGGCTGCAACAGCCTCGCCTGTGGCCTCCTTACCAGTGACGGCAGTCGCCTCAGCCCCGTCTGCGACTCCGGTTGCGGCCTGCCCCGCGGCCGCATCTACTTCACCCTCGGAGCCGGCTGCGGCCCACTTGTTGGGCTCTGCGGCCTACCCACCGGGACTCATGGCTGCCCCTGCCCGTCTCCCGGCCCCAGTGGCTGCTGGGCTGCCAGAATCTGCGGCCGCCTCTGCCCCGCTCTCGACCCCGACCGCGGCCCACCTACTGGACTCTGCGGCCTACACCGGACCCTCCGCTTGGGTTGCGGAGGTCATTGAGCAAAAGAAGGCCAGAGAGCAGGAGATCTGGGGGCTGCTCCACGAGAAAGGGGAGGCTGACATGGCGGCTCCATGGTCCACCGGGCGGCTCGTGCACACAAACATGGAGAAGGGCTATGGGTTCATTCAGGACCTTGCAACCGGCCAAAAGGTATACCAGAATGTGGCTTCCATCCGTCACGGCTGGGCTCTGCGGGAGGGGGACTTGGTGTCCTACTATAAGGAGTACTGTCCCCGCGGCTATTATGCAGTAGCAGTGGTTGCCAAACACGAAGGCCACGAGCCCCAGTAAAGAAGGACCCCCAGAGACACTCCCGGCATCCCGGGAGCTCAACGGCTGTGGAGCCCCTTGATACTGGCGGGACACCGGCTATCAGGAGATGGCTCGGACTACCGGGATTTCGATGCACCGTTGTGCAGGCCAGAGGACAGTTCGACGTCCAAGATTAGGGACATGTTTTGTTGTTTATTACTTGCTCCTGACATAGTGGGAATGCGGGGGAAGAAGTGTTGGTGTAAAAGGAAGGGGGAGTACTCATTCTGTTTTGAAGTGTTACGTTTAAAGAAAAAAGGGGTTTCTCCGGTTGAGTCACCCTGATTGTTATTAAAGCAGAGGTAACAATATGTACGGTATACCAAAAGTTGATTTAATGTGTAGTATGTATAAGAGTGTGTAACAGATCCCGGGTACAGGGTATGATAAAAACGCTGACCATGACTTTCTTACTAGATGGACAAAGAGACGGAAGATATTGAACCAGACAGTGGTCCTTCAGTCAGGTCCCCAACACCACGCACACCCCAAAAGGACTGGTGTTGGGAGTTCATTTTCCCCTTCACCGTTGATGTCTGATGAACTCCCTCTGCTGGTGAGGAGAGGTAGTGAAATTGATTGGGTTGGGAAGAACCTGTCATCTGAACAGGTGGAGCCTGATTGGACACCCGGAATCACTGAGTGGATATAAGGTAGCCGATGCCCTACAGGGGTGCTGGTGATCCTTTCTGCTCTGAGCTCTTGCAAACCAGTTCAGTACCTGTCTTCTGAAAGCTAAGTTTTTGCTCTCTTATTTTTCCATGAGATTGTGTCTGTTTACTTAGTGTTTGTGTTCTGCCTGTCCTTGTTGGTACAGGCTGAGCTCCATTTTTGTCTCTGGTCAAGTTGATCTTTTGCTCAGTCTTCAGAATATACCTGAGTGCTGATATAGTGATTTTGAAGTCTAGTGACTTCAGGGCCTTTTTTCTATCAGACGTGTTGGACATTATTTTGGCAGAATTTTTGCGGATTGCAGCCAGCATCTTTTCTGTCCTTTCCTATTTAGTTAGTTGGGCCCCATTGTTTGCTCAACCTGTCTTTCTGTCCGTGTTTGTGTTTTCATCTGTTTTCACCGACAATACATGTTGGAGGCTGTCTATTGCTTTGGGGTCTGCTCTGGGGCAGTCTAGATTTCCCCTTTCTTTCTTTAGGCTTATTTAGTTCTCCGGCTGTGAACAAGGGGTCTAGGGCACCGTAGGAACCCCCCACGGCTACTGTTAGTTGTGTGAATAGGATCAGGGGTCTGCAATCTGATAGCTACCAACCTCTCCGGTTTTCTGGACTTAGCTTGTATTTTTGTTTTTTCCTCCTTCGGTAACTCATTCATAACAGATTGGCAGGCGCTAACGATGACCTGGTAGGCGAAAGGCCTCGGTCATGGCGTTCCGGACAGTTGAGGGTAACAGAAGGGGAGAGTAGTGGGAGGTACACTCCGTAGAGTAGTCTGGGTGGACCTAGCCAACCTGAAAGAAGTTGTCACATGGTGAGCGCGCCGGCGAGTAGCAGTAGGCTGCTCGGAGCATGGTGCTCCTGGTTTGGTTCGGCGCCCCGCGTGTGGCGGGTTTGGCCCAACAACCGGTCTGACAACAGACAGTGGGCAAGCTTTAGGAAGACGAAGGTAGGGAGTACAATTGGCGGGGATGACAATAGACAAAGGAAGGGGGAGTGTGGGGAAGGTGACTTGATGGACGGCCTTGACTGAAGGGAGAAGGGATGGTTTGTGCACTGTAGACGGATGCTTGTAATGACAGAAGGGAAACAGCTGGGGAAGATGGAAAAGGAGTGCTGTACCTAGATTTGACCACAAGATGGCAGGGGGGAGCGTAGAGTTCAGGATTTGACAGCAGCTTAGGGCTTTACAAACCGCTTAGTCATGTAGATAGGCCTAAGGCAGCCCCAGCTAAAGATCCGCAAGGAACGTCACTATGACTGAAGGTACACGGGCCTGAATAGGGAGAACTGTAAAGGATCTGCGGTGTATGGCTACGGTCGTCTGGAGGACGGCCAATAAACTCGGACCTGTTGCAACCAAAATCCGCCTCCATCTGGTGTCTGTGTCATCTGTGCGCGGTAAGCAGTGGACCACCCCCCAATCTGGGCCCCCACCACACCCTCATCCCTGTCCTGATATGTGTGGCTCCCCCTTTTGCATGCATGGCTTCTCCGCCCTCTCCCTGTTGTATGAATGGCTCCTCCTCCCTCCCCCTGTTGTATGCATGGCTCCTCCGTCCTCCCCGTTGTATGCATGGCTCCTCCATCCTCCCCCTGTTGTATGTGTAACAACCCTGCTGGCATCACTACATGGCCTCCCATCCCCCGCACACCAACTTACTTTCTGCTTCAAGCCATGCTGTGAATACTGTCTGTTGCCAGCCCTGTGCTCCATGTGCTATGCCTCGTGTTTTCCTGCTTGTTCTCCATGTTTACTGACTGTGTGTATAGGGGGGCGACGCTTGAACTCTCTGGTTCTTATGCAGTCAGGGTGCACCTGGGTAATCTGTCCCTGACCAATCACCTGGAGCCCTTGACTATTTAGTTTCACCACTCCCACTGAAACATTGCCTGTGCAATGTCTAAACTCAGTTAGCTCCTTGCTGCTGAGCCAGCCAGGCCCTGTCTTGCCTTCTCTGAAGGCTCTTACTGCGTACTCTTGTGTCTTGGTACCTTGCCTAGCATTTCTCTGTCCGCCTGCCAGGAGGCAGAATATCCTGGCCCTTGAGTCTTGGTCCTTGTGTCTTTGTGTCTCTGTCTGAACTCAGTCTTACCTTTGTCTATCAGTCTCCCTTTCTCCTTGTCCGTGGCTCCCTTCCTTGCTGTGTTTTTCCTTGTGTCCTCCCAGTCTGTGCATCTGCACTCTGGCAGCTTTATCTGTGCATCTGCACTCTAGCCGCTCTGTCTGCACGGCTCCTGCTGCCGCTGCAGAACCTCTTGCTGCAGCTTCTCTCCACAGACCTTGTGGTTCAGCTTTGCTCCATTCCTGCTGGCACTGCAGAACCTCTTGCTGCAGCTTCTCTCCACAGACCTTGTGGTTCAGCTTTGCTCCCTTCCTGCTGCTGCAGAACCCCTTGCTGCAGCTTCTCTCCACAGACCTTGTGGTTCTGCTTTGCTCCAGTCCTGCTGCTGCAGAACCCCTTGCTGCAGCTTCTCTCCACAGACCTTGTGGTTCTGCTTTGCTCCAGTCCTGCTGCCGCTGCAGAACCTCTTGCTGCAGCTTCTCTCCACAGACCTTGTGGTTCTGCTTTGCTCCATTCCTGCTGCGGAACCTCTTGATGCAGCTTCTCTCCACAGACCTTGTGGTTCAGCTTTGCTCTACTCCTGCTGCCGCTGCAGAACCTCTTTCTGCAGCTTCTCTCTCCACTCCTGCCTTCACCTGCACCTCCTGTGTGAACAGGTCCAAACTTGTTCCTTCTTATTTCACTCTTGCCTGCCTGCATCCATACCTGCACCTCCTGTGTGAACAGGTCCAAACCTGTTCCTTCATATTCCACGCCTGCCTGCATCCATACCTGCACCTCCTGTGTGAACAGGTCCAAACCCGTTCCTTCATATTCCACTCCTGCCTGCCTGCATCCATACCTGCTGTGTGAACAGGTCCCTACTTGTTCCTTCTCAAGCCGTGCCCGCCTGTCCTGTGTCTCAAGCTGTGCCCACCTGTCCTGTGTCTCAAGCCGTGCCCCCCTGTCTTGTGTCTCAAGCCATGCCCGCCTGTCTTGTGTCTCAAGCCGTGCCCGCCTGTCTTGTGTCTCAAGCCGTGCCCGCCTGTCTTGTGTCTCAAGCCGTGCCCGCCTGTCTTGTGTCTCAAGCCGTGCCCGCCTGTCCTGTGTCTCAAGCCGTGCCCGCCTGTCCTGTGTCTCAAGCCGTGCCCGCCTGTCCTGTGTCTCAAGCCGTGCCCACCTGTCCTGTGTCTCAAGCCGTGCCTGTTTGCCCAGTGTCTCCAAGCCACGCCTGCTTGCCCTGTATCTGTCGTACCTTCTTGCCCTGTGTCTCAGTCTGCCTGTCAGTCACATCTGTCCAAGTGACTTGTCTCCAAGTGGGATCAGCAGTCACAGCCAGACACCACCCTGGAGTGGCACCCGACAGCTATCTGCCGCACAAGCCTGACCTCACCATCAGAGGCTCCAGTGAAGAGCAGGGTAGCTGTCGCAGTCACGCCCCTTCCAGGGTAGTCTGGCCTGTGGCACAGTGGGGCCACAACCCCCGGCTCGCGCCATTCAGCCAAGGCGCGAGCGTGACAGTTTGCACAGGCCATGGTCCCCGCTGAGTCCCATGTCCTTCCGCTCACTGAGCGTCATGAACTCTCTCCCTGCCAGTGTGAGCCACCGGAAGAGTTTGTTCCGCCTTGTGTGGTTCCAATTGTGGAGACTTCTGAACCACTCATAGTCTCCAAGGCCATCTATGAGCAGCTCCTGGCCTACGAAGAGCACGACCCAGCAGATCCGCCTAGGTTCTATGGGGACCCCAAAGAGTGCCAAGGGTTCCTGAAAAAGTGCCTACACTACATCATGCAGAATGCAGTTTGTTTCCCCTCTGACCGGGTCAAGGTGGCATATATCATGTCCTACCTAGCTGGTGATGCCTTGAATTGGATCTGTCCCCTTTGGGAAGCAGGGGACCCTGTCGTCATGAGCCTGGGGGCCTTCCTGGTGGCCTTCCGTAAGGTTTTCGACATGCCTCGTCCAGCTGCTCTTGAGATGTCTTCCCCTTCAAGCTTCCAGATACAGACCAGACAAGAGGTACCTATGGGTGAATCCTCTCATCCGTCTGTGACCGTCCCTGACACTCCTGTTCCTCAGCCTGCTAAGGCGGCCTCCCGTGTAAGGTCCAAGAGGTCTAAGAAAAAGCAGCTGGCAAGCTTACAGCCGCAATCTGGTCTCGTGAAGGAACATCCCGACGGTCTCTGTCCTGTGAAGCCAATGACTGTTTCTCTGCCTTCTGGGACCTTTGGTGTGTATAAACCGCCAGCCATACGGAGTCAGTGTGTCGTCTCTGTGATACAGCTCCCGAAGCCGACGTGGGCGTTGTCTCGAGGTGGCCGAGCCCTGTTGGAAAACAGTCTAGTCCTGCAAGGACAACTACAGCTCCAGGTCAGAGCTTTATACATGAAGAAGTTCATCTTCCATCTACTGACTGGTATGCCCATGGGTCATTCTGAACCAGAGATCCTGATGCCCATTTATGTTTGGAGACCCAGCAAGGCACCACACTTGAAACAACCAAGGGACAAGAGGTGTCTGGTCCCCTTGCGTCGCATTCAGTCAGCAAGCTCGTCTTCTTCGCCTGGTTTGCTAGTCGCCAAGTCAAGGTGTGAGGATGCCTCTGAAGAGGGGGAGGCGGTCTCAGTCTCCTCACACATCCCCAGCGACTATACCAGTGTTCTGCTCCCAAGAGCACCCCTGCCTGTTGATTGTCTTCCCCAGGATAAAGGGCTGAAGATGGATCCAGAGTGTATGCCTTCAGCTCCCCTGTGGCCTAGGGGTGAAGGTCCCAAGACAGAGCTTCACTCATCCTCTAACCAGGAGGATGTGGTCCAGTTTTTTCAGGGTAACAGGCTGAAATGGTTCCCTGTATGTATGCCTCCAGCTTCCATTTGGCAGGTGGGTGAAGAGGTTGGAACAGTGACCTACGTATCTCCGTTTCTCACCAACCGGAAGGAGGAGGTCCAATTTTTCTGGCATATCGGGCTGAAGTTGGACTCGGTGAAGGTGTCTTCTGTTTCTAGCTGGCCAGCTGATGTACGGGTCAAGTCTGAAGCTTCCAGGTCCCTGCCTTTTGCCAATTTGGAGGAAGAAGTCTTTGTACCCTCTGTGTTGGAAACTGACTCCCTTTTGCACCAAGAAACCGGGCAATCTGGGATTCCTGATGGCACACATACTCCACCCTACCTTAAAGATGTCGTGTCAGCCTGGACTGTGTGTGGTTCCATACTCCTTCTTCAGGTCATTCTGGCAGGCTTGTGGAAGAGGGGCCGTAAAGGGGGGGGTACTGTAACAACCCTGCTGGCATCACTACATGGCCTCCCATCCCCCGCACACCAACTTACTTTCTGCTTCAAGCCATGCTGTGAATAATGTCTGTTGCCAGCCCTGTGCTCCATGTGCTATGCCTCGTGTTTTCCTGCTTGCTCTCCATGTTTACTGACTGTGTGTATAGGGGGGCGGTGCCTGAACTCTCTGGTTCTTATGCAGTCAGGGTGCACCTGGGTAATCTGTCCCTGACCAATCACCTGGAGCCCTTGACTATTTAGTTTCACCACTCCCACTGAAACATTGCCTGTGCAATGTCTAAACTCAGTTAGCTCCTTGCTGCTGAGCCAGCCAGGCCCTGTCTTGCCTTCTCTGAAGGCTCTTACTGCGTACTCTTGTGTCTTGGTACCTTGCCTAGCATTTCTCTGTCCGCCTGCCAGGAGGCAGAATATCCTGGCCCTTGAGTCTTGGTCCTTGTGTCTTTGTGTCTCTGTCTGAACTCAGTCTTACCTTTGTCTATCAGTCTCCCTTTCTCCTTGTCCGTGGCTCCCTTCCTTGCTGTGTTTTTCCTTGTGTCCTCCCAGTCTGTGCATCTGCACTCTGGCAGCTTTATCTGTGCATCTGCACTCTAGCCGCTCTGTCTGCACGGCTCCTGCTGCCGCTGCAGAACCTCTTGCTGCAGCTTCTCTCCACAGACCTTGTGGTTCAGCTTTGCTCCATTCCTGCTGGCACTGCAGAACCTCTTGCTGCAGCTTCTCTCCACAGACCTTGTGGTTCAGCTTTGCTCCCTTCCTGCTGCTGCAGAACCCCTTGCTGCAGCTTCTCTCCACAGACCTTGTGGTTCTGCTTTGCTCCAGTCCTGCTGCTGCAGAACCCCTTGCTGCAGCTTCTCTCCACAGACCTTGTGGTTCTGCTTTGCTCCAGTCCTGCTGCCGCTGCAGAACCTCTTGCTGCAGCTTCTCTCCACAGACCTTGTGGTTCTGCTTTGCTCCATTCCTGCTGCGGAACCTCTTGATGCAGCTTCTCTCCACAGACCTTGTGGTTCAGCTTTGCTCTACTCCTGCTGCCGCTGCAGAACCTCTTTCTGCAGCTTCTCTCTCCACTCCTGCCTTCACCTGCACCTCCTGTGTGAACAGGTCCAAACTTGTTCCTTCTTATTTCACTCTTGCCTGCCTGCATCCATACCTGCACCTCCTGTGTGAACAGGTCCAAACCTGTTCCTTCATATTCCACGCCTGCCTGCATCCATACCTGCACCTCCTGTGTGAACAGGTCCAAACCCGTTCCTTCATATTCCACTCCTGCCTGCCTGCATCCATACCTGCTGTGTGAACAGGTCCCTACTTGTTCCTTCTCAAGCCGTGCCCGCCTGTCCTGTGTCTCAAGCTGTGCCCACCTGTCCTGTGTCTCAAGCCGTGCCCCCCTGTCTTGTGTCTCAAGCCATGCCCGCCTGTCTTGTGTCTCAAGCCGTGCCCGCCTGTCTTGTGTCTCAAGCCGTGCCCGCCTGTCTTGTGTCTCAAGCCGTGCCCGCCTGTCTTGTGTCTCAAGCTGTGCCCGCCTGTCTTGTGTCTCAAGCCGTGCCCGCCTGTCCTGTGTCTCAAGCCATGCCCGCCTGTCCTGTGTCTCAAGCCGTGCCCGCCTGTCCTGTGTCTCAAGCCGTGCCCACCTGTCCTGTGTCTCAAGCCGTGCCTGTTTGCCCAGTGTCTCCAAGCCACGCCTGCTTGCCCTGTATCTGTCGTACCTTCTTGCCCTGTGTCTCAGTCTGCCTGTCAGTCACATCTGTCCAAGTGACTTGTCTCCAAGTGGGATCAGCAGTCACAGCCAGACACCACCCTGGAGTGGCACCCGGCAGCTATCTGCCGCACAAGCCTGACCTCACCATCAGAGGCTCCAGTGAAGAGCAGGGTAGCTGTCGCAGTCACGCCCCTTCCAGGGTAGTCTGGCCTGTGGCACAGTGGGGCCACAACCCCCGGCTCGCGCCATTCAGCCAAGGCGCGAGCGTGACAGTTTGCACAGGCCATGGTCCCCGCTGAGTCCCATGTCCTTCCGCTCACTGAGCGTCATGAACTCTCTCCCTGCCAGTGTGAGCCACCGGAAGAGTTTGTTCCGCCTTGTGTGGTTCCAATTGTGGAGACTTCTGAACCACTCATAGTCTCCAAGGCCATCTATGAGCAGCTCCTGGCCTACGAAGAGCACGACCCAGCAGATCCGCCTAGGTTCTATGGGGACCCCAAAGAGTGCCAAGGGTTCCTGAAAAAGTGCCTACACTACATCATGCAGAATGCAGTTTGTTTCCCCTCTGACCGGGTCAAGGTGGCATATATCATGTCCTACCTAGCTGGTGATGCCTTGAATTGGATCTGTCCCCTTTGGGAAGCAGGGGACCCTGTCGTCATGAGCCTGGGGGCCTTCCTGGTGGCCTTCCGTAAGGTTTTCGACATGCCTCGTCCAGCTGCTCTTGAGATGTCTTCCCCTTCAAGCTTCCAGATACAGACCAGACAAGAGGTACCTATGGGTGAATCCTCTCATCCGTCTGTGACCGTCCCTGACACTCCTGTTCCTCAGCCTGCTAAGGCGGCCTCCCGTGTAAGGTCCAAGAGGTCTAAGAAAAAGCAGCTGGCAAGCTTACAGCCGCAATCTGGTCTCGTGAAGGAACATCCCGACGGTCTCTGTCCTGTGAAGCCAATGACTGTTTCTCTGCCTTCTGGGACCTTTGGTGTGTATAAACCGCCAGCCATACGGAGTCAGTGTGTCGTCTCTGTGATACAGCTCCCGAAGCCGACGTGGGCGTTGTCTCGAGGTGGCCGAGCCCTGTTGGAAAACAGTCTAGTCCTGCAAGGACAACTACAGCTCCAGGTCAGAGCTTTATACATGAAGAAGTTCATCTTCCATCTACTGACTGGTATGCCCATGGGTCATTCTGAACCAGAGATCCTGATGCCCATTTATGTTTGGAGACCCAGCAAGGCACCACACTTGAAACAACCAAGGGACAAGAGGTGTCTGGTCCCCTTGCGTCGCATTCAGTCAGCAAGCTCGTCTTCTTCGCCTGGTTTGCTAGTCGCCAAGTCAAGGTGTGAGGATGCCTCTGAAGAGGGGGAGGCGGTCTCAGTCTCCTCACACATCCCCAGCGACTATACCAGTGTTCTGCTCCCAAGAGCACCCCTGCCTGTTGATTGTCTTCCCCAGGATAAAGGGCTGAAGATGGATCCAGAGTGTATGCCTTCAGCTCCCCTGTGGCCTAGGGGTGAAGGTCCCAAGACAGAGCTTCACTCATCCTCTAACCAGGAGGATGTGGTCCAGTTTTTTCAGGGTAACAGGCTGAAATGGTTCCCTGTATGTATGCCTCCAGCTTCCATTTGGCAGGTGGGTGAAGAGGTTGGAACAGTGACCTACGTATCTCCGTTTCTCACCAACCGGAAGGAGGAGGTCCAATTTTTCTGGCATATCGGGCTGAAGTTGGACTCGGTGAAGGTGTCTTCTGTTTCTAGCTGGCCAGCTGATGTACGGGTCAAGTCTGAAGCTTCCAGGTCCCTGCCTTTTGCCAATTTGGAGGAAGAAGTCTTTGTACCCTCTGTGTTGGAAACTGACTCCCTTTTGCACCAAGAAACCGGGCAATCTGGGATTCCTGATGGCACACATACTCCACCCTACCTTAAAGATGTCGTGTCAGCCTGGACTGTGTGTGGTTCCATACTCCTTCTTCAGGTCATTCTGGCAGGCTTGTGGAAGAGGGGCCGTAAAGGGGGGGGTACTGTAACAACCCTGCTGGCATCACTACATGGCCTCCCATCCCCCGCACACCAACTTACTTTCTGCTTCAAGCCATGCTGTGAATAATGTCTGTTGCCAGCCCTGTGCTCCATGTGCTATGCCTCGTGTTTTCCTGCTTGCTCTCCATGTTTACTGACTGTGTGTATAGGGGGGCGGTGCCTGAACTCTCTGGTTCTTATGCAGTCAGGGTGCACCTGGGTAATCTGTCCCTGACCAATCACCTGGAGCCCTTGACTATTTAGTTTCACCACTCCCACTGAAACATTGCCTGTGCAATGTCTAAACTCAGTTAGCTCCTTGCTGCTGAGCCAGCCAGGCCCTGTCTTGCCTTCTCTGAAGGCTCTTACTGCGTACTCTTGTGTCTTGGTACCTTGCCTAGCATTTCTCTGTCCGCCTGCCAGGAGGCAGAATATCCTGGCCCTTGAGTCTTGGTCCTTGTGTCTTTGTGTCTCTGTCTGAACTCAGTCTTACCTTTGTCTATCAGTCTCCCTTTCTCCTTGTCCGTGGCTCCCTTCCTTGCTGTGTTTTTCCTTGTGTCCTCCCAGTCTGTGCATCTGCACTCTGGCAGCTTTATCTGTGCATCTGCACTCTAGCCGCTCTGTCTGCACGGCTCCTGCTGCCGCTGCAGAACCTCTTGCTGCAGCTTCTCTCCACAGACCTTGTGGTTCAGCTTTGCTCCATTCCTGCTGCCACTGCAGAACCTCTTGCTGCAGCTTCTCTCCACAGACCTTGTGGTTCTGCTTTGCTCCAGTCCTGCTGCTGCAGAACCCCTTGCTGCAGCTTCTCTCCACAGACCTTGTGGTTCTGCTTTGCTCCAGTCCTGCTGCCGCTGCAGAACCTCTTGCTGCAGCTTCTCTCCACAGACCTTGTGGTTCTGCTTTGCTCCATTCCTGCTGCGGAACCTCTTGATGCAGCTTCTCTCCACAGACCTTGTGGTTCAGCTTTGCTCTACTCCTGCTGCCGCTGCAGAACCTCTTTCTGCAGCTTCTCTCTCCACTCCTGCCTTCACCTGCACCTCCTGTGTGAACAGGTCCAAACCTGTTCCTTCTTATTTCACTCTTGCCTGCCTGCATCCATACCTGCACCTCCTGTGTGAACAGGTCCAAACCTGTTCCTTCATATTCCACGCCTGCCTGCATCCATACCTGCACCTCCTGTGTGAACAGGTCCAAACCCGTTCCTTCATATTCCACTCCTGCCTGCCTGCATCCATACCTGCTGTGTGAACAGGTCCCTACCTGTTCCTTCTCAAGCCGTGCCCGCCTGTCCTGTGTCTCAAGCCGTGCCCGCCTGTCTTGTGTCTCAAGCCGTGCCCGCCTGTCTTGTGTCTCAAGCCGTGCCCGCCTGTCTTGTGTCTCAAGCCGTGCCCGCCTGTCTTGTGTCTCAAGCCGTGCCCGCCTGTCTTGTGTCTCAAGCCGTGCCCGCCTGTCTTGTGTCTCAAGCCGTGCCCGCCTGTCTTGTGTCTCAAGCCGTGCCCGCCTGTCTTGTGTCTCAAGCCGTGCCCGCCTGTCTTGTGTCTCAAGCCGTGCCCGCCTGTCTTGTGTCTCAAGCCGTGCCCGCCTGTCTTGTGTCTCAAGCCGTGCCCGCCTGTCTTGTGTCTCAAGCCGTGCCCGCCTGTCTTGTGTCTCAAGCCGTGCCCGCCTGTCTTGTGTCTCAAGCCGTGCCCGCCTGTCTTGTGTCTCAAGCCGTGCCCGCCTGTCTTGTGTCTCAAGCCGTGCCCGCCTGTCTTGTGTCTCAAGCCGTGCCCGCCTGTCTTGTGTCTCAAGCCGTGCCCGCCTGTCTTGTGTCTCAAGCCGTGCCCGCCTGTCTTGTGTCTCAAGCCGTGCCCGCCTGTCTTGTGTCTCAAGCCGTGCCCGCCTGTCCTGTGTCTCAAGCCGTGCCTGTTTGCCCAGTGTCTCCAAGCCACGCCTGCTTGCCCTGTATCTGTCGTACCTTCTTGCCCTGTGTCTCAGTCTGCCTGTCAGTCACATCTGTCCAAGTGACTTGTCTCCAAGTGGGATCAGCAGCCACAGCCAGACACCACCCGACAGCTATCTGCCGCACAAGCCTGACCTCACCATCAGAGGCTCCAGTGAAGACCAGGGTAGCTGTCGCAGTCACGCCCCTTCCAGGGTAGTCTGGTCTGTGGCACAGTGGGGCCACAACCCCCGGCTCGCGCCATTCAGCCAAGGCGCGAGCGTGACAGTATGCATGACTCCTCCGTCCTCCCCGTTATATGCATGGCTCCTCCGTCCTTCCCCTGTTGTATGCATGGCTCCTCCGTCCTCCCCGTTGTATACATGGCTCCTCCGTCCTCCCCCTGTTGCATATGTGGCGCCCCTGAGGGTTCAGTCACCACAGAGGTACTGCACCTCCTCCTGAGGTGTGGTACCCCACCATTCAGGTAAGGTGGAGAAACCTGACCACGCTCCAACACCTGCATCCCACACAACATAGTAGTGTAGCAAAGCACCCTTTGGTGGCTCCCTGCTTGGAACACGAAGCGTGCTGGGAGGCGGGTGGAGTTTAGTCTGTACCAAAAGAGCGGGAAGAGTTTAGGATTTAGTCAGTCTGACTCAGGGAGTCAGTGAGTGAAGATCCCCTGAGTGGGATGGATTGAAGGAAGTGCTGCAGCAGACCTCAGTGACCTGGGTCCGCTGGCACAGGAAAGGAAAATTGATAGAAAGCCTGACTCTCTCCATAAGAAGGATTTGTATGGAACGTGAGGAGAGGAGGACTAAGGATTAGGGTTAGAGGAGAACCCTTCCCAAGTTCACAGCGCAAGGCCGGGGTCCGGTCCCCGAGGTTTTATGGATACTAATGGTCCTGCTAATCAGACTACAGCTGTCTGCCGTACAAGTAGAGTTCATAGGAACATTTGACAGGAGGAACTCCAGTGTAACTCAGCACTGTGAGTACTTCACTATAGGTGCAAAAGGGAGACGTTCAGAAAAGGCACATATGTTGGCGGAGTGTTGGAAAGGAGTACTTCATCTTGCCTGGAAGTTGGCTGAGCCCCTGACCCGGAGGACACGGCACCGAAGCGGCAGGGCCGCACCTATCATGAGGCAACTTGAGTGGGTTGCTTCAGGCGGCGCCACCTGCTGATAAAAAGGGGGCGGCATCTGCGGGGGCCGCTCATTCAGATGCCGGCTTGTGCCTGCATTTGGCAGCTCTGCTCTCCCTGATGTCCTGCTCTCTCCTGCTGTGCTGTGGGAGTATGCACTTACCATTACAGGTGGGCGGCAGCTTTCACCCTCAGGATTAAGCAACTCAGAGGGGAGGTGTCCTGCAGGAGAACACTGGCCAATGAACGCTCTCATATCACTGACAGAAGAGCTGATTGGCCAGTGCTCCTGTCCTCCTGCATGGCGCATCTTTTAAAGGAAGAAGTGAGAGCCAGTAAATAACATCAGAGGAGCCACCTGTGCTGGAAGATAAGGAGGAGAAGCAGCTCCAATCCACAAGTTGACAGATCTCCTGCTGGGCAGTCCTGGCAGTGAGAGTGGGTGTGGGGCTCAGAGGCTGCGAGCAGGAGAAGCTGCACATGTACATCAACTCCCACCCCTGTAGCACAGAGGAGTCTGTGTCTCCATGTGTCTGTGTGGGTTGTGGTTGTGTCTCTGTGTTGATTGTGTGTGGGTTGTGTCTCTGTGTCTGTGGGTTGTGGTTGTGTGGGTACTATATCTGTGTGGGTTGTGTCTCTCTGTGGGTTGGGTCTGTGTGTGTCTGCGTGTGTGAAGGTTGTGTCTTTGTTGTGTGGTGTATGCATTGTGCTCTCTATGTGGTGTATGGGTTGTGTGTGTGGGTCGTGTGTGTGGGTCGTGGTTGTGTGTGGGTTGTTTGTCTGTGTGGGTACTGTGTGTCTGTGGGTACTGTGTCTCTGTGGGTTGGGTCTGTGTGTGTCTGCGTGTGTGTGGGTTGTGTCTTTGTTGTGTGGTGTATGGGTTGTGCTCTCTATGTGGTGTATGGGTTGTGTGTGTGGGTTGTGTCTGTATGTGTATTGTGTGTCTGTGTGGGTTGTGTCTGGGTTGTGGTTGTGTGTCTGTCTGTGTGGGTACTGTATCTGTGTGGGTAGTATCTGTGTGTGTGGGTTGTGTCTCTCTGTGGGATGGGTCTGTGTGTGCGTGTGTGTGGGTTGTGTCTTTGTTGTGTGGTGTATGGGTTGTGCTCTCTATGTGGTGTATGGGTTGTGTGTGTGGGGGATGTGTCTTTTTATGTGTGTGTGTGTTGTGTATCTGTGTTGGTTGTGTCTCTCTATGTGGGTTGGTTCTGCGTGTATGGGTTGTATCTGCATGTGTGTGGTTTGTGTTTCTCTGTCTTTGTGTATAGGTTGTATCTGTGTGTTGTGTGGGTTGTGTCTGGTGTGTCTGCTTGTGTGTGGGTTGTGTCTCTGTGTTGTGTCTCTGAGTTGACTGTGTGGGTTGTGTTTAAGCATGTGTGTGTGAAGGTTGTGTGACTGGATTGTATGTATGTGGGTTGTGTTTGTGTCTCTGTGTGGGTTTTGTGTATGTGGGTTTTGTGTGTGTATGTGGGGGTTGTATCTTTTTGTGTCTGTGTGGGGGTTGTGTCGGTGTGGGCTGTGTGTGTGGGTTGTGTCTCTCTGAGTTGTGTCTGCGTGTGTGTGGGTTGTGTCTCTGTATTTGTGAGTAGGTTGTGTCTGTGGTGTGTCTGTGTGTTGCATGTGGGTTGTGTCTCTGTGTTGTGTGGTGTATGGGTTGTGTCTCTGTTTTCTCTGTGTTGTGTGGTGTATGGGTTGTGTCTCTGTGGTCTCTGTGTGGTGTGTGGGTTGTCTCATGTGTGTCGGTGAGGGTGTGTGGGTTGTGTCTCTGTGTGGTGTGTGGGTTGTCGTTGTGTCTCTGTGTTAACTGTGTGTGGGTTGTGTCTGCATGTGTCTGTGTGTGTGGGGGTTGTGTCGGTGTGGGCTGTGTGTGTGGGTTGTGTCTCTCTGAGTTGTGTCTGCGTGTGTGTGGGTTGTGTCTCTGTGTATTTGTGAGTAGGTTGTGTCTGTGGTGTGTCTGTGTTGCATGTGGGTTGTGTCTCTGTGTTGTGTGGTGTATGGGTTGTGTCTCTGTGGTCTCTGTGTGGTGTGTGGGTTGTCTTGTGTGTCGGTGTGGGTGTGTGGGTTGTGTCTCTCTGTGGTGTATGGGTTGTCTCTCTCTGTGTGGTGTGTGGGTTGTCATTGTGTCTCTGTGTTAACTGTGTGTGGGTTGTGTCTGTGTGTGTGTGGGGGGGTTGTGTGTGTGTGTGGGGGGGGTTGTGTCTGTGTGTTTAGATATATTTTGTGTATACTGAAGTGTGTGTATATACACCTGTCCTGCATGCATGTTCTGTGTATATGATGTGTACCTGCTGTGCATCTGTTATATAGCTTGTGTGTACGAAGACCATGTATGATGTGTGTGTCTGTGTGACTGTATGATGTGTATGTAATGAACATGTGTTGTCCAGTATTATGTGCCCTGTATACAATGTAATTTAACCCCTTCACCACCTTTGACGTTCATATACGTCAAAGTTTGTATCCTTGTCTTTGATACAATATCACACGCTGGCAATATCCTATATTGATGACTATAGGGGTGCATTATGTTATATGGAAGACTATGGATGGTGCATTATAATATATGGAGGACTATATGAAGCTAATTATACTATATGGAAGTAATTATAACATTTGGAGGGCTGTGTGGAGGGCATGATATTACTTGAAGGGCTAGGTGGAAGCCTTTATACTTTATGGAGGGCTGTGTTGGGGCCATTACACTGTACGTTGGTCCTTTATACAGTATGGAGGGCTATGTGGGGCTCACAGTTGGGGATCATACTGTGGCGCGATAGTTTAGGGGGTCCAGTAAGGTCATCATACTGTGCGTGTGGAGGAATCACTGTGGGGGTCATATTGTTTGTGGGGCACCTTAGTTGGCATCATACTTTATGGGGGCAATGAAAGGAATCTGGGGGCTTCAATAGGAGGAAAATTACTTTGCAACGGAAGCAAAGTTGTGAGATTTGTAGCTATGTGACCCAGACAGTTTTTGTTTTGTTTTTTTGGAGGGGGAGCCATGAGAACTTCTGCTCTGGGGCCCCATGATCTCTTTGTACGCCCTGGTGCAGGATGCATTGTCCCTTTCACATACGTCTCTGCTGCAGGACTGATTGCCCATAACTTACACACCACGTCCAATGCTGCCCCTCGGTACATGCAGGCATTCAGCCATGTATCTTCTGAGCGTCGGTTGCGCTCATCCCCCTTCCCGCTCTCACATCCCTTACTCAACCCAGTAGGAAGGCCCCTGCTATTAGCTCCGGACAGCCCTGTGAGCGGCGCTTGTGATTGGCTAAGCGTTTTGGGAGGAGGCGTGGTCTGTTGGGGAAGACACGCCATTTTACCATCTTAGTGCAGTGGCGGCTTGTTGATGCTCAGACTCCAGGTCATTGTATGTGGACGATGCTGCATGGTGTACATGTCTGACTGGTCAGTGCCAGGCAGCGGCCACATTGGAGCTGCCCAGAGTTTTGTAGGCGTGTGCCAGAGATAATAGAATGGCAATCAGTGCTGACTCCTGTGTTATAAGGATGCAGGACTGCATCTGCCTACAGGGCTACCACTCTGCAGCCATCATTGTGTGTCTGTATGCTGTGCCCGGCCTGCCATTGCCACTAATGACCCTTGTTCTGGCTTCTTCTGTGAGGCTCTTGTATGTGTGTGTAATCATGTGACATCCTTGTGTTTGGACATCATTATTTTTCTATTAAAATTGTCCTCATTTTTACAGTATATGAACCAGATTAATTTCTACCGACTTTAAAAAATTTACTATGGGGGGGGCGTCATTCTGCACTTCGCCTCAGGCAGCACAGAGGCTAGGTACACCCCTGCGAAGCAGGCACCTGTACCTGCAACAGACTGTGAGTAAAGCTTTGGAACTACATGCTCTGGTGTCCTCCACTTATTCCTGCGTCAACACACCCAGCACTGCTACATCCTTGTGCCTAGCCCTGCACCGTTCATGTCTCTCCCCTATCTCTTCATCTACACTGCCCTGGGACTACAGCCCTGCCTGTGGAGGGCTACACCATCATTGCTGCACCACACCATCTGTCCCAGAGGATCTGTCCGCAGCGTCGGCTTAACATCTTCATTGCCGAATACCACAGGTGGCGTCACAAAACATTCATTAATAAACTTTATTCCATCACTCAACATTCCCCCCTTTTACAATGGCGCCCAGTGCAACAGACCGGGTCTCTGCCACTGTGACAACTCCCATTGAAATCCACCGGGCCCGGCTCTGAGTACCCCGTCGACCTGGCGAGACCCTGGGGGAGCTCCACATACATGGCTCCTCTGTCCTCCCTCTGTTGTATGCATGGCTCCTCTGTCCTCCCCCTGTTGCATACATGGCTCCGCCGTACTTCCCGTTATATGCATGGCTCCTACGTCCTCCCCCTCTTGTATGCATAGCTCGGCTCGCCTTGGCTCCCCCTCGTCATACTCACCCACTCCTGGTACAGTCGCTGCAAGTCCTACCTGCAGCTCTCTGTTGCCCCAGCGAGACAGCTTCTTCCTGTTCTCAGCGGTCACATGGTACTGCTCATTAAAGTAATGAATATGCGTTCCACGCCTATGGGAGTGGAGAGTCGTGCATGTTCATTACTTTAATGAGTGGTACCACGTGACCGCTGAACACTCCTGAAGCTGCTTCACTGGGACAACAGAGAGATGCAGGGAAGACTTGGTGAGTATGGTGTGACAGACACCAGCTCCTGCCGCTCTCCTTCCCCCGCCGACCCCCTGGGACAATGACTCGTGTATACTACTGTAACCTGTCACTCTGTGATATTACTGTATGAGGCAGATGAATTGCCAGCTTTTCTTCTATGAAATATATACACAAATCTTACATACAGTTGTGGCCAAAAGTATTGACACCCCTGCAATTCTGTCAGAAAATACTCAGTTTCTTCCTGAAAATGATTGCAAACACAAATTCTTTGGTATTATTATCTTCATTTAATTTGTCTTAAATGAAAAAACACAAAAAGAATTGTCCTAAAGCCAAATTGGATATAATTCCACACCAAACATAAAAAAGAGGGTGGACAAAAGTATTGGCACTGTTCGAAAAATCATGTGATGCTTCTCTAATTTGTGTAATTAACAGCACCTGTAACTTACCTGTGGCACCTAACAGGTGTTGGCAATAGCTAAATCACACTTGCAGCCAGTTGACATGGATTAAAGTTGACTCAACCTCTTTCCTGTGTCCTTGTGTGTACCACATTGAGCATGGAGAAAAGAAAGACGACCAAAGAACTGTCTGAGGACTTGAGAAACCAAATTGTGAGGAAGCATGAGCAATCTCAAGGCTACAACTCCATCTCCAAAGACCTGAATGTTCCTGTGTCTACCGTGCGCAGTGTCATCAAGAAGTTTAAAACCCATGGCACTGTGGCTAACCTCCCTAGATGTGGACGGAAAAGAAAAATTGACAAGAGATTTCAACACAAGATTGTGCGGATGTTGGATAAAGAACCTCGACTAACATCCAAACAAGTTCAAGCTGCACTGCAGTCCGAGGGTACAACAGTGTCAACCCGTACTATCCGTCGGCGTCTGAATGAAAAGGGACTGTATGGTAGGAGACCCAGGAAGACCCCACTTCTTACCCCGAGACATAAAAAAGCCAGGCTGGAGTTTGCCAAAACTTACCTGAAAAAGCATAAAACATTTTGGAAGAATGTTCTCTGGTCAGATGAGACAAAAGTAGAGCTTTTTGGGCAAAGGCATCAACATAGAGTTTACAGGAGAAAAAAAGAGGCATTCAAAGAAAAGAACACGGTCCCTACAGTCAAACATGGTGGAGGTTCCCTGATGTTTTGGAGTTGCTTTGCTGCCTCTGGCACTGGACTGCTTGACCGTGTGCATGGCATTATGAAGTCTGAAGACTACCAACAAATTTTGCAGCATAATGTAGGGCCCAGTGTGAGAAAGCTGGGTCTCCCTCAGAGGTCATGGGTCTTCCAGAAGGACAATGACCCAAAACACACTTCAAAAAGCACTAGAAAATGGTTTGAGAGAAAGCATTGGAGACTTCTAAGGTGGCCAGCAATGAGTCCAGACCTGACTCCCATAGAACACCTGTGGAGAGATCTAAAAATGGCAGTTTGGAGAAAGCACCCTTCAAATATCAGGGACCTGGAGCAGTTTGCCAAAGAAGAATGGTCTAAAATTCCAGCAGAGCATTGTAAGAAACTCATTGATGGTTACCGGAAGCGATTGGTCGCAGTTATTTTGGCTAAAGGTTGTGCAACCAAGTATTAGGCTGAGGGTGCCAATACTCTTGTCTGGCCCATTTTTGGAGTTTTGTGTGAAATGATCAATGTTTTGCTTTTTGCTTCATTCTCTTTTGTGTTTTTTCATTTAAGACAAATTAAATGAAGATAATAATACCAAAGAATTTGTGTTTGCAATCATTTTCAGGAAGAAACTGAGTATTATCTGACAGAAATGCAGGGGTGTCAATACTTTTGGCCACAACTGTATCTAATATATATACTTACCTTGCAATGTCTTCACATCCTGTTCCGTCCAGATGTCTTCGGATCCCAGAATTCCAAGCGGCGGAAGTTCTCCGACTGCCATATTGGGACACCCAAGTGATGGGTGTCTCAATATGGAAACTGCTGGTCGTACCAGCCTCTTGTGTGGCACCACTAGCGGATCACCGTCGCACCACACACACACACACTGTATACACCGTACGCACCACACACACACACTGTATATGCTGTACGCAGCCTCTTGCGAAGTACCACCAGCGGAACACCATTGCGAACACGCCGCCGGGATCAGCCAAATGATTCACTGACCGCAGCCATCTTTATACATTAGGAGCGTATGCGCAGTTTTAATGTGACCATCACTATCTGTCTGCACAAAGATGGTGGCGGTCTGATTTACTGCGCCTGCGCGAATTCCGCAAAGGCGCAGTGAATCATTTGGCTGATCCCGGCAGCAGATGCGCGACGTGTCTACAGGCAGAGGAAGCCGGTCACATTAAAGGGGTTTTCCCACGAACGAAAGTTCATTTTAAAAATTGTCTGTGTCTGACCGTATGGAGCATACCACATCTGGCTAGGGGTGGAAGCAAAAGACAAACCGCACATCCAAGCTCTTTCTACCTCCTGTCGGCTCCAGCTCAAAAATATTTTCAGAATCCGTCCTTTCCTCAGCCCTCAATCTACTAAAATGCTTGTGCACGCCCTCATCGTCTCCCACCTCGACTACTGCAACATCCTTTTCTGTGGTAACCCTGCTAACACCCTCGCACCTCCAGTCCATCCTTAACTCTGCTGCCCGACTAATTCATCTCTGTCCTTGCTACTCCTCCGCTTCTCCCCTCTGCAAATCTCTTCACTGGCTTCCATTCCCTCAGCGTATCCAGTTCAAATTACTAATACTGACCTAGAAGGCCAACTATAACCTGTCTCCTCCATATGTCTCTGAACTAATCTCCTGATACCTTCCCTCATGTAATCTACGGTCATCCCAAGACCTCCTTCTCTCCTCCACACTTATTCGCTCCTCACCCAACCACCTCCAAGTCTTCTCCTGAATAGCCCCCATCCTCTGGAATTCTTTGCCCCAACATGTCCGACTATCAACCACATTTTGATCCTTCAGACGGGACCTGAAAACCCACCTTTTCAAGAAAGCCTACAGCCTGCAATGACCCCGCTACCTCCTCACCACTACTGGAGATATCACCTCAACCAACACCGGAACTGCTGCAACCCACCAACCTGTCTCCTTCCCCACCATCCTGTAGCATGTAAGCCTGAAAGGGTAGGGTCCTCTCCCCTCTGTATCTGTCATTGTAAGTTTGTTTACTGTAAGTGATATCTGTAATTTGTATGTAACCCCTTCTCATGTACAGCACCATGGAATCAATGGTGCTATATAAATAAATAATAATAATAATACTGACATTACAGCAGTGGATCACAGAGTATTCATTTTGTGAGGTAATATATTTCAGTGACTGTTTTTAAACAATATTTTACCTCACAAAATGTATCCTCTGCGATCTCCTGCTGTAATGTCAGTATTGTCTTTCGCTTCCTCCCCTGCCCAGGAGATGTGGTATAGACAGGTCAAAGAAGAGAGCACAAACAGGAGAAGTCAGCAGATGGGGAAAGAGAGAGTGGATAGGTGGGTGAGCACATCAGGCCTCCATCTAGTGTATGTATATATATATATATATATATATATACAGTTGTGGCCAAAAGTATTGACACCCCTGCAATTCTGTCAGATAATACTCAGTTTCTTCCTGAAAATGATTGCAAACACAAATTCTTTGGTATTATTATCTTCATTTAATTTGTCTTAAATGAAAAAACACAAAAAGAATTGTCCTAAAGCCAAATTGGATATAATTCCACACCAAACATAAAAAAGAGGGTGGACAAAAGTATTGGCACTGTTCGAAAAATCATGTGATGCTTCTCTAATTTGTGTAATTAACAGCACCTGTAACTTACCTGTGGCACCTAACAGGTGTTGGCAATAACTAAATCACACTTGCAGCCAGTTGACATGGATTAAAGTTGACTCAACCTCTGTCCTGTGTCCTTGTGTGTACCACATTGAGCATGGAGAAAAGAAAGAAGACCAAAGAACTGTCTGAGGACTTGAGAAACCAAATTGTGAGGAAGCATGAGCAATCTCAAGGCTACAAGTCCATCTCCAAAGACCAGAATGTTCCTGTGTCTACCGTGCGCAGTGTCATCAAGAAGTTTAAAGGCCATGGCACTGTGGCTAACCTGCCTAGATGTGGACGGAAAAGAAAAATTGACAAGAGATTTCAACACAAGATTGTGCGGATGTTGGATAAAGAACCTCCAAACAAGTTCAAGCTGCCCTGCAGTCCGAGGGGACAACAGTGTCAACCCGTACTATCCGTCGGCGTCTGAATGAAAAGGGACTGTATGGTAGGAGACCCAGGAAGACCTCACTTCTTACCCCGAGACATAAAAAAGCCAGGCTGGAGTTTGCCAAAACTTACCTGAAAAAGCATAAAACGTTTTGGAAGAATGTTCTCTGGTCAGATGAGACAAAAGTAGAGCTTTTTGGGCAAAGGCATCAACACAGAGTTTACAGGAGAAAAAAAGAGGCATTCAAAGAAAAGAACACGGTCCCTACAGTCAAACATGGTGGAGGTTCCCTGATGTTTTGGGGTTGCTTTGCTGCCTCTGGCACTGGACTGCTTGACCGTGTGCATGGCATTATGAAGTCTGAAGACTACCAACAAATTTTGCAGCATAATGTAGGGCCCAGTGTGAGAAAGCTGGGTCTCCCTCAGAGGTCATGGGTCTTCCAGCAGGACAATGACCCAAAACACACTTCAAAAAGCACTAGAAAATGGTTTGAGAGAAAGCTCTGGAGACTTCTAAGGTGGCCAGCAATGAGTCCAGACCTGAATCCCATAGAACACCTGTGGAGAGATCTAAAAATGGAAGTTTGGAGAAGGCACCCTTCAAATATCAGGGACCTGGAGCAGTTTGCCAAAGAAGAATGGTCTAAAATTCCAGCAGAGCATTGTAAGAAACTCATTGATGGTTACCGGAAGCGGTTGGTCGCAGTTATTTTGGCTAAAGGTTGTGCAACCAAGTATTAGGCTGAGGGTCCCAATACTTTTGTCTAGCCCATTTTTGGAGTTTTGTGTGAAATGATCAATGTTTTGCTTTTTGCTTCATTCTATTTTGTGTTTTTTCATTTAAGACAAATTAAATGAAGATAATAATACCAAAGAATTTGTGTTTGCAATCATTTTCAGGAAGAAACTGAGTATTATCTGACAGAATTGCAGGGGTGTCAATACTTTTGGCCACAACTGTATATATATATATATATATATATATATATATATATGTGTGTGTGTGTCACTGACATCTATATTATGCATTCTATGTCTATATATCTATTTTATTCTACCCTGTTACGCTCTGATATTACAGTACACGGCAGATGAATTGTCGGCTTTTCTTCCATCTATCTATGTAATATACAGTTTTGCTCAAAAGTTTACATACTCCTGTAGAATTTTTGGTTTATTGGCCTTTTTTCACAAAATAATGATTATACCACCAAAACTTTTTTCCACTCAAGGTTAGTGGTTGGGTGAAGCTATTTATTGTCAAATTACTGTGTTTTCTCTTTTTAAATCATAATGGCAGCCCAAAACATCCAAATGACTCTGCTCAAAAGTTCACATACCCCATTTCTTAATACCATGTATTGCCCCCTCTAACATCAATGACCGCTTGAAGTCTTTTGTGGTAGTTGTGGATGAGGTTCCTTATTGTAAAGCTGTCCACTCTTTTTGGCAAAAAGCCTCCAACTCCTGTAAATTCCTGGGCTGTCTAGCATGAGCTGCGAGCTTGAGATCTCAGAGTGGCTCAATGATATTATGGTCAGGAGACTGAGTTGGCCACTCCAGAACCTTCACTTTGTTCTGCTGTAGCCAATGACAGGTCGACTTGGCCTTGTGTTTTGGATCGTTGTTATGCTGGAACATCCAAGTACGTCTCATGTGCAGCTTCCGGGCTGATGATTGCAAATTTGCCTCCAGTATTTGTTGATAACGTGCTGCATTAATCTTTCCTTCAACTTTGACCAAGTTTCCTGAGCCTTTGTAGCTCACACATACTTTGCAGTCTCAAAAAGGGCCCAGCTAGGCAACCCTTGCCGCTCCTGCGAGCTGCAGGCTCACGACTGCTGCTGGCCACAGCCAGAGTGGTGGTTGAGGATGCAGTGCTTGTTATGGTTGCATTACTCCATGTCTGTCCAGCAAGCCATAATGTAACCTCCTTATTTTCCTCCTCATCCACCTCCTTTGCTGAGCTGCGTGCCCCTGGGTTCACACCAAGTGGGAACTACAACCTCATCCTCTCTGTTCTCCCACTCCTCACCCAGAGAGTCCCTCTACTCCTCTTCCTACGCTGACAGCCCAGTACAGTCTGCGTGCATCTCAGTTATCTGAGTCTCATCATGATCACCTCTACCCCGGGGGTTAATGTCTAGTGACGAGTGTCTGGATTCTGCTCGGACCCTACTGCATCCGGTCCCCAATCCAACAGGAATTAATTTTGGCCATCGATGAAGAAGCTTCCTCCTCTGGATTCTGTGATTCTTTGGAGCAGACCTATGATACCCATGGAATACAATGTGTGAACAGCTCTGCAGAATGGCCCATCTGTGGTTTCCCACAGTCAGTTGGGCTGTTGGAAAGTTGTGATGTGGGGGGGAAACAAGGGTAATGAGGATTGTACTGTGTGTGATGTTTTTGGTGGAGGAAGAGGAGCAGAGGCCACTTGATGCAGCGCTTGCCATCTACTGGAGCACATGTTCTTTCTGATCCTCATCTACAAGGTTTACTGCTGTGCCTGTGTGGCTGCCAAAGAAAGGGAGTCAAGTAGCCAGTCCAGTAACAGATGTTGTCAGTGGTCTTTCGATAGAATGAGACGGTGTTTGTTCAGTAGAGCTTTCAGTAACATTAACAACTAACCCACGTACACGTTGAACACCAAGCCTATTCCCCTTTCCACCATGACCCAGCTTTTTATTACTCATGTTGGATGTATCCTTCCCCTCTTTTAATCTGCTGTTTCACAATCCAAGCCCAGACCTGTCAGTCACCTGTCACTAATTTAACAATCAGTACTTATTTTCTGAGATAGTGTACCTGCATAACAATATTAACCCAAATGACTTTGATTAAGAAATGGGGCCTGGTGCCTGTGCAACAATATTTGCCCAAACTATTATAAACAGGAAATGTGATCTCCTGCATGCACCCCAATATTACCCTGAACGATTTTGATTCGGAAATGGGGCCTCCTGCCTGCACCCCAAAATTACCCCAAATGATTTTGAATAAGAAATGGGGCCTGGTGTCTGCACCCCAACATTACCCCTAATGATTTTGTTTAGGAAATGGGGCCTCCTGCTTGCACCTCAACAGTAGCCCAAGTGATTTTGATTAGGAAATGTAACCTCCTGCCTGCACCCCAATATTAGGCCTTATGATTTTGATAAGTAAATGTGACCTCCTGAGTCCTGACTACAACACAGTATTAGCCCAAGCGAATTGGATTAGGAAATGTGGACTCCTGCCTGCACAACACTATTTGCGCAAACTAGTTAGATGCTGGAAGGTCGATTTCACACAGGACTGGATCCTATCTAACTATATGACAACTTGCAGCAGCAGTAGTGGCCTCTCTGCCCTGTTACACAGAGAAAATGGCACCTGCTAAACAACATGCCTGCTTTTTATATGGAGAGGAGGATGTGACTTTGGCAACCAGTGACAGAAACCCTTGTGTCTGGACATTGTGGATGGTTTCTGCACCCTGACTGGCTGCAGCTATCTACACTTAAGTTAATTAAAAAAAATACACTCCAATGCTCCTCCATACACACTCCCTCCCCTCAAAAACATGTCCCCCACGCTCATCATATAGCATCACTATCCTAGCCAAAGTCCTAGCAAAACCATCAGTGTAAGCGCGATTATTTACCGAACTATGAATCCGAATGAGCTATGTTAGTGCCAAATTTGAGATTGGTGAACATTTTCCAAACAAGTTTGCTCATCTCTACTCTCCATCAGCTACCACTTACCATCAGCAACCACTCTCTAATTTCCACTCTCCATCTGTGAATATTCTCCGTCAGTGACCACTTTCCTTTATTAAGCATTCTTCCTCAGCAACCAATCTCCATTGGTGACCACAAGTCCACAGCAGCCACTTTTTATCACTGACCACTCTCCATTAACTCTCCATATAAGTGACCACACTTCCTCAGTGACCACTCTCCATCAGTTTCTTCTCTTCTTTAGAGACCAGTACCACCCTCCTTCTGTAACCACTCACCTTCAGTAATCACTCTCCATCAGGTAACCACTCTCCATCGGACGAACACTCTCCATCAGTTTCTATTCTCACTTAGTGACCACTCTCCAGCAGTTTCTTCTCTTCTTTAGTGACCAGTACCGCCCTCCATATGTAACCACTCTCCTTTATTGACCACTCTTCCTCAGCAACCAATCTCCATTGGTGACCACACTCCCTCAGTGACAACACTCCATCAGTTTCTATTCTTACTCAGTGACCAACTCTCCTTCAGCGCCCAC
Organism: Dendrobates tinctorius; assembly: GCF_039654945.1. NCBI lineage: Eukaryota > Metazoa > Chordata > Amphibia > Anura > Dendrobatidae > Dendrobates > Dendrobates tinctorius. The sequence continues at coordinate 9,150,954 of NW_027361696.1, read as the reverse complement.
TCTCCATCAGTTTCTATTCTCACTCAGTGACTACTCTCCTTCAGCGCCCACTCTCCATCAGTTTCTATTCTCACTCAGTGACTACTCTCCTTCAGCGCCCACTCTCCATCAGTTTCTATTCTCACTCAGTGACCATGCTTCCTCAGTGACCACTCTCCATCAGTTTATCTTCTTTAGTGACCAGTACCACCCTCCATCTGTAACCACTCTCTTTCAATGATTACTCTCCCTCAGTGACCACTGTCCATTAGCGACTACTCTCCATTAATTTCCGCTGTCCATTTGTGCCCACTCATGATCAGTAACCCTCTCTTCCTGATATGACCTGCAGTTCTGGATTTTGGACCAAGAGATTTTGTATGTGAGGTCTTCTCTACTTCATTCTCTGCTGATTTTACATCCTAGTCATTTGGATGCTTCCATGGAGGCCTGTACAGACTCATTCTTAATTTCGTATTCGTACATTTGTACTCCACATCATAAGAGCTATCTCTCTGAATATACAGTATGTACACTTAGTCTTCGTGCTAAGTCAGAGGCACAGGAATTCATGTGTATATATATATATATATATATATATATATATATTGTGAAGTAGCACTGTCATTCAAGTAGGGGATACTCGCTTAGCCGCCACAAAACCAGATCCGGCACGGGTTTTCCACAAAACAATCATAGTCCCTTCGGTTTATTCAGCATCATAAACCATCACAGCAACAGAAAGCTGCATATAATCAGCATAGTGTCCATTACAGAGTTTCCCTCTGTTATCCTGTAGTCATATAAGTTGTGCACTGTTCAATGCGCAGGCTTCCTAGCCCCAAGTTATCTCACCCTGTCAGTTTTTCCTCATGCTGCTTCACCATGCTGCACACATTCATTCCCTCCAGGGAACTAACAGGCACAAGTCGCCATTACTCACAGCCACTTCACAGGCTGTTAGCCAGGAAGCCCCATCTCAGTGGGACATTCCACACTGGACTATCCGGGTCCCAGCATTCACCACATGTGACCTATCCTGGCCACCTTATACGGTCCGTAGCCACGCCCACTGGGTCACATGGCTATGACCTCATCACAGGTCCTTGAACCATTCACACATTTTTATCACAACATTCTCAAACACACCCCCTGGGTGGATTTGTAGGTAACTGGAGTTACCTGGAGACTTCTCCCTGACACATTGAAACAACACCTCAGCAATATAATTGGTGATCAACACACACACATAAGTCTCCATCTCAAGGCCACCCACCTTGAGATACATAACGTCCTTCAGGATTCTGCGACTCATCCTCTCTCTTGGGACATCCACACAGCGCCCCCTAGCGGACACAGTGGTCACTGCACCACTATATATATAATATCAAACAGCATAGCAACATTCAGCATAAGAAGTAGAAGAAAACCTTCTTGGGATTTAATGAAGCATTGATAGCAATTATCATACTAAAGAACAATATAGCCCCAGTTATAGAACACACAGGTTTTGCAGAGGGTCCTACCTGCCTGATTTGTGGTTATGTTCACTGTGGAGAACATCCTTTGCTCCAAGCTGAAGTCGGACACCCCATTGACAGCCTCCACCCAGAAGGTATAGTTCATATGGGCCTGAAGATTTGCCACTGTAAGGGAAGTCTTTGTGAGGCTCATTTGTTGGGGAGTATAACGAACGCCGCCCCCACAGGGCTCACATTGACCTGCATCCCAAGCACAACGACGGCAAATTACATTGTATGTGGCATCTCTGCGCCCACCTGTGTCCCTTGGTGGGTTCCACTCCAAGTTTATGGTAGTGCCATTAACACTGGAGATGAGATTGACTGGAGCAGAAGGTGGACCTAGAAGGGAAGACAGTGAAAAAAAGACAACATTGAACACTTCCTCCACTTTATGGACGTTTGTACAGAAGGAAAGGCCCTGCAATTAAACTTACAAGACTCCTTCCAGGTCATTATTCAAGGGAGCATTATAAATTCTGAAGGGTTTCACTACAGAACACTATAAAAGCAAGAAATGTGAACTAAAGAATTGACCTGGTGGATTGGAGAAGTGCAAGAGTGTTAGATCGGACCGGCCACACAGAAGACTGTTGAAGTAGGCCTGCTGAAGAAGGCGGCAGTGGTAAGCACCAGCATTTTAACCGCTTAGTGACAAGGCCAAGTTCTTCAAATCTGACACGTGTTACTTTAATAATGTTTCATCATACCTCAATTATTATGAGATTGTTTCTTCGTGGCACATTGTACTTTATGTTAATGGTATATTTAATATACGACGATATGTTTTGCATTTATTTATAAAAATGTTAGAGGTAGAATTGGATCAGAATTTTTTAATTTTTTTTTCAAGGAATTTTACAAGACTAATTTTTCTAGGGACCTATTCGGGTTTGAAGTGACTTTGGTGATCTATAAATCTGAAAACATCCGAAAATGATAGCATTTTAAAAACAGCATCCCTCACTGTATTCAGAACTGCTTTCATGTAGTTTATTAACCCTTCAGGTGCATTTCAGGAATTAATGTAATATGGCATGACAGGAATGAAAAATGCTATTTTTACCTCCTAAATGTTGTCAATTTCTGAACAGGTCCCTACAGCCGGCAGACTGTAATGCTGGTATTTGGCCGTAAATTGCCAAGATAACCATTGGCATCAGACAATCATGAACTCAGAGAGCCGATGGGATAAAGAAGGAGCCCCCACACTGTTAACCATCTATATGCTGTAATCACCCTTGACAGCAACCTCTGAGTGGTTAATCGGCCATAGTTGGTGACAACACCAATTGTGACTACTGCAGTAGGGTGTACCACCGGCAGCTGCTACATGTTCATCTGTCAGGGGAAGCTATTCACTTACCTCTCACTTCAGTTTTAAGTCCTATTGAAAGTCACTAGAGGATTAATTTCCAAGGTAAAGAAACCACTGGAGCCATAGTTTGAGGAGGGCATGACTTGGGGATGGGTGGACTTTTACTCCTGCAGCTTTTTTGGTATAGTGGTGTAGATTTTAAGCAAGAGTGATGTTTGTTTCAGAGTAAGGGTATGTGCACACGCTGCGGATTGAGGTGCGGATTTGGCCGCCGCAGGTAAATCTGCAGGTCAAAAGACCTGCGGTTATACCTGCGGATTAGCCTGCGGTTTTTCATCTCCACAATGGAGGAGATGGCAAACCGCAGCGGAATCTGCAGAAAGAATTGACATGTCAATTCTTTCTGCGGTTTAGAAACCGCAGGAAAACCGCGCGGAAAAATCCGCACCGTCTGCACTGCGGTTTTTAATATCCATAGGATATTATGGTACTGTACACCGCAGCAGTTTTTGGGTATGTGCACACGCTGCGGATTCCGCTGCGGTTCCGCAGCGGTTTTGGCCGCTGCGGACCCGCAGCAGTTTTAGCTGCGGTGTACAGTACCATTCAAATGAATGGTAAAAAAAAACCTCTGTGTAGACGTTGCGGAAAAATCCGCGCGGATTTGCTGCAGTTTTGAAACCGCAGAAAGAATTGACATGTCAATTCTTTCTGCGGAATCCGCAGCGGGTTCCTATCTCCACCATCCTATCTCCAGCGGATTCCGCAGCGTCTGCACACACCCTAAGAAGCACAGTATGTCTGTGCCTGGTGGGTTACTGTGAGGCGAGTGGGGCTTATATAGAACAGGAAATCTGTCTCTCTCCCTCTTTCTTACACAGGATGAACGATGAACAGGAGGAACCATGTCTGCAGTTTCAGGGAGTATAATACTGGGGTTATCACCACATGACAGATGATAGGAGCACATTCACCTCGGACATCATGCACTAGTGTAGTATCAGCTCCTACGTTATGTATGGGATCAATATTACCTCAGAAATTCATGTAGCTGCCATGTCCCTCATGTGCCTGCTACATTTTCCTCACAGACTGTGAGACAACTTCTGTGTGACCTCCCTGCAGACATGTTTGATATACTACTCTGCATTCACCTCAGACATTGTGTACTAGTGTAGTATCAGCTCCTACATTATGTATGGGATCAATATTACCTCAGAAATTCATGTAGCTGCCATGTCCCTCATGTGCCTGCTACATTTTCCTCACAGACTGTGAGACAACTTCTGTGTGACCTCCCTGCAGACATGTTTGATATACTACTCTGCATTCACCTCAGACATTGTGTACTAGTGTAGTATCAGCTCCTACATCATATATGGGATCAATATTACCTCAGAAATTCATGTAGCAGCCATGTTCCCTCACTTATTGCAGAGGCAGCTTTTGTGTGTCCTCCCTGCAGACATTTCTGATTTACCACATTACTGCTGTATTATACAGAGTCTTCATGAGTTCTGGGTATATGTATGATAGGACAGAGCAGGGACACATACAGTGTCTGCCATTACTATGGTGGAGCTGGGCAGTCACATGTAGACACTTGTGAGAGGAGCAGTCGGGGGATGGTATATATGTATGATGATGAAAGGCTGCACTTCATGTCAGTGCACTGTATACTGACCCTGCTGTGTGCGGATTATCCCCCCTTCCCAGTTATGGAGTCTGATGATCTGTATGTGACCTCATCTCTGTTACATACTGTGAGGCTGGGTGTGCAGATCCAGTGTAACCAGGTTACTCACTATATGTGGTATATGTGTAAAGGCTCTATTCCTGTGCTGTATACTTAACCTGTACCACAGGTCTGTATACATGATATCACTCCTCACTCTGCTATACACGGATCATTCTGGGTATAGACATCCTGTGTCTCCAGGTCATTTTCCTGGCCTTACATATAATCTGGACATGACTTCCAGCTTAGTGCTTAATTTCTGCAGCTATTGCTGCCTTTAGTCCTCCCCATCGTATGTTGCATGATCAGAGTATACCCACCAAGAGCTTATTTTATATTACCTAAGATGGTGGACAGCACAGGCTTGAATGGATTATGTTTTATCATGTGTAAAATAAATAATCGGGGAGTAACTCGGCACATTTGAGTGGGCACTAATAACTCAGCACATGGCGGGCAGTGATTGCCTGTCCCTCTTGTACTGCGCTACCTCTTGTGTATGACTCTCTGCTTGTGACCCGACTTCTCTCTGCTCTTCCCCTTGGTATCGCGTCGCCCTCTTGTGTATGACCTTTGGCATTGTCTGACCTCCCGTCTGTTTACCCCTTTTGTACCTCGCTGTCCGTACTGTGAATGACCTCTGTTTTGCTCGACTCTGAGTTTTCTGTCTTCTCTGAAAGCAGGACGCTAAGCCCCGCCCCCTTGCAGTCACATGACCGTAGGTCCCGTGTCGGCTTGCTAAACTTCATCACTCAGGTCCTGTGCACCTATACTTTCTGGCTATCCTGGTCCCCAGGGGTCCCTACAGTGCCGGTGAGTCCCTGCTCAGCGGAGGCTGTACGCCGGCGCTGTCAGGATCCTGATATTAACTGACCAATACCATTTTTTTCTCTGCTCTCTTTCTCCTGTGTGTGTGATGGATCCTATGCACGCTCTTTCTGAACAGGTTAAACACCTGACCCAGATGTCTCAGAAACTCCTTGGAGAACAACGAGTCCTGGCTCAGTCTCAGCAGCTGATGGCTGACACTGTGCAGGGGGTTTTATCATCGGGGGCTCGGGATGTTACATTAGTTTCCCCTGAGTCTCCAGTGAAGTTACCTGATACATTTTCTGGAGATAAAAAAGAGTTCAGATTTTCCAAGGAGGGCTGTAAGCTTTTTTTTTCCTTAAGACCACACTCTTCTGGGGAAGAAAGTCAGAGAGTGGGGGTCATTATGTCTCTGTTAAGGGGAGCCCCCCAAGCTTGGGCTTTCTCCCTTCCTACCACGGTCCCTGAGCGTACGACTGTGGATGCATTTTTTGAGGCTCTGGGGCATATTTATGATGAGCCTGATCGGATGCGTATGGCTGAGGACATGGTGATGAGTGTGTGCCAGGGGAAGCACTCAGCCGAGTGGTTTTGTACAGAACTCAGACGCTGGGCTGCTGAGGTCTGTTGGAATGATGCCGCCCTCCGGGGTTTGTTCCGTAGAGGCCTGTCTGAATATCTGAAAGATGCCTTGGCTCTCCACCCTCCGCCTGATTCCCTGGACGAGGCTATGACACAGGCCGTCCGAATGGATCGCAGGCTACGGGTGAGGGGAGTGATGCAACTGGAGACACCGCTATTCTCCCAAGGAAGGGGAGCCAGTCCTATATTTGAAACCATAGAGATGGGAACCATCGACCTCAAGGAGAAAGAAAGGAGACAACGGCGCTTGGGAAAATGCTGTTTTCACTGTGGCGATTCTGGACATTGGAAAAAGGATTGCCGCTCCTGTCCACTGACCAACAAGCGACTGAGCCCGGGTGAAAGTCGTGGAGGTCACCCAGGCTCTCAGGTACCTTTTTCTGCCTTCTCTAAAATGTTCTTGCAAGTGGAACTTTGTTGTGGGAGTGTCTCTACATCCACTTCTGCCTTCGTGGATTGCGGATCAGCATTGAACTTTATTGACTCTGATTTGGTATCCAAGTGTAAGATAGGGACAGTTAGGTTGGAGACTCCTATTCACATTGTGGCCATTGACAAAACACCACTGGTAAAGAATGACATTATGTTCCATACTGAAGAGTTTCTCCTTAAAGTGAGTTCCTTGCACCAGGAACGTATTTCATGTTTTGTGATGGACAACCAGCCAGCGGGACTGGTGTTGGGGTTCCCCTGGTTACAATTGCATAATCCTGTAATTAATTGGGAATGTCGGGACATTGTTAAATGGGGTCCCTATTGTTCTGAGAAATGTCGTGATACTGTGTCTGTGTCGTCCGTGGGTCTGGAAGGTATTCCGGAGTGCCTGATAGATTATACGGACGTTTTCTCCGAAAAGGAGGCTGAGGTTTTACCGCCCATTTGATTGTGCCATTGATCTGGTTCCTGGTTCCAGGTGCTAAATTGCCCAAAGCCCGCTTGTATAACCTTTCGGGTCCAGAACGAGCTGCGATGAAGTAGTATATTTCCGAGAGCCTCCGTAAGGGACACATTCGTCCTTCTGTTTCTCCTGTGGCGGCGGGGTTCTTTTTTGTAAAGAAAAAAGACGGTGGTTCACGCCCATGTCTCGATTTTCGTGAGTTAAATAAGATAACTGTGAGGAATACGTATCCCCTTCCACTTATTCCTGATTTATACAACCAATTGTCCGGAGCTAAGTGGTTTTCAAAATTAGTTCTACGGGGAGCGTATAACCTTATCCGAGTCCGAGACGGAGATGAATGGAAAACCGCTTTTCTCACTACTGAAGGGTTGTTTGAAAATCTGGTCATGCCTTTCGGCTTGACCAATGCTCCAGTGGTCTTCCAAAACTTCATAAATCACGTGTTCTCTGATTTTATTGGATGTTTTTTGGTGGTATATTTGGATGACATATTGATCTATTCTCCTGATAAACAGACTCACATTGGTCATGTTCGGGCAGTTCTCCAAAGGCTCCGGGAGAACTGTCTCTTTGCTAAACTGGAAAAATGTTTGTTTTTTGTTCAGGAACTGTCGTTTCTGGGGTTCATTGTGTCTGCTGAAGGGTATCGCATGGATCCTAATAAGGTGCAGGCCATTGTCGAGTGGGTTCAACCTTGTGATTTGAAGGCTCTGCAGCGTTTCCTGGGATTCGCCAATTACTATCGCAAATTTATAAAGGGGTTCTCACAGGTGGTTAAACCCCTCACAGACATGACTCAAAAGGGGGCCGATATCAAGAATTGGTCAACCGCAGCGATAGCGGCATTTCAGTTTTTGAAAACATGTTTCATGTCGGCCCCGGTTCTTGTTCATCTGGACCCGTCGGAACCATTTATTGTTGAGGTAGATGCCTCAGAGGTGGGGGTGGGAGCGGTATTGTCCCAGGGACCCGCCACTTTGACCAATTTAAGACCTTGCGCCTTTTTCTCAAAGAAATTCTCTCCTGCGGAGAGAAACTATGATGTGGGAAATCGAGAACTTCTGGCCGTTAAGTTGGCCTTTGAAGAATGGAGGCATTTTTTGGAGGGGGCTGTCCATCCTATAACCGTAATTATGGACCACAAAAACCTAGCTTATATTGAGTCAGCTAAGAAGTTGACTCCTAGACAGGCTAGATGGTCACTTTTTTTTTCCCGATTCAACTTCTCATTCACTTTTCGGCCAGGGTCCAAAAATGTCAGAGCAGATGCTTTGTCACGCAGTTTAGATCCGGTGTCCCCCCTGGAACCTCCATCCTCCATTATTCAGCCTGGGGTGGTGGTGGCAGGTATTTCGAATATGTTGGAACGAGAGATTCGGGAAGCCCAGTCTCTTGCACCGCCGGCTAAGCCGGTGGACAAACTTTTTGTGCCAGCTCAGCTTCGCCTTAAGGTCCTCCGGAAGTTCCATGACTCAGTTCTGGGTGGACATCCAGGGATCTCGGCTACCCGGAAGGCCATTGCTAGAGTATTCTGGTGGTCTGCTTTAGCCTCTGATGTTGGGGAATATGTGTCTGCTTGTGATGTTTGTGCCTGTGCAAAAACCCCCCCCATAACCGGCCAGCCGGGGAATTGGTACCACTGCCAATTCCTGAGAGACCATGGACGCATTTGTCCATGGATTTCATCACCAACCTTCCCCCCTCCAAGGGTAATACCGTCGTCTGGTTTGTGGTGGACAGGTTTAGTAAGCAGGCACATTTTATACCTCTGGCAGCTCTACCTAATGCGGAAACATTGTCCAGATTGTTTGTTGAGCATGTGGTGCGGTTGCATGGGGTACCCTTGAATGTGGTGTCTGATAGAGGAGTGCAATTTGTTTCCAGATTTTGGAGGGCTTTTTGTAAAAGGTTGGGTATTGGTCTGTCCTTTTCATCCGCTTACCATCCAGAGACTAATGGGCAGACCGGGCAGACCGAGTGGACCAATTAGTCTCTGGAGCAAATTCTGCGTTGCTTGACCTCAGACCGACAAGATGATTGGTGTTCTGTGTTACCGGTGGCTGAGTTTGCATTTAAGAACCACGCTAACCAGTCTACGGGTACATCTCCCTTTTTCTGCAATTATGGGTTCCATCCTCATTTTCGAGAATTTTCCCGTTTGAATTCTGGGTGTCCTGGAGCGGATGAGACGATCCAGCAGTTGGGGGAGGTATGGCGAGAGGTCCAGATTAATATTACGAAGGCCCAGGACAAATTTAAATTTTTTGCGGACAAAAAACGATCCGCGGGACCGGTGTTTCAGATTGGGGATAAGGTATGGTTGTCCACCAAAAATATAAGACTCAAGGTCCCTTCTGCGAAGCTTGGACCCAAGTTTATTGGTCCTTATGAAATTACCGAGGTAGTTAACCCGGTGGCTTTTTGGTTGCGTCTCCCGCCATCTCTGCGGATCCCAAATGTTTTTCATAAGGCCCTTTTGAAACCTGTGAGGTCTGCTGGGGAGGGATCATCAGCTTCCCCAACACCGGTTTTGGTAGACGGGCAGTCGGAGTACGAGGTGCAACGAATTGTCGACTCCAGGTTGGTCCGTCGTGCCCTTCACTATCTGGTACATTGGCTACGGTCCTGAAGAATGCTCGTGGGTTCCTGCTCGATCGGTTCATGCGGATCGGTTGGTCTGGGCCTTTCACACCAAGTACCCTGAGAGACCTGGGGGTCCAGTGGCCCCCCATTGAGAGGAGGCTACTGTCATGATCCAGGATGGGGTTTCGCTTTGGCCCGTCCTGGTCTGACTGGGGGTTAATTGTTCCGCCTCTCCCTGGCAGAGGGCGGCTATTTAATGCTCACTGGACCTAGGTCCGGTGTCAGTTATACTCCTGCCCTCGGCTGAGTTAGTTGACCTTGTGTGTACGTGTGCCTTGTGCCTGATATCTTGCTTGCTTGTTTGGTTTTGATCCGGTTCTGTCCCTATTACGAGTTCTGCCTGTCCCTCTTGTACTGCGCTACCTCTCGTGTATGACTCTCTGCTTGTAACCCGACTTCTCTCTGCTCGTCCCCTTGGTACCACGTCGCCCTCTTGTGTATGACCTTTGGCATTGTCTGACCTCCCGTCTGTTTACTCCTCCTGTACCTCGCTGTCCGTACTGTGAATGACCTCTGTTTTGCCCGACTCTGAGTTTTCTGTCTTCTCTGAAAGCAGGACACTAAGCCACGCCCCCTTGCAGTCACATGACCGTAGGTCCCGTGCCGGCTTGCTAAACTTCATCACTCAGGTCCTGTGCACCTATACTTTCTGGCTATCCTGGTCCCCAGGGGTCCCTACAGTGCGGGTGAGTCCCTGCTCAGCGGAGGCTGTACGCCGGCGCTGTCAGGATCCTGATAAATGTGTTGTGTATATATTCTAGTGCCTAGGTTTACTGTAGTTATGATGGTTTTAAGATGGAGTGGGGGTCCGTCCCATATCCAAAAGTCAAGAAACCACTGGAGCCATAGGCGGAGGAGGGCATGACTTGGGGATGGGAGGACCTTTACTCCTGCAGCTTTTTTGGTATAGTGGTGTAGATTTTAAGCAAGAGTGATGTTGCTTTCAGAGTAAGAAGCACAGTATGTCTGTGCCTGGTGGGTTACTGTGAGGAGGGTGGGGCTTATATAGAACAGGATATCTGTCTCTCTCCCTCTTTCTTACACAGGATGAACAGGAGGAAGCATTTCCCGCCCTCCCGCCCTGTTTATAATCATTGTACTAAAACGTTTTAATTATTGCTTGTATGATGAATGCTTTATTGTATTTTTGAAATTACCATTGTATAGTTTGTTCCAGGTTCAATTTTATCATGGCTATAAAGAGTTAACAGCAATAACCTTCTAAGCCCAAGGGAAGGGCCATCCTTCAGCCATGGTTCCCTAGAGCTTTCCGCCACACGGGGTTTTTCCTCTCCTGAGCGCTGTAGGATGACTCTTTGTGAGTCGGAGGTTTGCCAAGTTAGTCCCCTTAATGCTTTTGCAGGGACTTCTAGCTTATAAGTTTGCAAAAGTGATTTATTAAAAAGAAGAAAAAAAAAAAAAGTGTCAAATGTGAATTTATAACCAGTCATAGTTTTGCGGTTTAGGAGTCAGGTGGAAGTTGCAGACAAGTTAAGGTGGACTCATTTTAACTAATAGAGGATGTATAACCTCATGGTGGTGAACAGGCTCAGCTTTGGTGGCCAGCCTCAAGGACGTTGTAATGGTAATGTCAATCAGGGGCGGGCACAGTGGTTAAGCACAGGAGTGAGGATAATAGGGTCATTGGTGCCCTGAAAGTTTACTGGCTCTGCTTGAATGGCAAGCCAGTGCGTGCCGCCCCTTTATGGCTGTCTGTCCTGGTTCTGTATGTCAGACAGCTGGGGGTATCACAGTACTTGTGAATCCCAATGTACTAGCACTTCACCTGACTCCTACTGTGATTGTTTTAATCCTGTGATTTTAATAAAGCTGTGGCCATTTTGACAACCAAAATAACGTGTTGTGTATTTAGTGCCTAGGTTTACTGTAGTTATGGAGGTTTTAAGATGGAGTGGGGGTCCGTCCCATATCCAAAAGTCATGAGGAATCAGCTACAGTACCTTCAGATAAGTTTCAGATGTGGAGGTGGAAGCTAAGGTTCAGAATATGAGAAGTGAAGAACGAGGAAGCATCGGACTTGTGAAACTGGAGAAAACTGTGGAGCTGCTGTTGCTGAGAGTTCTTCTCACAGAAATGAGTGGTTTAGAGAACAACCCTGCACCTTTCTGATGGAGATCATCACAAAATTGTGCCATCTTGGCCTATACTCACGTGTGCATGGAACAGAAGGCGGATCCGTAGCAGAACGGTAATAGTTGTTATCACAATCACAGATCTGGGAAGCCAAGGTATCTGAATGACTAAATGGGGGGCACTTGGAGCAAAGTTGGTCTCCTGGTGAAGATTTGAAGTATCCAAGATCGCAGGCTGTAAGAAATAATAATCGCGTGTCAGTGTTACTACATTAATGAACTTCTCTATAGCGGCCGATTCTACTACTCACATGCGGTTATTATGGGTGGAGAAGAAATATGGGGAGAAGACATATGAGAAGACAGCATGGGGAGAGGGGTATGTGAAGAGACAGTATGGGGAGGCAGGAAGGGAGGGTGGGGGAACATGTGAGGAAACAGGATGAGGAGCAGGACAGGGAATGGGTGATGAAGCAGTTTGATAATGGGGAGTAGGGAGGGAATGTGTGGAGAGGGTATGGAAGGAGAAAAGTGCAGGGGCACAATATAGAGACTGGGTAGTGTGGGGGGCAGTATATAGAGGTGGAAGCATGGTGGGACAGTTGGAGGGCACAGCACATAGGGAACAATATGCCGAGGAGGGGACACAGAATAGAGACTGGACAGTAAAGTGTGGACACAAAATGAGAGGAGAGTGTGAAAAGGGGCCCATTATGAAAGAGAGAGGGCAGGGTAGAGGCCATGTGCCATAAAACAGATTGTGTAGGGGTCATATTTGTGCAGGAAGCACAATGAGGGGCAAATATTCAGGAACTCAGTGTAGAGTAGATATTTTTATTCAGGAGCATTATAATCACACTAATTTTAAGGACACCATGGCACAATGTGCTGCAGAAGAACAGAGAAGATGGAAGTTTGCAGAGCTGAGCTGTAGATGTGAAAAGTCACCATGGTGTTTACACAAGATGAGAAGGAAACAATAAGAATGACTCCATTCAGAGATGATGTCTCCTATAAAGTACCTGGATGTAAATGTTTATTTATGATATTGGCTATGTCTCATCAGTACTGTGTGGTTCATGTATGGTCCGCAGTTTGGTAATGACTGATCAACAAATCCAAGCATCTCCTTACCATTGTTAAGGACACACTGGGAGTTGTAGGTTCATACAATACTATTACATATGAGGCTGACTTTACATTGCAATGGTGGTTCTGGTGATGTATTCATGTACTAATTGGGGTCGTGATGCTGTATTTCTGTACTAATGGTAGCTCTGATATTGCATTTCTCTACTAATGGTGGTTCTTGTGATGTATTCCGGTACTAATGGTGGTTCTGATGGTGATGTACTGATGGTGGTTCTAGTGATGTTTTTATGTGCTGCAGATGGTTCTAGGGCAGCATTCTTGTATTGATGGTGTTTCTTGTGATGTATTTCTGTACTGATGAGGGCTGTGATGCTGTATTCATGCACTGATGGTTGCTCTGGTGATGTATTCATGTACTTAGCGTTGTTCTGATGATGTATTTATTTTCTAATTTTGGTTCTAGTGATGTTTCCGGTGCTGCTATTTGTTCTTATCCTGTGGTTCTGACCCTGAACACATTTAAAAATTCATGAAGGAGGTTTCACACTGCGTTCTTCGCCACATTCAGTGGTCCCATTGTAGCTTATGTCAGAACCCCTACAAAATGGGATTTGGGTAAATGCGCCGACAGGGATTTTGACTATAATGGTGCAGACGGAGTTAATGCGTTCTCTGTTTTGTTTTGCATCATTTTCGGGCGTATATACCTGCAGGAGACAGACTCCCAGATGTATGCACTAAGTCGGGGTGTCTGCCTCCAGTATACATATATGGTCAAAAATTATGCACGGCAGAGCACACATTGACTTCATAGGAACCATTATAGGTAATAGCCCCATTGGCAAATATGCCTGAATGTCGTTTTGCGGGAGGCTCAGAAGTAAATCCTGATGGGACCAACGAACTTAGGACAAAGTGCAGTGTGAAAGCACCCTAACTTGTATGATTACGTGATACATGGCTATGTTAATAAAGTTCTAACAATATAATAAGTCAGGTATATAGTTATACCCAAGTATATAGGAAGTGTATCAATATTTAGATTAAAAAATATTTTTATTAATATACACAGTAAAAACAAGTAAAAAACTCAAGAAAGAGACTGGATTAAGAAAAGAGGGACTAAGACATGAATAACTATTTCATCAGGAGGAATAATCACCAAAATAGTACAATAAACAAGCTAATGCCAACAATAGATAAAACTTAAATAGGCTATTCCATTGAAAATGCGTGGGTTGGATATATAAAGTGCTACCGTAAGTCCAGACTGTTATTCCTTAAAATATACAGACATTATCTATATATATGCTGACCAAAGGACAATTAGTCATGCAGACAGACATAAAATGCTCTGTCTCATACATGGTGACATTTGCATCAGAGCAACTAATTGAACCAACAATCAATGCTTAGCAAAATGAACATAATGGACTAAAGAGTCCCCCTCCGGAGAGGTCTTATGAATCTTATTTTTTCTCTATGACATTATGTAGCAGCATGTAAGATATAAGTACATACAGTCACGTGCCAACAATTAAACGTGCGTTGCCTTGCTTGATTCTCTTGCATTGAGCTATGTTGCACATATTTAGTTGGAATGTGGCATACTTGCTGGTACAAGACTGCCCACTTTTTCCATAGGAATGGGAGAATCCATATAGCGTGCAGTGTGCGCAATGTGAGGATTCAGAAGTCACAGTGTACCAAGAAGGCTCTCCCCACTGGAGAAATGACACGGGTAAAGAGAAAGTGCTCAAACAATTCAGAATGGGAGAATGAACAGAAAATAGTTTGTCACAGGTTTTAACAGTGAGGATATCCTCTTTGGACGATAGATTGAGCCATCAATATAGTAACTAATCAGGACAGAAAAGACATGTTAAAAAACGACAGTTTTTGAAGAAGTAGTGATCATTTTATTACATTTTTCTACTCCTATTAGTTTGGAATTTAATCTCATAAAATATATATGTGAGGACACACCATTGTATTTTACTTAACCAGATGTTTATTTTCCTCAAGCCGGAAAGAATAGACTGTTATGTATATGTTGACTTTAAATTTATGTGTTTCTTTCTGGCTGGTCAAGAAAACAGACTTTTGCTCATGTAAGCCTGTAATATTGACTTATAAGTTAACAATTTGTTGGAGCACATTGTGTTCTTATCCTGGATGACTAGCGATACAGGGTCATGGAACAATGATGTTTGTTGATAGGTTGATTACACATTGTCCAAGCCAGCCAGGTTGTTGACTTTTAAATAGAGGAGAAAAAAACTATGCAAATAGATTACATAATCAAATAATGCGACTTGATCTTGCTACCATTCTTCCCCTTTATCTATGAACACTGAATGAAGGACACTTGTTAATTATAAAAAGTGGTTATATGCCCCTGTATGATGAGACAGAGATTCCGTCAAGACATCCAGACATCAACAAAAAACAGAGACTATCTACAAGAGAGCAGCCAAGACATCAAGGCCCCATCACGAGGGACACAGATTTGTCATTCTACAGGATGCAAGCTTAGGGGACCACAGCCCTGGCTGTAAGAATGCAGATCTACTCCACTGACGATCACTGACCCATGGATATATTTTGTGACCCTCCAGTCAACTGGCCTTGCACCTGAATGGACTGTCATCTTCTTAAGCTTGTTGTTACCTTCTGCCTGTGCGTGCCACAGGAGGGGTAGTCGTCCCTGGAAGCTGAAACCAGGTTGTGACCCTCCAGTCAACTGTCCTTGTACCTTAATGGACTATGATCTTCCTAAGCTTGTCCTTACCTCCTCTCTATGTGAGTGCCACAGGAGGGGTAGTCAGCCCTGAAGGCTGAAGCCAGGTTGTGACCCTCCGGTCAACTGGCCTTGTGCCTGAATGGACTGTTATCTTCCTAAGCTTGTCATTACCTCCACACTTTGTGCGTGCCACAGGTGGGATAGTCGACCCTGGAAGCTCTGAAGGAACAGATATTCTTATCCTGGCGAGTCAGCGGAAGGGTGAGACTCTAATTTGCACTAGCTTATGTATTTTGAGGGGACTGTTCTATGTGTTACTTGCCTGTTTGTGGTTCAATAAAATATTGCCACACTGTTTTACCTTCAACCCCTGTTGTCTGAGTAGTATTAAGCCCAGGGTAAAAGAAGAGCGGGCGTTCAGTGGGATGATCCCTGGTCCATGAAGTTTTAGCTAGCGGACCTGGTCGCCACAATATAGTTTAAAAAAAAAATCACAATCTAATATATAAAGCTCAATGTGGGTGTGTGTGTATGTATGTATGTATGTCCGGGATTGGCATCCGCACCGTCGAAGCTACAGCCACAAAATTTGGCAATCGCACGTCTGGACCCCGAGAGCGTCATAGGCTATGTTGTAAGGTGAAATTTTAACCCCGCGCGTTCCAATTCACCAAACAATTTTACCCCTATCTACATAATGGGGAAAAAGTGAAAGGAAAAGTGTTGGAGGCAAATTGACAGCTGCCAGATGTGAACAAGGGGGACTTAAAGTATGAGAGCGATGGCGCCAAAGAGTATATACCATACAGTTGCTAAGGTGGAGCCCTGACATGGGATACTCACCACACACAGGGATATGAACACACACACAAAATGCACCACACACTACCATGTGTGTTGTGAATTCGCTTTCTGGCCTACCTCTGGTTACTACTGAAGGTAGTGGAGCTGGTCAAATTGACAGAGGGGTTGCGAGTTCTCTTTCTGGGCTCCCTCTGGTGGTTACTGGAGGTAATGGAGCTGATCTGATTGACAGAGGCTTGCCACCTGATGATGAGGATGACGATTGGAGATCTGGGGTTTCAGACTGGGATTTAAGACAGCCAACTCCCTCTATCCCTGCTGGTGATTTTCTTCCTGCCTCCTGAGGTCTTAGTTTCCAGTCCCTGCATGTTCAGCTAAGTGTTCATTTGCTATTCTATTACATTTGATCTGGTTTTGTCTATTTCAGTTTTGTGTGGGTCAGCCAGCTCCGGCTGGGGCTGTGCTGAATCACCATCCATATGTTACTGCTTGTGCCAGTTTGTTTTTGTCCCTTATTAGATTGGCCTCTTTTTGCTCTGCTTTCAGAATATACCAGAGTGCTGATATAGTGGGCGAAGTCGTGCGACTTCAGTATTTTTTGCATCAGACGTGTTGGACTTTTTTGCATGGTTTTTTGCGTGATTGCAGACTGTATCTTTCCTTTCCTGCCCTGTCTAGTCAGTGTGGGCCCCATCGTTTGCTCAGTCTATTTTCCTGCCTGCGTTTGTATTTTTCATCTTGTCTCACCGACAATATCTGGAAGACGGCGTTTAATACTCCGGAGGGACATTTTGAGTACCTGGTGATGCCTTTTGGGCTCACTAATGCCCCTTCTGTCTTCCAGTGCTTCATGAATGATATTTTCCGAGACTTTGTGGATAAATTTTTGATCATCTATCTGGATGATATTTTGATCTTTTCCAAGGATTGGGATTTTCATGTGGAACATGTTCGGACTGTGTTCCGGATTTTGAGGGAGAATTCCCTGTATGTCAAGGGATCGAAATTCCTTTTTGGTGTACAGAGGATTTCATTTTTGGGATTTATTTTGTCTCCGTCAACTATTGAAATGGACCCGGCCAAGGTACAGGCCATTTATGATTGGGTTCAGCCCACTTCTTTGAAGGCCCTCCAGAAGTTTTTGGGTTTTGCTAATTTTTATCGTAAATTTATAGCTAATTTTTCTGGTATTGCCAAACCATTGACTGATTTGACTAAGAAGGGGGCTGATGTGCTGAATTGGTCTCCGGAGGCTGTTTCTTCTTTTCAGGAGCTGAAGCGAAGGTTCACTTCTGCTCCGGTTTTGTGGCAATTGTCTCACTCCCGTTTCAGGTAGAGGTGGACGCTTCTGAGATTGGTGCAGGAGCTGTTTTGTCCCAAAAAGATCCTGTAACATCTAAAATGAATCCCTGTGCTTTCTTTTCCCGAAAGTTCTCCCCATCTGAACGTAACTATGATGTGGGGAATCGGGAACTGTTAGCCATGAAATGGGCATTTGAGGAGTGGAGACATTGGTTGGAGGGAGCTAAACATCAAGTCGTGGTCCTTACTGACCACAAGAATTTGATTTACCTGGAGTCGGCCAAACGCTTGAATCCTAGACAGGCTAGGTGGGCCTTGTGTTTCACACGTTTTGATTTTGTGGTCTCTTTTCTTCCGGGCACTAAGAATGTCAAGGCAGACGCCCTCTCTAGGAGTTTCTTTGCTGATTCTCCTGTTGTGACCAAGCTTGCTACCATCTTAGGTGAGGGGGTAGTTCTTTCTGCCATCTCGCCCGATTTGAGACGTGTTCTGGAAGAGTTTCAGGAGGACAAACCTGAGCGTTGTCCCATTGGAAAATTGTATGTTCCTGACCAGTGGAGGAAGAGAGTGATGTCTGAGGTTCATTGCTCCGCATTGGCTGGTCATCCAGGTATTTTTGGTACTAGAGATTTGGTGAGTCGGTCTTTTTGGTGGCCCGCCTTGTCTCGTGATGTCAGGAATTTTGTGCAGTCCTGTGGGACTTGCTCCCGGTCTAAACCTTGTTCTCGCTCTAGTGGGTTGTTGATGCCTTTGCCGGTGCCCAGGAGGCCATGGACCCATATTTCAATGGATTTTATCTCTGATATGCCTGTCTCTCAGAGAATGACTGTTATTTGGGTGATTTGTGATAGATTCTCTAAGATGGTCCATCTTGTACCACTCCCTAAGTTGCCATCTTCCTCAGAGTTGGTGCCCTTGTTTTTGCAACAGGTGGTTCGCTTGCACGGGATTCCTGAGAACATTGTATCTGACAGAGGAGTTCAGTTTGTTTCTAGATTTTGGAGGACTTTCTGTTCCAAGCTGAGAATTCAGTTATCCTTCTCCTCTGCGTTTCACCCTCAGACCAATGGGCAGACGGAGAGAACAAACCAGACTTTGGAGTCGTATTTGAGATGTTTTATTTCTGCTGATCAGGATGATTGGGTTTCATTTTTGCCCTTGGCCGAATTAGCTTTAAATAATAGAGCTAGTTCTGCCACTTTGATGTCACCTTTTTTTTGTAACTTTGGGTTTCATCCTCGATTCTCTTCAGGGCAGGTGGAGTCTTCTGCCTGCCCAGGTGTTGACATTGTGGTGGAGAGAATGCACCAGATTTGGGACCAAGTGGTGGATAGGTTGTCTCTCTCCCAGGAAAGGGCCTAGCGGTTTTCCAACCGGCATAGGACCATTGGTCCACGGTTTAAGGTGGGTGATATGGTTTGGTTGTCATCAAAGAATATCTCTATGAAGGTAGCTTCTCCAAAGTTTAAACCTAGATTTATTGGATCTTACAAGATTTTGGAGATTCTAAATCCGGCCTCTTTTCGATTGGCTCTTCCTGATACATTCAAGATCCATAACGTGTTTCATAAGTCTCTGTTAAAGAGGTTTGTTGAGCCAGTAGTTCCTGTGGTGGCACCTCCTGACCCTGTATTGGTTGAAGGTAATGTGGAATATGAGGTTGAGAAGATACTGAATTCTCGTCTGGCTAGACGGAGACTCTAGTATTTGGTTAAATGGAAGGGTTATGGCCAGGAGGATAATTCTTGGGTCCCTGCATCTGATATTCATGCCGAAAGATTGGTTCGTGCTTTTCATCGGGCCCATCCTGATCGCCCTGGTGGCGTGGATGAGGGTTCGGTGACCCCTCCTCAAGGGGGAGGTACTGTTGTGAGTTCATTCTCCCCTTCACCTTTGATGTCTGATGAACTCCCTCTGCTGGTGAAGAGAGGTAGTGAAATTGATTGGGATGGGAAGAACCTGTCATCTGAACAGGTGGAGTGTGATTGGACATCTGGAATTTCTGAGTGGATATAAGGCAGCCGACGCCCTGCAGGGCTGCTGGTGATCCTTTCTGCTCTGAGCTCTTGCATCCAGCTTGGTTCCTGTCTACTAAAAGCTAAGTTTTTGCCCTGCTGTTGTTCCATGAGATTTTGTCTGGTTTGCTTAGTGTTTGTGTTCAGCCAGTCCTGGTTGGGACGGGCTGAATTCCATTTTTGTCTCTGATCAGTTGATCTCTTTGCTCTGTTTTCAGAATATACCTGAGTGCTGATATAGTGATTTTGAAGTCTAGTGACTTCAGGGCTTTTTTCCCTATCAGACGGTTGGGACATTTTTGGTAGGGTTTTTTGCGGATTGCAGCCAGCATCTTTTCTGTCCTGTCCTAGCTAGTTAGTTGGGCCCCATTGTTTGCTCAGCCTGTCTTTCTGTCTGTGTTTGTGTTTTCATCTGTTTTTCACTGACAATACATGTTGGGGGCTGTCTATTGCTTTGGGGTCTGCTCTGGGGCAGTTTAGATTTCCCCTTTCCTTCTTTAGGCTTATGTAGTTCTCCGGCTGTGACGAGGGGTCTAGGGCACCGTAGGAACCCCCCACGGCTACTGTTAGTTGTGGTGTATAGGATCAGGGGTCTGCAATCCGATAGCTACCAACCTCTCCGGTTTTCTGGACTTAGCTTGTATTTTTGTTTTCTCCTCCGGTGACTCATTCATAACAGGCTACACTTTCTTCTGTGGAGGGAATGGGAAAAAATGTGGAAAAGTTCATGGGGGGTGAATACTGTTTCAAGGCACGATGCATGAAGGTATCACTTGGCCGTCCACACCTTCCTACTTCCCAGAATAAAAGGCTATTCCTATTTTCATAAATGGGTATTGTCATATAATGTTCAGAAGTTCAGGCAATTTTGTAATTTTTTTGGTTAATAATTTCGGTTATTTTGGATTATTTTTTTTGCTTACAGCTTGTTGCCTTGGAGACCGACCACTGCTGCTAGCCGAACATGTGCAGCGCTTCCAAGCTCTTTTCTTTTGAGATTATAAAACACTGCTGTGACGCCAACCACCATTAATGGAGCGTGCTCCTAGCTTGTACTGCTGGCCAGCCTCAGCACAGCGCTTACAAGGTGTACAGCAGCGGTGGTTGGTCTCCTAGGTGACAAGCTGTAATAATATCGAACAAACGGCTGCAGATCTTACTAGGCAGTAAATGACAGACATGCACGCCTCTACAAGCGCCAACAACACCCATCTGTGATGACGGTAACAGCCCTTTAATGCAGCGTCGTCCAGGAGGTGATTATCACTGATGTCGTTAATAAGAGGTCGGACTCCACCATCAGTATTAACCTTGGATAAAGTTCTGCCGTAGGACGTCTGGGGAGATGCCGCCAATCTGCGCAAACATAATTTTCATGTTTGAAGATGAGGACACCTTTCCAATAAGTAGCCATTATAGAGCTGAACAAACAAATAACTCTCTAAATCATCTCGCTGGGACACAGCTCATTCATTTATATCAGCAGCCTGCTCCACAATGACAGGATGGGGCCCCGTGGCAGTCAGGTGCCAATCTATCAGCATTTACACAGCTGGAGCCGGGGCAGCACGGGCTGTATGAGAGTGGAGATGTAATGTTCCCTCCATACAGCCTCCTACGGGAGCCCGAGGAGCAGAAATAGAATGTCTGGATGCTACATCACAGGTTTGTCCTACAGCTCCGATCATTAAAAATACAATATTCGCAGTCCACAGAAAAAAGGCGATACTAGGATACAAGCTTCATCTGGTACAATAAGATGTTCTAGGCCCGTGATCAGGACATGTGCTAGAAATAAGTACGATACTAGGAGACGAGCGTCAAGGGTCCAGTGAGGAGCATCACCCTCATCCCAAACACCATTTATCCTTGAACTGTACTGTTGAGTGGTCAATTAAGTAAACGGCCAACTTGTAAGGGTATATATCACGTTACATTGCTTACATCTCAGGACATAATAATAAAACTTCTGGTCTTTAGATGTTCTCAGAATTCTGTAAATTCAACCTCAGATGAAGAACAGCACGTGACAAATGACACCCAAAAACTAGGCAAAATGCAGGAGCAGTGTGTGAATAATTAAGTACCCTCCTGAATCCACAGCTTGTAGAACCTGGTTTAGCAGTAATATATCCCAGTAATTAGGAAGAAAACATATGTGGGTGAAGTTTCACTTGATGCATGCTGCTAAAATTTGACCAACGAATAATTTCCTTGAAAAGTTTATTTTAACAGATTTACGGAGTCAATTTTTTTCGAGGTCAACGCAGGACCTCTTCATCAGGACAAAAACTTAATGACTAAGTCCTAACGACTCATGTCCTGCAGCAGCTGATACATGCAATTTATACATGTTGCTTAGGTGCAACCCTACCAGGTGAGCAGATCCATTTCTGTTTCTCTTCATGTTTTACAGTTAAAAACCTATTTGGCGCTCTTTTATCTCCCAGAGTTTCATTTGGGAGAAGGTCTGGACTTTGGGCCATGGCAGGACTTGATTCTTTTCCAGCCATTTTGATGTAGATTTGCTGATGTGCTTGGGGTCTTTGTCCTGTTTCATGACCTTGTTTCGGCCAGGATTTAGCTTTTGAATTGATGGTCACACTTGAGTCTAGAATATTTTTGCATATAGAAGAGTGCTTGGTCAACTTAATGACTGCATGGTGCCCAGAGTTCTGTGGCTGCAAAACAAGCACAAGGCTTCCCCCCTCCATCACCACAATGATGGCTGAAATGAGGGGTTTGTGCTGATATGCGGGATTTGGTTTTCGCCAAATGTGGCGCAGGTCATTATGGCTAAACATCTCCACTTTGGTCTCATCTGTCCAAAGGACATTGTTCCAGAAGTCTTGTGGTTTGTTCAGAGGCAAATTTGAACATTTTATCCATTCTGCCATCTTCTCTATAGAAAGAAGAGGCTTTCTTCTGGAAATCCTGGAAAACCATACTTTCCCAGTCTTTTTTCTAATTGTAGTGTCATAATCTTGAACCTTTAACATGGTAAGGCCTTTAGAGTTCAAGCTGTATCTCTTGGGTTTTTGAAGTTTCTCTGAGCATTGCACACAGTGTGACCTTGGGGTGAATTCACTGAAGGTATTGTCACACTTAGCGATGCACCAGCGATCCCGACCAGCGATATGACGCGGTCAGGATCGCTGGTGCATCGATAAGCGGTCGCTAGTGAGCTGCTACACAGGCAGATCTCACCAGCGACATAGCAGTGGTCAGGGGTCGTTACTTACCTGTCAGACGAGGCGATCCTGACGTCCTCCGCCCACGTCCATGCGTCGCTCGTCTCCACAGCAGGAAGCCCAGCAGGAAGCGCCTGACGAGAAACGGTCCAGGACGTTCCCGCGCGATCAGCGATAACCAGCGGGGGAGCGGTCGGAGGTAAGTATCAGACATAGCGATATCGCTAGCAATATCGCTATAACATCACAAAAAACATATTGATAGCGATATCGCTTAGTGTGACAGGCCCTTGAGACGTCTACTCTTGGGAAGATGTCAGCTGTCTTGAAAGTTTTCTACTTGTTAATAGTCTTTCTCACTGTAGAATGATGGACTCTAGTTGGTTTGAAAATAGCCTTATAAACCTTCTGCCCTTTTAAAAATTCTCATACTGATGAACAATTAACTAAGGGCATTTGATGATCGGTTTCTTCATTTGTGTCTAGTGATCACTTTGTCACCTCCTTAGTTAGATAAAAAAAAATTTTCATTTATTCCATTCTTTTCAGTTAGGGTTAGGAATAGGGTTAAAGCTGGGGTTAGGGTTGTGTTGGGGTTATGGTTGGGTTGGTGTTAGGGTTTTGGTTAGGGTTGGGGTGTGTTGGGGTTAATGTTGTATTGGGGATAGGGTTGTGTTGGAGTTAGTGGTTAGGGTTGTGTTGGGGTCAGGGTTATGGTTAGGTTTAGGGTTATGAATGTGTTGGGATTAGAGTTGGTTTGAGGGCTGTGTTAGGGTTGTAGTTACAATTTGGGGATTTCCACTTTTAGGCAAATCAGGACCTCCCAAACTCGACATGGTGCCTGCCATCGATTCCAGACAATTTTCCGTTCAAAAAGTCAAACGGTGCTTCCTCCTTTCTGAGCCCTGCTATGTGCCCAAACATTGGATTTCCCCCTCATAAGGGGTATTGATGTACTCAGGAGAAATTGCACAACAAATTTTGTGGTCCATTTTCTACTGACACCCTTGTGAAAATAAAAAAGTTTGAGTCTAAAATACAGTACATTTTTTTCCTTCCACATTGCTTTAGTTCTTGTGAAGCACCTGAAAGGTAATAAACGTCTTGAATGAGGTTTTGAACACCTTGAGAGGTTCAGTTTTTAGAATGGTGTCACTTTTCAGTGTTTTCTGTCATGTTGACCCCTCAAAGTCACTTCAAATGTGATGTGGTCCCTAAAAAAATGGTTCTGTAAATTTTGTTGGAAAAATGAGAAATCGCTGGTCAACTTTTAACCCTTATAACTTCCTAACAAAAAAAAATATGTTTCCAAATTTGTGCTGATGTAAAGTAGACATGTGGGAAATGTTATTGTGAGGATATGACCGCTTAATAAAGACTATAGGACAAGTGGACACAGAGCGGAGTCCACAGCTCTAAGAGAAAGAGACTTTTTCCAGCAAGGAGCACTGATATTGTCTCACATCAGCCTCAGGTGATGGAATATGTTTTGTTCTGTGAACTAAAGAAATAGACACAGGGGTTTCATCAGGCAGTTTGGAAGTGACTTCGATGTGAGAAGATCCGAGCTGGGATAAATGGATGGACTATGGAGGTTTGGAGATCTCAGATCGGGAACTTGTGGACTGAGGACATTGTATGTTGGCTATCTACATGGATTTGTTGTATAACCATAGAGTTATGGAATAATAATAGTTACATCGTTAACCTGCCTAGGTGATTTTTATAACCCACAACCTCAGATCTTCACAGGTATTTATTAACTATTTTATGTGACATAACACTGAATTAAGGGCACAAAAATTAAAAGTTTGAAAATTGCAAAAGTTTCAATTTTTTTTTCCAAATTTCTGCCAAATTTCTGTTTTTTTTCATAAAAATGCAAGTCATATCAAATAAATTTTGCCACTAACAAAGTACAATATGTCAAAACAGAATCTCAGAATCAATGGGATACGTTAAAGCATTCCAGAGCTATAAACTCATAAATTGACAGTGGTCAGAACTGTAAAAATTGGCTTGATCATTAAGGTCAAAATTGGCTCGGTCGCTAAGGGGTTATTCCCGAAAGGTAGACAGTGTTTATTAAAATATACAAAAAGATACAAAATTGGAACAAAACAATACAATATGCACAATTACATAATATAAAAGGTATAACAAAAGGAAAATGACTAAATGTGATATCATGGAAATGGCTCAGAGCTTAGGGGAGGGAGATGCTCCTTAGGAAAACAGACAGAACCCAGAACAAGCTGTACCTTCCGGGACTGATGAATGACCCAAACCCAAATTCAGCTTTTCATTAGATCAAGGTTCCATCCACATATTTCCCCTTAGTAAGCTCATGTGGAGGCTGGTTGTGGGATATGATAGGTTCTTTAGTTACATAGGTACATGGGTTGACAAAACACCTAGGTCAATAAAGTTCCTTCAATTGTATACTTTTGGCAATAACTTATCTATAACCCACAATGTTATGTGTACTGAGGAAATCATCCAGCCCTTGTATAAAAGCTGTTATAATGTCGGCCATTATTACCTCTTGCGGTCGGCATTCCACAGTCTGACTTCTCTAACAGTAAAGAATCCTTTCCTATTTATCTGCCGGTATTGCCTTTCATCCACCCGTAATGAGTGTCTCCTGGTCCTTAGTATGGTCTTGGGAACGAATAAGTCATTGTCCAGTCCTTTGTATTGACCACACATGTATTTATACCTATAAATGAGATCCCCTCTGAGACGTAATTTTTCTCCGAGGGCCTCCCATCCCTTGTAATAATCTAGTTGCTCGACTTTAAACTTACGTGAACTTCTGAATATAATTTTTAAATGTGGAGCCCAAAACTGGATCCCATATTCTAGATGTGGCCTTAGGCCTCTTTCACACATCAGTTTTTTGCCTTCAGGCGCGATCCGGCTTTTTTTTGTAAAACCGGATCCGGCAAAATGCAATGCCGGATCCAGTTTTTCCCCATTGACTTGCATTAGCGCCGGATCGTGCCGGATGGCATTGCGTTTCATCCGTTTTTTGCCGTATCCGGCAACTTGTCTCATTCCGGCGTCTGGAAAAAACGGCTACTGTAACGTTTTTTGTCTCCGGCGAAAAAGCCGGAAGCGCCGGATCCGGCGCTTCCAGCTTTTTGCTACAATGAAAGTCTATGGGCGCCGGAATGCGCCGGATCCAGAAAAAGACGGATCCAGCCACCGGATCCGGTTTTTTTAAGTCTGCGCATGCTCAGATCCAATTGGCCAGCCCCCAGGAACAGATATAACCTGCTAGACGGATCCAGCAAAAAAACGGATCCGTTTCTACAGTTCTCCAAAATTTATGCCGGATCTGTTTTTTCTAAAAATAGCCGGATCCTGCCTAACGGCAAAAAACTGATGTGTGAAAGTAGCCTTACAAGTGATTTATAAAGGGGTAGCAATACATTGGGATCATAGGATTTTATGCCTCTTTTCATACAGCTTAAAATCTTCTTTGCTTTTGCGGCTGCTACTTGACATTGAGTACTTCTGCCATCTTACTTGTAAGCAGAATACCAAGCCCTTCACCTGTTCTGTAGTCCCAAATATACTTAAAGGTAAAGGAAATATTTTTTGAGATTCTCAACTTTCAGGATATCTTCACCCTTGGAGGTCCCAGGTGGTAGATTTTGTCAACATGCTTCTTATCTGGATTTTAGCTGTCTATAGAGATGAAACATGGCATGGACCAATATTAAGTTGGAGGGGTTCTGACGGCCTTACAGTGATGTGAATGAAGGAGTTATGTTTGTCTATTCCCTACGATGCCGAAAATATAGGTTCCATAAACATCCAATCAAAGCTAATCTCAAAATTAATCACTGTCCACTACCTCCAAAAGGTCTGGGAGCCTGGCTTTGATGAGAGGAAGCATATGCCTGAGAAGGGTACTTTCCTGCCTTTGTGTACATGAATCTCATTTTTGCTGTCTTTTTTTCCAGAACAAATCTTCTGTTGTCATTACCTATTCACTGCAGGATGTCATATTTCAATGGAGGTTGTAGTGTCAGCTCCCTCCCACTTGCATAGTTATAATTAGTTTTTCTCTTTCCCAGCTATAATTAATGCCATATGTACAATGTGGAGTCTTACGTCAATTGAGGTTAAAGTGTCAGCTTTTTCTCCCTTCCCCAGTTATAATTAATCCTACATGTTCAATGTGAGGGTGGTATGTCTTCTCTCTGAAAAAGTCTTATGGATTTTAATTTTTCTCTATGACACTGTTGACCTGAGAAAATTAAATGAGCTGTGTGACCTGAGTACATGGGAGAAGCTCTATGGTCTGAGAGCAAACATGGGATAAGCTGTATGATTTGAGAACATTGAGGTTTGAGATTACATGAGAAGCTGTGTGGCTTCAGAACATGGGATAACATGGGATAATCATTGTAATCAGATAAAATTGGATAAACATAATCTGAAAAAATGGGAAAAGCTGTGTGACCTCAGAATTTGGAAGAAGCTGTGTGGCCTGGGAACATGGAGGAGGGAGGGGGAAACTGGGCAACCTGAGAATGTGGAAGGAGTTGTGTAACCTGAGAACATGAGATAATTTGTGTAATCTGACAAGATGGGAGGAATTGTGTAGCCTGAGAATGTGGGAGGAGATACATAATCTGAGACTGTGGGAATAACTGCATAACCAAACAATGTGGGAGCAGTTGCTTAACCTGAGAATGTGGGGGAAGCTGTGCAACTGGAGATTAAGGGAGGAGCTGTGTGAGCTGGAAACATAGTAAAAGCTGTATAACCTGAGAAATTGCGAGGAGCTATGTAACCTGAGAATGTGTGAGGAGCTATGCAGCCTGAAAATGTAGGAGGAGCTGTGTGACCTGAGAACTTGGGAGGAGATGTGTGACGTGAGAATCTAGGAGTAGCAATTTGACTTGAGAACAAGGGCATAGCTGTGGAACCTGAGAATATTGGAGGAGCTATGTAACCTGAGAACGTGTGAGTTGTATGACCTGAGAATGTGGGAGGAGCTGTGTAACCTCAGAAAGTGGGAAGAGCTGTGTAACCTGAGAAAGTGGGAAGAGCTGTGTGACCTGAGAATATGGGAGGGACTGCATAACCTGAGTACATGTGAGGGGCTGTATGACCCGAGAACGTGGGAGGAGCTTTTAGCCTGAGAACATGGGCGGAGCTTGTAGCCTGAGAGAGTGAAAGGAGTTTTTTGGCATGAGAACAAATGGAGGAATTGTGTGAACTGAGAACTATGAAACCTGCCTGGGATCACAGGAGAGCTGTGTTGCTTAAGAATGTGAGAGGTGCTTTGTGGTCTGAAAAAGTGTGAGGATCAGTGTGTCTTAAGACAGTGGCAGAAACTATAAACTGAGACCATAATAGCAGTGGTCCTGTGTTCTAGGAGGAGCTGTGGCCAGAAATCGGGCAGGAGCTATGACCTGAGACCTAAGAAGGAGCTGTGGCCTGAGATCTAAGAAGGAGCTGTGGATGGAGATATAGAAGGAGCTGTGGTTAGAAATCTAGGAGGAGCTGTGGCTAGAAATCTAGGAGATGCTATGGCCGGAGACCTAGGAAGACCTGTGGCCTGAGAACTAAGAAGGAGCTGTAGCCGGAGATCTAGGAGGAGCTGTGGCCTGAGATGTAAGGAGGAGCTGTGGTTGGAGATCTAGGAGGACCTTTGGCTGGAGATCAAGGAGGAGCTTTGGCCGGTGATGTAGGAGGAGCCATGGCTAGTGTCGTAGGAGGAGCTGTGGCCAGAGATGTAGGCGGAACTGTGGCTGGAGAGTTAGGAGGAGCTGTGGTTGGAGAGCTAGGAGGAGCTGTGGTCGGAGACCTAGGAAGACCTGTGGCCTGAGAACTAAGAAGGAGCTGTAGCCGGAGATCTAGGAGGAGCTGTGGCCTGAGATGTAAGGAGGAGCTGTGGTTGGAGATCTAGGAGGACCTTTGGCTGGAGATCAAGGAGGAACTTTGGCCGGTGATGTAGGAGGAGCCATGGCTAGTGTCGTAGGAGGAGCTGTGGCCGGAAATCTAGGAGGAGTTGAGGTCAGAGATCTAGGAGGAGCTGTGGCCGGAGATCTAGGAGGAGCTGTGGCCGGAGATCTAGGAGAACCTGTGGCCGGAGAGCTAGGAGGAGCTGTGGCCGGAAAGCTAGGAGGAGCTGTGGCCAGAGATGTAGGCGGAACTGTGGCTGGAGAGTTAGGAGGAGCTGTGGTTGGAGAGCTAGGAGGAGCTGTGGTCGGAGAGCTAGGAGAACCTGTGGCCAGAGAGCTAGGAGGAGCTGTGGCCGGAAAGCTAGGAGGAGCTGTGGCCAGAGATCTAGGAGGAGCTGTGGCTGGAGATCTAGGAGGAGATGGCTGGAGATATAGAAGGAGATGGCTAGAGATCTAGGAGGAAATGTGTCATGGGATCTAGGAGGAGCTGTGGCCAGAAATCTAGGAGGAGTTGAGGTCGGAGATCTAGGAGGAGCTGTGGCCGGAGATCTAGGAGGAGCTGTGGCCGGAGATCTAGGAGGAGCTGTGGCTGGAGAGCTAGGAGGAGCTGTGGCCGGAGATCTAGGAGGAGCTGTGGCTGGAGATCTAGGAGGAGATGGCTGGAGATGTAGGAGGAGATGGCTAGAGATCTAGGAGGAAATGTGGCATCGGATCTAGGAGGAGCTGTGGCCAGAAATCTAGGAGGAGTTGAGGTCAGAGATCTAGGAGGAGCTGTGTCCAGAGATCTAGGAGGAGTTGTGGCCGGAGATCTAGGAGGAGCTGTGGCCATAGATCTAGGAGGAGCTGTGGCCGGAGATCTAGGAGGAGCTGCGGCCATAGATCTAGGAGGAGCTGTGGCTGGAGATCTAGGAGGAGCTGTGGCCGTGATGTAGGAGGAGCCGTGGCCAGTGATGTAGGTGGAGCTGTGGCCAGAGATGTAGGCGGAGCTGTGCCCAGTGATCTAGGAGGAGTTGTGTCCTGAGATCTAAGAAGACCTGTGGCCTGAAACCTAAGAAGGAGCTGTGGCTTGAGACCTAGGAGGTGCCATGGCCGAAGATCTAGGAGAAGCTATGGCCGGAGACCTAGGAGAAGCTGAGGCTGGAGATCTAGGAGGAACTGTTGCCTGAGTAGTAAGAAGGATTTGTGGCTGGAGAGATAGGATGAGCTATTGCCAGAGATCTATGAGGAGCTGGGTCCAGAGATCTATGAGGAGCTGTGGCTTGAGAACTAAGAAGGAGCTGTGGATGGAGATCTTGGAGGAACGATGGCCGAAAATCTAGGAGGAGCAGAGGTTGGGGATCTAGGGAGAGCTCTGGCCTGAGAATAAGAAGGAGCTGTGGATAGAGATCTAGGAGGAGCTGTGGCCGTAGATCTAGGAGGAGCTGTGTCCGTAGATCTAGGAGGAGCTGTGGCCGTAGATCTAGGAGGAGCTGTGGCCATAGATCTAGGATGAGCTGTGGCCGGAGATCTAGGAGGAGCTATGGCCGGAGATCTAGGAGGAGCTGTGGCCATAGATTTAGGAGGAGCTGTGGACTGAGACCTAAGAAGGAGCTGTGGCCTGGGATCTTGGAGGAGCTGTGGCCTGAGATCTTGGAGAAGCTGTTGCTGATATTGATGAGTTCAGCTGTAGCCCAAGACCAGAATGAGTGAGCTGTTACATGTATTGTGAGCTTCTCGTGGCATGAGGCAGAAAAAGAACTTGCCCTACACCAACTTAAAATGTCCAGGCGTCAAAGATAGTAGGTGCTCTGTTCAAGTGAGGATACTGATGCAGATAAATCGCTCCAAACCCTCAAAAACCTCCCTGAAATGTTATTGTTCTCCTCTTGTCTTGACCTCACACATTCTGCTTGACCTATGTTCACTCCTCAGCACTTATTACCCCATTACAATAAGATATAGGTTATTGTTACAGTCTCAAAAGTTATACTGAAGATACTGAAAATAATTTTTTTCCAGTTTTTCAAACTTACCTACACAAGAATCACTTCGTTCTTCAAAGCCAGCGCTGCACACACACTTCCCAATGGGAACAAGCCATTCTCCTTCTGCACTGCAATACATTTTTGGGGTGTCTCTCTCCTCTGAGTGCCCCACACATTCTCCCCGGACTTCCACCAAGGATGATGAGTCAGCTCCGGTCACTGCTTCTGAGAACGCAGCCAAGTTACGAACCATTGGAGGACACTTCTTATAATATACTCGCACTGATACAATGGCAATACAGGCTCCTATGTCCTGAAATGCCAAATAAAATCCACGTCTGCTCAGGGGCCCCACATCTCGGACTTCTGTATTAAGCTTGAGTCTCCGTACCCCAAGATCCACATTGGTAAAACTCTCATCTGCAGCTATTGTGTCGATCTTCATGAATTGATTCTCTCTGGTGCTACTGCCGAGGTCCCGGTCACTCTCCATGTAGTACAAGTTGAAGGTCTCTTTACAGGTGCCCAGCACCCCTGGCATACTGTTACAATCTCTCAGTGTGAACTTGATCTCCACATATACCCGTCGAGCACCATCTCTTTGCACCCAGTTTGTCCGCAGCCAGTTGTTTTGGTTTGGAGCCATGACATTACACACTTGGTATGTGTGGATGGGGCTGAAGGACTCATCCATTTCATTGATCGAGTCCCACTGTGAAAGATAGAAAAAGAAATCTGTGTGACATGCAAAATTGATAGCAAACACAACTCCAAAACAGGCAACAGATCCCCTTTCACAACTATTCACCCAACTATTAAGATAGAAACTGCTATGTTGGAAGATATTCATCCTGACAACTTGGCTTCCTCATGTCCTGACAGTCTGCACCCCAGTGACTGAGCCTCCCTGAGTTGCAGGTGCAGGCACCATGACAGGGAATTATAGCTCCACTG
Organism: Dendrobates tinctorius; assembly: GCF_039654945.1. Classification (NCBI taxonomy): domain Eukaryota; kingdom Metazoa; phylum Chordata; class Amphibia; order Anura; family Dendrobatidae; genus Dendrobates; species Dendrobates tinctorius. Next base: position 9,119,321 of record NW_027361696.1, on the reverse strand, counting down.
ACTGTTAGAGATCTCTTAGGAAATCATGGTTGCGGGATTCTTTTTTGTTTGGTAATGGGGCACTATGATACTGGTGCATTCCCTGGACTGGACAGCTGGACATGAACCCCTTCTCTATGAAGGTCACCAGCTGGAAAGAGGCATCACCTCAATACAATGATTGTCCAGCAGAAGACTGTGAAGAAGACAAGTCATCACCACTGAAAGATGTCTGGACAAAAGGCAGAGACGAGAAAGCTGATGGTATGCGGTGCGAGCATGGCAGGGCAACACTGGTGACACCATGGCTTCCAGCTCTCTACATCAGGGAGTTGGTGCATTCTTGGGTTATATCTCCTGCTGCAGGAAGATTTTATAACATACTTGTATTTTATGTGAAAGCCTCGTGACTAGAAGGATCAAGAAAGGATTTATGAGAAACACCACTCATTAAAGATCAGAGATATGATCTCAGACCAAGCGCATTTCATGTGTCTCACAAAGCCATCTATGAAAGTAGTTCCTACAGGAGTCCACAGTGTATGACAGGCCCTCATCAACCACATCAGAGTCAATGGGGTTCAAATCCAGGTAGTGACTTCTCCTAGAGATACCCAGCCCTTTGTAGGACAGATCTCATTGTCATAGCCGAGCACAAATCTGTTCCTGGACTGCAGGGCGGAAAGAAAACTACTGGAGACACACATCCCTCCATATAACGTGCATGCTGTGCTATAACACAGAAAACGCTACAACATAAGTGCTGCACCCAGTAAACTGAGTGACACATTGCTGGAATCAGGGACTCTTTCCCTACATTACACTGCTCTCACTTGGAGTAGAAAACACTTGGTGACAGACCCCCTAACAGTAGGTGACTTTCTGCATTTTGGATTGTTTCCAGCTTCGGTACTGACATCTCTGCAGATTAATCTGCTCTGACTGTTCTCGCAATCTTCGCATAATGATATGATTATTTCCGAGCCTCGTCGTGGATCTCTTGTTTTGGAAATGAAATGGGCTGAGAACAGCAGGTATCAATCCTAAGTCTATAAACAGGGAAGGAGTGGCCGGGTTTATGTAGCGTAGCTTGTGTCATCAGAAAATAGCTATGTGCATCCCACTGCAGAATTAGTGATATCAATCTGTCTTATTAGGTGAAATGCTGGGCAAGGGAACGGGGAAGAACGTGGCATGTTTAACACATTCATTGCAGCAATGTGGCACTAGTGTAGGAGGAAGGGCCCCCGCCGAGTGTCTGGGCAGGAACCAAGGGGACTGTCATCTAGGTCCGGGCTTGGGGAACGCCACTCGGGGCCAGAAGCCACGACATGGGGTGGTGGAAGTCCCGAAGATCTGGTCGCAAAGTGTCCAGTGGTATGGGCAGAGGTCGAGGGCCGTGCTGTACAGTGCCTAGTGGACACGGGGTCGCAAGTAACAACCATGCCTGCCACTTATTTTTGGCAGCATTTTCCAGAGGCAGCGAGACCCCAGTGGGGGTCCATGATAAGATTGGTATCAACTACCGGTCCCTGTCGCCGTAGTGGTTTGGATGCAGATGACGCTGTGTGGCAAATCCCTTGGCCGCCAGGGAGTGATCCTGACCCAAGGGGAAACCAATATCAAACATCCAGTCATCCTGGGTATGAACATACTGCGGGAGTTTGGCAATTTACTCTTCAATGACCCCACGCAAGAGACCCTGAACCAGTGGGGTTCCCGCACGGCCAAAGGGCAGGTCTTCCAGCAGTTGGTGCGGGAGGCGCGGTGTCTTCAGGACTGCCAGGAGGACGAGGCACTGGGCAAAGTCATTGCGCCAGTGGCTCCCCCGCTCATGCTGCCCCCCGGGCAGACAGTGGTGGACCTGCCTATCTGGGCCCCGGTGCCTTTGGAGGGTGTGGAGATGCAGGTGCTACTCGGAACGCCTGCAACCTGGCATACTGGTGACCCCCTCCCTGACCACGGTGTGGAGAAAGACCGTACTGGTGCGCTGCGTCAACCTAGAAGACCAAAACATCGCCTTAAAGCCCCGGGCCGAAATGGCCAAGCTGGTAAGGCCTCTGGAAGAGGTGCTGCCAGCCCCTACGGTCCAATTAAAGGTGCAACCCGAGGACCCTTGGGCAGTGACTATTTGAACTCTGCAGACTGCCGAGTCCCCGACCTAGGAAAAGGGCCGAAACATCCTGGAAAGAATGCGGGACGAACTCTCCGGCCTGACTCCAGCCCAACTTCTTCAGGTAGAAACACTACTCGGACAGTACCACGAGGAATTCGCCAGCCACGAGGATGATTTTGGATGCACCACAGCCATCACGCATGGAATTCCCGTGGCAGGAACGGCCCCCATCCGGGAACGATATCGGCAAATCCCTCCACAGCTATACCAGGAGGTAAAAACTTTACTGGGCCAAATGCTACGGAAGGGGGTCATACGAGAAAGCCAGAGCCCCTGGGCGGCTCCCATCGTGTTGGTCCGCAAAAAGGATGGCACCCTGCGGTTCTGTGTGGACTATCGGAGCTGAACGCCTGCACCATCAAAGACTCGTACCGACTGCCCCGCATAGAAGAGTCCCTGTCCGCCTTGGGGAAGGCAACGTACTTCTCAACTTTAGATCTGGCCAGCGGGTACTGGCAGGTGCCGATGTCGGAGGAAGACAGTGCCAAGACGGCGTTCATTCTCCCCATGGGACTGTTTGAGTTTAATCGGATGCCGTTTGGGATGGCCAACGCCCCGGGAACCTTTCAGCGGCTGATGGAGCGGTGTCTGGAAGATCTCAAATTCGAAGCCACGCTGATATATCTGGACGATATCATCATCTATGCTGCCACATTTGAGGACCACCTGCAGTGATTGGGGCAGGTGCTCGGCTGGCTGCAGAAGTACTGGATGAAGGTAAAACCCCAGAAATGCTACCCGTTTCACACTCAGATCGAATATCTGGGGCATATCGTCTCTGCCGAGGGCGTTAGACCATCCCTGGAAAAGGTTGCCGCCATCCAGGGATGGCCTACCCCCGAGACGGTAAAAGACGTGCGGGCCTTCCTGGGGTTGGCCAGATACTACCGTCGTTTCGTAAAGAATTTTGCATGCCGAGCCCGAGCCCTGTAGGACCTGCTAAAGGGGGCTCCTGCCAGGGTGAATGGGTGGAAAATTCGATGGTAACAACCACAAGAGGAAGCTTTCCAAGACCTTAAGGCTGCACTCTCGGGTGCCCCGGTGTTAGCTTATGCGGATTTCTCGCAACCGTTCATACTGCACACCGATGGGAGCCTCCACGGGCTAGGGGCTGTATTGTCACAAGTTCAAGATGGCCGGGAGAGAGTGATCGCGTATGGTAGCCAATCACTTCATGACTCCGAACGTAACCCTGACAATTACAGCTCCTTTAAGCTCGAGCTCCTCGCGGTAGTGTGGGTCATGACGGAGCGGTTCGCAGAGTACCTGGCGGGCTCCGAAGTGGTGGTACGGACCGACAAAAACCCGCTGGCCCATTTGGAAAATGCCAGACTAGGGGCTCTGGAGCAGCGATGGGTGGCCCGGATGGCCAAGTTCAACTATAAGATCATCTAAAAAAGAGGAGCAGAAAATGTACACGCTGACGCCCTCTCCAGGATCCGGCATACAACCTCAGGGAAAAGTCGAGACGACGAATTGGAAGGGGAAGAGATGCCGTTCGCCCTCACCGCTGCCATGCTCACGGCTGCCACACAGGAAGAATCGCATCTAGGACCCCCAAGGGGTATTGTGGAGGAACACACAGACCCGTTCCTCCCACGTCACCAACATGACGTATCTACACAGGCACAGCTCTCTGGCGCCCCCTTTGTCTCTCAGGTCAGTAAGGGAACTGCACCTAGAGCATGCTCCTAGGATGGAGCCAAAGCGTCTGGGACACCCAAAGGACGTATATTCCTGCGTCTGCTAGCAGGTACATTCTAATTGAAGCCCTAGGCTTTTTTCCGGCCCCCTGCTGGCACGGCTCCGTACTTGAGCTTTGAAGCTCTGTTTTGGGCCTATCCTCATTATCACACCAATGGCCCTGGCTATTTAGCATTGGAACACTAAATCCTGCTTGTATTTACTAAGTACACAGCACCTGGGGGTATAGAAGCCGTTAGCTGCCTGTAATTCCTGAACTTAGACCAAAATGGATGCCAAGCTCAGACCTGTGGCCCCATATCTAAGATGGCGGCTGCTCCTTCATCACAGGTATGCTGGAACAATCACGTGACAGATGGATCCAACAGCAGCAAGAAGATGAAGAAATTGGGCTCCTACGCCGATGGGTGACCACTGGCAGATTACCCACCGACTCTCAGAGACAGACCTTGACTCAGGATATGTTGCTGATGTTACGCCAATGGGAGAAACTAGTCATCAAAAAAGGACTATTGTATCGTAAGGCAGTATCACGGGCGCCGTCTGCAACATCTTGGCAGGTAGTCATGCCCAGAGCCCAACTCAGTGAACTGGCTCGGGAAGCCCACGAAAAGGGGGCTCACTTCAGAGCGCAAAAGACCTTGCAATGGTTGCAGCAGATAGTTTACCATCTGCGCTTGCATACTGCTGTGGACGAAACTTGCCGGGCCTGCCGCCTATGCGAGCTAGCCAAACCACCCTCACAACGGGCACCGGTGCAAACGATAGTGACATCAGCACCCCTTGAGCTCTTGACGGTGGACTATTTGACCATTGGTCCCGCATACCAGGGGTGTGAACATTGTCTCGTCATGATGGATCATTTCACCAAATTTGCCGTGGTATCCCCCACCTGAGATCAAACTGCGGAGTCGGCCGCCTATGCAATCTGTAAAAACTTTATCCAAGTGTACGGCTGCCCTCAACGGATACATTCGGACCAGGGAGCGTACTTCCTGAGGAGTTACATTGTCTCTATGGTATCAATAAATCCCGGACCACGCCGTACCACCCGCAGGGAAACGGGGCCTGCGAACTATTTAATCGGACGCTAATTCAACTGTTGCGTACCCTGGAGAGTGACCTGAACTAGTGTAGGTCTATAACAACCGGGTGCACCGGATTACTGGCTATACCCCCTATTCACTGCTATTTGGGCGAGAAGGCAAAGGAATCACAGAGGTAGAATTGAACCCGGAGGAACCCCAACCCTGGACTGGGATGTCATCATGGGTCCGAAACCACCGACACTGGCTACAAACCCTCCACCGAATCGTCCATACAAAACTCCAGGACCTAGAACACCCAGAGGGAACTCTGCCTCTGCCCACCGACCTTCAGACTGGGGATCGAGTACTCGTAGTAGACCAGCGCCCCCAGAACAAGTTGTAACCTCGGTGGGAAGAAAGTCCTTACCGAGTATTGCGCCGAATAAGTTCCGACGAGCCCGTGTACGAGATACAACCTGAAAAAGACGGGGCACTTCCCACTCGTACTGTGCACCGTAATATGTTGTGGCCCTGTACATCCACCGACCCCATGCGACCCGAGCCTACTCCTCAGGTCCCCGAACCACTGCCAACGGTCTGACCTGGATGACGAAGAAGACTTCCCAGCAGTACCCGCGGGCTTTCCAAGAAATTACATCTCAGTAGGCCCAGTCAGCCTGCCAGAATCGACCAGCCCACCACCTTCCACCACCCCAGAAAGCTCCACAACAGTCGAACTAAGACGCTCCGAGCGGTCAACAGCTGGCAAACCCCCTGAACGTTACAAACAGGACCAGTTCGTATGGCAACGAGAACTTTAGTCTCCAAAGGCCAACCCGAGCCTACTAAGGCCCTCTCCCGAGGACTGGCGAGCATACAGGATGGGGGAGTGTAGGACAAAGGGCCCCCGCCGAGTGTCCGGGCCGGAACCAAGGGGACCGTCATCTAGGTTCCTAGGGGGTCTGTTTCCGGGGAGCAGAGTTAGGGGATGGACCGCTGAGACTGACAGGACGGTTGGGGGAGGAACCTATATAAAAGGGGCGGAGGACGCCAGTCAGAGTGAGTCAGCAGAATGGGAGAGAAGGAGCAGGAGACCGTGGAAGCGCCAGGGAGCCAGAACCACGAGCAGTAACCAGAGAGGAGGACTGTGACAGGAGGGAGACTCACGGTGGACTGCAGGGAGACGGCGCCAAGCTGACCGACAGAAGACTGCCGCTTCACTCCAGCCCACGGCCGTTGCCGCCTCGCTTCAGCCCGTGGCTGTGGCCTGCCCGCAGCCACCCGCGGCCGTTGCTGCCTCACTCCAGCTCACTGCCACCTCACTCCAGCTCACAGCAGCGGTCTGCCTGCTGCTGCCCGCAGCCGCTCCACTCCTGACCGCGGCTGCAGCCTGTCCATTGTCGCCCACAGCCGTCACCACCCCGCTCCCGGAGGACGCCAGTAAGAGTGAGTCAGCAGAGAGGGAGATAAGGAGCAGGAGACCATGGAAGCGCCAGGGAGCCAGAACCATGAGCAGTAACCAGAGAGGATGACTGCGACAGGAGGGAGACTTACGGTGGACTGCAGGGAGATGGAGCCGCTGCCGCCTCACTCCAGCTCACGGCTGCGGCCTGCCCGCAGCCACCCGCGGCCACTGCCGCCTCACTCCTGCTCGCAGCTGCGGCCTGCCCGCAGCCGCTGCCGCTCCACTCCTGACCGTGGCTGCGGCCTGTCCATTGCCGCCTGCAGCCGCCTCCACCTCGCTCTCATCCGTGGCAAGGGCCGGGTCGTCGCCCGCCGCGGGTTCCCCAATGCAGCCGCTGGCTGCGCCGATGGCCTACCAACCACCACTCAGCACTGCTGCTGCCCGCCCCTGTTCGGGGGCTGCGGCCTCGACTCTCCCACTCCCAGGCAGTATCCCACTGCCTCTGTTGGGGGACATTCCGCCAAAGAACTCTTCTAGGGCCTGCTGTGCCCCTGCTTCGCCTGGGCGTCGGAACACTCGAAGACTACGCCAGATCCTCAGCTGCTGGGCCCAGCGGCTGCGACGCCGAAGCACCATCGTCCAGGACGCCGAGGGACGTCAAGACAGATAAGTGACAGAACATAACTAAGGACCCATTGCCAGAGTAGTCGTGTTCTCATAACCAGTGTTTGCTTGTATTGGGTCCCTGCGAGGACAATTTCTGCTATTTTGTTTGGTTGCTTAGTATAGCCCTAGCGGCATCAATCTGTAAAAGTTACTACCTAAAGTTCAATCCGTCTCGCGTCTCGTCACTGCATCCCGCGTACCTGCCATGACCACACTAGCAATACTTTACCCTTGAAAAAAAATAACTCTGAACAGTTATAAACACAAATGGCACAAAGAAATAGGAGAAATGGGAGAATACCATGGTCTATGGAAGGAAGCCACATACAACGGGAGGAGGCCATGCTCTACAGGACCAGACTGCTCTATGGAAGGAAACCACGCTCTACAGGATAAAGCCATGCTCTACAAAGATGATGCCACCCTCTACGGGATGAATGCATGCTGCATGCTCTAAAGGACAAGTCCTCGCTTAGTGGGAGGGAACCACTCTCTACAAGATTAAACCATGCTCTACAAGAAGAGACCACGCTCTACAAAAGGAGGCCTCCATTAACAGGATGGGGCTACTCTCTATAGAAGGAGGCCATTTTGTAAGGGAAGAGACCTCACTCTATGAGAGAAGGCTACTCTCTACAAAAAGAGGATATGTTTAGTGGGAGGAGGCTTGGTTCAAAAGGAGAAGGCCACTTCAATAGGAGAAGGCTACGCTCAATGAGAAGAGGTTACTCTTTACTGTAGGAGGACACACTCAATGGGAGAAGACTATGCTGAACCACTGCTAGCCACCCTTAATGTCAATGTGCCACAATCTACAGGAGAAAACCATGGCCATCAGGAGAAGGTTGTGTTCAAAGAGAGAAGGCCACACGTAACATGAAGAAGCCTCAACAGAAAGAGGCCAGGCTATATAACAGGAAGCCACACTCAATGGTAGAAGGCTATCCTCAGTGATAGAGGACACGCTCAATGTGAGAAGGCCATGCTCAATGAGAGGACTCAAGTCTCTATAGGAGGAAGCCACAGGACTCCTGCAATGTAATATGAACAAGGATGGAAGTGTGCTGCTGGGGGGATTGACTGGGGGTGAAGCTAGGTCCTGAACTCCTAGCAGGGATAGTGGGACCCAGCAGAGCCGGGAGGAATAGTCAGTAAAGCAGAGGTCAGACCAGAGGGCAGCGCAGTAACAAGCGGGTAACACGAATAGAGTGGTAAGAAGCAAGCTGGGAGTCAGAAACCAGAGAGAGCAATGCAGTACCGGGGGAACAGGTTGACGGGAAGTCAGGGACGTAGCTGGGGTAGAACCAAGAGTAACACAGAAAGTACAGAATCAGCAGACGAATATCAAAGGGAAACAGACCAAGTCATACACAGAACAATCGTACAGAAGCAGGTAATATACACAGGTATACAAGGGTCAGCTACTCAGCCAGGAACGGACGTATCACTGACAATGAGCATAGCACCAGTGCGGTTACTTATAGCCCTCCCCAAACCAAAGAGAGGCCACATAGGATTAACCCCAGAAGGACCATAACAGAAATTCCAGGCAGAAGGTGGCAGTAAAGAGGCCATGCTCTGTGGGAAAAGGCCATGTTCTACGGGAGAAGGTAAAGCTCTACAATAGGGGGCAATGCTCTATGAGAGGATAAGGCTTATGTGGCGAACTAGGCCGAGAATGCAGGTAAGTCAAAGAATGAAGAAGTCAGGGTGATCAGTTGTGACCATCAATTTATCCTGACAACCATCGATGAGAAGTGCATTTGCACATCTCTTTCCTTCCTTGAGGCCATTATATTATGTAGTGCTCGGGAGCCTTGACCATTGAAAGAAGATTAGCCAAGCATTTCCTTTAAGATGGCCATACCATTGTGACTCTTCTGGAGTATCTGTAGCCTGCTGTACCAGGTCATGACCATGGTCTAGAATCAATACTACCCTAGATTTGAAGCTTTCCTCACATAAACTAGGTGGAATCAGATTTGGCTACAATGCACCCAGCTAGAAGTGCAAGCGCCTGAGCCCCACGCCAACTCTTGGGTCGTGTCATTAAAATTGGAAGCACAGAGCAGACGTCTGGAAACCATCCCGTCCTGTTTATCTGCAGCAGTAATATTGTGTGCATTCCTCTGAAAAGTTCTTATCTGTTATTAGATTCATGAAACTAATTTGATTCCTGTATTTTACAGGTGAATTCTCCTAAAATGTATTATGAAATGAAGCCGCACGGCCAGACATAGAGGCTAATTACAGCTGAGGAGACTCCCCACCGTAACATTTTGCCGTAGGCAGAAAAATAATCACATATTTAATACCAACAAGCGCAAGACGTGTGGAGTCCACACATCTAGAGTCACAGCCCAGCAGCCTGCACTTAAAGCCTTTCCTCCATGGACTGACAAAAATTAAAAATGAACCAAGTGCATGTGATGGACTAGACTAGAGGGTAGGAGGTGCTTCTGGCCACTACGTGTGATGGACCAGAGTTTAGGAGGTTCTGCTGGCCACTCCATGTGATTGACCAAAGGGTAGGAGGTGCAGCTGGCCACTATATGTGATGGACTAGAGGGTAGGAAGTGCTGCTGTCTGCTCCATGTGATGGACAAGAGAGTTGTAGGTGCTGCTGAGCTGACCGCTCCATATGATGAACCAGACAGTAAAAGTTGCTGCTGGCCACTTCATGTGATTGACCAGGTGGCTGGAGGTGCTGCTAGCTGCTTCATGTGATGGACTAGAGGGTAGGAAGTGCTGCTGGTTATTCCATGTGATGGAACAGAGGGTAGAAGGTACTGCTGGTCACTCCATGTGATGGACCAGAGAATAGGAGGTGTTCCAGGCCACTGCATGTCATAGACCAGAGGGTAGAATGTGCTGCTGGCCACTGCATGTGATGGACCAGAGGGTAGAATGTGCAGCTGGCCACTCCATATCATGGACCAGGAGGTAGGATGTGCTGCTTATTGCTCCATGTGATGGACTAGAGGGTAGGAGGTGCTTCTGTCTGCTCCATGTGATGGACCAGAGGGCAGAATGTGGTTCTGCCCACTCCATATAATGGAGCAGGAGGTAGGAGGTGCTGCTGGACACTCCGTGTTATGGGCCAGACGGTAGGAGGTTCTGCTGGCCACTCAATGTGATGTACCAAAGGGTATAATGTTCTGATGGCAACTCCATGTGATGGAGCAGAGAGTAGGAGGTGCTGCTGGCCGCTCCATGTGATGGACCAGAGGATAGGAGGTGCTGCTGGCTTCTCCATGTGATCAACCAGAGGGTAGGAGGTGCTGCTGGCTTCTCCATGTGATGGACAAGAGGGTAGGAGTTGCTGCTGGACACTCCATGTGATGGACCAGAGGGTAGGAGGTGCTGCTGGATACTCTATGTGATGGACGAGAGGATAGGAGGTGCTTCTGGCTTCTCCATGTGATGATCAGAGGGTAGGAGGTGCTGCTGGCTGCTCCATGTGATAGACCAGACAGAAGGTGCTGCTGGCCACTCCATGTGATGGACCAGAGGATAGGAGGTGCTGCTGGCTTCTCCATGTGATGGACAAGAGGGTAGGAGGTGCTGCTGGACACTCCATGTGATTGACCAGAGGGTAGGAGGTGCTGCTGGATACTCCATGTGATGGACGAGAGGATAGGAGGTGCTTCTGGCTTCTCCATGTGATGACCAGAGGGTAGGAGGTGCTACTGGCTTCTCCATGTGATGGACAAGAGGGTAGGAGGTGCTGCTGGACACTCCATGTGATGGACCAGAGGGTAGGAGGTGCTGCTGGATACTACATGTGATGGACGAGAGGATAGAAGGTGCTTCTGGCTTCTCCATGTGATGACCAGAGGGTAGGAGGTGCTACTGGCTTCTCCATGTGATGACCAGAGGGTAGGAGGTGCTGCTGGCTGCTTCATGTGATAGACCAGACAGTATGAGGTGCTGCTGGCCACTCCATGTGATGGACCAAAGGGTAGGAGGTGCTGCTGGCCACTATGTGATGACTAGAGGGTAGGAGATGCTGCTGGCTGCTCCATGTGATCATGTGATGGACCAAAGAGTAGGAAGTGCTGCTAGCCGCTCCATGTGATGAGCCAGAGAGTAGGAGGTGCTGCTGGCTGCTCCATGTGATGGACCAGGAGGTACGAGGTGCTGCTGGCTGCTTCATGTGATGCACTACAGGGTAGGAGGTGCTGTTGGTTACTCCATGTGATGGAACGGAGGGTAGATGGTGCTGTGGTCACTCCATGTGATGAACCAGAGAATAGGAAGTGCTCCTGGCCACTCTATGTAATGAACCAGGAGGTAGTAGGTGCTGCTGGCTGGACCATGTGATGGACTAGAGGGTAGGAGGTGCTTCTGACTGCTCTATGTGATGGACCAGAGGGCAGAAGATGCTGCTATGCACTCCATGTACTGGACTAGGTGGTAGGAGGTGCTGCTGGCTGGTCCATGTGATGGAATAGATGGTAGGAGATACTTCTGGCTGCTTCACGTGATGGACCAGAGGGCAGAAGGTGGTGCTGGCCACTCCATGTGATGGGTAAAAGGGTAGGAGGTTCTGCTAGCCACTCCATGTGATGAACCAAAGGGTATAAGGTTCTGCTGGCCACTCCATGTGATGGTCCAGAGGGTAGAAGGTGCTGCTGGCCAGTCCATGTGATGGACCAGAGGGTAGGAGGTGCTGCTGGCCACTACATGTGATTGACCAGAGGATAGGAAGTGCTGCTGGCCGCTCCATGTGATGGATGAGAGGTTAGGAGGTGCTACTGGCTGCTCCATGTGATGGACCTGAGAGTAAGAGATACTGCTGGACGCTACATGTGATGGACCAGAGGGTAGGAGGTGTTGCTGGCTGCTCCATGTGATGGGCCAGAGGTTAGGAGGTGTTTCTGGCCACTCCATGTGATGGACTAGAGGGTAGGAAGGTCTGCTGGCCACTGCATGTAATGAACCAGGAGGTAGGAGTTGCTGCTAGCTGCTCCATGTGATGGGCCAAAGGATAGGAGGGCCTGCAGATTAGGACAGAGAGACTCATTGCCAGAGAAAGTAAAAATAATCCCAAAATATTCTTTAACTACATAAATAATACAAAAACTAAAAAATGTTAGTAATAGCCCCCTTACAAATAGTCTGGGTGAATTGGTGGATGAGGATGAGGAAAAAGCCAATATGCTAAAAGACTTTTTTTCTACAGTATATACACAAGAAAATCCCATGATGGGTAACATGATCAGTGATAACAAAACTTCTCCATTAAATGTCACCTGCTTAACACAGCAGGAAGTACGGCGGTGTCTAAAAAACACTAAAGTTGAGAAATTCCCAGGCCCGGATGGGATACACCCCCGAGTACTGCAGGAATTAAGTACAGTCATAGATAGACCATTATTTTTAATCTTTAAAGATTCCATAATAACAGGGTCTGTACCACAGGACTGGTGTATAGCAAATGTGGTGCCAATATTCAAAAAGGCGACAGAAACTGAACTTGGAAATTATAGGCCAGTAAGCTTAACCTCTACTGTGTGTAAAATCCTGGAGGGTTTTCTAAGAGATACTATACTGGAGTATCTGAAGAAGAAAAACCTCATGACCCAATATCAACATGGGTTTACGAGGGACTGTTCCTGTCAGACTAATCTGATGAGTTTCTATGAAGAGGTAAGTTCCGGACTGGACCAAGGGAATGCAGTGGACGTGGTGTATAAGGACTTTTCAAAAGCTTTTGATACGGTGCCACACAAAAGGTTGATACATAAAATGAGAACAATGGGGATAAGGAAAATATGTGTAAGTTGGTTAAAAGCTGGCTCAGGGATAGGAAACAAAGGGTGGTTATTAATGGAGCACACTCGGACTGGGTCACGATTAGCAGTGGGGTACTGCAGGGGTCGGCGTTGGGCCCACTTCTTTTTAACATATTTATTAATGACCTTGTGGGGGGAATATACAGTAAAATTTCAATATTTGCAGATGACACTAAGCTCTGCAGGGTAATCAATACAGAGGAGGACAATTTAATATTACAGGAAGATTTACAGTCATATGTTAAAGTTTGGGCACCCCTATTAATGTTAACCTTTTTTCTTTAAAACAATTTTGGTTTTTGCAACAGCTATTTCAGTTTCATATATCTAATAACTGATGGACTCAGTTATATTTCTGGATTCAAATGAGGTTTATTGTACTAACAGAGAATGTGCAATCTGCATTTTAACAAAATTTGACAGGTGCAAAAGTATGGGCACCTCAACATAAAAGTGACATTAATATTTCGTAGATCCTCCTTTTGCAAAAATAACAGCCTCTAGCCGCTTCCTGTAGCTATTAATGAGTTCCTGATCCTGGATGAAGGTATTTGTGACCATTCCTGTTTACAAAACAATTCCAGTTCAGTTAAGTTTGATGGTCGCCGAGCATGGACAGCCCGCTTCAAATCATCCCACAGATGTTCAATGATACTCAGGTCTGGGGACTGGGATGGCCATTCCAGAACATTGTAATTGTTCCTCTGCATGAATGCCTGAGTAGATTTGGAGCGGTGTTTTGGATCATTGTCTTGCTGAATTATCCATCCCCTGCGTAACTTCAACTTCGTCACTGATTCTTGCACATTATTGTCAAGAATCTGCTGATACTGAGTTGAATCCATGCGACCTTCAACTTTAACAAGATTCCCGGCGCCGGCATTGGCCACATAGCCCCAAAGCCTGATGGAACCTCCACCAAATTTTACTGTGGGTAGCAAGTGTTTCTCTTGGAATGCTGTGTTTTTTAGCCTCCATGCATAGTGCCTTTTTGTATGACCAAACAACTCAATCTTTGTTTCATCAGTCCACAGGACATTCTTCCAAAATGTAACTGGCTTGTCCAAATGTGCTTTGCATACCTCAGGCGACTCTGTTTGTGGCGTGCTTGCAGAAACGGCTTCTTTCGCATCACTCTCCTATACAGCTTCTCCTTGTGCAAAGTGCGCTGTATTGTTGACCGATGCACAGTGACACCATCTGCAGCAAGATGATGCTGCAGGTCTTTGGAGGTGGTCTGTGGATTGTCTTTGACTGTTCTCACCATTCTTCTTCTCTGCCTTTCTGATATTTTTCTTGGCCTGCCACTTCTGGGCTTAACAAGAACTGTACCTCTGTTCTTCCATTTCCTTACTATGTTCCTCACAGTGGAAACTGACAGGTTAAATCTCTGAGACAACTTTTTGTATCCTTCCCCTGAAAAGCTATGTTGAATAATCTTTGTTTTTAGATCATTTGAGAGTTGTTTTGAGGAGCCCATGATGCCACTCTTCATAGGAGAATCAAATAGGAGAACTACTTGCAAGTGGCCACCTTAAATACCTTTTCTCATGATTTGATACACCTGGCTATGAAGTTCAAAGCTCAATGAGGTTACAAAACCAATTTAGTGCTTCAGGAAGTCAGTAAAAAGTAGTTAGGAGTGTTCAAATCAAGAAAATGATAAGGGTGCCCATACTTTTGCACCGGTCAAATTTTGTTTAAATGCAGATTGCACATTTTCTGTTAGTACAATAAACCTCATTTGAATCCAGAAATATAACTGAGTCCATCAGTTATTAGATATATGAAACTGAAATAGCTGTTGCAAAAAACAAAATTGTTATAAAGAAAAAAGGTTAACATTAATAGGGGTGCCCAAATTTTTACATATGACTGTATGTAAACTAGAAGCTTGGGCTGATAAATGGCAAATGAGCTTTAATGGGGATAAATGTAAGGTCATGCACTTGGGTAGAACAAACAAGATGTATAATTATGTGCTTAGTTGTAAAACACTGGGCAAAACTATCACTGAAAAAGACCTGGGTGTATGGGTGGACGACAAACTCACATTTAGTGGCCACTGTCAGGCAGCTGCTGCAAAGGCAAATAAAATAATGGGATGCATTAAAGAGGCATAGATGCTCATGAGGAGAACATAATTTTACCTCTATACAAGTCACTAGTGCGACCACACTTAGAATACTGTGAAAAGTTCTGGTCTCCGGTGTATAAGAAATACCTAACTGAACTGGAGCGGGTGCAGAGAAGAGCGACCAAGGTTATTAGAGCACTGGGGGGTCTGCAATACCAAGATAGGTTATTACACTTGGGGTTATTTAGTTTGGAAAAACGAAGGCTTAGGGGTGATCTTATTACAATGTATAAATACAGTATATGCGGGGACAGTACAAAGACCTTTCTAATGATCTTTTTACTCTTAGACCTGTGACGGGGACAAGGGGGCATCCTCTACATCTGGAGGAAAGAAGGTTTAATTACCGTATTTTTCGGACTATAAGGCGCACCGGACCATAAGACGCACCCCTATTTTCAGAAGGAAAATAGGGAAAAAAATAATAATGTGTCAAATGGGGGTCCGTCTTACAGTCCGAATTCAGCTTACCTGGGAAGGGATCCGGCACAGGTGGAGAAGTAGTCACAGGGGTCATTCAGTGGTCCAGGCTCGTGCGGTGGCGGCGGCTCTGTGCTGGGGCAGCTGCGCTGGGCCGGAGGCAGCTGTGCTGGGGTAGGGGCAGCTGTGCTGGGGCAGGGGCAGCTGTGGCAGGGGCAGCTATGCTGGGGCAGGGGCAGCTTTGCTGGGGCAGGTGGGCTGGGGCAGGGGCAGCTGTGCTGGGGCAGGGGCAGCTGTGGCAGGGGCAGCTGTGCTGGTGCAGGTGGGCTGGGGCAGGGGCAGCTGTGCTGGGGCAGGGGCAGCTGTGCTGGGGCAGCTGTGCTGGGGCAGGGGAAGCTGTGGCAGGGGCAGCTGTGCTGGGGCAGGGGCAGCTGTGCAGGGGCAGGTGGGCTGGGGCAGGGGCAGCTGTTCTGGGGCAGGGGCAGCTGTGGCAGGGGCAGCTGTGCTGGGGCAGGTGGGCTGGGGCAGGGGCAGCTGTGCTGGGGCAGGGGCAGCTGTGCTGGGGCAGGGGCAGCTGTGCTGGAGCAAGTGGGCTGGGGCAGGGGCAGCTGTGCTGGGGCAGGGGCAGCTGTGCTGGGGCAGCTGTGCTGGGGCAGGGGCAGCTGTGGCAGGGGCAGCTGTGCTGGGGCAGGGGCAGCTGTGCTGGGGCAGGTGGGCTCTGCGGTGGTGGCAGCGGGCGGCGCTCTGCGGTGCGGTCGTGGCAGCGGGCTGTGCCCCGATGCAGGGGCGGCGGCTCCGCCGGCATTTCTTCGCAGCCCGGAGGCCCCCGCACACCCCTTGCTGGGCGCCGCCATGTTGCGGTGGCCTCCGGGAGCATGGACGCCGGCAAGATGGCCGCCGGTCCGGGGACGGTGCATGCGCAGCTTCCGCTCTCGTGCCGAGATCTCGGGGGAAAAAAGTGCGTCTTATGGTCCGAAAAATATGGTATAATCACAGACGCAGATTCTGTACTGTAAGAGCAGTGAGACTATGGAACTCTCTGCCATATGATGTTGTAATTCGTGATTCACTACTAAAATTAAAGAAGGGACTGGATGCCTTTCTTGAAAAGTATAATGTTACAGGGTATATGTATTAGATTTCTTGATAGGGCGTTGACCCAGGGAACTAGTCTGATTGCCGTATGTGGAGTCGGGAAGGAATTTTTTTCCCCAATGTGGAGCTTAGTGCTTGCCGCATGGGTTTTTTTTCCTTCCTCTAGATTGACATGTTAGGCTATGGGTTGAACTAGATTTACTTAAAGTCTCCCGCCAACCTTAAATACTATGTTACTATGTGATGGACCAGAGAGTAGGGAGTGCTGCTGGCCACTCCATGTTATGGACCAGAGGTTAGGAGGTGCTGCTGGCTGATCCATGTAATGGACCAGGAAGTAGGAGGTGCTGCTGGCCACTAAATGTGATGGACCAGAGGTTAGGAGGTGCTGCTGGCTGCTCCATGTGATGGACCAGAGAGTAGGAGGTGCTGCTGGCTGCTCCATGTGATGAACCAGAGAGCAGAGGGTGGTACTGGCCACATCATGTAATGGACCAGGAGGTAGGAGGTGCTGCTTGCCACTCCATGTGATAGACCAGAGGATAGAAGGTGCTGCTGGCCAATGGGAGCAAAACATCTATAAAAATATATATGGGGTCTTTATATCAATAAACAAACCAAAACAGGGAAAATAAAAACCCCTAAAAATTAACTTTTATTGTTATATTAAAAGTACTCAATATTAAAAAGGTGCTAAGATCAGCCAAAATACAGTGTTCACACCAAAAAAGTATAGTAACCAGAAATAATAGGGAAGGGGGGCAAATCTCACCCTGTAAGGTCCTGAGAGAGGCCCTACCTACCAGCGGAAGTTGGCACCCTAGTTGTAGATGTAATGACGCCCCCGCTCAACGTCGGTAGCCCTGTAAACGGTTGATCACACTAAAACATACCAAAAATGGAACACACACAGAAAGAGACCAAAAAAATACATTGTCTCATAGGAAATTAGATATCTATTAGCTGAAGAGACCGGCATTACCTGGGCATAGTATCCAACTGTGGATAGTTATAACAAATTATAATGATTATATTGCACATAAAAACATTTCACATCATATATTCAACACTACAGATTTGCAACACAAATTAACTAAACGATTACCCAAGTATTGATAGTATGATAGTATTTTATTTTCAACTCATTCAAGAGTCTTTTGATAAACAACATGTGTATCTGTGTATCTAATCCTATCCTGTGTAATGTCTACTGAGCTGTGTACCTAATCCTATCGTGTTACTGAATGCTCAGCCGTGTATCTAATCCTATCCTGTGTGATACCGTCTGCTGAGCCGTGTATCTAACCCTATCCTGTTTGATACTGACTGCTGAGCCGTGTACCTAATCCTATCATGTGTGTTACTCACTGCTCAGCCGTGTATCTAATCCTATCCTGTGTGATACTGACTGCTCAGCCGTGTATCTAATCCTATCCTGTGTGATACTGACTGCTGAGCCGTGTATCTAATCCTATTCTGTGTGATCCTGTCTGCTGAGCCGTGTATCTAATGCTATTCTGTGTGATACTATGTGCTTAGCTGTGTATCTAATCCTATCCTGTGTGATACTGTCTGCTGAGATGTGTATCTATTCCTATCCTGTGTGATACTGACTGCTGAGCCGTGTATCTATTCCTATCCTGTGTGATACTGACTGCTGAGCTGTGTATCTAATCCTATCCTGTGTGATACTGACTGCTGAGCCATGTGTCTAATCCTCTCCTATGTGATACTGACTGCTGAGCTGTGTATCTAATCCTATCCTGTGTGATACTGACTGGTGAGCCGTGTATCTAATCCTATCCTGTGTGATACTGACTGCTGAGCAGTGTATCTAATCCTATCCTGTGTGATACCGTCTGCTGAGCGGTGTATCTAACCCTATCCTGTGTGATACTGACTGCTGAGCTGTGTACCTGATCCTATCATGTGTGTTACTGACTGCTCAGCCGTGTATCTAATCCTATCCTGTGTGATACTGACTGCTGAGCCATGTATCTAATCCTATCCTGTGTGATACTGACTGCTGAGCCATGTATCTAATCCTATTCTGTGTGACTCTGTCTGCTGAGCTATGTATCTAATACTATTCTGTGTGATACTGTGTGCTGAGCTGTGTATCTAATCCTATCTTGTGTGATACTGTCTGCTGAGCCGTGTATCTATTCCTATCCTGTGTGATACTGACTGCTGAGCTGTGTATCTAATCCTATTCTGTGTGATACTGACTGCTGAGCCATGTGTCTAATCCTCTCCTGTGTGATACTGACTGCTGAGCTGTGTATCTAATCCTATCCTGTATGATACTGATTGCTGAGCCGTGTATCTAATCCTATCCTGTGTGATACTGACTGCTGAGCTGTGTATCTAATCCTATCATGTATGATACTGACTGCTGAGCTGTGTATCTAATCCTATCCTGTGTGATACTGGGATCCCCTGCAGTCTGTGTCAGAGGGTGGTCTGTGTTGGCACGGTAATAAATTGTGTTATTTCCAGCTTTACAGAAGGACGATAACAACATAGAAATGATAAGAATAATATGCAAAATTGTTTGGTGAATTGGATCGCGCAGGGTAAAAATTTCACCTCACAACATAGCCTATGACGC
Organism: Dendrobates tinctorius; assembly: GCF_039654945.1. Classification (NCBI taxonomy): domain Eukaryota; kingdom Metazoa; phylum Chordata; class Amphibia; order Anura; family Dendrobatidae; genus Dendrobates; species Dendrobates tinctorius. Next base: position 9,100,302 of record NW_027361696.1, on the reverse strand, counting down.
TCTCGGGGTCCAGACGCGTGACTGTGCAAAATTTTGTGGCTGTAGCTGCGACGGTGCAAATGCCAATCCCGGACATACATACATACTGTACATACATACATACTTTTTCCCAATTAGGTACATAGGGGCAAAATTGTTTGGTGAATTGGAACGCGCAGGGTTAAAATTTCACCTCACAACATAGCCTATGACGCTCTCGGGGTCCAGACGCGTGACTGTGCTAAATTTTGTGGCTGTAGCTGCAACGGTGCAGATGCCAATCCCGGGCATACACAAACACATTCAGCTTTATATATTAGATTACTTTGGAGTGCTAAAGTGCAGATGTGCTTTAAACGGCTGTTGTGAGGTAGAGCCAGAGTCCACAATCACTTGCGAGGTATGTCAGTCCCTCTACTCTCAATAGTGTACCTCAAAACAAGTACATAAATAGGAAGCTAAATACATGAGAGGTTTAATAACCAAAGTATTGTGGACATGCCTCGACAAGCACCCTACAGACACCATTGTGGATACATATCCACTAAATGGGAAAAAAAGAAAAAGTATATAGAAATTAGTAATGATAAAGTCCTGTAGTGGATTCAGGACCATTTAATAATTAACTCCAATGCTCATCTCCTGAAATGATATATTGTGAAATTAGAAAGAGCCAATGGGGTCAGGGTATTTAGAGACCATAAATAGGTCTAAAGTCAAAACATAAGATATTAAATATCAAGAGGTTAATACTCATTTACCCCAGTTTCCATGACACAAGTCTCTCAGCAACCAATGATAAGCATAAATTCATAGGGATGCCATATTAGTAACACCAAAGATAATTTAGATATACTAATCAGCCATAGACAATCTTATTCCCACACATAGTACGTAAAAGTTCATGGAAGTGCCATATTGACAACACCAAAAACGATTTAGAAATACTTAAATAATCATATTCCCTAGGCATAGGTTAATAGAAATGCCATGCTAATAACACCAAAAAATGATGCAGAAATACTTATCAACCATAAACAGTCATATTCCCGACGCATTTCCCCCTCTACAAATCCAAGGGTTCATCAGGGGATCAAAAGTGGGGCTTCCATCTCCACCAAGGCCAAAAGTTCAATGCTGTGTATTTTTCTTGCATGTCCCATTTTTTTGGTATGTTTTAAGGTGATCTAGGGTTTACAGGGCTACCGATGTTGAGTGGGGATGTCCATTACGTCTACAATCAGGGTGCCAACCTCGGCTGGTAAGTAGGGCTTTTCTCAGGGCCTTACAGGGTGAGATTAGCCCCCCTTCTCTATTATTTCTGGTTACTATACCGTTTTTGGTGTGAACACTGTATTTTGGGTGGTTCCTGGCTAATCCTAACACCTTTTTAATATTGAGTACTTTTAATATAATAATAAAAGTTTTTGTTTTCCCTGTTTTGGTTCGTTCACTCCATGTAATGGACCAAAAGGTAGGATGTGTTGGACCAGAGAGTAGGAGGTGCTGCTGGCTGCTCCATGTGCTGTTCCAGAGGGTAGGAGTTGCTAGTGGCCACTCCATGTGATGGAACAGAGGGTAGAAGGAGGTCCTGGCCACTCCATGTAAAGGACCAGGAGGTAGGAGGTGCTGCTAGCCACTCCATGTGATGGACCAGAGATTAGGAAGTTCTGCTGGCCACTCCATGTGATGGAACAAAGGTAGGGGATGCTGCTGGCTGCTCCATGTCATGGACCAGAGAGCAGGAGGTGCTGCTGGCTGCTCCATGTCATGGACCAGAGAGCAGGATCCGCTGCTGGCTGCTCCGTGTGATGGACCATAGGGTACGAAGTGCTGCTGGCAAATAATTGTTATGAACCAGAGAGTAGGAGGTGCTGTTGGCCGCTCCATGTGATGGACCAGAAAGTAGGAGGTGCTGCTGGCTCCATGTGATGGACCAGAGAGTAGAAGGTGCTGCTGGCCGCACCATGTGATGGACCACAGGGTAGAAGATGTTGCTGGCTGCTCCGTGTGATGGACCAGAGGGTAGGAAGTGCTGCTGTCCACTCCATGTGATGGACCAGAGGGTAGAGGGTGGTGTTGGCCACATCATCTAATGGACCAGGAGGTAGGAGGTGCTGCTGGCCACTCCATGTGATAGACCAGAGTAGAAGGTACTGCTGACCACTCCATGTAATGGACCATAAGATGGGACCAGAGGGTAGAAGGTAGTGCTCGCCACTCCATGTGATGCACCAATGGGTAAGAGGTGCTGCTGGCCACTGTATGTGATGTACTAGAGGGTAGGAGGTGCTGCTAGCTGCTCCATGTCATGGACCAGAGAGCAGGAGGTGCTGCTGGCTGCTCCATGTGATGGAAAAGAGGATAGGAGGTGTTTCTGGCTGCTTCATGTGATGAACCAGGAGGTAGGAGGTGCTGCTGGTTGCTCCATGTGATGGACAACTAGGTAGTTGGTTCTGCTGGCCAATCCATGTAATGGACCAGAGTGTAGAGGGTGGTGCTGGCCACTCCATGTAATCGAAAAGGAGGTAGGAGGTGCTGCTGGCTGTTTTATGTGATGGACCAGAGCTAGCAGGTGCTGCTGGCTGCTCCATGTGATGGACCAGAGAGTAGGAGGTTCTGCTAGACGCTCCATGTGATGGACCAGAGGATATGAGGTGTTGCTGGCTGCTTCATGTGATGAACCAGGAGGTAAGAGGTACTGATGGCTGCTACATGTGATGGACCAGAGGGTAGGAGGTTCTGCTGGCTGCTCCATGTGATGGATCAGAGGGTAGGAAGTGCTGCTGGCAACTCCATGTGATGGACCAGTGGATAGATGGTGGTGCTGGCCACATCATGTCATGGTCAAGGTGGTAGGAAGTGATGCTGGTCGCTCCATGTTATGGACCAGAGAGTAGGAGGTGCTGCTGGCTGCTCCATGTGATGAACCAGAGAGTAGGTCGTGCTAATGAACAATCCATGTGATGGACCACAGGGTTGGAGCGGAGGTGTTGCTGGCTGCTCCTTTGTGATGGACTAGAGGGTAGGGAGTGTTGATGGCCACTCCATGTGATGAACCAGAGGGTAGGAGGTGCTGCTGATCACTCCATGTGATGGACCAGAGGGTAGGAGGTTCTACTAGCCACTCCATGTGCTGCTGGCTGCTCCTTGTGATGGACCAGAGGGTATGAGGTGATGTTGGCCACTCTTGATGATGGAACAGAGTGTAGCAGGTGCTGATGGGCACTCAGTGTAATGGACCAGAGGGTAGGAGTTGCTGCTGATCACTCCATGTGATGGACCAAAGGGTTGGAGGTTTTGCTAGCTACTCCATGCAATGATCCAAAGGGTAGAAGGTGCTTCTGGCCACTCCATGTGTTGGACTAGATGGTAGGAGATGCTACTTGCTGCTCCATATGATGCACCAAATAGCAGAAGGTGCTGCTGACTGCTCCATGTGATGGACCAGAGGATAGGAGGTTTTGCTGGTTGCTTCATATGATGGACCAGAGGGTAGGAGGTGCTGCTGACCACTCCATGTGATGGACCAGAGGGTAGAAGGTGCTGCTGGCCACCATGTAATTGACAAGGAGGTGGGAGATGCTGCTGGCCACTCCATTTAAATGGACCAAGAGGTAGGAGGTGCTGCTGGCTGTTCCATGTGATGGACCAGAGGGTACGAGGTGCTGTTGGCCACTCCATGTGATGGATTACAGGGTAGGAGGTGTTGTTCACTCCATGTAATGGACCAGGTAGGATGTGCTGCTGGCTGCTGCATGTGTTGGACGAGACAGTAGAAGGTGCTGCTGGCTGCTCCATGTGCTGATCCAGAGGGTAGGAGTTGCTAGTGGCCACTCCATGTGATGGAACAGAGGGCAGAAGGTGGTCCTGGCCACTCCATGTAAAGGACCAGGAGGTAGGAGGTGCTGCTAGCCACTCCATGTGATGGACCAGAGATTAGGAAGTTCTGCTGGCCACTCCATGTGAAGGAACAAAGGGTAGGAGGTGCTGCTGGTTGCTCCATGTCATGGACCAGAGAGCAGGAGGTGCTGCTGGCTGCTCCATGCGATGGACCAGAGAGCAGGATCCGCTGCTGGCTGCTCCGTGTGATGGACCATAGGGTACGAAGTGCTGCTGGCAACTAATTGTTATGAACCAGAGAGTAGGAGGTGCTGTTGGCCGCTCCATGTGATGGACCAGAAAGTAGGAGGTGCTGCTGGCTCCATGTGATGGACCAGAGAGTAGAAGGTGCTGCTGGCCGCACCATGTGATGGACCACAGGGTAGTAGATGTTGCTGGCTGCTCCGTGTGATGGACCAGAGGGTAGGAAGTGCTGCTGTCCACTCCATGTGATGGACCACAGGGTAGAGGGTGGTGTTGGCCACATCATCTAATGGACCAGGAGGTAGGAGGTGCTGCTGGCCACTCCATGTGATAGACCAGAGAGTAGAAGGTACTGCTGGCCTCTCCATGTAATGGACCATAAAGTGGGACCAGAGGGTAGAAGGTAGTGCTCGCCACTCCATGTGATGCACCAATGGGTAAGAGGTGCTGCTGGCCACTGTATGTGATGTACTAGAGGGTAGGAGGTGCTGCTAGCTGCTCCATGTGATGGAAAAGAGGATAGGAGGTGTTTCTGGCTGCTTCATGTGATGAACCAGGAGGTAGGAGGTGCTGCTGGTTGCTCCATGTGATGGACAACTAGGTAGGAGGTTCTGCTGGCCAATCCATGTAATGGACCAGAGCGTAGAGGGTGGTGCTGGCCACTCCATGTAATCGAAAAGGAGGTAGGAGGTGCTGCTGGCTGTTTTATGTGATGGACCAGAGCTAGCAGGTGCTGCTGGCTGCTCCATGTGATGGACCAGAGAGTAGGAGGTTCTGCTAGCCGCTCCATGTGATGGACCAGAGGATAAGAGGTGTTGCTGGCTGCTTCATGTGATGAACCTGGAGGTAAGAGGTACTGATGGCTGCTACATGTGATGGACCAGAAGGTAGGAGGTTCTGCTGGCTGCTCCATGTGATGGATCAGAGGGTAGGAAGTGCTGCTGGCCACTCCATGTGATGGACCAGTGGGTAGAAGGTGGTGCTGGCCACATCATGTCATGGTCAAGGTGGTAGGAAGTGCTGCTGGTCGCTCCATGTTATGGACCAGAGAGTAGGAGGTGCTGCTGGCTGCTCCATGTGATGAACCAGAGAGTAGGTCGTGCTAATGAACAATCCATGTGATGGACCACAGGGTAGGAGCGGAGGTGTTGCTGGCTGCTCCTTTGTGATGGACTAGAGGGTAGGGAGTGTTGATGGCCACTCCATGTGACGAACCAGAGGGTAGGAGGTGCTGCTGATCACTCCATGTGATGGACCAGAGGGTAGGAGGTTCTACTAGCCACTCCATGTGCTGCTGGCTGCTCCTTGTGATGGACCAGAGGGTATGAGGTGATGTTGGCCACTCTTGATGATGGAACAGAGTGTAGCAGGTGCTGATGGGCACTCAGTGTAATGGACCAGAGGGTAGGAGTTGCTGCTGATCACTCCATGTGATGGACCAAAGGGTTGGAGGTTTTGCTAGCTACTCCATGCAATGATCCAAAGGGTAGAAGGTGCTTCTGGCCACTCCATGTGTTGGACTAGATGGTAGGAGATGCTACTTGCTGCTCCATATGATGCACCAAATAGCAGAAGGTGCTGCTGGCTGCTCCATGTGATGGACCAGAGGATAGGAGGTTTTGCTGGTTGCTTCATATGATGGACCAGAGGGTAGGAGGTGCTGCTGACCACTCCATGTGATGGACCAGAGGGTAGAAGGTGCTGCTGGCCACCATGTAATCGACAAGGAGGTGGGAGATGCTGCTGGCCACTCCATTTAAATGGACCAAGAGGTAGGAGGTGCTGCTGGCTGTTCCATGTGATGGACCAGAGGGTACGAGGTGCTGTTGGCCACTCCATGTGATGGATTACAGGGTAGGAGGTGTTGTTCACTCCATGTAATGGACCAGGTAGGATGTGCTGCTGGCTGCTGCATGTGTTGGACGAGACAGTAGAAGGTGCTGCTGGCTGCTCCATGTGCTGATCCAGAGGGTAGGAGTTGCTAGTGGCCACTCCATGTGATGGAACAGAGGGCAGAAGGTGGTCCTGGCCACTCCATGTAAAGGACCAGGAGGTAGGAGGTGCTGCTAGCCACTCCATGTGATGGACCAGAGATTAGGAAGTTCTACTGGCCACTCCATGTGATGGAACAAAGGGTAGGAGGTGCTGCTGGTTGCTCCATGTCATGGACCAGAGAGCAGGAGGTGCTGCTGGCTGCTCCATGCGATGGACCAGAGAGCAGGATCCGCTGCTGGCTGCTCCGTGTGATGGACCATAGGGTACGAAGTGCTGCTGGCAACTAATTGTTATGAACCAGAGAGTAGGAGGTGCTGTTGGCCGCTCCATGTGATGGACCAGAGAGTAGAAGGTGCTGCTGGCCGCACCATGTGATGGACCACAGGGTAGTAGATGTTGCTGGCTGCTCCGTGTGATGGACCAGAGGGTAGGAAGTGCTGCTGTCCACTCCATGTGATGGACCAGAGGGTAGAGGGTGGTGTTGGCCACATCATCTAATGGACCAGGAGGTAGGAGGTGCTGCTGGCCACTCCATGTGATAGACCAGAGAGTAGAAGGTACTGCTGGCCACTCCATGTAATGGACCATAAGGTGGGACCAGAGGGTAGAAGGTAGTGCTCGCCACTCCATGTGATGCACCAATGGGTAAGAGGTGCTGCTGGCCACTGTATGTGATGTACTAGAGGGTAGGAGGTGCTGCTAGCTGCTCCATGTCATGGACCAGAGAGCAGGAGGTGCTGCTGGCTGCTCCATGTGATGGAAAAGAGGATAGGAGGTGTTTCTGGCTGCTTCATGTGATGAACCAGGAGGTAGGAGGTGCTGCTGGTTGCTCCATGTGATGGACAACTAGGTAGGAGGTTCTGCTGGCCAATCCATGTAATGGACCAGAGCGTAGAGGGTGGTGCTGGCCACTCCATGTAATCGAAAAGGAGGTAGGAGGTGCTGCTGGCTGCTTTATGTGATGGACCAGAGCTAGCAGGTGCTGCTGGCTGCTCCATGTGATGGACCAGAGAGTAGGAGGTTCTGCTAGCCGTTCCATGTGATGGACCAGAGGATAAGAGGTGTTGCTGGCTGCTTCATGTGATGAACCAGGAGGTAAGAGGTACTGATGGCTGCTACATGTGATGGACCATAGGGTAGGAGGTTCTGCTGGCTGCTCCATGTGATGGATCAGAGGGTAGGAAGTGCTGCTGGCCACTCCATGTGATGGACCAGTGGGTAGAAGGTGGTGCTGGCCACATCATGTCATGGTCAAGGTGGTAGGAAGTGCTGCTGGTCGCTCCATGTTATGGACCAGAGAGTAGGAGGTGCTGCTGGCTGCTCCATGTGATGAACCAGAGAGTAGGTCGTGCTAATGAACAATCCATGTGATGGACTACAGGGTAGGAGCGGAGGTGTTGCTGGCTGCTCCTTTGTGATGGACTAGAGGGTAGGGAGTGTTGATGGCCACTCCATGTGACGAACCAAAGGGTAGGAGGTGCTGCTGATCACTCCATGTGATGGACCAGAGGGTAGGAGGTTCTACTAGCCACTCCATGTGCTGCTGGCTGCTCCTTGTGATGGACCAGAGGGTATGAGGTGATGTTGGCCACTCTTGATGATGGAACAGAGTGTAGCAGGTGCTGATGGGCACTCAGTGTAATGGACCAGAGGGTAGGAGTTGCTGCTGATCACTCCATGTGATGGACCAAAGGGTTGGAGGTTTTGCTAGCTACTCCATGCAATGGTCCAAAGGGTAGAAGGTGCTTCTGGCCACTCCATGTGTTGGACTAGATGGTAGGAGATGCTACTTGCTGCTCCATATGATGCACCAAATAGCAGAAGGTGCTGCTGACTGCTCCATGTGATGGACCAGAGGATAGGAGGTTTTGCTGGTTGCTTCATATGATGGACCAGAGGGTAGGAGGTGCTGCTGACCACTCCATGTGATGGACCAGAGGGTAGAAGGTGCTGCTGGCCACCATGTAATCGACAAGGAGGTGGGAGATGCTGCTGGCCACTCCATTTAAATGGACCAAGAGGTAGGAGGTGCTGCTGGCTGTTCCATGTGATGGACCAGAGGGTACGAGGTGCTGTTGGCCACTCCATGTGATGGATTACAGGGTAGGAGGTGTTGTTCACTCCATGTAATGGACCAGGTAGGATGTGCTGCTGGCTGCTCCATGTGTTGGACGAGACAGTAGAAGGTGCTGCTGGCTGCTCCATGTGCTGATCCAGAGGGTAGGAGTTGCTAGTGGCCCTCCATGTGATGGAACAGAGGGCAGAAGGTGGTCCTGGCCACTCCATGTAAAGGACCAGGAGGTAGGAGGTGCTGCTAGCCACTCCATGTGATGGACCAGAGATTAGGAAGTTCTGCTGGCCACTCCATGTGATGGAACAAAGGGTAGGAGGTGCTGCTGGTTGCTCCATGTCATGGACCAGAGAGCAGGAGGTGCTGCTGGCTGCTCCATGCGATGGACCAGAGAGCAGGAGCCGCTGCTGCCTGCTCCGTGTGATGGACCATAGGATAGGAAGTGCTGCTGGCAACTAATTGTAATGAACCAGAGAGTAGGAGGTGCTGCTGGCCGCTCCATGTGATGGACCAGAAAATAGGAGGTGCTGCTGGCTGCTCCATGTGATGGACCAGATAGTAGGAGGTGCTGCTAGCCGCACCATGTGATGGACCACAGGGTAATAGATGTTGCTGGCTGCTCCGTGTGATGGACCAGAGGGTAGGAAGTGCTGCTGTCCACTCCATGTGATGGACCAGAGGGTAGAGGGTGGTGCTGGCCACATCATGTAATGGACCAGGAGGTAGGAGGTGCTGCTGGCCACTCCATTTGATAGACCAGAGGGTAGAAGGTATTGCTGGCCACTCCATGTAATGGACCATAAGGTAGGAAGTGCTGCTGGCCACTCCATGTGATGGACCGGAGGGTAAGAGGTGCTGTTGGCCATTCCATGTGATGGAATAGAGGGTAGGAGTTGCTGCTGGTTGCTCCATGTGATGGACCAGAGAATAGGAGGTGGTACTGGCTGCTCCATGTGATGGATCAGAGGGTAGGAGTTGCTAGTGACTACTCCATGTGATGGACCAGAGGGTAGAAGGTGGTGCTGGCCACTCCATGTGATGCACCAGAGGGTAAGAGGTGCTGCTGGCCACTGTATGTGATGTACCAGAAGGTAGGAGGTGCTGCTAGCTGCTCCATATCATGGACCAGAGAGCAGGAGATACTGCTGGCTGCTCCATGTGATGGAAAAGAGGATAGGAGGTGTTTCTGGCTGCTTCATGTGATGAACCAGGAGGTAGGAGGTGCTGCTGGCTGCTCTATGTGATGGACCAGTTGGTAGGAGGTTCTGCTGGCCACCCCATGTGATGGACTAGAGATTAGGAAGTTCTGCTGGCCAATCCATGTGATGGACCAGAGCGTAGAGGGTGGTGCTGGCCACATCATGTAATGGACCAGGAGGTAGGAGGTGCTGCTGGCCACTCCATGTGATATTCCAGAGGGTAGGAGGTTCTGCTGGCCACTCCATGTGATGGACCAGAGGGTAAAAGGTACTGCTGGACATTCCATGTGATGGACCAGAGGGAACGAGGTGCTGTTGGCCACTCCATGTGATGGATTAGAGGGTAGGAGGTGCTACTGGCTGCTCCATGTTATGGACCAGAGCTAGGAGGTGCTGCTGGCTGCTCCATGTGATGGACCAGAGGATAAGAGGTGTTGCTGGCTGCTTCATGTGATGAACCAGGAGGTAAGAGGTACTGATGGCTGCTACATATGATGGACCAGAAGGAAGGAGGTTCTGCTGGCTGCTCCATGTGATGGACCAGAGGGTAGGAAGTAGGAAGTGCTGCTGGCCACTCCATGTAATCGACAAGGAAGTAGGAGATGCTGCTGGCCACTCCATGTAATGGACCAAGAGGTAGGAGGTGCTGCTGACTGCTCCATGTGATGGACCAGAGGGTAGAAGGTGATGCTGGCCACTCCATGTAATGGACCAAAAGGTAGGAGGCGCTGCTGGCTGCTCCATGTGATGGAGCAGAGGGTAGAAGGTGATGCTGGTGTGGCGCCCCTGAGGCTCAGTCGCCACAGAGGTACTGCACCTTCTCCTAAGGCGTAGTGCCCCACCGCCTAAGTAAGTTGGGAACTCCTTTCCACACTCCAACATCTGCATCCCACACACAGGATAGTTCAGTAAGTCCGCCTAGCAGCTTCAGGCTGGGGGTAGCAGAGCACCCTTCGTGGAACCCTGCTTCGTAACACGAGATGTGCTGGGAGGTGGGTGGAGTTAGTATAAAAGAGAGGGAAAGTTGAGAATTGTAGGTCAGTCTGACAGGAGGTCAGGCGACAGGAGTTCAGTTCTGAAGTTAGTTTAGAGTTCAGTTTAGAAAGAGTGCTGCAGCTGCCTCAGTGATCTGAGCCAGCTGGCACGGGAAAGAGAAGAGAAGGAGAAAGACGTAGACCTACAACCTAAGCTTCCATAAGAGAGAGAAGGAACAGCGCGGAACGAAGGAGTAGGAGAACAGAGAGGAGTTGTGGGTTGGAAGAGGAACCCTGCCTATAGGTTCTCAGCGCAAGGCCGGGGCCCGGTCCCCGAGGTTGTATGGACACTTATGGTTCTGCAGCAGACATCGGTGGTGTAGTTGGCTGTAAATGCACTACTCCCATCAAAGACTTGGCACACAACAGCAACTGGATAGAGAGCCAGGACTTCTGAGAAGGGAGTCCCCCATAGAGGCTACAGCTGTCTGTCATACAAGTAGAGTTGATAGGAACATCTAACATGAGGAACTTCAGAATAACCACGGTACTGGAGTTCTTCACACTAAAGGCGCAATAGAGGAGTCGTTCAGGAAAAGTACATGTTGGCAGAGTGTTGGAGAGGAGAACCCTGACTTGCCCGGGAGGTTGATTGAGTCTCTACCCCGGAGGACACGGCACGGAGGCAGGCACCAGTGGGTACCATGAACTGTGAGTAAAGCTTTGAAACTGCAGCCCTGGTGTCCTCCATTCATTCGCCGCTAACACCTTCAGCACCGCTACATCTGGGTACCAGCATCTATACCATTCTGCGCCTCTCCTCATCCATTGCACCCACACTGCCCAGGGACTACAGCTCCACCTGTGGGGAGCTACACCATATTTACTGCACCACACCATCAGTCCCAGTGGATCTGCATGCAGCGTTGGCTCAACATCTTACTTGCCAAACACCACGGGTGGCGTCACGAACCATCTAAATAAACTATTACACTATTAACATCACCGCCATTGATATTGGGCGCCCAGGGCCAAGGACCGGGTCACTGCTGCTGTGACACATCACTCCTGACACCGGCCCGGTACCGGGTACCCCGCTGCCCTGGGTGTGAGGGCGACCCACTGGCCACTCCATGTGATGGAGCAGAGTGTATGAGGTGCTGCTGGCTACTCCATGTGGCGGACCAGAGAGTAGGAGGAGCTGCTGGCTGCTCTATGTGATGGACCTAAGTGTGAGAAGGGGTGCTTTGTATGATGGACCAGAGGGAGGGAGATAATGCTGGCCCTTATGTGTTATGGACTGGAGGGCAAGAGAGGGTTGGAGGTGGTGCTGACCATTCTGAGTGATAGACCAGACCACATGATAGGAAGTTGTGCAGGCCAATTTGTATAATGGAGCAGAGTAGGGGATGGTGTGCTTGTCGCCCTTAGTAATGGACTGGATGGTTGGAGGGTGCTGGCTTTTCTATGTAATGAACCAGATGATGGGAGAAGATACTGGCTGCTCTGTTTGATGGACTGAAGAGTTGGAGAGGATACTGACTGCTTTATGTGATTGGAACAGTGAGAAGGAGAGCTTGTTGCTCTGTGTGATGACCCAACATTTGGGATGCAATGTTGCCTACTTTTGTATGGCTCAGAATGCAGGAGAGGGTGCTGGCTGCTCCTTGTGATGAACTAGAGGGTGGGAGAGGGTGTCAGCTGCTCCATTTGATAGACTGGAGGGTTGGAAGGAGTGCTGGCCATTCAGTACAGGATAGGGTGCTGGTCACTCTGTGATGAACCAGAGGTTGGAGAGGGTGCTGTCTGATCCATATGAGAGAGCACAGTGCAGAATAGGGTGCTGGTTGTTCTTTGTGATGGACCAGAGGTTGGAGAGGGTGCTGGCTGATCCATATGAGAGAGCGCAGTGCAGGATATGGTGCTGGTCGCTCTGTGTGATAGAGCAGAGGTTAGAGGTGGTACTGGCTGCTCCATATGAGAAAGTGCAGTTCAGGATAGGGTGCTGGTTGTTCTGTGATGAACTAGACGTTGGAGAGGGTGCTGGCTGCTCCATATGAAAGAAGAGCGCAGTGCAAAAAAGGTTGTTGTTTGTTCTTTGTGATGGATCAGAGGTTAGAGGGGGTACTTGCTGCTCCATATGAGAGAGCATATTGCAGGATAGAGTGCTGGTTGTTCTTTGTGATGAACCACAGAGGTTGGAGAGGGTTCTGGCTGCTCCATATGAGAGAGCGCAGTGCAGGATATGGTGCTGGTTGTTCTTTGTGGTGGACCAGAGGTTGGAGAGGGTACTGTCTGCCTCATATGAGAGAGCGCAGTGCAGGATAGGGTGCTGGTCGCTCTGTGTGATGGACCAGAGGTTGGAGAGGGTGTTAGCAGCTCCATATCAGAAAGCGCAGTTCATGATAGTGTACTGGTCGCTCTGTGTGATGGACCAGAGATTGGAGAGTGTGTTGGCTGCTCTATATGAGAGAGCGCAATGCAGGAAAGGGTGCTGGGCATTTTTTGTGATGGACCAGAGGTTGGAAAGGGTGCTGGCTGCTCCATATGAGGGAGCGAAGGGCAGGATAGGGTGCTGGTTGCGCTGTGTGTTGGACCAGAGCTTAGATACCGTGCTGGCTGCTCCATATGATGGAGCGCAGTGTAGGATAGGGTGCTGGTCATTCTTTGTGCTGGTCGTTCTTTGTGATGGACCAGAGTTTGGAGAGGGTACGTGGGTCGCCCTCCCAGGGCTGTGGGGTACTCGGTACCGGGCCGGTGTCAGCGGGATGTGTCACAGCAGTGGTGACCCGGTCTGTGGCCCTGGGCGCCCAATCAATAGAGGAAGTTTGAATGGTGGAATGTAGTTGATTAAATGAATAGTTCGTGATGCCACCTGTGGTGTTCGGCAAGTGAGGTGTTAAGCCGACGCTGCATGCATATCCTCTGGGACTGGTGGTGTGTTGCAGCCAAGATGGTGTGGCTCCCCACAGGTGGAGCTGTAGTCCCAGGGCAGTGTAGATGTAGGGGTAGAGGAGAGGCACAGGCGGTGTAGAAGCCGGCACCCCGATGTAGTGTTAGCGCCGGAATAATTGGAGGACACCAGGGCATGTAGTTCCAAAGCTTTACTCACAGTCTGTAGTACACACAGGTGCCTCCCTCCGTGCTGTGTCCTCCGAGTCAGGGACTCAGTCAACCTCCAGGTCAGATGGAATGCTCCCTTCCAACACTCCACCAACATGTGCCTTTCTGAACGTCTCCTCTTATAGCGCCTTTGGTGTGAAGTACTCCTAGTACTGAGTTACACTGGAGTTCCTCCTGGCAGATGTTCCCAAGAATCATACTTGTACGGCAGACAGCTGTAGCCTGCTTCGGGGACTCCTTACTCCTGAGTCCCGGCTCACTATCCAAGTTGCTGTTGTGCCCCCAAGTCTTAGATGGGAGTAGTGCATTTACAGCTCACTACTCCACCGGTGTCTGCTGTAGGACCATTAGTATCCATACAACCTCGGGGACCGGGCCCCGGCCTTGTGCTTAGAACTTCTAGGCAGGGTTCTCTCCTAACCCACGTCCTCTGTTCCCTTTTACTCCTTCATTCCGTACTAGTCTCTCCTTCTTATGGAAGATCAGGTTTCTGTTCAATGTCTTTCTCCTTCTTTCCTTTCCCGCGCCAGCAGACTCAGGTCACTGAGATCTGCTGCAGCACCTCCTTCCTCCATCCCTCTTCCAGGGATCTTCTCTCCTCACTCTCTCACTGACTGACTGACCTCCAATCCTAAACCTTCCCGCTCTTTTATGTATTCTAACTCCACCCGCCTCCCAGCACGTTTCGTGTTCCAAGCAGGGAGCCACCAAAGGTGCTCTGCTACACTCCAAGCAGGGAGCCGCAATGTGGCTTTGCTGAACTACTGTGTTGTGTGGGATGCAGGTGTTGGAGTGTGGTCAGGAGCCTCCAACCTACCTGGATGGTGGGGTACCACACCTCAGGAGGAGGTGCAGTACCTCTGTAGCAACTGAATCCTCAGGGGCGCCACATACTGGCTGCTCCATATGAGAGAGCGCAGTGCAGAGTAGGGTGCTGGTCATTCTTTGCGATGGACCAGAGGTTAGAGAGGGTGCTGGCTGCTCCATACAAGGGAGTGCAGTGCTGGATATGGTGCTGATCACTCTGTGTGATGGACCTGAGGTTGGAGAGGGTACTGACTGCTCTCTTTGAGGGAGTGCTGTTGTGAGTTCATTTTCCCCTTCACTACTGAGGCCCGAGGAACTCCCTCTTCTGGTAAAGAAAGGTAGTGAGCCTGATTATCAAACACCTGAGGCTGATGATGATGACTGGCTGAGTGGAGTTACTGACTGGATATAAGGCTGCCGACGCCCTCCTGCCCTGCGGGTGATTTCTCTGTGGATCCTTGGAGACCAGTCTGAATTCCTGCTCCTCTAAAGCTAAGTTTGCTGCTCGGCTTTTTGCATTGGTGCTGTGACTTTGTTTTGCTTTGTGTTTCTGGATTTCTGCCATTCCCTGCTGGAGTGTGCTGAATTCCTTTAGCTCTGTCTTCTGAAAATACCTGAGTGCTGATTTAGTTTTTGAAGCCTAGCTGCTTCAGGGCCTTTTTCATATCAGCTTGTTGGCTTTGTCTTTGATAGGGTTTTGGCAGATTGCAGACAGCAGCCTTCCTGTCCTTTCCTATCTAGGTAGTTTTGGGCCCCGTCTTTGCTCAGTCTATCTTTCTGTCTGTGTGTTTTCATCTTGCTTCACCGTCATTATTTGTTGGGGGCTGCCTATTGCTTTGGGGTCTGCTCTGGGGCAGTTTGGATTTCCCCTTTCTTTCTTTAGGCCTATTTAATTCTCCGGCTGTGATCGAGGGGTCTAGGGCATCGTAGGAACCCCCCACGGCTACTGCTAGTTGTGTTGATAGGTTCAGGGGTCTGCAATCTGATAGTTGCCAACTTCTCTGGTTTCTGGACTTAGCTTGTATTTCTGTTTTTGCCTCCTACGGTGACTCATTCATAACAGTGTGCATTGCAGGATAGGGTGCTGGTCGCTCAAAGTGATTGAGCAAAGATTGGAGAGGGTACAGGCTGCTCCATATGAGACAGCGCAGTGCAGGATAGGGTGCTGGTTGCTCTGTGTGATGGACCAGAGGTTGGAGAGGGTGCTGGCTGCTCCATATGAGGGAGCGCAGTGCAGGATAGGGTGCTGGTTGCTCTGTGTGATGGACCACAGGATATAGGGGTACTGGCTGCTCCATATGAGAGAGTGCAGTGCAGGATAGGGTGCTGCTCATTTTTTGTGATTGACCACAGGTTGGAGAGATTGCTGGCTGCTCCATATGAGAGCGCGCAGTGCAGGATAGGGTGCTGGTCGCTCTGTGTGATGGACCAGAAGATAGAAGGGGGTGCTGGTTGTTATGTCTCATGGATTGGAGGCAAAGAGGGGGTTAACTGATCGATTTGATGGTCCGGAGGATAGAATGAGATGCTGGCTGCTGCGTGTTACAGACTGGAGGGAAGGAGGGGATGCTGGCTGCCTCGTATTATGAACCATGGGGAAGGAGGGGGCTGACTGCTTTATGTGATAGACCTGAGGCAAGGGGTTCTGGCCACGCTGTGTGATGGAGCGAGCAAGAGGCATGTATAGTTTAATTAGTCAGTTCAGCAACTGAAGGGGCAGAAGCAGAAGACAAAACCATGGTCAAAGGTATAGCTGGATGAGGAACTAGATGGTCAGTCAGTAGATGACATCTGGATTAAGACAGGACAGCAGATACCAGACACAAACCCTCGCTGGCTGGCCAGCACGACAAGTTGCAGCTACACTAGTCTTCTTAGCTGGACAGCGCCTGTAGATGTAAGAAGCATCACATCTCTGTTCTGTAGCCTTCATGTTTGTTCCTGTGTTTGAATAAAGTTGTGTCATCCTCTTCCTGAGCTTCCAGGAACTCTGGTAATATTATTTCTTCTTGGTTTTCTACTTTAGGATGTAAAATATTGAAAATATCCTTGTAAAGGACAAACTATACTGGTTTAATTGAAGGCTGTAGTAATGGGTCACCCTCACACCCAGGGCTGCGGGGTACTCGGTACCGGGCCCGTTGAACTCCAATGGGAAATGTCACGGCAGCTGTAACCCGGCCCGTGGCCCTAGGCGCCCATTGTAAAGGGGGTTGTTGCAGTGTGCTTATAGTGATGAAAGTTTATAAGTGATTCGTGACGCCACCTGTGGTGTTCAGCAATGAAGATGTAAGCCGACGCTGTAGACAGATCCTCTGGGACAGATGGTGTGGTGCAGCAGTGATGTTATAGCCCTCCACAGGCAGGGCTGGAGTCCCAGGGCAGTGTAGGTGAAGTGACACTTAGATGGTGTAGTGTCAGGCGCAGAGGTGGCAGCTGTGCTAGTCGGGATGGCGCAGGGAATAAGTGGAGGACACCAGGGCATGTAGTTCCAAAGCTTTACTCACAGTCTTTTGTACAAACAGGTGCCCGCCTCCGTGCCGTGTCCTCCGAGTCAGGGACTCAGTCAACCTCCAGGTCAGATGGAATACTCCCTTCCAACACTCCGCCAACATGTGCCTTTCTGAACGTCTCCTCTTATAGCGCCTTTAAATGAAGTACTCCTAGTACTGAGTTACACTGGAGTTCCTCCTGTCCGATGTTCTTATGAACTCTACTTGTACGGCAGACAGCTGTAGCCTGCTTCGGGGACTTCTTGCTACTAAGTCCCGACTCACTAATATGTTGCTGTTGTGTCCCCAAGTCTTGTGTGGGAATAAAGTGGTCACTACTTCTATTCCTCCGGTGTCTGCTGCAGGACCATTAGTATCCATACAACCTCGGGGACCGGGCCCCGGCCTTGCGCTTGGAACTTCTAGGAAGGGTTCTCTTCTAACCCACGTCCTCTGTTCCCTTTTACTCCTCACATTCCA
This sequence comes from Dendrobates tinctorius, assembly GCF_039654945.1. Lineage (NCBI taxonomy): Eukaryota > Metazoa > Chordata > Amphibia > Anura > Dendrobatidae > Dendrobates > Dendrobates tinctorius. Next base: position 9,083,096 of record NW_027361696.1, on the reverse strand, counting down.
TACTGACTTTTCCTTCTATGAAGAATCAGGCTTTCAGTCTATGTTGCTCTCTATCTCTTCCTTTCCCGTGCCAGCAGACCCAGGTCACTGGGATCTGCTGCAGCACTTCTGTGGCGCTCCTGAGGCTCAGTCACCACAGACTTACTGCACCTTCCTCTCTCCTAAGGTGTGGTACCCCACCATCCAGGTAAGTTGGGAGCTCCTGACCACGCTCGAACACTCGCACCCCACACAATAGAGTAGTTCAGCACAACCACATTGCGGCTCTTTGCTTAGAGAGAAGCAGAGCACCTTTGGTGGTTCCCTGCTTGGAACACTAAACGTGCTGGGAGGCGGGTGGAGTTTAGGATACATAAAAGAGTGGGATGGTTTAGGATTACAGGTCAGTCTGACAGGAGGTCAGTGAAGAAGGAAGCCACTCGGGAGGAGTGGGGATCCCTGGAAGAAGGGATGGAAGAAGGAGTGCTGCAGCTGCCTCAGTAACCTGAGCCAGCTGGCACTGGAAAGGAAAGGAAAGAAGGAGAAAGACGTAGAACTGAAACCTGAGCTTCCATAGAAGGGAAAGACAAGTACGGAACGTAGGAGTAAAAGGGAACACAGAGGACGTGGGTTAGAGGAAGAACCCTGCCTAGAAGTTCTAAGCGCAAGGCCGGGGCCTGGTCCCCGAGGTTGTATGGACACTAATGGTTCTGCAGCAGACACCGGTGGAGTAGTAGGCTGTAAATGCACTACTCCCATCTAAGACTTGAGGGCACAACAGCAACACGGATAGAGAGCCGGGACTTAGGAGTAGAGCGTCCCTGAAGCAGGCTACAGCTGTCTGCCATGCAAGTAGAGTTCTTGGGAACATCTGTCAGGAGGAACTCCAGAGTACCACGGTACTGGAGATCTTCACACTTAAAGGCGCTATAGAGGAGACGTTCAGGAAAGGCACATAAGTTGGCGGAGTGTGGAAGGGAGCTTTCCATCTTGCCTGGAGGTTGACTGAGTCCCGGACGCAGAGGACACAGCACAGAAGAGGGCACTACTGACTGTGAGTAAAGCTTTGGAACTACATGCCCTGGTGTCCTCCATTCCTTCCTGCGTCCGTTTGCCTGGCACTGCTTCATTCCCTGCGCCGGACACTACACCACCTAAGTGTCCCCCACATCTACACTGCCCTAGGACAACAGCCCTGACTGTGGAGGGCTATACCATCACTGCTGCACCACACCATCTGTCCCGGAGTATCTGTCTGCAGCGTCGGCTTGCCGAACACCACATTTGGCATCACGAACTATTCACCGTTAACATATCTCCCCACTGCTTGGGCGCCCATGGCCATGGTCCGGGTCACCGCTGCTGTGACACATCCCACTGACACCGGCCCGGTACTGAGTACCCCACAGCCCTGGGAGGGCAACCCAACTTTGGCGTCATGAACAGGATGACGAGACCCAATGCCATCGGGTTCTGTGCGCCTAAGATTTGTTGGACTTAGAACTTTTGAGAATGTGCAGAAGACCCAGTTTAATAGACTGTGAAATGAACCTTAAAAATGGCCATTGGCGTGGAGAAGAAGGGCGTGAAGAGATGGGAGGTCCTAGGAAAAGACAGCAAAGAGTCTTGGGCCTCTCCTGCCTGAATTACTATGTAACAGCAATATGGCCCACCCCCGAGGGGTTCTTATACTGACTTGGTATGGAGGCGCTGGAAGAAGACGCCGCCCCCGGAAGGAGGGGCAAAAGCCAGTGGCGGGAAAGGGGCCGAGAGAGGAGGGAGAAGAACGCCAGAACGCCATGATGAAAAGAGAGGAGAAGACAGAAGAATGGGGGGAGGAGAAGCCACTCGCCCCCAGGCCGCCCCTGCGGAGGCTGCAACCGCTGATACATCCTCTGCAGCGGCCGCCACCACCTTACAACCGATATTGCCATTGGGTGAGTCCCGTCCGGAGGAGATATATGAGGGCTCTGGAGCAGAACGGAGGGCCGGAACCGCGTCTCCGTCTGGAGCGGGCGCTGTTGCACCGGCCCCCACCGACGACCCCGGCCAAGGCCAGCCTTGCCACTGGCCGGATTCTACTGCGGCCCATCCCATCAATAACTCCGGAGTTGCCGCTGCCGCCGTCCACTACCCGGTGCCGGGACCGGAACCTCGCCCGGAGGCACAAGGTACGATCACCGCCCCCGACCTGACCCTAGTCTTGGGAACGGAACCCACAGATAGGAAAGGCCCAATTGACCTCCGCCGGCAGCCCCAGACTGCAGCGCTGCTGGCCCAGGTCCCGATGGACACCGAAGAGTCAGACCCCGAGGAACCAGTGACAGCGCCGGCTGAGTCACCAACGGCAGCAGAAGAGCAATCGGAGGTGGCAGATATGCTGTCCCCGCAGGCGGAAGACGTTTCTATGGCTCTTTCAATTACCCCGACTAGTCCCTATCTCACCCTTTGGGAAGCAGAGTACATGCGACTAGCAAGTAACCAGCAGGATGAAGACACCCAAAGTATTTCATCTGGTAGCAGTACATCAGCAACAGCTTCCAGAACCCAAGGAGGGGACCAACACTAATAATTTGCAGTAACTCTCGTGACCCAGGAGGGTTTGTTTGCACCGTTGTGCCTCTTGTTTTATTTTTGACCATCATGGTTAGTTTTTGTTTTCCTAGTGTTGCCCTGTGTTGTTGGCAGCCTTCCTATTGAACTAGCGATCATGAACTTGGAGTGATCCAAAAACTTTTACTTGTAAATAGTTGCACCTTTTTAGGTGCCCTCTCTTGGTTTTACATATGGACACTTTGCGAAGATTAAGTCTACCTCATTGGAGCATGACTCCAATCAAAGGACACTGCAAGAGATCCCAGCTGGGAGCGGTGTCCAGCACTTACAAGAATAATTGTTGAAAGTTTTAATGTGAAGTATTTGATAATGTGTTTTATGATAGCTTTTATATAGAATGAGAAATGTTTTGATACAGAGATGAGAGATTTGAATAAAGAGCTGAAAATGTAAAAGGTGAACCAGTTATCACGGGTGTCACTTGAAACAAAGTAGAAAATGTGCACTAGAAAGAGAAGAAGAAATGTGTACTAGAGAAAGAAAGATGAAGAATACGGAAGTGATAGTGAGTCATAGATAATAGCACTTAGAATTACGCATAGTATGAAAAATTGCACTTTTTGACTTAGAATTGTAGGTAGTTAATTAATAACTGTTTGCAACGTTCAAGAATGAGTGCCTCTCATATTGGGAAGTATAGTATAAGAAATATTTATTCAGCATTGCAAAAAAAATTTGTATGTTCCTGTACTGTCAACTTTGTTTGCCTTACAGCCCGCGGACGTGCTGTGTTTAACGGGGTGGTATGTGGCGCCCCTGAGGCTCAGTCGCCACAAAGGTACTGCACCTTCCTCTCTCCTAAGGTGTGGTACCCCACCATCCAGGTAAGTTGGGAGCTCCTGACCACGCTCCAACACTCGCACCCCACACAATAGAGTAGTTCAGCACAACCACATTGCGGCTCTTTGCTTAGAGAGAAGCAGAGCACCTTTGGTGGTTCCCTGCTTGGAGCACTAAATGTTCTGGGAGGTGGGTGGAGTTTAGGATACATAAAAGAGTGGGATGGTTTAGGATTACAGGTCAGTCTGACAGGAGGTCAGTGAAGAAGGAAGCCACTCGGGAGGAGTGGGGATCCCTGGAAGAAGGGATGGAAGAAGGAGTGCTGCAGCTGCCTCAGTAACCTGAGCCAGCTGGCACTGGAAAGGAAAGGAAAGAAGGAGAAAGACGTAGAACTGAAACCTGAGCTTCCATAGAAGGGAAAGACAAGTACGGAACGTAGGAGTAAAAGGGAACACAGAGGACGTTGGTTAGAGGAAGAACCCTGCCTAGAAGTTCTAAGCGCAAGGCCGGGGCCCAGTCCCCGAGGTTGTACGGACACTAATGGTTCTGCAGCAGACACCGGTGGAGTAGTAGGCTGTAAATGCACTACTCCCATCTAAGACTTTAGGGCACAACAGCAACACAGATAGAGAGCCGGGACTTAGGAGTAGAGAGTCCCCGAAGCAGGCTACAGCTGTCTGCCGTGCAAGTAGAGTTCTTGGGAACATCTGTCAGGAGGAACTCCAGAGTACCACGGTACTGGAGATCTTCACACTTAAAGGCACTATAGAGGAGACGTTCAGGAAAGGCACATAAGTTGGCGGAGTGTGGAAGGGAGCTTTCCATCTTGAGTCCCGGACCCGGAGGACACGGCACAGAAGCGGGCTCTACTGATTGTGAGTAAAGCTTTGGAACTACATGCCCTGCTGTCCTCCATTCCTTCCTGCGTCCGTTTGCCTGGCACTGCTTCATCCCCTGCGCTGGACACTACACCACCTAAGTGTCCCCCACATCTACACTGCCCTGGGACAACAGCCCTGCCTGTGGAGGGCTATACCATCATTGCTGCACCACACCATCTGTCCCGGAGGATCTGTCTGCAGCGTCGGCTTAACACCTCCCTTGCCGAACACCACAGGTGGCGTCACAAACTATTCACCGTTAACATATGTCCCCATTGCTTGGGTGCCCAGGGCCACGGTCCGGGTCACCGCTGCTGTGACACATCCCACTGACACCGGCCTGGTACCGAGTACCCCACAGCCCTGGGAGGGCGACCCACTTCCATCCATCTATCCCTCTCTCCAGGGATCTTCTTCTTTCCAACTCTCTAACCAACTGACTTCTCATCCTAAACCCTTCCCGCTCCTTGTAATGCAATCTAACTCCACCCACCTCCTAGCACGTTTCGTGTTCCAATCAGGGAGCCACCAATGGGTGCTTTTCTATACTCCAAGCAGGGAGCCGCCGAAGGTGCTTTGCTACACTACTTTGTGGTGTGGGGTGCAGGTGTTGGAGCATTGTCAGGAGTCTCCACCTTACCTGGATGGTGGGATACCACACCTCAGGAGGAGGTGCAGTACCTCTGTGGCGACTGAGCCTCAGGGGCGCCACAGTAAGAACTGGATATGATGCCAGTCAATGCCACCATAAATGATTCATGTGAGGCCAAGCACTGTACACTATCTGCCTGTGATCCACTGACATTTATTTATGGTGCCTGGAAGGGACTGGATTATCTTCTCCTGTAGAAAGTCTGAAGCCTTCCACCCATCTGATTCCAGGGGGACATCTGACAAAGTACCCACCATCCGCTGAGCAAGAATTTGTGAATATCCTAGGGAGTGGGCGCTCAGCAGTTAACGTGAGGAACTGAACAGAACGATCTTTTGATGTTTATTATACACCTTAAAATAAAACATAATAAAAACCTAATTAATGGTCTTTAAAAAGCCCTTCATATCCTGATTGGATGCTGTAAATTCCCTTTTTGCAGAATTGAGCCATCTTCTCAACTGAAGAGAAAGCTGAGATTCTGATAAGCTTCATATCTCTGGCCCAATACTTGGTCTTTCTATGTCTTTCATCCACAATTCCTCACTCTTAGCTTGGAATTTTTTTAATAAATGAGGTTCAGCCTGTCTTGTCTGCTGCTATTGTGACAGCATCCCCTAGCGGGACGCATATGAGGACATCTTAATTAACCAGAGGAGGTTCTAATTCTGTCGACATCAGGTCTTTTCTAATGACTTCAGTTAATGTCCACACACAAGAAGGAAACTATGCTGGAGGACATGGTGAGAATACAAGGTCTGCAACTGGTGTAATTGGCCTGGCTGGAAGACTGGGGGTCCTCAATCTCCCCATCAGCTATGTCTGCATTTCCATATAGAAAGGGCATCTTCGTGCCTTGTGCTTGGACTTGACACAACAGATGAGATGAACTCTGTGCTACATGCACAGCTTCCTCCAGCCAATCTCTGGTTCTATCATCAGCTCTTTGGCATGTCCAGGTTATTCCATGTCATCTTTGTGACAGTTTCAAGGTTATTCCACCATACTGGAGAGGGTCTATTCTCTACATATGATGCAACAATATCTTCCACCACCTTTGTAGCGATGTCCAAATTATTTCTTCATACTGGAGAGAATGCAATTTCCACTATTGTGCGCCAGTATCTACCACCACCTTTGTAACGATGTCCAGGTTATTGCCCCATCCTGGAGAGGATCCATTCTCTACAGACAGAGAGCCAATAGCTTTCACCATCTTTGTGACAGTTTCCAGGTTATTTCACCATACTGGAGAGGATCCATTCCCTACACATGGTGCGCCAATGTTTTCCACCACCTTTTTTGACAATGTCCAGGTTATTCCATGATACTAGAGATCATCCATTCTCTACACATGGAGAACCAATATCTTCCACCACCTTTGTGACAATGTCCAGGTTATTTGACCATACTGGAGAGATCCATTCTCTATTCATGATATACCAATGTCTTGCATCACTTGGGTGGTAATGTCCAGGTTATTCCACCATACTGGAGATGATCTATTCTCTACATATGGTGCGCCAATATCTTCCACCACCTTTGTGATGATGTCCAGATTATTCCTCCATACTGGAGAGGATGTAATTTCTACTATTGTGCGCCAGTATCTTCCACCACCTTTGTAACGATGTCCAGGTTATTCCCTCATCCTGGAGAGGATCCATTCTCTACACATGGAATGCCAATGTCTTCCACCACCTTTGTGACAATGTCCAGGTTATTCCTGCATACTGGAGAGGATCCATTCTCTATTCATCATGTACCAATGTCTTGTACCACTTGGGTGACGATGTCCAGGTTATCCGACCATACCGGAGAGTATCCATTCTCTACACATGGAGAGCCAATATCTTCCACCACCTTTGTGACAATATCCAGGTTATTCCTTCATACTGGAGAGGATCCATTCTCTATTCATGATGTACCAATGTCTTGTACCACTTGGGTGACGATGTCCAGGTTATTCGACCATACTGGAGAGGATCCATTCTCTACACATGGTGCGCCAATATCTTCCACCATCTTTGTGACAATGTCCCGGTTACTCCATGATACTGGAGAGGATACATTCTCTACACATGATGATGGCGGCCAATGTTTTTCACCAATTGAGTAATGATTCTGTGAGGTTTTTATTACAAGAACCTTTCATTTTCAGTTATGTATCAATACATACAATTTCTAGTTCTTCACACACTGCGATGCGCATTGTGATAGGAATGCTTAGTAGATATATACAGTAGCGCTGCATCACACACAGGTCTTTGTGTCCATCATCTCACAGCTCTGTCTCTAGACAGAAATATACAGAGCCATCATCAGATGGCAACCTTAACCCTGCTGAACTTACCGGGCGCAGCTGCTGATGTATCGGGCGCAGATATCACCACAGACCGCCTCTGTGCCGGGAGCATGCTGCCGGCTGGGGAGAATGAGGGTCCTCCTCGCTGTCACTCGCTGGTGATATCTTCTCACGGGTCACTGAAGTTTTGGACTGAGGTCTCGCAGGAGGAGAATGAAGGGATCAGGCATAAGTCAGTGACCTGTTTTCCCTCCCCGAGGCTGCACACAGACACCACAATTGCTCTCCTCACACAATTTCTACTCCAATTTTACAGCCAATTACACCTGAAGTGTTGTGAGCTATTGCACCAGAGCTCTCGCCATCCTCCAACAGACGCAACGCTTGCTCGCTGCCGTTAGTGTACTTACCCCATGAGGGGGGTAGGTGAGCCAGCCCCAGTCCCCAGGTACCACCGCCGTGTCTAATAAATTCACTAGAAAGAAAGAAAAGGTGACATTAGCATCAGCACCACCAACATCCATCTAATGTCTGTTACATATCCATGTGTCTAGCAGAATTATCTCTCTATCGGCAAACAAAGGAAGACAACAACGTCTGTATCGTCTGCGAAAATCCATATGTGACAGATCATAGAAAACAGCCTTATACCATTACTATTAGCTATCTATCTACCATCTATCTACTAACATCTATTTTATATCTATCTACCGTCACCTACAGTATTATCTATCTATCTATCCTTACTGATAGAGCTGCTATAAGGGATAATGGACACTCAGTCCGAACTTTAATGAGAGCATTTTTATAACCGCCAGCTCTACGGTCAATGATGTAGGAACTGTCCCCTCCAGCTACAAATTGCACACGATTAAAACTTCAAAGGTTTCCCGAGAGACTTCCCGGCAGCTTCAGCTCCTTTGGAACAATTCCCTTCACATTGATAATTAAACCATTATCGGCCCATGTTCCAGGAATAATGCAGAATATGAATGTGGAGCTTTCCCTCCCTGTGACCGAGTTCACACCAGGTTCATGTGTGATGTCAGTAGTGTTTATGGGAGGTGATTGCTTTTACTCTATTTTCTATCTATCTATAATCTATTATCTATCATCTGTTATCTATTATCTATATATTATTTATGATCTAATATCCATCATTTATCTATTATCTATCATCTATTATTCATTAATCATTATCTACCATGCATCTATTATCTATCATCTACCTATCACCTATTATCTATCATCTATCTATTATCTATTTATGATCCATTTATCTATACTGTTATCTATCATCTGTTATCTATCTATATATAGTCTATTATCTATCTATAATCTCTCTATCCATCTATCATCTATTAACTGTCTATTATTTGCCTATCCATCTATCTATCTATCATCTATTATCTGTCTAGTATCTATCTATTATTAATCTATCTATTATATATTATCTATCTATTATACATATATTATCTATCTATATATTATCAATTATCTATCTAGCTATATATCTATTATCCATCTAACTATTATCTATCTATATCCATCTATCATTATCTATTATCTATATATCTACAGTATCTATCTATCATATATATATATATATATATAGATATATAGATATACACTCACTGGCCACTTTATTAGGTACACCATGCTAGTAAGGGGTTGGACCCCCTTTTGCCTTCAGAACTGCCTCAATTCTTCGTGGCAGAGATTCAACAAGGTGCTGGAAGCATTCCTCAGAGATTTTGGACCATATTGACATGATGGCATCACACAGTTGGCGCAGATTTGTCGGCTGCACATCCCTGATGCGAATCTCCCGTTCCACCACATCCCAAAGATGCTCTATTGGATTGAGATCTGGTGACTGAGGAGGCCATTTGAGTACAGTAAACTCATTGTCATGTTCAAGAAACCAATCTGAGATGATTCGAGCTTTATGACATGGCGCATTATCCTGCTGAAAGTAGCCATCAGATGTTGGGTACATTGTGGTCATAAAGGGATGGACATGGTCAGCAACAATACTCAGGTAGGCTGTGGCGTTGCAACGATGCTCAATTGGTACCAAGGGGCCCAAAGAGTGCCCAGAAAAAATTCCCCACACCATGACACCACCACCACCAGCCTGAACCGTTGATACAAGGCAGGATGGATCCATGCTTTCATGTTGTTTACGCCAAATTCTGACCCTACCATCCGAATGTCGCAGCAGAAATCGAGACTCATCAGACCAGGCAACGTTTTTCCAATCTTCTACTGTCCAATTTCGATGAGCTTGTGCAAATTGTAGCCTCAGTTTCCTGTTCTTAGCTGAGAGGAGTGGTACCCAGTGTGGTCTTCTGCTGCTGTAGCCCATCTGCCTCAAAGTTCGACGCACTGTGCGTTCAGAGATGCTCTTCTGCCTACCTTGGTTGTAACGGGTGGCAATTTGAGTCACTGTTGCCTTTCTATCAGCTCGAACCAGTCTGCCCATTCTCCTCTGACCTCTGGCATCAACATGGCATTTCCGGCCACAGAACTGCCGCTCACTGGATTTTTTTTCTTTTTCGGACCATTCTCTGTAAACCCTAGAGATGGTTGTGCGTGAAAATCCCAGTAGATCAGCAGTTTCTGAAATAGTCAGACCAGCCCTTCTGGCACCAACAATCATGCCACGTTCAAAGGCACTCAAATCACCTTTCTTCCCCATACTGATGCTCGGTTTGAACTGCAGGAGATTGTCTTGACCATGTCTACATGCCTAAATGCACTGAGTTGCCGCCATGTGATTGGCTGATTAGAAATTAAGTCTTAACACACAGTTGGACAGGTGTACCTAATAAAGTGGCCAGTGAGTGTATATATATATAATAATAATAATAATAATTTTATTTCTATAGCGCCGACATATTTCGCAGCACTTTACATTTCAGAGGGTACTTGTACAGACGATAGACATTACAGCATAGCAATAATCACATAGATCATAACAGATACCAAGAGGAATGAGAGCCCTGCTTGCAAGCTTACAACCTAGGAGGATATATATACTAGCTGAAGAGCCCGGCGTTGCCTGGGCATAGTAACCAACTGTGGTTAGTTATAACAAATTATAATGATTTTATTGCACATAAAAACCGTGCATCTAATCCTATCCTGTGTGATACTGACTGCTGAGATGTGTATCTAATCCTATCCTGTGTGATACTGACTGCTGAGCTGAGTATCTAATACTATTCTGTGTGATACTGTCTGCTGAGCTGCGTATCTAAACCTATACTGCGTGATACTGACTGCTGAGCCGTGTATCTAATCCTATTCTGTGTGATACTGTCTGCTGAGCCGTGTATCTAATACTATTCTGTGTGATACTGTGTGCTGAGCTGCGTATCTAATCCTATCCTGTGTGATACTGTCTGCTGAGCCATGTATCTAATCTTACCCTGTGTGATACTGCCTGCTGAGCCATGTGTCTAATCCTCTCCTGTGTAATACTGACTGCTGAGCTGTGTATCTAATCCTATCCTGTGTGATACTGACTGCTGAGCTGTGTATCTAATCCTATCCTGTGTGATACTGACTGCTGAGCTGTGTATCTAATCCTATCCTGTGTGATACTGACTGCTAAGCCATGTATCTAATCCTATCCTGTGTGAAACTGTCTGCTGAGCCATGTATCTAATCCTATCCTGTGTGATACTGACTGCTGAGCCATGTATCTAATCCTATCCTGTGTGATACTGACTGCTGAGCTGTGTATCTAATCCTATCCTGTGTGATACTGACTGCTGAGCCATGTGTCTAATCCTCTCCTGTGTGATACTGACTGCTGAGCTGTGTATCTAATCCTATCCTGTGTGATATTGACTGCTGAGCCGTGTATCTAATCCTATCCTGTGTGATTCTGGGCTCCCCCTGCAGTCTGTGTCAGAGGGTGGTCTGTGTCGGCACGGTAATAAATTGTGTTATTTCCAGCTTTACAGAAGGACGATAACACCAAAGCAATGATAAGAATAATAGGCCTCAGTTACCACAACTGTCTGCAAAGAAAACTGTTGCTGATCGCAACCAATCACAGCTCATTTTTCATCTTTTAAACAGCTCTGGGACAGCGTGGCAAGTTTTGAGTGGCGACTTTTGTGTTTCGACTTTTATGTGGTGAGGTTGGTGTATGTGTGGTGAAATGTGTGCTGAGGGTGGTATATGTGTTGAAGCACCTGGTAGTGTGTGGCGCATTTGTGTGTGTGTTCATTTCCCCGTGTGTGGTGAGTATCCCATGTCAGGGCCCCACCTTAGCAACTGTGAGGTATATACTGTTTGGCGCCATCGCTTTCATTCTTTAAGTCCCCCTTGTTCACATCTGGCAGCTGTCAATTTGCCTCCAACACTTTTCCTTTCACTTTTCCCCATTATGTAGTTAGGGGCAAAATTGTTTGGTGAAATGGAACGCGCAGGGCTAAAATTTCGCCTCACAACATAGCCTATGACGCTCTTGGGGTCCAGACGTGTGACTGTGCAAAATTTTGTGGCTGTAGCTATGACGGTGCAGATGCCAATGCACGCACTTTTTCCCCATTATGTAGATAGGGGCAAAACTGTTTGGTGAATTGGAATGTGCGGAGTTAAAATTTTGCCTCACAACATAGCTTAGGACGCTCTCGGGGTCCAGACATGTGACTGTGCCAAATTTTGTGGCTGTAGCTGCGACGGTGAGGATGCCAATCCCAGACATACACACACATTGAGCTTTATATATTATATATATATATATATATATATATATATATATAGGTATACTGTATATTATCTATCTATTATCTATCTATCATATACAGTATCTATCTATTATCCATCCATCCTTCTCAAATCCTCAGGTCAAAATGCACAATCTTGAATTTTTAAAGGATTATCCAATAAAAGTTTTCTAATTTTTAAATAAGCCCTGTGAGTGAGCTGGATCCATTTCTATTTTTCCTATTGCCTTGGACGCTGTGCAGCAGTGAGAAAGCCGTGCTCCTTCTCGTACCTGGAATTACATCTCAGGGGTGAGCTGAAATGTTCTCATTTTTTTACTGTTTCTAATTTGCCTGCTTTATCTGCCTCAGCGCTCCGCAAAGACCGCGTTTTCCTTTTTCTTTCTCATTCCTCTTCCCTCATTGAGGGTACGCGGCAGGAGCCGCTCCAGGCATGCCTTTCCATCCGGACACACAGACCACTGGCAGGGGGTTTTGAGGACCTGTGATCTCGTGACTCGAGGACCTGCAGTGAAGTGCACAGAGCGCAGCTTCGAAGGTGTCCATCAGCCTCCACGTGGTGACCTCCACATCTCCAGCTACAAGAGTCCACAGGACAGACATCGCTCCTCACTCCCACGCTCACACCGTGGTTATGCAGGGGTGCATAACCCTGTGAGGTTAGCGGCCCCTTGACGTTTGTCCAATTGTTTTTATGGTGCATACAGAGTCTGCTCATGTGTGCTCCCGCCTCGCTCTCTTCTGTTGTGCACCTGGAATATAGACATGCCAGAGTCTCTATCCTAATGGAGACTGCCTAGGACAGCTGAGCAGTCCGTGTGTGGAAGCTGCAGCCTATTCAGTGTGAACTGTGCCAGGAGTTGAACATTTCTATTTGGCACTGGAGGCTGTTGGAGCTCAGGCTGAAGGTGACACCGAGACTAGTGGGACTGTACGTCCTCGGTGTATGAAGTCTGCTCCGGGAAAAAGGACTGTTCGCTGTCCGGGTGAACCAGACTGACATATATGTGCTGCTTAACGGATGCATTTGTGCTCAGAAAATACACTTTTTGGTTTTGAATCCCTTGGAGTTTTATGAAAGCAATAAAAACTGCAAGTTTGGATCAAATCACATTGCCTGTGTGAATGCTACCTAATGTCTATGTGACAGAATGCAAGCTGTATATATATATATATATATATATATATATATATATATATATATATATATATAAAGCTAAAAGTGTATGTCCGGAATTGGAATCTGCACCGTTGCAGCTACAACCATAACATTTTGCACAGTCACACGTCTGGACCCCGTGAGCGTCATAGGCTATGTTGTGAGGCGAAATTTTAACGCCGCGCGTTCCAATTCACCAAACAATTTTGCCCCTATGTACATAATGGGGAAAAAGTGTATGTATGTGTGGCGCTCCTGAGGGTTCAGTTGCCACAGAGGTACTGCACCTCCTCCTGAGGTGTGGTACCGCACCATCCAGGTAGGATGGAGGCTCCTGACCACGCTACAACACTTGCATCCCACACAACACAGTAGTTCAGCAAAGCCACATTGCGGCTCCCTGCTTGGAGTGTAGCAGAGCACCTTTGGTGGCTCCCTGCTTGGAACATGAAACGTGCTGGAAGGCGGGTGGAGTTAGAATACATAAAAAGAGCGGGAAGGTTTAGGAGTGAGTTCAGTTGAGTCAGTTGAGTTCAGAGTCGGAGAGTGAGGAGAAAAGATCTCTGGAAGAGGGATGGAGGAAGGAGGTGCTGCAGCAGATTTCAGTGACCTGGGTCTGCTGGCACGGGAAAGGATAGAAGGAGAAAGACATTGAACAGAAACCTGATCTTCCATAAGAAGGAGAGACTAGTACGGAACGTAGGAGTAAAAGGGAACAGAGGACGTGGGTTAGGAGAGAACCCTACCTAGAAGTTCTAAGCGAAGGCCAGGGCCCGGTCCCCGAGGTTGTATGGATACTAATGGTCCTGCAGCAGACACCGGTGGAGTAGTGAGCTGTAAATGCACTACTCCCATCTAAGACTTGAGGGCACAACAGCAACTTGGATAGTGAGACGGGACTCAGGAGTAAGGAGTCCCAGAAGCAGGCTACAGCTGTCTGCTGTACAAGTATAGTTCTTGGGAACATCTGTCAGGAGTAACTCCAGTGTAACTCAGTACTAGGAGTACTTCACACCAACGGCGCTATAAGAGGAGACGTTCAGAAAGGCACATGTTGGCGGAGTGTTGGAAGGGAGCATTCAATCTGGCCTGGAGGTTGACTGAGTCCCTGACCCGGAGGAAACGGCACGGAGGCAGGCACCTGTGTTTACTACAGACTGTGAGTAAAGCTTTGGAACTACATGCCCTGGTGTCCTCTAATTATTCCTGCGCCAACACACCCTGTACCACTACATCTGGGTACCAGCTTCTACACCGCTTGTGCCTCTCCTCTACCCCTACATCTACACTGCCCTGGGACTACGCTCCACCTGTGATGAGCTTCACCATCTTGGCTGCAACACACCACCAGCCCCAGAGGATCTGCATGCAGCGTCGGCTTAACATCTCACTTGCCGAACACCACAGGTGGCGTCACAAACTATTCATTTAATCAACTACATTCCACCATGTCAATTCCCCCATTACTTGGGCGCCCCGGGCCACGGACCGGGTCACCGCTGCTGTGACACATCCCGCTGACACCGGCCCGGTTCCGGGTACCCCACAGCCCTGGGAGGGCGACCCATATGTATGTAGGTATGTGTGTATGTCCGGGATTGGCATCTGCACCGTCGCAGCTACAGCCATAAAATTTTGCACAGTCACACGTCTGGACCCCGAGAGCGTCATAGGCTATGTTGTGAGGTGAAATTTTAACCCCGCGCGTTCCAATTCACCAAACAATTTTGCCTATTATTCTTATCATTTCTATGGTGTTATCGTCCTTCTGTAAAGCTGGAAATAACACAATTTATTACTGTGCCAACACAGACCACCCTCTGACACAGACTGCAGGGGGAGCCCAGAATCACACAGGATAGGATTAGATACACAGCTCAGCAGTCAGTATCACACAGGATAGGATTAGATACACAGCTCAGCACACAGTATCACACAGAATAAGATTAGATACATGGCTCAGCAGTGAGTATCACATAGGATAGGATTAGATACACTGCTCAGCAGTCAGTATCACACAGGATAGGATTAGATACACGACTCAGCAGTCAGTATCACACAGGATAGGATTAGATACACAGCTCAGCAGTCAGTATCACACAGGATAGGATTAGATACACAGCTCAGCAGTCAGTATCACACAGGATAGGAATAGATACACGGCTCAGCAGACAGTATCACACAGGATAGGATTAGATACACTGCTCAGCAGTCAGTATCACACAGGATAGGATTAGATGCAGGGCTGAGCAGTCAGTAACACACATGATAGGATTAGGTACACGGCTCAGCAGTCAGTATCACATAGTATAGTATTAGATACATGGCTCAGCAGATAGTATCGCACAGAATAGAATTAGATACACGGCTCTACAGTCAGTATCACACAGGATAGGTTTAGATACACGGCTGAGCAGTCAGTAACACACATGATAGGATTAGGTACACGGCTCAGTAGTCAGTATCACACAGGATAGGGTTAGATACACGGCTCAGAAGACGGTATCACACAGGATTGGATTAGATACACAGCTGAGCAGTCAGTAACACACGATAGGATTAGATACACAGCTCAGCAGAAAGTATCACACAGGAGAGGATTAGGTACACAGCTCAGCAGACATTATCACACAGGAGAGGATTAGGTACACAGCTCAGCAGACATTATCACACAGGAGAGGATTAGGTACACAGCTCAGCAGACATTACACAGGATAGGGTTAGATACACAGATACACATGTTGTTTATCAAAAGGCTCTTGAATGAGTTGAAAATAAAATACTATTAATACTTGGGTAATCGTTTAGTTAATTTGTGTTGCAAATCTGTAGTGTTGAATATATGATGTGAAATGTTTTTATGTGCAATATAATCATTATAATTTATTATAACTAACCACAGTTGGTTACTATGCCCAGGCAACGGCAGGCTCTTCAGCTAGTATATATATATATATATATATATATATATATATATATATACACACACACTGTATATCTATGGTGATTGGGTCACACCATACACTGATGCCATATCCATAATATTACGGTATATGCAGAGTATGGAGGAGCAGCAGATACAGTGGTTGCTGCACTTTACTGTGAATCTACACTGTCATGTATGAATAAAGTTATGGGGCTCACGATCCGTTAGTGAGATATCATCTGCAATATGCAGCTCAGTTTTGGGGACTATCTCATAGAAAGGATGCCCTAAAGCTAGAATAAGTTCAAAGAAAGATCCAGAAAACTGATAAGCAGCATGGTGCTTGGTTATTTTTTTATTTTATTTTACTCATTTATATAGCTCCATTAATTCCACAGCGCTTTACAGACATTATCATCCCTGTCCCCAATGGGTTATGGGGAAAGACTAAAATAATTAAAATACTTTTAGTGTTGAGAAGATACGTCTAAGGGGCAACACGATTAACTTGTGCAAGTACATACAGTAAATGGCATAAACAAAAAGTTCAGTCAAAAGCTGTATCACATAAAGGGGCATGCCGTCTGGAAAAAAAGGTTCATTCACCAGAAGATACAAGACTTTTTTACCATGAGAACTATTAGACCAGGGTCACACAAGTATAGATTCCATCCTCCGAGAGACACTCAGAGCAAACTTCAATCAGAGCATGATCAGTGTCAACTTACTGTGATCTGATTCTCTCAGATGAGACATTATAGCACAGGTGAGAAGATGGAAAACAAGATCTCTCCATCTTCTATATTGTCTATATAGAGTGTGAGGATGTCACCTGAGTACAGTCTGATGTTTCATACACACCCATAGACTTGAATGGGTGAGTGCAATCCAATTTGTGCAGCAACTCGGATCGGCATCAGAAAAAAATGCTGATTGGTAGTGCCCCATAGAATAACATTGGTCAGAGTGCTATCCGATAAAACATCATATCGTCCAACTTATATATGCTTGTGTGAGCAAGCCCTAAGCCTGTGGAATAGTCAACCTCAGTAGCTGGTCACAGTGGGAACAGCTGACGGCTTCATGAAGGCTTACATGCTTTACTAGAAGAATTTTGTACATATGTATAAAGTTCTTTTCTGAATGTTTGGTCTAACAGATTGGCGATTGGGATCAGGAGGGAAAGATTGGCTCTTCTGGGCAGACTGGATTGCGCACTGTGGTTATATATACCCTTTCCCTTTAACCTGTCCCATACCTCGGTCAAAATTGATGGCCATTTGAATTTACTATATAATCATTCTCCTTTTGTTGATCATCATAATAATCATTATCTTTATTTCCTTTTTTAAAAAAGTCTGTTACCTTAAAACCCCATTCCAGACTCCTCTGTCACCTACAGATCCTTTTCTGTGTGTTGCCTTCAGAATCTTTGTCCTCCTACAGGCTCCTCAGTCCAGTTTGGTCCTCTCCTTCATACTTCTCAGTTTTTCTTCAAACAGATATGTATTCCTCCTCTTTCCATACTGGGTTGTCTGATCCACATTCCTCTTTCTCCCTCTGTTTCGGTTTCCCCCAAACCTCTATCACCTACAGGCCCCTCTTTTCTTTTCAAACCTCTGTCGCCTCCCACCTCTTCAGACTCCTCTGACCCCATTAGAATGCTCTTCCTCAACTCTTTCAGACTTCTCTGTATTCTCTAGTGTACTCTTTTCACCTAAAACTTCTTTCCCCCCTAGACTCTTATCTGTTGCCCTTTGGCTTTCTTCTTCCAGACTCCTCTGTCCTTCTCTTCCTCCAGGCTCCTCCACACTACATGGACATTACATGACAAAACCCTCAAAAATGCAGTACATTAAATGTCCAAGACCTCTACACCCGGGATATTACATGATCAAGACCTCCACATCCAGGACACTACATCACCGAAGACGTCCACCACATGAGACATTACATGACCAAGACCCCCACATGCAGGATATTACATGAACGAGATCTCCAGGACTCAGGACATTACATGACCAAGACCTCCACATGCAACACATTACATGACCGAGGACATCAATGACCCGGGAAATTACATGACTGAAATCTCCACACTCAGGACATTACATGACCAAAGACCTCCACCACATGGGACATTACAGGACCAATGATCTCCACCACATAGGACATTACATGGCTGAGATCTCCAGACACAGGAAATTGATTGCAACCAGGGTTTAGAAGAAATGTATCATTTTAAAGGAGGCAGAGTGATCTGTAGGTGCTATAGAAGTCTGGAGTTCATGAGTTCATATTATTCTGCTGGGAGTAATGAATCTGGAGAGGAGCAATTGATACTAGAGTAGCATGTTCTAGAGAGAGCAAAAAAGTCTGCATCATGGAAAATATGGGTTTAGAGTGGGACACAAATCTATAGAAGGAACAAAGGGATCTAGATAGGGCAGGGGTTTATGGAGAGGAGAAAGGAATCTGAAGAGACTGATAATGTAGAGGAGACTGAAGAGTCTCATGAGAGGACACAATCATTTGGAAGAAAAAATGTCTAGAGGAGACAAAGGAATTTGAAGGAGACCAACATTTCTTGAGGGGGTAGTTAGGTCTTGAGAAGAGACAGAAGTTTGGATGGGGACAGAGTGGTCCCTATCAAGGTAACCTTATCTTGAAATGACGGAAGAGTTTGGAGAATACAGAGGAGTTTGGAGGAAGGACAAAGGGATGTTAATCGGACAGATAAGTTAGGCGAGGAAGGAAAAGTTTAGAGTGGACACAGGATTCTGGAATGCACAAAGGGGTCAAAGGAATGCAGATGGTCCTGGAGGAGATATGTGTCTAGAGGAGAAGGTCAGAGGAGTCTGGAGGGGGGCAGAGAATTTGCAGTGAAACAGATGGGTCTAGGAAGGAAAGAGGATTCTGGAGGGGACAGCAGTGTTTTGAAGCCGCACTCTCCTTTTTTGGAAACACATAAATGCTCAGCCAATGAGCATGTATGTATGCGGGGGGAAAAATAAGGATCACTATCAGACTAATGATCCTTCACCTGATAGAAGAATATTTAGAATTGAAAGTCCTCAGTGGTTGCTACCTTTTAATGGCTAACTAAAAAGATGGTAACACATTGAATGCTTTCGAGACTACTCAGGTCTCTTCATCAGGATTTTTCAGTTAGCCATTAAAAGGTATCAACTACTGAGGACTCTCAATTCTAAATATTCTTCTTTCTACTGGCTAACACGGTACAAAGATATATATCTTTCCTGTACCTTCACCTGATAGTCATTTAAGGCGTTTGTCCAGCTAAAGCGCTAAATGTGGTGATCAACGTAAAGGAATGAGGATTGTATACACACAGATCCATCAGTCTCTGACTGTAGAGTTCAGATTGGGAGGAAGGCATCGAGGGACAGCACACAGTTTTATTCTCATATGGCAGTCCTGCTAATGGGTGAAAAACAGTTGTGTGTATGATCGCAGGGATTTCACTCACACAAAGGCATAAGGGGCTACCTTCACTGGCATGGGTCAAACATGGTGGTGGGAGCAGGCACATTCTACCTTCCTCATTACAGACACATAATTTCTTCTTGACCGACTGTACATTTTGGATTACCAGCACCAGTAATTTCTCCCAATTCTGGCATAAACCAGCCCAGTCGGATCATCTGAGCTGCACATTTACTGCCACAGGGAGACAAGCGGCTGCAGAAGTGTCCGATGCTGCGTATCTCCTGGGATGTAAAATATCAGTAATCATTCAGCATGACCAATGCTTGGCAGACTGCAGTCTATACTGTCCCCATGGGCAGACTCCATATAACTTCCATATATATGGCTATCAGTTCCCGGCCAGCGTGGCGTTTCCTGAGGGCAGTGAAATCCACACCATTGTATCAGAAGACTATAATGTTACCTGGCTGGGTTCTTCTGCAGAGTCTGTCTAATGGGAAATAAGTTGGATGTGACTAAAGGGAGCGACAAGGAGTCAAGTGTCATGGACACAGCTGTGATGGTGTCAGTCATCAGATAGAGATATCAAGTTTGTCAGCTCCCCAGTCAATGTCCTCACTTCAAAGAAGCTATCACACCTTGTGGCCCCAGGCAAAGTCCAGCCGACATTGTCTGGAGGACCTCAGAGGATTCTACGAACCTGCAAGGCACCCCGCATCAATGACAGATGCAACTTTAGAGTGATAGAGCATTGCATCTATCGGTCATGTCATGGGGATCTTGGCGGCTTTGTAATAAATGAAAAATGCAGTAAATAACGATTACCTCTGCCAAAAGGAATAAAATAAAGAACGTCTGCATGCAATACAACATAAACTCTAAATGAAAGTGTCAGACCAGAGCAAATTGACTCTTACCTTCACTGCCAGCAGAAGAGACATAAGAGAGAACAGAGACCCCGATACACAGCATGCAAGCAATCCCAGACGCCTGTGCCATTGGAAGCAAACACTGCCTGGATCTCTGGCTGTCTCTCTCTACAAGCTGACAGGATCACTGTGATACAGACGCCAGCAAATCCGAGAGCACTTTAAAACCATTTTGTCACATACACATAGGCAGGCAGCAAGGAGGAGGAGGGGGCAGCCTGCCTGTCAAAGCCAAGCAGCCAATGGTGCAGGAAGCATCACTCCATCCTACATCTGCTGCCCACCACACACTGCTCACTTAACAGCTGTGGCTGAACAGAAAGGTGAAGCCATGCTCTCACTGAGAAGAAGCCATTCCTAACCCTAACCCTAGGGCACGGTATGATGGGAGTTTGCTCCCAGTCTGCAGAGCACATTTCATGATGGTGCTCAGATGTCTCAATCACCAGAGAAACACAAGGAATAAGATAAATTCTACTGAGCACCAAGAACAGTGGACAATCAATGAGCAGAAAAGTGACAATCCATTAGAGTACGAGTCCTCCATGCTCCATCATATTACAAGTCCTCCATGCTCACAGTACGAAACCTCCATGCTCCATCAGATTGCGAGTCCTCCATGATCCATCACAGTATGAGTCCGCCTTGCTCCATCACATTGCGAGTCCTCCATGCTCCATCACAGTACAAGTCCTCCATGCTCCATCACAGTACGAGACCTCCATGCTCACAGTACAAGACCTCCATGCTCACAGTACAAGACCTCCATGTTCACAGTACGAGTCCTCCATACTTCATCACAGTACAAGTCCTCCATGCTCCATCACAGTACGAGTCCTCCATGCTCCATCACAGTACGAGGCCTCCATGTTCACAGTACAAGACCTCCATGCTCACAGTAAAAGACCTCCATGCTCACAGTACGAGTCCTCTATACTTCATCACAGTACGAGTCTTCCATGCTCCATCACAGTACAAGTCCTCCATGCTGCATCACAGCACAAATCCTCTATGCTGCATCATAGCACGAGTCCTCCATGCTCCATCACCGCACGAGTCCTCCATGCTCCATCTCAGTATGATACCTCCATGCTCCATCACAGTACGAGTCCTTTATGCTCCATCACATTGTGAGTCTCCATACTCCATCACAGTAAGAGTCCTCCATGTTCCATCACAGCACGAGTCTTCCAAGCTCACAGTACGAGTTCTCCATGCTTCATCACAGTACGAAGCCTCCATGCTGCATCACATTGCGAGTCCTCCATGCTCCATTACATTGCAAGTCCTCCATGCTCCATCGCATTGCAAGTCTTCCTTGCTCCATCACAGCACGAGTCCTCCATCACAGTATTAGTCCACCATGCTGCATCACAGTACGAGACATCCATGCTCCATCACAGCACAAGTCCTCCATGCTCCATCACAGTATGAGACCTCCATGCTTCATTACAGTACGAGACCTCCATGTTCACAGTGCAAGACCTCCATGCTCACAGTAAAAGACCTCCATGCTCACAGTACGAGTCCTCTATACTTCATCACAGTACGAGTCTTCCATGCTCCATCACAGTACAAGTCCTCCATGCTGCATCACAGCACAAATCCTCTATGCTGCATTATAGCACGAGTCCTCCATGCTCCATCACCGCACGAGTCCTCCATGCTCCATCTCAGTATGATACCTCCATGCTCCATCACAGTACGAGTCCTTTATGCTCCATCACATTGTGAGTCTCCATACTCCATCACAGTAAGAATCCTCCATGTTCCATCACAGCACGAGACTTCCAAGCTCACAGTACGAGTTCTCCATGCTTCATCACAGTACGAAGCCTCCATGCTGCATCACATTGCGAGTCCTCCATGCTCCATTACATTGCAAGTCCTCCATACCCCATCGCATTGCAAGTCTTCCTTGCTCCATCAGAGGACGAGTCCTCCATCACAGTATTAGTCCACCATGCTGCATCACAGTACGAGATATCCATGCTCCATCACAGCACATGTCCTCCATGCTCCATCACAGTATGAGACCTCCATGCTTCATTACAGTATGAGTCCTCCATGCTCCATCACAATATGAGTCCTCCATCACAGTATTAGTGCACCATGCTCCATCACAGTACGAGTCCTCCATGCTCCATACAGTACAAGTCGTCCATCACAGTATTAGTCCACCATGCTCCATCACAGTACGAGTCCTCCATGCTCCATCACAGTATGCGTCCTCCATCACAGTATTAGTCCACCATACACCATCACAGTATAAGACCTCCATGCTCCATCACAGTACGAGACCTCTATGCTCACAGTACAAGACCTCCATGCTCACAGTACAAGACCTCCATTTTCACAGTACGAGTCCTCCATACTTCATCACAGTACAAGTCCTCCATGCTCCATCACAGTACGAGTCCTCCATGCTCCATCACAGTACGAGACCTCCATGTTCACAGTAAAAGACCTCCATGCTCACAGTACGAGTCCTCTATACTTCATCACAGTACGAGTTTTCCATCCTCCATCACAGTACAATACCTCCATGCTGCATCACAGCACAAATCCTCTATGCTGCATCATAGCACGAGTCCTCCATGCTCCATCACTGCACGAGTCCTCCATGCTCCATCTCAGTATGATACCTCCATGCTCCATCACAGTATGAGTCCTCCATGTTCCATTACAGCACGAGACCTACAAGCTCACAGTACGAGTTCTCCATGCTTCATGACAGTACGAGTCCTCCATGCTCCATCACATTGCGAGTCCTCCATGCTCCATTACATTGCAAGTCCTCCATGCTCCATCGCATTGCAAGTCTTCCTTCCTCCATCACAGCACGAGTCCTCCATCACAGTATTAGTCCACCATGCTGCATCACAGTACGAGACCTCCATGCTCCATCACAGCATGAGTCCTCCTTGCTCCATCACAGTATGAGACCTCCATGCTTCATTACAGTATGAGTCCTCCATGCTCCATCACAATACGAGTCCTCCATCACAATATTAGTCCACCATGCTCCATCACAGTACGAGTCCTCCATGCTCCATCACAGTACAAGTCCTCCATCACAGTATTAGTCCACCATGTTCCATCACGGTATGAGTCCTTCATGCTCCATCACACTATGAGTCCTCCATCACAGTATTAGTCCACCATACACCATCACAGTACAAGATCTCCATGCTCCTTCACAGCATGAGCCCTTCATGCTCCATCACTAGTGTTGAGCATTCCGATACCGCAAGTATCGGGTATCGGCCGATACTTGCTGTATCGGAATTCCGATACCGACTTCCGATATTTTTTCAATATCGGAATTCGGCATCGGAATCGGAAGTTCAGTTGATTGACGGCCTGACGTCATCATGATGCGCGGTGTGTGCGCATCATGATGCGCCGTCATTTCGGGCCTTCCGGGGGTCTCTGCCGGCCTGCCGGGGGGCTGTGCCGGCCTGCCGGGGGGCTGTGTGGACTGCCCGGGGTCTCTGCCGGCCTGCCGGGGGGCTGTGCCGGCCTGCCGGTGGTCTGTGCACCCTGTGGGGGTCTGTACCGGCCTGCCGGGGGGCTGTGCCGGCCTGCCGGGGGGCTGTGCTGATGTCCGGGGGTCTGTGCAAGCATCGTCCGATGGGACTACAAGTCCCATCGGGCGATGCCTGCTACCATGACAGTGATTGACACATTAGCCAATGATGGGACAGTAGTAGTCCCATCATCCGGCTAATGTGTTAAATGTTAAAAAAAAAAAAAAAAAATACTACATACATACTACATGCATGCTACATACATACTACATGCTACATACATACTACATATATACTACATACATACTACATACATGCTACATACATACTACATATATACTACATACATACTACATACATGCTACATACATACTACATATATACTACATGCATGCTACATACATACTACATGCTACATACATACTACATGCATGCTACATACATACTACATGCTACATACATACTACATATATACTACATACATACTACATACATGCTACATACATACTACATATATACTACATACATACTACATACATGCTACATACATACTACATATATACTACATGCATGCTACATACATACTACATGCTACATACATACTACATATATACTACATACATACTACATACATGCTACATACATACTACATATATACTACATGCATGCTACATACATACTACATGCTACATACATACTACATATATACTACATACATGCTACATACATACTACATATATACTACATACATACTACATACATACTACATGCATGCTACATACATACTACATATATACTACATACATGCTACATACATACTGCATGCTACATACATACTACATACATACTACATAC
Source organism: Dendrobates tinctorius (assembly GCF_039654945.1). Lineage (NCBI taxonomy): Eukaryota > Metazoa > Chordata > Amphibia > Anura > Dendrobatidae > Dendrobates > Dendrobates tinctorius. The sequence continues at coordinate 9,058,289 of NW_027361696.1, read as the reverse complement.
ATACTACATGCATGCTACATACATACTACATGCTACATACATACCACATACATACTACATGCATGCTACATGCATGCTACATGCATACTACATGCTACATACATACCACATACATACTACATACATGCTACATATATACTACATGCATGCTACATACATACTACATGCTACATACATACCACATACATACTACATACATACTACATATATACTACATGCATGCTACATACATACTACATGCTACATACATACTACATATATACTACATACATACTACATACATGCTACATACATACTACATATATACTACATACATACTACATACATGCTACATACATACTACATATATACTACATGCATGCTACATACATACTACATGCTACATACATACTACATATATACTACATACATACTACATACATGCTACATACATACTACATATATACTACATACATACTACATACATGCTACATACATACTACATATATACTACATGCATGCTACATACATACTACATGCTACATACATACTACATATATACTACATACATACTACATACATGCTACATACATACTACATATATACTACATGCATGCTACATACATACTACATGCTACATACATACTACATATATACTACATACATGCTACATACATACTACATATATACTACATACATACTACATACATACTACATGCATGCTACATACATACTACATATATACTACATACATGCTACATACATACTGCATGCTACATACATACTACATACATACTACATACATACTACATGCATGCTACATACATACTACATGCTACATACATACCACATACATACTACATGCATGCTACATGCATGCTACATGCATACTACATGCTACATACATACCACATACATACTACATACATGCTACATATATACTACATGCATGCTACATACATACTGCATACTACATACATACCACATACATACTACATACATGCTACATATATACTACATGCATGCTACATACATACTACATATATACTACATGCATGCTACATACATACTACATATATACTACATACATACTACATACATACAATACATACATAGACATACAGTACATATAACATAGAGTAACATACTTACCAATACTTGTCACATTGTTCCCCGAAGCCATTGTCTTTCCGGAATAAATATTAACATAACAAACCACAAAAATACTCACCCACGATCCGAAGCAGTCCACGAGTGTGTCCCACGACGATCTTGGGTAGAGAACGGCAGCATCAGATGATGCTGCCGTTCTCTACGGGCTGCAGGAATCCAATGACGGAAGGTAGGTATCCTTCCGCACTGTATTCCTCCGCCACTTAAAAAAAAAAAAGTCCCTAGTCTCACTTTATGCCATTGCTGCGTGGGAATTTCCCACACAGCAATGGCATAAAGTGAGACTAGGGACTTTTTTTTTTTTTAAGTGGCGGAGGAATACAGTGCAGAAGGATACCTACCTTCCGTCATTGGATTCCTGCAGCCAGTAGAGAACGGCAGCAACAGCTGATGCTGCAGTTCTCTACCCAAGATCGTCGTGGGACACACTCGTGGACTGCTTCGGATCGTGGGTGAGTATTTTTGTGGTTTGTTATGTTAATATTTATTCCGTAGACGACAATGGCTTCGGGGAACAATGTGACAAGTATTGGTAAGTATGTTACTCTATGTTATATGTACTGTATGTCTATGTATGTATTGTATGAATGTATTGTATGTATGTAGTATATATGTAGCATGCATGTAGTATATATGTAGTATGTATGTAGCATGTAGTATGTATGTAGCATGCATGTAGTATATATGTAGTATGTATGTAGCATGTAGTATGTATGTAGCATGCATGTAGTATATATGTAGCATGCATGTAGTATGTATATGGTATGTATGTAGCATGTATGTAGCATGCATGTAGTATATATGTGTTATGTATGTGGTATGTATGTAGCATGCATGTAGTATGTATGTAGCATGCATGTAGTATGTATGTAGTATGTATGTAGTATATATGTAGTATGTATGTAGCATGCATGTAGTATATATGTAGTATGTATGTAGTATGTAGCATGAATGTAGTATATATGTAGTATGTATGTAGCATGCATGTAGTATATATGTGTTATGTATGATGCATGTAGCATGCATGTAGTATGTATGTAGTATATATGTAGTATGTATGTAGCATGCAGTATGTATGTAGCATGCATGTAGTATATATGTAGTATGTATGTTGCATGTAGTATGAATGTAGCATGTATGTAGTATGCATGTTGTATGTATGTAGCATGTAATTTTTTTTTTTTTTTTACATTTAACACATTAGCCGGATGATGGGACTACTACTGTCCCATCATTGGCTAATGTGTCAATCACTGTCATGGTAGCAGGCATCGCCCGATGGGACTTGTAGTCCCATCGGACGATGCCTGCACAGACCCCCGGAGCCTGCACAGACCCCCGGAGCCTGCACAGACCACCGGCAGGCCGGCACAGACCACCGGCAGGCCGGCACAGCCCCCCGGCAGGCCGGCACAGCCCCCCGGCAGGCCGGCACAGCCCCCCGGAGCCTGCACAGCCCCCCGGCAGGCCGGCACAGCCCCCCGGAGCCTGCACAGACCACCGGCAGGCCGGCACAGACCACCGGAGCCTGCACAGACCCCCTGGCAGGCCGGCACAGCCCCCCGAAAGGCCCGTACAGACCCCAGAGAGGCTGTACAAGGGCAGGAAAGGGTTTTTCTTATTCCGATACCGGAAGTCCCATAGACTTGAATGGGACTTCCGGTATCGGAATCGGCGATACCGATACTTTTTTTAAAGATCGGCCGATACCATCCGATACGATACTTTGAAGTATCGGACGGTATCGCTCAACTCTATGGACCATCACAGTATAAGACCTCCATGCTTCATTACAGTATGAGTCCTCCATGCTCCATCACAATACGAGTCCTACATCACAGTATTAGTCCACCATGCTCCATCACAGTACGAGTCCTCCATGCTCCATCACAGTACGAGTCCTCCATGCTCCATCACAGTACAAGTCCTCCATGCTCCATCACAGTACGAGTCCTCCATGCTTCATTACAGTACAAGTCCTTCATGCTCCATCACAGTATTAGTCCACCATTCTCCATCTCAGTACCAGACCTCCATGCTCCATCACAGCATGATTCCTCCATGCGCCATCACAGTATGAGACCTCTATGCTTCATTACAGTACGAATCCTCCATGCTCCATCACAGTAAGAGTCCTCAATACTCCATCACATTATGAATCCTCCATCCTCCATCACAGCATGAGTCCTCAATGCTCCATCACCGCACGAGTCCTCCCTGCTCCATCACAGTATAAGACCTCCATGCTCCATCACAGTATGAGTCCTCCATGTTCCATCACAGCTCGATATCTCCATGTTCACAGTACGAGTCCTCCATGGTTCATCACAGTACGAGTCCTCCATGCTCCATTACATTGCAAGTCCTCCATGCTCCATCACAGCACGAGTCATCCATGCTCCATCACAGTAAGGGACTTCCATGCTTCATTACAGTATGAGTCCTCCATGCTCCATCACAGTACGAGTCCTCCATCACAGTATTAGTCCACTATGCTCCATCACAGTACGAGACCTCCATACTTCATCACAGCACGAGTCCTCCATGCTCCATCACAGTATGAGACCTCCATGCTTCATTACAGTAAGAGTCCTCCATACTTCATCACAGTACGAGTCCTCCATGTTCCACCACAGTACAAGTCTTCTATGCTGCATCATAACACGAGTCCTCCATGCTCCATCACCGCATGAGTCCTCCATGCTCCATCTCAGTATGAAAAATGAGGATGAATGAACTCATGGAGATCAACATCCAACACTGCGGAGACACCATCACATGTTTCTCAACGCAGTGATTCTAGGGCAATGCCCCCACCCTTATGGGAAATATGTAAGTATATGCAAAACACAAGCCGCGGAGACACCATCACATGTTTCTCAGTTTCTGAGAAACATGTGATGGTGTCTCCGCGGCTTTTGTTTTGCATATATTTACCATCTCAGTATGAGACCTCCATGCTTCATGACAGTATGAGTCCTCCATGCTCCATCACAGTACGAGTCATCCATGCTCCATCACAGTACGAGACCTCCATGTTCACAGTATAAGACCTCCATGCTCACAGTACCAGACCTCCATGCTCACAGTATGAGTCCTACATACTTCATCACAGCACGAGTCCTCCATGTTCCATCACAGTACAAGTCTTCCATGCTGCATCACAGCACAAATCCTCTATGCTGCATCATAGCACGAGTCCGCCATGCTCCATCACAGAACGAATACTCCATGCTCCATAACAGTACGAGACCTCCATGCTCACAGTACAAGACCTCCATGCTCACAGTACGTGTCCTCCATACTTCATCACAGTACAAGTTCTCCATGCTCCATCACAGTACGAAACCTCCATGTTCACAGTACAAGACCTCCATGCTCACAGTACCAGACCTCCATGCTCACAGTATGAGTCCTCCATACTTCATCACAGTACGAGTCCTCCATGTTCCATCACAGTACAAGTCTTCCATGCTGCACCACAGCACAAATCCTCTATGCTGCATCAGAGCACAAGTCCTCCATGCTCCATTACCGCATGAGTCCTCCATGCTCCTTCTCAGTATGAGTCCTCCATGCTCCATCACAATACGAGTCCTCCATCACAGTATTAGTCCACCATGCTCCATCACAGTACTAGTCCTCCATGCTCCATCTCAGTATGATACCTCCATGCTCCATCACAGTATGAGTCCTCCATGTTCCATCACAGCACGAGACCTCCAAGCTCACAGTACGAGTTCTCCATGCTTCATCACAGTACGAGTCCTCCATGCTCCATCACATTGCGAGTCCTCCATGCTCCATTACATTGCAAGTCCTCCATGCTCCATCGCATTGCAAGTCTTCCTTCCTCCATCACAGCACGAGTCCTCCATCACAGTATTAGTCCACCATGCTGCATCACAGTACGAGACCTCCATGCTCCATCACAGCATGAGTCCTTCTTGCTCCATCACAGTATGAGACCTCCATGCTTCATTACAGTATGAGTCCTCCCTCCATGCTCCATCACAATACGAGTCCTCCATCACAATATTAGTCCACCATGCTCCATCACAGTACGAGTCCTCCATGCTCCATCACAGTACAAGTCCTCCATCACAGTATTAGTCCACCATGTTCCATCACAGTATGAGTCCTTCATGCTCCATCACAGTACAAGTCCTCCATGCTTCATTACAGTATGAGTCCTCCATGCTCCATCACAATACGAGTCCTACATCACAGTATTAGTCCACCATGCTCCATCACAGTACGAGTCCTCCATGCTCCATCACAGTACAAGTCCTCCATGCTCCATCACAGTACGAGTCCTCCATGCTTCATTACAGTACAAGTCCTTCATGCTCCAACACAGTATTAGTCCACCATGCTCCATCTCAGTACCAGACCTCCATGCTCCATCACAGCATGATTCCTCCATGCGCCATCACAGTATGAGACCTCTATGCTTCATTACAGTACGAATCCTCCATGCTCTATCACAGTAAGAGTCCTCAATACTCCATCACATTATGAATCCTCCATGCTCCATCACAGCATGAGTCCTCAATGCTCCATCACCGCACGAGTCCTCCCTGCTCCATCACAGTATAAGACCTCCATGCTCCATCACAGTATGAGTCCTCCATGTTCCATCACAGCTCGATATCTCCATGTTCACAGTACGAGTCCTCCATGGTTCATCACAGTACGAGTCCTCCATGCTCCATTACATTGCAAGTCCTCCATGCTCCATCACAGCACGAGTCATCCATGCTCCATCACAGTATGGGACTTCCATGCTTCATTACAGTATGAGTCCTCCATGCTCCATCACAGTACGAGTCCTCCATCACAGTATTAGTCCACTATGCTCCATCACAGTACGAGACCTCCATACTTCATCACAGCACGAGTCCTCCATGCTCCATCACAGTATGAGACCTCCATGCTTCATTACAGTAAGAGTCCTCCATACTTCATCACAGTACGAGTCCTCCATGTTCCACCACTGTACAAGTCTTCTATGCTGCATCATAGCACGAGTCCTCCATGCTCCATCACCGCATGAGTCCTCCATGCTCCATCTCAGTATGAAAAATGATGATGAATGAACTCATGGAGATCAACATCCAACACTGCGGAGACACCATCACATGTTTCTCAACGCAGTGATTCTAGGGCAATGCCCCCACCCTTATGGGAAATATGTAAGTATATGCAAAACACAAGCTGCGGAGACACCATCACATGTTTCTCAGTTTCTGAGAAACATGTGATGGTGTCTCCGCGGCTTTTGTTTTGCATATATTTACCATCTCAGTATGAGACCTCCATGCTTCATGACAGTATGAGTCCTCCATGCTCCATCACAGTACGAGTCATCCATGCTCCATCACAGTACGAGACCTCCATGTTCACAGTATAAGACCTCCATGCTCACAGTACCAGACCTCCATGCTCACAGTATGAGTCCTACATACTTCATCACAGCACGAGTCCTCCATGTTCCATCACAGTATAAGTCTTCCATGCTGCATCACAGCACAAATCCTCTATGCTGCATCATAGCACGAGTCCGCCTTGCTCCATCACAGAACGAGTACTCCATGCTCCATAACAGTACAAGACCTCCATGCTCACAGTATAAGACCTCCATGCTCACAGTACGTGTCCTCCATACTTCATCACAGTACAAGTTCTCCATGCTCCATCACAGTACGAAACCTCCATGTTCACAGTACAAGACCTCCATGCTCACAGTACCAGACCTCCATGCTCACAGTATGAGTCCTCCATACTTCATCACAGTACGAGTCCTCCATGTTCCATCACAGTACAAGTCTTCCATGCTGCACCACAGCACAAATCCTCTATGCTGCATCAGAGCACAAGTCCTCCATGCTCCATTACCGCATGAGTCCTCCATGCTCCTTCTCAGTATGAGTCCTCCATGCTCCATCACAATACGAGTCCTCCATCACAGTATTAGTCCACCATGCTCCATAACAGTACTAGTCCTCCATCACAGTATTAGTCCACCATGCTCCATCACAGTACGAGACCTCCATGCTGCATAACAGCACGAGTCCGCCTTGCTCCATCACAGAACGAGTACTCCATGCTCCATCACAGTACGAGAGCTCCATCACATTGCGAGTCCTCCATGCTCCATCACAGTGTGAGTCCTCCATGCTCCATCACAATACGAGTCCTCCATCACAGTATTAGTCCACCATGCTCCATCACAGAACGAGTCCTCCATGCTCCATCACAGAACAAGTCCTCCATGCTCCATCACAGTACGAGTCCTCCATGCTTCATTACAATACGAGTCCTTCATGCTTCATCACAGTACGAGTCCTCCATGTTCCATCACAGCACGAGTCCTCCATGCTCCATCATGGCATGAGTCCTCTAAGCTCCATCACAGTATGGGACCTCCATGCTTCATTACAGTACGAGTCTTCCATCACAGTATTAGTCCACCATGCTCCATCACAGTACGAGACCTCCATGCTCCATCACAGCACGAGTCCTCCATGCTCCATCACAGTATGAGACCTTCATGCTTCATTACAGTGTGAGTCCTCCATGCTCCATCACAGTATGAGTCCTCCATCACAGTATTAGTCCACCATGCTCCATCACAGCACGAGTCATCCATGCCACATCACAGTATGAGACCTCTATGCTTCATTACAGTACGAGTCCTCCATGCTCCATCACAGCACGAGTCCTCCATGCTCCATCACAGTACGAGACCTCGATGCTTCATTACATTCATTACATTGAGTCCTCCATGCTCCATCACAATACGAGTCCACCATCACAGTATTAGTCCACCATGCTCCATCACAGTACTAGTCATCCATGCTCTATCACAGTACGAGTCCTCCATCACAGTATTAGTCCACCATGCTCCATCACAGTACGAGACCTCCATGCTCCATCACAGCACGAGTCCTCCATGCTCTATCACAGTATGAGACCTCCATGCTTCATTACAGTACGAGTTCTTCATGCTCCATCACAGTACGAGTCTTCCATCACAGTATTAGTCCACCATGCTCCATCACAGTATGAGACCTCCATGCTCCATCACAGCATGATTCCTCCATGCTCCATCACAACATGAGTCCTCCATGCTCCATCACAGTATACGACCTTCATGCTCCATCACAGTATGAATCCTCTATGCTCCATCACATTGTGAGTCTTCATACTCCATCACAGTATGTCCTCCATGCTCCATCACATTACGAGTCCTCCATGTTCCATCACAGCACAAGACCTCCATGCTCACAGTACGAGTCATCCATGCTTCATCACAGTACGAGTCCTCCATGCTCCATTACATTGCAAGTCCTGCATGCTCCATCACATTGCGAGTCCTCCATGCTTCATTACAGTATGAGTCCTCCATGCTCCATCACAGTACGAGTCCTCCATCACAGTATTAGTCCACCATGCTCCATCACAGTACGAGAACTCCATGCTCCATCACAGCACGAGTCCTCCATGCCACATCACAGTATGAGACCTCTATGCTTCATTACAGTACGAGTCCTCCATGCTCCATCACAGTAAGAGTCCTCAATACTCCATCACATTACAAATCCTCCATGCTCCATCACAGAATGAGTCCTCCATGCTCCATCACAGTATGAGTCCTCCCTGCTCCAGCACAGTATGAGTCTTTTCCATGCTCCATCACAGTACAAGTCCTCCATGCTCCATCACTGTATGAGACCTCCATGCTTCATTACAGTATGAGTCCTCCATCACAGTATTAGTCCACCATGCTCCATCACAGTATGAGTCCTCCATGCTCCATCACAGTACGAGTCCTCCATCACAGTATTTGTCCACCATGCTCCATCACAGTACGATACCTCCATGCTCCATCATAGCACGAGTCTTCCATGCTCCATCACAGTATGAGACCTCCATGCTTCATTACAGTATGAGTCCTCCATGCTCCATCACAATACGAGTCCTCCATCACAGTATTAGTCCACCAAGCTCCATCACAGTACGAGTCTGTGGCGCCCCTGAGGCTCAGTCGCCACAGAGGTACTGCACCTTCTCCTAAGGTGTGGTGCCCCACCATCCAGGTAAGTTGGAGGCTACTGACCACGCTCCAACACTCGCACCCCACACAATAGTGTTGTTCAGCAAAACCACATTGCGGCTCCTTGCTTAGTGAGAGGCAGAGCACCTTTGGTGGTTCCCTGCTTGGAACACTAGACGTGCTGGGAGGTGGGTGGAGTTGAGAATACATAAAAGAGCGGAAAGGTTTAGGATTACAGGTCAGTCAGTAGGTGAGTCAGACGGGGAGTCTGAGAGAGGAAGCCACTCGGAGAGAACTGGGGATCCCTGAAAGAGAGATGGAGGAAAGAGTGCTGCAGCTGCCTCAGTGATCTAAGCCAGCTGGCACGGGAAAGGAAAGAAGGAGAAAGACATTGAACTGAAGCCTGAGCTTCCATAGGAGAGAAAGACTAGTACGGAACGTAGGAGTAAAAGGTAATACAGAGGACGTGGGTTAGAGGAAGAACCCTGCCTAGAAGTTCTAAGGGCAAGGCTGGGGCCCGGTCCCCGAGGTTGTATGGACACTAATGGTTCTGCAGCAGACACCGGTGGAGTAGTGGGCTGTAAATGCACTACTCCCATCTAAGACTTGGGGGCACAACAGCAACACGGATAGAGAGCCGGGACTCAGGAGTAGAGAGTCCCCGATGCAGGCTACAGCTGTCTGCCGTACAAGTAGAGTTATTGGGAACATCTGTCAGGAGGAACTCCAGTGTAACTCAGTACTAGGAGATCTTCACACTTAAAGGCGCTATAGAGGAGACGTTCAGAAAAGGCACATAAGTTGGCGGAGTGTTGGAAGGGAGCATTCCATCTTGCCTGGAGGTTGACTGAGTCCCTGACCCGGAGGACATGGCACAGAAGCGGGCACTACAGACTGTGAGTAAAGCTTTGAAGCTACATGCCCTGGTGTCCTCCATTCCTTCCTGCGTCCGTCCGCCTGGCACTGCTATACCCCTGCGCCAAACACTACACCATCTAAGTGTCTCTTCACCTATCCTGCCCTGGGACAACAGCCCTGCCTGTGGAGGGCTATAACATCTTTGCTGCACCATACCACCAGTCCCAGCGGATCTGCATGCAGCGTCGGCTTAACACCTCCCTTGCCGAGCACCACAGGTGGCGTCACGAACTATTCATCTAACTACATTCCACCATTCACATCTTCCTATTACTTGGGCATCCAGGGCCACGGTCCGGGTCGCCGCTGCTGTGACACGTCCCACTGATACCAGCCCGGTACCGAGTACCCCACAGCCCTGGGAGGGCGACCCAAGTCCTCCATGCTTCATCAAAGTATGAGTCCTCCATCACAGTGTTAGCCAACAATACTCCATCACAGTACGAGACCTCCGTGCTCCATCACAGTATGAGACCTCTATGCTTCATTACAGTAAGAGTCCTCAATACTCCATCACATTACAAATCCTCCATGCTCCATCACAGAATGAGTCCTCCATGCTCCATCACAGTATGAGTCCTCCATGCTCCATCACATTATGAGACCTCCATGCTTCATTACAGTATGAGACCTCCATGCTCCATCACAATACGAGTCCTCCATCACAGTATTAGTCCACCATGCTCCATTACAGTACGAGTCCTCCATGCTCCATCACAGTACGAGTCCTCCATCACAGTGTTAGTCCACAATGCTCCATCACAGTACGAGACCTCCATGCTCCATCACAGCACGAGTCCTCAATGCCCCATCACAGTATAAGACCTCTATGCTTCATTGCAGTACGAGTCCTCCATGCTCCATCACAGTAAGAGTCCTCAATACTCCATCACAGTATGAGTCTTTTCCATGCTCCAGCACAGTACAAGTCCTTTCCATGCTCCATCACAGTACGAGTCCTTCATCACAGTATGAGTACTCCATTCTCCATCAGAATACAAGTCCTTTCCATGCTCCATCATAATACTAGCTCACCTGTGGGGCACAGCACTGCAATAAATTTCTCACCTGTTGAGATCACCTCTGCAGTAAACTGCTCACCTGTCGGCCACAGCACTACAGTAAACCACTCATTTGTCGGGCACAGCACTGGAGTAAACCACTCACTTGTCAGGCACAGTGTCATGAAATATGACGTAAGCGTTTTTGTTCAATCACACATACGAAGCTATCAGCTGCAGTTCCTTGGTTTGTGAATCAGATGCTCCAGCAACGATCCTACTTGCACCTTCCCCCCACTATTAGGTGTGCCGTACACACACAAGCTGCAGCATCCATCCCCTCTTTCTCTCCCTGCCTGCATGTAAATCTATCTCCTTCTTTCCCCCCTCCCTCAGGAATGTGTGTGTGATTCCCCTCACCCCTCCCTCGGGAATGTGGTGTGATCAGAAACCAGCCTTTGTCAAAGAGCACATGGTTCCATTGTGTATCTCAGATCCAATATAATGGTGCAGATTATTCATATAGGCAGGAAACATATATTTGGAAAGCGAGAAAAGGTTTTCTGCTTCACAGTAATAAATAGAATAAATAGACCTATGATGAGTGGTCTTAAATGAAAGAGAAACTTGTAAGCAAACCTATGATAGTCCTGCTGTCACCCTACGGGCTTCCCCCCAAGAGTTATGGCTTATCGGTTTTTAATAGCTTCCAAAAGGGGAGTGCATTCCCTAGCTCTGCCCACCTAGTGAGGTCATTGGACAGAGGGTATAAGGCAATGAAGCCCAATTAGGCATTTGTATTTTTGCATGGGGACCAGCTGTGGCAAGCTGTGCATTTTGACCTGCCACTCTGAGAAGGTCCCATCCCCCTACTCCGAATGGTGTGCCATTGACTGAAATGTACAAGTTCATATTTAATCCATGTTATTTTGTAATTGCCTGTATATATTGTAATTGTCTCGTTTGAAACATCTTTTTATATTTTTGTAAACACTGCTTATCTTTTCTGGAGGAAAACTATAAAACTTTACTAGCTTTGTTTTCCTTGCTCTAAACGTACCCCCACATCCTCCTTGCTAAAACACGCTACTGTTGGGTTGGCTCCTGACCTAACATTGATTTTAATATCAGAACTAGGAGTTGGTGTCAGCAAAGTGTGTTGTGGGGTATTTGGTAGATTCTGACAGGGACAGAATGGAGGTTTTACATGTGTATTTCCTGCCTGGGACTGAGAATATACATACCACCCTCCCTTAAATACAAAAGGACGTAGATCACCAAATAAATATAAGTATAAATACAAGAAAGGAAATCATGAACTATTAGAGAATATATTAAATATTACATATTAGATAGTGGATCCACATCTCCAAAAAAGACTGAATAGCAGACCATCCGGACTAGAGAAGGACAAAGAGAACCACCAGGTATGGAAGGAAGGAAGTAGAAAAGACAAGTAAAATAGTATAAAACTATATATATATATATATATATATATATATATATATATATAAATATATACATATATATCACAAAAGTTAATAAAACCACAAAAAGACCGCCAGCACAAAGTGTATAATAAATACATTGTAAAAATTAATAATTGAGCACCACCAAATGGCTAAACAGAATTATAGAATTATGTAATAAAATAGATCCAAGGTGGCACAAAATAGATTTCAATATTATGACCAGGTAGATAGCGTGGACATAGCCGTAATGAAAATAAGTATTGCACATATACTGTATATGTCCAAATAGACCAAATAAATAGCGTCAGACAGCAAAGCACTGCAGGAATTCACTCACCTGTCGGGCACAGCATTGCAGTAAACTGCTACAACTCACCTGCTGGGCACAGCACTGCAGTAAACCGCTCACCTGTCAGGCACAGCACTGCAGTAAGAAGTTCTCCTGTCAGGCACAGCACTGCAGTAAACCGCTCACCTGTGGGACACAACACTGCCGGAAATAGCTCACCTGTCAGGTAAAGCACTGCAGTTAACCACTCGCCTGTTGTGTACAGTAGCACAGTAAACCTTCCACCTGTCGGACACAGCACTGCAGGAAACCATCAACCTGTCAGGCAAAGCACTGCAGGAAACTGCAACCTCTCACCTGTCAGGCACAGCACTGCAGGAAACCGCTCATCTGTCGGGCAGAGCATTGCTGTAAACTGCTACCGCTCACCTGTCAGACACAGCACTGCAGGAAACTGCTCACCTGTCGGGCACAGCACTGCAGGAAACTGCTCACCTGTCGGGCACAGCACTGCAGGAAACCGCTCAACTGTCGGCCACAGCACTGCAGTAAACTACTCATCTGTCGGGCACAGCACTGCAGTAAACCGCTCATCTGTCGGGCACAGCACTGCAGGAAATAGCTCACTTGTCAGGATCAGCACTGCAGTAAACTGCTCACCTGTGTGGCACAGCACTGCAGTAAACCACTCACCTGTGGTACACGGCACTGCATTAAACCGCTCACCTGTGGGGCACAGCACTGCAGGAAACAGCTCACCTGTCTGGCACAGCACTGCACGAAGCCACTCACCTGTCGGACACAGCACTGCAGGAAATAACTCACCTGTCAAGCACAGCACTGCAGTTAACCACTCACCTGTCTGGCACAGCACTGAAGTAAACTGCTCACCTGTTGGACACAGCACTGCAGTAAACCGTCAACCTGACAGGCACAGACCTGCAATAAACCACTCATCTGTTGGGCTCAGCACCGCAGGAAACCGCTGCCGTTCACCTGTCAGGCACAGCACTGCAGGAAACCACTCACCTGTCTGGCACAGCACTGCAGGAAACAGCTCACCTGTCGGGCACAGCACTGCAGGAAATAGCTCACTTGTCAGGATCAGCACTGCAGTAAACTGCTCACCTGTGTGGCACAGCACTGCAGTAAACCACTCACCTGTGGTACACAGCACTGCATTAAACCATTCACCTGTGGGGCACAGCACTGCAGGAAACAGCTCACCTGTCTGGCACAGCACTGCACGAAGCCACTCACCTGTCGGACACAGCACTGCAGGAAATAACTCACCTGTCAAGCACAGCACTGCAGTTAACCACTCACCTGTCTGGCACAGCACTGAAGTAAACTGCTCACCTGTTGGACACAGCACTGCAGTAAACCGTCAACCTGACAGGCACAGACCTGCAATAAACCACTCATCTGTTGGGCTCAGCACCGCAGGAAACCGCTGCCGTTCACCTGTCAGGCACAGCACTGCAGGAAACCACTCACCTGTCGGGCACCGCACTGCAGTAAACCACTGTCGCTCACCTGTCATGATCCCAGTGCAGGTTTTGACCTGCACGTCAGGAGTTAATGTCTTGAGCCAAGTGCAGGCTTTGACCTGCATGCCTAGGGTTAATTATTGTGGCCTCTCTTTGGTTCAGGGAGAACTTCTTATAGCCCTGGGAAACTCCAATCCCTGTCAGTTATACTTTTGCATTTGGCCGAGTGTGGTGACCCCTGTGCGCCTGTGCCTGTTCGTTGTCTTCTAGCTTGCTTATATGGTTTTGACCCGGTTCTGTCCCCCTGTTGTGAGTTTGCCTGTTGATTCTGTACTGTATATCTGGTTCTCTGGTTTCTGACTTCTTGGCTACCTCCTGAATATCCGTTCTGTCTAATCCTTAGGTATTGTCATGCTATCTCGTGCTTTGACCCCAGCCTGATCTGTTTACGTCCCTGTCTATGCCCCTTGGTAACTTTGTCCCATAGTTACCATTCTAGGAGTTTTCCTGCAGCTCCTAGCTCTCTGGAGTTTAGGCCACGCCCCCAGCAGTCACGTGCTTTAGGTCCTGCTGGTCTGAAGCACACATCTTCACTGCTGCTGCCCGCTCCTCAGGTATCTTTGAGCACAGTTTGTCTTACTCAGGACACGTGCACTGGTTCAGTGAGCAAGTGCAGTGTGGTGTTCTTCACATTATAACTGACCGTGAACTTGTGGCAATTGACTCGTCCCCTCTTACCCAGGACGGTATCTGTTTCAGGTCTGAACTTTTTTCTCTAAAAGTGGGTCCCACTCATGTGCAAAAACAAAGCTGTCTTGTGTCAGATCACTCAATGGGGATGCAAGGATAAATGTTGTAACCTGGGACCTGGAAGGTATTCCGGAGTACCTCAAGGATTTCAAAGACGTTTTTTCCAAAAGTGAGGCTGAGGCGCTGCCACCACATAGACCCTACGATTGTGCCATTGAGTTAGTACCCGGAGCCAAGTTACCTAAGGCTCGGTTGTTCAATCTGTCCTGGCCTGAGCGAAAGCCATGAAGGAGTACATAGCTGAGAGTCTCTGCAAAGGGCATATCAGTAGAGTTGAGTGAAACAGGTCGGTCAGATTCAAAAATCGCCGACTTTCGCCAAAGTCGGATTTCGCCGATCGAAACTGGACTCTAGCGTGAGGTCGGCCATGAGGTCGCCGATCAGCGCGCCAAAGTCGCGTTTCAAATGATGCTTTCAGCTCCTTTTCTCACCCAGGATGCACACTGTGGGCAACGCGATGACATGCGCAGCGGCCAGCACCATCTTAGAGAAGGGCATTGAAGTGATTGGCTGGCTTTGTGTGGCGTCACAGTGGGTATAAAAGGCTGTGAATGCCGACCGCCATCTTACTTCTGCTGATCTTACAATAGGGAGAGGTGCTGCTGCTGATTCTGAACAGGGAGAGCGTTAGGCAGGGAAGAAGAAAAAAAAATCTGCTTCTGCTGATAGCGCTTTTCACTGTACTGTTAGTGTGCAGTGAAAGGGGAGGATTTTTGTTGTGTGCAGCAGCGCTGGTGGTGATTAGGCTGCCTTTTAAGGCTACCTACTAGCTGCATTGCTGTGTGCACACTGCTGTTCAAACTGCTTTTTTCAAACCACTCCAAATTTTATTATTTTGTCCTAGTGAGTTACTGAGCATTTTTTCACACACCATCTAGCAGTGTACGCTCCTCACACACTACTGTGTACCGGCTGGTATTACGGACAAATAAAAGTTATCTGGGTGTGACTCTAGAAGAAAAAGCCGAGGAGTTTGTCCATTTTTCCAGACCTACACCTTAGAGTTGTGTCCGTTTTTCAAACAGTTTCGTATATCTGCTGTTTGATTACAATCAAAACTAGACAGAGACAGTGTGTGTCAGTCCGTATACAAATACACGGAGCTTGACAATTTTCCGTACAGACACCGTCTAGCGGTGTACGCTCCTCACACACTACCGTGTACCGGCTGGTATCACGGACAAATAGAAGCTATCTGGGTGTGACTCTGGAAGAAAAAGCCGAGGAGTTTGTCCGTTTTTCCAGACCTACACCTTAGAGTTGTGTCCGTTTTTCAAACAGTTTCGTGTATCTGCTGTTTGATTACAGTCAAAACTAGACAGAGACAGCGTGTGTCAGTCCGTATACAAATACACGGAGCTTGACAATTTTCCTTACACACATCGTATAGAGCTGTCCGATTCTCCAACAGTATTGTATATCTGCCGTTCGCATTACAGTCACTTTTATACCTAGTCAGCGTGTGTGTGTGACACTCCGTAAATACATATACGGAGATTCTTAGTAGCACAAAAATCGTATACAGCTGTACATTTCTGATACAGTTCCGTATATCTGCTTGTTGGTTTACGGTCCAATACATACTGTGAGAGCGTCTGTGACTAACATAATATATACGTTGATTTCATTTGTTTAATACACCTTACACAGCTGGACGCTCCTCATACAGTACCATCTCTCTGCTGGTATTTTTGGTACATTTTCCCAAACATGAGGAAGTATGGTGGAAGAGGCCGCGGACGTGGGCAGGGGGGCGCAGCTAGTACTGATGGTGGTGGTGCATCGGCTGGTTCTGGCAAAAGCACAATAGCAGCAAAGGCAGGAGGTGTTGAGCCTGCGTCATCCTCTGGCCCAAGAAGGCCTGTAAGGTTGCCTTTTCTTGGAGTAGGAAAACCGCTTTTAAAGCCGGAGCATCAGGAACAGGTTTTGGCGTACATTGCCGAAACAGCCACCAGCTCTATTGCCTCCTCTTCTGAACGGTCGAAACCTGCAAGCACGGAGTCGTCAGTGCAATGTTCTGGTCATAAAAAACCCCTTTCCTTGTGTCCTTCACCCCCACCAAAAGTTAAGGATGCTGCAGCCCACACTTCAGATTACTCTATGAAGCTCTTTTCACATACCATGCCTGGGTTATCCAGTGAAATCCTGATTTCCCCAGTCCAAGATGAATCTTACATGGAGTGCACTGATGCACAGCCACTGCTAGATGATTCTGCTGGTACATTGACCCACAGCACTACATTGCCCTCGCAGTCTATTGAGCCAGAATCTGACCCTGATGAAACCCAGGTGCCCCTTCCCGCATGCTATACCACCTTACACGGTGACACAGAGGAAGGTAAAGAGGAAGGTGCAGATGACTTTGAAGAGGAGGGGATGGATGACCCAGGTCTGGTACCGAATAGGCATTCATTGGGGGAGGAGGGTGGCGCTGGCAATAGTTCAGATAAGGAGAAGGATCCGCAGCAGGCATTGACATCGCAGCAGCGGTTATCTAGCAGGCCCGTAGCTGTCCTAAAACGTGGAACAAAAACTAAGAGTTGCAGGACAGCTTGACCAGACGGTCAACTTAGCACAGCGTGCAAGGACAGAAAATGTTTACCATAGTAGGAAGAATGCAGTGTGGCACTTCTTTGTCCAAAATCCTACTGATGAGGCAAAGGTTACCTGTAAGAAGTGCGGAAGGACCTTTGGCCGAGGTAAACAACTCAGAAATTTGAATACCAGTTGCATGCTTAGACATTTAATCAACATGCACTTGCAAGCGTGGACGGACTACAAAACCTCAGGTAGCACATGTGCACCTGCTCCGACTGATGGTAGCCAACAACGCTCTATCACTACCCCCACTGTAAGACCACCGCCACCATTAAGCACACCACCAGCACTAAATGTGGAGGTGTCGTTGCAAGGCTAAAGCACTCAGGGAATCACAATTGTTTTGCAACACAACACTGAATGTAGGCCATCACCACCAATACCATCACCAACCCCCTCTCACTCCATCCGGTCCACCGCTACTTCACCCATATGTAGCTCTCCAGTCCAACTCACCCTACCAGACACTCTGAGTAGGACAAGAAAGTACTCATCCTCTCATCCGCGTACACTGTTTTTGAACGCCTACATTGCCAAACTAATCTCATTAGAGATGATGACCTACCATTTGGTTGAAAGCGAAGCTTTCCGCGACCTCATGGCCTACGCTGTCCCACACTATGACCTACCCAGTCAGCACTTCTTTTCTCAAGAAGCCATCCCTGCCCTCCACCGGGATGTGAAAGACCGCATTGTCCATGCACTAAAACAGTCAGTGAGTGGAAAGGTGCACCTCACAACGGATGCATGGACCAGTAGGCATGGCCAGGGCCGTTACGTGTTCATCAACGTGCACTGGGTTAATGTGGTGGATGCAGGCTCCACTGGGGACAGCGGCGGTGGAACAGTGCTGCCTAGCCCACGATATAGGAAACAGTTGGCTGTAGGCTTTCGCGAGGTGTCCCACTATCGAACAGCTAGTGGTAAGCGTCAGCAGGCTGTGTTAAAGATGATGTCTTTGGGCGACAACAGACACACCGCGGAGGTACTGGCTTATTACTTGCAGCGACAAACAGAGTCATGGCTGAGTAGTCTACATCTTGAGGAAGGCAAGGTAATCAGTGATAACGGCCGTAATTTTGTGGCAGCCATAGCCCGTGCAAAATTCACACACATACCTTGCCTGGCTCACACTTTGAACCTAGTGGTGCAGTGCTTCCTTAATAATTATCTGGAGTTAACATCCCTGCTCCATAAGGTGCGAAGACTGTGCTCGCACATCCGTCGCTTGGCCGTACACTGCAGTCGTATGCAGAAGCTGCAGAGATTGCACCACCCCCCAAAGCACCGCCTAAACATAGATGTTGCAACAAAGTGGAACTCCACCCTTTACATGGTTGAGAGGCTGTGCGAACAGAGGCACGCTGTAATGCATTTGTGGGAGGATACACGGGCAGGCAGTTTGAGGGAATACATGGAATTGTCGGGTGTGCAGTGGTCAAAGCTGAAAGACCTATGTAAAGTCCTTCAGTGTTTTGAGGAATGCACACGGCTGGTAAGCGCAGACGACGCCATCATAAGCATGAGCATCCCACTTTTGTGTCTGCTCATGCAAAGTTTGACGCACATTAAGGATCAAGCGTCTGTAGCGGAGGAGGAGGAGGGAAGCCTTGATGACAGTCAGCCATTGTCTGGTCAGGGATCTGTCCTGGATGAGGTGGAGGAAGAGGAGGAAGAGGAGGATGAGGATGAGGGGTATGATTATTTTGGGCAGGAGGATGTTTCTCAGGTGGCAAGAGAAAATTTTGGCGTTCCAAGGTCAGGGACAGTGTTTGTGCGTGACTGTAGGGATGTGGATTTGCCAGTAACTGCTCCTCCACCCACCACGGGCAGTGCATCATTGACATCTGGAACATTGGCCCACATGTGTGATTATGCCTTGCAGACCCTAAAAAGGGACCCCCGCATTGCCAAAATGATGAGGGATGACGACTACTGGCTGGCCAGCATCCTCGATTCATGCTACAAAGGCAAATTACACAACATCATGCCACAGGAGAACCTAGAGATAATATTTGGAAAACAAACAAGCAACTCTAAACCGTTTGTTTGAAGCTTTATCAGCACACAGCAGCGGTGCTGGTTCTCCCACGAGCCATAGTGGGCACAATGGAAGAGGTGTTCATGGTGCACACAGCAGAAGTGGTGTTGGAGACAGGGGTTTAATGACCATGTTGTGGAATGATTTCTCGTGTACCGCTCACACGACTGGTAATACTGCATCGATTGAAAGTGACAGGAGGCAGCAGTTGTCAACTGTGGTTACAAACTACTTTTCCTCCCATATCGATGTTCTCCCTCACAGGTCATTCCCCTTTCACTATTGGGCCTCTAAACTGGACGCCTGGCCTGAATTGGCACAATATGCCTTACAGGAGCTCGCTTGCCCTGCTGCTAGTGTGTTATCTGAAAGAGTCTTCAGTGCTGCTGGATCAATCCTGACAGAAAAAAGGACCCGTCTGTCGACCCAAAATGTTGATAATCTAACCTTCATTAAAATGAACCATGCATGGGTTTCAAAGGATTTTGTCCCACCTTCCCCTGATGACACATAGGTTACCAGAAAAGTGCCTCTGTTTTTTCCTCCTCTTCCCCGGACTTGCCCAATTACACCCTTTGCAGTAGTTGAATGTCCAGCCAACACATCTACATATGCCAATTTTTAAACCTCCCTAACTGGTCTGCCCACCCCTCCCCAACGGCTGGGGTCAAGACCTGGCGCACCCGGGCAAGTGTCGTTGCTCTGAACAGGTGGATGGGCCCACTGATGGCCGACGGCAATGGCACAGGGACCCTCATAGTACAATACAGTGTCTCAGACGATGGGAGGGCCCACTCCCGTCAGACACACCAGCGAACTATGAGGGGCCCTGTGCCAGTACCGTCGACCACGATTGTGCCCCCCCTGCTTGGTCATGGCCACAGCAATTGCAAGTTGCAATACTTACCTCTCCCTGCTCCACTGCTGTGTAGTCTGTGCAGTTAAATCCTTCACAGGGACAGCCACTAGAAATTTGGTGTATTGATCAATGATGGTTAAGATGTAGCTATGGCCTATCCTGCTGGCCTCTTCCTTCAGATGATCAATGAGTACCATTTGAAATGGACGTCAACTTACAAGCGGATGCAGTGGTGGTTTGTGATCACCTTTCACAGTTGTGATAGTCACAGACGTGTGACATTCCTGCCACCATTTTTCAATGTCTCCTCTCATGTCAATCCAATAGAATCGCCTACAGCCTGTGGCTTCTGTCTTTTGCACTCCAAAATGACCAGACACATCATGATAGGCAGTGAGGACCATGGGTACATCTCTCCCTGTGATCACAATTTGATGGAGATGAGTAACAGTGATGTGATCCACACTACTGCGATAAAGCAATCCTTTCTTCACAAAGAACCTTTTTAGCTTTCTCCACAGACACAGTAATTGAGGGTCTGCATCGCCTCTGCAATATCTACCGGGAGGTTTTCCCGCGATGAGTAATTCCCAAATTTCTGCTAACACTCGACTTTGCGTCTATACTTGTATCCATGTAGCTTCCAGTAGCGGAGATTCTTGACTGGCTTACTGAGATTGAAATATATACGAAGATTTAAAAGTACCACAACACTGTATACTGGTGTACGCTATGAATACCTTTCCCTTTTTCTACTTTTGTAATTCAGGTGTAATACATAGTGAGCCTGTGAGTGTCAGTGTCTGACTCCAGAAGTATAGACGGAAATTTAACCCTAGACTGGACACACCTGATATGTGCTGATACAGTATCTTGTTTCAAAAATTTGTATTAAGGTATCATCTGTAGGATAACCAACTGTGGGGGGGGACCCTCTTCTTGCCACAGACAAACAAGAGACTGAGACAGAGTTTGTATTGAACAGGTCCGTTTTTAGTGCCCATCTTTCTGTCAACAACAGCAATTCACCACAGCCGTTTCACATTTCTCTGTACACAGGCCCCGGTACCTTCTCTTACTTTGTAACTATAATCGTGGCGTCCTCTGTGGCTCTTCCACTGTGGCTAGCCTAGGCCCAACCACCACAGCGCTGCACCAGTCTGAGCACACTGTCTGCATGATAGCCCCACACCATCTTCATCTGCGGCTACCATCCTTTGGGCCACCCCCCCCATGACCGCCTCAACTGTCAGTCCTCTCTGGAGCCTTTCCACTGTCTCTATTTCCTCAGCAGAACTTCCTCTTTACTGTGCTCCCTTCGCTGACTGACTCTTCCAGAACCTTCCCTCAGCCTTTTATACTTCCAGTTCTGTAACTCTGCCCACCATCACCTAACAGTTTCTCTGACCAATGGCAGATATTCAGTCCCACTCCTACAATCTCCACTGCCCTCCAATGGTCAAGCTAAAACACTGCACCCTTTCTCTTTATCTTAGCGGATTCACACCTACACTGCGCTACACCTCTGCTTCTCACTACAGGCTGGTTTGTCTGTCAGTCCACCTTCCCTACATCATCCATAGTGAGTGAGCGTGTGTGGGTTATGCCTTCTATATATACGGTGAATCGGAGAAACCAATTTTTACACTATACTCGATACAGCTTGTATCTTGTTATACAGTACCTTTGCTCGACATTTAGCTTTACGGTCAAATCCATACTGTGTAAGCATCTGAGAGTGACTACGAGACTATTTATACGGACATCAGGGGTGTTCATTGAAATCATGGGGCCCCATAGCAAAAGTCTGAATGGGGCCCCCCCCCTCCAAAAAAAAAAAATCAACAGGTGCTCTTAACTCCAGGCATGCATGTTAGGCCGGTTTCACATTTGGGCACAGTGACGGCCTGCGCACGGCCGCCGCTAAGCCCCGCCCCCTGCCGCACCTTCGCCGGTAGCTCCGCCTCCGGGCGCATGATGCTGCATGCGTCATTTGTCCCCTATCTTTATCACTGAGGACGCAGGCCGTGCGCAGTATGCGTTTGGTGGCGCCTGCGTCCTTTTGACGGTGCGCCGAGCGCAACCAAATTGCAACAGGTTGCATTTGACGCTGGTCGGCGCACTGTCAAAAGGACGCAGGCGCTGCAAAAACGCATACTGCGCACGGCCTGCATCCTCAGTGATAAAGATAGGGCACGCATGACGCATGCAGCGTCAAGCGCCCGGAGGCAGCGCTACCGGCGGAGGCGCGGCAGGGGACAGGGCTTTGCGGTGGCCGTGCGCAGGCCGTCGATGCGCCCTAAAGCGCAAATGTGAAACCGGCCTTATAGGTCAAACGATTAATTTTATAGCTAGTCTTTGATTTTTTTCAGTTCTCGGCATGAATGTGCTGCTGAGAACAATAATAATCTATGCACACAAAACAATCTATACTGATCATCCTGTGAGCATAAGAAATGCCAAAATGGGCTATCAGCTATTGGCCAACAAGTAGCTGATTGATTGTCAATATATATAACACAGACATTTAGCAAGGCAGAGTAAATCATTGGTGGCTCAGTGGTGTATATATATACACACACCTGCAGTGCATGCAGGGCCCCCTCCACCCTCCACAGTGCGTGCAGCCGGGCCCCCCTCCCTAAGGTGCAAAGTGCAGCCAGAGCCATTGTAAATGTAAAATGCCAGGCTGCCAGCAGACGCTGTATATCGCACACAGGACGCTGTATATCGCACACAGGACACTGTATATCGCACACAGGATGCTGTATATCGCACACAGGACGCTGTATATCGCACACAGGACGCTGTATATCGCACACAGGACTCTGTATATCGCTGTATATCACACACAGGATGCTGTATATCGCACACAGGATGCTGTATATCGCACACAGGACGCTGTATATCGCACACAGGACGCTGTATATAGCACACAGGACGCTGCATATCGCACACAGGATGCTGTATAATGCACACAGGACGCTGTATATCGCACACAGGACGCTGTATATCACACACAGGATGCTGTATATTGCACACAGGATGCTGTATATCGCACACATGAAGCTGTATATCACACACAGGACACTGTATATCGCACATAGGACACTGTATATCGCTGTATATCGCACACAGGATGCTGTATATCACACACAGGATGCTGTATATAGCACACAGGACGCTGTATATCACACACAGGATGCTGTATATCGCACAAAGGACGCTGTATATAGCACACAGGACGCTGAATATCGCACACAGGACGCTGTATATCGCACACAGGATGCTATATATCGTACACAGGACACTGTATATAGCACACAGGACGCTGTATATCGCACACAGGACGCTGTATATCGCACACAGGATGCTGTATATCGCACACAGGATGCTGTAAATCACACACAGGACGCTGTATATCGCACACAGGACGCTGTATATCGCACACAGGATGCTGTATATAGCACACAGGACGCTGTATATCGCACACAGGACGCTGTATATCGCACACAGGATGCTGTATATAGCACACAGGACACTGCATATCGCACACAGGACGCTGTATATCGCACACAGGATGCTGTATATCGTACACAGGACGCTGTATATAGCACACAGGACGCTGTATATTGCACACAGGATGCTGTATATCGCACACAGGACGCTGTATATCGCACACAGGACGCTGTATATAGCACACAGGATGCTGTATATAGTACACAGGACGCTGTATATCGCACACAGGATGCTGTATATCGCACACAGGATGCTGTATATCGCACACAGGACGCTGTATATCGCACACAGGGTGCTGTATATCGCACACAGGACGCTGTATATAGCACATAGGACGCTGTATATCGCACACAGGATGCTGTATATCACACACAGGATGCTGTATATCACACACAGGACACTATATCGCACACAGGACGCTGTATATCGCACAGAGGATGCTGTATATCGCACACAGGACGCTGTATATAGCACACAGGACGCTGTATATCACACACAGGATGCTGTATATCATACACAGGACTCTGTATATCGCACACAGGACGCTGTATATCGCACACAGGACGCTGTATATCACACACAGGATGCTGTGTATCGCACACAGGATGCTGTATATCGTACACAGGACGCTGTATATCGCACAGATGATGCTGTATATCGCACACAGGATGCTGTATATCGCACACAGGACTCTGTATATAGCACACAGGACTCTGTATATAGCACACAGGACGCTGTATATCGCACACAGGACACTGTATATCGCACACAGGATGCTGTATATCACACACAGGGTGCTGTTTATAGCACACAGGACACTGTATATCGCACACAGGATGCTGTATATCGCACACAGGACGCTGTATATCCCACACAGGATGCTGTATATCGCACACAGGACGCTGTATATCACACACAGGACACTGTATATCGCACACAGGACACTGTATATCGCTGTATATCGCACACAGGATGCTGTATATCGCACACAGGATGCTGTATATAGCACACAGGATGCTGTATATCGCACACAGGACGCTGTATTTAGCACACAGGACGCTGTATATCGCACACAGGATGCTGTATATCTTACACAGGACGCTGTATATAGCACACAGGACGCTGTATATCGCACACAGGACGCTGTATATCGCACACCGGATGCTGTATATCGCACACAGGACGCTGTATATCGCACACAGGACACTGTATATCGCACACAGGACGCTGTATATCGCACACAGGATGCTGTATATCGCACACAGGATGCTGTATATCGCACACAGGACGCTGTATATCGCACACAGGACGCTGTATATAGCACACAGGACGCTGCATATCACACACAGGACGCTGTATATCGCACCCAGGACGCTGCATATCGCACACAGGACGCTGTATATCGCACCCAGGACGCTGTATATCGCACACAGGACGCTGTATATCACACACAGGATGCTGTATATCGCACACAGGACGCTGTATATCACACACAGGACGCTGTATATCACACACAGGACACTGTATATCGCTCACAGGACACTGTATATCGCTGTATATCGCACACAGGATGCTGTATATC
Organism: Dendrobates tinctorius; assembly: GCF_039654945.1. Classification (NCBI taxonomy): domain Eukaryota; kingdom Metazoa; phylum Chordata; class Amphibia; order Anura; family Dendrobatidae; genus Dendrobates; species Dendrobates tinctorius. The sequence continues at coordinate 9,032,499 of NW_027361696.1, read as the reverse complement.
GCACACAGGATGCTGTATATAGCACACAGGACGCTGTATATCGCACACAGGACGCTGTATATAGCACACAGGACGCTGCATATCGCACACAGGACGCTGTATATCGCACACAGGATGCTGTATATCGTACACAGGACAATGCATATAGCACACAGGACGCTGTATATCGCACACAGGACGCTGTATATCGCACACAGAATGCTGTATATAGCACACAGGACGCTGTATATAGCACACAGGACGCTGTATATAGCACACAGGACGCTGTATATCGCACACAGGATGCTGTATATCGCACACAGGATGCTGTATATCGCACACAGGACGCTGTATATCGCATGCAGGATGCTGTATATCACACACAGGATGCTGTATATCGCACACAGGACGCTGTATATCACACACAGGATGCTGTATATCATACACAGGACGCTGTATATCGCACACAGGATGCTGTATATCGCACACAGGATGCTGTATATCACACTCAGGATGCTGTATATCGCACACAGGACGCTGAATATCGCACAGAGGATGCTGTATATCGCACACAGGACGCTGTATACCGCACACAGGACGCTGTATATAGCACACAGGACGCTGCATATAGCACACAGGACACTGTATATCGCACACAGGACACTGTATATCGCACACAGGACGCTGTATATCGCACACAGGATGCTGTATATCGCACACTGGACACTGTATATCACACACAGGATGCTGTATATCGCACACAGGACGCTGTATATCGCACACAGGACGCTGTATATCGCACACAGGATGTTGTATATCGCACACAGGACGCTGTATATAGCACACAGGATGCTGTATATCACACACAGGACGCTGTATATCACACACAGGGCGCTGTATATAGCACACAGGACACTGTATATCGCACACAGGATGCTGTGTATCGCACACAGGACGCTGTATATCGCTTTATATCGCACACAGCACAGTGAGGGGACACATTTAACAAAAAAAATCCACCCCCAGCCGGGCTCACCGAGTTACCGTCTTGTGTGTGTCCCTGTCCCTGAGTGAGAGAGGCTCATGATGAATGTTTTCTGCTTCCTGCAATGCACGCTGCTCTCTGGCTGCCAGGAGGCATGCAAATCCAGCCAGAGACTTCAGCCAACAGCTGGCCAGGAAAAAAGGAAAGGGGAGCTTCAAGGGGCCCAGCCAGGGGGTATACAGCGCCGGCAACCGTCGCTTACATTTAATTAAAGGAGATAGTACTGTGTCAGCACAGCACAGCTGCCAAACCGCAGCGGCCGTCGCGGGCCCCCTCACCTCTCCGGGCCCCATAGCAGCTGTGTAGTCTGCTACTATTGATGGTACGCCCCTGACGGAGATTTCAATTGTACCCTAAAAAGCATATACTTGCTATCTTGTTATCCAGGACCTTTTTTACAACATTTTTGATTATGGTCAAAACCAAACTGAGTGAGCGTCTGAGGGTGACTACGGAAATATATACCGATATTTTGAGCCTGTAAACGTCTGTCTGTTACTCCGGCAATATATTTGGAACTTTAAGATTACCCCAACACTGTATACAGCTGTACGCTTGTGTTACATAACCCATTTACAGCTTTTCATATTCTTGTGTAATCCATACTGGGCCTGAGAGCGTTTGTGTCTGCCTCCTGAAATCTATACGGAGAATCAGAATGTTTACACTATACTATGTATACCTTGTATCTGGTGATACTGTACCCTTTTTCAACTTATTTTATTGGGTAATCCATACTGAGCCTGTGAGCGTGTGTGTATGCTTCATGAAATATATACGGAGATTTACTGTTATCCATAGACTGTATAGAGCTGTACGCTTCTGATACAGTACCATATATCTGCTGGTATTTTGGGTCCATTTTCAAAAACATGAGGAAGTATGGTGGAAGAGGACGCGGATGTGGGCGTGGAGGGCCACCTGGTACTGATGTTGGTGATGCATCTGCTGGTAGTGTCAAAAACACAATAGCAGCTAAGGCAGGAGGTGTTGAGCCAGCGTCATGGTGTAGCTCTGGAAGGCCTGTAAGGCTCCCTTTTCTGGGAGAGGTAGACTGCTTTTAAAGCCGGAGTATCAGGAACTGTTTGTGGCTTACATTGCTGAAACAGCCTCCAGCTCTATCTCCTCCTCTTCTGAAGTTGTAAAAAATGCAAGCACTGAGTCATAACTGCAGGCTTCTGGTCAGGAGCAACCCCTTTCCTTGAGTCCTTCATCCACACCAAAAGTGAAGGATGTGGAAGCACACACCTCAGATTACTCCATGGAGCTCTTTTCACATACCATGCCTGGGTTAATTAAAAATAGGGCCCATCATGTACTGGAGCAATGTAAATGGGGCAGATCAGACACTAGAGCAGCATCTAAGGGGCCCAATATATACTGGAGCATTACAAATGGGGCCCATTATATATGGAGCATTATTGGTGCCCATCATACACTGGAGCATTATCCATGAGGCCCATCATGTACTGGAGCATTGTAAATGGGGCAGATCAGACACTGCAGCATCTAAGGGGCACATTATACACTGGAGCATTACAAATGGGGCCCATTATATATGGAGCATTATGTGGAGCTCATCAGATACTGTATGGAACATTATATGTGACTAATTATTTGGTATGGAGAAATATATGGGGCTCATTATTCTGTATGGCGCACAATGTGGTGGCCATAACACTGTATGGAGTAATATACTGTCCTGTTTTTGAGCTATTGTACAATTTAAAATAGATCAGTCATGTCATGTAAGCAGTGAAGTATGTGTCATTGTACTATACCTATATTTCTGTGGCGTATCGGAGCATCATGAGTTGTCATATGTGTTAAAGGGGCGCACTGACTCTCTTTGGCCCAGGGCACACGAAAACCTGGAGCCAGCCCTACCCCCCCACAACTTTAGCCAAATAACACCCAGTTTTCAATGCGTAACTATTATAAGGAAGAAAATTAAGGTTGACAAGCTTCAGTTATAAGAATTGATGTTTTTGGCATTGAAATGGGCACTGTAGGTGTGTTTACTGTCTTCCACTCCCTGCCGACTTTGCTTCCCCATTGACTTGCATTGGGTTTCGTGTTTCAGTCGGCTTCCGACTTTTCCCTATAGTTGGCCGATTTCGATAGACCCGACTTTTGCGAAAGTCGGGTTTCATGAAACCCGACTCGACCCGAAAAAAGGCAAAGTCGCTCATCTCTACATATCAGGCCTTCTGTGTCACTCGTGGCAGCAGGATTCTTCTTTGTGAAGAAGAAAGATGGTGGTTTGCGGCCTTGCCTCGACTTTCGGGAACTTAACAAGATAACGGTTAGGAACACTTACCCGCTTCCCCTCATCCCAGACTTATGTAACCAGTTTTCTGGGGCCCAATGGTTCTCCAAGTTAGATCTCTGGGGGGCCTACAATCTGATAAGGGTTCGGGAAGGGGACGAGTGGAAAACTGCATTCCTCACATCAGAAGGACTCTTTGAAAATCTTGTAATGCCGTTTGGGTTAACTAATGCACCCGCTCTTTTCCAGAACTTTATCAATGTTGTGTTTTCTGACCTGATAGGTCGTTTTGTTATCATTTATTTGGATGACATTTTGGTGTATTCCCCGGACAGTCAGTCTGTGAGGCTAGGTAGACTCCAAGGGTGAACCCACAGGACCGCGATGATGAACCTGCCCCCAGGCGAGCTGGCCAGGTGTACCACCCCCTATACAGGGAGCGTTAGGGGCAGGCCCGGAGGAGACTATCGCCGCGGAAGCTGATACCTGGGGACAGTAGGAGGAAGAGTTAGATGGATACCGGGCTGGAAGGCGGACAGGGGAGACTGGCGATCACAGGACAGACTGCTACAGGACAGGTAGGAGGAGAGGGCAGGAGACATAGGAGCAGGCAGGAACGGACTGGAAACGGCGGACTCTGGAAGGAAAGACAAAGGAGGTCACCAGGAGAGACAAGACAGGCTATAGGCACAAAGCAGGGCGCTAGGCAGGGAATACGCAGGAGAATGTGGACCCGAAATCAGTCGTGGGACACAATTGATAGTCAGGCAGCGATCAGGGGGCGAAGCTACCTTATATAGGGAGTGTAGCAGGACTTCTGGGTCAGGGTCCTCCAGGGTCACGTAGGAAGTGAGATAGAGCGGTCCAGCCTGTGCTGCAGTCTATGGTGTGAGGTGCGCATGCGCACCCGACGGAGCACCGAGGATGACCACGGGACAGGAAGCAGGGCAGCAGGCGGACGCGCGCCCGCTGCAGTTGCGCGCCGGTAGCAGCGAGCGCGCCAGGGGGTCGCGGGCAGCGCGGGCACACGAGCGGAGGGAGAGGCTGCAGGAGCCGCGACCGCGGCGATGGAGGAGGCAGCGGGAGTGGGACCCACGGTGACGGTAAGCGTGACACAGTCTCACTTGCAACACCTACGGACAGTTCTCCAGAGACTCAGGGAGAACCAATTGTTTGTTAAATTGGAAAAGTGTTCATTTTTTGTACAGGAACTGTCTTTTTTGGGGCTGATTGTGTCCTGTGAGGGGTTTCGTATGGATCCTAAGAAGGTGCTGGCGATCGCTGACTGGGTTCAGCCTCGAGATCTCAAGGGGCTCCAGCGCTTCTTAGGATTTGCGAACTATTACCAGAGATTCATTAAAGGTTTCTCACAAGTGGGTAAACCCAGAGGCGTATCTAGACTTTCTGGCACCCGGGGCAAGAATTCGGGGCAAGAATTCGGTTCGGCGTCCCCCCCCCCACCCAAGTACATATGCGACTTGCACACTTAGTCATGTACCCACTAGCTGCTCTCCCTAATGCTCTCAATGTTCAGTAAAAAACTGAGAGAAGCAGGAAGAGAAGCTCGTTGTCACAGGACCATAACTATGAAAATTGCATATGAGTGAAGTGTCTATGTGATGCCAATGGAACCTGCAGAGCTGAATCCTGGCATTGCAGCTTCTGAATTCTTACAACGAATGCACCGCACACGTTTAGGATTCTCCCTTGCCGATGTACAGTCATGTCAGCACAAGTATGTGATTTATATACTTCTGGCCACACTCTGACTAGACGTGCCCGGCCTCGCTCTGTTCATTTTCATTGAGTGAGGCCACACACGTCTAGTCAGCATGTGACCGCATGTATGTATATTATCGGCATGAGAGAATCCTAACAGCGTTCAGTGAGCACTGTGAGAATTCAGAAGTCTGCAGTCACATAGAATGTCTGCAGACTCAGCACAAACCTGGACAACCCTTTTAATGCTCCTAAATAAAAATGTCTGCAATATACTGTCGCCTCACACTATTCCCCTCCATCCTCATACTGTCTCCTCTAACATCCCTCTGTTCACCATACTGTCTCCTCATATATTTACCCACTCACTCTCTATACTGTCTGCTCACACATACCCCTGACTCCCCATACTGTGTCTGCACACATCCCATCACCCTCACTCCCCATACTGTGTCCACATACATTAACCCGTTCGCTCCCCATACTGTCTGCACCCATCCCCCATACTGTTTCCTCATACATACTGTGTCCTCAAATCTCCCCACACACATTAAATCCCCCCATCATCACTACAAATCCCCCCACACATTAAATCCCCCATCCACACTCCAAATCCCCCCCAGACATTAAATAACCCCCCATCCACACTCCAAATCCCTCACACACATTAAATAACCCCCCTCCACACTCCAAATCCCTCACACACATTAAATAACCCCCCATCCCCACTCCAAATCCCCCCACATTAAATAACCCCCCATCCCCACTCCAAATCCCCCTACACACATTAAATCCCCATCCCCACTCGAAATCCCCCCACACATTAACCCAATCCCCACTCCAAATCCCCCCACACATTAAATAACCCCCATCCCCACTCCAAATACCCCCACACATTGACCCTATCCCCACTCATTAACCCCCATCCCCACTCATTAACGCCCCCTCACATTAACCCCCATCCCCATTGATTAACCCCCCACTCATTAACCCCCATCCCCACTCATTAACGCCCCCACACATTAACCCCCATCCCCACTCATTAATGCCCCCACACATTAACCCTTATCCCCACTCATTAACCCCATCCCCACTCATTAACCCCCCCACACATTAACCCCCATCCCCATTCATTAACCCCACACTCATTAACCCCCATCCCCATTCATTAACCCCCCCACACATTAACCCTTATCCCCACTCATTAACCCCTGTCCCCACTCATTAACCCCCATCCCCACTCATTAACGCCCCCACACATTAACCCCCATCCCCATTCATTAACCCCCCACACATTAACCCTTATCCCCACTCATTAACCCCCATCCCAACTCATTAACCCCCCACTCATTAACCCCCATCCCCACACATTAACCCCCATGCCCTCTACAAATCCCCCCCCATCTCCCATCTTCAGCGGTTCTTCAGCTCCACAGTGGAGCACACTTACCACCAGGGTTCTCTCTGGGCACCGGGGAGTGACGTCAGCAGCGTGATCACATGACCTGATCACGCTGCTGATGTCGCTCTGACCCGGTGGTCAGAGCTGCAATTGCACTGGCGTCTGCATGGACGCCAAGTACAATTGCTGCCTGGGAGCCGGCACGCGCATCTTCTCTGCGCCGGCTGTCAGCTGACATAGGGAACCGCCGACTCCCAGGCCGGGGGGCGGCAGAACGCAGCCGCCAGGGAGGATACTGCAGACCGCTGCATTCGGCGGTCCGACTGCGTCCCCCTGCTGGCTGCGCCCGGGGCAAATGCCCCGGCTGCTCCCCCCCTAGATACGCCGCTGGTTAAACCACTCACGGATCTTACCCAGAAGGGGGCTGATGTAAAAAATTGGTCTGTACTCGCTAAGGAGTCCATCTCAGCTCTTAAGAAGTGTTTCATGTCCGTCCCGGTGTTGGTCCAACCCGACCCGTCCAAGCCATTCATTGTGGAGGTGGATGCTTCTGAAGTGGGGGTGGGAGCTGTGCTGTCCCAGGGTCTGGCCACCCTTACTAATCTCAAACCCTTTGCCTTCTCCAAGAAGTTCTCTTCAGCCGAGAGAAACTATGATGTAGGCAATAGAGAACTTCTTGCGGTCAAGCTGGCAATCGAAGAATGGAGGCACTTTTTGGAAGGGGAGGCTCACCCTATCACTGTTATCACGGATCACAAAAATTTGGCATACCTTGAATCTGCTAAGAGGCTTACTCCTAGACAAGCCCGATGGTCACTTTTTTTTCATGAATTCAATTCTCCATTACTTTTCGACTGGGGTCCAAAAATGTTAAAGCGGATGCCCTGTCCAGAAGTTTTGACCCTGTGTCTCCCCCCGAGCCGCCGTCCTCCATTCTTCCCCCAGGGGTGGTAGTGGCAGGGGTCTCATCAGAGTTGGAACAAGAAATTTTAAGGGCTCAGTCCCTAGCTCTGGCAACCAGGCCAGGGGATAAATTGTTTGTTCCAGAGTTATTGCGGCCTAGACTTCTGCAGGAGTTTCATGAGTCTAGGCTGAGTGCTCATCCCGGTATCATGGCCACTAGAGAGGCTGTAGCCAGGGTTTTTTGGTGGCCTTCCCTGTGGTCAGATGTCAAGAAATCCATTTCTGCTTGTGGTGTGTGTGCCCGTTCCAAAAGCTCGCATAACCGGCCGGCTGGGGAACTCATACCTTTACCGGTTCCTGATAGGCCATGGACTCATCTCTCCATGGACTTTATTACCGGTCTTCCACCTTCCAGGGGCAATACCATGATCTGGGTGGTGGTGGATAGGTTTTCAAAACAGGCCCATTTCATTCCCTTGGCAGCATTACCCTCAGCAGAAACATTGTCAAGGTTGTTTGTGCAGCATGTGGTCCGATTGCATAGGGTACCCCTGAATGTGGTGTCTGACAGAGGTGTGCAGTTTGTGGCCAAATTTTGGAGGGCATTCTGTATGAAATTGGGCATCTCACTCTCCGTCTCGCCGGCATATCACCCGGAGAGTAATGTCAGATGGAACGCACCAATCAATCCCTGGAACAAATTCACAGGTGTCTGACCTCCGCCAGACAGGAGGATTGGTGTGATGTGTTACCGTTGGCGGAATTCGCTTTTAATAACTGGATGAGTCAGTCCACCAACCTGTCTCCATTCCTGATTAATTATGGGTTTAATCCTCATTTTGGGGAGTTTTCACGGGTGAATTCCGGTTGTCCAGGGGCAGAGGGGTCCGTTCAACGGTTAAAAAACCTCTGGGCTGAAGTCCAGCGTAATATCTCTCAGGCCCAGGGGAGGTACAAATATTTTGCTGACAAAAAGAGAGCCCCGGGACACATGTTTCAGGTGGGGGAGAAGGTTTGGCTTTCAAAACGTAACATCAACTTGAAGGTACCATCAGTTAAATTGGGACCAAAGTTCATTGGTCCGTACGAGATTATGGAGATAGTCAACCCAGTGGCATATAGGTTGCGCCTTAAAAATATCCAATGTGTTCCATAAATCTCTGTTGAAACCCGTGGGGTCTGTCAAGGAGGACTATGAGTCGGTTGTTCCTCCAGTGTTGGTGGAGAGTCACTTGGAGTATGAGGTCAGACATATTGTGGACTCTCGGTGGGTGCGCCGCTCCTTGCCCGTACCTGGTCCACTGGAAGTGATATGGACCAGAGGATCGCTCATGGGTCCCTGCTCACTCTGTAGATGCAGATCGCCGGGTTCGGGCTTTCCATACCAAATACCTGGGGAAGCCTGGGGGTCCAGAGGCCCCCCGTTGAAAGGGGGGTACTGTCATGATCCCAGTGCAGGTTTTGACCTGCATGTCAGGGGTTAACGTCTTGAGCCAAGTGCAGGCTTTGACCTGCATGCCTAGGGTTAATTATTGTGGCCTCTCTTTGGTTCAGCGAGAGCTTCTTATAGCCCTGGGAAACTCCAATCCCTGTCAGTTATACTTTTGCCTTTGGCCGAGTGTGGTGACCCCTGTGCGCCTGTGCCTGTTTGTTGTCTTCTTGCTTGCTTATATGGTTCTAACCCGGTTCTGTCCTCTGTTGTGAGTTTGCCTGTTTATTCTGTACTGTATATCTGGTTCCCTGGTTTCTGACTTCTTGGCTACGTCCTGACTATCCGTTCTGTCTAATCCCTTGGTATTGTCGTGCTATCTCGTGCTTTGACCCCGGCCTGATCTGTTTATGTCCCTGTCCATGCCCCTTGGTAACTTTGTCCCGTAGTTACCATTCTAGGATTTTTCCTGCAGCTCCTAGCTCTCTGGAGTTTAGGCCACGTCCCCAGCAGTCACGTGCTTTAGGTCCTGCTGGTCTGAAGCACAGATCTTCACTGCTGCTGCCCACTCCTCAGGTATCTTTGAGCACAGTTTGTCTTACTCAGGACATGCGCAGTGGCTCAGTGAGCAAGTGCAGTGCGGTGTTCTTGACATAAACCGCTCATGTGTCAGGCACAGTACTGCAGTAAACCACTCACCTGTCAGGCACAGCACTGCAGTAGACCGCTCACCCGTCAGTTACAGCACTGCAGTAAACCGCTCACCTGTGGGGCACAAAACTGCTGGAAAAAGCTCACCTGTCGGGTACAGCACTGCAGTTAACCACTCGTCTGTTGGACACAGCATTGCAGTAAACCATCCACCTGTCAGGCACAGCACTGCAAGAAATTGCTACCGCTCACCTGTCAGGCACAGCACTGCAGGAAATCACTCACCTGTCAGGCACAGCATTGCAATTAACCACAAACGCTCACCTGTTGGGCACAGCACTGCAGGAAACCGCTCAAATGTCAGGCACAGCACTGCAGTAAGCCGCTCATCTGTTGGGCACAGCTCTGCAGGAAACCAGTACCGCTCACCTGTCAGGCACAGCACTGCAGCAAACCGCTCACCTGTCGAGCACAGTACTGCAGTAAATGGCTACCTCTCACCTGTCGGGCACAGCACTACAGTAAATGGATACTGCTCACCTGTCGGCCACAGGATGCAATTAACCGCTCACCTGTTGGGACAGCAATGCAGGAAACCACTTTCATTTAATGTATAGAAAAGTTCAAACCTTAATAATCTCATGTACTGGAGCATACATCATCTAATGTATCAGAGCGTCCATCATCTGATGTGCCAGAATCCTCCTCCATCTCCCGGATCGGAGCCTTCATCATATTTACCAGAATCTTAAACCATCTCATGTGGTGAAGCCTCCATCATTTTGTGTTGCGTCATACATCTCATGTACCAGAAGCCTCCATGATCTCATGTACCAGAAGCCTTCATCATCTCATGTACCAAAAGCCTCCATCCAGAAGCCTCCATCATCTCATGTAACAGAAGCCTCCATCATCTCATGTACTAGAAATCTCCATTATCTCAAGTACCAGAAACCTCCATAATCTCATGTACCAGAAGCCTTCATCATCTCATGTGCCAGAAATCTCCATCATCTCATGTACCAGAAGCCTCCATCATCTTGCGTACCAGAAGCCTCCATCATCTCATGTACCAGAAATCTCCATCATCTCATGTACCAGAAACCTCTATCATGTCATGTACCAGAAACCTCTATCATGTCATGTACCAGTAGCCTCCATCAACTCATGTACCAGAAGCCTCCATCATCTCATGTACCAAAAGCATCCATCATCTCATGTACCAGAAGCCTCCATCATCTCATGTACCAGAGGCCTCCATCATCTAATGTACCAGAAGCCTCCATCATCTCATGTGCCAGAAGCCTCCATCATCTCATGTACCAGAAATCTTGATCATCTCATGTACCAGAAACCTCCATCATTTTATGCACCAGAAACCTCTATCATCTCATGTACCAGAAGCCTCCATCATCTTATGTACCAGAAGCTTCCATAATCTCATGTACCAGAGGCCTCCATCATCTCATGTACCAGAAGCCTCCATGATCTCATGTACCAGAAGCCTTCATCATCTCATGTGCCAGAAGCCTCCATCATCTTATGTACTAGAAGCCTCCATCATCTCATGTACTGGAAAACTCCATCATCTCATGTACCAGAAGCCTCCATCATGTCATGTACCAGAAATCTCTATCATCTCATGTACCAGAAGCCTCCATCATCTCATGTACTAGAAGCCTCCATCATCTCATGTACCAGAAGTCTCCATCATCTCATGTACCAGAAATCTCGATCATCTTATGTACCAAAAGTCTCCATCATTTTATGTACCAAAAACCTCTATCTTCTCATGTACCAGAAGCCTCCATCAACTCACATACAAGAAGCCTCCATCATCTCATGTACCAGAAATCTCTATCATCTCATGTACCAGAAATCTCCATCATCTCATGTACCAGAAGCCTCTATCATCTCATGTACCATGTGTCTCCATCATCTCATGCACCAGAATTCTCCATCATCTCATGTACCAGAAGCCTCCATCATCTCATGTACTAGAAACTTCCATTGTCTCATGTACCAGAAGCCTTCATCATCTCATGTGCCAGAAATCTCCATCATCTCATGTACCAGAAGCCTCCCTCATCTTATGTACTAGAAGCCTCAATCATTTCATGTACTAGAAAACTCCATCATCTCATGTACCAGAAACCTCTATCAGGTCATGTACCAGAAGCCTCCATCAACTCATGTACAAGAAGCCTCCATCATCTCATGTAACAGAAGCCTTCATCATCTCATGTCCCAGAAATCTCTGCCATCTCATGTACCAGAAATCTCGATCATCTCATGTACCAGAAGCCTCCATCATTTTATGTACCAGAAACCTCTATCATCTCATGTACCAGAAGCCTCCATCATCTCATGTACCAGAAGTCTCCATCATATCATGTACTAGAAATCTGCATCATCTCATGTACCAGAAATCTCCATCATTCCATGTGCCAGAACCTACATCATCTCATTTACCAGAAACACCTTGCCATCATCTTTTGCATTGGAACCTCCATCGTGTCGTGTACTAGAAACCTCTATAAATTAATGTACTGGAGCATCTATCATCTAATGTATCCATCCATCCAAATTGGTAATGGAGCGCCTGCTGGGGCCCGCAGGGTACTCGATACCGGGCCGTTCACTCCTTAAAGGGGATGTCGCAGTGGCAGTGACCCTGTCCGTGGCCCCGGGCATCCATGCAAAAATGGTGTAAATGAAATGAAAGGAAAAGGGGATTTTTAAAGGGGAAATGTTTGTGCCGCCACCTGTGGTTTGTGGTCAGAGGGGACCACTGCTGCAATGCAGATCCTCTGGGACTGGTGGTGAGGCAGCAGAGTTGGTATAGCTCCCCACAGGTGGAGCTACGTCGCAGGGCAGATGTAGTATGCTCAAGATAGTAATGATGTAGTATTTGGCAAGGGATGTAGCAGTGCTGAGTGGGTGTTGCAGGAAGAACTTGAAAGGACCCAGTCAGGTGCCGTTTCCAATGTTTTACTCACAGTTCTGCAGGTAAAGTGTCCAGGGCACTGGCTAGAGATGGTGCTGGAGATCCAATTGCCTGGAAACAATTTGGGTTCCACATTGCCAGAAGGAGTTAGAGGCCTTCCTGCTGCTCTCGCTGTTCCTGGCCTCTGCTGCTTATAGCTATGCTACGGCCCTCTTCTCCACAAACCTAACCCTAACTCACCCCTAACACTAATCCCAACCCTAACCCCAACCAAAACAGTAATCCTAACCCTAACCACAACTATAGCCGCAACCCTAACTTTAGCTTCAACCCTAACCCTAACTTTAGCCCTAACCCTAACTTTAGCCCCAACTCTAACTTTAGCCCCAACCATAATCCAAACTTTAGCCCCAGCCCTAACCCTAACTTTAGCCCAACTCTAACCCTAATGGGAAAATAAAAATAAATACTTTTTTTATTTTATTATTTTTCCCTAACTAAGGGCGTGATAAAGGGGGGTTTGATTTACTATTTTTTTTATTTTAATCACTGTGATAGGCCGATCACTATGACGTACTATACCGTCCATGGTCAAATTGTGCCAGGTCACATGGACGGTATAGTACGTCAGCTGGAAGAAAGGGTTAAGGTCACGTTCCCATCATCAGGCAGAAACAGCGCTCTGGACGCACTGTATGATCGCTGCTGTCTAATCACGCAGGTGACTCCTCTGTGATCACTGTGCTCTCAGTACGGATCCTTGTGGTCCCAATTTATCCAAGTACATATCCTTATGGTCCCCACTGCTCTCATTCTGGTTCCTTGTGGTCCCATTTTTTCCAGAACAGATTCTTGTGGTCCCCACTAATCTCAGTCCGGTTCCTTGTAGTCCCCACTGCTCCCACTACAGATCATTGTAGTCCCAACTGCTCTCAGTATGGATCCTTGTGGTCCCAATTTCTCCAAGTACAGATCCTTGTAGTCCCCACTGCTCTCAGTACTGATCCTTCTGGTCCCAATTTCTCCCAGTATATATCCTTGTAGTCAGGGGCTGAAGAGCATAGAGAATAAGTGTGGGCTCCGTCAGGATGTGGATGTATGGAAAGTTACGAGTAACGGCCAATTTGCGTTGAAAGTGTCAACCAGTAACCTGAGACTTTTGCTTTTATTGTATGAACTACACACAAAATGTAATATTTTGTTAAAATTTTCATGAATGAACAAAACATGATTAGACTTTTATTATGCTCTGGACCCAGCTCTTCTTTGACTTTTCCTGGGGTCACACGGAGAAGCAAACAGCGTAGCAAGGAATCAATCCAGGAGGTAATAATAAAGATACATTCTTTTTTGGCCATGCTAGAACTTTCTGGCTGATTGTCAACACCCTTTGCCCCAACAGTTGGATAGCTGTGGCCCTGCCACTAACCAATGAAGGTCTTATTACTGCACGTTACTCACCTCTTTTAATCTAGGTGCACTGGCAAGCTCTCGGGTTTCTTGTGACTTGGCGTCTTATTCGATAACACCTTCTCGCAGGTCTTTCAGTCTTGTCAGTAACCTTTTCAGGATCTCGCTCTTCCTCGGTCCTGTCTCGTCTAGCTGGGGATCACCCCTTGGCAGCACTGCACACTTGTTACTCTCTAAACTCTCCTGACTATGAGGAAGTAGTTTTCTTTCCCTGAGACTATCGCTTCCCACCGTGGGCCAGTCCCAACTCTTAACTCTCACTCTACTATCTGTTGATGGGCAGAACTTCCCTACAAAACAATATTTTACAGTCAACTATATCCTACCAAAATGTTATTATGTCTTATACATTACACTACCAGCACTGTGCATTAACATATCACAGTCTATATCACAATACATTGCAATGCAATTCACGTGACACAATATACTGTATATAAAGACACTAGAAATAATACACTTAACATGATTAGTGTCTTCTGGGGTAGGAAGGTGACAGTCCAAAACCCTTACAAATACGCAGGTCCTGGTGCATCTGAATGAGGTCCTCGATTACTGACTTGAGCTGTGATATTGTGCTGAAGGTTTTGTAAACCATTGTTGGCCCTTACAAGCACTCATGTATAATGAGTCAGGGGGACAATTGCAGAGATGCATACCCTCAGTTTCTTCAATCTGTGACCTGCATCCTAATGTCTGTTCTCTTTGTGTGTTGCGCTCCTTTAAGTTGTCAGTCAGTGACTTATTCAGAGATGAGATGAGCGGGTTCGTTTCTTCGGTTGCTCATTATCACATTGCTCAAAGGCTACACTCATGTATTCTCCAACTTCCAGCTGCTAATGGACAATCCTCTTTTTAATATCTGGCTCAGCGTTGGATATCATATGGCTACGTGACCAAGGACTAGATCCTCTACTGAAACCTGGGATTTACAACGTGCTGAAATTTGGCTCTGGAAGTCGATGGAGACCCTATGATTGCAAGATGAGAATATCAATGATGGAAAACATCTGCTAAGGGGGGAAATGAAATATTCCTCCTTGTTTTTCCTGGATATAGACACAGCAGCATAGTGGGACACATCTCAAGATTCTGCAATTTAAACAGGCAACCCCTGGGGCAGAGGGCCGACCCCCAGGAGTAGGACGACCAGGCCCACAGAGCTGGCAAGCCAAGTATGTCGGCGGACGACCGATCCTCCCAGTTGTGATTGATGGCATTCGCATGAACACCTTACTGGACACCGGCTCTCAAGTGACAACTATGCCATATATTCTTTACAAATGATATTGGGCTGACTTTGATATTAACCACGCCCCAAATGATGTGCTGACAGTAGTCACCAGCAATGGTCAGGCTTTGCCGCAGGTGGGGTACAAGGAGGTGACCATTAAAGTGGGGCGAGTAGAATTAAAAGCCCAAGGTTTGATAATTGTAGACATTGACTGACGAGAATGTAACCCAATAATGACCTTAGGTACTAATGTAATAGAAAATTGTCTTGCCGAGGTTATTGCTTTGTTGCAACAGGTGGCCGAAACTGCTGGTTCCAGTGAAATGTTAATTTGGTGTCGGGCAGCCATTGGCATCAGAGGTAAAGATTACCAAGCCCTGGTAGAACCAGTGCACTCTGATAGCAGGCCTACTGTCCTGAGAGCCAGGGGGGTAATCTATGTCCGCAAGGGGAGGGTACCTGTATGCATCTTAAATTGTGGGGAGCAGGAGGCCAAACTACCTCGGTATACCACTGTTGCTAAGCTGTTCACTGTCAATCAACAATGCAATTCAGACAGCATAACCCTTGGTCTCATCCGACCAGGCAGAGGACAATGGCTCTGCAGAACAGCTAAAGGATTGGTGTCAGAAGCTACACGTAGGCACTGACTCCACCCATTCACACCAAACGAATAAGGTTTACTGAGTAGCCCAAGAGTTTTAGCGGGTATTCAGCAAACACCCTTTAAACTTTGGGCAAGCAAAAGGGGTCCAACATCATAGCCCCACTGGAAATCATCAACCCATTAAAGAGAGGTACCGACCTGTACCCCCAGCTCACTATCAGTGTGCTAAGAGTATGTTACGAGAGATGAAGGAGGCTGGGGTGATCAGAGACAGTTGCACCACCTGGGCAGCTCCGTTAGTCCTCGTTAGAAAGAAAGATGGTACAATAAGAATGTGTGTTGACTACAGGCGAATTAACAGTACTTCCCACAAGGACGCCTATCCGTTACCCAAGATAGAGGAATCACTAGCTGCACTGAGAACCGCTAACTATTTCTCTACCTTAGATCTCACCAGTGGGTATTGGCAGGTTCCCATGGCAGAGGCAGACAAGTAGAAGATGGCCTTCGTGACACCAATGGGCCTCTCAGACTTCAACTACATGCCTTTTGGTTTTTGCAATGCACCAGGGACATTCCATAGGTTAATGGAGTGTTGCCTCGGGCACAAGAATTTCAAGACAGTTCTGTAGTACCTGGATAACGTCATTGTCTTCTCCAAGATCTATGAAGACCACCTGAAGCACCTGGCTGAGGTGATCGAGGCCCTGTCCAACATTGGCATGAAGGCAAAACCATCCAAATGCCACCTTCTAAAGCCCAAGGTGTAGTACCTAGGTCACGTAGGGAGCACAGAAGGCGTAGCACCAGACCCCAACAAAAGCCCAGCAACATTCATGAAGTGCGGCAGTTCCTCGGGTTGGTAGGCTACAACCGAAGGTTCATCAAAGGCTTCACTGAGATAGCTGCACCCCTACAAAATCTTCTCGTGGGTCAACCGAAGAAGGCCAGGTAGCAGAGTCCTTTGTTTGACTGGAATGACGAACTGGAAAGGTCCTTCACCCGACTGAAGTTGGCCCTAACGGGATGAAGTCCTGGCCTACCCAGACTACGACCAACCATTCATACTGTATACTGATAGCAGCAACGTGGGACTGGGAGCCATGCTGTCACAAGTGCAGAAAGGCAAAGAAAGAGTGATTGCCTACGCCAGCAGGAAGCTTCGTCCCACTGAAAGGAATCCTGCCAACTTTAGCTCCTTCAAACTGGAGTTCCTTGCCATAGTCTGGGCAGTCACAGAGCGCTTCAAACACTACCTGGCTTCAGCAAAATTTACCATCTTCACGGACAACAATCCACTGACTCACTTGGAAATTGCAAGGCTCGGTGCACTAGAGCAACGATGGATGGCTCGGCTGTCCAACTACAAGTTTACCATCAAGTACCAAGCGGGGCACAAGAACGCTAATGCTGACGCACTGTCCAGGATGCCCAACTTACCAAAAGAGGGAGAAGATCTGGAAGAGCTGGAAGAGGTCACCAGCCTTTCACCGCCCTGGAGCAGCCCAGTGCTCCCACTGTGTCAAAGACAGGTGCTATGTCAAGTGGGAAGCCACGTTCAATACATTGCCCCACCATGGATGGGCAGAGACGCAGGTTAGCAACCCAGCAGTCCGCCTGGTAAAGGAACTGCTAATGCAAGCTGACTCACGTCCTGACCCAGATGCCCCACAAGAGACCCAATAGTTGTGGAAAGAGAAGGGCAAGCTATTCATCTAAGAGGGGAAGCTGTGTCGGAGAAGAATCAATTCCCGAACCCACGAACTGGTCTGGCAGGTAGTAGTCCCGATGGGAGATGCACCAATGGTCCTGGAAGCATACCACGATGGAGCAGGACACTTCGGATGGAAGAAATTGGAGGTCCTGCTTCACGAGAGGTTCTACTGTATTGGCATGAGGAAGTCCATTGAGGACTGGTGCCGTGTGGGCCATGCAACCTGCGCAGGAAAGACCGTAACAGCCAGCGAGCCCCATTACAACCAATAATCACCAAGCAGCCACTTGAACTGGTAGCTTTAGACCACGTGAAGCTGACCCCAAGCCATTCAGGCTATGTCTACTCCCTCACCATAGTAGACCACTCCTCCAGGTTCCTGGTAGTCGCGCCTTTCAAAGACCAAACAGCGAAGACAGCATCCAAGGCATTCAAAGAACACTTTTGTAGACCACATGGTAACCCTGAATGAGTGCTTACTGACCAAGGTCCAGCTTTTGAAGCAGAGGTGCTCCAGGAGTTCTGTAACCTGTATGGTTGTAAGATCAGGATGATGCCCTACCATCCACAGACAAATGCCAGGAGTCCGGTTTACACAGTGGCATTGCTTCCTTCACAGGGGGTGATGCCATGCCTGGAAACAAAGAGGAGACCCCTTGTCAGGTCACACACAGCATGCAACACTTTTCCTACTCCAGACCAGAAGGGGGAGCTCTAACACCTGATTTCAGGGGAGCTTCCTTTGAACATTCTGACCTGGGGAGGAGTTAGGAGAGTCTGTCTGGAAGCAGCGATGAGAGAGGATGTGTGGAGAGAAGCTCGTGGGACAGGGGCTGTATGCTACAGCTCACCCAGAGCAGAGCTCTGATAAAAGAGGACGCCAGAGTCATGGACCAGTTGGGGACTCCAAGCCCGACAGTCGCATCTGGAGAAGAGAGAATTGCAAGTTCTCTGTTAACACTGACACCTGCCAGCACAGCAGTAACACAAGAGCCAGGGTTGCCAGTGAGAAGAGACAGAGCCCTTGATAGGTTCACTCTGGACCCCAAAACTTGCTGTACAATTTGTCCTGAGTAAGCTGATACCCCATATGTGGGGGGAATCACTGTTTCAGCACATGGCAGGGCACGGAAGGGAAGTAGCGCCGTTTGACTTTTTCAACGCAAAATTGGCTGGAATTGAGATCGGACGCCATGTCACGTTTGACGAGCACCTGATGTGCCTAAACAGTGGAAACCCCCACAAGTGACCCCATTTTGGAAAATGCTTCACTTATCAAAGTTTTGCGGCTGCGGAAAGCGTTTACAGAGGTGGTGCAAAGGGGGCTAAAGAAAAAAAAGCGAGCATGAGTGTTAATTGGTGAACTGTGTCACCGATCAACGTTCGGCGGCTGCGCACGGAGGCGGAGCAAAAGCGGGAGTGGAGGGGGGTAAAAAGAGGGGGAAGTGAGGGTGGGGAGATGAAGATAGATTGGGGGAGTGAAGATAGATTGGGCAGGGGATCAGGGATCAGTTAACACTTACAGTTGTAGTGTTCTTTCTTCTCTCTTTCTTCCGCAGGGATTGTGATGCTACAGGTTGCTGTGGAACCACAATACCCAGCACAGGAGCTCTTTCTGCGTCTGACCTCTGCAGGAATCCTCAGCTAGAGTGAGGACCCCTGCAGAGACATCAGACAGGTCACCTGCAGGTCAGAGACAGGTCACAGAGTGGTCACATCGCTGCTGTGGCCTGTTATTGGTGGGATCGAATGATTACATCGATCCCACCAATCTCTGCAAGCCCTGGTGACCATGGCAACTGCCTAGGATCGAAGCTCACAGCTCCAATTCCTATGCAGGTAACAGCCAGGTCACCAGCAGGGCACAGAGCGGTCACAGCGTGACAGCAGCTGTGTCCCGTGGTTGGCGCAATCGATGAAAACATCGATTGCGCCAACCAGCTCCTGCAGGCACTGCTGGGCCTGTACCAGGCTCCGGCCTAGGATTGGTGCTAATACAGCACAGATTCGGGCTGGTACTGGCAGGGCATAGTGGCGAAATACCGCCGCTGTGCCCTGCGATTGGCGCAATCAATTAGATCGGCTATTGCGCCAATCCGGGGGCTTTTTGCTGGTGCTCCGATCCTAGCCTAGGACCACTGATTGACTGAAACAATGGGAAATGCTGCGATTGGCTGTTCAGAATTGACTAGCCAGTCACAGCGCTCTGGAGGCAGGGGGGCGGGATTGCAGCCCGGGAGGCGAACACCATCTTCCCTAAGGTGAGACGGTGTCGGAATTTTAATGTGATCACCGTGACTTAAGTCATGGTATCGCATTAAAGGGCTCAACGTACTATCCCATCCATGGTCATACGGGCCCAGGTACCATGGACGGGATAGTACATCGGATGTCAGAAAGGAGTTAAAGTGCTCCTCGGGGCTCCGCCGTGTACTCCAGTGTCTGCAGGAAAAGTAAGCTCCCGGCCTGAACAGTGGATAGACTCTCAAAATCGGGACAGTCCCTCTGAATCCGGGATGGTTGGGAGGTATGAATGCTCCTCATCATACACCTTGTACACGCATGGCTCCGCTTTGTATGCCTCGTACAAAAACCGCTCCGTACACCTCGCACACACACACGGCTCCATTCATTACACACATGGCTCCACTCCGTACACCTCGTACACACACGGCTCCGCTCTGTATACCTTGCACACACACGCTCCGCTCCATACACCAAGTGCACACACAGCTCCGCTCCGTATACCTCGTATGTCATGGTTAGGACATGGTTAATGTCCTGTTCCCACAGGGTTAACTTTTGCCGGCCTCTCTTTGGATCTGGGAGGGGTATTTATACTCACTCCAGACTAGCATTCTCTGTCAGCTATACTGTTATTCTGGCTGTGTGTCTGACCGACCCCCCTGGTGTGGGTTTATTCTGCATTGCTTGTTTGACTCCCGTGTATGACCCGGCCTGTTCCCTCACTCTGTACTCCGTCTCTCGTTTTGGTACTATTGTCTTCTCCGGTTCTGACCTCCTGGCTTGGCTATTGTTACTCCGTTGCAGTTTGTCCCTATTGTACCATCCATTACCCGTTCTGGTTTTCTGATCTATTGCTACGTCCTGGCTATTCGCTCTGTCTAACCCTTTGGTACTGTCCTGCTATCTCGTGCTTAGACCCGGCTTGATCTGGTTTCTGTCTCTGTCTATGCCCCTTGGTAACATTGTCTTGTAGTTACCTTTCTAGGAGTTTCCCTGCAGCTCCTAGCTCTGTGCAGCTTAGGCCATGCCCCCAGCAGTCACGTGCTTCAGGTCCTGGAGCATGCATCGTCACTGCTGCTGCCCACTCCACAGGTATATTTGAGCACTGTTTTTGTACTCAGGACACGCACACTGGCTCAGTGAGCAAGTGCAGTGCGGTGTTCCTGACATCGTACACACTCCGTGCACCTCGCACACACATGGCTCCGCTCCGTACACCTGGTACACCACGAGTCCGCTCCGCACACCTCATACACACACAGTTCTGCTACAGGAACCCTGTAAACCCCTCCTGACCCCACACATAAACTTCTCCTCATCCAGTACCATGAAAACCAGCACAGCAGTCCTGCATACACTGAGGCCCCTGATCATATGACTCCTGACTCCTCCCCTCCTGTGATCTCATCACAGGTCCTGTGCACACAGAGCAGCGCAGCGACGTCATTGCTGGGATTTATAGGATGATGTGGAAATGGCTGGCACAGTGCTCATGTGGCGCCCCGGGGGCTCAGTCGCCACAGAGGTACTGCACCTCCTCCTGAGGTGTGGTATCCCACCATCCAGGTAAGGTGGAGACTCCTGACCACGCTCCAACACCTGCACCCCACACCACAAAGTAGTATAGCAAAGCACCTTCGGCGGCTCCCTGCTTGGAGTATAGCAAAGCACCCCTTGGTGGCTCCCTGCTTGGAACACAAAACGTGCTGGGAGGTGGGTGGAGTTAGATGACATTTCTAGGAGCGGGAAGAGTTTAAGTGGGTCAGTCAGTAGTTGGTTGGAGAGAGAAGAAGATCCCTAGAGAGAGGGATAGATGGATGGAAGTGCTGCAGCAGATCCCAGTGACCTGGGTCTGCTGGCACGGGAAAGGGAGAAAGAGAGCAACATAGACTGAAAGCCTGACTCTCCATAGAAAGAAAGGATTAGTACGGAATGTGAGGAGTAAAAGAGAAGAGAGGACGTGGGTGAGAAGAGAACCCTTCCTAGAAGTTCTAAGCGCAAGGCCGGGGCCCGGTCCCCGAGGTTGTATGGATACTAATGGTCCTGCAGCAGACACCGGAGGAATAGAAGTAGTGACCACTTTATTCCCACACAAGACTTGGGGGCACAACAGCAACTGGATAGTGAGCCGGGACTCAGTAGCAAGGAGTCCCCGAAGCAGGCTACAGCTGTCTGTCGTACAAGTAGAGTTCATAGGAACATCAGACGAGAGGAACTCCAGTGTAACTCAGTACTAGGAGTGCTTCATCTAAAGGCGCTATAAGAAGAGACGTTCAGAAAAGCACAAGTTGTCGGAGTGTTGGAAAGGAGTGCTTCATCTTGCCTGTAGGTTGACTGAGTCCCAGACCTGGAGGACACGGCGTGGAAGCAGGCACCTGTTTGTACACAGACTGTGAGTAAAGCTTTGGAACTACATGCTCTGGTGTTCTCCACTTATTCCTGTGTCAACCTGCCTGGCACTGCTACATCCCCTGCGCCTGACACTACACCACCTAAGTGTCACCATACCTACTCTGCCCTGGGACAACAGCCCTACCTGTGGAGGGCTATACCATCAATGCTGCACCACACCATCTGTCCCAGAGGATCTGTCTGCAGCATCGACCTAACATCTACATTGCCGAACACCACAGGTGGCGTCACGACTTATTCATTGACACTGAACATTTACAATGGGCCACGGGCCGGGCCACAGCTACTGTGACAACTCCCATTGAGATCCACCGGGCCTGGTACCGAGTACCCCACAGCCCTGGGTGTGAGGGCGTCCCACTCTCAGCTGGATGAGGGGAGATTGCGCCTAGTCTAGGAGTTGTGCCCAGCCACCAGTGCACCTGACATATGCACACAGCACTGCCGGTCAGTTGTAGGCACTATTGACATATTGACATGCAGGGCAAGGACTAATGAAGGAGGCAGGAGCTGAGGCTGGGGGCGGGGCCCACCGGAGGATTCTTTGGTGTCCCCGTGCCTCAGTCCGACCCTGATCAGGTCTACCATCAAAGAACAATTCCAAACCAAATTACAAGAGCCACTGGAATATCAAGGAATCACCTGCTACATTACAACGCTAAAGAAGAAAATAACTGGGTGCCTTTAGTAGTCACCTACAACCCAAATCTGGGGTTGCTAAGGGGAGCTGCACGGAAATTTCAACCTTTACCATACCTCCCAACCATCCCAGATCTAGCGGGGCAGTCCCGATTTTGACCCTCCCACCTGCTGTCCCGCCCGGGAGTCGATTTTTCCCGCACTGCACTGAGATAAGCCGCATGCACCACATCCTCGCCCTCCCAGAGAGACCCACCGCAGCCCCTCACAGCTAGCAATGATGTCACTAGGCTTTTCTCTTCTGTGCACACAGGACCTGTGATGAGGTCACAGGAGGGGAGGAGTCAGGTGTCACATGATCAGGGGCCTCGGTGTATGCAGAACTTTGCTGTGCTGGTTGTCATCGTGCTGGATGAGGGGAAGTTTATGTGTGGGGTCAGGAGGGGTTTACAGGGTGGATGTAGCAGAGCTGCACATGTACAAGGTGTTCAGAACGGAGATGTGTGTGTACGAGGTGTACGTGTGGTAATTGCAGGTACGCAGGATGCAGTGACGAGTCGCAAGACAATTTGGTGCTTTCTAAAATAACGTTTATAAGACTAGAAGGAACTTTCCTCAGTTTTGCCCTGATCCCCAACAGGGGTATCACTCGTTGCCCTCGCAGGGGCTATAGACAAGCAAACACAAATAGGTAGAACACGACTACTTCCGGCAATAGCCGGTCACTATAGGGCCGCGGTATGGCCGACTACGGGTCCTTAATTGTAAAGTCAACTTAGCTGTCCAGACGTCCCTCGCCGTTCGGGTTGGTGGTCTTTCGGCGTAGCAGTTGCTGGGCCCAGTTGCTGAGGCATTGATGGAGTCTTTGCGCTGGTGACACTGGAGGCCCACAGGCCCCGGCGGAGTCCTTGGACAGGTGGGCCGCAGGCCCTGGCCTGGGGCAAGCGGTAGCGATGGGTGGTGGCGAATGACAAGCCACCCGCGCAGCTAGCGGCTGCGACGGGGAGTCCGCGGTCAGCAGAGGCCCGGCCCCTGATGCGGACCAGAGTGGGGCAGTGGTGGTCGCCGACAGCATGGTACCTGCCACGGCCACAGGTGAGAGTGAGGCTGCGGCGAGTGTCAGGGAACAGGCCACAGCCGCAGGCTGAGGGGCAGCGGCGGCGGCAGCCACGGGTGACCGCGGGTGGGCTACAGCCGCGGGCTGAGAAGAGGCAGCAGCGGCCGTGGGTTGAACTGAGGCCGCAGTGGCCGTGGGCTGGAGTGGGGCAGCAAGTCTCGGCTGGTCGCCTTGGCACCGTCCCTCTGGAGTCCTCGGTGAGAGTCCTCTCTGGCACTGGTGGGTCGCTCTAGCTTCCGGTCGCTCTAGCTTCCAGTCGCTCCCACGCTTTCCTGCAGTCTCTGTCCCGGTCTGCTGACTCATTGTCCGGGGAATTCCCCGCCTCCTTTATACTGGTCCCTCCCCCAGCCCATCTGTCTGTCAGAAGGGTCCATCCTCGAATTATGGGTCCCGGGGACCGTTTGCCCCGAAACCCAGATGACGGCTCCTTTGGTTCCGGCCCGGACACTCGACAGGGGCCGTTCCTCCCACATACGGAGCAGAGCCGTGTGTGTACGAGGTGTACAGAGTGGAGATGTGTGTGTATGAAGTGTACGGAGCGGAGCCGTGTGTGTACGAGGGGTACGGAGCAGAGCCATGTGTGTATTTCCAGGAAGAAAAGAAAGACCGCACTCCTGATGCTGATGAAATATCGCTGGGTTTATTAGTACATGCTGTACATGTCGGCCGGGGGAGTGATAAAGAAGTGGAGAAAACAGCTGACAATGGCCGTTTCGTGCTACCTGTTGAAGTGCTTTGGTAGCGCGAAACGGCCGTTGTCAGCTGTTTTCTCCCCTCCTTTATGACTCCCCCAGCCGACATGTACAGCATGTACTAATAAACCCAGCGATATTTCATCAGCTTCAGAAGTGCGGTCTTTCTTTTCTTCCTGGAAATAGTCAACGTTGTGGATCTCCAGACCAGCACCCGCAGCTGCCAGCATTGAGTGCTCTGGATACCGCACACCACTAGTAGTCATATGGTAACAGCGGTGCCGTCCGCGTTTTTTCTTTTTATATATTATTAGAGCCATGTGTGTACTTGGTGTACGGAGCGGAGCCGTGTGTGTATGAGGTGTACAGAGCGGAGCAGCGTGTGTATAAGGTGCACTGAGCGGAGATATGTACGGAGCGGAGATGTGTGTGTATGAGGTGTACAGAGTGGAGCTGCGTGTGTATGAGGTGTACGGAGTGGAGCCACGTTTGTACGAGGTGTACGGAGCGGAGCCGTGTGTGTACGAGGTGTATGGAGTAGAGCCGTGTGTATGAACTGTACGGAGCAGAGCCGCATGTGTACAAGGTGTACGGCGTGAAGATGTGTATGGAGCAGAGATGTGTGTGTGTACGAGGTGTACGGAGCTGCGTGTGTACAAGGTGTATGGAGCGGAGCCTCATGTGTATGAGGTGTGCAGAGCAGAGCCGTGTGTGCAAGAGGTGTACGGAGCAGAGCCGCATGTGTACAAAGGTGTACGGAGCGGAGCCATGTGTGTACGAAGTGTGCGGAGCGGAGATGTGTACGAGGTGTACAGAGCAGAGCCGTATGTGTATGAGGTGTAAGGAGCGGAGCTGTGTGTGTACAAAGTGTACTGAGTGGAGCCTTGTGTGTACGAAGCAGAGCCACGTGTGTACGAGGTGTACGGAGGGGACCCGCGTGTGTACGAGGTGTATGGAGCAGAACCATGTGTGTACGGGGCGTACGAAATGGAGCCCTGTGTGTACGAAGTGTACGGAGCTGAGCCGTGTGTGTACGGAGCAGAGCAGAGCCATGTGTGTACGGGGTGTGCGGAGTGGAGCCGCATATGTATGGAATGGAGCCATGTGTGTACGAGGTGTACAGAGCGGAGATGTGTGTGTATGAGGTGTACGGTGCGGAGCCATGTGTGTACGAGGTGTACAGAGCGGAGATGTGTGTGTATGAGGTGTACAGAGCGGAGCCGTGTGTGTACGAGGTGTACGGAGCAGAGCCATGTGTGTACTTTTTTGTACAGAGCGGAGCCGTGTGTGTATGAGGTGTACTGAGCGGAGCAGCGCGTGTATAAGGTGCACCGAGCTGAGATGTGTACGGAGCGGAGATGTGTATGTATGAAGAGTACGGAGCGGAGCCGCGTGTGTACGAGGTGTACGGAGTGGAGCCATGTGTGTACGAGGTGTACGGAGCGGAGCCGTGTGTGTATGAGGTGTATGGAGTGGAGCCATGTGTGCATGAAGTGTACGGAGCATAGCCGCATGTCTACAAGGTGTATGGAGTAGAGATGTGTATGGAGCGGAGATGTGTATGTACGAGGTGTACGGAGCCGCATGTGTACAAGGTATATGGAGCGGAGCCTCGTGTGTATGAGGTGTACGGAGCAGAGCCGTGTGTGTGTATGAGGTGTATGGAGTGGAGCCATGTGTGTATGAAGTGTACAGAGCCGCATGTGTACAAGGTGTACGGAGTTGAGATGTGTATGGAGCGGAGATGTGTGTGTACGAGTTGTATGTGTACAAGGTGTATGGAGTGGAGCCTCGTGTGTATGAGGTGTACGGAGCGGAGCCATGTGTGTAAGAGGTGTTCGGAGAAGAGCCGCATGTGTACGAGGAGTACGGAGCAGAGCCGCATGTGTACGAAGTGTACGAAGCAGAGCCATGTGTGTACGAAGTGTACGGAGAGGAGCGGAGATGTCTACGAGGTGTACGGAGCAGAGCAGTGTGTGTATGAGGTGTAAGGAGCGGAGCCATGTGTGTACGAGGTGTACTGAGTGGAGCCTTGTGTGTACGAGGTGTACGGAATGGAGCCCTGTGTATACAAAGTGTACAGTGCTGAGCTGTGTGTTTACAGAGTGGAGGAGAGCAGTGTGTGTACGGAGTGGAGCCGTGTGTGTATGGAGCTGATGCGTGTGTGTACGGGGTGTACGGAGCAGAGCCACGTGTGTACGTGGTGTATGGAGGGGAGCCGCATGTGTACAGGGTGTATGGATCGGAGCCATGTGTGTACGGGGAGTATGAAATGGAGCCCTGTGTGTACGAAGTGTACGGAGCAGAGCCATGTGTGTATGGGGTGTGCGGAGTGGAGCCACATATGTATGGAACGGAGCCGTGTGTGTATGAGGTGTACGGAGCGGAATCGAGTGTGTACGAGGTGTATGGAGCAAAGCCGCAAGTGTACAAAGTTTATGAAGTGGAGCCATGTGTGTACAAGATGTACAAAGCGTGGCCGCGTGTATACAAGGTGTACGGAGCAGAGCTGCATGTGTACGAGGTTTACAGAGTGGAGCCATGTGTGTACGAGGCATACAAAGCGGAACTGTGTGTGTATGAGGTATGCGAAGCCATGCATGTACAAGGTGTATGGTGGGGAGCATTCATACCTCCCAACCATCCCGGATTCAGCGGGACAGTCCTGATTTTGAGAGTCTGCCCCGGCCGGGAGCTTACTTTTCCCACGGACACAGGAGTACACGGCAGAGCCCCGAGGAGCATTTTAAAATTCACACGTGATGTTCCACTGGAAGTGACGTCCTAGAAGCTGACTGGAAATTATGTAATTTCGGGAGGAGATTATGACGGAACCATGGAGGCACTTCATGGAATGCTTTAGATCCATCATTGTCCTCCTCTGACAGAGCGGACAGTGGGATGGCCTTGGATTCGGAGATGTTGGCCATGTGAGCAGATCATGATATGTCCTGCTCAGGTGGGCACTACAATGGGAGCCGGGCTGCTACAGTATCTTTATAGAATCTTTCTTTCTCTCTCTGTTTCTTTCTCTCTCTGTTCTTTCTTTCTTTCTCTCTCTGTTCTTTCTTTCCTCTTTCTTTCTCTCTCTCTTTCTTTTTTTCGTTCCTTCTCTCTGTTCTTTCTTTCTTTCTCTCTCTATTCTTTCTTTCCTTCCCTCTTTCTTTCTGTCTCTCTGTTCTTTCTTTCTCTCTTTTATTTCTTTCTTTCCCCTCTTTCTTTCTCTCTCTAATCTTTCTTTTTCTGTTCTTTCTTTCACTCTCTGTTCTCTTTCCCATTTTTCTTTCTTTTTCTCTCTCTGTTCTTTCTTTCTTTCCCATCTTTCTTTCTCTCTGTTCTTTCTTTCTTTCTTTCTTTCTCTCTCTGTTCTCTTTCTTTCCCATCTTTCTCTCTCTCTGTTCTTTCTTTCCTCTCTTTCTCTCTCTGTTCTCTTTCTCTCTCTCTGTTCTTTCTTTTTTCCCATCTTTCTTTCTTTCTTTCTCTGTTCTTTATTTCTTTTCCCTCTTTCTTTCTCTCTCTGTTCTTTCTTTCCCCTCTTTCTTTTTTCTCTCTCTCTTTTCTTTTTTCCTCTCTTTCTCTCTCTCTGTTCTCTTTATCTTTCTCGCTCTCTGTTCTTTCTTTCCCATCTTTCTTTCTCTCTCTGACCTTTCTGTCCCCTCTTTCTTTTTCTTTCCCTCTCACTTTCTGTTCTTTCTTTCCCGTCTTTCTTTCTCTCTCTGTTCTTTCTTTCTTTCTCTCTCCGTTCTTTATTTTTTCCCTTCTTTCTTTCTTTCTTTCTCTCTGTTCTGTTTCTTTCTTTCTTTCTATTCTTTCCCCTCTTTTCTTTCTTTCTTTCTTTCTTTCTTTTTTTCTTTCTTTTTGTTCTTTCTTTCCCCTCTTTCTTTCTCTATCTAATCTTTCTTTCTCTCTCTGTTCTTCCTTTCTCTCTGTTCTTTCTTTCTCTGTTCTCTTTCCTTCCCTTCTTTCTTTCTATCTGTGCTTTCATTCTTTTTCTTTCTCTCTACTGTTATTTCTTCCCCATCTTTCTTTCTCTCTATCACTCTGTTCTTTCTTTCTTTCCCCTCTGTCTTTCTTACTGTTCTTTCTTTCTTTCACCCATTTGTCTCTTTCTCTCTCTGTTCTTTCTTTCTTTCCCCTCTTTCTTTTTTCTCTCTCTCTGTTGTTTTTTCTGTCCCCTCTTGCTTTCTCTCTCTGTTCTTTCTTTCTCTCTCTCTGTTTTTTTCTTTCTTTCTTTCTATTCTTTCCTTCTTTCCTTCTTTCCCCTCTTTCTTTCTTTCTTTCCTTCTTTCTTTCTTTCTTTCTTTCTTTCTTTCTCTCTGTTCTTTCTTTCTCCTCTTTCTTTCTCTCTCCCTCTTTGTTCTTTCTTTATCCCTCTCTGTTCTTTCTTTCTTTCCCCTCTTTCTTTTTTTCTCTCTCTATGTTCTTTTTTCTGTCCCCTCTTTCTTTCTCTCTCTGTTCTTTCTTTCTCTCTCTGTTTCTTTCTTTCTCTCTATCTCTCTGTTTGTTTCTTTCTTTCTCTCTATCTCTCTGTTCTTTCTTTCCCCTCTTTCTCTGTTCTTTCTTTCTTTATCTCTCTGTTCTTTTGTTCTCCCTCTCTGTTCTTTCTTTCTTTCTAGCTCTGTTCTTTTTTTCTGTCCCCTCTTTCTCTCTCTGTCCTTTCTTTCTTTCACCTCTTTGTCTCTCTCTGTTCTTTATTTCTTTCCTTCTTTCTTTCTGTTCTTTCTTTCCTTCCCCTCTTTCTTTCTCTCTCCCTCTCTGTTCTTTCTTTCTCCCCCTCTTTCTTTTTTCTCTCTCTGTGTTCTTTTTTCTGTCCCCTCTTTCTTTCTTTCACTGTTCTTGCTTTCTCTCTCTGTTTCTTTCTTTCTCTCTGTCTCTCTGTTTGTTTCTTTCTTTCTCTCTATCTCTCTGTTCTTTCTTTCCCCTCTTTCTCTGTTCTTTCTTTCTTTTCCCACTTTCTTTCTCTCTCTGTTCTTTTGTTCTCCCTCTCTGTTCTTTCTTTCTTTCTTTCTTTCTTTCTATCTCTGTTCTTTTTTTCTGTCCTCTCTTTCTCTCTCTGTCCTTTCTTTCTTTCCCCTCTTTCTCTCGCTCTCTCTGTCCTTTATTTCTTTCCCCTCTTTCTTTGCCTCTTTCTTTCTCCCTCTGTTCTTTCTTTCCCTTTTTCTGTCTCTCTCTGTTCTTTCTTTCTTATTTTCTCTCACCTTTCTTTCTCTCCGTTTTCTTTTTTCTCTCTCTCTCTGTTTTTTCTTTCTTTTCCTAAGTGCCAGTCAGTGTGCCCACAGTACCAGCCACTGTGCCCTCAGTACCAGTCAATGTGATCAGCAGTGCTAAATGGGTGTGGTTGGGGCATGGACATAGGTGTGACTAGTTGTGAAATGTCCCTTTGTCCCTCTTTCCCTTCTTCAAAAGTTGGGAGGTATGCCTGTACTACAAAAAGATGCCCGATTACAATCCATTTTTCCAGACCCCCCACTACTGTGTTTTAGTCAGCCCCCTAATCTAAGAAGCATCATTGTCAGAAGCTCCCTGTCCTCCCCTACAGCTGTAGGAACCTTTCCTTGCAACTAGAAAAAATTTAAAACCTGTCCATTTATAATGACCACGAACAAGATAAAGATCCCCAATTCACATCAGGACTACAAGATCCCAGGTACTTTCAGCTGCATCATATCTAATGTGATGTACTTAATTATTTCTACTAAATGTCCAACTGGGAGTCTGTATGTCGGGGAGACAGGGCAAAATCTTAGAACAAGGATGAATTCTCATCCCCACACATTAAGAGAAAAAAGAATGGATCTTCCTGTGGCCAAACACTTTTGTATGCCAGATCACAGCACCATAGGCATGAAATTACTTGCTTTGAAAGGTAATTTCAAATGTCAGAGAGACAGGAGTCTGGGAGTATAAGTTTATGACGACCTTTGACACATTCAATGAATGAATGTGTTGCATGGATTTATGTCTTTTTACATCAATTAAGGAATTTGCCCCTAAGACCTTATGGGGGCATTGCAACACAGAACCAGAACCCAATCAGAGGACTATAAAACTTTCACACTCCTTGTCTATGAACTGCTGTAATATTTATGGCCACAACTACTTATCACTCTCCCATAATGATATTTCTGCTTCATGTCATGTCACTTGTCTTATCTTTTGTATTATTTCCTTCTGTGCTGTGTTGTGCATAAATATGTGATTCTTCAGAATTTGTATTAGTCTAGCCTGAAGAAGAGACCTGAGTAGTCTCGGAAGCTTGCAATTTGTTACCATCTTTTGAGTTAGCCATTAAAAGGTATCAACCACTGAGGACTCTCAATCCATTTTTTTTAAAACATTCCAAAAACTCCTGTGAAGCACCTGAAGGGTTAATAAATTTCTTGAACGTGGTTTTGAGCTCCTTCAGAAGTGCAGTTTTTAGAATGGTGTCACTTTTGGGTATTTTCTATCATATTGATACCTCAAAGTGACTTCAAATATGATGTGGTCCCTAAAAAAAATGGTGTTGCAAAAATAAGAAATTGCTGGTCAACTTTTAACCCTTATTACTTCCTAACAAAAAAAAAAATTTGGTTCCAAAATTGTGTTGATTTAAAGTAAACATGTGGGAAATGTTACTTACTAAGCATTTTATGTGACAAATCTCTGTGATTTAAGGGCATGAAAATTCAAAGTTGGAAAATTGCCAAATTTTAAACATTGTCACCAAATTTCCATTTTTTCACAAATAAACACAAGTCATATCAAAGAAATTTTACCACTAACTACAATATGTCACTAGAAAACAATATCAGACTCACCAGGATCCATGGAAGCGTTAAAGAGTTATTACCTCATAAAGGGACAGTGGTCAGAATTGTAAAAATTAGTCTGGTCATTAACATGCAAACCACGTTTTGGGGTAAAGGGGTTAATGTCCCAGTGACCTCCCGCTATCCGGCTGGTGGAGGACGGATGCAACTGGGGGGTGGGAATTATAGGCTGCACTTTTTCGTTAACTGAATTGTAGAATCTGTCCAAAAATGTTGACTTTTGGGGACAGATGTGTGCTCTGCTGGTTTGTATACACAGGCGGAACAGACTGAGCTTGTTAACAGGCGGTGGTGCAAAAATAATGAGTTATTTGAATTAGCCGTGACCCGAGAAGTTCAGGTAAAATGTCTCAAATTCAACATGATCAAGTCAAATATAGAAATCCATTGGTTCTGAACTGACGGTGTCCACGTGCTTCACATTCTGCCTATTTGCTGAACTTTCTATTTTACTGAAATGTCAGATTTTCTTTGTAGTTTTTGGTCATTTGATGAACTTTCTGAATATTTGGTCGTTCTTGTCTTTATTTGATTCTGGTTTTGAGTATTTGGTAGAATTTTCAGTTTGGTGAAATTTCTGGTCATTTGGTAGCTGGCTAGCTGCATATGTTGACCTGGCCGTACTCATCTGTCTTGACCTAACCATGCTCATGTGTGGTGACCTGGCAATGTTCATGTGTGGTGACCTGGCTGTGCTCATGTATGGGAGAGTCTTCTCCTTATCTTCTTCTAGTCACCTCCAGCAGAGATGTGTGTACTGCAAAGGATTCTTGTCACGGCAGGTAATCAGCAGCTCATTCCGAGCAGCGGCTATTATCTCTCGGCCACTTTCAGTCTGTTCTACTCAGCGGGGCCCTATTGATTTCTGTATTTTGTAGCTGAGACTTCAGAAGCTCCACCTGAAAAACAAGCGGAAAAGGACACAGAGCAAGGATGGGGCCGAAGCTTCTACCAGATGTTTACAGGCAGAGGGCAAATCCAACACTCCCGTGTCCTTCACATCAAAGCAGACATTGGAGGTAAAAAGTATCACATACAACTGCAGGTGATATCTATTACATTATGTGCTCTTACAAAGGACTGCAGGCAACATCTACTATATTATCTGTGCTCTTACATAGGTCTGCATGTAACATCTACTACATTATCTGCGCTCTTACATAGGACTGCGGGTAACACACTGCATTATCTGTGCTCTTCCATAGGACTACAGGTAATGTCTGTTAGGTGCCAGGATTTTCCCACTGCACAGGATGGATCCCGAGTCTTGTCTGGCCCTGCAGTCTCCCATTCAGGTCTGGCGGCTGAGAATGCTGCTCAGCACAGATGTCGGTCCTGGTGTCTTGCTCAGGTTCATGCCATGCGTTTGGTTACTGATGACTGTCCAGCTAAGCCTTTAGTAACCAGTGGCATCCGGGTGCAGCCTTGTGCTCTGGAGGCCAAGTCCAGAGATTACCTTACTGAGCATGTCTGTGATGTGGCATCTTCCTATTGGAGGTTGGACGTCAGCTGCTTAGGTGATGTGGCAGCTCTGGATTTGTCCACGGGCAAGGTCCTGTTCATCTAGACATGAGCCTAATGTATAAAAGGTTCTCACAGGTGCACGCTGGTGCGCTAGTATCATTTATGGTTGGTGTGTGTGAGTGGATATGCTACCAATCTGTTTGCACGTGTGTGTTTAGTTACCACCTGAGTATAAGCCAGTTAGGGCTTTTTGTACCCGCTTGGCTTAGCATCTGTTTCCCACATGTGTGCAGCTAGCACAATGAATGTACAGGGCAAGATCCAACCAAAGAGCTGTGCTCCCTGTGAAGTCTACATGGTTTGTAGTTAGCTTTAGTTTTTGTATTTTTCTTGTGTCTCAGAATCTGTTTCGGCCATGTAGAATCATAGAATGGTAGAGTTGGAAGGGACATCCTGGGCAGTGGTGTAACTACAAAGTTATGGGCCCCAGTGCAAACTTTCACATGGTCCCCCCATGCCAAAATACATGCATATCTCCACTCGGTACACCTCGTACATACGCGGCTCCGGTCTGTACACCTCGTACACACATGGCTCCGCTTCATACACCTCGTACACACACTGCTCCACTCTGTACACCTCGTACACACATGGCTCTGCTCTGTACACCTCATACACACATGGCTCTGCTCCGTACACCTTGTACACACACGGCTCTGCTCCGTACATCTCGTACACACACGGCTTTGCTCCGTCCATCTCATACACACATGGCTCCGCTCCGTCCACCTCGTGCACACACGGCTCCGCTCCGTCCAAAATTGTATACACACTGCTCCGCTCCGTACACCTCCTACACACAAAGGCTCCACTCCATCCAAAATTGTACACACAGCACTGCTACATCCACATTGTAAACCCCTCCTGACCCCACACATAAACTTACTCTCATCCAGCACCATGTCAACCAGCACAGCAGAGTCCTGCAGACACCGGCCCCTGATCATGTGACCCCTGACTCCTCCCCTCCTGTGACCTCATCACAGGTCCTGTGCGCACATTAGAGAACAGCCTAGCGACGTCATTGCAGGCTGTGAGGGGCTGCTGTCAGTGCAGTGGGAGGGCGAGGATGTGGTGCATGGGGGGCATGTTGGCTCATTGCAGTGAGGGAAAAATAGACTCCCGGGTGGGACGCGGGTGGGGGGGGTCAAAAATAGGACTGTCCCGCGAGAATCGGAACGGATGGGAGATATGCCTGCTGGGCCCCTGACTCCCCCGGGCCCAGTCAAAGTTTCAACTGCTGCGATCATTGTAGTTACGCCCCTGCTCCTGGGCCATCTGGTCCAACCTGCTGTTCAAAGCCGGATTCACTAAATAAGGGGTCCTCAAACTTTTTAAACAGGGGGCCAGATTACGGTCCCTCGGACCGTTGAAGGGCCGGAATATAGTTTAAAAAAAATTATGAATAAATTCCTGTGCACACTGCACATAACTTATTTAGAAGTAATAAAACAAAAATAGGAACAAATACAATATTAAAAATGAAGTTAAATCATCAAACTTACCGATTTTTTGGGTTCTTCGAATATCCTACACTTCGAGTCAATTTTTTCTCTTTCTTGATATCATTGTTTCCTAGGGATTCAAAATTGCTATTAGTAAAATACCAACATATATACAGCGCTACAAAAACAATATACCAGCAATAAAACTGCCTACACAGAGACATACAGACTGCACTGCCCATCAATGCAGCCTGATCAGTGCCCATCAATGCAGCCTGATCAGTGCCCATCAATGCAGCCTGATCAGTGCCCATCAATGCAGCCTGATCAGTGCCTATCAATGCAGCTTCACCAGTGCCCATATTGGTGGAACTCCACTTTTACCTCAGGCTCAGACTGGTGTGGTGCAAGAATCCCCAATAGGCAGC
Organism: Dendrobates tinctorius; assembly: GCF_039654945.1. NCBI lineage: Eukaryota > Metazoa > Chordata > Amphibia > Anura > Dendrobatidae > Dendrobates > Dendrobates tinctorius. The sequence goes on along the minus strand of NW_027361696.1, from coordinate 8,997,814 downwards.
ATTGGTCCCTAAAAGGCAGGTAAATGTCCCCAATAGGCAGCATACGTCTCCAATAGGCAGGTAAATGTCCCCAATAGGCAGCATAGGTCCCCAATAGGCAGGTAAATGTCCCCAATAGGCAGCACAGGTCCCCAATAGGCAGCACAGGTCCCCAATAGGCAGGTAAATGTCCCCAATAGGCAGCATAGGTCCCCAATAGGCAGGTAAATGTCCCCAATAGGCAGCACAGGTCCCCAAAAGGCAGGTACAGGTCCCCAATAGGCAGCAAAGGTCTCCATTAGGCAGGTAAATGTCCCCATTAGGCAGCACAGGTCGCCATTAGGCAGCACAGGTCGCCATTAGGCAGGTAAATGTCCCCAATAGGCAGGTAAATGTCCCCAATAGGCAGAACAGTTCCCCAATAGGCAGGTAAATGTCCCCAATAGGCAGAACAGGTCCCCAATAGACAGGTAAATGTCCCCAATAGGCAGCACAGATCCCCAAGAGAAATGACAATGCTGCCCCCTACTGTTATATCGTCAATGTCTCCTATATGTAAAGTATAAGAGAAACGACAATGCTGCCCCCTACTGTTATATCATCAATGTCTCCAATGTATAAAGTATAAGAGAAACGATAATGCTGCCCCCTACTGTTATATCATCAATGTCTCCAATGTATAAAGTATAAGAGAAACGAGAAAGCTGCCCCCTACTGTTATACCTTATACATAAGAGACATTAATGATATAACAGTAGGGGGCAGCATTGTCGTTTCTCTCATACTTTATATATAGGAGACATTGATGATAAAACAGTAGGAGGCAGCATTGTCATTTCTCTCATACTTTATACATAGGAGACATTGATGATATAACAGTAGGGGGCAGCATTGTCGTTTCCTTGATACTTTATACATAGGAGACATTGATGATATAACAGTAGGTGGCAGCATTGTCGTTTCTCTTATACTTTATATATAGGAGACATTGATGATATAACAGTAGGGGGCAGCATTGTCATTTCTCTCATACTTTATACATAGGAGACATTGATGATATAACAGTAGGGGGCAGCATTGTCGTTTCCTTGATACTTTATACATAGGAGACATTGATGATATAACAGTAGGGGGCAGCATTGTCATTTCTCTCATACTTTATACATAGGAGACATTGATGATAAAACAGTAGGGGGCAGCATTGTCGTCTCTCTTATAACTTATATATAGGAGACATTGATGATATAACAGTAGGGGGCAGCATTGTCATTTCTCTCATACTTTATATATAGGAGACATTGATGATATAACAGTAGGGGGCAGCATTGTCATTTCTCTCATACTTTATACATAGGAGACATTGATGATATAATAGTAGGGGGCAGCATTGTCATTTCTCTCATATTTTATATATAGGAGACATTGATGATAAAACAGTAGGAGGCAGCATTGTCGTTTCTATTATACCTTATATATAGGACACATTGATGATATAGCAGTAGGGGGCAGCATTGTTGTTTCTCTTATACTTTATATATAGGACACATTGATGATATAACAGTAGGGGGCAGCATTGTCGTTTCTCTTATACCTTATATATAGGAGACATTGATGATATAACAGTAGGGGGCAGCATTGTCGTTTCTCTCATACCTTATATATTGGAGACATTGATGATATAACAGTAGGGGGCAGCATTGTCGTTTCTATTATATCATCAATGTCTCCAATATATAAGGTATAACAGTAGGGGGCAGCATTCTCGTTTCTCTTATACCTTATATATAGGAGACATTGATGATATAACAGTAGGGGGCAGCATTGTCGTTTCTATTATATCATCAATGTCTCCAATATATAAGGTATAAGAGAAACGACAATGCTGCCCCCTACTGTTATACCTTTTATATAGGGGACATTGATGATATAACAGTAGGGGGCAGCATTGTCGTTTCTCTTATACTTTTTACATAGAACACATTGATGATATAACAGTAGGGGGCAGCATTGTCGTTTCTCTTATACTTTATATATAGGAGACATTGATGATATAACAGTAGGGGGCAGCATTGTCATTTCTCTCATACTTTATACATAGGAGACATTGATGATATAACAGTACGGGGCAGCATTGTCGTTTCCTTGATACTTTATACATAGGAGACATTGATGATATAACAGTAGGGGGCAGCATTTTCATTTCTCTCATACTTTATACATAGGAGACATTGATGATAAAACAGTAGGGGGCAGCATTGTCGTCTCTCTTATAACTTATATATAGGAGACATTGTTGATATAACAGTAGGGGGCAGCATTGTCGTTTCTCTTATACTTTATATATAGGAGACATTGATGATATAACAGTAGGGGGCAGAATTGTCATTTCTCTCATACTTTATACATAGGAGACATTGATGATATAACAGTAGGGGGCAGCATTGTCGTTTCCTTGATACTTTATACATAGGAGACATTGATGATATAACAGTAGGGGGCAGCATTGTCATTTCTCTCATACTTTATATATAGGAGACATTGATGATAAAACAGTAGGAGGCAGCATTGTCATTTCTCTTATACCTTATATATAGGACACATTGATGATATAACAGTAGGGGGCAGCATTGTTGTTTCTCTTATACCTTATATATAGGAGACATTGATGATATAACAGCAGGGGGCAGCATTCTCGTTTCTCTTATACCTTATATATAGGAGACATTGATGATATAACAGAAGGGGGCAGCATTGTCATTTCTATTATATCATCAATGTCTCCAATATATAAGGTATAAGAGAAACGACAATGCTGCCCCCTACTGTTATACCTTTTATATAGGGGACATTGATGATATAACAGTAGGGGGCAGCATTGTCGTTTCTCTTATACTTTTTACATAGAACACATTGATGATATAACAGTAGGGGGCAGCATTGTCGTTTCCTTGATACTTTATACATAGGAGACATTGATAATATAACAGTAGGGGGCAGCATTGTCGTTTCTCTTATACTTTATATATAGGAGACATTGATGATATAACAGTAGGGGGCAGCATTGTCGTTTCTCTTATACTTTATATATAGGAGACATTGATGATATAACAGTAGGGGGCAGCATTGTCATCTCTCTCATACTTTATACATAGGAGACATTGATGATATAACAGTAGGGGGCAGCATTGTCGTTTCCTTGATACTTTATACATAGGAGACATTGATGATATAACAGTAGGGGGCAGCATTGTCGGTTCTCTTATACCTTATATATAGGACACATTGATGATATAACAGTAGGGGGCAGCATTGTCGTTTCTCTTATACCTTATATATAGGAGTCATTCATGATATAACAGTAGGGGGCAGCATTGTCGTTTCTCTTATACCTTATATATTGGAGACATTGATGATATAACAGTAGGGGGCAGCATTGTCGTTTCTCTTATACTTTATATATAGGAGACATTGATGATATAACAGTAGGGGGCAGCATTGTCGTTTCTCTTGTACCTTATATATAGGAGACATTGATGATATAACAGTAGGGGGCAGCATTGTCGTTTCTCTTATACCTTATATACAGGAGACATTGATGATATAACAGTAGGGGGCAGCATTGTCGTTTCTCTTATACTTTATATATAGGAGACATTGATGATATAACAGTAGGGGGCAGCATTGTCGTTTCTCTCATACCTTATATACTGGAGACATTGATGATATAACAGTAGGGGGCAGCATTGTCGTTTCTCTCATACCTTATATATTGGAGACATTGATGATATAACAGTAGGGGGCAGCATTGTCGTTTCTCTTATACCTTATATATTGGAGACATTGATGATATAACAGTAGGGGGCAGCATTGTCGTTTCTCTTATATCATCAATGTCTCCTATATATAAGGTATAATAGAAACGACAATGCTGCCTCCTACTGTTATATCATCAATGTCTCCTATATATTAAGTATAAGAGAAACGACAATGCTGACCCCTACTGTTATATCATCAATGTGTTCTATGTAAAAAGTATAAGAGAAACGACAATGCTGCCCCCTACTGTTATATCATCAATGTCTCCTATGTATAAAGTATCAAGGAAACGACAATGCTTCCTCCTACTGTTTTATCATCAATGTCTCCTATATATAAAGTATAAGAGAACCGACAATGCTGCCCCCTACTGTTACACCATCAATGTCTCCTATATATAAAGTATAACAGTAGGGGGCAGCATTGTCTTTTCTCTTTTACCTTATATATAGGAGACATTGCTGATATAACAGTAGGGGGCAGCATTGTCGTTTCTCTTATACTTTTTACATAGAACTCATTGATATAACAGTAGGGGGCAGCATTGTCGTTTCTCTTACACTTTATATATAGGAGGCATTGATGATATAACAGTAGGGGGCAGCATTGTCGTTTCTCTTACACTTTATATATAGGAGACATTGATGATATAACAGTAGGGGGCAGCATTGTCGTTTCTCTTATACTTTTTACATAGAACACATTGATATAACAGTAGGGGGCAGCATTGTCGTTTCCTTGATACTTTACACATAGGAGACATTGATGATATAACAGTGGGGGGCAGCATTGTCGTTTCTCTTATACTTTATTTATAGGAGACATTGATGATATAACAGTAGGGGGCAGCATTGTCGTTTCTCTTATACTTTATTTATAGGAGACATTGATGATATAACAGTAGGGGGCAGCATTGTCGTTTCTCTTATACCTTATATATAGGAGACATTGATGATATAAGAGAAACGACAATGCTGCCCCATACTGTTATATCATCAATGCCTCCTATATATAAAGTGTAAGAGAAACGACAATGCTGCCCCCTACTGTTATATCATCAATGTCTCCTATATGTAAAGTATAAGAGAAACGACAATGCTGCCCCCTACTGTTATATCATCAATGTCTCCTATATATAAGGTATAAAAGAAAGGGGGCAGCATTGTCGTTTCTTATACTTTATATATAGGAGACATTGATGATATAACAGTAGGGGGCAGCATTGTCGTTTCTCTTATATCATCAATGTCTCCTATATATAAGGTATAAGAGAAACGACAATGCTGCCCCCTACTGTTATATCATCAATGTCTCCTATATGTTAAGTATAAGAGAAACGACAATGCTGACCCCTACTGTTTTATCATCAATGTCTCCTATATATAAAGTATAACAGTAGGGGGCAGCATTGTCTTTTCTCTTTTACCTTATATATAGGAGACATTGATGATATAACAGTAGGGGGCAGGATTGTCGTTTCTCTTACACTTTATATATAGGAGGCATTGATGATATAACAGTATGGGGCAGCATTGTCGTTTCTCTTACACTTTATATATAGGAGACATTTATGATATAACAGTAGGGGGCAGCATTGTCGTTTCTCTTATACTTTTTACATAGAACACATTGATATAACAGTAGGGGGCAGCATTGTCGTTTCCTTGATACTTTACACATAGGAGACATTGATGATATAACAGGGGGGGCAGCATTGTCGTTTCTCTTATACTTTATTTATAGGAGACATTGATGATATAACAGTAGGGGGCAGCATTGTCGTTTCTCTTATACTTTATTTATAGGAGACATTGATGATATAACAGTAGGGGGCAGCATTGTCGTTTCTCTTGTACCTTATATATTGGAGACATTGATGATATAAGAGAAACGACAATGCTGCCCCCTACTGTTATATCATCAATGTGTCCTATGTATAAAGTATGAGAGAAACGACAATGCGCCCCCTACTGTTAAATCATCAATGTGTCGAATATATAAAGTATAAGAGAAACGACAATGCTGCCCCCTACTGTTATATCATCAATGTCTCCTATATATAAAGTATAAGAGAAATGACAATGCTGCCCCTACTGTTATATCATCAATGTCTCCTATATATAAAGTATAAGAGAAATGACAATGCTGCCCCCTACTGTTTTATCATCAATGTCTCCTATATATAAAGTATAAGAGAACCGACAATGCTGCCCCCTATGGTTCAATTATCAATGTCTCCTATATATAAGGTATAAGAGAAATGACAATGCTGCCCCCTACTGTTATATCATCAATGTCTCCTATATATAACGTATAAGAGAAACGACAATGCTGCCCCCTACTGTTATATCATCAATGTCTCCTATATATAAGGTATAAGAGAAATGACAATGCTGCCCCCTACTGTTATATCATCAATGTCTCCTATATATAAAGTATAAGAGAAACGACAATGCTGCCCCCTACTGTTATATCATCAATGTCTCCTATAGGTAAGGTATAAGAGAAAAGACAAAGCTGCTCCTTACTGTTAAATCATCAATGTCTCCTATATATAAGGTATAAGAGAAACGACAATGCTGCCCCCTACTGTTATATCATCCATGTCTCCTATATATAACGTATAAGAGAAACGACAATGCTGCCCCCTACTGTTATATCATCAATGTCTCCTATGTATAAAGTATGAGAGAAATGACAATGCTGCCCCCTACTGTTATATCATCAATGTCTCCTATATATAACGTATAAGAGAAACGACAATGCTGCCCCCTACTGTTATATCATCAATGTCTCCTATGTATAAAGTATGAGAGAAATGACAATGCTGCCCCCTACTGTTATATCATCAATGTCTCCTATATATAACGTATAAGAGAAACGACAATGCTGCCCCCTACTGTTATATCATCAATGTCTCCTATGTATAAAGTATGAGAGAAATGACAATGCTGCCCCCTACTGTTATATCATCAGTGTCTCCTATATATAACGTATAAGAGAAACGACAATGCTGCCCCCTACTGTTATATCATCAACGTCTCCAATATATAAAGTATAAGAGAAACGACAATACTGCCCCCTACTGTTATATCATCAATGTCTCCTATATATAAAGTATAAGAGAAACGACAATGCTGCCCCCTACTGTTATACCATCAATGTCTCCAATATATAAAGTATAAGAGAAACGACAATGCTGCCCCCTACTGTTATATCATCAATGTCTCCAATATATAAAGTATAAGAGAAACGACAATGCTGCCCCCTACTGTTATATCATCAGTGTCTCCTATATATAAAGTATAAGAGAAACGACAATGCTGCCCCCTACTGTTATATCATCAGTGTCTCCTATATATAACGTATAAGAGAAACGACAATGCTGCCCCCTACTGTTATATCATCAATGTCTCCTATATATAAAGTATAAGAGAAACGACAATGCTGCCCCCTACTGTTATACCATCAATGTCTCCAATATATAAAGTATAAGAGAAACGACAATGCTGCCCCCTACTGTTATATCATCAATGTCTCCAATATATAAAGTATAAGAGAAACGACAATGCTGCCCCCTACTGTTATATCATCAATGTCTCCTATATATAAAGTATAAGAGAAACGACAATGCTGCCCCCTACTGTTATATCATCAGTGTCTCCTATATATAACGTATAAGAGAAACGACAATGCTGCCCCCTACTGTTATATCATCAACGTCTCCAATATATAAAGTATAAGAGAAACGACAATGCTGCCCACTACTGTTATATCATCAATGTCTCCTATATATAAAGTATAAGAGAAACGACAATGCTGCCCCCTACTGTTATACCATCAATGTCTCCAATATATAAAGTATAAGAGAAACGACAATGCTGCCCCCTACTGTTATATCATCAATGTCTCCAATATATAAAGTATAAGAGAAACGACAATGCTGCCCCCTACTGTTATATCATCAATGTCTCCTATATATAAAGTATAAGAGAAACGACAATGCTGCCCCCTACTGTTATATCATCTATGTCTCCTATGTATAAAGTATGAGAGAAATGACAATGCTGCCCCCTACTGTCATATCATCAATGTCTCCTATATATAAAGTATAAGAGAAATGACAATGCTGCCCCTACTGTTATATCATCAATGTCTCCTATATATAAAGTATAAGAGAAACGACAATGCTGCCCCCTACTGTTATATCATCAATGTCTCCTATGTATAAAGTATGAGAGAAATGACAATGCTGCCCCCTACTGTTATATCATCAATGTCTCCTTATATAAGGTATAAGAGAAACGACAATGCTGCCCCCTACTGTTATATCATTAATGTCTCCTATATATAAGGTATAAGAGAAATGACAATGCTGCCCCCTACTGTTATATCATCAATGTCTCCTATATATAAGGTATAAGAGAAACGACAATGCTGCCCCCTAATGTTACATCATCAATGTCTCCTATATATAAAGTATAAGAGAAACGACAATGCTGCCCCCTACTGTTATATCATCAATGTCTCCTATATATAAGGTATAATAGAAACGACAATGCTGCCCCCTACTGTTATATCATCAATGTCTCCTATATATAAAGTATAAGAGAAACGACAATGCTGCCCCCTACTGTTATATCATCAATGTCTCCTATATATAAAGTATAAGAGAAACAACAATGCTGCCCCCCACTGTTACATCATCAATGTCTCCTATATATAAAGTATAAGAGAAACGACAATGCTGCCCCCTACTGTTATATCATCAATGTCTCCTATATATAAGGTATAATAGAAACGACAATGCTGCCCCCTACTGTTATATCATCAATGTCTCCTATATATAAAGCATAAGAGAAACGACAATGCTGCCCCCTACTGTTATATCATCAATGTCTCCTATATATAAAGTATAAGAGAAACGACAATGCTGCCCCCCACTGTTACATCATCAATGTCTCCTATATATAAAGTATAAGAGAAACGACAATGCTGCCCCCTACTGTTATATTATCAATGTCTCCTATATATAAAGTATAAGAGAAACGACAATGCTGCCCCCTACTGTTATATCATCAATGTCTCCTATATATAAGGTATAAAAGAAAGGGGGCAGCATTGTCGTTTCTTATACTTTATATATAGGAGACATTGATGATATAACAGTAGGGGGCAGCATTGTCGTTTCTCTTATACTTTATATATAGGAGACATTGATAATATAACAGTAGGGGGCAGCATTGTCGTTTCTCTTATATCATCAATGTCTCCTATATATAAGGTATAATAGAAACGACAATGCTGCCTCCTACTGTTATATCATCAGTGTCTCCTATATGTTAAGTATAAGAGAAACGACAATGCTGACCCCTACTGTTATATCATCAATGTGCTCTATGTAAAAAGTATAAGAGAAACGACAATGCTGCCCCCTACTGTTATATCATCAATGTCTCCTATGTATAAAGTATCAAGGAAACGACAATGCTTCCTCCTACTGTTTTATCATCAATGTCTCCTATATATAAAGTATAAGAGAACCGACAATGCTACCCCCTACTGTTACACCATCAATGTCTCCTATATATAAAGTATAACAGTAGGGGGCAGCATTGTCTTTTCTCTTTTACCTTATATATAGGAGACATTGCTGATATAACAGTAGGGGGCAGCATTGTCGTTTCTCTTATACTTTTTACATAGAACACATTGATATAACAGTAGGGGGCAGCATTGTCGTTTCCTTGATACTTTACACATAGGAGACATTGATGATATAACAGTGGGGGGCAGCATTGTCGTTTCTCTTATACTTTATTTATAGGAGACATTGATGATATAACAGTAGGGGGCAGCATTGTCGTTTCTCTTATACTTTATTTATAGGAGACATTGATGATATAACAGTAGGGGGCAGCATTGTCGTTTCTCTTATACCTTATATATTGGAGACATTGATGATATAAGAGAAACGACAATGCTGCCCCCTACTGTTATATCATCAATGTCTCCTATGTATGAAGTATGAGAGAAACGACAATGCTGCCCCCTACTGTTATATCATCAATGTCTCGAATATATAAAGTATAAGAGAAACGACAATGCTGCCACCTACTGTTTTATCATCAATGTCTCCTATATATAAAGTATAAGAGAACCGACAATGCTGCCCCCTATGGTTCAATTATCAATGTCTCCTATATATAAGGTATAAGAGAAACGACAATGCTTCCTCCTACTGTTATATCATCAATGTCTCCTATATATAAGGTACAAGAGAAACGACAATGCTGCCCCCTACTGTTATATCATCAATGTCTCCTATATATAAAGTATAAGAGAAATGACAATGCTGCCCCCTACTGTTATATCATCAATGTCTCCTATATATAACGTATAAGAGAAACGACAATGCTGCCCCCTACTGTTATATCATCAATGTCTCCTATATATAAGGTATAAGAGAAATGACAATGCTGCCCCCTACTGTTATATCATCAATGTCTCCTATATATAAAGTATAAGAGAAACGACAATGCTGCCCCCTACTGTTATATCATCAATGTCTCCTATAGGTAAGGTATAAGAGAAAAGACAAAGCTGCTCCTTACTGTTATATCATCAATGTCTCCTATATATAAGGTATAAGAGAAACGACAATGCTGCCCCCTACTGTTATATCATCAATGTCTCCTATATATAACGTATAAGAGAAACGACAATGCTGCCCCCTACTGTTATATCATCAATGTCTCCTATGTATAAAGTATAAGAGAAACGACAATGCTGCCCTCTACTGTTATATCATCAATGTCTCCTATGTATAAAGTATGAGAGAAATGACAATGCTGCCCCCTACTGTTATATCATCAATGTCTCCTATATATAACGTATAAGAGAAACGACAATGCTGCCCCCTACTGTTATATCATCAATGTCTCCTATGTATAAAGTATAAGAGAAACGACAATGCTGCCCTCTACTGTTATATCATCAATGTCTCCTATGTATAAAGTATGAGAGAAATGACAATGCTGCCCCCTACTGTTATATCATCAATGTCTCCAATATATAAAGTATAAGAGAAACGACAATGCTGCCCCCTACTGTTATATCATCAGTGTCTCCTATATATAAAGTATAAGAGAAACGACAATGCTGCCCCCTACTGTTATATCATCAGTGTCTCCTATATATAACGTATAAGAGAAACGACAATGCTGCCCCCTACTGTTATATCATCAATGTCTCCTATATATAAAGTATAAGAGAAACGACAATGCTGCCCCCTACTGTTATACCATCAATGTCTCCAATATATAAAGTATAAGAGAAACGACAATGCTGCCCCCTACTGTTATATCATCAATGTCTCCAATATATAAAGTATAAGAGAAACGACAATGCTGCCCCCTACTGTTATATCATCAATGTCTCCTATATATAAAGTATAAGAGAAACGACAATGCTGCCCCCTACTGTTATATCATCAGTGTCTCCTATATATAACGTATAAGAGAAACGACAATGCTGCCCCCTACTGTTATATCATCAACGTCTCCAATATATAAAGTATAAGAGAAACGACAATGCTGCCCACTACTGTTATATCATCAATGTCTCCTATATATAAAGTATAAGAGAAACGACAATGCTGCCCCCTACTGTTATACCATCAATGTCTCCAATATATAAAGTATAAGAGAAACGACAATGCTGCCCCCTACTGTTATATCATCAATGTCTCCAATATATAAAGTATAAGAGAAACGACAATGCTGCCCCCTACTGTTATATCATCAATGTCTCCTATATATAAAGTATAAGAGAAACGACAATGCTGCCCCCTACTGTTATATCATCTATGTCTCCTATGTATAAAGTATGAGAGAAATGACAATGCTGCCCCCTACTGTCATATCATCAATGTCTCCTATATATAAAGTATAAGAGAAATGACAATGCTGCCCCTACTGTTATATCATCAATGTCTCCTATATATAAAGTATAAGAGAAACGACAATGCTGCCCCCTACTGTTATATCATCAATGTCTCCTATGTATAAAGTATGAGAGAAATGACAATGCTGCCCCCTACTGTTATATCATCAATGTCTCCTTATATAAGGTATAAGAGAAACGACAATGCTGCCCCCTACTGTTATATCATTAATGTCTCCTATATATAAGGTATAAGAGAAATGACAATGCTGCCCCCTACTGTTATATCATCAATGTCTCCTATATATAAGGTATAAGAGAAACGACAATGCTGCCCCCTAATGTTACATCATCAATGTCTCCTATATATAAAGTATAAGAGAAACGACAATGCTGCCCCCTACTGTTATATCATCAATGTCTCCTATATATAAGGTATAATAGAAACGACAATGCTGCCCCCTACTGTTATATCATCAATGTCTCCTATATATAAAGTATAAGAGAAACGACAATGCTGCCCCCTACTGTTATATCATCAATGTCTCCTATATATAAAGTATAAGAGAAACAACAATGCTGCCCCCCACTGTTACATCATCAATGTCTCCTATATATAAAGTATAAGAGAAACGACAATGCTGCCCCCTACTGTTATATCATCAATGTCTCCTATATATAAGGTATAATAGAAACGACAATGCTGCCCCCTACTGTTATATCATCAATGTCTCCTATATATAAAGCATAAGAGAAACGACAATGCTGCCCCCTACTGTTATATCATCAATGTCTCCTATATATAAAGTATAAGAGAAACGACAATGCTGCCCCCCACTGTTACATCATCAATGTCTCCTATATATAAAGTATAAGAGAAACGACAATGCTGCCCCCTACTGTTATATTATCAATGTCTCCTATATATAAAGTATAAGAGAAACGACAATGCTGCCCCCTACTGTTATATCATCAATGTCTCCTATATATAAGGTATAAAAGAAAGGGGGCAGCATTGTCGTTTCTTATACTTTATATATAGGAGACATTGATGATATAACAGTAGGGGGCAGCATTGTCGTTTCTCTTATACTTTATATATAGGAGACATTGATAATATAACAGTAGGGGGCAGCATTGTCGTTTCTCTTATATCATCAATGTCTCCTATATATAAGGTATAATAGAAACGACAATGCTGCCTCCTACTGTTATATCATCAGTGTCTCCTATATGTTAAGTATAAGAGAAACGACAATGCTGACCCCTACTGTTATATCATCAATGTGCTCTATGTAAAAAGTATAAGAGAAACGACAATGCTGCCCCCTACTGTTATATCATCAATGTCTCCTATGTATAAAGTATCAAGGAAACGACAATGCTTCCTCCTACTGTTTTATCATCAATGTCTCCTATATATAAAGTATAAGAGAACCGACAATGCTACCCCCTACTGTTACACCATCAATGTCTCCTATATATAAAGTATAACAGTAGGGGGCAGCATTGTCTTTTCTCTTTTACCTTATATATAGGAGACATTGCTGATATAACAGTAGGGGGCAGCATTGTCGTTTCTCTTATACTTTTTACATAGAACACATTGATATAACAGTAGGGGGCAGCATTGTCGTTTCCTTGATACTTTACACATAGGAGACATTGATGATATAACAGTGGGGGGCAGCATTGTCGTTTCTCTTATACTTTATTTATAGGAGACATTGATGATATAACAGTAGGGGGCAGCATTGTCGTTTCTCTTATACTTTATTTATAGGAGACATTGATGATATAACAGTAGGGGGCAGCATTGTCGTTTCTCTTATACCTTATATATTGGAGACATTGATGATATAAGAGAAACGACAATGCTGCCCCCTACTGTTATATCATCAATGTCTCCTATGTATGAAGTATGAGAGAAACGACAATGCTGCCCCCTACTGTTATATCATCAATGTCTCGAATATATAAAGTATAAGAGAAACGACAATGCTGCCACCTACTGTTTTATCATCAATGTCTCCTATATATAAAGTATAAGAGAACCGACAATGCTGCCCCCTATGGTTCAATTATCAATGTCTCCTATATATAAGGTATAAGAGAAACGACAATGCTTCCTCCTACTGTTATATCATCAATGTCTCCTATATATAAGGTACAAGAGAAACGACAATGCTGCCCCCTACTGTTATATCATCAATGTCTCCTATATATAAAGTATAAGAGAAATGACAATGCTGCCCCCTACTGTTATATCATCAATGTCTCCTATATATAACGTATAAGAGAAACGACAATGCTGCCCCCTACTGTTATATCATCAATGTCTCCTATATATAAGGTATAAGAGAAATGACAATGCTGCCCCCTACTGTTATATCATCAATGTCTCCTATATATAAAGTATAAGAGAAACGACAATGCTGCCCCCTACTGTTATATCATCAATGTCTCCTATAGGTAAGGTATAAGAGAAAAGACAAAGCTGCTCCTTACTGTTATATCATCAATGTCTCCTATATATAAGGTATAAGAGAAACGACAATGCTGCCCCCTACTGTTATATCATCAATGTCTCCTATATATAACGTATAAGAGAAACGACAATGCTGCCCCCTACTGTTATATCATCAATGTCTCCTATGTATAAAGTATAAGAGAAACGACAATGCTGCCCTCTACTGTTATATCATCAATGTCTCCTATGTATAAAGTATGAGAGAAATGACAATGCTGCCCCCTACTGTTATATCATCAATGTCTCCTATATATAACGTATAAGAGAAACGACAATGCTGCCCCCTACTGTTATATCATCAATGTCTCCTATGTATAAAGTATGAGAGAAATGACAATGCTGCCCCCTACTGTTATATCATCAATGTCTCCTATATATAACGTATAAGAGAAACGACAATGCTGCCCCCTACTGTTATATCATCAATGTCTCCTATGTATAAAGTATGAGAGAAATGACAATGCTGCCCCCTACTGTTATATCATCAATGTCTCCTATATATAACGTATAAGAGAAACGACAATGCTGCCCCCTACTGTTATATCATCAACGTCTCCAATATATAAAGTATAAGAGAAACGACAATGCTGCCCCCTACTGTTATATCATCAATGTCTCCTATATATAAAGTATAAGAGAAACGACAATGCTGCCCCCTACTGTTATATCATCAATGTCTCCAATATATAAAGTATAAGAGAAACGACAATGCTGCCCCCTACTGTTATATCATCAATGTCTCCTATATATAAAGTATAAGAGAAATGACAATGCTGCCCCCTACTGTCATATCATCAATGTCTCCAATATATAAAGTATAAGAGAAACGACAATGCTGCCCCCTACTGTTATATCATCTATGTCTCCTATGTATAAAGTATGAGAGAAATGACAATGCTGCCCCCTACTGTCATATCATCAATGTCTCCTATATATAAAGTATAAGAGAAATGACAATGCTGCCCCTACTGTTTTATCATCAATGTCTCCTATGTATAAAGTATAAGAGAAATGACAATGCTGCCCCCTACTGTTATATCATCAATGTCTCCAATATATAAAGTATAAGAGAAACGACAATGCTGCCCCCTACTGTTATATCATCTATGTCTCCTATGTATAAAGTATGAGAGAAATGACAATGCTGCCCCCTACTGTCATATCATCAATGTCTCCTATATATAAAGTATAAGAGAAATGACAATGCTGCCCCTACTGTTATATCATCAATGTCTCCTATATATAAAGTATAAGAGAAACGACAATGCTGCCCCCTACTGTTATATCATCAATGTCTCCAATATATAAAGTATAAGAGAAACGACAATGCTGCCCCCTACTGTTATATCATCAATGTCTCCTATATATAAAGTATAAGAGAAACGACAATGCTGCCCCCTACTGTTATATCATCAATGTCTCCTATGTATAAAGTATGAGAGAAATGACAATGCTGCCCCCTACTGTTATATCATCAATGTCTCCTATATATAAGGTATAAGAGAAACGACAATGCTGCCCCCTACTGTTATATCATCAATGTCTCCTATATATAAGGTATAAGAGAAACGACAATGCTGCCCCCTAATGTTATATCATTAATGTCTCCTATATATAAGGTATAAGAGAAATGACAATGCTGCCCCCTACTGTTATATCATCAATGTCTCCTAAAAATAAAGTATAAGAGAAACGACAATGCTGCCCCCTACTGTTATATCATCAATGTCTCCTATATATAAAGTATAAGAGAAACAACAATGCTGCCCCCCACTGTTACATCATCAATGTCTCCTATATATAAAGTATAAGAGAAACGACAATGCTGCCCCCTACTGTTATATCATCAATGTCTCCTATATATAAGGTATAATAGAAACGACAATGCTGCCCCCTACTGTTATATCATCAATGTCTCCTATATATAAAGTATAAGAGAAACGACAATGCTGCCCCCTACTGTTATATCATCAATGTCTCCTATATATAAAGTATAAGAGAAACAACAATGCTGCCCCCCACTGTTACATCATCAATATCTCCTATATATAAAGTATAAGAGAAACGACAATGCTGCCCCCTACTGTTATATTATCAATGTCTCCTATATATAAACTATAAGAGAAACGACAATGCTGCCCCCTACTGTTATATCATCAATGTCTCCTATATATAAAGTATAAGAGAAATGACAATGCTTCCCCCTACTGTTATATCATCAATGTCTCCTATATATAAAGTATAAGAGAAATGACAATGCTGCCCCCTACTGTTATATCATCAATGTCTCCTATATATAAAGTATAAGAGAAATGACAATGCTGCCCCCTACTGTTATATCATCAATGTCTCCTATATATAAAGTATAAGAGAAATGACAATGCTGCCCCCTACTGTTATATCATCAATGTCTCCTATATATAAGGTATAACAGTAGGGGGCAGCATTGTCGTTTCTTTTATACTTTATTTATAGGAGACATTGATGATATAACAGTAGGGGGCAGCATTGTCGTTTCTCTTATACCTTATATATTGGAGACATTGATGATATAACAGTAGGGGGCACCATTGTCGTTTCTCTTATACCTTATATATAGGAGACATTGATGATATAACAGTAGGGGGCAGCATTGTCGTTTCTCTTATACCTTATATATTGGAGACATTCATGATATAACAGTAGGGGGCAGCATTGTCGTTTCTCTTATACTTTATATATAGGCGACATTGATGATATAACAGTAGGGGGCAGCATTGTCGTTTCTATTATACCTTATATATAGGAGACATTGATGATATAACAGTAGGGGGCAGCATTGTCGTTTCTCTTATACCTTATATATAAGAGACATTGATGATATAACAGTAGGGGGCAGCATTGTCGTTTCTCTTATACTTTATACATAGGAGACATTGATGATATACAGTAACAGTAGGGGGCAGCATTGTCGTTTCTCTTATACCTTACATATTGGAGACATTGATGATATAACAGTAGGGGGCGGCATTGTCGTTTCTCTTATACCTTATATATTGGAGACATTGATGATATAACAGTAGGGGGCGGCATTGTCGTTTCTCTTATACCTTATATATTGGAGACATTGGTGATATAACAGTAGGGGGCAGCATTGTCGTTTCTCTTATACCTTATATATAGGCGACATTGATGATATAACAGTAGGGGGCAGCATTGTCGTTTCTCTTATACCTTATATATAGGAGACATTGATGATATAACAGTAGGGGCAGCATTGTTGTTTCTCTTATACCTTATATATAGGAGACATTGATGATATAACAGTAGGGGGCAGCATTGTCGTTTCTATTATACCTTATATATAGGAGACATTGATGATATAACAGTAGGGGGCAGCATTGTCGTTTCTCTTATACCTTATATATTGGAGACATTGATGATATAACAGTAGGGGGCGGCATTGTCGTTTCTCTTATACCTTATATATTGGAGACATTGATGATATAACAGTAGGGGGCAGCATTGTCGTTTCTCTTATACCTTATATATAGGAGACATTGATGATATAACAGTAGGGGGCGGCATTGTCGTTTCTCTTATACCTTATATATTGGAGACATTGATGATATAACAGTAGGGGGCAGCATTGTCGTTTCTCTTATACCTTATATATAGGAGACATTGATGATATAACAGTAGGGGGCAGCATTGTCGTTTCTCTTATACCTTATATATAGGAGACGTTGATGATATAACAGTAGGGGGCAGCATTGTCGTTTCTCTTATACTTTGTATATTGGAGACATTGATGATATAACAGTAGGGGGCAGCATTGTCGTTTCTCTTATACCTTATATATAGGAGACATTGATGATAAAAGAGAAACGACAATGCTGCCCCCTACTGTTATACCATCAATGTCTCCTATATATAAAGTATAACAGTAGGGGGCAGCTTTGTCGTTTCTCTTACACCTTACATATAGGAGACATTGTTGATATAACAGTAGGGGGCAGCATTGTCGTTTCTCTTATACCTTATATATTGGAGACATTGATGATATAACAGTAGGGGGCAGCATTGTCGTTTCTCTTATACCTTATATATAGGCGACATTGATGATATAAAAGTAGGGGGCAGCATTGTCGTTTCTCTTATACCTTATATATAGGAGACATTGATGATATAACAGTAGGGGGCAGCATTGTAGTTTCTCTTATACCTTATATATAGGAGACATTGATGATATAACAGTAGAGGGGAGCATTGTCGTTTCTCATATACCTTATATATAGGAGACATTGATGATATAACAGTAGGGGGCAGCATTGTCGTTTCTCTTATACCTTATATATTGGAGACATTGATGATATAACAGTAGGGGGAAGCATTGTCGTTTCTCTTATACCTTATATATAGGAGACATTGATGATATAACAGTAGGGGGCAGCATTGTCGTTTCTCTTATACCTTATATATTGGAGACATTGATGATATAACAGTAGGGGGAAGCATTGTCGTTTCTCTTATACCTTATATATAGGAGACATTGATGATATAACAGTAGGGGGAAGCATTGTCGTTTCTCTTATACCTTATATATAGGAGACATTGATGATATAACAGTAGGGGGAAGCATTGTCGTTTCTCTTATACCTTATATATAGGAGACATTGATGATATAACAGTAGGGGGCAGCATTGTCGTTTCTCTTATACCTTATATATAGGAGACATTGATGATATAACAGTAGGGGGCAGCATTGTCGTTTCTCTTATACCTTATATATAGGAGACATTGATGATATAACAGTAGGGGGCAGCATTGTCGTTTCTCTTATACCTTATATATAGGCGACATTGATGATATAACAGTAGGGGGCAGCATTGTCGTTTCTCTTATACCTTATATATAGGAGACATTGATGATATAACAGTAGGGGGCAGCATTGTCGTTTCTCTTATACCTTATATATAGGAGACATTGATGATATAACAGTAGAGGGGAGCATTGTCGTTTCTCATATACCTTATATATAGGAGACATTGATGATATAACAGTAGGGGGCAGCATTGTTGTTTCTCTTATACCTTATATATTGGAGACATTGATGATATAACAGTAGGGGGAAGCATTGTCGTTTCTCTTATACCTTATATATAGGAGACATTGATGATATAACAGTAGGGGGCAGCACTGTCGTTTCTCTTATACCTTATATATTGGAGACATTGATGATATAACAGTAGGGGGAAGCATTGTCGTTTCTCTTATACCTTATATATAGGAGACATTGATGATATAACAGTAGGGGGCAGCATTGTCGTTTCTCTTATACCTTATATATTGGAGACATTGATGATATAACAGTAGGGGGCAGCATTGTCGTTTCTCTTATACCTTATATATAGGAGACATTGATGATATAACAGTAGGGGGCAGCATTGTCGTTTCTCTTATACCTTATATATAGGAGACATTGATGATATAACAGTAGAGGGGAGCATTGTCGTTTCTCTTATACCTTATATATAGGAGACATTGATGATATAACAGTAGGGGGCAGCATTGTCGTTTCTCTTATACCTTATATATTGGAGACATTGATGATATAACAGTAGGGGGCAGCATTGTCGTTTCTCTTATACCTTATATATTGGAGACATTGATGATATAACAGTAGGGGTCAGCATTGTCGTTTCTCTTATACCTTATATATTGGAGACATTGGTGATATAACAGTAGGGGGCAGCATTGTCGTTTCTCTTATACCTTATATATAGGCGACATTGATGATATAACAGTAGGGGGCAGCATTGTCGTTTCTCTTATACCTTATATATAGGAGACATTGATGATATAACAGTAGGGGGCAGCATTGTCGTTTCTCTTATACCTTATATATAGGAGACATTGATGATATAACAGTAGAGGGGAGCATTGTCGTTTCTCTTATACCTTATATATAGGAGACATTGATGATATAACAGTAGGGGGCAGCATTGTCGTTTCTCTTATACCTTATATATTGGAGACATTAATGATATAACAGTAGGGGGCGGCATTGTCGTTTCTCTTATACCTTATATATTGGAGACATTGATGATATAACAGTAGGGGGCGGCATTGTCGTTTCTCTTATACCTTATATATTGGAGACATTGGTGATATAACAGTAGGGGGCAGCATTGTCGTTTTTCTTGTACCTTATATATAAGAAACATTGACGATATAACAGTAGGGGGCAGCATTGTAGTTTCTCTTATACTTTATACATAGGAGACATTGATGATATAACAGTAGGGGGCAGAATTGTCGTTTCTATTATATCATCAATGTCTCCAATATATAAGGTATAAGAGAAACGACAATGCTGCCCCCTACTGTTATATCTTCAATGTCTCCTATAAATAAATATAAGAGAAACGACAATGCTGCCCCCTACTGTTATATCATCAATGTCTCCAATATACAAAGTATAAGAGAAACGACAATGCTGCCCCCTACTGTTATATCATCAATGTCTCCTATAAATAAAGTATAAAAGAAACGACAATGCTGCCCCCTACTGTTATATCATCAATGTCTCCTATATATAAGGTATAACAGTAGGGGGCAGCATTGTCTTTTCTCTTTTACCTTATATATAGGAGACATTGATGATATAACAGTAGGGGGCAGCATTGTCGTTTCTCTTATACTTTTTACATAGAACACATTGATATAACAGTATGGGGCAGCATTGTCGTTTCCTTGATACTTTATACATAGGAGACATTGATGATATAACAGTAGGGGGCAGCATTGTCGTTTCTCTTATACTTTTTTTATAGGAGACATTGATGATATAACAGTAGGGGGCAGCATTGTCGTTTCCTTGATACTTTACACATAGGAGACATTGATGATATAACAGTAGGGGGCAGCATTGTCGTTTCTATTATACCTTATATATAGGAGACATTGATGATATAACAGTAGGGGGCAGCATTGTCGTTTCTCTTATACTTTATACATAGGAGACATTGATGATATAACAGTAGGGGGCAGCATTGTCGTTTCTCTTATACTTTACATATAGGAGACATTGATGATATAACAGTAGGGGCAGCATTGTCGTTTCTCTTATACTTTGTATATTGGAGACATTGATGATATAACAGTAGGGGGCAGCATTGTCGTTTCTCTTATACCTTATATATAGGAGACATTGATGATAAAAGAGAAACGACAATGCTGCCCCCTACTGTTATACCATCAATGTCTCCTATATATAAAGTATAACAGTAGGGGGCAGCTTTGTCGTTTCTCTTACACCTTACATATAGGAGACATTGTTGATATAACAGTAGGGGTCAGCATTGTCGTTTCTCTTATACCTTATATATTGGAGACATTGATGATATAACAGTAGGGGGCAGCATTGTCGTTTCTCTTATACCTTATATATTGGAGACATTGATGATATAACAGTAGGGGGCAGCATTGTAGTTTCTCTCATACCTTATATATAGGAGATATTAATGATATAACAGTAGGGGGCAGCATTGTTGTTTCTCTTATACATTATACATAGGAGACATTGATGATCTAACAGTAGGGGGCAGAATTGTCGTTTCTATTATATCATCAATGTCTCCAATATATAAGGTATAAGAGAAACGACAATGCTGCCCCCTACTGTTATATCTTCAATGTCTCCTATAAATAAATATAAGAGAAACGACAATGCTGCCCCCTACTGTTATACCATCAATGTCTCCTATATATAAAGTATAACAGTAGGGGGCGGCATTGTCGTTTCTCTTACACTTTACATATAGGAGACATTGTTGATTTAACAGTAGGGGACAGCATTGTCGTTTCTCTTATACCTTATATATTGGAGACATTGATGATATAACAGTAGGGGGCAGCATTGTCGTTTCTCTTATACCTTATATATAGGAGACATTGATGATATAACAGTAGGGAGCAGCATTGTCGTTTCTCTTATACCTTATATATTGGAGACATTGATGATATAACAGTAGGGGGCAGCATTGTCGTTTCTCTTATACCTTATATATTGGAGACATTGATGATATAACAGTAGGGGGCAGCATTGTCGTTTCTCTTATACCTTATATATAGGAGACATTGATGATATAACAGTAGGGGGCAGCATTGTCGTTTCTCTTATACTTTATATATAGGCGACATTGATGATATAACAGTAGGGGGCAGCATTGTCGTTTCTCTTAGACCTTATATATTGGAGACATTGATGATATAACAATAGGGGGCAGCATTTTCGTTTCTCTTATACCTTATATATAGGCGACATTGATGATATAACAGTAGGGGGCAGCATTGTCGTTTCTCTTATACCTTATATATAGGAGACATTGATGATATAACAGTAGGGGGCAGCATTGTCGTTTCTCTTATACCTTATATATAGGAGACATTGATGATATAACAGTAGAGGGGAGCATTGTCGTTTCTCTTATACCTTATATATAGGAGACATTGATGATATAACAGTAGGGGGCAGCATTGTCGTTTCTCTTATACCTTATATATAGGAGACATTGATGATATAACAGTAGAGGGAAGCATTGTCGTTTCTCTTATACCTTATATATAGGAGACATTGATGATATAACAGTAGGGGGCAGCATTGTCGTTTCTCTTATACCTTATATATAGGAGACATTGATGATATAACAGTAGGGGGCAGCATTGTCGTTTCTATTATACCTTATATATTGGAGACATTGATGATATAACAGTAGGGGGCGGCATTGTCGTTTCTCTTATACTTTATATATAGGAGACATTGATGATTTAACAGTAGGGGGCAGCATTGTCGTTTCTCTTATACGTTATATATAGGAGACGTTGATGATATAACAGTAGGGGGCAGCATTGTCGTTTCTCTTATACCTTATATATAGGAGACATTGATGATATAACAGTAGGGGGCAGCATTGTAGTTTCTCTTATACCTTATATATAGGAGACATTGATGATATAACAGTAGAGGGGAGCATTGTCGTTTCTCTTATACCTTATATTTAGGAGACATTGATGATATAACAGTAGGGGGCAGCATTGTCGTTTCTCTTATACCTTATATATTGGAGACATTGATGATATAACAGTAGGGGGCAGCATTGTCGTTTCTCTTATACCTTATATATTGGAGACATTGATGATATAACAGTAGGGGGCAGCATTGTCGTTTCTCTTATACCTTATATATAGGAGACATTGATGATATAACAGTAGGGGGCAGCATTGTCGTTTCTCTTATACCTTATATATAGGAGACATTGATGATATAACAGTAGGGGGCAGCATTGTCGTTTCTCTTATACCTTATATATAGGAGACATTGATGATATAACAGTAGGGGGCAGCATTGTCGTTTCTCTTATACCTTATATATAGGAGACATTGATGATATAACAGTAGGGGGCAGCATTGTCGTTTCTCTTATACCTTATATATAGGAGACATTGATGATATAACAGTAGAGGGCAGCATTGTCGTTTCTCTTATACCTTATATATTGGAGATATTGATGATATAACAGTAGGGGGAAGCATTGTCGTTTCTCTTATACCTTATATATTGGAGACATTGATGATATAACAGTAGGGGGAAGCATTGTCGTTTCTCTTATACCTTATATATAGGAGACATTGATGATATAACAGTAGGGGGCAGCATTGTAGTTTCTCTCATACCTTATATATAGGAGATATTAATGATATAACAGTAGGGGGCAGCATTGTTGTTTCTCTTATACATTATACATAGGAGACATTGATGATCTAACAGTAGGGGGCAGAATTGTCGTTTCTATTATATCATCAATGTCTCCAATATATAAGGTATAAGAGAAACGACAATGCTGACCCCTACTGTTATATCTTCAATGTCTCCTATAAATAAATATAAGAGAAACGACAATGCTGCCCCCTACTGTTATATCATCAATGTCTCCAATATACAAAGTATAAGAGAAACGACAATGCTGCCCCCTACTGTTATATCATCAATGTCTCCTATAAATAAAGTATAAAAGAAACGACAATGCTGCCCCCTACTGTTATATCATCAATGTCTCCTATATATAAGGTATAACAGTAGGGGGCAGCATTGTCTTTTCTCTTTTACCTTATATATAGGAGACATTGATGATATAACAGTAGGGGGCAGCATTGTCGTTTCTCTTATACTTTTTACATAGAACACATTGATATAACAGTAGGGGGCAGCATTGTCGTTTCATTGATACTTTATACATAGGAGACATTGATGATATAACAGTAGGGGGCAGCATTGTCGTTTCTCTTATACTTTTTTTATAGGAGACATTGATGATATAACAGTAGGGGGCAGCATTGTCGTTTCCTTGATACTTTACACATAGGAGACACTGATGATATAACAGTAGGGGCAGCATTTTCGTTTCTCTTATACTTTATACATTGGAGACATTGATGATATAACAGTAGGGGGCAGCATTGTCGTTTCTCTTATACTTTATACATAGGAGACATTGATGATATAACAGTAGGGGCAGCATTGTCGTTTCTCTTATACTTCATTTATAGGAGACATTGATGATATAACAGTAGGGGGCAGCATTGTCGTTTCTCTTATACTTTATACATAGGAGACATTGATGATATAACAGTAGGGGGCAGCATTGTCGCTTCTCTTATAATTTATACATAGGAGACATTGATGATATAACAGTAGGGGGCAGCATTGTCGTTTCTCTTATACTTTATACATAGGAGACATTGATGATATAACAGTAGGGGGCAGCATTGTCGTTTCTCTTATACTTTACATATAGGAGACATTGATGATATAACAGTAAGGGGCAGCATTGTCGTTTCTCTTATTCTTTGTATATTGGAGACATTGATGATATAACAGTAGGGGGCAGCATTGTCGTTTCTCTTATACCTTATATATAGGAGACATTGATGATATAACAGTAGGGGGCAGCATTGTCGTTTCTCTTATACCTTATATATAGGAGACATTGATGATAAAAGAGAAACGACAATGCTGCCCCCTACTGTTATACCATCAATGTCTCCTATATATAAAGTATAACAGTAGGGGGCAGCTTTGTCGTTTCTCTTACACCTTACATATAGGAGACATTGTTGATATAACAGTAGGGGGCAGCATTGTCGTTTCTCTTATACCTTATATATTGGAGACATTGATGATATAACAGTAGGGGGCAGCATTGTCGTTTCTCTTATACCTTATATATAGGAGACATTGATGATATAACAGTAGGGGGCAGCATTGTCGTTTCTCTTATACCTTATATATTGGAGACATTGATGATATAACAGTAGGGGGCAGCATTGTCGTTTATCTTATACCTTATATATTGGAGACATTGATGATATAACAGTAGGGGGCAGCATTGTCGTTTCTCTTATACTTTATATATAGGCGACATTGATGATATAACAGTAGGGGGCAGCATTGTCGTTTCTCTTATACCTTATATATTGGAGACATTGATGATATAACAGTAGGGGGCAGCATTGTCGTTTCTCTTATACCTTATATATAGGCGACATTGATGATATAACAGTAGGTGGCAGCATTGTCGTTTCTCTTATACCTTATATATAGGAGACATTGATGATATAACAGTAGGGGGCAGCATTGTCGTTTCTCTTATACCTTATATATAGGAGACATTGATGATATAACAGTAGAGGGCAGCATTGTCGTTTCTCTTATACCTTATATATAGGAGACATTGATGATATAACAGTAGGGGGCAGCATTGTCGTTTCTCTTATACCTTATATATTGGAGACATTGATGATATAACAGTAGGGGGCAGCATTGTAGTTTCTCTCATACCTTATATATAGGAGATATTAATGATATAACAGTAGGGGGCAGCATTGTTGTTTCTCTTATACTTTATACATAGGAGACATTGATGATATAACAGTAGGGGGCAGAATTGTTGTTTCTATTATATCATCAATGTCTCCAATATATAAGGTATAAGAGAAACGACAATGCTGCCCCCTACTGTTATATCTTCAATGTCTCCTATAAATAAATATAAGAGAAACGACAATGCTGCCCCCTACTGTTATATCATCAATGTCTCCAATATACAAAGTATAAGAGAAACGACAATGCTGCCCCCTACTGTTATATCATCAATGTCTCCTATAAATAAAGTATAAAAGAAACGACAATGCTGCCCCCTACTGTTATATCATCAATGTCTCCAATATATAAGGTATAACAGTAGGGGGCAGCATTGTCGTTTCTTTTATACTTTATTTATAGGAGACATTGAAGATATAACAGTAGGGGGCAGCATTGTCGTTTCTCTTATATTTATTTATAGGAGACATTGAAGATATAACAGTAGGGGGCAGCATTGTCGTTTCTCTAATACATTATATATAGGAGACATTGATGATATAACAGTAGGGGGCAGCATTGTCGTTTCTCTTATATTTATTTATAGGAGAGATTGATGATATAACAGTAGGGGGCAGCATTGTCGTTTCTCTTATACCTTATATATAGGAGACATTGATGATATAACAGTAGGGGGCAGCATTGTCGTTTCTCTTATACCTTATATATTGGAGACATTGATGATATAAGAGAAACGACAATGCTGCCCCCTACTGTTATATCATCAATGTCTCCTATATATAAGGTATAAGAGAAACGACAATGCTGCCCCCTACTGTTATATCATCAATGTCTCCTATGTATAAAGTATGAGAGAAATGACAATGCAGCCCCCTACTGTTATATCATCAATGTCTCCTATATATAAGGTATAAGAGAAACGACAATGCTGCCCCCTACTGTTATACCATCAATGTCTCCTATATATAAAGTATAACAGTAGGGGGCAGCATTGTCTTTTCTCTTTTACCTTATATATAGGAGACATTGATGATATAACAGTAGGGGGCAGCATTGTCGTTTCCTTGATACTTTATACATAGGAGACATTGATGATATAACAGTAGGGGGCAGCATTGTCGTTTCCTTGATACTTTACACATAGGAGACATTGATGATATAACAGTAGGGGGCAGCATTGTCGTTTCTCTTATACTTTATATATAGGAGACATTGATGATATAACAGTAGGGGGCAGCATTGTCGTTTCTCTTATACTTCATTTATAGGAGACATTGATGATATAACAGTAGGGGGCAGCATTGTCGTTTCTCTTATACTTTATATATAGGAGACATTGATGATATAACAGTAGGGGGCAGCATTGTCGTTTCTCTTATACTTTATATATAGGAGACATTGATGATATAACAGTAGGGGGCAGCATTGTCGTTTCTCTTATACTTTATATCTAGGAGACATTGATGATATAACAGTAGGGGGCAGCATTGTCGTTTCTCTTTTACTTTACATATAGGAGACATTGATGGTATAACAGTAGGGGGCAGCATTGTCGTTTCTCTTATACTTTATATATAGGAGACATTGATGATATAACAGTAGGAGGCAGCATTATTGTTTCTCTTATACCTTATATATAGGAGACATTGATGATATAAGAGAAACGACAATGCTTCCCCCTACTGTTATATCATCAATGTCTCCTATAAATAAGGTATAACAGTAGGGGGCAGCATTGTCGTTTCTCTTATAATTTATATATAGGAGACATTGATGATATAACAGTAGGGGGCAGCATTGTCGTTTCTCTTATACTTTATATATTGGAGACATTGATGATATAACAGTAGGGGGCAGCATTGTCGTTTCTCTTATACTTTGTATATTGGAGACATTGATGATATAACAGTAGGGGGCAGCATTGTCGTTTCTCTTATACCTTATATATAGGAGACATTGATGATATAAGAGAAACGACAATGCTGCCCCCTACTGTTATAACATCAATGTCTCCTGTATAAAAGGTATAACAGTAGGGGGCAGCATTGTCGTTTCTATTATACCTTATATATAGGAGACATTGATGATATAACAGTAGGGGGCAGCATTGTCATTTCTCTTATACTTTATATATAGGAGACATTGATGATATAACAGTAGGGGGCAGCATTGTCATTTCTCTTATACTTTATATATAGGAGACATTGATGATATAACAGTAGGGGGAAGCATTGTCGTTTCTCTTATACTTTGTATACTGGAGACATTGATGATATAACAGTAGGGGGCAGCATTGTCGTTTCTCTTATACTTTATATATAGGAGACATTGATGATATAACAGTAGGGGGCAGCATTGTCATTTCTCTTATACTTCATATGTAGGAGACATTAATGATATAACAGTAGGGGGCAGCATTGTTATTTCTCTTATACTTTATATATAGGAGACATTGATGATATAACAGTAGGGGGCAGCATTGTCATTTCTCTTATACTTTATAGGTAGGAGACATTGATGATATAACAGTAGGGGGCAGCATTGTCGTTTCTCTTATACTTTATACATAGGAGACATTGATGATATAACAGTAGGGGGCAGCATTGTCGTTTCTCTTATACTTTATACATAGGAGACATTGATGATATAACAGTAGGGGGCAGCATTGTCGTTTCCTTGATACTTTATACATAGGAGACATTGATGATATAACAGTAGGGGGCAGCATTGTTGTTTCTCTTATACTTTATATATAGGAGACATTGATGATATAACAGTAGGGGGCAGCATTGTCGTTTCTCTTATACTTTATATATAGGAGACATTGATGACATAACAGTAGGGGGCAGCATTGTCGTTTCTCTTATACTTTATATATTGGAGACATTGATGTAACAGTAGGGGGCAGCATTGTCGTTTCTCTTATACTTTATACATTGGAGACATTGATGATATAACAGTAGGGGGCAGCATTGTCGTTTCTCTTATACTTTATATATAGGAGACATTGATGATATAACAGTAGGGGGCAGCATTGTCGTTTCTCTTATACTTTATATATAGGAGACATTGATGATATAACAGTAGGGGGCAGCATTGTCGTTTCTCTTATACTTTATATATTGGAGACATTGATGATATAACAGTAGGGGGCAGCATTGTCGTTTCTCTTATACTTTATATATAGGCGACATTGATGATATAACAGTAGGGGGCAGCATTGTCGTTTCTCTTATACTTTATACATTGGAGACATTGATGATATAACAGTAGGGGGCAGCATTGTCGTTTCTCTTATACTTTATACATAGGAGACATTGATGATATAACAGTAGGGGGCAGGATTGTCGTTTCCTTGATACTTTATACATAGGAGACATTGATGATATAACAGTAGGGGGCAGCATTGTTGTTTCTCTTATACTTTATATATAGGAGACATTGATGATATAACAGTAGGGGGCAGCATTGTTGTTTCTCTTATACTTTATATATAGGAGACATTGATGATATAACAGTAGGGGGCAGCATTGTCATTTCTCTTATACTTTATATGTAGGAGACATTGATGATATAACAGTAGGGGGCAGCATTGTCATTTCTCTTATACTTTATATATAGGAGACATTGATGATATAACAGTAGGGGGCAGCATTGTTGTTTCTCTTATACTTTATATATAGGAGACATTGATGATATAACAGTAGGGGGCAGCATTGTCGTTTCTCTTATACTTTATACATTGGAGACATTGATGATATAACAGTAGGGGGCAGCATTGTCATTTCTCTTATACTTTATATGTAGGAGACATTAATGATATAACAGTAGGGGGCAGCATTGTCGTTTCTCTTATACCTTATATATAGGAGACATTGATGATATAACAGTAGGGGGCAGCATTGTCGTTTCTCTTATACTTTATATATTGGAGACATTGATATAACAGTAGGGGGCAGCATTGTCGTTTCTCTTATACTTTATACATTGGAGACATTGATGATATAACAGTAGGGGGCAGCATTGTCGTTTCTCTTATACTTTATACATTGGAGACATTGATGATATCACAGTAGGGGGTAGCATTGTCGTTTCTCTTATACTTTATATATTGGAGACATTGATATAACAGTAGGGGGCAGCATTGTCGTTTCTCTTATACTTTATACATTGGAGACATTGATGATATAACAGTAGGGGGCAGCAATGTCGTTTCTCTTATACTTTATACATTGGAGACATTGATGATATAACAGTAGGGGGCAGCATTGTCGTTTCTCTTATACTTTATACATAGGAGACATTGATGATATAACAGTAGGGGGCAGCATTGTCGTTTCTCTTATACTTTATACATAGGAGACATTGATGATATAACAGTAGGGGGCAGCATTGTCGTTTCTCTTATACTTTATACATAGGAGACATTGATGATATAACAGTAGGGGGCAGCATTGTCGTTTCTCTTATACTTTATATATAGGAGACATTGATGATATAACAGTAGGGGGCAGCATTGTCGTTTCTCTTATACTTCATTTATAGGAGACATTGATGATATAACAGTAGGGGGCAGCATTGTCGTTTCTCTTATACTTTATATATAGGAGACATTGATGATATAACAGTAGGGGGCAGCATTGTCGTTTCTCTTATACTTTATATATAGGAGACATTGATGATATAACAGTAGGGGGCAGCATTGTCGTTTCTCTTATACTTTATATCTAGGAGACATTGATGATATAACAGTAGGGGGCAGCATTGTCGTTTCTCTTTTACTTTACATATAGGAGACATTGATGGTATAACAGTAGGGGGCAGCATTGTCGTTTCTCTTATACTTTATATATAGGAGACATTGATGATATAACAGTAGGAGGCAGCATTATTGTTTCTCTTATACCTTATATATAGGAGACATTGATGATATAAGAGAAACGACAATGCTTCCCCCTACTGTTATATCATCAATGTCTCCTATAAATAAGGTATAACAGTAGGGGGCAGCATTGTCGTTTCTCTTATAATTTATATATAGGAGACATTGATGATATAACAGTAGGGGGCAGCATTGTCGTTTCTCTTATACTTTATATATTGGAGACATTGATGATATAACAGTAGGGGGCAGCATTGTCGTTTCTCTTATACTTTGTATATTGGAGACATTGATGATATAACAGTAGGGGGCAGCATTGTCGTTTCTCTTATACTTTGTATATTGGAGACATTGATGATATAACAGTAGGGGGCAGCATTGTCGTTTCTCTTATACCTTATATATAGGAGACATTGATGATATAAGAGAAACGACAATGCTGCCCCCTACTGTTATAACATCAATGTCTCCTGTATAAAAGGTATAACAGTAGGGGGCAGCATTGTCGTTTCTATTATACCTTATATATAGGAGACATTGATGATATAACAGTAGGGGGCAGCATTGTCATTTCTCTTATACTTTATATATAGGAGACATTGATGATATAACAGTAGGGGGCAGCATTGTCATTTCTCTTATACTTTATATATAGGAGACATTGATGATATAACAGTAGGGGGAAGCATTGTCGTTTCTCTTATACTTTGTATACTGGAGACATTGATGATATAACAGTAGGGGGCAGCATTGTCGTTTCTCTTATACTTTATATATAGGAGACATTGATGATATAACAGTAGGGGGCAGCATTGTCATTTCTCTTATACTTCATATGTAGGAGACATTAATGATATAACAGTAGGGGGCAGCATTGTTATTTCTCTTATACTTTATATATAGGAGACATTGATGATATAACAGTAGGGGGCAGCATTGTCGTTTCTCTTTTATACACTATATATAGGAAACATTGATGATATAACAGTAGGGGGCAGCATTGTCATTTCTCTTATACTTTATAGGTAGGAGACATTGATGATATAACAGTAGGGGGCAGCATTGTCGTTTCTCTTATACTTTATACATAGGAGACATTGATGATATAACAGTAGGGGGCAGCATTGTCGTTTCTCTTATACTTTATACATAGGAGACATTGATGATATAACAGTAGGGGGCAGCATTGTCGTTTCCTTGATACTTTATACATAGGAGACATTGATGATATAACAGTAGGGGGCAGCATTGTTGTTTCTCTTATACTTTATATATAGGAGACATTGATGATATAACAGTAGGGGGCAGCATTGTCGTTTCTCTTATACTTTATATATAGGAGACATTGATGATATAACAGTAGGGGGCAGCATTGTCGTTTCTCTTATACTTTATATATTGGAGACATTGATATAACAGTAGGGGGCAGCATTGTCGTTTCTCTTATACTTTATACATTGGAGACATTGATGATATCACAGTAGGGGGTAGCATTGTCGTTTCTCTTATACTTTATATATTGGAGACATTGATATAACAGTAGGGGGCAGCATTGTCGTTTCTCTTATACTTTATACATTGGAGACATTGATGATATAACAGTAGGGGGCAGCAATGTCGTTTCTCTTATACTTTATACATTGGAGACATTGATGATATAACAGTAGGGGGCAGCATTGTCGTTTCTCTTATACTTTATACATAGGAGACATTGATGATATAACAGTAGGGGGCAGCATTGTCGTTTCTCTTATACTTTATACATAGGAGACATTGATGATATAACAGTAGGGGGCAGCATTGTCGTTTCTCTTATACTTTATACATAGGAGACATTGATGATATAACAGTAGGGGGCAGCATTGTCGTTTCTCTTATACTTTATATATAGGAGACATTGATGATATAACAGTAGGGGGCAGCATTGTCGTTTCTCTTATACTTCATTTATAGGAGACATTGATGATATAACAGTAGGGGGCAGCATTGTCGTTTCTCTTATACTTTATATATAGGAGACATTGATGATATAACAGTAGGGGGCAGCATTGTCGTTTCTCTTATACTTTATATATAGGAGACATTGATGATATAACAGTAGGGGGCAGCATTGTCGTTTCTCTTATACTTTATATCTAGGAGACATTGATGATATAACAGTAGGGGGCAGCATTGTCGTTTCTCTTTTACTTTACATATAGGAGACATTGATGGTATAACAGTAGGGGGCAGCATTGTCGTTTCTCTTATACTTTATATATAGGAGACATTGATGATATAACAGTAGGAGGCAGCATTATTGTTTCTCTTATACCTTATATATAGGAGACATTGATGATATAAGAGAAACGACAATGCTTCCCCCTACTGTTATATCATCAATGTCTCCTATAAATAAGGTATAACAGTAGGGGGCAGCATTGTCGTTTCTCTTATAATTTATATATAGGAGACATTGATGATATAACAGTAGGGGGCAGCATTGTCGTTTCTCTTATACTTTATATATTGGAGACATTGATGATATAACAGTAGGGGGCAGCATTGTCGTTTCTCTTATACTTTGTATATTGGAGACATTGATGATATAACAGTAGGGGGCAGCATTGTCGTTTCTCTTATACTTTGTATATTGGAGACATTGATGATATAACAGTAGGGGGCAGCATTGTCGTTTCTCTTATACCTTATATATAGGAGACATTGATGATATAAGAGAAACGACAATGCTGCCCCCTACTGTTATAACATCAATGTCTCCTGTATAAAAGGTATAACAGTAGGGGGCAGCATTGTCGTTTCTATTATACCTTATATATAGGAGACATTGATGATATAACAGTAGGGGGCAGCATTGTCATTTCTCTTATACTTTATATATAGGAGACATTGATGATATAACAGTAGGGGGCAGCATTGTCATTTCTCTTATACTTTATATATAGGAGACATTGATGATATAACAGTAGGGGGAAGCATTGTCGTTTCTCTTATACTTTGTATACTGGAGACATTGATGATATAACAGTAGGGGGCAGCATTGTCGTTTCTCTTATACTTTATATATAGGAGACATTGATGATATAACAGTAGGGGGCAGCATTGTCATTTCTCTTATACTTCATATGTAGGAGACATTAATGATATAACAGTAGGGGGCAGCATTGTTATTTCTCTTATACTTTATATATAGGAGACATTGATGATATAACAGTAGGGGGCAGCATTGTCGTTTCTCTTTTATACACTATATATAGGAAACATTGATGATATAACAGTAGGGGGCAGCATTGTCATTTCTCTTATACTTTATAGGTAGGAGACATTGATGATATAACAGTAGGGGGCAGCATTGTCGTTTCTCTTATACTTTATACATAGGAGACATTGATGATATAACAGTAGGGGGCAGCATTGTCGTTTCTCTTATACTTTATACATAGGAGACATTGATGATATAACAGTAGGGGGCAGCATTGTCGTTTCCTTGATACTTTATACATAGGAGACATTGATGATATAACAGTAGGGGGCAGCATTGTTGTTTCTCTTATACTTTATATATAGGAGACATTGATGATATAACAGTAGGGGGCAGCATTGTCGTTTCTCTTATACTTTATATATAGGAGACATTGATGACATAACAGTAGGGGGCAGCATTGTCGTTTCTCTTATACTTTATATATTGGAGACATTGATATAACAGTAGGGGGCAGCATTGTCGTTTCTCTTATACTTTATACATTGGAGACATTGATGATATAACAGTAGGGGGCAGCATTGTCGTTTCTCTTATACTTTATATATAGGAGACATTGATGATATAACAGTAGGGGGCAGCATTGTCGTTTCTCTTATACTTTATATATAGGAGACATTGATGATATAACAGTAGGGGGCAGCATTGTCGTTTCTCTTATACTTTATATATTGGAGACATTGATGATATAACAGTAGGGGGCAGCATTGTCGTTTCTCTTATACTTTATATATAGGCGACATTGATGATATAACAGTAGGGGGCAGCATTGTCGTTTCTCTTATACTTTATACATTGGAGACATTGATGATATAACAGTAGGGGGCAGCATTGTCGTTTCTCTTATACTTTATACATAGGAGACATTGATGATATAACAGTAGGGGGCAGCATTGTCGTTTCCTTGATACTTTATACATAGGAGACATTGATGATATAACAGTAGGGGGCAGCATTGTTGTTTCTCTTATACTTTATATATAGGAGACATTGATGATATAACAGTAGGGGGCAGCATTGTTGTTTCTCTTATACTTTATATATAGGAGACATTGATGATATAACAGTAGGGGGCAGCATTGTCATTTCTCTTATACTTTATATGTAGGAGACATTGATGATATAACAGTAGGGGGCAGCATTGTCATTTCTCTTATACTTTATATATAGGAGACATTGATGATATAACAGTAGGGGGCAGCATTGTTGTTTCTCTTATACTTTATATATAGGAGACATTGATGATATAACAGTAGGGGGCAGCATTGTCGTTTCTCTTATACTTTATACATTGGAGACATTGATGATATAACAGTAGGGGGCAGCATTGTCATTTCTCTTATACTTTATATGTAGGAGACATTAATGATATAACAGTAGGGGGCAGCATTGTCGTTTCTCTTATACCTTATATATAGGAGACATTGATGATATAACAGTAGGGGGCAGCATTGTCGTTTCTCTTATACTTTATATATTGGAGACATTGATATAACAGTAGGGGGCAGCATTGTCGTTTCTCTTATACTTTATACATTGGAGACATTGATGATATAACAGTAGGGGGCAGCATTGTCGTTTCTCTTATACTTTATACATTGGAGACATTGATGATATCACAGTAGGGGGTAGCATTGTCGTTTCTCTTATACTTTATATATTGGAGACATTGATATAACAGTAGGGGGCAGCATTGTCGTTTCTCTTATACTTTATACATTGGAGACATTGATGATATAACAGTAGGGGGCAGCAATGTCGTTTCTCTTATACTTTATACATTGGAGACATTGATGATATAACAGTAGGGGGCAGCATTGTCGTTTCTCTTATACTTTATACATAGGAGACATTGATGATATAACAGTAGGGGGCAGCATTGTCGTTTCTCTTATACTTTATACATAGGAGACATTGATGATATAACAGTAGGGGGCAGCATTGTCGTTTCTCTTATACTTTATACATAGGAGACATTGATGATATAACAGTAGGGGGCAGCATTGTCGTTTCCTTGATACTTTATACATTGGAGACATTGATGATATAACAGTAGGGGGCAGCATTGTCGATTCTCTTATACTTTATATATAGGAGACATTGATGATATAACAGTAGGGGGCAGCATTGTCGTTTCTCTTATACTTTATACATAGGAGACATTGATGATATAACAGTAGGGGGCAGCATTGTCGTTTCTCTTATACTTTATACATAGGAGACATTGATGATATAACAGTAGGGGGCAGCATTGTCGTTTCCTTGATACTTTATACATAGGAGACATTGATGATATAACAGTAGGGAGCAGCATTGTCGTTTCTCTTATACTTTATATATAGGAGACATTGATGATATAACAGTAGGGGGCAGCATTGTCGTTTCTCTTACACTTTATATATAGGAGACATTGATGATATAACAGTAGGGGGCAGCATTGTCGTTTCTCTTATACTTTATACATTGGAGACATTGATGATATAACAGTAGGGGGCAGCATTGTCGTTTCTCTTATACTTTATACATAGGAGACATTGATGATATAGCAGTAGGGGGCAGCATTGTCGTTTCCTTGATACTTTATACATAGGAGACATTGATGATATAACAGTAGGGGGTAGCATTGTTGTTTCTCTTATACTTTATATATAGGAGACATTGATGATATAACAGTAGGGGGCAGCATTGCAGTTTCTATTATACCTTATATATAGGAGACATTGATGATATAACAGTAGGGGGCAGCATTGTTGTTTCTCTTATACTTTATATATAGGAGACATTGATGATATAACAGCAGGGGGCAGCATTGTTGTTTCTCTTATACTTTATATATAGGAGACATTGATGATATAACAGTAGGGGGCAGCATTGTTGTTTCTCTTATACTGTACATATAGGAGATATTGATGATATAACAGTAGGGGGCAGCATTGTCGTTTCTCTTATACTTTATATATAGGAGACATTGATGATATAACAGTAGGGGGCAGCATTGTCGTTTCTCTTATACTGTACATATAGGAGATATTGATGATATAACAGTAGGGGGCAGCATTGTCGTTTCTCTTATACCTTATATACAGGAGACATTGATGATATAACAGTAGGGGGCAGCATTGTCGTTTCTCTTATACCTTATATATAGGAGACATTGATGATATAACAGTAGGGGGCAGCATTGTCGTTTCTCTTATACCTTATATATAGGAGACATTGATGATATAACAGTAGGAGGCAGCATTGTTGTTTCTCTTATGCTTTGTATATAGGAGACATTGATGATATAACAGTAGGGGGCAGCATTGTCGTTTCTCTTATACCTTATATATAGGAGACATTGATGGTATAACAGTAGGGGGCAGCATTGTCATTTCTCTTATACCTTATATATAGGAGACATTGATGGTATAACAGTAGGGGGCAGCATTGTTGTTTCTCTTATGCTTTGTATATAGGAGACATTGATGATATAACAGTAGGGGGCAGCATTGTCGTTTCTCTTATACTGTACATATAGGAGATATTGATGATATAACAGCAGGGGGCAGCATTGTTGTTTCTCTTATACTTTATATATAGGAGACATTGATGATATAACAGTAGGGGGCAGCATTGTCGTTTCTCTTATACTGTACATATAGGAGATATTGATGATATAACAGTAGGGGGCAGCATTGTCGTTTCTCTTATACCTTATATACAGGAGACATTGATGATATAACAGTAGGGGGCAGCATTGTCGTTTCTCTTATACCTTATATATAGGAGACATTGATGATATAACAGTAGGGGGCAGCATTGTCGTTTCTCTTATACCTTATATATAGGAGACATTGATGATATAACAGTAGGAGGCAGCATTGTTGTTTCTCTTATGCTTTGTATATAGGAGACATTGATGATATAACAGTAGGGGGCAGCATTGTCGTTTCTCTTATACCTTATATATAGGAGACATTGATGGTATAACAGTAGGGGGCAGCATTGTCATTTCTCTTATACCTTATATATAGGAGACATTGATGGTATAACAGTAGGGGGCAGCATTGTCGTTTCTCTTATACTTTACATATAGGAGACACTGCTGATATAACAGTAGGGGGCAGCATTGTCGTTTCTCTTATACTTTATATATAGGATACATTGAGGATATAACAGTAGGGGGCAGCATTGTCGTTTCTCTTTTACTTTATATATTGGAGACATTGATATAACAGTAGGGGGCAGTATTGTCGTTTCTCTTATACTTTATACATTGGAGACATTGATGATATAACAGTAGGGGGCAGCAATGTCGTTTCTCTTATACTTTATACATAGGAGACATTGATGATATAACAGTAGGGGGCAGCATTGTCGTTTCTCTTATACTTTATATATAGGAGACATTGATGATATAACAGTAGGGGGCAGCATTGTCGTTTCTCTTATACTTTATATATAGGAGACATTGATGATATAACAGTAGGGGGCAGCATTGTCGTTTCTCTTATACTTTATATATAGGAGACATTGATGATATAACAGTAGGGGGCAGCATTGTCGTTTCTCTTATACCTTATATATAGGAGACATTGATGACATAACTGTAGGAGGCAGCAGAGTTGAGCGACTTTTGGTTTTTTAGGGTCGCGTTTCGTTTCGTGAAACCCGACTTTTCCAAAAGTCGGGTCGAGCAAGATCGGCCGATTATAGGGAAAAGTCGGGGTCGTCCCGAAACACGAAACCCAATGTAAGTCAATGGGGAATAAAAGTCGGCAGTGAGAGGAGGACAGGAAACACACCTACAGTGCCCATTTGAATGCCAAAAGCATCAATTCTTCTTACTTAAGCTTGTCAACCTTAATTAACTTCATAATACAAGTTACGCACTGAAAAATGGGGGTTATTTGGCTAAAGTTGTGGGGGGGGAGGGCTGGCTCCAGGTTTTCATGTGCCCTGGGTGAAAGAGCGCCCCTTTAACACATACCACAACTCATCATGCTCCGATACGGCAGAGAAATAGCGGTATAGTACAATGAAAAATACCTCACTTTTTACATGTCATGACGAGGCCCATCTATTTCTCCATACAGAATCATTGGTCCCATATAATGTTTGAAACAGTATATGATGAGCTCCACATAATGCTACAGTATATGTTGGTCCCCATGGATGAAGCTCCACTGTCTTATGGGCCCAAATAATGCTCCAAACATAATGGGCCCCATTTCTAATGCTCTAGTGTATAA
Organism: Dendrobates tinctorius; assembly: GCF_039654945.1. Lineage (NCBI taxonomy): Eukaryota > Metazoa > Chordata > Amphibia > Anura > Dendrobatidae > Dendrobates > Dendrobates tinctorius. Next base: position 8,958,245 of record NW_027361696.1, on the reverse strand, counting down.
TGGGCCCTGTAAATGCTGCTCCAGTGTCTGATGTCCACCTTTGGAATGTTCCAGTGTATGGTGGGCCCCATCTATCATTCTCCAGAGTATAGTGCTCCCCAAAAATTGCTGTCCCAACATTGAAAACAATCAAATAAGTCTCCTCGCTAGGGAATCCCTGTACTAGTCTGGATTCCTCGTCGTCCCCATCTTCCATCTCACTGCACAGTATTTCAACTTTGCAAGTGCTGTGATCCTTGGCAAGCAGGGGGGGCCCACTCGTTGGCGACGGCACTGGCACAGGGCCCCTGATAGTACGGTGGTGTGTCTGATGGCGGGTGGGCTGAACCTGCACTTTCATCTGCAGCTTCCTCTTTGTCACCGTGTAAGATGGAACTGTATATGGGAAGGGTAACCTGAGTTTCATCAGGGTCAGATTCAGGTCGTGTAGCGTGCGAGGGGAATGTAGTGGTCTGGGTCAATGTACCAGCAGATTCATCGAGCAGTGGCTGGGAATCAGTGCACTTGTGTCGCCCCCAGGAGTACGGTCGCCACAGTGGCATTACCTTCTTCCTAGGGAGTGTGATGTCATGCTTGGGAGCAACGAAGGATCTCTCTAGCAGGTTAACTGATTGGGTGGCGTTATTCCCACGAGTCATGACCCTCCAAACAGCGTTCATGAAGGCAAAGTGTTTGTTTTACGTGGGCAGTATGGTTGCAAAGCTAAACCTTAAAGGAATGTCCAGAAGGGCACCACCAGGAGTGGAGCCTACGGTTAAATTCGACTCCACCTGGGAAACCTCAACCATGCCAGCTACAGAACAGATGCACACATTGCAAGCTTAATTCCGTTAACGAACGAGACTCCGTCATGCCCCGCGGTCCGAGTCCGGCTTACTAGAGGGACACGTGAGGCTCTGGCACATGAGATTGGCCAATAACTGGTGTGTCATGCCCTTACATGTCCGTGGCTGCATGTGCGCTACACTGAAAAGGCCAGCGTTTGTCGCTTACAGGTGCAGATAACCCGCTGAACAACGTTAGTGATGGGGATCACTGATTACAATTATTACCCGCGAACAATGATTTCCCAGTAAGTGCAGGTCAACCGCAGTTCCGGAATTAGGCCTAACCGTCATTCCTGAAAAAATGAAAAACTTACGTGTGCAAACCACAGGTGCTGTAGCTTGCTTAACAGCTCGCCAGCCGTTCTCACGCCCAGTATGGATTACACGTGATTGCACAAAGGTGAGAAAGGGTACCGTATCCCCAGATAACATGTATGGATAGCGTACACATTCAATATATATGTCTATACATCAGGAGGCAGGCTCAGACGGTGTTAGGCCCAGTATGGATTGCACGTGATTGCACAAAGGTTAGAAAGGGTACCGTATCCCCAGATAACATGTATGGATAGCGTACACATTCAAAATATATGTCTCAGGAGGCAGGCTCAGACGGTGTTAGGCCCAGTATGGATTGCACGTGATTGCACAAAGGTTAGAAAGGGTTCCGTATCCCCAGATAACATGTATGGATAGCGTACACATTCAAAATATATGTCTCAGGAGGCAGGCTCAGACGGTGTTAGGCCCAGTATGGATTGCACGTGATTGCACAAAGGTTAGAAAGGGTACCGTATCCCCGGATAATATGTATGGATAGCGTACACATTCAAAATATATGTCTCAGGAGGCAGGCTCAGACGGTGTTAGGCCCAGTATGGATTGCACGTGATTGCACAAAGGTTAGAAAGGGTACTGTATCCCCGGATAACATGTATGGATAGCGTACACATTCAAAATATATGTCTCAGGAGGCAGGCTCAGACGGTGTTAGGCCCAGTATGGATTGCACGTGATTGCACAAAGGTTAGAAAGGGTACCGTATCCCCGGATAACATGTATGGATAGCGTACACATTCAAAATATATGTCTCAGGAGGCAGGCTCAGACGGTGTTAGGCCCAGTATGGATTGCACGTGATTGCACAAAGGTTAGAAAGGGTACCGTTTCCCCGGATAACATGTATGGATAGCGTACACATTCAAAATATATGTCTCAGGAGGCAGGCTCAGACGGTGTTAGGCCCAGTATGGATTGCACGTGATTGCACAAAGGTTAGAAAGGGTACCGTTTCCCCAGATAACATGTATGGATAGCGTACACATTCAAAATATATGTCTATACATCAGGAGGCAGGCTCAGACGGTGTCAGGCACAGTATGGATTTGACGGCCCAGACTACACAGCGGAGGAGCAGGGAGAGGTAAAGATTGCAAATGCTGGGGCCCTGCCCAAGCAAGGGGGGCCCACTCGTGGGCGTCGGTACTGGCACTGGGCCCCTCATAGTACGGTGGTGTGTCTGATGGCGGGTGTGCACCACCACCGTCAGAGACACTTGATTGCACTATGAAGGACCCTGTACCAGTGCCCGCGCCCAAGAGTCGGCCTACCCACCTGTCCAGGGCAACGGCACTCGCACGGTGTCGTGCGCTAGGTGGTGACCCCGGCCATGGGGGGGGAGGCAGCACAGTTAGGGAGTTTTAGAAAGTGGCATATGTTGATGTTGGACATTCAGCTGATGCAAAAGGTGAAATAGGTCAAGTCCCAGGAAGAGGTGGACCAAAGCAAGCCATTTTTCTGTCACCCTATGTGTCATCAGAGGAAGGTGGGACAAAATCCTTGGAAACCCATGCGTGGTTCATTTTAATGAAGGTTAGATCATCCACATTTTGGGTTGACAGACGGGTCGTTTTTTCTGTCAGGATTGATCCAGCTGCACTGAAGACTCTTTCCGATAGCACACTTGCAGCTGGGCAAGCGAGCTCCTGTAAGGCATATTGTTCCAATTCAGGCCAGGTGTCCAGTTTAGCGGCCCAATAGTCAAAGGGGAATGACCTGTGTGGGAGAACATCGATATGGGAGGAAAAGTAGTTTGTAACCATAGTTGACAACTGCTGTCTCCTGTCATTTTCCATCGATGCAGTATTACCAGTTGTGTGAGCGGTACTTGAAAAATCAGTCCACAACATTGTCATGAAACCCTTGTCTCCAACGCCACTTCTGCTGTGTGCACCACGAACACCTCTGCCAAGCTGCCCCCGGCCCGTACGGCTCGTGTGAGAACCATCACCGCTGCTGTGTGCTGGGAATGCCTCTAGCAACCGATTTACCAGAGTTGCTTGTTTATTAGCCAATATTAGGTCAAGGTTCTCCTGTGGCATGATGTTTTGTAATTTGCCTTTATAGCGTGGATCCAGGATGCTGGCCAACCAGTAGTCGTCATCGTTCATCATTTTGGCAATGCGGGGGTCCCTTTTTAGGATCTGCAAGGCATAATCTGACATGTGGGCCAATGTTCCCGGTGTCAATGATGCACTGCGAGTGCTGGTTGGAGGAGCACTTTCTGGCAAATCCACATCCCTCCAGTCACGCACAAACCCTGTACCAGACCTTGCCACGCCAACATTTTCACTTGCCCCACGAGATGCATCCTCCTCCCCTAAGTAATCATCCCCATCATCCTCCTCCTCCTCCTCTTCTTCCTCCACCTCGTCCAGGAGAGGTCCCTGAGCAGACAATGGCTGAATGTCATCAAGGATTCCCTCCTCCTCTTCCTCCTCATCAACATTGGCTGCACACACCTGCTCCTTAAGGTGCGTCAAAGTTTGCATGAGCAGAAGCATAAGTGGGATGCTCATGCTTAGGATGGCGTCGTCTGCGCTTACCAGCCGTGTGCATTTCTCAAAACACTGAAGGACTTTACAGAGGTCTTTCAGCTTCGACCACTGCACACCTGTCAACTCCATGTCTGCTCTCAAAGTGCCTGGCCGTGTATCCTCCCACAAATGCATTATGGCCTGCCTCTGCTCGCACAGCCGCTCCACCATGTGCAGGGTGGAGTTCCACCTTGTTGCAATGTCGATAATGAGGCGGTGGTTGGGAAGGTGGAGCAATCGCTGCAGCTTCTGCATACGAACGGAGTGTACAGGCGACCGGCGGATGTGCGCGCACAGTCTTCGCACATTCTGGAGCAGGGCTGTTAACTCCGGATAATTTTTGAGGAAGCACTGCACCACCAGGTTCAAGGTGTGAGCCAAGCAAGGTATATGGCTGAGTTTTGAAAGGGCTATGGCTGCCACAAAATTACGGCCGTTATCACTAACTACCTTGCCTGCCTCAAGATGTACACTGCCCAGCCATGACTCAGTTTGTCGCTTCAAATACTCGGCCAGCACCTCGGCGGTGTGTCTGTTGCCCAAACACATCATCTGCAACACAGCCTGCTGATGCTTTCCACTAGCTGCTCGATAGGGGGACACATCGTGTGCAACAGTGGCAGCTGCAGATGGAGTGCTCGTACGACTGCGCTCTGTGGACGAGCTTTCGCTTCTGGAGGAGGAGGAGGAGGGTCGAACGCCTACAGCCAACTGTTTCCTATACCGTGGGCTAGGCAGCACTGTCCCACCACCGCTGTCCCCTGTGGACCCTGCATCCACCACATTAACCCAGTACGCAGTGATGGACATGTAACGGCCCTGGCCATGCCGACTGGACCATGCATCAGTTGTGAGGTGCACCTTTCCGCTCACTGACTGCTTGAGTGCATGGACAATGCGGTCTTTCACATGATGGTGGAGGGCTGGGATGGCTTTGCGAGAGAAGTGGCGACTGGGTAGGTCATAGCGTGGTACTGCATAGGCCATGAGTTCGCGGAAAGCTGTGCTTTCCACCAACCTAAAGGGCATCATCTCAAACGAGATTAGTTTGGCAATGTGGGCGTTCAAACCCAGTGTACGCGGATGAGAGACTGAGTACTTTCTTGACCTACTCATAGTGTCTGGGAGGGTGAGCTGGACTTGAGAGCTGCATATGGTGGAAGTAGCGGTGGACAGGGCGGACTGAGAGAGGGTTGATGATGGTGATGGAGTTGGTGTTCTTTCTGATGGCCTAGAATCAGTCTTTCATTGATATAACAGTGGGATTCCCTGACTGCTGTGGCCTTGCAACGACACCTCAACATTTGCTGCTGTGCTAACCGGTGGGCTTACAGTGGGGGAAACAATGTAGTGTTGCTGACTACCTTCGTTGTGATCAGTTGCACATGTGGCACTTGAGGTTTGGTGTTGTGTCCACGCTTGCAAGTGCATGCTGGTTAAATGTCTAAGCATGCAACTGGTATTCAAATTTTTCAGATTTTTCCCTCGGCTAAAGGTCTTTGCGCACTTCTTACAGATAACCTTGGCCTGATCATGAGGATTTTGTTCAAAAAAGTGCCACACTGCACTCTTCCTACTTTGGCAGACATTTTGCGGCCTAGCACGCTGTGATCTTTTGACCCTCTGGACAAGCTGTCCAGCAACTCTTTTGATGTTTGGAACCTGTCTTTGGAGTGCTCCGGGCCTGCCAGATAACAGCTGTTGCGATGTCGATGTCTGCTGTGGATGCTCCTCATCTGAGCTATTGGAAGCAGCACCCTCTTCCCCCAATGGATGCCAATCTGGGTCAACAACTGGGTCATCCATCACCTCCTCTTCAATGTCATGTGCACCTTCCTCTGTGTCACCATGTATGGTGGTATAGTGTGCGGGAAGGGGCACCTGAGTCTCATCAGGGTCAGAATCTGGCTCTGTACACTGCGAGGACAATGTAGTGCTCTGAGTGAATGTACCAGCAGAATCATCCATCAGCGGCTGTGCATCAGTGCACTCCATGTCAGATTCATCTTGGCCTGGGTAATTCACCATTTGACTTGATAATCCAGGCATGGTATGTGAAAACAGCTCCATGGAGTAATCAGTAGTATGGCCTGCGTCATCCTTCAATCTTGGTTGGGGTGAAGGACACAAGGAAAGGTGTGGTTCATGAACATGAGCCTCCAATGACGACTCAGTGCTTTTACTTTTTACAACTGAAGAAGAGGAGGCGATAGAGCTGGAGGCTGAGTCAGCAATGTAAGACAAAACTTTTTCCTGATGCTCTGGCTTTAAAAGCGGTTTGCCAACTCCTAGAAAACTAAGCGTTCGAGGCCTTATGTAGCCAGACGATGACGCAGGCTCAAGACCTCCTGCATTCGGTCCTATTTTGCTCTTGCCACTACCATCAGATCCACCACCAACACCATCATTACCAGCTGCCAACCCCCGCCCAATTCCACGGCCTCTTCCACCAGCATTCCTCATTTTTGGTAGAAATGTAGACAAAATCCAACAAACTATATAGTAATGTAAAACAAGGTACAAGGTGTCTATAGGACAGGGGAGATTTTGAATTTCTGCAGACACTTGTGGACACTGGACACTTTTGGATTGTGTGAGGCCCACTGATATCTGAGCGCTATGTGACAGGCTCGATGGCACAGCTGTGACCAAAGTGACTAGAGGATAAGGGAGATTTTGAATTTCTGCAGACACTTGTGGACACTGGACACTTTTGGATTGTGTGAGGCCCAATGAATATCTGAGCGCTATGTGACAGGCTCGATGGCACAGCTGTGACCAAAGTGACTAGAGGATAAGGGAGATTTTGAATTTCTGCAGACACTTGTGGACACTGGACACTTTTGGATTGTGTGAGGCCCAATGAATATCTGAGCGCTATGTGACAGGCTCGATGGCACAGCTGTGACCAAAGTGACTAGAGGATAAGGGAGATTTTGAATCTCTGCACACACTTTTGGACACTGGACACTTTTGGATTGTGTGAGGCCCACTGATATCTCAGCGCTATGTCACAGGCTCGATGGCACAGCTGTGACCAAAGTGACTAGAGGATAAGGGAGATTTTGAATCTCTGCACACACTTTTGGACACTGGACACTTTTGGATTGTGTGAGGCCCACTGATATCTGAGCGCTATGTGACAGGCTCGATGGCACAGCTGTGACCAAAGTGACTAGAGGATAAGGGAGATTTTGAATCTCTGCACACACTTTTGGACACTGGACACTTTTGGATTGTGTGAGGCCCACTGATATCTCAGCGCTATGTCACAGGCTCGATGGCACAGCTGTGACCAAAGTGACTAGAGGATAAGGGAGATTTTGAATCTCTGCACACACTTTTGGACACTGGACACTTTTGGATTGTGTGAGGCCCAATGAATATCTGAGCGCTATGTGACAGGCTCAATGGCACAGCTGTGACCAAAGTGACTAGAGGATAAGGGAGATTTTGAATCTCTGCACACACTTTTGGACACTGGACACTTTTGGATTGTGTGAGGCCCAATGAATATCTGAGCGCTATGTGACAGGCTCGATGGCACAGCTGTGACCAAAGTGACTAGAGGATAAGGGAGATTTTGAATCTCTGCACACACTTTTGGACACTGGACACTTTTGGATTGTGTGAGGCCCAATGAATATCTGAGCGCTATGTGACAGGCTCGATGGCACAGCTGTGACCAAAGTGACTAGAGGATAAGGGAGATTTTGAATCTCTGCACACACTTTTGGACACTGTACACTTTTGGATTGTGTGAGGCCCAATGAATATCTGAGCGCTATGTGACAGGCTCGATGGCACAGCTGTGACCAAAGTGACTAGAGGATAAGGGAGATTTTGAATCTCTGCACACACTTTTGGACACTGGACACTTTTGGATTGTGTGAGGCCCAATGAATATCTGAGCGCTATGTGACAGGCTCGATGGCACAGCTGTGACCAAAGTGACTAGAGGATAAGGGAGATTTTGAATCTCTGCACACACTTTTGGACACTGGACACTTTTGGATTGTGTGAGGCCCAATGAATATCTGAGCGCTATGTGACAGGCTCGATGGCACAGCTGTGACCAAAGTGACTAGAGGATAAGGGAGATTTTGAATCTCTGCACACACTTTTGGACACTGGACACTTTTGGATTGTGTGAGGCCCAATGAATATCTGAGCGCTATGTGACAGGCTCGATGGCACAGCTGTGACCAAAGTGACTAGAGGATAAGGGAGATTTTGAATCTCTGCACACTTTTGGACACTGGACACTTTTGGATTGTGTGAGGCCCAATGAATATCTGAGCGCTATGTGACAGGCTCGATGGCACAGCTGTGACCAAAGTGACTAGAGGATAAGGGAGATTTTGAATCTCTGCACATACTTTTGGATACTGGACACTTTTGGATTGTGTGAGGCCCAATGAATATCTGAGCGCTATGTGACAGGCTCGATGGCACAGCTGTGACCAAAGTGACTAGAGGATAAGGGAGATTTTGAATCTCTGCACACACTTTTGGACACTGGACACTTTTGGATTGTGTGAGGCCCAATGAATATCTGAGCGCCATGTGACAGGCTCGATGGCACAGCTGTGACCAAAGTGACTAGAGGATAAGGGAGATTTTGAATCTCTGCACACACTTTTGGACACTGGACGCTTTTGGATTGTGTGAGGCCCAATGAATATCTGAGCGCTATGTGACAGGCTCGATGGCACAGCTGTGACCAAAGTGACTAGAGGATAAGGGAGATTTTGAATCTCTGCACACACTTTTGGACACTGGACACTTTTGGATTGTGTGAGGCCCAATGAATATCTGAGCGCTATGTGACAGGCTCGATGGCACAGCTGTGACCAAAGTGACTAGAGGATAAGGCAGATTTTGAATCTCTGCACACACTTTTGGACACTGGACACTTTTGGATTGTGTGAGGCCCAATGAATATCTGAGCGCTATGTGACAGGCTCGATGGCACAGCTGTGACCAATGTGACTAGAGGATAAGGGAGATTTTGAATCTCTGCACACACTTTTGGACACTGGACACTTTTGGATTGTATGAGGCCCAATGAATATCTGAGCGCTATGTGACAGGCTCGATGGCACAGCTGTGACCAAAGTGACTAGAGGATAAGGGAGATTTTGAATCTCTGCACACACTTTTGGACACTGGACACTTTTGGATTGTGTGAGGCCCAATGAATATCTGAGCGCTATGTGACAGGCTCGATGGCACAGCTGTGACCAAAGTGACTAGAGGATAAGGGAGATTTTGAATCTCTGCACACACTTTTGGACACTGGACACTTTTGGATTGTGTGAGGCCCAATGAATATCTGAGCGCTATGTGACAGGCTCGATGGCACAGCTGTGACCAAAGTGACTAGAGGGAGATTTTGAATCTCTGCACACACTTTTGGACACTGGACACTTTTGGATTGTGTGAGGCCCAATGAATATCTGAGCGCTATGTGACAGGCTCGATGGCACAGCTGTGACCAAAGTGACTAGAGGATAAGGGAGATTTTGAATCTCTGCACACACTTTTGGACACTGGACACTTTTGGATTGTGTGAGGCCCAATGAATATCTGAGCGCTATGTGACAGGCTCGATGGCACAGCTGTGACCAAAGTGACTAGAGGATAAGGGAGATTTTGAATCTCTGCACACACTTTTGGACATTGGACACTTTTGGATTGTGTGAGGCCCAATGAATATCTGAGCGCTATGTGACAGGCTCGATGGCACAGCTGTGACCAAAGTGACTAGAGGATAAGGGAGATTTTGAATCTCTGCACACACTTTTGGACACTGGACACTTTTGGATTGTGTGAGGCCCAATGAATATCTGAGCGCTATGTGACAGGCTCGATGGCACAGCTGTGACCAAAGTGACTAGAGGATAAGGGAGATTTTGAATCTCTGCACACACTTTTGGACACTGGACACTTTTGGATTGTGTGAGGCCCAATGAATATCTGAGCGCTATGTGACAGGCTCGATGGCACAGCTGTGACCAAAGTGACTAGAGGATAAGGGAGATTTTTAATCTCTGCACAAACTTTTGGACACTGGACACTTTTGGATTGTGTGAGGCCCAATGAATATCTGAGCGCTATGTGACAGGCTCGATGGCACAGCTGTGACCAAAGTGACTAGAGGATAAGGGAGATTTTGAATCTCTGCACACACTTTTGGACACTGGACACTTTTGGATTGTGTGAGGCCCAATGAATATCTGAGCGCCATGTGACAGGCTCGATGGCACAGCTGTGACCAAAGTGACTAGAGGATAAGGGAGATTTTGAATCTCTGCACACACTTTTGGACACTGGACACTTTTGGATTGTGTGAGGCCCAATGAATATCTGAGCGCTATGTGACAGGCTCGATGGCACAGCTGTGACCAAAGTGACTAGAGGATAAGGGAGATTTTGAATCTCTGCACACACTTTTGGACACTGGACACTTTTGGATTGTGTGAGGCCCAATGAATATCTGAGCGCTATGTGACAGGCTCGATGGCACAGCTGTGACCAAAGTGACTAGAGGATAAGGGAGATTTTGAATCTCTGCACACACTTTTGGACACTGGACACTTTTGGATTGTGTGAGGCCCAATGAATATCTGAGCGCTATGTGACAGGCTCGATGGCACAGCTGTGACCAAAGTGACTAGAGGATAAGGGAGATTTTGAATCTCTGCACACACTTTTGAACACTGGACACTTTTGGATTGTGTGAGGCCCAATGAATATCTGAGCGCTATGTGACAGGCTCGATGGCACAGCTGTGACCAAAGTGACTAGAGGATAAGGGAGATTTTGAATCTCTGCACACACTTTTGGACACTGGACACTTTTGGATTGTGTGAGGCCCAATGAATATCTGAGCGCTATGTGACAGGCTCGATGGCACAGCTGTGACCAAAGTGACTAGAGGATAAGGGAGATTTTGAATCTCTGCACACACTTTTGGACACTGGACACTTTTGGATTGTGTGAGGCCCAATGAATATCTGAGCGCTATGTGACAGGCTCGATGGCACAGCTGTGACCAAAGTGACTAGAGGATAAGGGAGATTTTGAATCTCTGCACACACTTTTGGACACTGGACACTTTTGGATTGTGTGAGGCCCACTGATATCTGAGCGCTATGTCACAGGCTCGATGGCACAGCTGTGACAAAAGTGACTAGAGGATAAGGGAGATTGGATTGCTTTTAAAAAATCAGTTTGCAGAGCAGTGGTTAAACAGCAATGCCAGCCTGTCAAGAAGCCTTAAAAGGCAGCCCAACAACCAACACCACTGATACACCACAATATAGCCTCCCCTTGCACTGCACACACAGTGACTGGTGTGTTGTGCAGGTCAAATTGCTAGCAGCAGAAGCAGTTTTTTTTTCTTCTCAGCAGGACAAAAAAAAAAATTGGGATTGCTTTTAAAAAAGCAGTTTGCGGAGCAGTGGGTAAACAGCAATGCAGGAATGTCAGGAAGCCTTAGAAGGCAGCCCAACAACCAACACCACTGATGCACCACTATATAGCCTCCCCTTGCACTGCACACAAAGTGACTGGTGTGTTGTGCAGGCCAAATCGCTAGCAGCAGAAGCAGTTTTTTTGTCTTCTTCCCTGCCTAACGCTCTCCCTACAGAATCAGCAGCAACCTCTCCCAATACTGAGATCGGCAGAAGTAAGATGGCGGTCGGCGTGCACGCCCTTTTATACCCCCTGTGACGCCCACCAAAGCAAGCCAATCACTTGCATGCCCTTCTGAAAGATGGTGGTGACCCCTGCCTATGTCATCACGTTGCCCACAGTGTCCGTGGATCCTGATTGGCTGAAAAAGAGCGCAAAACAAACTTTTGAAACGCGACTTTGGCGCGTAAGTCACCGACCTCGTGGCCGACCTCATCCTAGGGTCGGGTTTCGTTTCATGAAACCCGACTTTGACAAAAGTTGGCGACTTTTGAAATTTTTCGACCCGTTTCGCTCAACTCTAGGAGGCAGCATTGTCGTTTCTCTTATACCTTATATATAGGAGACATTGATAATATAACAGTAGGGGGCAGCATTGTCATTTCCTTGATACTTTATACATTGGAGACATTGATGATATAACAGTAGGGGGCAGCATTGTCGTTTCTCTTATATTTTATACATTGGAGACATTGATGATATAACAGTAGGGGGCAGCATTGTCGTTTCCTTGATACTTTATACATAGGAGACATTGATGATATAACAGTAGGGGGCAGCATTGTCGGTTCTCTTATACCTTATATATAGGAGACATTGATGATATAACAGTAGGGGGTAGCATTGTCATTTCTGTTATACTTTATATATAGGAGACATTGATGATATAACAGTAGGGGGCAGCATTGTCGTTTCTCTTATACATTATACATAGGAGACATTGATGATATAACAGTAGGGGGCAGCATTGTCGTTTCTCTTATACTTTATATATAGGAGACATTGATGATATAACAGTAGGGGGCAGCATTGTCGTTTCTCTTATACCTTATATATAGGAGACATTGATGATATAACAGTAGGGGGCAGCATTGTTGTTTCTCTTATACTTTATATATAGGAGACATTGATGATATAACAGTAGAGGTCAGCATTGTCGTTTCTCTTATACTTTATACATTGGAGACATTGATGATATAACAGTAGGGGGCAGCATTGTCGTTTCCTTGATACTTTATACATAGGAGACATTGATGATATAACAGTAGGGGGCAGCATTGTGGTTTCTCTTATACCTTATACATAGGAGACATTGATGATATAACAGTAGGGCGCAGCATTGTCGTTTCTTTTATACTTTATACATAGGAGACATTGATGATATAACAGTAGGGGGCAGCATTGTCGTTTCCTTGATACTTTATACATAGGAGACATTGATGATATAACAGTAGGGGGCAGCATTGTCGTTTCTCTTATACCTTATATATAGGAGACGTTGATGATATTACAGTAGGGGGCAGCATTGTCGTTTCTCTTATACTTTATATATAGGAGACATTGATGACATAACAGTAGGGGGCAGCATTGTCGTTACTCTTATACTTTATATATAGCAGACATTGATGACATAACAGTAGGGGGCAGCGTTGTCGTTTCTCTTATACCTTATATATAGGAGACATTGATGATATAACAGTAGGGGGCAGCATTGTCGTTTCTCTTATACTTTATACATAGGAGACATTGATGATATAACAGTAGGGGGCAGCATTGTCGTTTCTCTTATACTTTACATATAGGAGACATTGATGATATAACAGTAGGGGGCAGCATTGTCGTTTCTATTATACCTTATATATAGGAGACATTGATGATATAACAGTAGGGGGCAGCATTGTCGTTTCTCTTATACTTTATACATTGGAGACATTGATGATATAACAGTAGGGGGCAGCATTGTCGCTTCTCTTATACTTTATACATGGGAGACATTGATGATATAACAGTAGGGGGCAGCATTGTCGTTTCTCTTATACTTTACATATAGGAGACATTGATGATATAACAGTAGGGGGCAGCATTGTCGTTTCTCTTATACTTTATACATAGGAGACATTGATGATATAACAGTAGGGGGCAGCATTGTCGTTTCTATTATACCTTATATATAGGAGACATTGATGATATAACAGTAGGGGGCAGCATTGTCGTTTCTATTATACCTTATATATAGGAGACATTGATGATATAACAGTAGGGGGCAGCATTGTCGTTTCTATTATACCTTATATATAGGAGACATTGATGATATAACAGTAGGGGGCAGCATTGTCGTTTCTCTTATACATTATATATAGGAGACATTGATGATATAACAGTAGGGGGCAGCATTGTCGTTTCTATTATACCTTATATATAGGAGACATTGATGATATAACAGTAGGGGGCAGCATTGTCGTTTCTCTTATACTTTATACATAGGAGACATTGATGATATAACAGTAGGGGGCAGCATTGTAGTTTCTCTTATACTTTATACATAGGAGACATTGATGATATAACAGTAGGGGGCAGCATTGTCGTTTCTATTATACCTTATATATAGGAGACATTGATGATATAACAGTAGGGGGCAGCATTGTCGTTTCTCTTATACATTATATATAGGAGACATTGATGATATAACAGTAGGGGGCAGCATTGTCGTTTCTATTATACCTTATATATAGGAGACATTGATGATATAACAGTAGGGGGCAGCATTGTCGTTTCTCTTATACATTATATATAGGAGACATTGATGATATAACAGTAGGGGGGAAGCATTGTCGTTTCTCTTATACTTTACATATAGGAGACATTGATGATATAACAGTAGGGGGCAGCATTGTCGTTTCTCTTATACTTTATACATAGGAGACATTGATGATATAACAGTAGGGGGCAGCATTGTCGTTTCTATTATACCTTATATATAGGAGACATTGATGATATAACAGTAGGGGGCAGCATTGTCGTTTCTATTATACCTTATATATAGGAGACATTGATGATATAACAGTAGGGGGCAGCATTGTCGTTTCTCTTATACTTTACATATAGGAGACATTGATGATATAACAGTAGGGGGCGGCATTGTTGTTTCTCTTGTACCTTATATATAGGAGACATTGATGATATAACAGTAGGGGGCAGCATTGTCGTTTCTCTTATACATTATATATAGGAGACATTGATGATATAACAGTAGGGGGCAGCATTGTCGTTTCTCTTATACTTTATATTTAGGAGACATTGATGATATAACAGTAGGGGGCAGCATTGTCGTTTCTCTTATACTTTATACATAGGAGACATTGATGATATAACAGTAGGGGGCAGCATTGTCGTTTCTCTTATACTTTACATATAGGAGACATTGATGATATAACAGTAGGGGGCGGCATTGTTGTTTCTCTTATACCTTATATATAGGAGACATTGATGGTATAACAGTAGGGGGCAGCATTGTCGTTTCTCTTATACCTTATATATAGGAGACATTGATGATATAACAGTAGGGGGCAGCATTGTCGTTTCTCTTATACTTTATATATTGGAGACATTGATGATATAACAGTAGGGGGCAGCATTGTCGTTTCTCTTATACTTTATACATAGGAGACATTGATGATATAACAGTAGGGGGCAGCATTGTCGTTTCTCTTATACTTTACATATAGGAGACATTGATGATATAACAGTAGGGGGCGGCATTGTTGTTTCTCTTATACCTTATATATAGGAGACATTGATGGTATAACAGTAGGGGGCAGCATTGTCGTTTCTCTTATACATTATATATAGGAGACATTGATGATATAACAGTAGGGGGCAGCATTGTCGTTTCTATTATACCTTATATATAGGAGACATTGATGATATAACAGTAGGGGGCAGCGTTGTCGTTTCTCTTATACTTTATATTTAGGAGACATTGATGATATAACAGTAGGGGGCAGCATTGTCGTTTCTCTTATACTTTATATATAGGAGACATTGATGACATAACAGTAGGGGGCAGCATTGTCGTTTCTCTTATACCTTATATATAGGAGACATTGATGATATAACAGTAGGAGGCAGCATTGTCGTTTCTATTATACCTTATATATAGGAGACATTGATGATATAACAGTAGGGGGCAGCATTGTCGTTTCTCTTATACTTTATATATAGGCGACATTGATGATATAACAGTAGGGGGCAGCATTGTCGTTTCTCTTATACTTTATATATAGGAGACATTGATGATATAACAGTAGGGGGCAGCATTGTCGTTTCTATTATACCTTATATATAGGAGACATTGATGATATAACAGTAGGGGGCAGCATTGTCGTTTCTCTTATACTTTATACATAGGAGACATTGATGATATAACAGTAGGGGGCAGCATTGTCGTTTCTCTTATACCTTATATATAGGAGACATTGATGATATAACAGTAGGGGGCAGCATTGTCGTTTCTCTTATACTTTATATATAGGAGACATTGATGATATAACAGTAGGGGGCAGCATTGTCATTTCTCTTATACTTTATACATTGGAGACATTGATGATATAACAGTAGGAGGAAGCATTGTGGTTTCTCTTATACCTTATACATAGGAGACATTGATGATATAACAGTAGGGGGCAGCATTGTCGTTTCTCTTATACCTTATATATAGGAGACATTGATGATATAACAGTAGGGGGCAGCATTGTCGTTTCTCTTATACCTTATATATAGGAGACGTTGATGATATAACAGTAGGGGGCAGCATTGTCGTTTCTCTTATACTTTATATATAGGAGACATTGATGATATAACAGTAGGGGGCAGCATTGTCGTTTCGCTTATACTTTATATATAGCAGACATTGATGACATAACAGTAGGGGGCAGCGTTGTCGTTTCTCTTATACCTTATATATAGGAGACATTGATGATATAACAGTAGGGGGCAGCATTGTCGTTTCTCTTATACCTTATATATAGGAGACATTGATGATATAACAGTAGGGGGCAGCATTGTCGTTTCTCTCATACCTTATATATTGGAGACATTGATGATATAACAGTAGGGGGCAGCATTGTCGTTTCTCTTATACCTTATATATAGGAGACATTGATGATATAACAGTAGGGGCAGCATTGTCGTTTCTCTTATACCTTATATATAGGAGACATTGATGATATAACAGTAGGGGGCAGCATTGTCGTTTCTCTTATACTTTATATATAGGAGACATTGATGATATAACAGTAGGGGGCAGCATTGTCGTTTCTCTTATACCTTATATATAGGAGACGTTGATGATATAACAGTAGGGGGCAGCATTGTCGTTTCTCTTATACTTTATATATAGGAGACATTGATGATATAACAGTAGGGGGTAGCATTGTCGTTTCTATTATACCTTATATATAGGAGACATTGATGATATAACAGTAGGGGGCAGCATTGTCGTTTCTCTTATACTTTATACATAGGAGACATTGATGATATAACAGTAGGGGCAGCATTGTCGTTTCTCTTATACTTTATATATAGGAGACATTGATGATATAACAGTAGGGGGCAGCATTGTCGTTTCTCTTATACTTTATATATAGGAGACATTGATGATATAACAGTAGGGGGCAGCATTGTCGTTTCTCTTATACTTTATACATAGGAGACATTGATGATATAACAGTAGGGGCAGCATTGTCGTTTCTCTTATACTTTATACATAGGAGACATTGATGATATAACAGTAGGGGGCAGCATTGTCGTTTCTCTTATACCTTATATATAGGAGACGTTGATGATATAACAGTAGGGGGCAGCATTGTCGTTTCTCTTATACTTTATATATAGGAGACATTGATGATATAACAGTAGGGGGCAGCATAGCATTGTCGTTTCTATTATACCTTATATATAGGAGACATTGATGATATAACAGTAGGGGGCAGCATTGTCGTTTCTCTTATACTTTATACATAGGAGACATTGATGATATAACAGTAGGGGCAGCATTGTCGTTTCTCTTATACTTTACATATAGGAGACATTGATGATATAACAGTAGGGGGCAGCATTCTCATTTCTCTTATACTTTATATATAGGAGACATTGATGATATAACAGTAGGGGGCAGCATTGTCGTTTCTCTTATACCTTATATATAGGAGACGTTGATGATATAACAGTAGGGGGCAGCATTGTCGTTTCTCTTATACTTTATATATAGGAGACATTGATGATATAACAGTAGGGGGCAGCATTGTCGTTTCTATTATACCTTATATATAGGAGACATTGATGATATAACAGTAGGGGTCAGCATTGTCGTTTCCTTGATACTTTATACATAGGAGACATTGATGATATAACAGTAGGGGCAGCATTGTCGTTTCTCTTATACTTTACATATAGGAGACATTGATGATATAACAGTAGGGGGCAGCATTCTCATTTCTCTTATACTTTATATATAGGAGACATTGATGATATAACAGTAGGGGGCAGCATTGTCGTTTCTCTTATACCTTATATATAGGAGACGTTGATGATATAACAGTAGGGGGCAGCATTGTCGTTTCTCTTATACTTTATATATAGGAGACATTGATGATATAACAGTAGGGGGCAGCATTGTCGTTTCTATTATACCTTATATATAGGAGACATTGATGATATAACAGTAGGGGTCAGCATTGTCGTTTCCTTGATACTTTATATATAGGAGACATTGATGATATAACAGTAGGGGGCAGCATTGTCGTTTCTCTTATACTTTATACATTGGAGACATTGATGATATAACAGTAGGGGGCAGCATTGTCGTTTCCTTGATTCTTTATACATAGGAGACATTGATGATATAACAGTAGGGGGCAGCATTGTGGTTTCTCTTATACCTTATACATAGGAGACATTGATGATATAACAGTAGGGCGCAGCATTGTCGTTTCTTTTATACTTTATACATAGGAGACATTGATGATATAACAGTAGGGGGCAGCATTGTCGTTTCCTTGATACTTTATACATAGGAGACATTGATGATATAACAGTAGGGGGCAGCATTGTCGTTTCTCTTATACCTTATATATAGGAGACGTTGATGATATTACAGTAGGGGGCAGCATTGTCGTTTCTCTTATACTTTATATATAGGAGACATTGATGACATAACAGTAGGGGGCAGCATTGTCGTTACTCTTATACTTTATATATAGCAGACATTGATGACATAACAGTAGGGGGCAGCGTTGTCGTTTCTCTTATACCTTATATATAGGAGACATTGATGATATAACAGTAGGGGGCAGCATTGTCGTTTCTCTTATACTTTATACATAGGAGACATTGATGATATAACAGTAGGGGGCAGCATTGTCGTTTCTCTTATACTTTACATATAGGAGACATTGATGATATAACAGTAGGGGGCAGCATTGTCGTTTCTATTATACCTTATATATAGGAGACATTGATGATATAACAGTAGGGGGCAGCATTGTCGTTTCTCTTATACTTTATACATTGGAGACATTGATGATATAACAGTAGGGGGCAGCATTGTCGCTTCTCTTATACTTTATACATAGGAGACATTGATGATATAACAGTAGGGGGCAGCATTGTCGTTTCTCTTATACTTTACATATAGGAGATATTGATGATATAACAGTAGGGGGCAGCATTGTCGTTTCTCTTATACTTTATACATAGGAGACATTGATGATATAACAGTAGGGGGCAGCATTGTCGTTTCTATTATACCTTATATATAGGAGACATTGATGATATAACAGTAGGGGGCAGCATTGTCGTTTCTATTATACCTTATATATAGGAGACATTGATGATATAACAGTAGGGGGCAGCATTGTCGTTTCTATTATACCTTATATATAGGAGACATTGATGATATAACAGTAGGGGGCAGCATTGTCGTTTCTCTTATACATTATATATAGGAGACATTGATGATATAACAGTAGGGGGCAGCATTGTCGTTTCTATTATACCTTATATATAGGAGACATTGATGATATAACAGTAGGGGGCAGCATTGTCGTTTCTCTTATACTTTATACATAGGAGACATTGATGATATAACAGTAGGGGGCAGCATTGTCGTTTCTCTTATACTTTATACATAGGAGACATTGATGATATAACAGTAGGGGGCAGCATTGTCGTTTCTATTATACCTTATATATAGGAGACATTGATGATATAACAGTAGGGGGCAGCATTGTCGTTTCTCTTATACATTATATATAGGAGACATTGATGATATAACAGTAGGGGGCAGCATTGTCGTTTCTATTATACCTTATATATAGGAGACATTGATGATATAACAGTAGGGGGCAGCATTGTCGTTTCTCTTATACATTATATATAGGAGACATTGATGATATAACAGTAGGGGGGAAGCATTGTCGTTTCTCTTATACTTTACATATAGGAGACATTGATGATATAACAGTAGGAGGCAGCATTGTCGTTTCTCTTATACTTTATACATAGGAGACATTGATGATATAACAGTAGGGGGCAGCATTGTCGTTTCTATTATACCTTATATATAGGAGACATTGATGATATAACAGTAGGGGGCAGCATTGTCGTTTCTATTATACCTTATATATAGGAGACATTGATGATATAACAGTAGGGGGCAGCATTGTCGTTTCTATTATACCTTATATATAGGAGACATTGATGACATAACAGTAGGGGGCAGCATTGTCGTTTCTCTTATACTTTACATATAGGAGACATTGATGATATAACAGTAGGGGGCGGCATTGTTGTTTCTCTTGTACCTTATATATAGGAGACATTGATGATATAACAGTAGGGGGCAGCATTGTCGTTTCTCTTATACATTATATATAGGAGACATTGATGATATAACAGTAGGGGGCAGCATTGTCGTTTCTATTATACCTTATATATAGGAGACATTGATGATATAACAGTAGGGGGCAGCATTGTCGTTTCTCTTATACTTTATATTTAGGAGACATTGATGATATAACAGTAGGGGGCAGCATTGTCGTTTCTCTTATACTTTATACATAGGAGACATTGATGATATAACAGTAGGGGGCAGCATTGTCGTTTCTCTTATACTTTACATATAGGAGACATTGATGATATAACAGTAGGGGGCGGCATTGTTGTTTCTCTTATACCTTATATATAGGAGACATTGATGGTATAACAGTAGGGGGCAGCATTGTCGTTTCTCTTATACTTTATATATAGGAGACATTGATGATATAACAGTAGGGGGCAGCATTGTCGTTTCTATTATACCTTATATATAGGAGACATTGATGATATAACAGTAGGGGGCAGCATTGTCGTTTCTCTTATACTTTATACATAGGAGACATTGATGATATAACAGTAGGGGCAGCATTGTCGTTTCTCTTATACTTTATATATAGGAGACATTGATGATATAACAGTAGGGGGCAGCATTGTCGTTTCTCTTATACTTTATATATAGGAGACATTGATGATATAACAGTAGGGGGCAGCATTGTCGTTTCTCTTATACTTTATACATAGGAGACATTGATGATATAACAGTAGGGGGCAGCATTGTCGTTTCTCTTATACCTTATATATAGGAGACGTTGATGATATAACAGTAGGGGGCAGCATTGTCGTTTCTCTTATACTTTATATATAGGAGACATTGATGATATAACAGTAGGGGGCAGCATAGCATTGTCGTTTCTATTATACCTTATATATAGGAGACATTGATGATATAACAGTAGGGGGCAGCATTGTCGTTTCTCTTATACTTTATACATAGGAGACATTGATGATATAACAGTAGGGGCAGCATTGTCGTTTCTCTTATACTTTACATATAGGAGACATTGATGATATAACAGTAGGGGGCAGCATTCTCGTTTCTCTTATACTTTATATATAGGAGACATTGATGATATAACAGTAGGGGGCAGCATTGTCGTTTCTCTTATACCTTATATATAGGAGACGTTGATGATATAACAGTAGGGGGCAGCATTGTCGTTTCTCTTATACTTTATATATAGGAGACATTGATGATATAACAGTAGGGGGCAGCATTGTCGTTTCTATTATACCTTATATATAGGAGACATTGATGATATAACAGTAGGGGTCAGCATTGTCGTTTCTCTTATACTTTATACATTGGAGACATTGATGATATAACAGTAGGGGGCAGCATTGTCGTTTCTCTTATACTTTATATATAGTAGACATTGATGATATAACAGTAGGGGGCAGCATTGTCGTTTCTCTTATACATTATACATAGGAGACATTGATGATATAACAGTAGGGGGCAGCATTGTCGTTTCTCTTATACTTTATATATAGGAGACATTGATGATATAACAGTAGGGGGCAGCATTGTTGTTTCTCTTATACTTTATATATAGGAGACATTGATGATATAACAGTAGGGGGCAGCATTGTCGTTTCTCTTATACCTTATATATAGGAGACATTGATGACATAACAGTAGGGGGCAGCATTGTCGTTACTCTTATACTTTATATATAGCAGACATTGATGACATAACAGTAGGGGGCAGCGTTGTCGTTTCTCTTATACCTTATATATAGGAGACATTGATGATATAACAGTAGGGGGCAGCATTGTCGTTTCTCTTATACTTTATACATAGGAGACATTGATGATATAACAGTAGGGGGCAGCATTGTCGTTTCTCTTATACTTTACATATAGGAGACATTGATGATATAACAGTAGGGGGCAGCATTGTCGTTTCTATTATACCTTATATATAGGAGACATTGATGATATAACAGTAGGGGGCAGCATTGTCGTTTCTCTTATACTTTATACATTGGAGACATTGATGATATAACAGTAGGGGGCAGCATTGTCGCTTCTCTTATACTTTATACATAGGAGACATTGATGATATAACAGTAGGGGGCAGCATTGTCGTTTCTCTTATACTTTACATATAGGAGACATTGATGATATAACAGTAGGGGGCAGCATTGTCGTTTCTCTTATACTTTATACATAGGAGACATTGATGATATAACAGTAGGGGGCAGCATTGTCGTTTCTATTATACCTTATATATAGGAGACATTGATGATATAACAGTAGGGGGCAGCATTGTCGTTTCTATTATACCTTATATATAGGAGACATTGATGATATAACAGTAGGGGGCAGCATTGTCGTTTCTCTTATACATTATATATAGGAGACATTGATGATATAACAGTAGGGGGCAGCATTGTCGTTTCTATTATACCTTATATATAGGAGACATTGATGATATAACAGTAGGGGGCAGCATTGTCGTTTCTCTTATACTTTATACATAGGAGACATTGATGATATAACAGTAGGGGGCAGCATTGTCGTTTCTCTTATACTTTATACATAGGAGACATTGATGATATAACAGTAGGGGGCAGCATTGTCGTTTCTATTATACCTTATATATAGGAGACATTGATGATATAACAGTAGGGGGCAGCATTGTCGTTTCTCTTATACATTATATATAGGAGACATTGATGATATAACAGTAGGGGGCAGCATTGTCGTTTCTATTATACCTTATATATAGGAGACATTGATGATATAACAGTAGGGGGCAGCATTGTCGTTTCTCTTATACATTATATATAGGAGACATTGATGATATAACAGTAGGGGGGAAGCATTGTCGTTTCTCTTATACTTTACATATAGGAGACATTGATGATATAACAGTAGGAGGCAGCATTGTCGTTTCTCTTATACTTTATACATAGGAGACATTGATGATATAACAGTAGGGGGCAGCATTGTCGTTTCTATTATACCTTATATATAGGAGACATTGATGATATAACAGTAGGGGGCAGCATTGTCGTTTCTATTATACCTTATATATAGGAGACATTGATGATATAACAGTAGGGGGCAGCATTGTCGTTTCTATTATACCTTATATATAGGAGACATTGATGACATAACAGTAGGGGGCAGCATTGTCGTTTCTCTTATACTTTACATATAGGAGACATTGATGATATAACAGTAGGGGGCGGCATTGTTGTTTCTCTTGTACCTTATATATAGGAGACATTGATGATATAACAGTAGGGGGCAGCATTGTCGTTTCTCTTATACATTATATATAGGAGACATTGATGATATAACAGTAGGGGGCAGCATTGTCGTTTCTATTATACCTTATATATAGGAGACATTGATGATATAACAGTAGGGGGCAGCATTGTCGTTTCTCTTATACTTTATATTTAGGAGACATTGATGATATAACAGTAGGGGGCAGCATTGTCGTTTCTCTTATACTTTATACATAGGAGACATTGATGATATAACAGTAGGGGGCAGCATTGTCGTTTCTCTTATACTTTACATATAGGAGACATTGATGATATAACAGTAGGGGGCGGCATTGTTGTTTCTCTTATACCTTATATATAGGAGACATTGATGGTATAACAGTAGGGGGCAGCATTGTCGTTTCTCTTATACTTTATATATAGGAGACATTGATGATATAACAGTAGGGGGCAGCATTGTCGTTTCTATTATACCTTATATATAGGAGACATTGATGATATAACAGTAGGGGGCAGCATTGTCGTTTCTCTTATACTTTATACATAGGAGACATTGATGATATAACAGTAGGGGCAGCATTGTCGTTTCTCTTATACTTTATATATAGGAGACATTGATGATATAACAGTAGGGGGCAGCATTGTCGTTTCTCTTATACTTTATATATAGGAGACATTGATGATATAACAGTAGGGGGCAGCATTGTCGTTTCTATTATACCTTATATATAGGAGACATTGATGATATAACAGTAGGGGGCAGCATTGTCGTTTCTCTTATACTTTATACATAGGAGACATTGATGATATAACAGTAGGAGGCAGCATTGTCGTTTCTTTTATACTTTACATATAGGAGACATTGATGATATAACAGTAGGGGGCAGCATTGTCGTTTCTCTTATACTTTATACATAGGAGACATTGATGATATAACAGTAGGGGGCGGCATTGTTGTTTCTCTTGTACCTTATATATAGGAGACATTGATGATATAACAGTAGGGGGCAGCATTGTCGTTTCTCTTATACATTATATATAGGAGACATTGATGATATAACAGTAGGGGGCAGCATTGTCGTTTCTATTATACCTTATATATAGGAGACATTGATGATATAACAGTAGGGGGCAGCATTGTCGTTTCTCTTATACTTTACATATAGGAGACATTGATGATATAACAGTAGGGGGCAGCATTGTCGTTTCTCTTATACTTTATATATAGGAAACATTGATGATATAACAGTAGGGGGCAGCATTGTCGTTTCTCTTATACTTTATATATAGGAGACATTGATGATATAACAGTAGGGGCAGCATTGTCATTTCTATTATACCTTATATATAGGAGACATTGATGATATAACAGTAGGGGGCAGCATTGTCGTTTCTCTTATACTTTATATATAGGCGACATTGATGATATAACAGTAGGGGGCAGCATTGTCGTTTCTCTTATACTTTATATATAGGAGACATTGATGATATAACAGTAGGGGGCAGCATTGTCGTTTCTATTATACCTTATATATAGGAGACATTGATGATATAACAGTAGGGGGCAGCATTGTCGTTTCTCTTATACTTTATACATAGGAGACATTGATGATATAACAGTAGGGGGCAGCATTGTCGTTTCTCTTATACTTTATATATAGGAGACATTGATGATATAACAGTAGGGGGCAGCATTGTCGTTTCTCTTATACTTTATATATAGGAGACACTGATGATATAACAGTAGGGGGCAGCATTGTCGTTTCTATTATACCTTATATATAGGAGACATTGATGATATAACAGTAGGGGGCAGCATTGTCGTTTCTCTTATACTTTATACATAGGAGACATTGATGATATAACAGTAGGAGGCAGCATTGTCGTTTCTCTTATACTTTACATATAGGAGACATTGATGATATAACAGTAGGGGGCAGCATTGTCGTTTCTCTTATACTTTATACATAGGAGACATTGATGATATAACAGTAGGGGGCGGCATTGTTGTTTCTCTTGTACCTTATATATAGGAGACATTGATGATATAACAGTAGGGGGCAGCATTGTCGTTTCTCTTATACATTATATATAGGAGACATTGATGATATAACAGTAGGGGGCAGCATTGTCGTTTCTATTATACCTTATATATAGGAGACATTGATGATATAACAGTAGGGGGCAGCATTGTCGTTTCTCTTATACCTTATATATAGGAGACATTGATGATATAACAGTAGGGGGCAGCATTGTCGTTTCTCTTATACGTTATATATAGGAGACATTGATGATATAACAGTAGGGGGCAGCATTGTCGTTTCTCTTATACTTTATACATAGGAGACATTGATGATATAACAGTAGGGGGCAGCATTGTCGTTTCTCTTATACTTTATATATAGGAGACATTGATGATATAACAGTAGGGGGCAGCATTGTCATTTCTCTTATACTTTATATATAGGAGACATTGATGATATAACAGTAGGGGGCAGCATTGTCGTTTCTCTTATACTTTATATATAGGAGACATTGATGATATAACAGTAGGGGGCAGCATTGTCGTTTCTCTTATACCTTATATAAAGGAGACATTGATGATATAACAGTAGGAGGCAGCATTGTCGTTTCTCTTATACCTTATATATAGGAGACATTGATGATATAACAGTAGGGGGCAGCATTGTCGTTTCTATTATACCTTATATATAGGAGACATTGATGATATAACAGTAGGGGGCAGCATTGTCGTTTCTCTTATACTTTATATATAGGCGACATTGATGATATAACAGTAGGGGGCAGCATTGTCGTTTCTCTTATACTTTATATATAGGAGATATTGATGATATAACAGTAGGGGGCAGCATTGTCGTTTCTCTTATACTTTATATATAGGAGACATTGATGATATAACAGTAGGGGGCAGCATTGTCGTTTCTCTTATACTTTATATATAGGAGACATTGATGATATAACAGTAGGGGGCAGCATTGTCGTTTCTATTATACCTTATATATAGGAGACATTGATGATATAACAGTAGGGGGCAGCATTGTCGTTTCTCTTATACTTTATACATAGGAGACATTGATGATATAACAGTAGGGGGCAGCATTGTCGTTTCTCTTATACTTTATATATAGGAGACATTGATGATATAACAGTAGGGGGAAGCATTGTCGTTTCTCTTATACTTTATACATAGGAGACATTGATGATATAACAGTAGGGGGCAGCATTGTCGTTTCTCTTATACTTTATACATAGGAGACATTGATGATATAACAGTAGGGGGCAGCATTGTCGTTTCTCTTATACTTTACATATAGGAGACATTGATGATATAACAGTAGGGGGCAGCATTGTCGTTTCTCTTATACTTTATATATAGGAGACATTGATGATATAACAGTAGGGGGCAGCATTGTCGTTTCTCTTATACTTTATACATAGGAGACATTGATGATATAACAGTAGGGGGCAGCATTGTCGTTTCTCTTATACTTTATACATAGGAGACATTGATGATATAACAGTAGGGGGCAGCATTGTCGTTTCTCTTATACTTTATATATAGGAGACATTGACGATATAACAGTAGGGGGCAGCATTGTCGTTTCTCTTATACTTTATATATAGGAGACATTGATGATATAACAGTAGGGGGCAGCATTGTCGTTTCTATTATACCTTATATATAGGAGACATTGATGATATAACAGTAGGGGGCAGCATTGTCGTTTCTCTTATACTTTATACATAGGAGACATTGATGATATAACAGTAGGGGGCAGCATTGTCGTTTCTCTTATACTTTATACATAGGAGACATTGATGATATAACAGTAGGGGGCAGCATTGTCGTTTCTCTTATACTTTATATATAGGAGACATTGATGATATAACAGTAGGGGGCAGCATTGTCGTTTCTCTTATACTTTATACATAGGAGACATTGATGATATAACAGTAGGGGGCAGCATTGTCGTTTCTCTTATACTTTATATATAGGAGACATTGACGATATAACAGTAGGGGGCAGCATTGTCGTTTCTCTTATACTTTATATATAGGAGACATTGATGATATAACAGTAGGGGGCAGCATTGTCGTTTCTATTATACCTTATATATAGGAGACATTGATGATATAACAGTAGGGGGCAGCATTGTCGTTTCTCTTATACTTTATACATAGGAGACATTGATGATATAACAGTAGGGGGCAGCATTGTCGTTTCTCTTATACTTTATACATAGGAGACATTGATGATATAACAGTAGGGGGCAGCATTGTCGTTTCTCTTATACTTTATATATAGGAGACATTGATGATATAACAGTAGGGGGCAGCATTGTCGTTTCTCTTATACTTTATACATAGGAGACATTGATGATATAACAGTAGGGGGCAGCATTGTCGTTTCTCTTATACTTTATACATAGGAGACATTGATGATATAACAGTAGGGGGCAGCATTGTCGTTTCTCTTATACTTTACATATAGGAGACATTGATGATATAACAGTAGGGGGCAGCATTGTCGTTTCTCTTATACTTTATACATAGGAGACATTGATGATATAACAGTAGGGGGCGGCATTGTTGTTTCTCTTGTACCTTATATATAGGAGACATTGATGATATAACAGTAGGGGGCAGCATTGTCGTTTCTCTTATACATTATATATAGGAGACATTGATGATATAACAGTAGGGGGCAGCATTGTCGTTTCTATTATACCTTATATATAGGAGACATTGATGATATAACAGTAGGGGGCAGCATTGTCGTTTCTCTTATACTTTATATATAGGAGACATTGATGATATAACAGTAGGGGGCAGCATTGTCGTTTCTCTTATACTTTATACATAGGAGACATTGATGATATAACAGTAGGGGGCAGCATTGTCGTTTCTCTTATACTTTATACATAGGAGACATTGATGATATAACAGTAGGGGGCAGCATTGTCGTTTCTCTTATACTTTACATATAGGAGACATTGATGATATAACAGTAGGGGGCAGCATTGTCGTTTCTCTTATACTTTATACATAGGAGACATTGATGATATAACAGTAGGGGGCGGCATTGTTGTTTCTCTTGTACCTTATATATAGGAGACATTGATGATATAACAGTAGGGGGCAGCATTGTCGTTTCTCTTATACATTATATATAGGAGACATTGATGATATAACAGTAGGGGGCAGCATTGTCGTTTCTATTATACCTTATATATAGGAGACATTGATGATATAACAGTAGGGGGCAGCATTGTCGTTTCTCTTATACTTTATATATAGGAGACATTGATGATATAACAGTAGGGGGCAGCATTGTCGTTTCTATTATACCTTATATATAGGAGACATTGATGATATAACAGTAGGGGGCAGCATTGTCGTTTCTCTTATACTTTATACATAGGAGACATTGATGATATAACAGTAGGGGGCAGCATTGTCGTTTCTCTTATACTTTATACATAGGAGACATTGATGATATAACAGTAGGGGGCAGCATTGTCGTTTCTCTTATACTTTATATATAGGAGACATTGACGATATAACAGTAGGGGGCAGCATTGTCGTTTCTCTTATACTTTATATATAGGAGACATTGATGATATAACAGTATGGGGCAGCATTGTCGTTTCTCTTATACTTTATATATAGGAGACATTGATGATATAACAGTAGGGGGCAGCATTGTCGTTTCTCTTATAACTTATATATAGGAGACATTGATGATATAACAGTAGGGGGCAGCATTGTCGTTTCTCTTATACTTTATATATAGGAGACATTGATGATATAACAGTAGGGGGCAGCATTGTCGTTTCTCTTATACTTTATATATAGGAGACATTGATGATATAACAGTAGGGGGCAGCATTGTCGTTTCTCTTATACCTTATATAAAGGAGACATTGATGATATAACAGTAGGAGGCAGCATTGTCGTTTCTCTTATACCTTATATATAGGAGACATTGATGATATAACAGTAGGGGGCAGCATTGTCGTTTCTATTATACCTTATATATAGGAGACATTGATGATATAACAGTAGGGGGCAGCATTGTCGTTTCTCTTATACTTTATACATAGGAGACATTGATGATATAACAGTAGGGGGCAGCATTGTCGTTTCTCTTATACTTTATATATAGGAGACATTGATGATATAACAGTAGGGGGCAGCATTGTCGTTTCTCTTATACTTTATACATAGGAGACATTGATGATATAACAGTAGGGGGCAGCATTGTCGTTTCTCTTATACTTTATACATAGGAGACATTGATGATATAACAGTAGGGGGCAGCATTGTCGTTTCTCTTATACTTTACATATAGGAGACATTGATGATATAACAGTAGGGGGCAGCATTGTCGTTTCTCTTATACTTTATACATAGGAGACATTGATGATATAACAGTAGGGGGCGGCATTGTTGTTTCTCTTGTACCTTATATATAGGAGACATTGATGATATAACAGTAGGGGGCAGCATTGTCGTTTCTCTTATACATTATATATAGGAGACATTGATGATATAACAGTAGGGGGCAGCATTGTCGTTTCTATTATACCTTATATATAGGAGACATTGATGATATAACAGTAGGGGGCAGCATTGTCGTTTCTCTTATACTTTATATATAGGAGACATTGATGATATAACAGTAGGGGGCAGCATTGTCGTTTCTATTATACCTTATATATAGGAGACATTGATGATATAACAGTAGGGGGCAGCATTGTCGTTTCTCTTATACTTTATACATAGGAGACATTGATGATATAACAGTAGGGGGCAGCATTGTCGTTTCTCTTATACTTTATACATAGGAGACATTGATGATATAACAGTAGGGGGCAGCATTGTCGTTTCTCTTATACTTTATATATAGGAGACATTGACGATATAACAGTAGGGGGCAGCATTGTCGTTTCTCTTATACTTTATATATAGGAGACATTGATGATATAACAGTAGGGGGCAGCATTGTCGTTTCTCTTATACTTTATATATAGGAGACATTGATGATATAACAGTAGGGGGCAGCATTGTCGTTTCTCTTATAACTTATATATAGGAGACATTGATGATATAACAGTAGGGGGCAGCATTGTCGTTTCTCTTATACTTTATATATAGGAGACATTGATGATATAACAGTAGGGGGCAGCATTGTCATTTCTCTTATACTTTATATATAGGAGACATTGATGATATAACAGTAGGGGGCAGCATTGTCGTTTCTCTTATACTTTATATATAGGAGACATTGATGATATAACAGTAGGGGGCAGCATTGTCGTTTCTCTTATACTTTATATATAGGAGACATTGATGATATAACAGTAGGGGGCAGCATTGTCGTTTCTCTTATACTTTATATATAGGAGACATTGATGATATAACAGTAGGGGGCAGCATTGTCGTTTCTCTTATACTTTATATATAGGAGACATTGATGATATAACAGTAGGGGGCAGCTTTGTCGTTTCTCTTATAACTTATATATAGGAGACATTGATGATATAACAGTAGGGGGCAGCATTGTCGTTTCTCTTATACTTTATATATAGGAGACATTGATGATATAACAGTAGGGGGCAGCATTGTCGTTTCTCTTATACTTTATATATAGGAGACATTGATGATATAACAGTAGGGGGCAGCATTGTCGTTTCTCTTATACTTTATATATAGGAGACATTGATGATATAACAGTAGGGGGCAGCATTGTCGTTTCTCTTATACTTTATATATAGGAGACATTGATGATATAACAGTAGGGGGCAGCATTGTCGTTTCTCTTATAACTTATATATAGGAGACATTGATGATATAACAGTAGGGGGCAGCATTGTCGTTTCTCTTATACTTTATATATAGGAGACATTGATGATATAACAGTAGGGGGCAGCATTGTCGTTTCTCTTATACTTTATATATAGGAGACATTGATGATATAACAGTAGGGGGCAGCATTGTCGTTT
Organism: Dendrobates tinctorius; assembly: GCF_039654945.1. Taxonomy (NCBI): domain Eukaryota; kingdom Metazoa; phylum Chordata; class Amphibia; order Anura; family Dendrobatidae; genus Dendrobates; species Dendrobates tinctorius. Next base: position 8,926,863 of record NW_027361696.1, on the reverse strand, counting down.
CTCTTATACTTTATACATTGGAGACATTGATGATATAACAGTAGGGGGCAGCATTGTCGTTTCTCTTATACTTTATATATAGGAGACATTGATGATATAACAGTAGGGGGCAGCATTGTCGTTTCTCTTATAACTTATATATAGGAGACATTGATGATATAACAGTAGGGGGCAGCATTGTCGTTTCTCTTATACTTTATATATAGGAGACATTGATGATATAACAGTAGGGGGCAGCATTGTCGTTTCTATTATACCTTATATATAGGAGACATTGATGATATAACAGTAGGGGGCAGCATTGTCGTTTCTCTTATACTTTATACATAGGAGACATTGATGATATAACAGTAGGGGGCAGCATTGTCGTTTCTCTTATACTTTATACATAGGAGACATTGATGATATAACAGTAGGGGGCAGCATTGTCGTTTCTCTTATACTTTATATATAGGAGACATTGATGATATAACAGTAGGGGGCAGCATTGTCGTTTCTCTTATACTTTATACATAGGAGACATTGATGATATAACAGTAGGGGGCAGCATTGTCGTTTCTCTTATACTTTATACATAGGAGACATTGATGATATAACAGTAGGGGGCAGCATTGTCGTTTCTCTTATACTTTACATATAGGAGACATTGATGATATAACAGTAGGGGGCAGCATTGTCGTTTCTCTTATACTTTATACATAGGAGACATTGATGATATAACAGTAGGGGGCAGCATTGTCGTTTCTCTTATAACTTATATATAGGAGACATTGATGATATAACAGTAGGGGGCAGCATTGTCGTTTCTCTTATACTTTATATATAGGAGACATTGATGATATAACAGTAGGGGGCAGCATTGTCGTTTCTCTTATACTTTATATATAGGAGACATTGATGATATAACAGTAGGGGGCAGCATTGTCGTTTCTCTTATACTTTATATATAGGAGACATTGATGATATAACAGTAGGGGGCAGCATTGTCGTTTCTCTTATACTTTATATATAGGAGACATTGATGATATAACAGTAGGGGGCAGCATTGTCGTTTCTCTTATAACTTATATATAGGAGACATTGATGATATAACAGTAGGGGGCAGCATTGTCGTTTCTCTTATACTTTATATATAGGAGACATTGATGATATAACAGTAGGGGGCAGCATTGTCGTTTCTCTTATACTTTATATATAGGAGACATTGATGATATAACAGTAGGGGGCAGCATTGTCGTTTCTCTTATACTTTATACATTGGAGACATTGATGATATAACAGTAGGGGGCAGCATTGTCGTTTCTCTTATACTTTATATATAGGAGACATTGATGATATAACAGTAGGGGGCAGCATTGTCGTTTCTCTTATAACTTATATATAGGAGACATTGATGATATAACAGTAGGGGGCAGCATTGTCGTTTCTCTTATACTTTATATATAGGAGACATTGATGATATAACAGTAGGGGGCAGCATTGTCGTTTCTATTATACCTTATATATAGGAGACATTGATGATATAACAGTAGGGGGCAGCATTGTCGTTTCTCTTATACTTTATACATAGGAGACATTGATGATATAACAGTAGGGGGCAGCATTGTCGTTTCTCTTATACTTTATACATAGGAGACATTGATGATATAACAGTAGGGGGCAGCATTGTCGTTTCTCTTATACTTTATATATAGGAGACATTGATGATATAACAGTAGGGGGCAGCATTGTCGTTTCTCTTATACTTTATACATAGGAGACATTGATGATATAACAGTAGGGGGCAGCATTGTCGTTTCTCTTATACTTTATACATAGGAGACATTGATGATATAACAGTAGGGGGCAGCATTGTCGTTTCTCTTATACTTTACATATAGGAGACATTGATGATATAACAGTAGGGGGCAGCATTGTCGTTTCTCTTATACTTTATACATAGGAGACATTGATGATATAACAGTAGGGGGCGGCATTGTTGTTTCTCTTGTACCTTATATATAGGAGACATTGATGATATAACAGTAGGGGGCAGCATTGTCGTTTCTCTCATACATAATATATAGGAGACATTGATGATATAACAGTAGGGGGCAGCATTGTCGTTTCTATTATACCTTATATATAGGAGACATTGATGATATAACAGTAGGGGGCAGCATTGTCGTTTCTCTTATACTTTATACATAGGAGACATTGATGATATAACAGTAGGGGGCAGCATTGTCGTTTCTCTTATACTTTATACATAGGAGACATTGATGATATAACAGTAGGGGGCAGCATTGTCGTTTCTCTTATACTTTATATATAGGAGACATTGACGATATAACAGTAGGGGGCAGCATTGTCGTTTCTCTTATACTTTATATATAGGAGACATTGATGATATAACAGTAGGGGGCAGCATTGTCGTTTCTCTTATACTTTATATATAGGAGACATTGATGATATAACAGTAGGGGGCAGCATTGTCGTTTCTCTTATACATTATATATAGGAGACATTGATGATATAACAGTAGGGGGCAGCATTGTCGTTTCTATTATACCTTATAGATAGGAGACATTGATGATATAACAGTAGGGGGCAGCATTGTCGTTTCTCTTATACTTTATATATAGGAGACATTGATGATATAACAGTAGGGGGCAGCATTGTCGTTTCTATTATACCTTATATATAGGAGACATTGATGATATAACAGTAGGGGGCAGCATTGTCGTTTCTCTTATACTTTATACATAGGAGACATTGATGATATAACAGTAGGGGGCAGCATTGTCGTTTCTCTTATACTTTATACATAGGAGACATTGATGATATAACAGTAGGGGGCAGCATTGTCGTTTCTCTTATACTTTATATATAGGAGACATTGACGATATAACAGTAGGGGGCAGCATTGTCGTTTCTCTTATACTTTATATATAGGAGACATTGATGATATAACAGTAGGGGGCAGCATTGTCGTTTCTCTTATACTTTATATATAGGAGACATTGATGATATAACAGTAGGGGGCAGCATTGTCGTTTCTCTTATAACTTATATATAGGAGACATTGATGATATAACAGTAGGGGGCAGCATTGTCGTTTCTCTTATACTTTATATATAGGAGACATTGATGATATAACAGTAGGGGGCAGCATTGTCATTTCTCTTATACTTTATATATAGGAGACATTGATGATATAACAGTAGGGGGCAGCATTGTCGTTTCTCTTATACTTTATATATAGGAGACATTGATGATATAACAGTAGGGGGCAGCATTGTCGTTTCTCTTATACTTTATATATAGGAGACATTGATGATATAACAGTAGGGGGCAGCATTGTCGTTTCTCTTATACTTTATATATAGGAGACATTGATGATATAACAGTAGGGGGCAGCATTGTCGTTTCTCTTATACTTTATATATAGGAGACATTGATGATATAACAGTAGGGGGCAGCATTGTCGTTTCTCTTATAACTTATATATAGGAGACATTGATGATATAACAGTAGGGGGCAGCATTGTCGTTTCTCTTATACTTTATATATAGGAGACATTGATGATATAACAGTAGGGGCAGCATTGTCGTTTCTCTTATACTTTATATATAGGAGACATTGATGATATAACAGTAGGGGGCAGCATTGTCGTTTCTCTTATACTTTATATATAGGAGACATTGATGATATAACAGTAGGGGGCAGCATTGTCGTTTCTCTTATACTTTATATATAGGAGACATTGATGATATAACAGTAGGGGGCAGCATTGTCGTTTCTCTTATACTTTATATATAGGAGACATTGATGATATAACAGTAGGGGGCAGCATTGTCGTTTCTCTTATACTTTATATATAGGAGACATTGATGATATAACAGTAGGGGGCAGCATTGTCGTTTCTCTTATAACTTATATATAGGAGACATTGATGATATAACAGTAGGGGGCAGCATTGTCGTTTCTCTTATACTTTATATATAGGAGACATTGATGATATAACAGTAGGGGGCAGCATTGTCGTTTCTCTTATACTTTATATATAGGAGACATTGATGATATAACAGTAGGGGGCAGCATTGTCGTTTCTCTTATACTTTATACATTGGAGACATTGATGATATAACAGTAGGGGGCAGCATTGTCGTTTCTCTTATACTTTATATATAGGAGACATTGATGATATAACAGTAGGGGGCAGCATTGTCGTTTCTATTATACCTTATATATAGGAGACATTGATGATATAACAGTAGGGGGCAGCATTGTCGTTTCTCTTATAACTTATATATAGGAGACATTGATGATATAACAGTAGGGGGCAGCATTGTCGTTTCTCTTATACTTTATATATAGGAGACATTGATGATATAACAGTAGGGGGCAGCATTGTCGTTTCTCTTATACCTTATATATAGGAGACATTGATGATATAACAGTAGGGGGCAGCATTGTCGTTTCTCTTATACTTTATATATAGGAGACATTGATGATATAACAGTAGGGGGCAGCAGATCAACAACTTAATCACTTTTGTGTTGCAACTCCTCATCATATACAATATCTCGACTCACTGTCCACATGCTGACCCCGTCCTGTGTTATTTTCATTCACTGATGACAAGCAGAGATCTAAAAAATGATAAGACACAAAAACATTTTTTGCATAACCTTAATTTTTTTTAATCAAATATTTTTTATTATGAAAATTCTTTTTGTGACACAACAGTAAAGCATAACCTTTATTTGTATTACACATTAATTTTAATAACATTCATTACGATTAACCCTTTATTAACTGCAACAATTAACTGGGACATTTTCGCTCAATATCAGGATTTTCACTGGCAACATCAGGATGCTGGATAGTCAGTGGGTGGCAGATAGCGCCCCCTGGTGATGAAACAGCACTATGTCCTCCGGGGCCAGCGCATTACAGATACTGTCGGGATGTCGCAGACATTACACAGTTTCTCCTGCCAGGATTTGGGATAAAATGCTTTTCCCGCAGGTTTACAAAGGTGATAGAAGCAGGGGATGGGCCCCTCCACCTAAGGCCTTATTCACACATCAGTTTTCGGTCTGCATTTTCCTCAGACAGCACAAGGACACGTTGCATTCTATGGGGAGAGTCACATTTACACTTATTTTTCACATAAAAATACAGTGCCATGTTTTACTCTGGTCCAATTCAAGTGGATGGGTCCAAAATATAAATACTAATGGCATTGGTGCCAAGTGATAAAAATGGATAAATGGAAGAGAAAGATGAAAAAAGCCTAACAGGCAAGTGTGAACAAGGCGTTAAGCCAGGCCTGCGCAGCAGACGTCCGCGGAGCTGTCCGGGAGATGCGGCTCCGTCATTCAGACACAAATACATTTGGACACTGTGGTGCTGGAACTAGGGCAGACCAGTGCTCGTCAGCCCCGACATGCAGCAGCGTGACAAGGTCAGCATGCTGGTGGCGCCATCCCACTGCTGCCAGCACCCAGGCTGCACAGGCTGAGGAGACATCGGGCTTATAAGCGCTCAATGGAGAAGCTAAGAAATGAGGGGGCCGGTGATAGGGTACATAAAGGGGCAATGGAGGACATTATGGGGCATTTGGCAGATTGTGAAAGGAAATAACAATATAGGGAAGGGCAGTGGGGACAGTATGCAGAGAGGCATTGTGAGAAACATATTATGGAGAGGATGTAGAATAAATATCAGTTGCACACTCCTTTTAAATGCAAACAAGATTACTTTTATTGAAGTTCAATACATAAGAGCAACCTTTGAATGTCAACGCGTTTCGGCCAAATAGGCCTTTTTCACAACAGTTGCACTCAGTAGGTATTTTCTTCTAGAAAGGGATTTTTCTTCCCTTGCAGTGCAGTGTTAAGTCTGGAAGGTATTGTTCAAGAAATATCCTTGAGTAGGTAGATGAATGTGGAAAGCCTGTATTTCACATGTCCCAGACCGGGTGGTTGCTTTAACATTATGACATTATAAGTTGACATTATGGTGAGGGGCACTATAGTGAACATTATGGAGAGGGGCAGTATAGGGGGATATTATGGAAAGGGGCTGTGAGAGTGGGCATTATGGTGAGAGGCACTATGGTGGACATTATAGAGAGGGGCACTATGGTGGACATTATGGAGAGGGGCAGTATGGGGGGCATTATGGAGAGGGGCACTATGGTGGACATTATGAAGAGGGGCAGTATGGGGGGACATTTTGGAGAGAGGCACTATGGTGGACATTATGGTGAGGGGCACTATGGTAGACATTATGGAGAGGGGCAGCATGGGGGACATTATGGAGAGGAGCACTATGGTGGACATTATGGAGAGGGGCTGTGAGGGTGGACATTATGGCCAGGGGCACTATGGTGGACATTATGGAGAGGGGCACTATGGTGGACATTATAGAGAGGGGCACTAGAGGTGGACATTATGGAAAAGGGTACTATGGTGAACAATATGAAGCGGGGCAATATGGGGAACATTATGGAGAGGGGCAGTATGGGGGAATAATTTGTGCAAGAAGCACAATGAAGGGCAATTGTTTATTCAGGGGCGCAGCATATCAGATATTTATTTGTCAGTACAATAATACTTTTATTCTTAAAGGCACCGTGTCAGGTTGTGTTGCTGAAGACAGAGAAGATGGAGATCTGTGGAGACGATCTTTGGGCATGAAATCTCATCATGGCTTCTGGGCAAATCTGAGAACAAAAGAAGAACAACTTCAGTCAGAACAGATGTCACCTGTAAGGTACCTGGACGTAAATTCGTGATACTGCCTGTGTATCATAAGTACTGTGGTTCTTGCATTATGAGTAAGGTTGATCGAATAGCTTTGGATAACTGCTTATCCGAATAGCTATAGCACTTACCGAATAGCTGTATCGGTAACCCGGATAACTTGAGCGCTCCCGACAATCAGCTGTTCTGCACCGCAGCTGCTCAGGGATCACCCACACCTAGGATCCCCCCACACCCATGACATATCTGCACAGGGATTACCCACACCCAAGATATATCTGCACAGGGATCACCCACACCCAGGATATATCTGCACAGGGATCACTCACACCCAGGATCTATGTGCACAGGGATCACCCACACTCAGGATCGATCTGCTCAGGGGTCACCCAAACCCAGTATCTGTCTGCCATCCATGTACAGGGAAATTAGATACAGTGCCATGGGTTGGAAACTTATTGATTATGTTGCTCACCATGGCAAAGGATCATCAAGATCTCTGGAGATGACCTTGTAACCTTGAAGTTATTGATATTTTGCTACAATTTTGGTTCTCAGTCCTCAGATAGTTCTCTTCTCCTCTTTCTGTTCTCCATGCTTAATGTGGCAGACATACAATGCAAATATTGAGGAAAAATTCTATTTTATCTGGTTTCAGGTGTGATGTTGATATTGCCCAAACCTGTTACTTGCTACAGGTGAGTCTGAACGAGCATCACATGCTTGAAACAAAGTTGTTTACCTACAATTCTGCCAACAATTGTGTCATTTTTGGGGGTTTTGTGTGAAATTATGTCCAGTTTGACTTTTTTTTCTGTTTTTTTGTGTTGCGTTGTTCCAATACATACAAAGGAAATAAACCTGTGTATAACAAAACATGTGTAACTACAATATTTTTTTCTGGCAGAAATACTTCCTCTTCTGGAATAATTTCAAGGGTGCCAACACTATCAGCCATGACTGTATATTGCTGTAAATCAAGTCTCTGCGGACAGGACTTGCACATCGCTCCGCAGTAATTACTGTTCCCATTGGCCGCTGATAATGTGCAACCGATCAGAAGTGAAATGACATTACCGAGATACAGTTAAATGCTTGAATATAACTGCACTGAGCTGAAAGCAGGAGGATAACGGCGCACAATCAGTGCAGGGATTAACATCACTGACCAATGTTATTCTGCTGGAGCCTCCAGGTGGGTGACGACCCATCCAGTCTCACAGGAGGCTGATGACAAACAGAATCATCGAAAGGTGGAAATAGCTGAAAGTTCACTGGGCTTTTATAATGATTTCCAGGTGGCAATAACATGGCTGTAGTAAGAGGCGCGACCAGCAGGTGGCAATCATACCCTTCCCTGCAGACGATGCTAGGCTCTGATTCACACCATGTTTTGGTCACCTTTGAAAACTGCATCTTTTGTGGTGTGAACAGTCCATACAAAGGACCTACATTACAACAAGAGATTTTGTGACCTGCAGTCAGATGCGATGATAGACAAAGTGCAGGTAGTGAAAGTACAAAAGAAAAGCAATTTTTATAAAGAGTGTAACGGGTGACACGGTAAAGGATAACCCCTTTAAAGGAATGATGTAGGGAGCAGTTAAGTGCGCATCTGCTTTCCTTTTTTATGTAGCAGCGGCCATGGGGTGGGCTCATTTAATCATGTTTTACCCATCATACAGGTCACATTGTTAGCAGCAGCACGTCTGTACATAAGCAATATGCTTCCGACCAACAATCATTTTTACGACTAGATAAAGTCAGGACAGGTGAGTGATCTGTCGCTGGGCATGATTACACATGGCAACAATCCGGGGCTTCTAGCCTGGCCTGTAAGGAGATAGACAGGACCACGGGTAACTGCATGCCGGGTCCAGAACTAGAAAGGCTGCATCCTTTGTTCCCGGTAGGAAGCCTGAGTGGGGCAGACCTTCCCCTGCTGTCTGGGGGCAGCCTGAGCAAAGAGGACCTTCCTGGGGACGGAGAAGGGCAGGGAGAGCCAGAAAAGGGCATGAAGCAGCAGATTCATAAAAGGAAAAAGTACGCGAAGCGGAGCAGTCTGCCGCCGGCTGGAAGCAGCGCAGAGAGCAGTGCGCAGAGCGGTGAGCAGCGCTCTCTGCTTCCCCCACCAGACAGTACCGATGTGGCGATGGGCTGTATAGAAGGAGCCCTCGTCGCCTGCAGAGTGGAGCCGTACCAGCAGAGTAGAGCCATGCAAGCAGAGCGGAACAGAGTGGAGCCGTGTAGAGCTGTGTCAGAAGAGCATAGCTAAGCCGAGTGCCGTACCCGGCATGATAGTGAGTACTGCACACGCTCTGCCCAAGAGTGATCACATACTTGACAGACGCCTGCATACAGGTCCACTGTTTGTGGACGACCAACTGCCAGCTCCCCGCTACCCTCCATGCTAGGAGGTGACCCTAGTGAAAGCACAGACTGCACTATGAGTGCGACGCAGAGAAAGAGAGACAGAAGGCTAGGACAGAACCTCGCTACCAAGGACTTGTGTACACCGCGGAGCGAAGTCCTGTTCCGGCGGTTCCCCACACTAGACTCAGTACCGTGCTACTGTAAATACGTTTGAGCATGGAAAATCTTTCTGCCTCTCACAGACCTCACCGAGACGTCACGTGCCGCTGTTGTCGGTGCCACCATTGGCTCCCCGCCTGTTACAGACCTCACCAAGACATCACGTGCCACTGTTGTCAGTGCCACCGTTGAAACCCCGATGAGCTGCACCCAAGAAGACTACGGACTGATACGTTTGACCTCTTTATTACTGAACTTTCGTTCGTCCCTGACCTATCCTGCCACTCTCCCAGTTCTGCCCCATTCCCTTATCATCACCCTATAATCCCTTACTCCCTTGCGTGGAGTACATTCCCCTGTCAATAAAACTGTTAATTCTTGCTCTGCCTGTGTCCCGTCACTGCATCCTGTGTTCCTGCTCGTACTTTTACAGGTCTAGGAGTCATCACCGCATGTAAAAGACCCATGAGATCCCTGGAAGTGGCCATGCTGGGGCTCTCCTTGAAAGCACCTCGCATGGTGACAGACGAGCCGCTGAACTTGTCCTCTCTGGCATGCAGACTTCGGCCATTCTTCCTCTCTTCCTTATATCACTTCCTGGTACAATAAAACCATCTCATGTCACTAATGGAAGGTTTTGGTGCAGTTATGGATGTGATCACTCAGGACAAAGAAGTATCGCCCATAAAGGTGAGGAGCATGGTCGTGGCAGCGGTGGACCTGCCATGTGACGACGGGATGGCTCCTTAGGCTGGGGTGGAGGCCCCTTACTCTACGGACACAGATGCAGGGGATTATGTCACATTATCAGATCTACTAATTCTTTTTTGTACATTATACATTCAAAGAGGATCCACGTTTCTGGAAGACCCTGGAAAACAGGATGGGGTCTCTGAATTGTCAGTAGAGAAACTGTGGAGTAAAATGGCTGCAACAGCAGCGAAATCAGCTCCACAGTGGACACATGGAGGACCACAATATCTGCATGAAATGTCCACAGTGTTCACATTGAACAATACTCCGCCATTCAGGGGCCGACACTGATAAAGGTTCATGCCGACCCACGTGTAGAAAAAAACATTACACACATTCACACACTGCACGCAGGGTCGGACAGGCCCACCGCTGCTCCATGGGCCCCCAGCCAGTGGCGTGTCACTAATAGCAGCAGCTATTGGGTGCCAGCAGAGCAGCAGCGGGTGACAGGAGGCAGAAGCTGTCTGCTCTGGCTAAAGCCTATCCCCGCTGCTAAAGAGAAATGAGTATTCACTTTTCCCCATGCTTTCATGGGCGTGGACAGGATCTGAATATTCATTTCACTTTAATAGCAAGCAGTGTATAGCTACAGGCTGTGGCTAACACTTCCCGTTATCAGAGCTGGCAGACCAGGGCCCCCGCTACCCCAGGGGCCCCCAGCCAACGCGGCCGCTATGGAGCAGTAAGTCGGGGGGGCTGGCGCCCCATTCAACTATATCAGCATCATAGATGCCGATAGAGTTGAAAAAATAATTGAGGAAAGAGTGTCAGAGGAAGCTCCCTCTCCCATCATTCCCCTCTGCCTCTGATATAATGGTGACACCAAAATATTAAGTTAAGGGTACCATCATTTCTGTTCAGGCCTATTTCATGAGTTTTATTTTTTTTTTAAGTTCTGTGGAAGCATGGTTGAAGAGCAATGTCTGACTTTCATTTGATTGTGTTCATAGATTTTTTATTTGTCATTACTTTTGTCAGATTCAAGTTATTTCTTTGACCATTGTGGGGTTTTCTGTTATGATTGGGTTACCGAGGAGGAAAGCAAGACCAAGCTAAGCCACAGAAAACCAGAGAGGTTGGTAACTAAGCGGATTGCAGACCCCTGATCCTATCCACACAACTAGTAGTAGTCGTGGAGCGTACCTACGATGATCCTAGATGCCTCGACACAGCCGGAAACTACATAAGCCTAAAGCAAGAAAGGGGAAATCTAAACTGCCCCAGAGCAGACCCCAAAGGAATAGATAGCCCACAAACATAAATTGTCGGTGAAACAAGATGAAAACACAAATGCAGGCAGGAAAATAGACTGAGCAAACGGTGGGGCCCACACTAACTAGACAGGACAGGAAAGGAAAGACTCTGTCTACAATCACGCAAAAAACCCTGCAAAAAATGCCCAACACGTCTGATAGAAAAATACTGAAGTCACTAGACTTCGCCCACTATATCAGCACTCTGGCATATTCTGAAAGCAGAGCAAAAAGAGGCCAATCTAATAAGGGACAAAAACAAACTGGCACAAGCAGTAACATAAGGATGGAAATTCAGCACAGCCCCAGCCGGAGCTGGCTGACCACACAAAACTGAAATAGACAAAATCAGATCAAATGTGAGCAATAGCAAAAGAACACATAGCTGAGCATGCAGGGACTGAGCTGGAAGCTAAGACCTCAGGAGGCAGGAAAAAATCACCAGCAGGGATAGAGGGATTCGGCTGTCTTAAATCCAGTCAGAAACTCCAGATCTCCAGTCATCCTCCTCATTATCAGGTGGCAGGCCTCTGTTAATTAGATCAGCTCCATTACCTCCAGTAACCACCAGAGGGAGCCCGGAAAGAGAACTTGCGATCCCTCTGTCAATATAACCAGCTCCACTACCTTCACTAGTTACCAGAGGTAGGCCAGAAAGCGAATTCACAACAGTTTTCTGTCATTAAACGTGGGGTACCAACAAATTTGACCACTTGTGTATATTATATACATATTGGCTGTGATTCATTAAAGCTCCTGTGCCAGTATTATACCGCAAAAAGCTTTGAAAATTCGCATAACTCGAGGTTGCTTTAAATTTTTGCAACTTTTTTCACTCACACCATTTTCACCCGGTTACAATGTGCTCACTACTCATCTGACACTGCTAATTCATGAACAGGTGTCATAAGCATCTGACTCCAGCACAAGGTAGCTGTGAATAATGCCCAGTATGTATATAATACCACCAAAAAATGTGCAGACCCACATAATACTGACATACACACCGTCAGCATCACAATCCCTTATATGAAATACAATTTCCAGTCCGGCAGCGTCTGGCTATGTCAGCCATCGTACAGTACCAGGGACCACTCATTACACCCACAATATGCTGGTCAGAAGGAAAATAATGATATTGCATAGATCACGATGCTGCGCAGAAAGCGCCCGCACTGGTGTGCACAGTGCATGTCGCACCATATTTTCCTGCACTTGCTCAACGTTTCCTATGGTTCATCTATGCACTTCAGTGATTCCAGCCCAGAAGGCCCCAGAGTTCACACTTCACCCCCAGGTCCCCTCATTATGTGATTTAGCGGATACTTGTCTATGGAGTCATGTAGACAAAAATGATTTTCTGTGTGTCGCTCATATGGCGATACCGGAGCCATTCATGTATGACGCTGCTTATCTCGGAGGAATCTCACACTACAGGCTCTAGGCTTAGATAAACTTAGGCCTTAAAATAACCTCATACCTGCAGATTTCCCCAGGTGAAGAGTTTGCATAAAGCCTGTTACACCTATGTGATACCTATGTATCTGCAACAATAGACTTCTATTAGAGCCGGGTGCGGCCTCGTGACAAGGAACATACAGGACATAACTGAGAAACATAAATCAACATTAGAGGTTTTGTCACAGGAGCAGCGCACACAAACCTGGAGCTCGATCAAACTATGACCTGCAGTACTGATTCACAGTTAAGGTTATGTGCACACAATGCATTTTTTATGCGTTTTTGCTGTGTTTTTTTACGTGCGTAAATGCTCCAAAAACGCAGTCTAAAACTAAACAAGGTAATTCAATGACAATCCTGAAGTATTGTGCACATGATCAGTAAATTTCCATCCATATTTGCAGCCTTTTATTTTCTACAGCATGTCAATTCTTTTTGCGTTTCTGCAACATTTTTGACTCATTGACTTCAACTGATCCAGTCAAATCTGCAGCAAAAATGCAGGTGTAAAAAGATTTGCGTATTTGCTGCAGATTTGCTGCCAAAAATGCTGCAAATTGTCCAAGGGAAATGTCAGATGGAGGAAGAGTGTGTGGGCGGAGAATATGTGCGTGTGTCTCTGTGTGTGGGTGGAGAATATGTGCGTGTGTCTGTGTGTGGGCAGAGAATATGTGCGTATGTCTGTCTGTGTGTGTGTACCCAGGCGTCATCTGATGAGACTACTACTCCCATCCGGCTACATCTTTTGTCACATATAACAGACAGCATGAGCCAATGAAGGGAGAATAGTCTCATCATCTGGTGCCTCTGTTCAATTGTAAATCAAAACATTTACATATTCACATACAAAATACATACTCACCAAACGCCTAGTCCCAGATGCCCGTGTCTCCTGCAAACAATCAAAAATAATAAACCAACATATAATACTATCCGGTCTGCCATTTAATAACGAGTGTCCCACGGCGATCTCACGTGTAGAACAGTCACATCGGGAGATGTGACCATTCTACCCTGCCTCCTGTGATACCCTCACAGCAGGTAATCGCTGTGTATCACTGAGCCGCCATGAGAGTTCACCAGAGTTCATCAACTGATCAGCTCTGGTGCTCTCACTTACAGCACCGCTGAGTGGGAAAATTCTCACACAGCAGTAGTGCTATAAGTGAGAGCACCAGAACTGATGAACTCCGGTGAACTCTCACGGTACCGCAGTGATACACTGCGAGAGTGATTACCTCCTGTCAGTGTAGCACTGGAGGCCGGGTAGAATGGTCACATCACCCGACGTGACTGTTCTACACGTGAGATTGCTGCAGGACACTCGGTATTAAATGGACTATGTCAGACAGGATAGTATTATTGTCACGGGGCCGATGTGGGAAGACAGGGGACAAGGAACCTGGGCCCCCGAACTGCCCCTCAGGCTAAGGGGGTGCCCTGACTTTCCTTAACTTGGGGGTACACTTGAAGGTAGTGAGGCCCAAGTCACCGACCTGTCCCTATCTCCTGTTTAGCCCTGAGCTGAACCCCAACCCCCTCCCCAGGAGGTGAAACAGGGAAAAAAGTGAACTGCACCAATATAACAAAAGGAAAACTAAGACAGACACCTCGGGGTTAAATCCACTAAAAAGCAAAACTTAGCTTTCTCTGTTGCAATGCACCGTACAGCAGAGTTTGACACCAGATCAAGGTAAAAGCTGAAGTTTCACTGCACTCAGCCAGCTCCTGACTCCAGCTTGGTTGGTCTCCAAAGAGGAAGTATATCACCAACAGTTAGCTGAAGCATCAGGTGACCTCCTAAAAGAAGGTGGGAGTGGTCACCACCTGCATCAGCAAACTGACCAGCCATGTAATTACACCAGCGGCCACCGGGGGGAAAAACTGATATTAACGCCCAATGGCCTGAAAGGAAAAAAGGTCCAATATGCAAAGCAAAATCTGCCACAGATCCAAAAATGGATTGTGACAATCATATGTTGGTTTATAAATTTTTGATTTTTTGCAGGAGATGAGGGAGTCGGGGATTACGCGTTCAGTATGGTAAATTTAGATTAGATAAAGGAGTCTGTGATTATTTCAAATAAAGGACTCTATTCTGGGTGTCTATGTTTTATACAATATCACTATAAAGGCTACTAATGGATAGGTGTCTTATAGACCATTACCAACCTGTGGGCTTGATGTCTCGTGACATCAACCCCTCAAAGATAAACCCCACTTGCCACCACTACAAGAGAAGGGAAGAGCGAGGCTAAGTACCAGAATTGGCGCATCAATACATACTGTATATACAGAATTATAACTAATAATAACTTTCACGTTCTGGTCCGGTCACCAAACAAAATAATAACAAACAAATAAAATAAACAACAGCCGACATAAATATATACATAAACTTATTATTTTAAAATAAAATAACCACAAACTATACAAATATATACAAGACTAAACTAACCAACACCCCACACTAAAGCCAACTATTCCCAACCCCCACACTGACCTGAGTACTGGTTCTGCGTCTCATGCCTCAGTCCATGTCCAATGTCTATAGGCCAGATCAGGCAGAGCCAGTTTTTCCCCCAAACACCCCAGTGTCCCATAGTCCCACAGAATGACCCCACCCCCCCTTTTCCTAACACCCAACCTAACACCTACACCCAAATTTATATCCCTATATACAATATATACAGAAACAAACACTACAATAACCACAAATCACAAAGCCCAAGTTCGGCACCTCCAGCCCTCACACAAAACAAAAATCTACAGTGTCAGCAGCAGCCCACAACCAGGAAAGGCGATGACCAGACTAGGGCAAACTAAAAGAACAGCCCCTCCAGGAGGAGAGCGACCCTACGTGTGCCCAGTCTCTCATAATCCAGAGAATGCACCTTCACCAGGTTACCGAGTGTGGTCCTAAACACATCGTCCACTGGGAGGATTTTCCATTGCATTGATACTAAGCACCATGCTTTCCACGTGTGATACCTATCCACTGTACTAGCTAGAAATAAGGTGCAGCGATCCCAACCACCAAGGTCTCCGAATGCTCCATAGGCCCATTCTGCATAAGAGAGACTGGCCAGCCGAGACCAGCCAATGGAAGAACCCACCCTGTTGTACACCTCTGTGTTAAAGGAACAACAAAGCAGGAAGTGGTCCATACTTTCCAGCATGGTACCACAATGCTCCCGAGGACAGTTCCTGTCTCTCATTCCTGGAAGAAAGGCTGAAACTATTCCCTACAGAAGAATACCCACAGAGGAGCCCTCTCTTTCCAGGGTTTGCAATATTGATCTTAATGAAGGTATCCACAAGGAATGTCACAGGGTAGACCATGCCCAACCCTGCTAGTCTACTTGTACGGTAAGTAACCTTCCTCTTGACCAAGTTCAGTTTATTCCCCCATAACAATTGGAAGAACAAACTGTAGACCCGAGTCCAGAGAGGCTCTGGCAAGATGCACACACTGCCCAGATAAATCAGAAAAGGGAGCAGGTAAATTTTGATCAGGTTTACCCTTTCAATAAAAAATCATTTCACTGGCGCTTAGAGTATATCGTGCTGCAAAATTAGACAAAAAAACACTATTTTGTCAGATTAACCAATCAATAAAATAAAATAAAAATAATTTTGCGCACAAAAAACCTTGCTAGACTGTAAGATTATTTGTAATAAATTTATTGTCATAAAAAATCTCTATAAAACTAACACAATAAACCAAGAAGAAACTTTTTTGTTAGTTAAAGGAGGCAAATAAGGTATAAACTTGCTAATTCCATGGATAGCACAGTACCAGTAGTATATAAAGGCTCATCTGAACATGCTTATAAGAAAGGGGCCTAATTATGAATGTTTGATCAAAAGGAGAACCGCAATATTGCAGTATTAGTGACTCACTAATAATTTCATAGATGTAATACAGAGCTATTGCACATTGCCCAACATGTGTATGTATGCCTAAGAGGGCCTATTAGAGGAGGAAGGGTCACAATAATAAGCACACAAAATTGATATAGCGCTATATCTGCCCCAATAGAGGATCTATTTAAATTAGATCCACAGAGGTCATGCAGTAGTCTAGATGGTACCTATATAAAAAAAAGCGATGTCAAAAAATATATAAAAAAATATATCGCACCACCTGCAAAATTGCAAAAAATATTTGGTATCCAGAATATAGTCCAAACAATAAAAATCCTAAGGAGTAACCATTGGTATATACTGTAGTTAGGGAGAAAATGGCAAATTGTTTACAGTCACATGAAGACTGCCCCGGCCGGTGGCAGTTCCTCCTACTAAATAAATAGTTAGAGCACTCTTTGTATATAATAAAAATACCTTTTAAAAGCTCAAGAAGATCCAAAGACTAAAGCCAGCTGAGAGCAAGCGACTCCGGTACGCGTGGTCTGTACCTGCGCCTCCGCTGTCTGCGATAGTGAGAGCAGGACCTAGCGTGACGCGGAGGTCACGTGATCAAACGCGATCCGGAATGAAACACCGTTGCTGGAGAGCAAAGCGGCGCGTCTCTCTGTAATAGGTGAGAGAAGTTTGCGCCGGTCAGTTGTGGAAAGAATCCCGGTCGTCTAGGTTAATACCTGCAAATCTGCTGGTGGATGGAGGTAGAAGCAGGACTTGGCATGACACGGGTAGTCACGTGGTCGGAGCTTGCTGCTGGCTAGAAGAAATACGGGTTGCAGAAAGGACCAAGAAACATCCCTTTCCCTTAGGATCAAAGACCAACTCTTCCACTAGTTCACCTTCTGAGTGGCGATTTCTAGCCTGCTGTCCCAATTTTGCTTGGGATAATCCCACTGGCCAAATTCGATGCCAAGGACTTTTGCAGAGACTTAAGGTCCTGGAAGGGTGTCCGGGAGATCAAAACCAGGATCTCCTCCTCCCAGCCAGAGACTCTCACACTTATCCCGGTTGATCTTAGTCCAAGTAGTGATCTACCTCTGACATCAGCCACCCAGCCTCCTCATGAGAGGAAACAAAAACAGTGAAGTCATAAGCATATGCCACCACCCTCAGAGTGGCTTTTGGTGCTGCCCAGTCCATCCCAATCCAAACCAATGGTCCACGCTCCACCTTCCTAAGAAGTAGGTCAATCGCAAACACGTACAGCAGCAGGCTCAAGGGACAACTCTGGCGAAGACCAGACCCAACCTCAAAAGAGACGCCAATCCTACCGTTCACAAGCGGGAAATGCACTGCCCCACTGTACAAGGTCTTAAGCCAATCAACAAATCCCCCGGCAGGCCATATCTCAGGACAAACCAGAGGTACTCGTGATTAATATGATCAAACGCTTTTGCCTGGTTCAATCACAGCATGTACCCCTTCCAGTGACCAGCCTTAGGCTACTTTCACACTAGCGTTTGGAGGCGCAGAGGACACTAGCCGTGAAGCTCTGCCCCCTGCTGCGCCTCCTCGAGTCAGCTCCGCCTATGGGCGCATGCCGCTGCATGTGGCCTGCGTACCCAATCTTTAGCACTGGTTACACAGGCCGTGTGCAGGTATGCTTTTGCCGCCGCATGCGCCCTTTTGACGGTTCGCCGGCAGCACCAAAATGCAACACGTTGCGTTTGGCACAGGTCGGCGCACCGTTAAAAGGGTGCATGCGGCGGCAAAAGCATACCTGCGCACGGCCTGCATACCCAATGATAAAAATAGGGTACGCAGGCCGCATGCGCCCATAGGCGGAGCAGACTGGAGGCGGCGCGGCAGGGGGCGGAGCTTCACGGCGAGCGTGCGCTGCGCCTCCAAACACTAGTGTGAAAGTAGACTTACCCTGCTCCACTGCATCTCGGACACAGAGTACAGGACTAAATGTGCTGCGGCCTGTAACAGAACAATGCTGGGCCTCCAAAAGGAGTAGGGGTGCAAATTTCACCAGCCGATTAAACAGCACCTTTGCTAGAACCTTCCTGTCCGCATAGAGAAGAGCTATGGGATGCCAATTCTCCATGCAAGATGGGTCCTTACCGTTTGACAAGATGATCGGGGCAGACCTCATTGACTTTGCCAGAGTACCCGAGGAAAGACATTCATTAAATACCTGAGTCAAGAGGTGAACCAAAGCGTCCTTAAAGGTCTTATAGAATTCAGATGTTAAGCAATCTGTACCGGGCAATTTTTGGGGGCAAGCCCTTCAATCGCCAACTTAACTTCCTCTTCCCTAATCATCTCTGTCAAAACATCAAGAGAGGGGTCTACCCCTTGTTCAGGGACGACTTCAGCCAGGAAAGCCGGCATCTCATCCAAATCAAGATCCCTCTACCCCAAGAGGTGTGCGTAGAAGGATCTGACATGCTCCAGGATCTCTTATCTGGATCACCTCAGGGACCCCGTAGTGTCTACTAGGTCGCCCTCCCAGGGCTGTGGGGTACTCGGTACCAGGCCGGTGTAGGCGGGATGTGTCACAGCAGCGAGGACCCGGTCCGTGGCCCTGGGCGCCCAATTAATAGGGGGAGCTTGAATGGTGGAATGTAGTTAATGGAATAGTTCGTGACGCCACCTGTGGTGTTCGGCAAGCGGATGTTAAGCAGACGCTGCTCAGATCCTCTGGGGCTGGTGGTGTGTTGCAACCAAGATGGTGAAGCTCCCCACAGGTGAAGCTGTAGCCCCAGGGCAGTGTAGATGTGGAGTTAGAGGAGAGGCACAAGCAGTGTAGAAGCTGGTACCCAGATGTAGCAGTGCTGGGTGTGTTGGCGCAAGAATCAATGGAGGACACCAGGGCTTGTAGTTCCAAAGCTTTACTCACAGTCTGTAGTACACACAGGTGCCTGCCTCCGTACTGTGTCCTCCGGGTCAGAGGCTCAATTAACCTCCAGGTCAGATGGAATGCTCCCTTTCAACGTTCCGCCAACATGTACCTTTCTGAACGTCTCTTCTTATAGCGCCTTCTTGTGTGAAGATCTCCTAGTACTGAGTTACACTGGAGTTCCTCCTGACAGATGTTCCCAAGAACTCTACTTGTACAGCAGACAGCTGTAGCCTGCTTCGGGGACTCCTCACTCCTGAGTCCCGGCTCACTATCCAAGTTGCTGTTGTGCCCCCAAGTCTTAGATGGGAGTAGTGCATTTACAACCCACTACTCCACCGGTGTCTGCTGCAGGACCATTAGCATCCATACAACCCCGGGGACCGGGCCCCAGCCTTACGCTTAGAACTTCTAGGCAGGGTTCTCTCCTAACCCATGTCCTCTCTGTTCCCTTTTTCTCCTTCGTTCCGTACTAATCTCTCTCTCTTATGGAAGATCAGGTTTCAGTTCAATGTCTTTCTCCTTCTTTCCTTTCCCGTGCCAGCAGACCCAGGTCACTGAGGTCTGCTGCAGCACCTCCTTCCTCCATCCCTCTCTCAGGGATCTTCTTTCCTCACTTCTCTCTGAGTGGCTTCCTCTCCCAGACTGACCTGTAATCCTAAACATTCCCGCTCTTTTATGTATTCTCAACTTCACCCGCCTTCCAGCATGTTTCGTGTTCCAAGCAGGGAGCCACCAAAGGTGCTCTGCTACACTCCAAGCAGGAGCCGCAATGTGGCTTTGCAAACTACTGTGTTGTGTGTAGTGTTGAGCGACTTTTGGTTTTTTAGGGTCGAGTTTCGTTTCATGAAACCCGACTTTTCCAAAAGTCGGGTCAAGCAAAATCGGCCGACTATAGGGAAAAGTCGGGGTCGTCCCGAAACACGAAACCCAATGTAAGACAATGGAGAATTAAAGTCGGCAGTGAGAGGAGGACAGGAAACACACCAACAGTGCCCATTTGAATGCCAAAAGCATAAATTCTTGTTACTGAAGCTTGTCAACCTTAATTAACTTCATAATACTAGTTACACACTGCAAAATGGGGGTTATTTGGCTACAGTTGTGGGGGGGGAGGGCTAGCTCCAGGTTTTCATGGGCCCAGGGCCAAAGAGCGCCCATTTAACACATACAACTCATGATGCTCCGATACGGCAGAGAAATAGCAGTATAGTACAATGAAAAATACTTCACTTCTTACATCTCATGACTGATATCCATTTTAAATTCTCCAATACCTCCAAAAACGGACAGTATATAACTCCATACAGTATTATGGACAGCGCTTAGTGCGCTATACAGAGTAATGAGGCCCATATATTTCTCCATACGGAATCATTATTCCCATATAATGTTTCAAACCGTATATGATGAGCTCCACATAATGCTACAGTATATGTTGGTCCCAATGGATGAAGCTCCACTGTCTTATGGGCCCAAATAATGCTCCATGTATAATGGACCCCATTTCTACTGCTCTAGTGTATAATGGGCCCTGTAAATGCTGCTCCAGTGTCTGATGTCCACCTTTGGAATGCTCCAGTGTATGGTGGGCCCCATATATCATTCACCAGAGTATAGTGCTCCCCAAAAATTGCTGTCCCAACATTGAAAACAATTACATAAGTCTCCTTGCTAGGGAATCCCTGCACTACTCTGAACTCCTTGTCGTCCCCATCTTCCATCTCACTGCACTTGGCTGTTTAGACCCTCCCACCGGTAGAGACACTTTTGCGTACTATGCGGTGCCCTGTGCCAGTGCCATCGCCCATGAGTATGCCCCCCCACCTGCTCAAGGAACCTGCACTTTCATCTGCACCTTCCTCTTTGTCACCGTGTAAGGTGGTATAGTATGCGGGAAGGGGAACCTGAGTTTCCTCTGGGTCAGATTCTGGCTGTGTTTATAGTGCGAGGGGAATGTAGTGGTCTGGGTCAATGTACCAGCAGCATCATCCAGCAGTGGCTGGGCCTCAGTGCACTTGTGGCGTCCCCAAGAGTACGGTCGCCACTGTGGCATTGCCTTCCTCCTAGGGAGCGTGTTGTCAAGCTTGGGAGCAACGAAGGATCTCTCTAGCAGTGAAACCAACACACAACACATTTCCCTTTCCAGGCCAGCAGGGAGACCTCTGAACCTGACTGCTGAGGAGCTGCTCTCTGTGGTCGGGAGGAGGTAAGTTTGTGCACTCTGTGCAGGGAAGGGGAAGTGTGTGGACGTGAGAAGGGGAGCTGGAGGATGAGCAGAGTTAAGGCTCACTCCTAGCTGGAGCGCATGGTCCGGATTCCGGTCTCCGAGTTTGTAGGGACACTGACGTTCCTGCAGCAGAAACCGGGGAAAGTAGCAGCTATAAATGCTCTATACCCAACTAAGGCTCGGAGGCCCCAGCATCGACGAGTGCGAGGCAGAAGGAAAAGGCTACAGCTGTCTGCCATACAAGTAAAGTCTGAGGAACATCTGTTAGACAGGAGGCGTTTCAGTGAACCATGGTCCTGTGAGCGCTTCCCCCACAAGCGCTAGAAAGGAGACGTTCAGGAAGGTACATGTTGGCGGAGTGTTGGAAGGGAGCTTTCCATTCTGGTCCCGGAGGTTGGCAGAGGTCCTGACCCGGAGGACACAGCACGGAGGCAGTCATATGTGTAACCTGCAGACTGTGAGTAAAGCTTTGGAACTGCACGCTCTGGTGTCCTACAGTTATTCCAGCACCGCTACATCTGGGTACCAGCATCTACACCGCCTGTGCCTTTCCCCATCACTACATCTACACTTCCCTGGGACTCCAGCTCCACCTGTGGGGAGCTTCACCATCAGTCCCAGAGGATCTGCATGCAGCGTCGGCCTAACGTCTATGTTGCCAAACACCACAGGTGGCGTCAAACTATCTATATAAACTCTTTACCATTATACCACGCCATTTACATGGGCGCCCAGCGCCACCGTCCGGGTCACCGCTGCTGTGACACATCCCACTGACACCGGCCCGGTACCGAGTACCCCACAGCCCTGGGAGGGCGACCCATATGCGGACTGCTGATCGGGCGGCGTTATTCCCACGAACCTCCAAACAGCGTCCCTGAAGGCAAAGTTTTTGGTTTCCGGGGGCAGTATGATTGCAAAGCTGAACCTTAAAGGAATGTCCAAAAGGGCACTGTCATGATCTGACAGTTTTAAATTGCACTGGGTGAACTTTTTTTACTTTGGAAAGTTCCAAGGTGTCTTGACTGTCCCCGGTGGTGGTTTTGATATTGCACTTTAGGTTTTTGTGCACTTAATCATGTATCAGGTGTGACACCCTATAAAGGTGTGCTAGGGGTGTGCAATCACTGCCTGTGATATTGTGAGTTTGGGTTCACTTTGAGTGGGAGAGCCTGGAGGAAGGATGGAGCTGGTGAGGAGTCCTGCGCAGCTTAGCCAGGGGGGACGTGTTTCAGCTATGGTGTCTGGACGAAGGGCTGGCATGGCGTGGTGGAGTCGCAGTGATGGTGTCAGCGGGAAGTGTCTGCATGGTCTGGTGGAGTGGCTACTATGGAGAGTGGCACTCACCATGTGGGACTTGGCCGCTGAGCTGGACTCAAGCATGCTTGACTTCGTGTCAGAGGCTGAACTCATCCTTGGGACTCTGTTGCTGAGCAGCTGCGACTGGTGGTGGACTCGGCTCCAAGGCTGCACTAAGGTGAAGGATCCTGTTATGGTGATGGATCCGGGTGGAGGAGAAGACGCACGCAGGTGGTGGGCTCCGTTGCTAGGAGCGCACGCAACAGAGCAAAGCTAAGTGGTGTTTCCCCTGTATTGTCTCTTTCCTCATGTGTGTTATTAGTGCAGTGGTGGGATTAGTCTCCGCACCGACCCATTCCCTAGTGAGGGTTTAGGGTCAGGGTGAGCAAGGGCGTTAAGGTACGCGTGCGGCGACAGGTGCGGAGCCTGTTTAGGGAATGTAAGGAGTGCAGGGACACTGGCTCAGGGGAGCTTAGGAGGTCTCCATGTCCCCATTCCCTATCACAGGGCCCACCATTGTTAAAGTTTCCCAGGTTCCCCCTTTATTATTTGATTATTGTATGTATAACGTGTAATACCTAAATTCGCCAGGTGGAGGCGGCGTATCCACCTGCACGTTTTATTATTTAAATGCGCCCCACTGGAGGCGGTGTATCCAGGGTCACGTGTGTTATGGGTCCGCCTTGCGGTAACATCTGCGCCCAGAGACACGTGACCATGACAGGCACCACCAGGAGTGGAGCCTGTGGCTTAATTGGACTGCACCCGGGAAACCACTACCATACAAGCTACAGAAAAGATGGACAGATTGCAAGCTTTGTCGATTCTGTGTGTGGTGTGGTATGTCCGTTTGTAGTTGTGCTAGCGATTTCTCAGCTTTATTCTGTTAAAGACCGAGACTCCGGCATGGCCCCGCGGTACGCGTCAAGCTTACTAGAGGGATACGCGAGGCTGTGGCACGTGAGATCGAGCAATAACAGGTCTAGCATTCCAGTACATGTCCGGGGCTGCATGCACGCTACACTGAAAGGACCAGCTTTTGTCGCTTACAGGTGCAGATAACCTGCTGAACTCCGTTAGTGATGGGGATCTGGGATTCAGATTATTCCCCGCAAACGATGATTTCCCAGTAAGTTCAGGTCAACCGCAATTCCGGAGTTAGGCCTAAACGTCATTCCTGAAAAAATTACGTGTCCAAACCACAGGTGCTGTAGCTTGCTTGACAGCTCGGCAGCCGTTCTCAGGCCCAGTATGTATTCAACAACATTGTAGAAAGTTGATAAAGGGTACAGTTTCACCGGATAACACGTAAATATGTAGCCTAGTTTACACATTAAAAATATATGTCTATAGATCAGGAGGCAGACTCAGATGTTCTCAGGCCCAGTATGGATTTGACCAGATTGTACAAAGTTGAGAAAGGGTACTTTATCACTGGATAGCAGGTATATAGCATAGTTTAAACATGTAAAATCTCCGTGTTCTCAGTATGGATTACACAGCAATCTAAAAAGTGGAAAAAAGGAAATGCATTTGAGGCGTACACAACTATATACTTTTGGTGCTATTTTTAAATCTTCATATATATTTCTGTCTCAGTAATACAGTCCAGCCTGTCCGCAATAGGAAGTGAGATGCATACAATTAGTGACATAAAGGCTATTGATTGCAGAAATCTAGGAATTATTATTCATGGTAAAAACTTCCGTCACAATTCTCATAGGCGATGCTGACCCTCAATTAATTTGTGTGTTGAGATAGTGAAACATTTTTTTGTGAATAAAGTCTTGCTGTATCGCACTTCCGTTGATTCCATCACTGTTACTCATCTCAGTCCAATTTTTATCACAGGGAGCGATGTAAACATGGTGCTCACTGGCTATCATGATCTGTCACGTAACTTTGGAGTGCAAAAGACAGAAGCCACAGGCCGTAGGCGATTCTATTTGATTGGCATGAGAGGGCACATTTTGAAATGTGCACCGGAATGTCACACGTTAGTGAGTAGGAAAATTGTGAAAGCTGATGATAAACCACCACTGCATGTAATTGTGAGTCGACGTCCATAAGAAATGGAAGCCACTGATCATCTGGAGCTAGAGCCCGGCCAGCAGGACAGGGCATAGCTACATCTTAACCATCATCTTTCAGTTAAATCAGTTTGTAGTGGCAGTCCCAGTGAAGGATTTGACAGCACAGACTACACAGCGGAGGAGCAGGGAGAGGTAAACATTGCAAATGCTGGGGCCCTGCCCAAGCAAGGGGGGCACACTCGTGGGCGTCGGTACTGGCACTGGGCCCCTCATAGTACGGCGGTGTGTCTGACAGCGGGTGTGCACCACCACTGTCAGAGACACTTGATTGCACTATGAGGGACCCTATGCCAGTGCCCGCGCCCAAGAATCGGCCTACCCACCTGTCCAGGGCAACGGCACTCGCACGGTTTTGTGCGCTAGGTGGTGACCCCGGCCATGGGGGGGGGCGCCCACTTAGGGAGGTTTACAAAGTGGCATATGTACATGTGGGTCAGTCAGCTGCTGCAAAAGGCGCAATAGGTCAAGTTTGCGGAATAGGAGGACCAAAGCAAGCCATTTTTCTGGCAACCTATGTGTCATCAAGGGAAGGTGGGACAAAATCCTTGAAAACCCATGCATGGTTCATTTTAATGAAGGTTAGATCATCCACATTTTGGGTTGACAGACGGGTCCTTTTTTCTGTCAGGATTGATCCAGCTGCACTGAAGACTCGTTCCGATAGCACACTTGCAGCTGGGCAAGCGAGCTCCTGTAAGGCATATTGTGCCAATTCAGGCCAGGTGTCCAGTTTAGCGGCCCAATAGTCAAAGGGGAATGACCTGTGCGGGAGAACATCGATATGGGAGGAAAAGTAGTTGTTAACCATAGTTGACAACTGCTGTCTCCTGTCACTTTCCATCGATGCTGTATTAACAGTTGTGTGAGCGGTCCGTGAAAAATCATTTCACAACATTGTCATGAAACCCCTGTCTCCAACGCCACTTCTGCTGTGTGCACCACGAACACCTCTGCCAAGCTGCCCCCGGCCCGTACGTCTTGTGTGAGAACCATCACCGCTGCTGTGTGCTGGGAATGCCTCAACCAACCAGTTAACCAGAGTTGCTTGTTTAGTAGCCAATATTAGGTCAAGGTTCTCCTGTGGCATGATGTTTTGTAATTTGCCTTTATAGCGTGGATCCAGGATGCTGGCCAACCAGTAGTCGTCATCATTCATCATTTTGGCTATGCTGGGTCCCTTTTTAGGATCTGCAAGGCATAATCTGATATGTGGGCCAATGTTCCCGGTGTCAATGATGCACTGCGAGTGCTGGGTGGAGGAGCACTTTCTGGCAAATCCACATGCCTCCAGTCACGCACAAACCCTGTACCAGACCTTGTCACGCCAACATTTTCACTTGCCCCACGAGATGCATCCTCCTCCCCTAAGTAATCATCCCCATCATCATCCTCCTCCTCCTCTTCTTCCTCCACCTTGTCCAGGAGAGGTCCCTGAGCAGACAATGGCTGAATGTCATCAAGGATTCCCTCCACCTCTTCCTCGTCAACATTGGCTGCAGACGCCTGCTCCTTAAGGTGCGTCAAAGTTTGCATGAGCAGACGCATAAGTGGGATGCTCATGCTTAGGATGGCGTTGTCTGCGCTTACCAGCTGTGTGCATTCCTCAAAACACTGAAGGACTTTACAGAGGTCTTTCAGCTTCGACCACTGCACACCTGTCAACTCCATGTCTGCTCTCAAAGTGCCTGGCCGTGTATCCTCCCACAAATGCATTATGGCCTGCCTCTGCTCGCACAGCCGCTCAACCATGTGCAGGGTGGAGTTCCACCTTGTTGCAATGTCGATAATGAGGTGGTGGTTGGGAAGGTGGAGCAATCGCTGCAGCTTCTGCATACGAATGGAGTGTACAGGCGACCGGCGGATGTGCGCGCACAGTCTTCGCACCTTCTGGAGCAGGGCTGTTAACTCCGCATAATTATTGAGGAAGCACTGCACCACCAGGTTCAAGGTGTGAGCCAAGCAAGGTATGTGGCTGAGTTTTGAAAGGGCTATGGCTGCCACAAAATTACGGCCGTTATCACTAACTACCTTGACTGCCTCAAGATGTACACTGCCCAGCCATGACTCAGTTTGTCGCTGAAAGTACTCGGCCAGCACCTCGGCGGTGTGTCTGTCGCCCAAACACATCATCTGCAACACAGCCTGCTGACTCTTTCCACTAGCTGCTCAATAGGGGGACACCTCGTGTGCAACAGTGGCAGCTGCAGATGGAGTGCTCGTACGACTGCGCTCTGTGGACGAGCTTTCGCTTCTGGAGGAGGAGGAGGAGGAGGGTCGAACGCCTACAGCCAACTGTTTCCTATACCGTGGGCTACGCAACACTTTCCCACCACCGCTGTCCCCTGTGGACCCTGCATCCACCACATTAACCCAGTGCGCAGTGATGGACACGTAACGGCCCTGGCCATGCCAACTGGACCATGCATCAGTTGTGAGGTGCACCTTTCCACTCACTGACTGCTTGAGTGCATGGACAATGCGGTCTTTCACATGATGGTGGAGGGCTGGGATAGCTTTGCGAGAGAAGAAGTGGCGACTGGGTAGGTCATAGCGTGGTACTGCATAGGCCATGAGTTCGCGGAAAGCTGCGCTTTCCACCAACCGATAGGGCATCATCTCTAACGAGATTAGTTTGGCAATGTGGGCGTTCAAACCCAGTGTACGCGGATGAGAAACTGAGTACTTTCTTGACCTACTCATAGTGTCTGGGAGGGTGAGCTGGACTTGAGAGCTGCATATGGTGGAAGTAGCAGTGGACAGGGCGGACTGAGAGAGGGTTGATGATGGTGATGGAGTTGGTGTTCTTTCTGATGGCCTAGATTCAGTCTTTCATTGATATAACAGTGGGATTCCCTGACTGCTGTGGCCTTGCAACGACACTTCAACATTTGCTGCTGTGCTAACCGGTGGGCTTACAGTGGGGGAAACAATGTAGCGTTGCTGACTACCTTCTTTGTGATCAGTTGCACATGTGGTACTTGAGGTTTGGTGTTGTGTCCACGCTTGCAAGTGCATGCTGGTTAAATGTCTAAGCATGCAACTGGTATTCAAATTTTTCAGATTTTTCCCTCGGCTAAAGGTCTTTGCGCACTTCTTACAGATAACCTTGGCCTGATCATGAGGATTTTGTTCAAAAAAGTGCCACACTGCACTCTTCCTACTTTGGCAGACATTTTGCGGCCTAGCTTGCTGTGATATTTTGACCCTCTGGACAAGCTGTCCAGCAACTCTTTTGATTTTTGGAACCTGTCCTTGGAGTGCTCCGGGCCTGCCAGATAACAGCTGTTGCGATGTCGATATCTGCTGTGGATGCTCCTCCTCCTCATCTGAGCTATTGGAAGCAGCACCCTCTTCCCCCAATGGATGCCAATCTGTGTCAACAACTGGGTCATCCATCACCTCCTCTTCAATGTCATGTGCACCTTCCTCTGTGTCACCGTGTATGGTGGTATAGTGTGCGGGAAGGGGCACCTGAGTCTCATCAGGGTCAGAATCTGGCTCTGTACACTGCGAGGACAATGTAGTGCTCTGAGTGAATGTACCAGCAGAATCATCTATCAGTGGCTGTGCATCAGTGCACTCCATGTCAGATTCATCTTGGCCTGGGTAATTCACCATTTCACTTGATAATCCAGGCATGGTATGTGAAAACAGCTCCATGGAGTAATCAGTAGTATGGCCTGCGTCATCCTTCAATCTTGGCTGGGGTGAAGGACACAAGGAAAGGTGTGGTTCATGAACATGAGCCTCCAATGACGACTCAGTGCTTTTATTTTTTACAACTTCAGAAGAGGAGGCGATAGAGCTGGAGGCTGAGTCAGCAATGTAAGACAAAACTTTTTCCTGAAGCTCTGGCTTTAAAAGTGGTTTGCCAACTCCTAGAAAACTAAGCCTTCGAGGCCTTGTGGAGCCAGACGATGACGCAGGCTCAACACCTCCTGCATTCGGTCCTATTTTGCTTTTGCCACTACCATCAGATCCACCACCAACACCATCATTACCAGCTGCCAACCCCCGCCCAATTCCACGGCCTCTTCCACCAGCCTTCCTCATTTTTGGTAGAAATGTAGACAAAATCCAACAAACTATATAGTAATGTAAAACAAGGTACAAGGTGTCTATAGGACAGGGGAGATTTTGAATTTCTGCACACACTTGTGGACACTGGACACTTTTGGATTGTGTGAGGCCCACTGAATACCACTGCGCTATGTGACAGGCTTTATGTCGCAGGTGTGAAAAATGTCACTAGAGGATAATGGAGATTTTGAATTTCTGCACACACTTGTGGACACTGGACACTTCTGGATTGTGTGAGGCCCACTGAATATCACTGCGCGATGTCACAGGCAGAAATTGGCTAGTGTATGACAAACTACAAGGTGTATATAGAATTGGGCAGAATAGGAATCTCCCTAGAGTGTAGGTCTGTAAGAATGGAACATGTCCTCGATTTATTCTTACAGTGTGACACACAGATAGCTTCACTGTGGCCGTGATAACAGCCGTTACATGGTACTGAGGAGCGTGCACGTACACGGCTGTCCGGTGTACGTAAAATTGTCAAGCTCCGTGTTTTTTAAGTATACAGACTGACACACGCTGTCTCTCTATAGTTTTGAATGTGATCAAACAGCAAATATATTTAACTGTTTGAAAACTAGACAAAACTAGAAGGTGCAGGTCTGTAAGAACGGAACATGTCCTCAACTTATTCTTACAGAGTGACACACAGATAGCTTCACTGTGGCCGTGATAACAGCCGTTACATGGTACTGTGTGAGGAGTGTGCACCGCTGTATGGTGTGAAAAAATGCACGCTCAGTACCTCACCAGGACAAAAAAAAAATTGGGATTGCTTTTAAAAAAGCAGTTTGCAGAGCAGTGGGTAAACAGCAATGCAGCCGTCAGGAAGCCTTAGAAGGCAGCCTAACAACCAACACCACTGATCCAGCAAAATATAGCCTCCACTTGCACTGCACACACAGTGACTGGTGTGTTGTACAGGCAAAATCGCTAGCAGCAGAAGCAGTTTTTGGTGTCTTCTTCCCTGCCTAATGCTCTCCCTACAGAATCAGCAGCAGCAGCAGCTCTCCCTATTCTGAGATCAGCAAGAGTAACATGGCGGTCGGCGTGCACGCCCTTTTATACCCCCTGTGACGCCCACCAAAGCAAGCCAATCACTTGCATGCCCTTCTGAAAGATGGTGGTGACCCCTGCCTATGTCATCACATTGCCCACAGTGTCCGTGGATCCTGATTGGCTGAAAAAGAGCGCAAAACAAACTTTTGAAACGCGACTTTGGCGCTTAAGTCGCCGACCTCGTGGCCGACCTCATCCTAGGGTCGGGTGTCATTTCATGAAAGCCGACTTTGCCAAAAGTCGGCGACTTTTGAAATTTTTCGACCTGTTTCGCTCAACTCTAGTTGTGTGGGGTGCGAGTGTTGGAGCGTGGTCAGGAGCACCACACCTCAGGAGGATGTGCAGTACCTCTGTGGCGACTGAGCCTCAGGGGCGCCACACTACCAGTCCTGTAACTACTTTACTATTCACTGACATTATGCAGTTTCTATAAGGGTCAGGCGAGCGGTACTTACCGTAATCCGTCTCAAAAAACAAATATGCATGTCTATCATAATGACACCTCATAAGCAAAGATTTCACTCTGAAGACCTCCTCATGGCTACCTCCAGT
Organism: Dendrobates tinctorius; assembly: GCF_039654945.1. Taxonomy (NCBI): domain Eukaryota; kingdom Metazoa; phylum Chordata; class Amphibia; order Anura; family Dendrobatidae; genus Dendrobates; species Dendrobates tinctorius. Next base: position 8,896,021 of record NW_027361696.1, on the reverse strand, counting down.
TTTGACAAGATGCTCGAGTTTCCTCCTCAGATCCTGATACAGGCGGTACCTGCTCAGACTCCAGAGACTCGAGAGCTTTTGGAACAATCTCGCCACCCTTTTCTTGAACATCTCCCACCATTCTGACTTACTACTACAAAGATCCAGTAAGGGTACCTGGCTCTGAATAAAATCCTCAAAGGACTGTCTTATCTCCGCTTCTTCCAAGAGAGACGAATTGAGCCTCCAAAAGCCTCTTCCCATCCGAAGGGTCTCTGTATCATTCAGAGTTAACAAAATTAAACAGTGGTTGGAGAACTCCACCTCAACAACAGACACTGCTGAAGAGACAATTTCCTCCTTTAGATAAAACCTATCTATTCTGGACCTACAGTAACGTCTATGATAGGTGAGATAGATTGGGGACCATAGATGTTTATGAGTTTGAGCTCTTGTTCCTTTATGAGGACATATAAGATCAGGCACCTCCCCATTTCTATCTCTAACCTGTCGGCATTCCAACGGTGCGGTAAAAAGGACTGTCGCTTCGCTATATGGCTAGGCCTCAAGAAACCAATAGGAGAGCCCGAGTCTCCACTCCCTTTTACCCTTAAACACGTCTTCCATGTTTGGCAGCCTGGTCTCTTGCAGAAAGAAAATGTCAGCTTCAACCCGGCTGAGAAAATTAAAGGCCGCAAATCTGGCTGTATTTGACTTTATGCTGGAGATATTAATGGACACCAGCGTCAACGGAGTGGGTACCGCCATCATTGGTGATTGAGTTAGATGGCTTTCTTCTACCCACTCCCCTTATCCTATGCCTCAGAGGAGGAATCCTTTCCGCTCTTCAACAACACAGAGGTGTCCATTCCCACATGGTTTTTAATTTTATTGTGCTCGTCTCTGGACTCTGTGCCAGTCCCTCCTTCCAAGGACCTTACATTCCCAGAAGAAGGAGACTTGGCAACCCCTGTAAACCCCGAAGAAGCCGGAACCTCACCATCAGCTTCCTCTTCAGAGCAAGAGATGTTCTCAAGCGCTTGGAACCGGTTAGAAAGACCAACCAGATGGAAGTCAGTTTTTCCTTCCTTAGGTACCTTGGACAGAGAGAGAGAATATGTTTTACCTCCCTTATTTCTCTTCTTTTTGGTGCCGAGCTTATGCTTGTCCTCTGGCCACTGCCTATTATCTTCATCCATACTTTCATAAAGGGAGGATTCTGAGGAAGTGGCATTTTCATCCCTGTGGATCCTCCTGTCATCCTCATCCAACTCATCATCCCTTGCGGCCTTAGTAGCAAGACTGGCATCCAGGACAGAGTCCGCACTTGTCTAGACACCTCAGCTGGGCAGGCGTCTTTTTATTGATTTACCTCCTTGGCCCATCAGCTTCCTCACCCTGCTAGTGCCTTTCCAAGCAGAATCAGACTCATGGCTTTCTCCATCTGGGGTCACGGCTGCATTAGCAAAGGAGCAAGGAGAACAGTTGAATGGGTGACCTAACTCCCCACAGGTGGCACCTAATCTGCAGACAAGATGCAGCAAGATGGCCGACATCCCCACACAATGCACATCTGTGCACATTGCAGTTTGCCCTGAAGTGTGTGGGGTAGAAGACCAGAGTATGATCCCTACCCAGGAAAGGCAGATGATGGAATGTGGGCAACTATACCACCTCAACACGTAAGTTTTACCAGAAGCATCCAGGCCCCTGACCAGATACCAAACTCATCACAGTTTTTCTTTGGCACCTCCACCACCTCTTCATATAGACCATGCCACGTCATGATGTCATAACAAGAAAGCGACTCGTTACAAGTCATCACAGTCATTTTCTTGACTTGGTTTTGGTGAGACACCGCCTGAATGGCAAAGTCTGGCCAGCCAGGCTCATTTTTTTCCAACTCATAAGTTGACAAGAAGAGCGCAAACCCCTCTGGCTGAACAAAGCTGACATCAAACTCAGGTGTGTTATAGGGATGCATCAAGGCCATCTTCAGCAGGAGCTCCACAACCTTAGAACTTGGAGGACACGCATCACTGTCCCTCCACCGAAGATGGACCACATTCCTACGCACACTGCCCGGCCCGGCTGTTGGGAGAGACCACACGGTATCCCGCCCTTTTTGCTCTCAGAAGGCCCCGAGGCCACGCCTCTCTATCAAGAAGGATAGATCATCCTATCGACCCTCTACTATTGGTGATCTCTCCCCCTTCTTTAGAGCCTCCAGGAGACCTTGATGCAACATGCTGTTCCCAGAGCATGGAGATGAGGAGGATGACCTATTTTCCATGGAGGTGACAGTGGCATAACTCCTGACGGGTCCTGCCACCACCAGAAGGGCAACGGGACCAACTACCATATCAACTCCAACCATTTGTCACGATCGTGGTTTCTGGAACCACTGTGTCACAGACGGTGGAAGGCCTGGACTACATGATCACCTGACTATTCACTAGAGCCTCTGATGGTGAAGTTAGACTTGGCTCCTGATGAATGCCAGGTGCCACTCTAGGGCAGACCAATGGTTGCGCAGCAGCTGTTCCCGGAGTACATACTGTATGGAGCAACAGGCAGAGGTTGTATCAGAGTGCAGCTGACCAAGTTCGTATCAGTGCAGCAGAAAGGACTTGCACTGGTATCTAACCTTACACAACGTAGACTGAAACAGGAAGGTTGGGCAGGCACCTCCCCAGTGGAGAGGAAGCAATATATTCATAATGCCTCAAAATATTAGCTGAGGAGGAAAGAGCAAGTGCATGCGTTGGCCCTTTAAGAGGGCAGGAGCGCGCGTGTACTCAGAACATGGCCAGAGACCTGGCTGGAATTGCTGCTGGGAGCCTGAGGAATAGAGGGACCAACTGCAGCGTGGGTGAGTGAACTGACACACCGGGAAACCAGCGAGGTGCTAACACAATGTTATTATTACCCACCGCCATAACCCCCTCATCCTCCACCAAACCAGCAACCACACCACTAGACAAAGAATTTTTATACTCACCACTTTCACTTCTGCTGGACCAGTGACAACAGGGGGTGACATTTTGACCTCCGCATCATCAGGCACAAGGGGCTCAGTCTCCTTCACAGAACTGTAGGCGACCTCACCCCTGGTTTTACATGTGCCCGCCGTGTCAACAGCTGATATTTACCGCTGCTTCACTGTTGATACCAGACACCGCTGATCTTACGCTGCTTTGAAGTGCGGCTGATTCTTTATATCAGTATCTTGTTGACCAGCTGCGCACTGGCAACCTTCTCCCACTGCCGCAGCTTCTCAACTAAGTGATCAGCGACAACAGCATTCAGGGGTGCCGAGGCTACTGGAGCTGGCCCCGATACTGGGCCACTCCACCCTCCGACTGAGGCGCGCACCACAGTATCGTGGCTTGACCGTTCGCCCGCCGCCTGGCTGCCTTCACTGTCCAGCCTCTCAGCTGATGCACCTCCTACTATGTCCCCACTACTACAAGCAGAGACAGAACTCTGTCCCTCACAACCATGCTCTGTAATCTCCCCGCACTTTTGCACCAGATTCACAGCAGAACCCGAGCTGGGCTGGGCAACGGGGCTTATACAGCGAGCTGACCATGCAGCCGATTCAGCAGGTACAGGGAGGGGGAGCATACACATGAAAAATCCCCTCAGGGCTGTGGGTCACTCGGTACTGGGCCGGTGGCTTAAAGGGATGTGTCATGGCAGCTGTGACCCAGTCCGTGGCCCTGAGTGTCCATGTAAAATAAGAACTGATGAGGAATAAAGTCTATTTGTAGATAAGTTTGTGACGCCACCTGTGGCACTCGGCAATAAAGGTGTTAGCCGACACTGCTTGTACAGTCCGCTGGGGTTGGTGGTGATGCAGCAGAGTTGGTTCAGCTCTCCACAGGCAGCGCTTAATCCCAGGGCAGTGAAAAGTACAGGATTGTGGATAACTGTAGTGCAGGGCTGCGTGTGTGATCAATAACTGCAGACACAAGAGTTACTGTTCCTTTTACCTTTTACTGAAGGCTTGAGCTGCAGACCGGAGAACTGTTACAGATGGAAATGGAAATCCAGCAGCCTGAAAGCAGATCAGAGTCCCTTGAACCAAGTGTTGTTGTAGGCTTCCTTTCTGCGCTAGTGTCTGAGGTCCCTGCAGCTTGAAGCTATACTCGGTCCTGTGTTCTCTACAGTCCTTAGTACTTGCCCTTATGGCAGGCAGCTCGAGCCTCTTCCGCTGTGGAAGCTCCAGGCTTTCGTATTTTGCTGTGTCTCAGGGGTTTTGGTGAGGCCAGGGGCCTGCAATCTCCTACTCTCTGGATTTGGCTACTGAGACTGTGGTTCCCAGACAGCCATGGACTCCGGTGTCCAGTATCCAGTGGACTGACATGGGGTGAGCTTCCTTACAGCTCCTCTTCCACAGGCTTTTCTTAGCTCTTTAACCTTTCCTCACTCTACTTTAGTCTGGGAAGCATCTACTTAGTGCTTCCTGCTCCTTCTCAATCAGACTCAACAAACTAACTCCTCCAGCCCAGAACTTGCTGGAAGTTCCCCTAAAACAGGGTTCAGAGATCTACCTTGTGGTCTGGAGTAGGAAAAGTGTTGTGTGTAGTGGTTACCTGATCAGGGAACTCCTCTCTGCTTCCAAGCATGTCATCACCCCATCGAGAGTGAGGCAATGCCACTGCTCATTGATTTCAACTTTCAGTCTTTTTACCTCCACCTGGAGTTGGGTCTTCCAGTTTGGAGTAACCTGCAGCTTTGGCGCTTGTGCATCGCAGCTCCTCCCAGAGCCTCGTGATAGTCTTGCTTGCTTCTTCATACTCACAGAGGTGGCTCATGACCCGGGAGCCATAGGTGGACACAGATTCATGGGGTCTCTGCAGCCCCCAACCTTCCTCTTTGAGGTCAGCATCACCTCCGTGAGCATTCAGTTTTCCTCCGGAAGGACTGCCATCTTGCACGCTTGCAAGTTTCTCCTCCATGTTGGAAGCCTTGCGGCATCTCTGGGTTTCTGCAGGCCCAGGGGCGTAGGATCCACATTGCTGCGACTCCTGATTGAGCGTCTCACCCCCGAGTTCTCTGATGTGCAGGCCGGTTGCTGGTTTCTCCTGCTCCCCGCCGGCCTGGTTCGGGGAATAGAAGCATGGGACTTTGCTCCATTGCTCATCCCAGGAAACACACTCCCTTCCTAGATAGGAGAGAGAAAAGAAAACTAAACCCACAACCAACCCACACAGGTCCCACAATAGTTTGTGGTCTATCACACCAGGTCCCTCAAAATTTTGTGGCCTATCACACACCGAGGTCCATAAAAGTTTATGGCCTTTCCTCCACCATTTTACAAAGGTCCTCTTTTTGCCTTCTTGGCATCCCGCAGGAGGTCCAATTTTTCCTTTTTTTTCCATTGATCAAAACTTGGCTCTCCCCCTCCCAGGCAGAGACTCTCACATTTGTCCCGGTTGATCATGGAACAGGATGCCACCGAGTAGCGTTCACCCTCAGACATCACCCAATCTGCCTCCTCTCTCGAGGATACAAAAAGGGAAATGTCGTCAGCGTACGCCACTACCCTCAACTCGGCCTCTGGCTCCGCCTGGTCCATCCCGACTCCCACCAATGGTCCGCGCTCCACTCTCCTTAAACATATAACAGTGGGCTCAGAGGACAGCCCTGGCGGACACCAGACCTCACCTCAAAAGGTTGTCCGACCCAACCGTTCACAAGTGGAAAAGTCTCTGCCCCATTGTCTAAAACTCTCAACCAATCAACAAACCTCCCAGGCAGACCATACCAGAGAAGGACGGACCAGAGGTACTCATGATTAACCCGGTCAAAGGCCTTGCCTGGTCTAAAGGCAACAAATACTCCTTCCAGTGACCTGCCCTGCCCTGCTCCACTGCCTCTCGGACACCGAGCACAGCACTAAATGTACTGAGTAGTGCTGGGCCCCTGAAAGGAGCCGGGGTGCAAACTTCACCAACCGATTAAAAAGCACCTTTGCCAGGACCATTCGGTCCAAATTGAGAAGCGCTATGGGATGCCAATTCTCAATACGGGAAGAGTCTTTACCCTTTGACAGGATAATCAAGGCTGAATTCCTCATTGAACTGGGCAGAATGTCTGAGGAGAGGCAGCACTCATTAAACACGTCAGTTAAGAGGGGGACCAAAAAGTCCCTAAAAGTCTTATAGAAATCGGATGTTAAGCCATCCAGACCAGGCGACTTTTTGGGCCGGAGCCCATCAATCACCCATCTCACTTTCTCTTCCCTGATTGCTTCTGCCAAAACATGAAGAGGGGATCATTCCCCAGCTCAGGGATGGTTTCAGCGAGGAAAGCCGACATCTCATCCCGATCAAGATCCCTCCTCCCCAAGAGATGCAAAAAGAAGGATCTGACCACCTCCAGGATCCCTGATTTAGATCTGTTCAGGGACCCCGTACAAACGATCAGTTCTGTCACCATCTTACAATTCACTGACATCCTGCAGTTTCTGTAAGGGTCGGGTGAGCGGTACCTCCCGAAATCCCTCTCAAAAACCAAGGATGTATGCTTATCGTACTGGCACCCCTTGAGCAAGGTCTTCACCCTGGAGATTTCCACTCGGGCCCCTCTAGTCGAGACGAGCTGCTCGAGTTTCCTCCCCAACTGCCAATACAGGCGGTACCTGTTCAGGCCCCTGAGGCTCGAGAGCTGACGGAAGAACCTTGCGACCCTTCTTTTGAAGATCTCCCACCACTCAGACTTACTGCTACAAAGACCCAAGAGAGGTACCTGACTCTGAAGAAATTCCTCAAAGGACTGTCTTGCTAGGGACGAATTTAGCTTTCATAGGCCTCTCCCCATGCGGGGAGTTTCTGTAACATTCAAAGTAAAGAAAATTAATCGGAGAACTCCACCTCAACAGCGGACACTGCACTGCACTTCCTCCTTTAAAAAAACTTATCTATCCTAGACCTACTGCTTTCCCTATAAAAGGTGAAACCCCCGTGACCTGGGGTGTGCCGGATGTGGACATCCACCAGGCGAGCTTCGCTTACTATGCTATTCAAGGCTACGCTATCATAAGCCAGGCGGTCTCCAGGACCTCCCCTATCACGGAGTCTGGTTATAGTATTAAAATCCCCACCGAAGACCACCTGTCAGCTCGTAAAAAGATAGGGCTTGATCATTAGGAAGAGACATTGATGGTCACACTTAGATTGCGGGCCATAGATATTGATAAGCCGAAGCTCCTGTCCCCTCATGAAGACGTCAAGGACCAAACATCTCCCCATTTCTAGCTTGATCACCCGTCTGCATTCCACCTCAGCGGTCTTAAAAAGGACCACTATCCCGCTATACGGCTCAGCCGCAAGAGACCAGTATGAGGGCCCACTCCTCCACTTCCTCTTTGCTTTGTGGATGGACCCCAGGTCCGTTAGTCTGGTCTCCTGCAAAAATAAAATATCAGCCTCAACCCGGGTGAAAAAATCAAAGGCCGTAAATCTAGCCATCTCCGAATTTATGCTGGCGACATTAATCGACGCCAGAGTCAACGAGGTAGGTTCCGCCATCATGGGTGATTGAGTTAGATGACCTGTTTTTTAACTGTACCCCTCAATTTCCTCTCCCCCTCTGAGGAGGATCCCGACTCACCCCTTCTCTTTAAAGACACCTAGGTGGGGGGGCGGTGCCGGATGTTGATGGAGTAGGACGTGTGGCAGAGAGCTGCCCGCAGCCACAGCTACAAAAACGGCCGTAATAACTCACAAACTCACCGGGGTTGTCCGGGATATGGTTAGAAAGCATCAGCAGAAGCCGCCGGACCGATCGGTGCCCTCCTCACAGCATACCCATCAGTCGGGACCTCTGGACGCGTTCCTCCATTCCTCCTCAGGGAGGACGCGCTCAGGTAACATGGCGGCGGCGAAGCGGGAAACTCAGGGAGGAAAGACTACACCGCTGCAGCTGGAGGATTACCGGGCCCAGATAAGCCCCGTGTCTCCACACAAAGAGCAGAGGGCACCGGATAGAAGAGGGGGAGGAGAAGGCATAGAAGAGTGTGATTCACGGCGCTGTGCAGTGGAACAGAGAGGGGGGGCTGAGCACATGGAGGGAGAAAACATGGAAACGCCAGCAGGCGCACAGGCATCGCAGCAACCAGCACAGCAGGGGGGTTACACAGTCCCCAGTGCCCCAGAATGATACAGCCAAGGGAAGACGACATGATCCTCCACAAATGGAGGGACCTGCAGAAGATTTTTGCTTGTCTGCCACCCCCTCCATGTCCAGATATATACATCCAACTGCCTTTCTTTCCAGCACCCCAGATACCCCTCTTCTACCAGACGAGGACTCACAGAGTATATCCCTGAGGGACTGGAAGCTATATATGGCACACTTATCCACGAAAGAAGACTTACAATCCATGGTACAGGATATCAAGGAGGTCTGCAGAACAGAAATCTCGGCTGTCAGACAGGACATCCAACAGATGGCTTATAGAGTAGACTCTCTGGAGAATGACCATGACGAGACGAGGAAATATGTGGCTAACTTACAAGCTACCATGACAGCACAGCACGACACCCTCCGTGAATACCAGCGCCATCTTGAGGATTTGGACAACAGGGGACGGCGACATAATATAAGAATCAGAGGCCTGCCTGAACATAACGGAGAAGAAAACCTATTCATAATTTTACAAAATATATTCAACAAAATTCTGAAGGCTCCGCCATCTCACAAAATAAGCCTAGATAGAGCTCACAGAGCCCTCCGGCCAAAAAATTCCTCCCAAACACCTAGAGACATCATCTGCTGTGTCACTGACTATAAGCTCAAGGAGGAAATCATGCAGCAGGCACGGAAGCTGCGTAATATAGAATATGAAAGTCACTCTCTTCAACTACTGACAGACCTCTCCTGGATGACCCTACAAAAGAGGAAAATGCTCAGACCTCTTCTAGACACCCTGAGAGAACATCAGATTCTCTATAGATGGGGATTTCCCTTTAGCCTCTCGGCCAGGAAAAACGGTCGTACAGCCACGCTCAGAGAGGCATCTGATCTTCCCCAATTTTGCGAGGCTCTGGAGATTCCTATGCCGAAGTTATCCAACTGGGGGGCTGATTCCCCCTCCGCCGCCCCCTCCGGAGGTCTGGCGTCGGGTGTCTTCTAAAAGGCAGCGTTCCCCTGCGTCCCCGGGTTCCGGTGGACCGGGGGGGGGCCAAACGCCCCATAAGAAATGAGACACGAAACATAGCCACACTGCAAATATTGAGCAATCCTTGTTGGCCATGCTATTCATCACTTACTAAAGACGTCTGCGGGGAGTAGACATGCCTAAAGCTAGTTGTATACTCTTTTTTTTCTATATACATTTTTGTTCAAAGATCCTGGTTTCGAAGCGGAGGCTTTATCCGTAGACCCTCACGAGTGACTCTGACTCCTGGAGCGCCCACGGCTCTAGAGGGAACTCTATTGTTATTCCAGCGTTAATTATAGACACTCGACCACAGTTCTTCTTAATTTTTTGAAGACCGGAAAGACTGATTCCGATAACTCACTGTCATTGTTGACATATTCATCTGTGATGGTTCTAAATTTTGTTTGTTGTCTCCCTTCCTTCCTAATGTGTCTTCCTAATGTGATTTATCTTTACTTGATTTACATGATGCATGCTGATATGTCGGCGACGATGGGGAGCAGTCTGGCGGAGATTCACCATGCGGGGATAAGAAAACTACATCTACTGAAGCGGGGTAGGACTAGGATCCATTCTCAACTAAATACTTACAAACACAACCATGATTCGTATAATAACTATGAATGTTAAAGGGCTTAACTCCAATGTTAAGCGACGATTAGCTCTACAGGAGTTAAAAACCTCAAAGGCAGATGTGGCGTTTATACAAGAAACACACCACGACGACACAGGCTCATTTCACTTTGCACGGAGTAAATTTTCCACAGCATATATGGCTCCCTGTGATAAAAAAAAGAACAGGGGTAGCTATCCTCATAGCCAATGGTTGCCCAATTCAAATCACTAAGGTTATCAAGGACCCCAAGGGTCGATACATCATCCTGACCGGACAACTAAAAGGAGCCCCAATTGTTTTATGCAACATATACGCCCCAAACGTGGGTCAAATACCCTTCCTTGAGCGGGTCCTAAATAAAGTTAGTCGAGAGCTTCCTTCCACATTGTTTATTGGTGGCGATTTTAATGTCCCGTTCTCAGAGGTCAGAGATAGACACTCACTGAGTGGTCGGTTGGCGGGAACACACATAGCCAGACAAGCAAAGGCCTTTCGTGCTTTGATTCACAAATATGCCCTTTTTGATTTATGGCGAGTGGCGAACCCCACCTCCCGACAATATACATTTTACTCACACCCCCATTCCACACATACACGCATAGACACTTTCCTGGGGAACCTTCCGGCAATGCGCATCACAGAGAGTTCTGAGATTGGCCAGATCACATGGTCCGATCACGCCCCTGTATTGCTGGACGTATGTGACTCTACCACAACCAGGAGGGTATGTCATTGGAGACTCAATGATCATCTCCTAAAGGTCCCCATGTATCAAACTAAGCTACAAGGCCAATTGGAGGACTACTTTCAACTAAATAAGGGGTCTGTTTCCTCCCAATCTGTCTTATGGGAAGCACATAAATCTGTCATGAGGGGTAATTGTATTTCATTAGCATCCCACATGAAAAGAGACGCGGAGAGACAGCACCGGGAACTCACCAGTCAGCTTACAACACTAGAGCGAGACATGCTCACTAAACCCTCCATTGCTAAATTAAAATCCATTGTAACTGTAAGGAATAAGCTAAAGGATCTGGCGGTTGGGAAGGTGGAGAAAATGATAGCGTTTACTAAACAACGATACTATGAGAGGGGTAATAAGGCTCACTCCCTTCTCACAGCACAGCTTAGGGACGTAAGGCACAATCCACACCCTTGGTTATCAGAGATACACGAGGACATCTGACATACGACCCCCAGGGTCATGCGGATGCCTTCAGGGACTACTACGCCGGGTTGTACTCGCTTCCCTCAACTCTTCCGGCAGACCCAGAAACAAGAGCCCATTTAATTGATGAGTATCTCGCCGCTCGATCACTCCCAACACTAGACACGGAAGCTCTTAACACACTTAACACCCCTATTACCATGGAGGAATTGAATTCCGCAATCAAGGAACTTCCAAAAGGAAGAGCCCCAGGACCAGACGGTTTCTCATATTTATATTATAAAGTATTCCAAGATACACTTGTCCCTCACATGCAGACTCTATTTAATTCATTCCTCAGTGGTAACCCGATCCCTACCTCGATGCTGAAATCCCACATAACAGTGATTCCAAAACCTGGAAAAGACCCCTCGAACTGTGCAAGCTACCGCCCAATATCATTGCTAAACACAGACTTAAAAATATTTGCAAAAATCCTGGCCACCAGATTATCAATATTCCTTCCACGGCTGATTCATGGGGACCAAGTGGGATTTGTTTTGAATAGGCAAGCGGGGGATAACACCAGACGAACGATAGACCTCATAGATGCATTAAACCACCGAGGGGAAGAAGGCTTGCTTCTCAGTCTTGATGCGGAGAAGGCCTTCGATATTCTGGGTTGGCCCTTCCTGTTTGCCACGCTTGAAAGGTTCGGCATCGAGGGGCCTTTTCTGCAGGCCGTTCGGGGCCTATATACGAATACTGAGGCCTCGATGAAGCATACCCACGCGTCATCATCTGCTTTCCCCATATATAATGGCTCTAGACAGGGGTGTCCCCTGTCCCCCCTATTATTTGTACTTTGTATAGAACCCCTAGCTGCACAGATCAGGGAGAGCCCGGATATTCAGGGAATTCAGGTAGGGGGACGTGAGTATAAGTTATCACTTTTCGCAGATGATATCCTTTTAACACTACGGAATCCCCTGATCTCTCTGCCCAACCTACACTCAATTCTAAACGAATATGGCAACCTGTCAGGCTATAAAATTAATGATACAAAAACGGAGGCTTTACCGCTTAACCTAAAACCATCGACTATCGCAACACTACAATCGGCATTTACATACACCTGGAAAAAAGACCACTTAAAATATTTAGGGATTTACTTAACAGACACATACAAAAAGCTATACCCCCATAATTTCCCCTCTTTTCTAGAAGACCTAAAATAGACACTGACCAAGTGGGAAAAGCTCAATTTATCATTCTTTGGGAGGATGGCCTCCGTTAAAATGACGATACTTCCAAGATTACTATATTTGCTGGAGACATTACCTATACCGATCCCGAGACTGGTGATCCGACGAATCCAAAAATCGTTAAATAACTTCGTCTGGGCTCACAAACGCCACCGAATTGCTCAAGCGGTGTTGATATCTCCCAGAAAATTGGGTGGCTTAGCTTTCCCTGATATATGGAAATACTACTTAGCCACACATTTGAGACCTATCCCTGCTTGGACCAATCTGACCTCAGTGGATAGATGGAGAGAGGTGGAACAGAGATGGTTGGCCCCTATTCACCCAGCTACCTTGTTGTATGGAAATTCCTCAAATGCCACAGATGCGAGTCTTTTGGGTCCCATGGTACTCACGAGACGAGTGTGGCAGGCGGCCAGGAAGGCCTTCTCATTAGCACCAACTGAATCTCCACTGACGCCATTTTTATACACAACAGCCTTACAAAATAGTTCAGATAGTCGTGTGACGACCCCATGGATCCATGCTAGACTCTTTCGTTTTGTAGCTATTATAGACCCTTGCACCAACACAATACTCCCCTTTGCGACCCTACGAGAAAAATTTAGACTTTCTAAAGAAGCTTTCTACACCTATGCCCAGATACATCACTTAGCTACATCAATGATCAAATCAACTACATTCCCCAAACTTACCCCATTTGAGGGCCTCTGCAGGCAGGGTCCATCAACTAAGGGATTAATCTCACGAATATATGACATACTCTCGTCGCATATGGAAATACAGCACTCGTACATGACAAAATGGGAAACATCTGGGAAGAGTGATTCCGAGACCAATGTGGCAGACTATCTGGGAAAGGACAGCAAAGACTTCCATATGTACCACACATAAAGAGAATCAATACAAAATACTGATGCATTGGTACCATACCCCTGAGGTCTTGAATAGACTCTTCCCCAACACTTCAGACCAATGCTGGAGATGTAAGCTAGACAAGGGTTCTTTCACCCACATTTTTTGGGACTGTAATGTCCTGGCTCCGTTTTGGAGGGAAGTGGGGGGGTTGATCCACAGAGTTTTGGGGATTGAGGTCGCTTTGGATCCATTCAATTATCTCCTGAATGTTCCACCTATGGGTATCTCAAGGGACTCGGCCAGGCTGCTCCTACACATCTGGACTTCGGCAAAGTGTCTTATATCCTCGTTCTGGAAGAAGACCTCTCCCCCTACCATTTAAGATCTAGAACAGAGAATCCAGGAAACAAGGCGACTGGAATACCTCACCGCATGTATTAATAACCAGTTGGGAAAGTATCAACGATATGGTCTCCTTGGGACCTTTTTATGAACAGTAGCACTTAATCGCCAGTGAACGCAGTTTATATATTTTGATGTGCTGATCTGTATGCAAAATGTGTCAAATTCTTCTTCATACCCTTCCCTTCCCCATCTTTCCTTACGTCTCCCCCCTGTCTAAAAGTTTCGTTATATTTGATGGAAGGAGAGAGAGGTTGGGAATTTTTTTCCCTTTCTCTTTTTCTTAAAGTGTAACCTTTCGTGTTTATGTTTTCAAAAGAAAAAAAGCTTTTTCAGATAATAAAATAAACAGTTTAAAAAAAAAAGACACCTAGGTGTCCATATCCTCCTTTACAGCACTGGACACCTCCTTCCCAGAACTAGTTTCCTCACCCCTGGACGCCGAGGTAGTCCCCCCTTCAGAGGAGTGTGAATCCCCTGGAGGATGGACCTCGCCACTCCCTGAAGGCACCCCAGATGTTGCGTCCGGTCCCTCACCCCTGACCTCTGACACAACAGAGTCATCAAGGGCTTGGAACCGATTGGAGAGGGGGATCAGAGGGGAGCCGGTGAGCCCTTCCGTAGGCACCCTAGCGGTCAGGGGGGGCATTAGATTTTTTAGCCTTGTTCTTCTTCTTCATCCAACTCTTACCGGTACGATTGGAGTCGTTTTTTTAGGCTGCTCCACCACCTCTTCATCCAGACTTTCATACTGGGAAGAGTTATCAGAAGCAGCCAACTCCTCCCTCTCCATCCTCCGGGTCTCCTTGTTCATGGCCTTCTCCCCCAGGGCCTCAGAGGCTTCGGCTGCCACCTCCTGGGTGGGGGCAGTCATCACCCCAGTTCCCTGAGGCTTATCCTGCCCCCTGTCCTTGCGGCGCCTCACCTGTTGCCACTGGTGGGCAGATGTACTAGCCTCGCCTTTCCTCACTGACCCCTCAGTTCCCCTCATGCCTCCACCCTCAGCCCCAGCAGAAGTTGCACCACTGGGGACCCCCCTTTGGCTCCCCCCCTGCCAGGCGAGAGATGGTGCTGGAAAATGAACTGGGGCAGCGGCTATACGGGTGACCTACTGTAAGTCACCACACAGGTGACACCTAATGTCACCACAGGCCGAGGTAAGATGGCCTACCCCACCACAGAAGGCACACTTCTGCACCTTGCAGCCTGCGCTGAAGTGACGGGGATCCCCGCACCTGTGGCAGACCTTCGGTTGCCCCTGGTAGAAGATCTGGATTCTGTACCTCCCCAGAAATGTTGAGGAGGGGATGTGAGTGACCGTACCTCCTGAAACCTTCAACTTTACCATGAAGGTCCAGCCCCCTAACCAAATGCCAAACTTGTCCTATTTTTCTTAGGGACGTCCATGACTTCCCCATAACGGGAAAGCCACGTCATGATGTCGACCCCAGAGAGTGACTCGTTACTTGTCAGAACGGTCACCCTCTTTACACTATTTTGGTGAGACACTGCATGTACGGCAAAGTCTCGCCAGCCGGGCTCCCCCTTTGCCAGTTCAAAATTTGACCAGAAAAGCTCTAAGCTCTCTGGCCGAACAAAACTGACATCGAAGAAGGAGGTGCCAAACGGATGATTCAGGGCAAAGATGTCCGTCGCCCTGAAGTCCATCTTCAGAAGGAGCTCCACAACCCTCGCCCTTGGCGGGCACGCTTCACTGCCCCTCCATCGAAGACGGACCACATTCCGCATGGCCACCCCATGCCCAGCTGTCAGGAGAGGACCAAACCATTTCCCTCTCCCTTTTATCTTGGAAGGCAGCCAGGCCATATCTATCCAGCCAAAAGGCCAAGTCCACCTCTCTACCCTCTACTTCGATCGTCCGTTCTCCCTTTTTGAGGGCCTCCAGGAAACGGCGCCACAAGATGCTATCCCTGAGGTCCAGAGGCGAGGAAACCCCCTGACTAGTCCCCAAGGCTCTAGCCACCACCACCGAATAACTCAGAGGACCAGTGGCCAGGGGGCAAATGGACCTCCCCCTCTATCATCAGACACCCCATTCACACTTGCCACCCCATTCACACTTGCCACCTTAGACACACTGCCACTCGCATCCTCAACCACAGACACTTCCATACCCACAACCTCCTCATCCACTCACCCCACTCTCACTCACATGCACACTGGGATCACTATCATTTTGCCTCACTTTTTGTGTATTTCCAGGTTTTGCTGTTTCTCCACTGCTACCGCCAGAATCTGACGGGAGAGCCTCTTGCTCGGGGGCTATCCCACTATGCGACGCCTGGAGATCTCTTACCAGGCCACCAGGTGGTGGGCAGGGGATGACCTCCTCCTCGCATTCCTGCTCCTCTTCTTCCTTCACCGCCTGGCCGGAGCTCCGCTGCCCCTCCGGAGCCCCACCATTCATGGCTCTGAACCAGTCGTTGTTCTCCAGCTTTTCACGGAAGGGCTTGCTGCCGGCCAAGATCTCACATCTCCAGCTTTCCAGGTCTTGTATGGATTTTTTTATCTTTCTGACCACGGCGGATAGCTCGACCTTTTTATTGCTGGAGGCCCTGTCAGACCTCTCCTTAGCTACCCTCAACTCCCCCCAGAGGGATCTTAGCTTCCTTGAGGCGTCATCATACTCGCAGAGGTGCGCATGTGGAGTGCCGCGCAGGGCCTTATGGTACTCAGTACCGGGCCCGTTGACTTCAATGGGGGATGTCACGGTGGCAGTGACCTGGTCTGTGGCCCTGGGCATCCAGTAATAAAATAGAGGAAAGTTGTGTGATGTTTAAGTGTGACGCCACCCGTGGTGTTCGGCAATGAGTGGCCAACACTGTGGTTTTGATCCTTTGGGGCTGATGGTGACACAGCAAAGAATGGTTCAGCTCCCCACGGGTAGAGCGGGGGCCCCAGGGCAAAGATATTTGATTAATGGTTCAGATGGCGGTGAACGTTGGGGTGCAGAGAAATAAGAGGACACAGAAAGGTGCAGGTTTCTTTACCTTTTACTTGCAAGTCGTTGCAATCCGGGGTACCACATACAGGTGATGGATTGATTCCGGCTCGCCTGGAGGCATAAAGGGGATCCACCCTGCCAGGTGGGGTTTGGGACCTTCCCTCTGCGCTTTGTTTTTGGTCCCTGCTGTTTATAACTAAGCTGCGACTCTCTCTTGCATGATGGTTTCTAACCTGTATGATTGACAGCGTGAGCCTAAATCACAGGTACTGTCCTTTTCACCGTCAGATCCGGGCTCTTGATCTGCTGCCATGCCTTCAGGTGTTCAATGTTGCCGAGGAACTTGCAGTCCCCTGTACTTCCAGATTCGGCTGTCAGGGCGTACACTCACTGGCCACTTTATTAGGTACACCTGTCCAACTGTGTGTTAAGACTTAATTTCTAATCAGCCAATCACATGGCGGCAACTCAGTGAATTTAGGCATGTAGACATGGTCAAGACAATCTCCTGCAGTTCAAACCGAGCATCAGTATGGGGAAGAAAGGTGATTTGAGTGCCTTTGAACGTGGCATGATTGTTGGTGCCAGAAGGGCTGGTCTGAGTATTTCAGAAACTGCTGATCTACTGGGATTTTCACGCACAACCATCTCTAGGGTTTACAGAGAATGGTCCGAAAAAGAAAAAAAATCCAGTGAGCGGCAGTTCTGTGGCCGGAAATGCCATGTTGATGCCAGAGGTCAGAGGAGAATGGGCAGACTGGTTCGAGCTGATAGAAAGGCAACAGTGACTCAAATTGCCACCCGTTACAACCAAGGTAGGCAGAAGAGCATCTCTGAACGCACAGTGCGTCGAACTTTGAGGCAGATGGGCTACAGCAGCAGAAGACCACACCGGGTACCACTCCTCTCAGCTAAGAACAGGAAACTGAGGCTACAATTTGCACAAGCTCATCGAAATTGGACAGTAGAAGATTGGAAAAACGTTGCCTGGTCTGATGAGTCTCGATTTCTGCTGCGACATTCGGATGGTAGGGTCAGAATTTGGCGTAAACAACATGAAAGCATGGATCCATCCTGCCTTGTATCAACGGTTCAGGCTGGTGGTGGTGGTGTCATGGTGTGGGGAATTTTTTCTTGGCACTCTTTGGGCCCCTTGGTACCAATTGAGCATCGTTGCAACGCCACAGCCTACCTGAGTATTGTTGCTGACCATGTCCATCCCTTTATGACCACAATGTACCCAACATCTGATGGCTACTTTCAGCAGGATAATGCGCCATGTCATAAAGCTCGAATCATCTCAGATTGGTTTCTTGAACATGACAATGAGTTCACTGTACTCAGATGGCCTCCTCAGTCACCAGATCTCAATCCAATAGAGCATCTTTGGGATGTGGTGGAACGGGAGATTCGCATCAGGGATGTGCAGCCGACAAATCTGCGCCAACTGTGTGATGCCATCATGTCAATATGGTCCAAAATCTCTGAGGAATGCTTCCAGCACCTTGTTGAATCTCTGCCACGAAGAATTGAGGCAGTTCTGAAGGCAAAAGGGGGTCCAACCCGTTACTAGCATGGTGTACCTAATAAAGTGGCCAGTGAGTGTACAGCTCCTGTTCAGCCTAGGACTCTGAGGTCCTCTTTTTATATCAGCGTTCGCTCTGGGGTCAGCTTTATGCAATTTTAGCTTCCCCAGAGCCTCTCGTCTCCGCTCCTATCCTTTCCCTTTTCACAGATCAACTCCCCGTCTCCAACTGACTGTCTTGTCATGAGCTCAGCTGCTCCCGTTTCCATGACAACTCCCTGTTTACTCTCTCAGCTGACTACTTGCTGACTCACTAACCCTATCTGCTGGCCAGAATTTATAAGGAAGCTCCCCTTTCTGACCTGCCGCAGGAATTGTCATTTAATCTATGTTACCTTGCATGGGGGCCCCCTCCTGCCTCCAGGCATAACTTCACCCCTTAGAGGGAGGCAATGTCACTGTGACAACCGGACTCTGGGGTGTCACACATGGATGCAGGAGCCATAGCCCACGGCGGATTCCTTTGCCACCTTGGTGCCCCAATTAAGGGGCACCGCTGCAGCAACCCTGCTCGTACTCGGCCTACCTCCGGGGGAAGGAGCCGGCACGGCCATGGCCTCGGGGGTCCTGCGGGTCTTCATGCTGGATCTGGGCCGACCTCCCAGGGCTGTGGGGTACTCGGTACCGGGCCGGTGTCAGGGGAGGTGTCACAACGGTGGCGGTGACCCGGTCCGTGGCCCTGGGCGCCCAATGTCTATGTGATGGTTTTTGTGGTTAATGGAATAGTAGTTCGTGACGCCACCTGTGGTGTTCAGCAAGGGAGGTGTTTAGCCGACGCTGCATGCAGATCCGCCGGGACTGATGCTGTAGTGCAGCAAGGATGGTGTAGCTCCCCACATCCTTCTGGAGAAGTGCAGGATGGTGTGGATGCTGGTACCCAGATGTAACGGTGCTGAAGGTGTTAGCAATGAAGGAATGAAGGCCACCAGAGCTTGCAGTTTCAAAGCTTTACTCACAGATCGTAGTACACACTGGTGCCTGCTTCCATGCCGTGTCCTCCGGGGTAGAGACTCAATCAACCTCCCTGGCAAGTCAGGGCTCCCCTCTCCAACACTCCGCCAACATGTACCTTTCCTGAATGACTCCTCCAATGCGCCTTGTGGTGTGAAGCACTCCAGAACTTAGTTACCCTGGAATACCTCCTGTCTAGATGTTCCTAGAACTCTACTTGTATGACAGACAGCTGTAGCCTGCTCGGGGATGCTCCTGGATCCCACCTCTCTATACGTGTTGCTGTTGTGTCCCAAGTCTGGGATGGGAGTAGTGCATTTACAGCCAACTACTCCACCGGTGTCTGCTGCAGAACCATAAGTGTCCATACAACCTCGGGGACCGGGCCCCGGCCTTGCGCTGAGAACCTATAGGCAGGGTTCCTATCCAACCCACTCCTCCTCTCTGTTCTCTTTATTCCTTCGTTCCGTACTTGTCTCTCCTTCGTACGGATGCTTAGGTTACAGTTCTACGTCTCTCTCCTTCTCCTCGGACCCGTCCTCAGACTCTCCTGACTGACTGTCCTTCTGTCAGACGGCCCCCTCTGGGACTGACCTGACCTCTCTGGGACTCACCCCAGACTGACCTGTAATTCTAAACCTTCCTAACCTTTTATATGGATCTAAACTCCACCCACCTCCCTCGTGTTATGAAGCAAGGACCCACGAAAGGTGCTCTGCTACCCTCTAAGCATGGAGCTGCAATCTGGTCCTTTGCTGAACTATCCTGTGTGCGGATGTAGGTGTTGGAGTGTAAAGGAGCCCCAACTTACCAGGATGGTGGGGCACTACACCTTAGGAGAAGGTGCAGTACCTCTGTGGCGACTGAGCCTCAGGGGTGCCACAGATCCCTTGCCTGATCCTTGGCCAGATCTTGTGACCCTAGCCAGATTGGGAGTCCTCCCACCCCCCCAGGCTTGGACCAGGAAGTGGGAGCCAGGGGCCCAGCCCCGGAGGCCAGTACCTAAATGAGCCTTCTTTCCTGGGAAGGGAGCAGACAAAAAGTCCTGGATGAAAACCTTTACCTCCCTTCCCAGGAGCTCTCTAGGCAGCACACACACAGAGCACATGGCAAGCTCCGCCTCTTCCTGTGTGATGCTCCAGAGCTGCACTCACTATTCTATTCACAGGAGCTGCTGGCAGTGGATCCTGGTGATTTGTGCACTCAGTGGCAGAACCTTCCTCAGACAACCATTAATGACGTCAATGACAGTAGCTGAGGCCAGAGGTGCAAGGATTTCTGCACAAGGCTAAGACTCTAGACTGAAGAAATGTGGATATTTTCCACATTTTGCTTCCATTTTTCCATAGTTCGCAGACCAGTGACGTTTACATATGGTGATGTCCATCTTTCCACAACTTTTCCTTCTTTGTGTCACTTTCAATGTTGAACATATAAACGTTCACTCCATTGACTCTGTAGACTGATTATATGATTATATTACAGTATTTCCATGTTCTGATAAAGTGCAAATAATTTCATGCACCAGTAGGTGGCGCTGCAGCTACAGCATAGGCATCACCTGACAGATTGCTGGCTATCCTGTGATCACAATCTTCATTTCCAAATATTAAGTCTCTTAAATTTGACACGGAAAATGTGATTATTGTGAGGAACATTGCAGAGCAGTGAAAGGTCATAGATGCGTTGCCTGGAATCACTGGAAATCTACTTGTCATGCAGGTCCCTGAGCATTAAAGGGGGTGTCTTACATATAGGACGTCTAT
Organism: Dendrobates tinctorius; assembly: GCF_039654945.1. Classification (NCBI taxonomy): domain Eukaryota; kingdom Metazoa; phylum Chordata; class Amphibia; order Anura; family Dendrobatidae; genus Dendrobates; species Dendrobates tinctorius. The sequence continues at coordinate 8,875,315 of NW_027361696.1, read as the reverse complement.
GCAGAGTGAAGCCGCCACGGCGATCACAGTCCAGACACATATCCCGCTGGCAGAGGCTATTTCACAGGAGCGTCTCTGCATACATGTAATAGGTGAGCTGGGTCAGCCATGGGGGACCGGCGCTCCCAATAATACCCTGACCCCCAACTCCCTTCGTTATCGGTCAGTATACAATATAATTTTATGGTGAGAAATATATGACTAGATAATGACATGTCGCTCACTTCTCTTGTCTCTAGGAGCTGTCATATAGCGCAGATCGATCAGATTCTGTGCCACATGATCAGTTGAAGCATGATAGCAGGAATGTGGGATGCAGTGACGAGCAGGAGGCAAACCCAGAGTTAACGGGTGTTTTATGCAAGAATAAAAGTAGCAGTTTATGGGGAGGATTAGGGTATGTGCACACGTAGTGAAATCTGCTGCGTTTCCGCAGCGGTTTTGGCTCTGCGGAAACGCAGCACATTCTGCTGCGTTGTACAGTACCTTTATTTTCAATGGAAAAAAAAAACGCAGTGCACATGCTGCTGATTTTTCCGCGCGGTTTTGCTGCGGTTTACAGTCCGCAGCATGTCAATTGTTTGGTGCAGAAACGCTGCAGTTTTACACCTCATCCATTATGAGGTGTAAAACCGCAGGGCAAAACTGCAGATAAACCGCAGGACTTTTGGTAAATAAATTGTATTTCTAGCTACATTGGATGTGAACTCCGTTTTTTTCGGTGTAATATGCTATGCAGGAGTGTCCATCCATGATCCCTTTCAGTCAGCACTACATAGTGCATGACTTTTCTGGGGTCTTTATGTTTGTGTTCCGTATGGTTTTGTTTTATATGTAGTCGGCAGGATGCAGTCTCCGAGCGCGGACAACGACGCCCCAGACCAGGGCAGGGCCGTGAACTCAACAGTTGACGAGGGCCCTTGTTCCAGCATTTCGTTGGGATCTACGCTAAGCAACCTACCTAGATTTTCCAGCTCCAATACCATGCTATGGAGCTGGACAGAGCGAATGCGGGAGCTCTTTCGAATGCACCCGATGACTCCTGACCTGGAAGCAGAAGTAGCTCTCATGGCATTACAGTAGACGGGGAGGCTCGGAATTCAGTGATGTTAAAACCCTCGGGACACCGCAACACCTTTGACAAGGTTTTGCAGATTTTAGAACAGACCCATGGGGACCCAACCAACATGGGAGAGTTAAGAGCCCGGTTGTTCAGTCGGATGCAGGGGGAGGGGGAGACCATCACCCAGTATATGAATGTCCTCCAAGAGTTACACACGGCCATCGAAAGAAAGGATGGCGCAGGGGTAGGACCTGTTGACATTACACTACGCGACCTGTTGGTGACTGGACTGCGGGACCCGTTAGTAAAGCAGGCATTACGGGAACAGATTAGAATGAATCCACGTATAGACTTTTCAGAGGTGGCGAGGGAAGCACGCGCTCGAGAGCAAGAGCAGGGAATGGCGGTCCCCGTAGGGAAGGTCCGGAGCGTGGAGTCTTCCCTGAACGCAGTTGCGGAGCCTCAATGGGTAGAGGAAATGAAACAGGAGTTGAAGAACATCCAGGGCGAGTTGGCTGAAGTGAAAAGAAGGACGGAGTCAGGGACTGGACGGCCTAGTGTTAACCCTGGTCGGTCTGCACAGACCTGGTGCTATGAGTGCGGGGAGCCGGACCACTTCGCCCCAGAGTGTCCGCGGCGTGGGAGATACCCACCTCAGTGGCCATTAAAACTAGAGGGTTCCGGGCTGGGGGGATGCCGCTCGGAGCCAGAACCCACGTTTAGGGGTGGTGGAAGTCCCGAAGATTTGGTCGCAAAATGTCCGGTGGTATGGGCAGAAGTAGAGGGCCGGACAGTCCGGTGCCTAGTGGACACAGGGTCACAAGTGACAACTATGCCTGCAACTTATTTCCGGCAAAATTTTCCTGAAGCAGCGAGACCCCAGTGGGGACCCATGATCAGACTGGTAGCCGCCAATCAACTACCGGTCCCTGTTGCCGGGGTGGTGTGGGTACAGGTGACGCTGTGCGGTAAATTCCTCGGCCGCAGAGGAGTGGTTCTGACCCACGGAGAAACTGATAAACAGCACTCAGTCATTTTGGGCATGAACATACTGCAGGAGTTTGGCAACCTACTCCTCAATGATCCCACACATGAGACCTTGAAACAGTGGGGTTCCTGCATGGTCCAAGGACATGTATTCCAGCAGTTGGTGCGGGAAGCGCGAGTCCTCCAGGACTGCCAGGAGGGCGAGGCCCTGGGCAAAGTAATTGCGCTAGCGGCTCCCCTGCTTGTACTGCCAAAAAAGCTTAAAAACACCACAAAAATGTTGCATTTTTTTCCACTTTCTCATTGCTTTCTATGGGAGTAAAAAAGCTGAAAGAATTGACATGTTACAGATTTAAATAAATGCAGCAAATTTCCAATTCAATCAGGAAAAGTGTGTTTACATGGGTTTCTGACATCTCATAGCTTTTGCTGATAACGTAAAAAGCTTCCTGATCCTCATGAACACTGTGCTTTTTTCTTTCGCAGCGTACACGGACTGGTTTTTACCCACAGACTTCAAAGAGTTCAGGAAAATCCGCAGATAATAATAATAATAATCTTTATTTTTATATAGCGCGCCGCTAACATATTCCGCAGCGCTTTACAGTTTGCACACATTATCATCACTGTCCCCGGATGGGGCTCACAATCTAAATTCCCTATCAGTATGTCCTTGGAATGTGGGAGGAAACCGGAGTACCCGGAAGAAACCCACGCAAACACGGTGAGAACATACAAAAGGCAAATATGCACTTCTGCAGTGGAAACGCACTAAAAACGTATGTTATCTGCGAGTTGATAAAGCTTTAATAAAGCAAAGTAACACAAAGTATCCAAAACAAAGCAGTTCTATGTCAAACACGACAAACCAAAAGGAGACAAAAAACGCAGAAGAAAAAACGATAAACATGCATGGAAACCTAATATTGCCAATTGGTGCAGAAATTCTGCCACATGATAAACGCACCACATCCAACCTGTGTGAACATAGCCTGACGTCATGTGGTACCGAGTGGCAGCACACGGATGGCCCCGGGCAGCGAGGATCACACCGGTGAGGCTGGGACTGAACAATCACAGCTTATTGCAGATGACATGTTTGTATAAGTGACTTCCATGCAAACCTGCGAGTCGCTGACTGACAGCCGCTCGGGTTGTTGCCTTTGGGATTAGCAGTGACTGATGGAGATCAGCTACCTGGGTGTCTCTCCGCTGTAGATAATGGAGCCTTGTTGGACACCAGGGGAGATGATTGCTGCCTGCACTAATTTTTTTCTTCTGCCGTCCAGGTATGATGTCCTGTCAGTGAGAAGTGACATCGCCTGCGGCCAGCGTTGTCTCCAGCAGCACAGAGGCGCATTGTTCTCTGCTCTCACACCTATTGTCAGCGTTTTCTACTGGAAGGGTATATAACAGTTCCTGGCAGGTCGTCCCTCTGTATACAGAGCAGGACCACAGAGTCAGGCTGCACAATGTCACATCTGAACAGAGTTCTACTTTTAGGTTCAATTTTCATCTGTTTTCTTCTGGTCACAAAAGCCGTCATCTCTTCGCCAAGCGCTTATTACTAATCGTCGCTCGGTGGCTTTTCTCTAGTCTGCACTGGGGTTTTAGGATGGTGCCACACCAGAAAGTCTTCCTCCTTTTGGCGCCTTCCCCGCAGACTGCACTCCAGTTTTCTAAGAACCCCATTTTGGTGATTTAGTTCTCTTCTCCTCCATGTCCTGTCCTCCTGATGAGCGCGTGACAATACACAGAAGCTCAGATCTGCGGATGCAATCTGGCGGTAAGGGCCGCAGCCTGTCCCTCTGACGGGAGGAGCTGGATTTCAGTGCAGCAGAAAGTCACACTGGACGGTGCCGCGCTGCTGCTCTGGGGCTAAACCTCTAATTTGGCAAGACGGAAATAAGACGATATTCATACTTTGAAATTTTGCTGCAATTTTCACAAATCTGAGACAAAAATGCAACAGCTCCATGAAAACTGTAAGAATGTGATAAAATCATGATTGAAAAACACCCAAATTTAGAAATCAATAGCGGCATCTACTGAGGACTTCTCTTCGGTGCGGCAGTCAAGCGAACGGCAGGTAACACTCATTCAGTATCACTTTGCAAAAGCGCTGCAAGTGACGACCTGACAGCGATCCACACGGAGGGTCACTATTAAGGATATCTTACGTGATCGCATACACTGGATCTATTATGGCACTGGTCATTCATACACTGGATCCCTCACATATCCAATTGGAGTAATATATTAACCCCTTAACGACCAAGGGTATTTCAGTTTTTGAATTTGTTTTTTTCTTCCCAGAGCCATAACATTTTTATTTTTCTGTCAAAATGGCCATGTGAAGACTTGTTATTGAAGGACACCATTGGTTTTAACAAATTGTGTTCTGGAAAACGGGAGAAAAATTCCAAGTGCAGTGAAATTGCAAAAAAAAGTGCAAATCCACAGTCGTTTTTTGCTATTTTTTTTTACCATGTTGACTAAATGCTAAAACTAACCTGCCATTGTGATTCTCCAGGTGAAAGGTGGCCAGGGTGGTAGTTGTGGCAATGAGTTGTAGTGTTCCCACACCCTGGCGCCCCACAGATGAAATGCAAAGTCCTTTCTGCTGCATATGCAGTGTGCGCAACACTTTTGGTTACTATCAGAGTTCCTTCCAGTTCGGGCACTCCGGCTCCTGACTTCCCAGTTCCACAAAATACTTCAGAGTCACACTCTTTTTCCAACAGTTCAACTTTACTTATAAAAAGAGCACTTATCATCTTGGCAGCACAGTTCACATAGAGCCATGTATTCTGCACTTTCCCTGCAGACTCTATTCTTTCTGTAATCTCTCTCTCTTTCCTCCCGGCATTTGCTGCCGTACCTCTAGTCAAACTCTGTTCTCCATGCCTTCCCTTTCCCTGCCATCTGGGAATTCTCTCTGGACAGTCCGTGTCCAATCTGTGCCTTCCATGTCACCAGGTCCCTGTCAGACCCTTGTCCTTTCCAATTGGGAAAGGTGCCGGGAACACCATCTCAGCTGCTCCTGCCCCAGTCTTAGACCCCAGATCCTTCTGGGGATGGTCCTGTTGAGCTGGTGCCTGACTGCACTATTCTTCAGCCTGGGGCCCCTTCCTGCCATAGCAGCTTTATCCCCATGACCTGCAACTGTCTCATCCGCTGCATGTACCTTGCCCTGTGCAAGGCTGCCGGACTTCTGCCTCTAATCAGGAAGTGCCTGTCCTATAACTCCCTGTTCTGTGCTGCTCTGCTCTGTAACCTTTCCCATTTGCTTAACCCCTATGCTGCCTCCATCTATTCTGTTATGCCCCCTCTATTCTAACCCTGTTTTTACTCTATGCTAACTTCTAGCCCTAATCCTAAACATATACACAGTACATTTACATGACATCACAGTACATTAACATTACCTTTCACATTAATGAACAATAAGGTGCCGCATGTGATTGTGCGAACAGCGTCCAGGGGAGAGGAGGCACGTGATGTTCCCCGCCACCTCCTTACACTGGTCATTATGAGTTCATAGACACCAAACATGACTAGGCTCTTTTTGTTTAAGTGGTAAAAAAAAGTCCAAAATTTGTTTTAAAAAATGGCGCCATTTTCCAAAACCTATAGCATCTCCATTTTTCGGGATCTGGGGCTGGGTGTGGGCTTATTTTTTTGTGTGCCGAGCTGACATTTTTTGATTCCTCTTCATTACATTTTATTGCAAAGCAGAAGCGGTCAAAATATGTAATTCTGATGTTTTTAATTTTTTTCTCATTACGCTGTTTAGCGGTCTGATTAATTATTTTTTTATATTGATAAATCGGGCGAATCGAAACGCTGTGATACCAAATATGTGTATATTTCATTTTTATTTTGGAAAAGGGGGTGGTTTGAACTTTTATATATTTCTTTATTTTTCTAATATTTTCAAATACTTTTTACTTTTTGCATGCTTCAGTAGTCACCATGGGAGACTAGAAGTTGCACTACTTTGATTGCTTCTGCTACATACAGGCGATGATCAGATCGCCTGTGTGTAGCAGAGATTTTTACTTGCTATGAGCGCCAAACACCGGTCTGCTGCAGACTTCGGATTGTCATGCCGACCCATCGGTGACCCACGATCATGTGATGGGTCACCGATGGGCGGAATTAGCGACGCGCTTGCAGTTGGCACAGTTAAATGGTGCTGTCAGAGATTGACAGCAGCATTTAACTAGTTAACAGCCATGGGTGGATCGCCATTCCACCCGCGGCTGATGTGGGCACATGTCATCTGTATAGATCAGCTGTCATGTGCCCAGAAAAGTGCGGGCTCAGCGTCAGAGCACGCACCAAACAGGAGGAGTCCGGCGTGGGCATACTATTACACCCAATGTCGGAAATTGGTTAAAATATAGCTTTTAATATATATATATATATATATATATTAAAAATGCAACCTGGTCGTTCACATACTGAATCTTTCCTGGCACTGGTTGTTCATACACTGGATCTCTCCTGGTGCTACTCATTCATACACTGGATCTCATTTGACTCTGGATAAATTCTTGCACTGGTCATTCATACACTGGATCTCTCCTGGTGCTAGTCATTCATATACTGGATCTCTCCTGACACTGGTCATTCATACTTTGGATCTCTCCTGACACTGGTCGTTCAAACAATGGATCTGTTTTGGTGCTGGTCATTCATACATTGGATCTCACCAGACATTGGAAGTTCAAATACTGGATCTCTCCTGGCATTGGTCATTCAAACACTGGATTTCTTCTGGCACTGGTCATTCATACACTGGATCTCTTCTGGTGCTACTCATTCATACACTGGATCTCATTTGAAACTGGCTAAATTCTTGCACTGGTCATTCATACACTGGATCTCTTCTGGTGCTACTCATTCATACACTGGATCTCATTTGAAACTGGCTAAATTCTTGCACTGGTCATTCATACACTGGATCTCTCCTGGTGCTAGTCATTCATATACTGGATCTCTCCTGACACTGGTCATTCATACATTGGATCTCTCCTGTCACTGGTTGTTCAAACATTGGATCTGTTTTGATGCTGGTCATTCATACATTGGATCTCACCAGACATTGGAAGTTCAAACACTGGCTCTCTCCTGGCACTGGTCGTTCAAACACTGGATCTCTTCTGGCTCTAGTAATTCATACATTGGATCTCTGCTTGCACTGGTTGCTTAAACACTGGACCTCTCCTGGCGCTGGTCATTCACACACTGGATCTCTCCTGGCGTTGGTCACTCACACACTGTATGTCTCCTGGCACTGGTGATTCACACACTTGATCTCTCCTTGCTCTAGTAATTCTAACACTGGATCTTTCCTGGTGCTGGTCATTCACACACTGGATCTCTCCTGGCGCTGGTCATTCACACACAGGATCTCTCCTGGTGCTGGTCACTCACATTCTGGATCTGTACTGGCGCTGGTCACTGACACACTGGATCTCTCCTGGCGCTGGTCACTCACACACTGGATCTCTCTGTCTCTGTGGTCTGTCACTATCCTATGCAATACCTTAGATGTTGACATGCTCCATTTCTGTGTCCTCCACCCCTAGCTATTGTCATGTGTGAATGAGACCTGCCAGCTCTTGTCCTTCTCAGTCAAGGTCTCAGTATGGGGAGGAAGCCGACTGAGCGACCATGGAAATTTGTCATAATGACTAAATCTGAATGACACACATAACATGGAAATAGTTAATTGAGAGAGCGGCGTCCTAGCACGGCGTAATTAATTAATCCCACATGGCGTCTCATGAGCTGCAGGACAGGGATTAAATGGGTTAATGTGTCTGTGAGCCTGATGAACATATAAGGGAAGGTTTTAGGGGCAGAGTACATATCCTACAAGCTTGAGAGGGTGGACCACATGGTTGGCCTGACACATTCTGGGGCAAATCACCGGCTGGCTATGTTGCAGCATACCACTGACTATTGCTTTCCATGCACCTTTCATGGATTGGATCCTATTATATCTGGATGTTACAGAGGGAAGCACGCACCTTCTCATTACCTTCACTATTAAATCCACCATCCAAACAAAGGTCGGTCCGATGTTTCTGTAGATACAGTAACGAGTGCCACAAATATTATGGAAGCCTCTTATTACTCAATGCAATATCTCCAAATGTAGAGATCAGAACCTCAATGATGAGTTGATCCATATCACACCTGATATCTCAGGCTTTGTAAGTCTTCTAAACACAAGTGTAGCAAAACTTCAGCTGTGAAGACAATTAGATTTCTACAGGTTTCCTCCCTGACAATGGAAACAAAACATGTTCTGATAACGGAGAACAAGCAGAAATGTCAAAAATGGCTGAGAACTGAAACAAAGTCTTTTAGGAAGGTAGAGAAGTCTTCATTACATATACAGTGATTTAATTACCCCACAACCCTGGCAGCGCCCACACGCTCGTCAGCAGCATATTCGCAGAACAGCCCTTTCTGTGCAAGAACACTGTGGCTCGATCTATGGCCAAACCGGCAACTTGGAGGGAAACCAAACCGAATCCTTCATCAAAGAGGTTAATTACACTTGTAAGCAATGTGAAGCAAACGCCGGCCGTAATCCGCCACCATTAACCTCTTCTTAACACTTCCATACTTGGAGCACAGCGACAACTCTGAAGGTCTATGTTTAGAAAAAACCTGAAACACAACCTTGATAAGAGTCGCTGTGATCTCTGACACCGTCCTGCCGTAATAATCACCTGACAAGTATCATTAAAGATGCAGCGTAATCTAATTACGAAGAGGGTCTGACCGCCACCAAGTGCTTGCAGCCCCCACACGAAGTGCAGCCTAAAAATGACTGGTGAGGAGGACGACCCTGGAGCAGAGATCTGCAACCTAAGGACCAGAACTCCCACACACATATTTTATGTGAGCACAAGCAGAAACAATGGTCCGACAGTGGCCCCTCGTGGGATAATAATAATAATAATAATAATATTTATTTATATAGCGCCAACATATTCTGCAGCGCTTTACAGTTTAACAGTTTCAAAACACAAGTCATAAGTAACATCATTAACAATACGATAATTAAAGCAAAATAAGGCGACCCTGCTCGTGAGAGCGTACAATCTACAATGAGGTGGGGGAGATACAGGGTACAGGTGTGTATTTACAATGATGTATTTACAATGATGGTCCAGCCATCTTGAGGGAGTGAGGGATGGATGGAGATAGTGAATGGGCTACACACGCACACTTACACATAAAATGACTTTGATTAGTGAATGTTAGGGATGAGTGATATTGCCCGATATCGTATCGGAATTCCGATTTCCGATATTGAAAAAATATCGGATATCGGAATTTCCAATTTCCAATATCAATGCAAGTCAATGGGAGAAAAAAATCGGAACTACAAAATGACCACTACAGTGTTATATAATGGATAAAATGGAGGGGAAACACCTCAGGATAATGGGGAAGGAGTTTGCAGAGGCAGAGGAGCAAAAAAATCGCTAGAAAAATGCACAGAGCGAAAGCTATAGCAGGAAAACATCATCTTAACAGCAGAGTTTTTTCTTTGGGTTAGGATTAGTTGGGGTAGGGTTAGGGGTTATGGTTAGTAGGGTAAGGGTTAGGGTAAGGGTTAGGGGTTAGGGATAGTTAGGGTTAGGGTTAGTGATTTTACATTATTAAATTACAACTGCCGGTGGTGGTGTCAATATGCCCTTTGACTGACATGTGTCCGCGTTCAACTCACCTTGCTTTGCAGGGAGTTGCCAGGAGCACCACGTGGAGGAACGGATACACTCCCTTTAAACCATGCTTAGTCTTCTTCTGCTGATTATATTACTGTTATTCAGCAATTCTGCATATTGATATTCTGCTTTTGGTTCATGTACATCTGCTCCTACTGCTTCCTAAACCTCTGTCTATGGTTATTGGTTATCCTGCTATTGGCTGGTCGCAGAAAATCCCAAACCCAGGGGAAATACGCAGAAGTAACAGTAGGCACAGGAACTTGAGAGAACCAGCTGGCGAGTCTGGAACCCGTATAGACAGCAGAAATCAGCATAAGAGCCAATGGAACTAACGGGCACCAGCTGACGTTACCGGAGGTAGATAACTAAGCAGGAGGTAACCTGTGCCAGAATGCACTACCAAGGACCAGCAGACGTTACTGGAACTCGGATACCACAAAGGAGGGACCTAAGCCATTGACTCTACTGAGAACCAGCTGACGTTACTGGAACTCAGATAAGCAGCAGAAGGTAAAAGTGCCAGTGGCTGTACTGGGCAACAGCTGACATTACTGTAGCCCGGATACCACAATGTAGTAGTGACATAAGCTAAAAGCACTGCCGAGAAGCCCAAAAAAACCCCACAAAGACGCAAGTTCAAGAGCAAAAAGACAGGAGTCCGGGGACATCTCCATCTGTCTTCTTGTCTTGGGTCTTCTGCATCTGTCTTCCTGTCTTGGGTCTTCTGCATCTGTCTTCCTGTCTTGGGTCTTCTACCGAGTAATGTCTTCTCGGCAGAAGGTACAAGAGCCACATTTGCCCCCACAACCCGGACACAGTCTTCTTTACTCCGCAGTCGCAGCAGGGGAGGAGGAGGGCCTACTGGCACTGTCGAGACCAGCCTTGAGCGCCAGGTCCCGGAGTCCACGTAGGGGGCTCCTACACTGCCGACACCATGGATAACAGCAAACTGAGCCGGAATGATGTACAGCGGGGGCGTGGAACAGTGCGGCGGACACAACCGTGTAACGGCGAGCGTTGTCGAAACACAGTTTGGAGCAGGAGGTACCCGTGCCCTTGGGCACTCCCGAAAACCAGCTGGCGATGCTAGAACTTGGTTTAACCCTCGGGGGAGGCACCTGTGTCCGCACTTCACTGGCAGGAAACAGCTGGCGTAGCTGGATCCCGACTCTTGTGCTCCTGCCTATAGGTGTTTGGCATCTGTCGTCCTTTTTTTCCACTTTGGTCTAACGAGGTACAGCTGGCGTTACTGTTGCCCAGAAACACAGCATGCTGTGAAAGTGGCAGTCACAGAAATGGGCACTAGCTGGCGGTACTAGAGCCCAGAAACACGGCATGCTGTGAAATCAGCAGTCACGGAAATGGGCACTAGCTGGCGGTACTAGAGCCCATGGAAAACAAAACAGTATGAGGTGAAAGAGTCAGTCACAGAACCAGGTGCTAGATGTTGGTAGTAGAGGCCAGAGCACTGGCATAACAGATGACGCAGTGTGCAACACAGGCACATGACAGAGCATGCATACTGCTACCAACCATGCATGTAACCTGTCTACTCTGGCCCAGGGCAGCAAAAGTCACCAGAAATCCAGGCCTGGTTCATTTTTAGGAATGTAAGCCAGTCCGCATTTGCAGCGGATAGTCTGGTACGTTGGTCTGTTAGTACATTGCCAGCTGCACTAAAGACACGTTCAAAAATCACACTGGCACCAGGACAAGCCAGGACCTCCAAGGCATACTGGCTAAGCTCGGGCCATGTATCCAACTTGGAGACCAAAAACTTGAAGGGGGCAGATCCATCCTGAAGCACACTGACAGGGGTGGAGAGGTATTGTGCCACCATGTCACGGTAACGTTGCCTCCTAGTGCATTGCACTGTCTGTGCTGATGGTGCCTGAACTGTTTGCGGGTTCAGAAACCGTTGGAACAGGTTGGGTATACTGAACCTGTCAGTAGCAGATGCACTGCTTCTGCTACCGGCTTCTGAACGGATTCCGTTGGGCCCAGGACACACTAAGGTGCCTGCTATGTGCACGCGCATCACTGCTATGCAGTGGAAAAGAGTACATGTATGAATTAACCAGTGCATCTTGGTACTCCTGCATTTTACGCCCCTGGTTCAACGGTGTAATTAGGCTTTGAAGGCTGTCCCGGTAACATGGTTCTAAGAGGGTGGCCACCCAGTAGTCATTTGTGTGGAGAATACGAGCCACGTGTGGGTCGTTTCTCAGGCACTGCAGCATGAAGTCACTCATGTGCTGAAGGCTGCCAACTGGCCATGCATCGCTGTCACCAGCTGAAGGAATGTGCTCTGGCTGCTCTGCATCACCCCATCCACGCTCTATCTCGTGACTACTAGTAGAGCGCTGTGTACTTTCCTCCGCTGGCTCATCCTCATAGTCCTCCTCATCCTCCTCGCTTGCTGTGTCCTGCCTGGACCTTTGTGAGGCACCCACAGAGCTTTGTACCAACCGGGCCGATGAAGATTGCCTGGTTGGTGCAAGTGTCTCATCATACTCCTCATCCTCCAGAGAAACCTCATCCCTTAGTCCTTTAAGTGATGATTCTATAAGGCATATAAGGGGAATAGTCAGGCTGAGTAGGGCAGCATCCGTGCTCACCATCAGAGTGGAGTCCTCGAAGCACTTCAAAATGGTGCATATGTCCTTCATGGATGCCCACTCTGTGGTTGTAAAGTGGGAGGGCTGAGATGTGTGTCGCCTACTTTGTGCCTGCTGCAGCTGCAACTCCATAATCGCAGGTTGCTGCTCACACAACCTCCGCAGTATATGCAAAGTCGAATTCCACCTGGTGGGGAGGTCAACAATGATGCGGTGCTCAGGCAGGCCCAATCTGCGCTGCATGGCTGAAAGGCGCGATACAGCCATGCTTGAACGCCGCAAATGAGAGCACTCGTATCTGACTTTGTGCAGCAGCTCCTCAAGGTCAGGATAGTTCCTAAGGAAACTCTGCACCACCAAGTTTAGGTGCTGAAGTTGAGGGAGCCGACAACAAATTTTTCCCTCTTCCTCTCCCACGTGGACGGCCACACTGCGCCACACCTGCAAGCTCTTCCTCTGAGCTATCCCCACTTGCTTGCTGCCCCTCAGCATGCCATGATGGGTCAAGGACCTCGTCATCCAATACACCTTCGTCAGCAGAAACTGGCAGCTGAGTTTCATCATCATCTGCTGACTGGGGTCTGGTCACTGTGGTCACTGGCCCACCCTCCACTTCTTCCTCAGACGGACACAGTGATTGCACATCTGTGCACACTACCTCTTCTTCAGCTGCAGGAATGCTGTCTGGATGGCACACAGATTCCAAGCCAACAGATTCTGTGAAGAGGATTAAGGTTGGCTCCTGGCCTTCTGAATGTCTGGGCAATTTAGTGGGCGGTGAAGAAGCAGATGGGTGCTGCTCTTCAGTGGCCTGACCTGATGTGGTGGAGAGGTCCTGGGAGGATGCTGTGCTCATTGAGGTGGATTCCTCAGCTGCCATCCAACCATCAACGGTTTCTACTTGATCCTCTTATCAGCCTATGGCCCTGCGCTCCTAACAAGCTGCGCATAAATGACTGCTGCCGGGTGAAAGTAGGTGCTGAGTGACTTGGGCCTGCTGCTTGCTCTGGATGTGCACCATGTCTAGCTGCTGATGCACCTCTTCCGCGGCCGCCGCGGGGACGTCCCTTACTCCCTGCCTTCTTCATCTCTATCGATGGATTCAGAACGGCAAGAAAGCAATTATTAGGAATTAGTGTGCTTATTCCTGTAGGACTACAACAGGTATAAGAAACACTAATGGCACTGTATGATGATGGTGTGTCTGCTACACTTTATTTGACTCTAGTGTGGCCTACACAAAGAGTATCGTGTGTTTGTGGTATTGGTGTACACGTTACGGTCGGATGTCACAGCGCAGTAAATGACACTGCTGTGATACCAAAAAAAAAAGGATTCTCCGGGACTGGGCCAGGTGCTGTGTGGCACTAGCCACAGAGGTTGTTTGGGTCCCTCACAGCACAATCCCTATATAGTGTTTAACTTTTAGGAAAAAATAGGGGAAGGGGATTTAAGGGATGAAAAGAAAAGGCAGTGAGACACACACCACACAGTGCTGCAGCAAGAGGAGCTGCAGCAGCTGCAGTGAACGTGCTCTGCATTGTCTCACTAAGCACCTCACTGAGAGCCTGCACAGCACAAAAAATGAAACTGAGCATAGTCAGTGAGGAAAAAGACTGCTTCTGTAAGAGACAGGGGCTGCTACAGTCGCTGAAAAACAATTTATATCGCTATTAGATCCAAGATCTCTCCCTATCTCCAACAGCAACCTATCCCTATCTGCTTTCACAGTAGAGTGAGGCTAAAATGGCAGGCGCAGCCTTTCACACTGCCTGATCAGTGATCACACCATCCAGCCAACCAATCGCAGCGCAGCCCCTAGCTAGCAAGTTTGGACACCTCCTACCAAGCTTAGGGGAGTTACACAATGTTGTCAGCAATTCTTCAGCTCCTGATTGGCTCCACAGAGTGCTCAGAGGCTGAAGGATTATGGGATTTCCGATTTCCGATGTGAAAAAAATATCGGAATCGGAAATCGGAATTCCGATATAGCAAATATCGGGCCGATTTCCGATATTTCAATATCAGAAAGCTCATCCCTAGTGAACGTGATAGGCCGCTCTGAACATATGCGTTTTGAGGGAGCGCCTAAAACTGTGCAAATTGTGGATAATCCTAATTTCTTGGGGTAGAGCATTCCAGAGGATTGGCGCAGCGCGGGAGAAGTCTTGGAGTCGGGAGTGGGAGGTTCGGATTAGTGCAGAGGTTAGTCGAAAGTCATTTGCAGAGCGCAGCGGTCGGTTAGGCCGATAGACAGAAATAAGGGAGGAGATGTAGGGGGGTGCCGCACTGTGGAGAGCTTTGTGGGTGAGAACAAGTACTTCATCAGTGTCACATTCACTCTGTGGCCATTAACAGAAAAACACAACCTAGAAACCCAACAGTAAGTGAATAGCGACACACGTAACTATCATCCAAAGAGTGCAAAAGCCATGGACCGGCATACCCAACCGGGACAGACTCTAAGTCTAGCAACTTACTTTGCCATGTGCCGTCAAAACAGACATATATACTCATTAGGAGAGGAGGATCACCGCGCTGCCGCAAAAGAAGAATTCCAGGAATAGAAAGGATTCAACGTGGTTTATTCAATGTGGGATGCCCTCACACCCAGGGCTGTGGGGTACTCGGTACCAGGCCCGATGAGCTTTAACGGGAGATGTCACAGCAGCTGGGACCCGGCCCGTGGCCCTGGGCGCCCATTGTAAATGTAGAATGTTTCCGTGTGCTTATGGTGGTGAAAGTTTATAAGTGATTCGTGACGCCACCTGTGGTGTTCGGCAATAGAGATGTAAGCCGACGCTGCAGACAGATCCTCTGGGACAGATAGTATGGTGCAGCAGTGATGGTATAGCCCTCCACAGGCAGGGCTGTAGTCCCAGGGCAGTGTAGGTGAAGTGACACTTAGATGGTGTAGTGTCAGGCGCAAGGGATGTAGCAGTGCTGGGCAGGTTGGCGCGGGAATAAGTGGAGGACACCAGGGCGTGCAGTTCCAAAGCTTTACTCACAGTCTGTTGCAGGTACAGGTGCCCGCATCCGTGCCGTGTCCTCCGGGTCAGGAGCTCAGCCAACTTCCAGGCAAGATGAAGTACTCCTTTCCAACACTCTGCCAACATATGTGCCTTTTCTGAACGTCTCCTCTTATTGTGCCTAAGAATGAAGTACTCTCAGTACAGAGTTACACTGGAGTGCCTCCTGTCAGATGTTCCTATGAACTCTACTTGTACGGCAGACAGCTGTAGCCTGCTTCGGGGACTCCTTGTTACTAAGTCCCGGCTCACTATCCAGTTGCTGTTGTGCCCCCAAGTCTTGTGTGGGAATAAAGTGGTCACTACTTCTATTCCTCCGGTGTCTGCTGCAGGACCATTAGTATCCGTACAACCTCGGGGACCGGACCTCAGCCTTGCGCTTAGAACTTGAAAAGGGTTCTCTTCTAACCCTGGTCCTTGTTCTCTTATTCTCCTCACATTCCGTGCTAATCCTTCTTCCCAATGGAGAATCAAGCTTCCTTTCTCTGTCTCTTTCCTGTGCCAGCAGACCCAGATCACTGTGGCCTGCTGCAGCACTTCCTTCTTCCATCCCTCTCCCGGGGATCTTCTCTGTCTCACACTCTGTCCTTCTACATCCTCACTCACTGACTGAGTGGAAGACTGACTGACTAACTCAACTCTTTCCGCTCTTTTGGTGCGAACTAAACTCCACCCACCTCCCAGCACGTTTCGTGCTCCAAGCAGGGTGCCACCAAGGGGTGCTTTGCTATACTCCAAGCAGGGAGCCGCCGAAGGTGCTTTGCTACACTACTTTGTGGTGTGGGATGCAGGTGTTGGAGTGTGGTCAGGTGTCTCCACCTTACCTGGATGGTGGGGCACCGCACCTCAGGAGAAGGTGCAGTACCTCTGTGGCGACTGAGCCTCAGGGGCACCACATACCCCCCATTAAACACAGCACGTCCGCGGGCTGCAAGTAAACAAAGTTGACAATACAGGAACATACAAATTTTTATATTGCTAATAAACAGTTCTTATCTAATCTTCTCAATATGAGAGGCACTCATTCTTGAACGTTACAAACAATTTAACAGTCTATCTATATGTAAAGTTATGCTACCTAATTTAAAGTGCTATGGAAGCAAGTTCACTATCAGCTTGAGTAACACATTTTCTAGCAACACATTTCTTTTCTGTTATCTTTCACATTTTCTACTCTCTTCTTTCCTTTTGTCTTAGGAGTGACAACCGTTATTGCCTGATTCGTCATCTGCATATTTTTATTCAATTCTCACATCTTTATTCAAACATTGTAAAATATTCACTGTATTTCTTTCTCAATTAAACCCTATGAAATCTGTCATTAATACTTTCTCTTTCTAGTTTCTTGTTCAAAAATACTAAACATTATCAATAAGTGCAAAGAGTAGACATTGGACTGGCCATCATGTTTGGAAATGTCCTTATAATGAGGTAGTCCTTGTTTCAAGGGCAGGTTCCTATGTAAAACCAAGAGAAAGCACCTAAAGAGGTGCAAACCATGTACATTAACAGTTCGGGATCACTCAGCGTCTATAATCTCCACAGTTCAAGTATAAAGGCTGCAAATCAAACTGGGCAACAACTGGGAAGAAACAAAAACATGATAACCAAAAAAAACAAGAACAAAGGTGCAAATACCCTCCTGGGTAACAAAGTTAGTTATTAGGGCTAGTTATCCCCTCCTGGGGTTCCGGAAGCTGGTTGCTTGGGCTGCTTCCAGGGGAGATGCTCTGGGTGTCTTGATGGGTTGAGGAATCGCTGATCTTCAGTAGGAATTCTGGAAACAGCTGCTGCCTGAGGTACAGCTGGGGTAGGCATATCGGCTGTTGCTGATGATGTCTCTGCCACCAGTAAGTCTGTAGGAGTGGCAGCTGGTACCGATGGAGAAGATTCTTCATCCTCAGGGGGTACCACTGTTCTGGTCCTTGATCTAACATCTAGGGATGCCGCGGCCTGTTGGCGTTGGTAGGAGGCTACACGGGGGTTTTGTAGCCGTGGCCAAGAGAACCCATGATGCGTTTCACTGTCCCAAAGCGGCCTAGACTCTCCCATGCCCTGAAGGTGTCGTATGGTGCGCGTCTGTTCCAACCGCACCCTCCTCAGCAGGGATTTCTTCCATCTCCTCATCTCCGTCAGCCTAGTGCTCCCGGATGATTCGTCCAACACCCCCATTTCAAGCTCCAGCAGGCCAGCTTCTGACAATGAGAATTCGGGGGGTAGCCCGTTAGGAGGGCCAGCATCTATACCCGGTGCCTCCCGGTGGTGCAGTCTCGGCTCCGGTGCCAGTACGGTGCGGGTCCTGGTGGCTGCGGGGGTCGTGGTTGCTGTCCAGGTGGATATCGGAGGCGGTGTTAACGGAGAGATTGCAGGGGATGCTGCCGGTGGTATTGCAGCGGCAGCAGGCTCTGCAGGGTTTGCCTGGGGGAGATCCGGTGCAGCGATGGCAGGTACCGATAACTGGGGTACCGCGGGTGTAAGCCCCTCCTGGGTGCGCTGCAGATTCAAGGTCAATAAGGCTTCCTTCCTCAGTCGTAAACGGTGCGTCAGCTGGGCGATCTCGTCCTCCAGCTGCTGGCGGTTCATCCTGGAAGCCGGGTCAGAGCCTTCAGCCATGGCGCCGGGGAGATTCAGCTCAACCTCCTCGCACTCCGCAGGCCTCCTCCCTTCTTCCATCATGGCGTTCTGGCGTTCTTCTTCCCACCTCGGCTCTTCTCCCGCCACTGGCTTCCGCTCCTCCTTCTGGGGGCGGCGTCTTCTTCCAACTCCTCCATTCCAAGCCAGTATACGAACCCCTCAGGGGGGTGGGCCATGTCGCTGTTGCATAGAAGTTCAGACAGGGGAGGCCCAGGACAGTTCGGGGTCTTTTCTTAGGACCACCAAGGTTGTCACGCCCTTCTTCACCGCGCCGGCGGCCATTTTTAACATTCATTTCACAGTCTGTCAAATTAGGTCTTCTGCACATTTCCAAAAGTTTTAAGTCCAACAGATCTCAGGCACACAGAACCCGATGGCATTGGGTCTCGTCATCCTGTTCATGACTCCAAAAATGGGACGCGCTCACACCCAGGGCTGTGGGGTACTCGGTACCGGGCCCGATGAGCTTTAACGGGAGATGTCACAGCAGCTGGGACCCGGCCCGTGGCCCTGGGCGCCCATAGTAAAAGGAGAATGTTTCAGTGTGCTTATGGTGGTGAAAGTTTATAAGTGATTCGTGACGCCACCTGTGGTGTTCGGCAATAGAGATGTAAGCCGACGCTGCAGACAGATCCTCTGGGACAGATGGTATGGTGCAGCAGTGATGGTATAGCCCTCCACAGGCAGGACTGTTGTCCCAGGGCAGTGTAGGTGAAGTGACACTTAGATGGTGTAGTGTCAGGCGCAAGGGATGTAGCAGTGCTGGGCAGGTTGGCGCGGGAATAAGTGGAGGACACCAGGGCGTGCAGTTCCAAAGCTTTACTCACAGTCTGTTGCAGGTACAGGTGCCTGCATCTGTGCCGTGTCCTCCGGGTCAGGAGATCATCCAACTTCCAGGCAAGATGAAGTACTCCTTTCCAACACTCTGCCAACATATGTGCCTTTTCTGAACGTCTCCTAGCGCCTAAGAATTAAGTACTCTCAGTACTGAGTTACACTGGAGTGCCTCCTGTCAGATGTTCCTATGAACTCTACTTGTACGGCAGACAGCTGTAGCCTGCTTCGGGGACTCCTTGCTACTAAGTCCCGGCTCACTATCCAGTTGCTGTTGTGCCCCCAAGTCTTGTGTGGGAATAAAGTGGTCACTACTTCTATTCCTCCGGTGTCTGCTGCAGGACCATTAGTATCCGTACAACCTCGGGGACCAGACCTCAGCCTTGCGCTTAGAACTTGAAAAGGGTTCTCTTCTACCCCTGGTCCTTTTTCTCTTATTCTCCTCACGTTCCGTGCTAATCTTTCTTCCCAATGGAGAATCAAGCTTCCTTTCACTGTCTCTTTCCTGTGCCAGCAGACCCAGATCACTGTGGCCTGCTGCAGCACTTCCTTCTTCCATCCCTCTCCCAGGGATCTTCTCTGTCTCACACTCTGTCCTTCTACATCCTCACTCACTGACTGAGTGGAAGACTGACTGACTAACTCAACTCTTTCCGCTCTTTTGGTGCGAACTAAACTCCACCCACCTCCCAGCACGTTTCGTGTTCCAAGCAGGGTGCCACCAAGGGGTGCTTTGCTATACTCCAAGCAGGGAGCCGCAGAAGGTGCTTTGCTAAACTACTTTGTGGTGTTGGAGTGTGGTCAGGTGTCTCCACCTTACCTGAATGGTGGGGCACCACACCTTAGGAGGAGGTGCAGTACCTCTGTGGCGACTGAGCCTCAGGGGCGCCACAAATGCGTTTCAGGGTTCAGGTGACCCCTTCGTCAGGACATACCACATACAACCAGGTGCTTCTCACAAGATTAGAATATCTTCAAAAAGTGAATTTATTTCAGTTCTTCAATACAAAAAGTGAATCTCATATATTATATAGAGTCATTACAAACAGAGTGATCTATTTCAAGTGATTATTTCTGTTAGGCCTCTTTCACACATCAGGTTTTCGCCGTCAGGCGCGATCCGGCGCTTTTGACAGAAACCGGATCCGGCGAAATGCAATGCCGGATCCGGTTTCCCCCCCATTGACTTGCATTTGCGCCGGATCGCGCCGGATGGCCATGCGTTTCATCCGGTTTTCGCCGGATCCGGCAATGTGTCGCAATGTGTCGCGATCCAGCGTCTGGAAAAAACGTCTACTGTAACGTTTTTTGTCTCCGGCGAAAAAGCCGGACACGCCGGATCCGGCGCGTCCGGCTTTTTCACACAATGAAAGCCTATGAGCGCCGCAATGCGCCGGATCCGGTTTTTTGGTCTGAGCATGCTCAGTAGCTCTGCCCACAAGACATATATAAAAGCAAGACAGTGGGACCCACAGCCACACCCAACATGCCACCCAAGAAAGCAACCAAGCGAAGCAGGAGAAGGCAGGAGACCACTGCAGCACCATCAGCACCACCACCACCCCAAATGGAGCAGCAAATAGAACATGCTGAGGAGGGGAGGCCAGCAGCAGATGAGAGACGGTAATTATCAAATCCCCCATTCCTCCAAACTAGGGCCATGGAATATCAAGATATTCATTGGCCCTTTGTTTCTCTTTATTCAACAGCCGCCAAAGAGATGCAGCAGCAGCAGCAGCAGAAATGGCATCACTGGCAGCAGCAATACCCACAGCCATGGAGTCTGGCCATCAACAGGACAGCACATCTTCTTCTGGGAGCCCTCCCTCGCATCGTCAGCGTTTGACGGTAAGTTTTTATTTCCAAAATCCATCATCTCTGTAATATATGTCTATTCATTGCCTTTTATTTCAAAACAGGAATCACAAGATGATGAGGAGCTCCCAGAAGAAGAAGGAAGGGGTGGACAGACACCTGGAGTGGGCTCACAATTGGTAAGTTTTTTGCATCAAACGCAGAAACACAACATCACACTACACACAACACATAGAAAACAATGTTCTGCAGACCACACACAGCAAACAAATGCCTACATCCAAAGACATAACATTTTTTGTTTTCTTCTCTAGTCTTCCCAATCTGGTGCTCGGCCAAGAGGTCCTCGCAGTGCCTCCCAGGGTCGTCGGCGACAGCAACGCGGCGGTCACCAGCGTGTAAGTATAAATATTTTTGCTTTTTTTTTGCACTTTTTATTTCATTTCTTTTGTGGAGGCAAATTATGTTATTTTTGTCTTTTTCTTTAACAGCCTTCACAGCGTGCTCCCGACTCTGACGGTGAGGATGGAGGACTCGATGTGGACCACCTCATCGATCTCGTCAGAGAAAGGGAGCCGCTCTGGAATATGGCTGACCGCCGCCACGCTGACCTTATCGTTACCCGACGACTCTGGGAGGAAATCTGTTCTCTCCTTGTGGGCCGCTGGGAGGACCTCGAAGCTCGGGCCCAGATTAAAGAGCGTAAGTATATACAGTACCGGTTGCTTGATGTAAACCAGTGTTTCCCGAACTCCAGTCCTCGTGGTCCCCACGGATCATGTGTTCAGGATTTCTATTTACTATGGAAATCCTGAAAACATGACCCCTGGGGACCATGAGGACTGGAGTTTGTGAAACACTGATGTTGTATACTAACCACTCCTTTCTCGTTTCAGGGAACAGAATTGTGAATCGGTGGCGGTCTGTGAGGGATCGTTTAAAGAAGGAGTTCAATAAAGAGATGCGGGCCCCGAGTGGATCTGGAGGACGCAGGAGCAAGTACAAGTACGCAGAATCCCTGTCGTTCCTCTGGGAAACAATGCTCACCAGAAGGTAAATATTACACACCACATGTGAAAAAAATGTTAGATGTAACTTTTTTTTTTCAGCCAGGGCCATACCATGTCAGTATTTTAATTGTTTTTTTTTCTCTTTATTCCACAGCACGGTGAGCAGCACTCGGGAGCCTGCACGATTGGACCCTTCTGAGGCGATCCCTGAGGAGACCGGCACCGAGGGACACTTCGACCGCCCCGGTACATCTGCACCTTCCCAGCCTTCCCACACATTCGACCCATCTGTCCCATCCACCAGCACAGGAGCATCGTGGCCGCCTACATTACATGAAGCTGCTGGTGAGGAGATCGATTTCCCTTTACCCCACCCTTCTGCCCCTGCCACCTCTAGTACACCTGCGGGTACTGGGCGGCTGCGGCAGAGGGGTCAGGAAAAGAGTTATGCGCAAGAGTTCTTGCATCTGAATGCATCTTTCTAGAACTGTCTAAAAGTCTTGTCCGAGCAAATCTCCGCAGGCTTTCAGCAGATCAACTCCAGCATTCTGGAGGTGAAGACACTTCTGCAAACCATGCATTCAGAAGCAAGATCTTCGCCAAACCACACCTTTTTCAGGTCTGTTGTGGAGCGCATGGCAACACTATCTCCTACCCAGCAGATGCATGTAATGCATTCGTGCCACGGTGCTCTACAGCAGGTTACCTCCCAACCTCCACCTCCCACCACTGTAGTTCCTCCACCTGCACCCCCTCCAGCCACTTTCCATCCTCCCCCTCCTATTACATCTGCACCCCCTCCAGCCACTTTCCATCCTCCCCCTCCTATTACATCTGCACCCCCTCCAGCCACTTTCCATCCTCCCCCTCCTATTACATACCAGCAACCTCACCAGTACCAGACATCTCCCCACTTCCAGCAACCTGCCCCGTACCAAACTCCTTCCCCGTACCAAACTCCTTCCCCGTACCAAACTCCTTCCCCATACAACTTTCCATCAACATCATCTGCTCCTACAGTCCCTGCCCAACCCTCCACTCCACCGCCCACCACCTCTTCTGCCTCCCACATGTCCACCCATTCTGTAGCTTTTTCCACACCTTCACCTCTAACTGTTCCTTCCCCACCAAGATCCCAGTCCTCTCTCCACACACCCAGTGTCGAAGTGTCCCGCAGCCCCTCCAGCAGTATTTCCACCCCACAGTACACAGAGTTGTAATGTTTTTTTTTTGTAATAAAAATGCCCATTGGGTTTAAAACCTTTATTAAAAAAGTTTTTTGCACTTTAAAAACATAAAAAAAAAAAAAATTTAAATAAAAGTTAAATTATCGTTTCACAATGGTTGTCTGTCATTTCTTTCTGCGGCGAACTATGTTTTAAAAAAAGGTTAAATACAGGGTATTTCAAAGGTAAAAAGGTATTCAAAACCAGGTATATAACTGTGGGTAAATTTTAGCTTTTTGCCACAGTTGTGTTCCTGGTTGTGTTTGAAGCAAAGTATTTCACCTAAAAAGTTGTGTTTATTGTTGGTGATTTCCTACCAATGTACACAACTTTTGTTAAAAGGTGAAATACTTTGCATAAAACACAACCAGGTACACACCTGTGGCCTAAAGGTAAAAATAGTAAGACCATGACAAGATAGCCAACTTTGGTTGGCAAAGGTATATACTGTTGGTCCAGAAGGTACACAAGTTTAGGGCACAGGTTGCTGGAAGTGGGGAGATGTCTGGTACTGGGGAGGTTGCTGGTACTGGTGAGGTTGCTGGTATGTAATAGGAGGGGGAGGATGGAAAGTGGCTGGAGGGGGTGCAGATGTAATAGGAGGGGGAGGATGGAAAGTGGCTGGAGGGGGTGCAGATGTAATAGGAGGGGAGGATGGAAAGTGGCTGGAGGGGGTGCAGGTGGAGGAACTACAGTGGTGGGAGGTGGAGGTTGGGAGGTAACCTGCTGTAGAGCACCGTGGCACGAATGCATAACATGCATCTGCTGGGTAGGAGATAGTGTTGCCATGCGCTCCACAACAGACCTGAAAAAGGTGTGGTTTGGCGAAGATCTTGCTTCTGAATGCATGGTTTGCAGAAGTGTCTTCACCTCCAGAATGCTGGAGTTGATCTGCTGAAAGCCTGCGGAGATTTGCTCTGACAAGACTTTTAGACAGTTCTGGAAAGATGCATTCAGATGCAAGAACTCTTGCGCATAACTCTTTTCCTGACCCCTCTGCCGCTGCCGCCCAGTACCCGCAGGTGCAGATGTACCGGGGCGGTCGAAGTGTCCCTCGGTGCCGGTCTCCTCAGGGATCGCCTCAGAAGGGTCCAATCGTGCAGGCTCCCGAGTGCTGCTCACCGTGCTGTGGAGTAAAGAGAAAAAAAAACAATTAAAATACTGACATGGTATGGCCCTGGCTGAAAAAAAAAAGTTACATCTAACATTTTTTTCACATGTGGTGTGTAATATTTACCTTCTGGTGAGCATTGTTTCCCGGAGGAACGACAGGGCTTCTGCGTACTTGTACTTGCTCCTGCGTCCTCCAGATCCACTCGGGGCCCGCATCTCTTTATTGAACTCCTTCTTGAAACGATCCCTCACAGACCGCCACCGATTCACAATTCTGTTCCCTGAAACGAGAAAGGAGTGGTTAGTATACAACATCAGTGTTTCACAAACTCCAGTCCTCATGGTCCCCAGGGGTCATGTTTTCAGGATTTCCATAGTAAATAGAAATCCTGAACACATGATCCGTGGGGACCACGAGGACTGGAGTTCGGGAAACACTGGTTTACATCAAGCAACCGGTACTGTATATACTTACGCTCTTTAATCTGGGCCCGAACATCGAGGTCCTCCCAGCGGCCCACAAGGAGCGAACAGATTTCCTCCCAGAGTCGTCGGGTAACGATAAGGTCAGCGTGGCGGCGGTCAGCCATATTCCAGAGCGGCTCCCTTTCTCTGACGAGATCGATGAGGTGGTCCACATCGAGTCCTCCATCCTCACCGTCAGAGTCGGGAGCTCAGGAGCACGCTGTGAAGGCTGTTAAAGAAAAAGACAAAAATAACATAATTAGCCTCCACAAAAGAAATGAAATAAAAAGTGCAAAAAAACAAAGCAAAAATATTTATACTTACACGCTGGTGACCGCCGCGTTGCTGTCGCCGACGACCCTGGGAGGCACTGCGAGGACCTCTTGGCCGAGCACCAGATTGGGAAGACTAGAGAAGAAAACAAAAAATGTTATGTCTTTGGATGTAGGCATTTGTTTGCTGTGTGTGGTCTGCAGAACATTGTTTTCTATGTGTTGTGTGTAGTGTGATGTTGTGTTTCTGCGTTTGATGCAAAAAACTTACCAATTGTGAGCCCACTCCAGGTGTCTGTCCATCCCTTCCTTCTTCTTCTGGGAGCTCCTCTTCATCTTGTGATTCCTGTTTTGAAATAAAAGGCAATGAATAGACATATATTACAGAGATGATGGATTTTGGAAATAAAAACTTACCGTCAAACGCTGACGATGCGAGGGAGGGCTCCCAGAAGAAGATGTGCTGTCCTGTTGATGGCCAGACTCCATGGCTGTGGGTATTGCTGCTGCTGTTGCTGCTGCCAGTGATGCCATTTCTGCTGCTGCTGCTGCTGCTGCATCTCTTGGGCGGCTGTTGAATAAAGAGAAACAAAGGGCCAATGAATATCTTGATATTCCATGGCCCTAGTTTGGAGGAATGGGGGATTTGATAATTACCGTCTCTCATCTGCTGCTGGACTCCCCTCCTCAGCATGTTCCATTTGCTGCTCCATTTGGGGTGGTGGTGGTGCTGAAGTGGTCTCCTGCCTTCTCCTGCTGCGCTTGGTTGCTTTCTTGGGTGGCATGTTGGGTGTGGCTGTGGGTCCCACTGTCTTGCTTTTATATATGTCTTGTGGGCAGAGCTACTGAGCATGCTCAGACCAAAAAAAACGGATCCGGCCACCGGATCCGGCTTTCGCCGGATCAGGCGCATTGCGGCGCTCATAGGCTTTCATTGTGTGAAAAAGCCGGACGCGCCGGATCCGGCGGGTCCGGCTTTTTCGCCGGAGACAAAAAACGTTACAGTAGCCGTTTTTTCCAGACGCCGGATCGCGACACATTGCCGGATCCAGCGAAAACCGGATGAAACGCATGGCCATCCGGCGCGATCCGGCGCAAATGCAAGTCAATGGGAGGGAAACCGGATCCGGCATTGCATTTCGCCGGATCCGGTTTCTGTCAAAAGCGCCGGATCACGCCTGACGGCGAAAATCTGATGTGTGAAAGAGGCCTTAGGGTTGGTTTCCATTGCGTTAGTTGCATGCGCTTAACGCATCCGTCACTAAGCGGCACTTACGCTATGTAATGGATGCGTTAACACACCCATTGCCCACCATTATAGTAACGCATCCTAATGCATGTCAAACTCAGCATGCATTAGCCATGTTCCGTTACATTGTGACGCGATCTACCCATTTTAGGGTGCGTTAGGTCTAACAGTGCTGTGCTGTGCATAGAACTGTATTGCTAATGCATGGTAACGCATGGTAACGAAATGCTACCATGCGTTAGTGCTATGGGTAAAAAAGATGCCAAAAAGGGTATCAGCGTTAGCGCATCCGTTTAACGGATCCGTTAAACGGATGCCCTTAACGCAATGGGAACCTAGCCTTACAGCCAATGAAAACCCAAAAGTCATTATCTCAGTAAATTAGAATAATTGACAAAAAAAACACCTGCAAAGGCTTCCTAAGTGTTTACAAAGGTCCTTTAGTCTGTTTCAGTGGCTCCACAATCATGGGGAAGACTGCTGACTTGACAGATGCCCAGAAGGCAGTCGTTGACACCCTCCACAAGGAGGGTAAGCCACAAAAGGTCATTGCTAAAGAAGCTGGCTGTTCACAGAGTGCTGTATCCAAGCATATTAATCAAAAGTTGAGTGTTGGGAAAAAGTGAACCGCACTGTCATGGGCTGCCGGATGTGATGCAATGTCCGGCGCAGACTATTGGATATATGCACCGGTGTGTAGATCAATTTTGTTAACTCTTATGATGGGGACTCTATAAAAGCTAGCTGGGACACACTTCCATCTACGGACCCCTGAAGAAGCCAATGCGAAACATATGTTGTGGCTGTTGATGTGGTGTCTCTTGAGGAACAATGGGTAAGAGCACTATTTGATTGAATGTATGGATGCAAATGGCCTGTTTATTAGAATCGTTTATTGACTTATCACGCTTAAAAGCACTAGCCCTTTATAATTAACTAGCTGAAGAGCCCGGCGCTGCCCGGGCATAGTATCTAACTGTGGTTAGTTATAGAAAATTATAATTTTCCTCCATCCCATAGTCCCGTGCCCATATACCCATCATACATATCCACGATCCCATAGGCCCGTGCCCATATACCCATCATACATATCCTCCATCCAATAGTCGAGTGCCCATATACCCATCACACATCCTCCATCCCATAGTCCCATGCCCATATACCCATCATACATATTCTCCATCCCATAGTCCCATGCCCATATACCCATCATACATATTCGCTATCCCATAGTCGAGTGCCCATATACCCATCACACATCCTTCATCTTATAGTCCCATGCCCATATACCCATCATACATATCCTCCATCCCATAGTCCCGTGTCCATATACCCATCACATATATCCGCCATTTCATAGTCCCATGCCCATATACCCATCATATATATCCTCCATCCCATAGTCCAGTGCCCATATACCCATCATATATATCCTCCATCCCATAGTCCCGTGCCCATATACCCATCATACATATCCGCCATTTCATAGTCCCGTGCCCATATACCCATCATATATATCCTCCATCCCATAGTCCAGTGCCCATATACCTATCCGCCATCCCATAGTCCCGTGCCCATATAACCGTCAAACATATGCTCCATCCCATAGTCCAGTGCCCATATACCCATCATATACATCCTCCATCCCATAGTCCCATGCCCATATACATATCCGCCATCCCATAGTCCCGTGCCCATATACCCGTCAAACATATGCTCCATCCCATAGTCCAGTGCCCATATACCCATAACACATCCTCCATCCCATTGTCCCGTGCCCTTATACAAATCCGCCATCCCATAGTCCCGTGCCCATATACCCGTCATACATATCCTCCATCCCATAGTCCCGTGCCCATATACCCATCACACATCCTCCATCCCATAGTCCCGTGCCCATATACATATCCGCCATCCCATAGTCCCGTGCCCATATACCCGTCATACATATCCTCCATCCCATAGTCCGGTGCCCATATACTCATCACACATCCTCCAACCCATAGTCAACCATTATGACATCATAATGAGCGGCGGCAGGGCTTGCAACCTTTGATGACATCAGGGTCGCCATGGCAACCATTGTGACATCATAATGAGGGGCGGGGCTTGGCGCGCACACACTGCTTCCCCGGTATGCAAATAGGGGCATTGTGACATCACAATGAGGGGCGGGGCTTGACGCGCACACACTTTTCCCCCCAGTATGTAGATGGGGGCTACATTGTTTGGTGAATTGGAATGCGCGGGGTTAAAATTTCGCCTCACAACATAGCTTAGGACGCTCTCGGGGTCCAGACGTGTGACTGTGCCAAATTTTGTGGTTGTAGCTGCGACGGTGCGGATGCCTATCCCGGACATACAAACATACACACACACACACATACACACATACACACTTTGAGCTTTATATATTAGATATATACTATCTGTTGCTCTCCCCACCCCCTTACCTTTGTATGAGATATCCACGTCTTTCTACCCAATTCTCGCTTTATGACTTTGTATGATATATGTTTATTAACCCTACATATGCCTTCATGTTTAATAAAGATAAGCTTTTGTAACTTTGATCTCCACCACCTGCACCATACTACACCACCAGCGGGAGCCGAGGAGCTGGATGCAGACAATGTGTCATTTTCAGTGATCGCCACCACCTCCACCATACTACAACACCAGAGGGAGCCGAGGCGCTGGATGCACACAATGTGTCACTGTCAGTGATCGCCACCACCTCCATCATACTACACCACCAGGGCAAGCCGAGGCGCTGGATTCACACAATGTGTCACTGTCAGTGATCGCCGCCACCTCCACCATACTACATTACCAGGCAAAGCCGAGGAGCAGAATACAGACAATGTATCACTGTCAGTGATTGCCACCACCTACACCACACTACAGCAGGGGGAGCCGAGGAGCTGGATGCAGACAATGTGTCACTGTCAGTGATCGCTGCCACCTCCACCATACTACATCACCAGGGGGAGCCAAGGAGCTGGATGCAGACAATGTGTCACTGTCAGTGATCTCCACCACCTCCACCATACTACACCACCAGGGGGAGCCGAGGAGCTGGATGCAGACAATGTGTCACTGTCAGTGATCTCCACCACCTCCACCATACTACACCACCAGGGGGAGCCGAGGAGCTGGATGCAGACAATGTGTCACTGTCAGTGATCTCCACCACCTTCACCATACTACACCACCAGGGGGAGCCGAGGAGCTGGATGCAGACAATGTGTCACTGTCAGTGATCTCCACCACCTCCACCATACTACACCACCAGGGGAAGCCGAGGAGCTGGATGCAGACAATGTATCAATGTCAGTGATCTCCACCACCTCCACCATACTACACCACCAGAGGGAGCCGAGGAGCTGGATGCAGACAACATGTCACTGTCAGTGATCTCCACCACCTCCACCATACTACAACACCAGGGGGAGCTGAAGAGCTGGATGCAGACAATGTGTCACTGTCAGTGATCGCCACCACCTCCACCATACTACATCACCAGGGAAAGCCAAGGAGCAGAATGCAGACAATGTATCACTGTCAGTGATTGCCACCGCCTGCATCACACTTTACCACCAGGGGGAGCCGAGCAGCTGGATGCAGACAATGTGTCACTGTCAGTGATCTCCACCACCTCCACCATACTACACCACCAGGGGGAGCCAAGGAGCTGGATGCAGAAAATGTGTCACTGTCAGTGATCACTGCCACCTCCACCGTACTACACCACCAGGGGGAGCCGAGGAGCTGGGTGCAGAAAATGTGTCACTGTCAGTGATCTTCACAACCTTCACCATACTACACCACCAGGGGGAGCCGAGGAGCTCGATACAGACTATGTGTCACTGTCAGTGATCTCCACCACCTCCACCATACTACACCACCAGGGGGAGCCGAGGATCTGCATGCAGACAATGTGTCACTGTCAGTTATCTCCACCACCTCCACCATACTACACCACCAGGGGGAGCCGAGGAGCTGGATGCATACAATGTATCAATGTCAGTGATCACCACCTCCACCATACTACACCACCAGTGGGAGCCGAGGAGCTGGGTGCAGGCAATGTGTCACTGTCAGTGATCTCCACCACCTCCACCATACTACACCACCAGGGGGAGCTGAGGAACTGGATGCAGACAATGTGTCACTGTCAATGATTGCCACCACCTCCACCATACTACATCACCAGGGAAAGCTAAGGAGCAGAATGCAGACAATGTATCACTGTCAGTGATTGCCACCACCTGCATCACACTTCACCACCAGGGGGAGCCGAGGAGCTGGCTGCAGACAATGTGTCACTGTCAGTGATCGCCGCCACCTCCACCATACTACATCACCATGGGGAGCCAAGGAGCTGGATGCAGACAATGTGTCACTGTCAGTGATCTCCACCACCTCCACCATACTACACCACCAGGGGGAGCCGAGGAGCTGGATGCAGACAATGTGTCACTGTCAGTGATCACTGCCACCTCCACCGTACTACACCACCAGGGGGAGCTGAGGCGCTGGGTGCAGAAAATGTGTCACTGTCAGTGATCTCCACAACCTTCACCATACTACACCACCAGGGGGAGCCGAAGAGCTCGATACAGACTATGTGTCACTGTCAGTGATCTCCACCACCTCCACCATACTACACCACCAGGGGGAGCCGAGGATCTGCATGCAGACAATGTGTCACTGTCAGTTATCTCCACCACCTCCACCATACTACACCAGCAGGGGCTGAGAGGAGCTGGATGCAGACAATGTATCACTGTCATTGATCGTCACCACCTCCACCATACTACACCACCAGGGGGAGCCGAGGATCTGCATGCAGACAATGTGTCACTTTCAGTTATCTCCACCACCTCCACCATACTACACCACCAGGGGGCGGAGAGGAGCTGGCTGCAGACAATGTGTCACTGTCACTGCCACCTCCACCATACTACATCACCAGGGGGAGCCAAGGAGCTGGATGCAGACAATGTGTCACTGTCAGTAATCACTGCCACCTCCACCGTACTACACCACCAGGGGGAGCTGAGGAGCTGGGTGCAGAAAATGTGTCACTGTCAGTGATCTCCACAACCTTCACCATACTACACCACCAGGGGGAGCCGAGGAGCTCGATACAGACTATGTGTCACTGTCAGTGATCTCCACCACCTCCACCATACTACACCACCAGGGGGAGCCGAGGATCTGCATGCAGACAATGTGTCACTGTCAGTTATCTCTACCACCTCCACCATACTACACCAGCAGGGGGCGGAGAGGAGCTGGATGCAGACAATGTATCACTGTCATTGATCGCCACCACCTCCACCATACTACACCACCAGGGGGAGCCGAGGATCTGCATGCAGACAATGTGTCACTTTCAGTTATCTCCACCACCTCCACCATACTACACCACCAGGGGGAGCCGAGGATCTGCATGCAGACAATGTGTCACTTTCAGTGAACTCCACCACCTCCACCATACTACACCACCAGGGGGAGCCGAGGATCTGCATGCAGACAATGTGTCACTGTCAGTTATCTCTACCACCTCCACCATACTACACCAGCAGGGGGCGGAGAGGAGCTGGATGCAGACAATGTATCACTGTCATTGATCGCCACCACCTCCACCATACTACACCACCAGGGGGAGCCGAGGATCTGCATGCAGACAATGTGTCACTGTCAGTTATCTCTACCACCTCCACCATACTACACCACCAGGGGGCGGAGAGGAGCTGGATGCAGACAATGTATCACTGTCATTGATCGCCACCACCTCCACCATACTACACCACTCTAAGACTTTCTAAGCCTTACTTTAGACCTTGCTCGTGTTGGAGTTATGAAAGACAAATCTGTCATTCCACAAGTTGTCACCCAGCTTTTCCCAATAGTTAGAGATGTGAAGAGATTTTGGGCAGCAGCATTTCATTGCACGGGGTGATACGTGTGCGTGTACCTGTCGCCTCCGCTCACTGTTTACAGATCACATAACATCCGGAATCGGGATCAGTTCTGGGTTATTTCCCGCTTCCTGAGTCCTGACACTAAGACTTGTTGAAGGAGCAGCTCAAGCTCGGGTTATTCTTCTGTGCAGGCACAAGGGCTGCATTCACACCTGAGCTTAATGACATGACACATATTAGGAAATCCTTGTTCTCCCAGTGACTCCGCAGGACGGTAAGGCACAAGACTCCTTTGTGGGAGAATTGGACAATTATGATTTCAGATCAGAACAAAAGGTGATTCATCTCCGACCGGGAAGATTCTGCTTCTACAATTAGTTACAGTGGGAAAATCATTTCATGGAAACAGTCAGTGACTTGTAGGTCGGGATTGCAGGTGATTAGGCCCCACAGTCCCGTCCTCCCCGAGAGCCATCATGTGGATTATCGGTGATCCCGGTGAGAGAGGACAGGAACAATGGAGGTCTTCTGCCCGGCCAGTCAATGAGAATCGTACCATCACCTCAACGTGGAGTCACTTATAGGATCAGGAGGGGACAGTCACCAATAATTGTCCCTAATTGTGAGAGCGGAGACATACAAGGTGGGATGGGGGCCTGTGAGCCGGGAAATGTCTTCACAGGAACCCCTCGCATCCCATTGACTGAATGTAGCATTGTGCATTTCCATTTCTCATCATTCCCGAGATCTCTGGTTACTGTTTGTGCACAAGAGGAATACGCTTTATACTTACAGTCCTGATTCAGTGTAACGAAGTGCGCATCAGCTTCTGATACAAGAACTAGAACGGTAATAGTGATAATCAGATTATTTGGGATGGGCCCTGGCACTGATCAGAGGAGGACACAGGTACTGAATGTAGGGGCTCGTATATTATGTGACACCTGAGTTCTCCACAATGTGCAGTAAGAAGACGTGAAGATGAGTGCAGCTCTGGATGAATAATGACTCTAATCTCTTTCATGCTGAGAGTTCATGACCTTGAATACATAACACCCAGTGACCCCTCCCTTGCTGCAGAACATTACACCCGGACCTGTGATATGCCACCCAACCAGTTTGCATTAAACTATTAGTCGAGCAGCGATCTGTGATTCTGCCGCATGTCTCCGGCTGCCTCTTCCTGTGCAAACGATAATCCTACCCTGCGGTTTCTAACATTTTCTAATTGTTTGTTCAGAAAAATATTTAGGGCTGACGAGACATAAGATCTCAATGTATATTCATAGGGATGTCATACGCAGCTATAGACTAGAGACAGGAGAAGAGTCCCAGGACACATCATATCCACAGATACAAAACGGCATCGCTCCCATGCAACCCAGGGGAAAAACGGCCAAATATTGCAGGCGGCCTCGGTGCGAGGTTTCAGCTCCAGCAATGAGCCTGTTCAAAGTGAATTGGAGCTAAAACATCACGTTGAGACCTGGACTCCATAGCAGCAATGTCTTCTTGTTGTTTCCTTATATTCTGTGGTCTGTACACCTGGAGGCTTGTACGCGTGGACTCCATAGGAGCGATGTCTTCTTGTTGTTTCCTTATATTTTGTGGTCCATAGACCTGGAGGCTTGCACGCGTGGACTCCATAGCAGCGTCGTCTTCTTGTTATTTCCATATATTCTGTGGTCTGTACACCTGGAGGCTTGTACGCCTGGACTCCATAGAAGTGATGCCTTCTTGTTGTTTCCCTATATTTTATGGTCCATAGACATGGAGGCTTGTACACCTGGACTCCACAGGAGCGATGCCTTCTTTTTGTTTTGCCATATTCTGTGATCCTTACACCTGGAGACATGTATGCCTGGACTCCACAGGCGCGATCCCTTCTTGTTATTTCCCTATATTCTGTGGTCTGTAAACCTGGAGACATGTACGCCTGGACTCCATAGGAGCGATGCCTTCTTGCAGTTTCCCTATAGTCTGTGGTCCGTACCCCTGGATCTTGTACGCCTGGACTCCACAGGAGCGTTCCCTTCTTGTTATTTCGCTGTATTCTGTGGTCTGTACACCTGGAGACATGTACGCCTGGACTCCACAGGAGCGATCCCTTCTTGTTATTTCCCTATATTCTGTGGTTTTCTATACCTGGAGGCTTGTACGCCTGGACTCCATAGAAGTGATGCCTTCTTGTTGTTTCCCTATATTTTATGGTCCATAGACATGGAGGCTTGTACACCTGGACTCCACAGGAGCGATGCCTTCTTTTTGTTTTGCCATATTCTGTGATCCTTACACCTGGAGACATGTATGCCTGGACTCCACAGGCGCGATCCCTTCTTGTTATTTCCCTATATTCTGTGGTCTGTAAACCTGGAGACATGTACGCCTGGACTCCATAGGAGCGATGCCTTCTTGCAGTTTCCCTATAGTCTGTGGTCCGTACCCCTGGATCTTGTACGCCTGGACTCCACAGGAGCGTTCCCTTCTTGTTATTTCGCTGTATTCTGTGGTCTGTACACCTGGAGACATGTACGCCTGGACTCCACAGGAGCGATCCCTTCTTGTTATTTCCCTATATTCTGTGGTTTTCTATACCTGGAGGCTTGTACGCCTGGACTCCATAGAAGTGATGCCTTCTTGTTGTTTCCCTATATTTTATGGTCCATAGACCTGGAGGCTTGTACACCTGAACTCCATAGGAGCGATGCCTTCTTTTTGTTTTGCCATATTCTGTGATCCTTACACCTGGAGACATGTATGCCTGGACTCCACAGGAGCGATCCCTTCTTGTTATTTCCCTATATTCTGTGGTCCATACACCTGGAGGCTTGTACGCCTGGACTCCATAGGAGCGATGCCTTCTTGCAGTTTCCCTGTAGTCTGTGGTCCGTACCCCTGGATGCTTGTACGCCTGGACTCCACAGGAGCGATCCCTTCTTGTTATTTCCCTATATTCTGTGGTCCATACACCTGGAGGCTTGTACGCCTGGACTCCATAGGAGCGATGCCTTCTTGCAGTTTCCCTGTAGTCTGTGGTCCGTACCCCTGGATGCTTGTACGCCTGGACTCCACAGGAGCGATCCCTTCTTGTTATTTCGCTGTATTCTGTGGTCTGTACACCTGGAGACATGTACGCCTGGACTCCACAGGAGCGATCCCTTCTTGTTATTTCCCTATATTCTGTGGTCTGTATACCTGGAGGCTTGTACGCCTGGACTCCATAGGAGCGATCCCTTCTTGCAGTTTCTCTATATTCTGTGGTCCATACACCTGGAGACTTATACAAACTATACTTAGATTATTTTCTTACCCAGACACTTCCTGCAGCTACAAATAAGAAACGCACCACATTGTGCAGAACGTGCTTCGGCTCGGCAAAACTTCTATTGTTTGCAGCCTCTTCAGCTCAGGATGCAGCATCTCATCAGAGTTTAGATCAGGACTATCTGCACAAATATTATTTTAGGAGTCTTTTCCAGCAGGTCTGCTTCAAAAGACACTTGAAAAATGGCTCAAAAACATCATAACTCTTAACATATATTTTGTAAAAACAACTTGCTGTTCTTAGCTTCAGTATTTTATTGTTTTTTTCCGCTTCGGGTTTTGAAAAGTACCTGGGAGGGGGGGAGAAAGTGCATGTCACTTGTGTGAAGAGGCTCTGATGGAGAATGCTCCAAACTAGGCAATGCGCAAAAAAAGGCTGCAAAACTTTTGAAAAAGTCTTGAATGCTTCAGAATGGAGAACAGGCTTGTTTGGTGCAGATGGCTTATTTTGGGACTGTGGGAAAAAGAAGGGCACATGGCCATACAAGGCCGATGCTTCAGCAAGGCTGGAATTGGGCAAGGTAATCTTTGCAAAGGATGTATAAATCAAGCTGCCTACAAGGTTATCTTGGAAAAACAGTTGATTCCTTCTGCTCAGGCAATGTTCTCCATCTCTGAGGATTGATTTTTCCAGCAGGAGAGTGCGTCATGCCACACAGCTAGGTCAATCAATGTGTGGATGAAGAACCACCACATCAAATCCCTTTCATGGCCTGCCCAATCTCCAGACCTGAACCCAATTGAAAACCTCTGGAATGTAATCAAGAGGAAGATGGATAGTCACAAGCCATCAAGCAAAGAAGAACTGAAAAGCAGTGAGAAAGACTGGTGGAAAACATGCCAAGATGCCTGAAAGCTGTGATTAAAAATCATGGTTATTCCACAAAATATTGATTTCTGAACTCTTCCTGAGTTA
Source organism: Dendrobates tinctorius (assembly GCF_039654945.1). Classification (NCBI taxonomy): domain Eukaryota; kingdom Metazoa; phylum Chordata; class Amphibia; order Anura; family Dendrobatidae; genus Dendrobates; species Dendrobates tinctorius. The sequence goes on along the minus strand of NW_027361696.1, from coordinate 8,839,067 downwards.
AAACATTAGTATTGTTGTTTCTAAATGATTATGAACTTGTTTTCTCAGCATTATTTGAGGTTTGAAAGCATTGCATTTTTTTGTTATTTTGACCATTTCTCATTTTCTGAAAATAAATAAAAAATTTAGTGTTTGGAAATTTGAAGACGTGTTGTCAGTAGAGTTGAGCGATACCGTCCGATACTTCAAAGTATCGTATCGGATGGTATCGGCCGATCTTTAAAAAAAGTATCGGTATCGCCGATTCCGATACCGGAAGTCCCATTCAAGTCTATGGGACTTCCGGTATCGGAATAAGAAAAACCCTTTCCTGCCCTTGTACAGCCTCTCTGGGGTCTGTACGGGCCTTTCGGGGGGCTGTGCCGGCCTGCCAGGGGGTCTGTGCAGGCTCCGGTGGTCTGTGCAGGCTCCGGGGGGCTGTGCCGGCCTGCCGGGGGGCTGTGCCGGCCTGCCGGGGGGCTGTGCAGGCTCCGGGGGTCTGTGCAGGCATCGTCCGATGGGACTACAAGTCCCATCGGGCGATGCCTGCTACCATGACAGTGATTGACACATTAGCCAATGATGGGACAGTAGTAGTCCCATCATCCGGCTAATGTGTTAAATGTAAAAAAAAAAAAAAAAAAAAAAATTACATGCTACATACATACAACATGCATACTACATACATGCTACATTCATACTACATACTACATACATGCTACATTCATACTACATAAATACTACATGCAACATACATACTACATATATACTACATGCATGCTACATACATACTGCATGCTACATACATACCACATATATACTACATACATACTACATGCATGCTACATGCATGCTACATGCTACATACATAACACATATATACTACATGCATGCTACATACATACTACATGCTACATACTACATATATACTACATGCATGCTACATACTACATGCTACATACATACTACATATATACTAAATGCATGCTACATACATACTACATGCATGCTACATACATACTACATGCTACATACATACTACATATATACTACATGCATGCTACATACTACATGCTATATACATACTACATATATACTACATGCATGCTACATACATACTACATGCATGCTACATACATACTACATGCTACATACATACCACATATATACTACATGCATGCTACATACATACTACATGCATGCTACATACATACTACATGCTACATACATACTACATATATACTACATGCATGCTACATACATACTACATGCATGCTACATACATACTACATGCTACATACATACCACATATATACTACATACATACAATACATTCATACAATACATACATAGACATACAGTACATATAACATAGAGTAACATACTTACCAATACTTGTCACATTGTTCCCCGAAGCCATTGTCTTTTCCGGGATAAATATTAACATAACAAACCACAAAAATACTCACCCACGATCCGAAGCAGTCCACGAGTGTGTCCCACGACGATCTTGGGTAGAGAACTGCAGCATCAGATGATGCTGCCGTTCTCTACGGGCTGCAGGAATCCAATGACGGAAGGTAGGTATCCTTCCGCACTGTATTCCTCCGCCACTTAAAAAAAAAAAAGTCCCTAGTCTCACTTTATGCCATTGCTGTGTGGGAAATTCCCACACAGCAATGGCATAAAGTGAGACTAGGGACTTTTTTTTTTTTAAGTGGCGGAGGAATACAGTGCGGAAGGATACCTACCTTCCGTCATTGGATTCCTGCAGCCCGTAGAGAACGGCAGCATCATCTGATGCTGCAGTTCTCTACCCAAGATCGTCGTGGGACACACTCGTGGACTGCTTCGGATCGTGGGTGAGTATTTTTGTGGTTTGTTATGTTAATATTTATCCCGGAAAAGACAATGGCTTCGGGGAACAATGTGACAAGTATTGGTAAGTATGTTACTCTATGTTATATGTACTGTATGTCTATGTATGTATTGTATGAATGTATTGTATGTATGTAGTATATATGTGGTATGTATGTAGCATGTAGTATGTATGTAGCATGCATGTAGCATGCATGTAGTATGTATGTAGCATGCATGTAGTATGTATGTAGCATGCATGTAGTATGTATGTAGCATGTATGTAGTATGTATGTAGTATATATGTAGTATGTATGTAGCATGTAGTATGTATGTAGCATGCATGTAGTATATATGTAGTATGTATGTAGCATGCATGTAGTATGTATGTAGTATGTATGTAGCATGTATGTAGTATGTATGTAGTATATATGTAGTATGTATGTAGCATGCATGTAGTATGTATGTAGTATGTATGTAGCATGCAGTATGTATGTAGCATGTATGTAGTATATATGTAGTATGTATGTAGCATGCATGTAGTATGTATGTAGTATGTATGTAGCATGCAGTATGTATGTAGCATGTATGTAGTATGTATGTAGTATATATGTAGTATGTATGTAGCATGCATGTAGTATGTATGTAGCATGCATGTAGTATGTATGTAGTATTTTTTTTTTTTTTTTTTTTTAACATTTAACACATTAGCCGGATGATGGGACTACTACTGTCCCATCATTGGCTAATGTGTCAATCACTGTCATGGTAGCAGGCATCGCCCGATGGGACTTGTAGTCCCATCGGACGATGCTTGCACAGACCCCCGGACATCAGCACAGCCCCCCGGCAGGCCGGCACAGCCCCCCGGCAGGCCGGTACAGACCCCCACAGGGTGCACAGACCACCGGCAGGCCGGCACAGCCCCCCGGCAGGCCGGTACAGACCCCGGGCAGTCCACACAGCCCCCCGGCAGGCCGGCACAGCCCCCCGGCAGGCCGGCAGAGACCCCCGGAAGGCCCGAAATGACGGCGCATCATGATGCGCACACACCGCGCATCATGATGACGTCAGGCCGTCAATCAACTGAACTTCCGATTCCGATGCCGAATTCCGATATTGAAAAAATATCGGAAGTCGGTATCGGAATTCCGATACAGCAAGTATCGGCCGATACCCGATACTTGCGGTATCGGAATGCTCAACACTAGTTGTCAGTAGTTTATAGAATAAAAGAACAATTTACTCAAAAATATACCTATAAAGAGAAAAATCAGACAAACTGACAATTTTGCAGTGGTCTCTTAATTTTTGCCAGAGCTGTATAAACAACTATACCTCTCACAAATATACCACTCTCCTGATGAACTACCGTAGGAGAAACACGTCAAGGCAGAGACATAGAGGTGTTTGATATCTATCTGCATCAGTGTGGTGCCCCCAGGAGTAGGGTTGCCACAGTGGCATTGCCTTCCTCCAGGGAGGGTGATGTCAGGCTTGGAAGCAATGAAGGGTCTCTCTAGCAGTTAACCATAACATGCAACACAGTTCCCACTTCGGGCCAGCAGAGGGAGCTCTGAACCAGAATTGGGGGAGGAGTGCTCTCTGAGGACCAGGAAGGGAAATGAGGAGTTAGTGTGAGGAGGCCGACGTGTGTAGACGTGGAAAGAGAAGCTGGAGGTTGAGCAGAGAGTTGAGGCTCATTCCCAGCTGGAGCGCATGATCTGGAGCCTGGTCTCCAAGGTTGCATGGATACTGACGGTTATGCAACAGAAACCAGAGGAATAGGAAGCTGTAAATGCTCTTTTCCCATCTAAGACTCGGAGGCACAACAGCGATGTGTGAGCCAAAGGAGATAGAAGGCTACAGCTGTCTGCCATACGAGGTAGATCCAAAAGGGAAGAAGGAGGAACATCAGTGTAACACAGTACTGCATGTACCTCAAGTAAGCACTAGAGAGGAGACTACACAACCCATCTGATAGATTCCTAAGTTGCTTCCAGGCTAATCATCTCCTGTGCCATCTGTAATCTGGACCCTGGACTGCACTTACAAGTAAAGGTAAAGAAGCTACACTCTGCTGTGTCCTTGCCTTCTTCCTGAAACTTCTTCAGCACTCTACATCTCTGTGCCAGACACTGCACCCTCTTCCTCAACACCTATCCTCTTCATCTACTCTGCCCTGGGACTACAGCCTTACCTGTGGAGGGCTATAACATCACTGCTGCACCCCACCATCTGTCCCAGAGGATCTGTCTGCAGCGTCGGCATAACACCTCCCTTGCCGAACACCACAGGTGGCGTCACGAATCACTCATAAACTTTATTTCATCACTCAATCCTCTTTTACATGGGCGCCCAGGGCCACGGACCAGGTCACCGCTGCTGTGACATTCCCCTCTGAAGGCCCGGTACCGAGTACCCCACAGCCCTGGGAGGGCGACCCATCAGCATGATAAGTAACCGCTATCTTAATTTACTGGGTATAAAATATGTCCTGATCCCCACCTCTAGCCTAGTTGATCACTGGCCTAGGCTTCCTGGAATTATATTAGTACAGGGCTTGCAGAGTCAGTGAGGGAAAGCCTTCGTGGAGCAGAGGCGTCAAAACATCGTTTTTAGGGTGTCAACCTCTGCTGGCAGGAAGGGACATTAGTGGACACTCAGGGTTTCATAGGCCTTCAGTGGATGTACCTGGGAACTGCTCCAATAAAAGTTTATCTAGCCCAGCATTGGTCTCCTATCCTTTTTGTGGGCTTCCTAAACTGGGCTGCAATATAAGGAGGGAGACTACTAAGGCCGCTTTCAGACTTCAGGCTTTCGGTATCCGGCATGGTGTGGCGAAAAACCGGACTGCCGGATCCGGCGCCTGTTACGACCAGATACAGCTTTTTCCCCGTGCTGTTTCATTGCTGCCGCATTGCGCCGGATGGCAATGCGGCACGTCCGTTTTTTTCCGGATCCGGAGAAAATAGCCGGTCCGGCGTCTGGAAAAAACGTTGCATGCAACGTTTTTTCCCAATGCCGGACCGGTTTTTCGCACTGCGCATGCCCGGAAACCTTCTCTGCCAGGAATATATCCGGCAGAAAGAAGAATCCGGTGTCTGCGTATGCGGCCAGTTCCGGTAGTCCGGTTTTTTGCCGCCCCATGCCGGATACCGAAAGCATACTCCCGGTCAAAGCCCGAATAGTGGGTGCAACATTGCTCCATACACTTGTATTGAGCAAGGCCACGCCCACTGGATGACCACACCCACTAGACAGTTGCATATCTAGACTGTGCACGTCCTTGCTCCAAACAAGTGTATGGAGCGATGACACGCCTACTGGATGGCCACACTCACTGGACATCCGCGTCTCTAGACGTGTGCATGGAGAGGGGCCACGCCCACTGGATGGCCACACCCACATCTCTAGTTATAGCTATCGCTACACCATCACTAATACTGGGAATGCCGAGTTACTCGCTTCTTCCTATTACTTTGTAGCTGGAGACCCTTGTAAAATCCAACCTGACGATTGTGCACAGTGACTCGTTCCCTCCCCCATAAGTTTCTTCTCAGTCTGATATGGCAGTATTATGGGCACACACATGGTATCGTCTGCTGGCACAATGGGTAATGGGTGCACATAATTCCGGGGTGTAACGGCCTCTCCCCAGCGACTGTGCAGGTCTGGATTGTGATGTCACACGGGTGATGCCGGCCTCTATGGACTCGTTCATATTTGGTTATTTGAAGCTCTTGTTGAGTGTTTAGCTTAGAATCACATGTGAGCCACAATCTGGTGGATTTACACAGTTGGTATTCTCCCATAAGGATCAGGATTCTGCCCGACTGACAAAATCGCTGCCAAGTGTGCATTACCCAGGGAGCAGAGTTACAGCATGAGCCCCTCCTAAGGTCAGAGCCCCCTGGCACCTGGAGGAGATAGTCTGTTAGAAGAACATTACCCCACTGAAATCTTCTCACATCCTTAACATACCTCCTCTTGTGGCTGGAGGTCATGCAGGAATATCTGCACGCTCCCAGTGAGCACACATGTGCTGTAGGAAATGATTCCCGCTGCATTCATCTGCGCAGAAGATGTGATCTCGACTCACCTGCCGCCCAGCATCAGCCGTCTGTCCATCACCAGATCGACAGACAGGCAGAGGAGCCCAGAGAGAAGGAAACACATCCATATACATACACCGAGAATGCAGAAAGACCTGGGAATCTGCACAACACAGCAATGCATCGACATAGGACTGCAAATCTACAAGAAACCACAATGCACTTACATGGGGCTGCAAATCTAAAGTAAACTGCAATTTACTTACATGGGGCTGCAAATCCAAAATTAACCACAACGCACTTACATGGGGCCGCAAATCTAAAGTAAACTGCAATGTACTTACAAAGGGCTGTAAATCCAAAATTAACCACAATGCACTGACACGGGGCTGCAAATCTAGAAGAAACCACAATGCACTTACATGGGGCTCCAAATCCAAAATTAACCACAATGCACTTGCATGGGACTACGAATCTAAAATAAACTGCAATGCACTTACGTGGGGCTGCAAATTTAAAATAAACCGCAATGCACTTACATAAACCTGCAAACCTAAAATAAACAACAATGCATTTACATGGGGGAGAAAATCTCAAATAAATAACAATGAACTTACACAGGCTGCAAATCTAAAATAAACTACAATGCATTTACATGGGGCTGCACATCTAAAATAAACTATAATGCACTTACATGGGGCTACATATCTAATATAAACCATAATCATATCCCACAGTGCTTTTCAGACATTATCATCACTGTCCCCACTGGGGCTCACAATCTACATCCCCTATCAGTCTTTGGAGAGTGGGAGGAAACTGGAGAAAAAATATGCAAACAAAAGGAGAACATACAAACTCCTTGCAGATGTCCTTGGTGGGATTTGAATCCAGGACCCCAGCGCTGAAGTGCTAACCTAAGAGCCCTAGCGCTGCCCATCACTTACATAGGACTGAAAATCTAAAATAAATCATAATGCACTTACTTAGGGCTGCACATGTAAATTAACAACAATGCACTCACATAGGACTGCACATGTAAACATACAATTAGACACTTACGTGGGGCTGCATGTGTAAAAAGACATACCTCACATACATGGGGCTAACAAACAAATCTCTACAAAACAGCATTTCACTTACATTATGACAGATCGACAACACACAGCGATGCACTTACATGGGGCTAGAAAACTAACCTACAAAACACAGCCGTATGCTTACATGGGACTGGTCTTTTAAGGAGGCATGTGTTTTTTTGTATGAATTTTTTTTAATGAATTTATACAAATGCCTTCACGTTCCTAATAAAGAATGGAGCTAGGCGATATTTCATTTTTCAGTCTTAAACCAAAGTTTGGTGCCCGGTATATTAGTCGGGCTGTGGGGAAGGCAAAACCTGGAATCTATTGTTCCTAGAAACTGGTGAAGATTTGTGCTACAATTTGCTAGAACTGTAAAAGATAAAGAAATATGTATAAATATGTCATATAAATATGACAATAAATGGATCCCGGTTTTAGCCATTGGTAACCAGTCCCAGGTTATCACCACCTACTTTCATCACCACTTTTAAAAAGTGACAAAAGTTAAGAAAAGTCTCACATTTTAGTACAGATATGACATGTCCAATAATGTGACTTTTTAGCCTACAAAAGTGGCACACATTCCTTAAAGGGGATGTCCGCCTTACAACTTCATATCAGACTGGTGGGCGATTGACACGTACCGGTGCTTCTCACAAAATTAGAATATCACCAAAATATTAATTTATTTCAGTTCTTCAATACAAAAAGTGAAACTCATATATTATATAGAGCCATTACAGACAGAGTGATCTATTTCACGTGTTTATTTCTGCTGATGATTATGGCTTACAGCCAATGAAAATCCAAAAGTCATTATCTCAGTAAATTAGAATACTTTATAATACCAGCTTGAAAAATGATTGTAAAATCCGAAATGTTGTCCTACTGAAATGTATGTTCAGTAAATGCCCTCAAAACTTTGTGAGATGCGCCTGTATTTTCGGCTCCAGGGATCGGTGACAGCACAGCGCCATACACTGCGCAGTGGCCGCTGCTGAGAACTGCACCTCAGCTCTGTACGTAAGAGCTCAGCTGGTTTTACCCCACATTTCCCTTTACAGTGTAGTGAGACTGTGGAACGCCTGACCACTAGCGGCAGTAATGGCCGACTCTGTGTCCACATGTATACACGGCCGGGGGCTCCTCATAACAAATGGCATTGTGGCTAATAAATGCTCTAGCAATAGAGAATGTACGACTGGTGGAGGAAAGATGAACTTGACTGTACAGAGACTTTTTTCAACCTATATAACTATATGTTTTTCTTAGCTCCATCAGTTTTCTGAGAGCTGGGTGACAAGCAATATGGCAGCCACCAGAGCTGGCACAGAGGCTGGCGGTAATATCACTGCCCGATATTCAGGATACGGTAAATTGTCCGTCAGTGTCGGCTCCGGTGTCAGGCACAGATGGCGTCTTACCCTGCCCATGGAAAGGACACAGACTCCTGAGTTGGCGCTCTCTCCAGGGCAGGACGGGCAGAGCTGTACCTGCACACTTCCTTGTGAGTGATTGATTATACAAACACCAATCCTACATTATCATGTGCAATGTATTCCTTCATTATGATGATGGGCGATAAGCCTTTGTCATGGTGGGTAATTAATACGGGCGTTTCCCTTCTTTGTTATTTTTTCTGCTGGTTACATTACTTTTTAGATGTGATAAATGGTAAATCATCAGATTAGATAAACAGAAATCTGCGATGCCGGCCTGAACATGACCCTGGCACAGGCGCCATAGAATGTGATATTATTGGGGTTGAGCTAGAAGAACAGAACCGTCCATGTCAGGTCAGAGCCTGGAGAAAGAAAATCGCTGTCATCACCAAATTCTCAATCAGCCATCAGCTATTCCTCCAATGCCTTCTCTATATACAGTGGGGAAAATAAGTATTTGGTACATTACCGATTTTGCACGTTTTCCAACCTACAAAGGATGGAGAGGTCTGTAATTTTTATCGTAGGTACACTTCACCTGTGAGATACAGAATCTAAAAATAAAAAACAGAAAATCACAGAGTAGGATTTTTACATAATTTATTTGCATTTTATTGCATGAAATAAGTATTTGATCACCGACCAACTAGCAAGAATTCTGCCTCTCACAGACCTGTTAGTTTTTCTGTAAGAAGCCCCCTACTCTGCACTCATTACCTGGATTAATTGGATTAATGACCTCGTTACCTGTATAAAAGACACCTGTCCACACAATCACACTCCAACCTCTCCATCATGGCCAAGACCAAAGAGCTCTCTAAGGCCACTAGGGACAGAATTAAAGACCTGCATAAGCAGGGATGGGCTACAGGACTATAGACAGCAGCTTGGTGAGAAGGCAACATCTGTTGACACAATTATTAGAAAATGGAAGAAGCACAAGATGACTGTCAATCTTCCTCGGTCTGGGGCTCCATGCAAGATCTCACCTCAAAGGGTAAGGATGATTGTTAGAAAGGGCAGAAATCAGACCAGAACTACACGGGAGGACCTGGTCAATGACATGAAGAGAGCTGGGACCACAGTTTCAAACATTACCGCTAGTAACATACTATGCCATCACGGATTAAAATCCTGTGGGGCAAGCAAGGTCCCCCTGCTCACTCCAGCACATGTCTAGGTCTGTTTGAAACTCAGCAATGGCAATCTGGATGATCCAGAGGAGGCATGGGAGAAGGTCATGTGGTCAAATGACACCATTGGTATCAACTCTACTTGCCATGTTTGGAGGAAGAATAAGGATCCCAACCAAGAAGCATGGTGGGGGAAATATCATACTTTGGGGGTGCTTTTCTTAAAAGGGGGCATGATGATTGCACATTATTGAAGGGAGGATAGATTAGGTCATGTATCACGAGATTTTGGCCAACAGCCTCCTTCCCTCAGTAAAAGCTTTGAAGATGGGTCATGGCTGGGTCTTCTAGTATGCCAATGACCCGAAACACACGTCCAGGGCAACTAAGGAGTGGCTCCCTAAAAAGTATTCCAAGGTCCTGGAGAGTCCTAGTCAGTCTCCAGACTTGAACCCAATAGGAAATTTTTGGAGGGAGCTGAAAGTCAATGTTGCCCAGTGACATCTCCCGAAACCTCAAAGATTTGGAGAAGTTTTGTATGGAGGAGTGGACCAAAATCCCTGCTGCAGTGTGTGCAAATATGGTCAAGAACTACAGGAAACATCTGACCTCAGTAATTACAAATAAAGGTTTCTGGACCAAATATTTATTAACTATTGCATCAAATACTTATTTCATGCAATAAAATGTAAATTAATTATGTAAAAATCCTACAATGTGATTTTCTGGATTTTATTTTTAGATTCTGTTTCTCACAGGTGAAGTGTACCTACGATAAAAATTACAGACCTCTCCATTCTTTGTAAGTGAGAAAAACTGCAAAGTCGTCAGTGGATCAAAAACTTATTTTCCTCACTGTACATGCACGCTCTGTATGGCAGAGTGTGCATATGTTTTCAATGGTGAAGGTGATGTATGTCATCATCAGACCCATCTAGTGACTGCTTATATCCCACGCAAAGAGAAAGATTGTGGCTTCCATTCGCCATGTCCAATCCTTCTTTCACCTGACATCATCTATCGGGTGAGTCCTTCTGCACATGAATGTATGTGGCTATTCTTACAAGTGACATGCAACGTCCTGACATCATGAAAGAGAACGATTGCTGTCCATTAATTGTCACAATGCTTTGCTGACTGCCGACAGATGACGCTTTAGGGGATAGGTCTGCCATGCACAGCCGGTCATTATAGTGGGACTATGGCACAAGTGGCCACTCAGACCTTATAAAACAAGCTGCTACGGGGGGAAATGAGGCCTTTGTATTATTAATTGGCAAACTGGGTCGTCTAATGATAAATACACAGACAATCACACTGATCCCGCGCCATGAATGGTCTCCTTTACGTAGAGGAGCATTTCCAGATGATTTAGGATCAGATCGGGGGGTGTTTCTGGATAAATCGACAGCGCCCCCTAATAAATATGTAATAAGCAGTGAAGAGCAGGGAGTTGTGATCATGACACTGACAATAAGGGGCGAGGGCCGTCGTGAGATCATCTGCCATACAACGGCTCTAATTATATAAAAATATCGGGGAATCATCCAGAGACGTCAATCACGGTGCGCAGATTACTGTTATTACATCCAGATTATAAATTCTAAGGCCGGAAACTTTTTTTTACTTCTTCTAAATGAAGTCGTTTGTAGAAGAGGCCAAATCCCCGACAAAGGTGATTGTACCCGAGAATATGACGAGTAATTGCTGCATTTCCACCGGTTTTGTGCCTCGTTCGCCTCCACAGTTCATGACACAAAGATGGAAATATGAGACTGGGAGCAGAGGACAACATGTTACAGATAGCACAGCCACACACGATTTCAAGACCTCTGCTTGTTGTCAGTGAAGTGAAACAGGTGGATGTCTGGTCCAGGCCTTGTGCTGCTCACACACATTCATCCCAACTAAGAAAGTAAAAGGGTTTCTATGACGGCTCAGTCTCTCAGCTACACCCTCATCCTCCTCATACACAACCGGGAAGATTCCCATAGACAACACTGAAACCTTGTGCAGAGTCCTCAGATCCAACACAACCTGCAGTCTCTAGGGTGGCGGATTATTTACATACTGACACATGTGTTTCACCCGGAGGTTAAGAGACTGACAAAGTAGGAAAGACCCCACAGATAGAGCATGGTCGCCTAATGCTGCCAGCTGCTGAGCTCATTCACCCTGTTCATTAAAGTTGTAAAAGCAAACAATAACTCTCATTTTCCTTTACTCTCAGGGCACAAACAATGAGACTGACAGATACAATATGTGCTGAGAACATCAACACAACATACAAAATACGACTAATGAGAGGTGATGAAAAGAGCTGGGAGACACAGAAAACAAGCTCAGGAAGAGTGCAGACCAAACCCTGAGATCATCTGCTCCTGCCTATAAATACAGCCAGAGCCCCCAAATACAGCCCCAGCCTAAGAGGGCTCAGCCCAGCCCCTGAGTATAGCCCCAGCCTGAGAGGGCTCAGCCCTGGAGTACAGCCCCAGCCTAAGAGGGCTCAGCTCCAGTCTGAGAGGGCTCAGCTCAGCTCCTGAGTATAGCCCCAGCCTGAGATGGCTCAGCTCCAGTCTGAGAGGGCTCAGGCCAGCCCCTGAGTATAGCCCCAGCCTGAGAGGGCTCAGCCCTGGAGTACATCCCCAGTCTAAGAGGGCTCAGCTCCAGTCTGAGAGGGCTCAGCTCAGCTCCTGAGTATAGCCCCAGCCTGAGAGGGCTCAGCCCTGGAGTACAGCCCCAGCCTAAGAGGACTCAGCTCCAGTCTGACAGGGCTCAGCTCAGCTCCTGAGTATAGCCCCAGCCTAAGAGGGCTCAGCTCCAGTCTGAGAGGGCTCAGTCCAGCCCCTGAGTATAGCCCCAGCCTGAGAGGGCTCAGCCCTGAAGTACAGCCCCAGCCTAAGAGGGCTCAGCTCCAGTCTGAGAGGGCTCAGCCCAGCCCCTGAGTATAGCCCCAGCCTGAGAGGGCTCAGCCCTGGAGTACATCCCCAGTCTAAGAGGGCTCAGCTCCAGTCTGATAGGGCTCAGCTCAGCTCCTGAGTATAGTCATAGCCTGAGAGGGCTCAGTGCTGGAGTACAGCCCCAGCCTAAGAGGGCTCAGCTCCAGTCTGAGAGGGCTCAGCTCAGCTCCTGAGTATAGCCCCAGCCTAAGAGGGCTCAGCTCCAGTCTGAGAGGGCTCAGTCCATCCCCTGAGTATAGCCCCAGCCTGAGAGGGCTCAGCCCTGAAGTACAGCCCCAGCCTAAGAGGGCTCAGCTCCAGTCTGAGAGGGCTCAGCCCAGCCCCTGAGTATAGCCCCAGCCTGAGAGGGCTCAGCCCTGGAGTACATCCCCAGTCTAAGAGGGCTCAGCTCCAGTCTGAGAGGGCTCAGCTCAGCTCCTGAGTATAGCCCCAGCCTGAGAGGGCTCAGCCCTGGAGTACAGCTCCAGCCAAAGAGGGCTCAGCTCCAGTCTGAGAGGGCTCAGCCCAGCCCCTGAGTATAGCCCTATCCTGAGAGGGCTCAGCCCTGGAGTACAGCCCCAGCCTAAGAGGGCTCAGCTCCAGTCTGAGAGGGCTCAGCTCAGCTCCTGAGTATAGCCACAGCATGAAAAGGCTCAACCCCAGCCCCTGAATACAGCCCCTGCCTAAGAGGCCTCAGGTACAGTCTCAGAGGGCTCAGCCCAGCCCCTGAGTATAGCCACAGCCTGAAAGGGCTCAACCCCAGCCCCTGATTACAGCTCCAGCCCCTGAGTATAGCTGCAGCCTGAGAGGGGTCGATCTCAGCCCCTGAGTAGAGCCACAGCCTGGGAGGGCTCAACCCCAGCCCCTGATTAAAGCCCCAGTCCCTGAGTATAGTCGCAGCCTGAAAGGAATCTGTCTCAGCCTTTGATGACAGCCCCAGCCTGAGAGGGCTCAGTCCCTGAGTACAACCCCAGCCTGAGAGGGCTCAGCCAAGTCCCTGAGTACAGTTCCAGCCTGAGGACTCAACTCAGCCCTTGAGTACAGCCTCAGCCTTAGAGGGCTCAGCCCAAGCCCCTGAGTACAGTCCGATCCTGAGAGGGCTAAGCCCAGCCCCTGAGTACAGCTCCAGCCTGATAGAGCTCAGCCCAGCCCCTGAGTATAGCCCCAGCCTGGGAGGGCTCAGCCCAGCCCAAGTACAACCCCAACCTGAGATGACTCAGTCCAGCCCTTGAGTATAGCCCCAGCATGGGAGGGCTAAGCCCAGCCCTTGAGTATAGCCACAGCCTGAGAAGGCTCAGGCCCTGAGTACTGCTCAAGCCTAAGAGGGCTCAGCCTCTGAGTTCAGCGCCAGCCTGAGAGGGATCATCCCACCCCCTGAGTACAGCCCCAGCCTGAGAGGGCTCAGCCCCAGCCACTGAGTATAGCCGCAGTCTGAGAAGGCTCAGCCCCAGCCCCTGAATTCAGCCCTCAACTGAGAGTGCTCATCCCAACCCCCGAGTATAGCCTCAGCTTGAGAAGGCTCAACCCCTGCCCCTGAATACAGCTGCAGCCTGAGAGGGCTCAACCAAGCCCCTTAATAGAGCCCCAGCCTGGATATAGCCACAGCCTGCAAGAGCTAAGCCCCAGCCCCTGAGTATAGCTGCAGATTGAGAGGGATTGTTCTCAGTCTGAGTCAGCCCCATCCTAAGAGGGCTCATCTCTAGTCTCTGAGTACTGCCTCAGCCTGAGAGGACTTAACCAAGTCTGAGAAAGCTCAGCACCAGCCTTTTAATACAGCCCCAGACTGAGGGCTTAGCCAAGACCCTGAATACAGCCCCAGCTTGAAAGCGCTCAGCCCAGCCCGTGAATACAGCCCCAGCCAATGAATATAGCCCCAGCCTGAGAGGACCCAGTCCAGCCCCAGTGTATAGCTGCAGCCTGAGAGGGCTCAGCCCCAGTCTGAGAGGGCCCAGCCCAGCCCCTGAGAACAGCCCCAACCTGAGAGGATCTGCCTAAGCCCCTGAGTACAGCCCCAGCCAGAGCAGGATTAGTCCCAGCCCCTGAATATGACCCCAGCCTGAGAAAGCTCAACCTCAGCCCCTGAGTAAAGCCCCAGTCTGACAGGGCTCAGCCCAGCACCCGAGGATAGCCTCAGCCTGAGAAGGCTCAGTCCCAGTCCCTGGATACAGACCCCAAATGAGAGGTCTCAGCCAAAACCCTGAGTACAGCCTCAGCCTGAAAAGGCTCAGCCCTAGCCCCTGATTACAGCGGCAGCCTGAGAGGGTTAAACCCAGCCCCTTAATAGAGCCCCAGCAGTGGCGGATCTTAATAGGGGCGGATGGGGCGGTCGCCCCGGGCCCAAGGTTTTTTGGGGGCCCAGGGGCCAATCCGGAGCCGCCGCAGCGCAATTTTGGCTTCCCCCAATAGTTGCGTGTCGCAGCAATTGTCGGCAGCTGCGCTGCGCTGAATGGCTGGCTCAGTCACCTGATCCTCCTCCCCTCTCTCCGCAGCGTCCGCGCTCATTCCGGCCAGCAACTGTCATCACGTGGCTGCATCAGAGTGACGCTGGCCACTCACACTCTAGCAGCGGCTCCTCTGTTCCCTCTCCTTCGTTGGTGTCCATAGATACAGCGGGGCCCGGCAACTGACAGCCCAGCCGACGCCGTGTATCACAGGAGGAAGAAGAACTCTCTGGTGCCTGGTGGACAGTGTTGCAGCAGCAGCAGCACTGCCTGTTCCTCACCTCTACGAACTTGGGGGTAAGTCGCAGCAGGGTGGGGCGGAGGTATGTCATGACTGACTTATGTGGATGTGGGGAAAAACACTCTTTGTTATACATGTATTTTAGCCCTATGTTGATTGCTCATTAAATATTATAAACTGAATGTACATTTCCTGCCTCTTGATGATTATCCTCTAAGAGTACACCGCATAACATCTGGGCCTCCGTCCTTGATCGCCGGCACACGTGTTTTAGCCCTTAGTTGCCTACCACATCTTTCTCTCACCTACTTTATGTGGATGTGGGGGGCATGGGGGGGTGGGCAGGGGGGGCCTTGGTCAAGAGGGGTGCCGGGTGCCCAGACTTTAGGAACAGCCTCGGACCAGTGAGCAGTGCACTGCACGCATTATGTAACGTAACCCATTAAGGTCCTCACATCACGTCTTCTATGGCCAGATTCACGTTGGGCGATTTCGTGCATATTGGCCGTAGGCCTACAGCTTATGTGCAACGTCCACACGTGGCGGAATGGTGGCGGGTTTTCCGTACGGACCCGCAGCAAACCAAGTGCTGCGGTCCGTACGGCTGTCAATTCCCGCACGGGGACCGCAGCGCTCAGCTAGCTGTATTTATGCATGATGGTTTCAAACTGCACAGGTGAGAGATCCTTTTCAAAACTTAAACGAATTAAAAATGAGTTGAGGAGTCAAATGGGACAAGACAGACTCAATCATCTCTCTTTAATGAGCATTGAACAAGAGCTTTTGAAGAGTCTAGACCTCTCAGAAATCATCAACGACATTAGCACCAAAAAATCTCGCCGAAAAAGTCTTTGAGCAGTTTATGATCTTCAGTGTCAAAAAAAATCCGAGTTTCTAGTACATTAAGAAATTGTTGCCTGTGCTCATTGCACTTTTCCTGTTAGGCTACCACCCACACAGATATACATCTGTATAGATAAATAATTATGTTGAATTATTGTTTAATATTATGTTTACATGTTCTTATTTGCACTTACATGTGGTATGGTGAATGTAGCCTTATGTTTACGTTGTATGAAGAAATACAGGCCAGTATATACCACATTATATATTTTGACTGTTGATTTTGAGGAATATTTAATATTATTTATATTGTTTGACCATACAATACAATTTCTTGTGAGAAAAAAGTAATTTTTCTTTGTTTTTATGGTCTAATAAATGTTACAATTTGTATACCTAAAAATCAGCATATGCAGTGTTTTTGTGAGAAGAGCCACAAAATTTTGACAGAAAATGTTTTCCTGGGAAGGGGGGTACTGGGGCCCAGGTTTTATGAAGAGCCCCGGGCCCATGGTCCACTTAATCCGCCACTGAGCCCCAGTCCCTAAGTACAGCTTCAGATTGAGAGGGATCAATCTCAGCCCCTGAATACAGCCCCATCCTAAGAGGGCTCATCCCCAGACCCCGAGTACAGCCCCAGGCTGTGAGTACTGCCTCAGCCTGAGAGGGCTCAGCCACTTGTGTGGATTGTAGAGTCCATCTCATGCTACCACGAGTATAAAAGCACAACCAACATTCAAAAGTGACCAAAACATCAGTCAGAAAGCATTGGTACTGAGATGTGGTCTGTGGTCCCCATCTGCAGAACCACTCATTTATTGAGGGTGTCTTGATAATTGCCAATAAATTCCATCTGTTGTTTATTCCATTTGCACAACAGCATGTGAAATTGATTGTCAATCACTGTTGCTTCCTAAGTGGACAGTGAGATTTCACAGAAATTTGATTTACTTGGAGTTATATTCTGTTGTTTAAGTGTTCCCTTTATTTTTTTGAGCAGTGTGTATATATATATAAAACCACACACACATACATGTATATATATATTACATAGTCTCCTTTATTTTGTATATTGCTGTCCCTTATACAGTGCCCTCTCTTGCTATGTACAGCACCGTTCCTTACATATTGAATTATATAGAGCCCTGTTTTTTATTACATACCGTCCTCTCTTGTTAGATATACTGTATAATGCAACGATGGCTGATGGAGAATGGGAAAGCTTCTTTACTAATGGAGGTGATAATGGACTCGTAGTCTGGTCACCGGCTCCTCCATCAGCAGTCATTTTATATCTTAAAAGAGAGGGGACTATGTAATAAAAGAGGGCACTGTGAATAGCAAAAATAACAGGAATACACTATGTAAAAGATAGCACTGTACATAACAGCAGAGGAAGCTATATAATAAGGGACGGCACCATATAGAACTAGAGAGGATGGCATGTAATAGGGGACGGTGTTATACATAACAAAAGAGGAAACTATGTAACTAAGGATGGTGTTATACATAATAAGTGAGTACACTATATACTAAGGGACTGTGCTATACATAAAAAGTGACTACACTATATACTGAGGGATGACGCTATACATAATAAATGAGTACACTATATACTAATAGACTGTGTTAAAGGGAACCTGTCATCTGTTTTGCCCGCTATAAGATGCTGCCACTGCCTTTCAGAGCTTATCTACAGCATTCTATAATGCTGTAGATAAGTTCCTGATCCTACCTGAAAGATAAGAAAAATAAGTTTTATTATACTCACCTGGGGGGTCCTTTTTGATGGGTGTCGCAGGTCTGGGTCCGGCGCCTCCCATATTATTGCAATGCCGCCCTCCTGCTTGCTTCATGGCTTCCTGGCATCGCACTCCTGCGCAGGCATACTTATCTGCCCTGTTGAGGGCAAAGTACTGCAGTGAGCAGGCGCTGGGAAAGGTCAGAGAGGCCCAGCGCCTGTGCACTGCAGTACTTTGCTCTGCCCTCAACAGGGCAGATAAGTAAGCCTGTGTTGGAGCACGATGCTAGGAAGCCATGAAGCAAGCAGGAGGACGGCATCGCTAGAAGATGGGAGGCGCCGAACCCAGACCTGTGACACCCATCAAAATGGACCACCCTCCAGGTGAGTATAATAAAACTTATTTTTCTTCCTTCATCTCATCAGGCCAACTGACTCCTGCCCTAAAAGCATCTACCCAGGCAATAAGTCGCCACATCTTTCCTTTTCTGTTCTGGCCCATTGCTATGACACACAGTGGCCGTGGGTAACGTGGACTGCAGCACTTGAACGTTGCGTGGATGACAAGTTGTCCGGGCCTATAGCCCATGTGGACACTAGGGCACCCTGGCCCCATCTGACCTAACCTCCCAACAAGCTTCCCTCTTATTACCCGGCAGCCCCTCCTACAATTAACCCTCTAGAAAACATCCTATAAGGCCCCACTAGTATGCCTCCCATCTAGTGGCCCGCAACAGAACTACACTTACCCGTATCTATAGCAACTGTATACTAAAGTGACCTCCTCTAATGGCCCCCAAAAAGGATGCACTGACTTACCCTAGCTGTACATAAACGGCAGTCACATTATATTATGCAATAGTATACTAAAGGAACACAAGACAATATAATACAGTTCTCTACAGAATGGTAACACTTGTGGCAATACCATAAAAGATGAACGATAGTACATACTTCTATGTAGCAGTACCGCAGGCATTTATTATAGACATTATCAATTAGCAATATGTAAACATTAAGGGTATGTGCACACGTTGCAGATTTGCCTGCGGATTTTTCTGCATAGAATCAGCATCGAGAGAGAGATTTGTATGTGTCTGAATGGAAAACGCAGCTGCAGATCTGCAAAAACAATTGACATGCTGCGGAAATGAACCCGCTGCGTTTCTACACAGACTTTTCCGCAGCATGTGCACAGTGTTTTTTATTTTGCATTGGTTATAATGGTACTGTATTTGGCAGGGCCAAATCCATTGTGGATCCGCAGTAGAATCCGCAACGTGTGCGCATACCCTAACAGTCGAAGGGCAATCAGATGAAGGGATGCAAGAATGACATTATATCTCATCCCCTTAAACTACCTTGGGCGTAGTGTCCAATGTTCCCACACTTGAAACAGTTCGTGTGTCTCTCTACTCGGGGTTGTCCCATTGCCTGACGATGTGCCATGGGTAAGGGAGGCTCAGGTTCAGTCCTGTCTCTGGATGGATTTGGAGCCATAGGGGGGCCCTTCTGAGGCCGGAACACTCTTCTCCCATTTCTTATATTTCTTTCCGGATCTCGCTGGCCCAGCCTGGTTCCACCGCAAGCAAGGTGGATACCTCCCTATTCCGTACCTTCCCTGCCGAGGCTGTTGTCCGCTGTTCTTGCTCTCGCGTGCGCACTTCCGCCCCGATCTCTAGGAAAGTCAAATGCAGACTAGCTTGCAAGCGCTCCCTCAAGGCTTGGCAGAGCGTCCCTGAGGCTTGCTGCAAGTTGGTCCTTCAAAATCACATCTGGGGGTCCCACGCCCACATCATTCTGCTTAGTGATTGCTGCGTGCACCTCCTGTAACACGTTCATACATTGGCTCACGGAATCACCCTCTCCTTGAAGCGGCTAAACAGTCACATCCGCAATTCTCCGACATCAGTTGGGTCCCCATGCATTTCCTCCAAAATGCAACACCTTAGTGAAGGTATTCCGCTCATGTGGAATACCTTGACCTTGCATGGCGGGGGTCATAGTGTGCATCCTCAGTATCCCCTTAACCTGCTCAGCTCAGTCCCACAGCAGTGAATTGCTCCCCGTAAAACTTTAGGAGATTGGTTATCATGGCCGCCAGCGGCAAGCTGGCCCTCGGGGCACCCATGACCACCTGTTCTGCTGCCTCTGCACTCATGGACAGCATCCTGCCAACTACGCCAAACGTAAGCAAGCTGCTGGATGCAGTGAAGCAAGGGAGGCAGAGCAAGCGATAACAAGTTAACAATTTAATTGGAACAATAGAGAAACTCCTCGCAAGGAGAAAACAGTTAAATTTATAAGGACATATTGTAATGTAACAACAGTCCAGCAATCAAACTTATCGCGCCTTTTAGGTCCTCTGCCGCAAGTGATCAGATGGGGGTTGTAGTCCAGGAAACAGCCAGCGTGGACTCCTGAGATGAGGTCCAAAAGATAATGATCCTACTGGTGGTCACCGGTTTTACCCGCTGAGCCCCTAGTCCATAATCCTGTGCATCTGAAGCAAAGAGAGCTGCTGAAGTTCTGGTGTCAAGTGTGGGCTGCTGTGCTCCAGCCGGAAGAGAAGATTGCAACTTAATGTCCTGCAGCCGTCTCCCACCTCTCTGTGCAAGCGCGGATTCACTTTCAGCCGGGTGCACGGTGTTCTCCAGTCTCACCGTTCCACCTGAGTGTCCAATGAAAGCTGGCCGCAAATATTTTGGCTATGTATTAACTGTTATGAACTACTGTTTTATTGCTGCATGTGTGCTGTATGATGTTTACCGTATTGTCTTTGTATTATAATGCACTGCATTGAACATGATTAGTTCAGGGACAGTAAGGGTTAAAAAGGGGGTTGGATTTGCTGCCTCAGAGACAGAGGAAGATCCTGTCTCCCAGTCAGTGCCCTGGCAGGCTTGCCAAGGGCGGGACATTCCCAACACCCAGGAGCAGAAGGTGCCCGGTTGAGGGGATAAAGCTGCCGCAGACCGCTGCCTCAGTCTGCCGGGTAGTTTGGACGGACCCTGGGACTGTCTTCAGAAAGACTGTTGTGGCTCGCAAGTTCGGAAGGAAACCACTGATACTGACCGGCCTTAAGTACCTGCAGGTGTAGAAATCGCAAGAACGCGGGATGCAGTCACGCACGGAAGGCAGAGTAAGGGCTAACAGGTTTATTTACAGGGGAATACTCCACGCAAGGAGATGAAGGGTTAAACAGTATAAATGGTGATGTGAAAAACAACGGGTTCAAATAACGGCAATTCGGTAACAAGCGTATCAGGAAGTCCTAACACTGCAGCTCCTGCTGCAAAATCAATAGCGCCGGCAACGGCGGGTGCAGTGCCTTCTCCAGGATGCAACTGTAGTCGTTGGTCCATCTTCCGGCGGCAGTGGTCGGTCTCCAGTACCTTCTACTGCCCCCAGTCCATATACTGTAGTGGCTAAACAACGGTGAGGGCCACAGTCCTGTACGAGCCCAATGTGGCTTCTTAACTACCCTAGCTGGTGAAGTCAGGTCACAAGGGTCAGGGCAACTAACAGCTGGGAACATCAGTGCAAGTGTCGGTCTCGTGTGCGGTCCCCCTTGGGCAGCACGTGTGCGGTACTCACAGTCATGTAGTATATGGCACCTGGTTTTCTGGTCGTCACTGGACACACACTGCACGTCCTGCTCTCCCTGGTCCCCGCTGTTGGTGACGGGCGACGGGAATAGAAGAACAACGTGTGGGGATAGTTATATTGCTCCTTCAGGGGGACCCATAAGTATGGGTATTTTTTCTTCCATCTGACTCACAGTCACTCCAGACGGTAGAGGGATTTTTTCAGGTTCTGTGCCTTGTGTTTGATGACCCTTATCGCGTCTCTCTTGCTGAGACCTCTAGACGCCAATTTCAGCAAGGAGACCACCTGGCGGAGAAATATTGCTCTCATTTCCTGAGGTGGGTCTCGGACACTAGGTGAAAAGATCCCACACTCCACAGTCAATTCGGTGAGGGCCTCTCAGCGAGAGTAAAAGATGCTTTAGCCCTCTATGAGATTCCTGATTCCCTTGAGGCAGCCATGTCTCTGGCAATCCGAGTTGATCGCCATCTTCGCCAGAGACATAGGGAATCACCTCAGCGGGCGGGAGATCTGGGGTCGAGGGTAGTCTGTACCTAGCCAACTGAGGTACCCATGCAGGTGGGTGCGGCATCTCATCCAGGAAAATTGTCTGTAGTCCGGCGTAAGGGGTGGAGTGTGTTTCTGTTGTGGTAAAAAGGATCATTTTGTGAGCACGTATCCATCCTGACCTCTATTTAAACAGCCGCCAGAAAACTAGTGGGCCCGGGTTGCTGGGAGGTTGACAACCTCGGTGTACTTATTTCGGTGGGTAGGACACAATTTTTCCTACCAGCTTCATTACATGTGGGTGGAAATAAGGTGGACGTTTCCGCCTTCCTGGACAGTGGGGCAGGGTTTAGCTTGGTCGATGCTAGGTTTGTCCGGACCAAGGCCTCATCCTACATACTCTGTCCAGACCCATACCCCTAAAACAGGGACACTTTATGCAGATGGTGGCCATGCACACTGAGGTTGTAAACTGTAATGTGCTAGAGGGCCTGCCTTCACCTGTGGCACTGCAACTTCCTTGACTCGCTCGGCACAATCTGGTAATTGATTGGCAGACAAAAGAAGTGGCTAAATGGAGTACACAATGTCAAGAACACTGGTACCTGGTTGGTTAGGGTGGAGATACCCAGTCTGTGCCCAATTACCTGTCAGACTTTGGGGATATGTTTTCTGAGCAGGGGAGTCAAGAACTCCCCCCCCATCATCCTTATGATTGTACCATCAATCTGGTGCCAAGCTGCCCAAGAGCAGACTCTATAATATAATAATCTTTATATAGCACTAACACATTCCGCAGCGCTTTACAGTTTGCACACATTATCATCACTGTCCCTGATGGGGCTTACAATATAAATTCCCTATCAGTATGTCTTTGGAATGTGGGAGGAAACCCACACAAACATGGGGAGAACATACAAACTCCTTGCAGATGTTGTCCTGGGTGGGATTCAAACCCAGGTCTCCAGCGCTGCAAGGCTGCAGTGCTATCCACTGAACCACCATGCTGCCTATAATAGTTCAAAAATGAGGATGAATGAACTCATGGAGATCAACATCCAACACTGCGGAGACACCATCACATGTTTCTCAATGCAGTGATGCTAGAGCATTGCCCCCATCCCTTATGGGAAATATGCAAAAACATGTAAATTAAGAGCCGCGGAGACACCATCACATGTTTCTCAACGCAAGCAATGACTAGCCTCATTTTTCACAGTCTTTTACTAGGCATTGCTCCTACTAGCCAGTTTCCTACTCCACACTGATGAGGGGCAATACCCCGAAACAGCTGTCTGTGGATGGATACCATGTTTTGGCATAGGTGGTTTCCTTCATTAGAGACTGCCCTTCCCGTGGTTGTTCCTTCCCGGTGAAAGACCTGGCTAGTCATTGCTTGCGTTGAGAAACATGTGATGGTGTCTCCGCGGCTCTTGATTTACATGTTTTTGTATATTTCCCATAAGGGATGGGGGCAATGCTCGAGGATCACTGCGTTGAGAAACATGTGATGGTGTCTCCGCAGTGTTGGATGTTGATCTCCATGAGTTCATTCATCCTCATTTTTCACAGTCTTTTACTAGGCATTGCTCCTACTAGCCAGTTTCCTACTCCACACTGATGAGGGGCAATACCCCGAAATAGCTGTCTGTGGATGGATACCATGTTTTGGCATAGGTGGTTTCCTTCATTGGAGACTGCCCTTCCCATAGTTGTTCCTTCCCGGTGAAAGACCTGGCTAGTCTTTGCTTGCGTTGAGAAACATGTGATGGTGTCTCCGCGACTCTTGATTTACATGTTTTTGCATATTTCCCATAAGGGATGGGGGCAATGCTCTAGCATCACTGTGTTGAGAAACATGTGATGGTGTCTCCACAGTGTTGGATGTTGATCTCCATGAGTTCATTCATCCTCATTTTTCACAGTCTTTTACTAGGCATTGCTCCTACTAGCCAGTTTCCTACTCCACACTGATGAGGGGCAATACCCCGAAACAGCTGTCTGTGGATGGATACCATGTTTTGGCATAGGTGGTTTCCTTCATTGGAGACTGCCCTTCCCGTGGTTGTTCCTTCCCGGTGAAAGACCTGGCTAGTCATTGCTTGCGTTGAGAAACATGTGATGGTGTCTCCGCGGCTCTTGATTTACATGTTTTTGCATATTTCCCATAAGGGATGGGGGCAATGCTCTAGCATCACTGCGTTGAGAAACGTGATGATGTCTCCGCAGTGTTGGATGTTGATCTCCATGAGTTCATTCATCCTCATTTTTCACATTTTTTGGAGGGAGCGGTTCACCCAGTGATGGTTATCATGGATCATAAAAACCTGGTATACTTAGAATTGGCGAAATGCCTTACACCATGACAGGGAAGATGGGCATTGTTCTTTACCAGGTTTAACGTTTTCGTTATTTTTAGGCCGGGGAACAAAAACGTTAAGGCTTGTTCCGTCGCCTTCCTGGGGGAGGAGATAAGTGCAAACCAGTTCCTATTCTTCAAAAAGGGGTAGAGATGGCGTCTGTATGCTCCTATCTGGAAAGAGAGGTTGCCGATGGGGACGCCCCTGCTACATGTCCACTTGGTAAACTGTTCGTTCTAGTCAATCTCTGTCTGAGAGTCCTCAGTGAACATCATGATATGGTATTGACTGGACATTCTGGTAATAAAGCCACCGCTAATCTACTTACAGTTGTGGCCAAAAGTATCATGAAAATGATTGCAAACACAAATTCTTTGGTATTATTATCTTCATTTAATTTGTCTTAAATGAAAAAACCCAAAAGAGAATGAAGCAAAAAGCAAAATATTGATAATTTCACACAAAACTCCAAAAATGGGCCAGACAAAATTATTGGCACCCTCAGCCTAATACTTGGTAGCACAACCTTTAGCCAAAATAACTGCGACCAACCACTTCCGGTAACCATCAATGAGTTTCTTACAATGCTCTGCTAGAATTTTAGACCATTCTTCTTTGGCAAACTGCTCTAGGTCCCTGATATTTGAAGGGTGCCTTCTCCAAACTGCCATTTTTAGATCTCTCCACAGGTGTTCTATGGGATTCAGGTCTGGACTCATTGCTGGCCACCTTAGAAGTCTCCAGTGCTTTCTCTCAAACCATTTTCTAGTGCTTTTTGAAGTGTGTTTTGGGTCATTGTCCTGGTGGAAGACCCATGACCTCTGAAGGAGACCCAGCTTTCTCACACTGGGCCCTATATTATGCTGCAAAATTTGTTGGTAGTCTAAAGACTTCATAATGCCATGCAAACGGTCAAGCAGTCCAATGCCAGAGGCAGCAAAGCAACCCCAAAACATCAGGGAATCTCCGCCATGTTTGACTGTAGGGACCGTGTTCTTTTTCTTGAATGCCTCTTTTTTCTCCTGTAAACTCTATGTTGATGCCTTTGCCCAAAAAGCTCTACTTTTGTCTCATCTGACCAGAGAACATTCTTTCAAAACGTTTTAGGCTTTTTCAGGTAAGTTTAGGCCAACTCCAGCCTGGCTTTTTTATGTCTTGGGGTAAGAAGTGGGGTCTTCCTGGGTCTCCTACCATACAGTCCCTTTTCATTCAGACGCCGACGGATAGTACTGGTTGACACTGTTGTACCCTCGGACTGCAGGGCAGCTTGAACTTTTTTTATGTTAGTCGAGGTTCTTTATCCAACATCCGCACAATTTTGCATTGAAATCTCTTGTCAATTTTTCTTTTCCGTCCACATCTAGGGAGGTTAGCCACAGTGCCATGGGCTTTAAACTTCTTGCACACACGGTAGACACAGGAACAACTTCTTGCACACACGGTAGACACAGGAACACTCAGGTCTTTGGAGACGGACTTGTAGCCTTGAGATTGCTCATGCTTCCTCACAATTTGGTTTCTCAAGTCCTCAGACAGTTCTTTGGTCTTCTTTCTTTTCTCCATGCTCAATGTGGTACACACAAGGACACAGGACATTGGTTGAGTCAACTTTAATCCATGTCAACTGGCTGCAAGTGTGATTTAGTTATTGCCAACACCTGTTAGGTGCCACAGGTAAGTTACAGGTGCTGTTAATTACACAAATTAGAGAAGCATCACATGATTTTTCGAACAGTGCCAATACTTTTGTCCACCCTCTTTTTTATGTTTGGTGTGTAATTATATCCAATTTGGCTATAGGACAATTCTTTTTGTGTTTTTTCATTTAAGACAAATTAAATGAAGATAATAATACCAAAGAATTTGTGTTTGCATTCATTTTCAGGAAGAAACTGAGTATTATCTGACAGAATTGCAGGGGTGTCAATACTTTTGACCACAACTGTACTTGCCGCTTTTGGTGGCTAGGAGCTCATAAGGATGTTCGAGAATATGTGACCACCTGCAATGTCTTCGCGCATTCAAGACCTCTCAAACTCGTCTGTCAGGGGCTCTCTAACCATTGGAGATTCCCAGCAGACTCATTTGTCGATCAATTTTTTTTTTTTTTTACGGATCTACTCATGTCTGTAGGGAACACTGTAATCGATGGTGGTGGTGGTCAGGTTCAGAAAAATGTCTCATTTCGTTGCTTTACCAGCTTTGCCTAATGCCAAATCTCTGGTGCAAATTTTTGTCAAGGAAATACCGTATATACTCGTGTATAAGCCGACCCCCTTAATTTTGTCACAAAAAACTGGGAAAACTTATTGACTCGCGTATAAGCCTAGAGTGCACAGTGAGTGGCCCCAGATAATGCTGCACAGTGAGTAGCCCCAGATAATGCTGCACAGTGAGTAGCCCCAGATAATGCTGCACAGTGAGTGGCCCCAGATAATGCTGCACAGTGTGTGGCCCCAGATAATGCTGCACAGTGAGTAGCCCCAGATAATGCTGCACAGTAAGTGGCCACAGATAATGCCGCACAGTGAGTGGCCCCAGATAATGCTGCACAGTGAGTGGCCCCAGATAATGCTGCACAGTGTGTCGCCCCAGATAATGCTGCACAGTGAGTGGCCCCAGATAATGCTGCACAGTGAGTGGCCCCAGATAATGCTGCACAGTGTGTCGCCCCAGATAATGCTGCACAGTGAGTGGCCCCAGATAATGCCGCACAGTGAGTGGCCCCAGATAATGCTGCACAGTAAGTGGCCCCAGATAATGCCGCACAGTGAGTGGCCCCAGATAATGCCGCATAGTGAGTGGCCCCAGATAATGCCGCACAGTGAGTGGCCCCAGATAATGCTGCACAGTGAGTGACCCCAGATAATGCCGCACAGTGAGTGGCCCCAGATAATGCTGCACAGTGAGTGACCCCAGATAATGCTGCACGGTGTTGCACCCCAGATAATGCAGCACAGTGAGTGGCCCCAGATAATGCTGCACAGTGAGAGTCCCCAGATAATGCCGCACAGTGAGTGGCCCCAGATAATGCTGCACAGTGAGTGGCCCCAGATAATGCTGCACAGTGTGTGGCCCCAGATAATGCTGCACAGTGAGTGGCCCCATATAATGCTGAACAGTGAGTGGCTCCAGTTTTGCTGCACAGCGTGTGGCCCCAGATAATGAGGACAGTGAGTGGCCCCATCATGTTGCTGCTGCTGCCTCCATTACATAAAAAAAACAAAAAAACTGTATACTCACTTCCTGCCTGCTGCTCATCAGCGTTGCCGGCTCTGGAACGGGGATGGGTGAATATGCCCCCTCCCCCGTTCATACTCATCCTGTCCTGGCGCTTGTCTCTGCAGCGCAGCCCCTGCTTGTTCCATGTTCTTCTCGGCGCTGCTGTGCTCTTCCTGCTTCAGCGGTCACATGGTACCGCTCATTAAACTCATGAATATGCGCACAACAGCGCCGAGAACATGGAGCAAGCAGGGGGGCTGCAGAGGGTGAGTATGATCTCTGACACCCCCAATCCCCCTCCCCGCCAACCCCCCCCCGGTATATGACTCGTGTGTAAGCAAAGATGGGGACTTTCAGACACAAAAAATGGGCTGAAAATATCGGCTTATACGTGAGTATATACGGTAATTGGATTGCAAGGAATTCCTACTGACATTGTTTCTGATCGGGGGTGCAATTTATCTCCAAATTTTGGAGGGCGTTTTGCATCCATCTGGGGATTCATTTGTCATTTTCTTCTGCTTTTCACCAGCAAACTGAAAGGGTCAGTATCTCACATGTTTTGTGTCTGGGAACCAGAAGGACTGGGTTACCTACTTACCGTTGGATGAATTCGCAGAAAATAATCATTGTCAGGAATCAACCGGTAAGTCCCCGTTTTTCGGGGCATATGGGTTCCATCCTCAGTTTAGTTCTTTCAATGGGAATCACCCTACCGGAGGAAGAACGGTTTTCATCTTCCATTTCTAAAATATGGCAGGGGGTGACTAATAATTTGAGGAAGATGGGTTCCAAATATAAGAGTGCATCTGATTGTAGACAGTTGGTGGGTCCGGACCTGTGTGTGTTGGTACTTGGCATGGATGTCCTTGAGGAACATTAAGCTGAAGGTTCCATCTTGGAAACTGGATCCCAGGTTTATCAGTCCTTATAAGATTATAGCCATCATCAATCCCGTAGCATTTCACATTCCGTTACCGCCTACCTTTAGGATCTATAACATTTTTCATCGTTCGCTTCGCAAGAAGTACATGGCATCTGCAGTACCTTCGCCTCTACCATCTTCTCCTGGAATTATCGATGGTAATCTGGAGTTCCAGGTAGCAAAGGTCTTAGACTCTCGTTTTGTTCTTCAGTCACTTCAATATATGGTACATTGGAAGGGGTACGGTCCTGAGGAGAGAATGTGGGTACCAGCTTCTGATGTTCATGAGACCTGACTGGTTCTGGCCTTTCATGTGGCACGCCCTGATAAACCAGGCACTGAGGTTCCGGAGGTGCCTCGTAGAAGAGGTGGTACTGTCACAGGATTACCGCAACAGAGTGGAGCCAGAAGACCGCAGCGTCTGGTTGCTCCTACTCCTCCGCTGAAATTGAGCACTTCTCCGGTTTATTAAACCTGTTTATTTCCTGCAGCAGAACAGGGGTTAATCAGCCATGTTGGAAATTCCTGTGTTCATCTGTGCTCGGTTAGCCACTCCTTTTCCCTATAAAATCTGGGCTCTATTACCATGTCCTTGTCAGAGTTTGCACTTGCTTCATGACAATAGGAGTTGGAGAAGTTTGGTATGAGAAGGAGAGCTGGAGGCGTTAGAAGCGACTGTTGTCTGGTTTGTTCGCTGGTAAATTCTTTATCCTTCCCTGTTTTGCTTTCTTCCCCTTCCTGCACACCCTGGTGGATCCCTCTGTTATATGTGAGTGAATATTTTGTGTGCGTGGAGTTTTCAGTTTCCCCTTGTCTTTGTTGCCCTGTTTGTTTGAGATAAGGCAAGGACGGAGGCATCGGCATCTATGTCATCTGAAGTATCCCGGAGAGCAGGGCGAGCTAGGGCACCCCCTAATGTTAGGGCCAGGAAAGGAGCACCCAGGACACTGTATCTGAGCTCTGTACAGGTGCATACACCCAGAACACTGTATCTGAGCTCTGTGCAGGTGGATAGACCCAGGACACTGTATCTGAGCTCTGTACAGTTGGATACACCCAGGACACTGTATGTGAGCTCTGTTCACGTGGATACTCCCAGGACACTATATCTGAGCTCTGTACAGGTGGATAGACCCAGGACACTGTATCTGAGCTCTGTACAGTTGGATACACCCAGGACACTGTATCTGAGCTCTGTACAGGTGGATACACCCAGTACACTGTATCTGAGCTCTGTACAGGTGGATACTCCCAGGACACTGTATCTGAGCTCTGTACAGGTGGATACTCCCAGGACACTGTATCTGAGCTCTGTACAGGTGGATACTCCCAGGACACTGTATCTGAGCACTGTACAGGTGAACACACTCCGGACACTGTATCTAAGCTCTGTACAGGTGGTTACACACAGGACACTGTATCTGAGCTCTGTACAGGTGGTTACTCCCAGGACACTGTATCAGAGCGCTCTCCAGGTGGAAACACCCAGGACACTGTATCTGAGCTCTGTACAAGTGGATACACCCTGGACACTGTGTCTGAGCTCTGTACAGGTGGATACACCCAGGACACTGTATCTGAGCTCTGTACAGGTGGATACACCCAGGACACTGTATCTGAGCTCTGTACAAGTGGATACACCCTGGACACTGTGTCTGAGCTGTGTACAGGTGGTTACACGCAGGACACTGTATCTGAGCTCTGTACAGGTGGATACACCCAGGACACTGTATCTGAGCTCTGTACAGGTGGATACACCCAGGACACTGTGTCTGAGCTCTGTACAGGTGGATACACCCAGGACACTGTATCTGAGCTCTGTACAGGTGGATACACCCAGGACACTGTGTCTGAGCTCTGTACAGGTGGATACACCCAGGACACTGTATCTGAGCTCTGTACAGGTGGATACACCCAGGACACTGTGTCTGAGCTCTGTACAGGTGGATACACCCAGGACACTGTGTCTGAGCTCTGTACAGGTGGATACACCCAGGACACTGTGTCTGAGCTCTGTACAGGTGGATACACTGTGCTTTTAGGTGAGGAGGGCTCCTTTAATCTTATCACCTGGGTGTCTGTCCCTCGTTTGGTGAAGGTTTCATACATGGAGAGTGGTGAAGAGTGACTAATACCAAGAGAGGAGACAGGCAGCAAAGAGACAGCAGAAGGGAGTGAGAGACACCCACTAATACAGGGGGAGTGCCATCCACATGTACAGTAGAGGCTCCATAGACACAGTGGAGAGATCGCAGCAGGAGGAGGTAGTGCTGAGCGTGCAGCCTCGGTGACAGAGTGAGCGGCAGTGACAGAGGTGCAGCAGACCAGGGGCAGCTCCTGCTGACGGTTTCCTCCTGCTCCTCAGCCATGCTTGGCTCTGATTGACAGCTGCACTCTCCCAAAAAGGGATTGAAATGACGTTGATATAACAGAGGAGCAGAGACCCCGCACAGGAGAGAGGCGCCCACCCGACAGCCAGAGCCCCGAGGATTCCCTGCCCGGGATCAACATGCACTGCCAAGCCGAGCTCAGGCTGCCCTCCCCCGGGCACAGCAAGGCGGCCCGGCGGCGCTACAAGTCCTTCATGATCGACGAGATTCTCTCCAAGGAGACGTGCGATTACTTCGAGAAGCTGTCGCTGTACTCGGTGTGTCCGTCCCTGCTAGTGCGACCCAAAGCCCTGCACTCCTGCCCCGGTAAGAGCCGCAGAGCCTTGTGCACACCGCGCGGTATCTGTGGGGGGATCGCGCTACTGCAAAGCCTCCTGTCTGATCTATCGCTCCTATCATCTGTCTGCGATCCGGAGATATTTATCCTTCTATCTGTGGTAGATCTATCCGGCTCTTACCTGTCCAGACGACTCAGATTTATCATCCATTGTCTATTATCTACCATCTATTTATTATCTATCTATTTACAATCTAATAATCATATATCTATATATTATCTATTTCTTATCTATCATTTATCTCTCAGCTCTTTATTATAAATCTATTATCTATATATTATATATTATCTATCTAAAAATAAATAAGTCCTGACAACTGAATGTATAAATGAACAAATGGCAGCAATCCCAATTACAACCCGTGCGGAAGCTGCATTTATCGTGCACCGCAGCCCCCACATGAGCGCGGGATCGATTATTATTACACAGAGGGTCCAGTGTTACTGGCGGAGTGCGGCCATCGGTATCGGTCTCACATCTTCTGTGTAAGGGAATCAGGTGTTGTGGAGTTGGGGGGTCACCCGCTGTTCTTTGCTGCTGTCACTATGTTGCTTTGCCCATGAGGTGGTGCATGTGTCAGCTGTCAATGGCAGGAGCTGCTCAGTGGACATCATCATCATCACCGATATTTGCTGTATCTTATGTTATAATAATATCACAGCAGAGAAATCAGTGCCAGAAGTCAACCCAGATACATGAGGCATCTCAGCTGGGGTGCAGCCTCCCCTCACCCTGGAGCTGACACTTCTCCCTGCATCCTCTGCTCGCCCCTGGAGCTGACACTTCTACTCTGCTCACCCCTGGAGCTGACACTTCTACTCTGCTCGCCCCTGGAGCTGACACTTCTATCTGAATCCTCTGCTCGCCCCTGGAGCTGACACTTCTACTCTGCTCACCCCTGGAGCTGACACTTCTATCTGTATCCTCTGCTCACCCCTGGAGCTGACACTTCTATTTGAATCCTCTGCTCGCCCCTGGAGCTGACACTTCTATCTGAATCCTCTGCTCGCCCCTGGAGCTGACACTTCTATCTGTATCCTCTGCTCACCCCTGGAGCTGACACTTCTATCTGAATCCTCTGCTCGCCCCTGGAGCTGACACTTCTATCTGTATCCTCTGCTCACCCCTGGAGCTGACACTTCTATCTGTATCCTCTGCTCACCCCTGGAGCTGACACTTCTATCTGTATCCTCTGCTCACCCCTGGAGCTGACACTTCTATCTGAATCCTCTGCTCGCCCCTGGAGCTGACACTTCTATCTGAATCCTCTGCTCGCCCCTGGAGCTGACACTTCTATCTGAATCCTCTGCTCGCCCCTGGAGCTGACACTTCTATCTGAATCCTCTGCTCGCCCCTGGAGCTGACACTTCTATCTGAATCCTCTGCTCTCCCCTGGAGCTGACACTTCTATCTGAATCCTCTGCTCGCCCCTGGAGCTGACACTTCTATCTGAATCCTCTGCTCGCCCGTGGAGCTGACACTTCTATCTGAATCCTCTGCTCGCGCCTGGAGCTGACACTTCTTTCTGAATCCTCTGCTCGCCCCTGGAGCTGACACTTCTATCTGAATCCTCTGCTCGCCCCTGGAGCTGACACTTCTATCTGAATCCTCTGCTCGCGCCTGGAGCTGACACTTCTATCTGAATCCTCTGCTCGCCCCTGTAGCTGACACTTCTACTCTGCTCGCCCCTGGAGCTGACACTTCTATCTGAATCCTCTGCTCTCCCCTGGAGCTGACACTTCTATCTGAAACCTCTGCTCGCCCCTGGAGCTGACACTTCTCTCTGAATCCTCTGCTCGCCCCTGGAGCTGACACTTCTACTCTGCTCGCCCCTGGAGCTGACACTTCTACTCTGCTCGCCCCTGGAGCTGACACTTCTATCTCAATCCTCTGCTCGCCCCTGGAGCTGACACTTCTATCTGAATCCTCTGCTCGCCCCTGTAGCTGACACTTCTACTCTGCTCGCCCCTGGAGCTGACACTTCTATCTGAATCCTCTGCTCGCTCCTGGAGCTGACACTTCTACTCTGCTCGCCCCTGGAGCTGACACTTCTACTCTGCTCGCCCTGGAGCTGAGATTTCTCCCTGCATCATCTGCTTGCAGAGAGCAAACCAATATTAGATTAGGTGAGGGACCTAGAAAAGAGATAAAAAAAACATAGAAAACAAGGACCCTATAATATAACTTTTAATTAAATAAAAATTCATCAGCTCAATGGCAGGGATTCCCATTATGTTCCAGCCTCAATCAGGCACCATCCATAATTAAAAGGTATGTAGCAACATCCCATATCAATGCCCGACACGTTTCCCCTCCAGGGGATTCCTAGGGGTTCATCAGAGGATCACAAGGCCACATCAAAGATAAGGTAGGCTAGGCTAGGCTTCAGCATAATGGGAATCCCTACCATTGAGGTGACGATCCCCAGTAGGACAACCAGAGGAGTACATGATTATTGCATCTTGTTTACCCACATTTTCTCTAGTGTCCCTCTTTTTTTGATTTATGGTTATTGTTACGTACTTTGCTGGGCATATTGTGTACTTATCCTGATAGTAACATAGGCATAGAGGTTATTCCTGCCTCTCTTGCTATCTAGGACTATCTTTATCAGAAAGGGGATAACTAAAGTTATTGCTTTATCTAATACACAACTACTAGTGGGTTTCTACCATCTTACCATTAGTGCTTACGTATCTGAATCTATTATACTCTTGATAATGGTATAGCTACAGAGGTATTTCCTCTGTTTATATTATTTATTTTCACCTTCTACCAATTTTTCCTTAGTCTCCACCAGCTCACTATTTTTGTTTGCTTTTCGCAAGCAACAGGGTGTATTAGGACATTTTTTTCCATGATAGGGAATAATAGGGACATCAGGGAGAGCCATTGATGAGTGGGGGCACCATACTGCGGAAACTAAGGGTGCCAACCTCCACTGTCAGGCAGAGTTCAGTATTGTGACCTAATGGGGTATATTAGGATACATTGTATTTTTCATTTCTTCCTCACTAAGACCCATTCCCTATGTACATTTGTTTTACTTGTCCACAATTTGGAACATGATTTTAGCTTTAATTAATTAAAAGTTATATTTTAGGGTTCCTTGTTTTCTATGTTTTTTTTTATACTCTGCTCGCCCCTGGAGCTGACACTTCTCCCTGCATCCTATGCTCACCCCTGGAGCTGACATTTCTCCCTGCATCCTATGTTCGCCCCTGGAGCTGACATTTCTCCCTGCATCCTATGTTCGCCCCTGGATCTGACACCTCCCTGCATCCTCTTCTTGCCCCTGGAGCTGACACTTCTCCCTGCATCATCTGCTCACCCCTGGAGCTGACACTTCTCCCTGCAACATCTGCTTGCACCTGGAGCTGACATTTTTTTCCCTGCATCTTCTGCTCTCCCCTGGAGCTGACACTTCTCCCTGCATCCTCTGCTTGCCCCTGGAGCTGACACTTCTCCCTGCATCTTCTCCCCCCTGGAGATTACTCTTTTTCCTGCATCCTCTGCTCGCATGTGGAGCTAACACTTTTCCCTGCATCCCCTGTTCGCCCCTGGAGCTGACACTTCTCCCTGCATCCTGTGCTCGTCCCTGGAGCTGACACTTCTCCCTGCATCTTCTTCTCCCCCCTGGAGATTACTCTTTTTCCTGCATCCCCTGCTCGTCCCTGGAGCTGACACTTCTCCCTGCATCTTCTTCTCCCCCCTGGAGCTGACACTTTTCCCTGCATCCCCTGTTCGCTCCTGGAGCTGACACTTCTCCCTGCAGCCTGTGCTCGTCCCTGGAGCTGACACTTCTCCCTGCATCTTCTTCTCCCCCCTGGAGATTACTCTTTTCCCTGCATCCCCTGTTCGCTCCTGGAGCTGACACTTCTCTCTGCAGCCTCTGCTCGCCCCTGGAGCTGACACTTTTACCTGCATCCCCTGCTCGCCCCTGGAGGTGACACTTCTCCCTGCATACTCTGCTCACTTTGGCTGACACTTTTGCAGCCTTCCTTCATGAACTTGGAGCAGAGGTCACGCAGGAGGTGTCAGCAGTGATTGGAGGGGATTTATAGCTCCTGCTTTGTGTTGAATGAAGAGAGACTGTTGGCAAATAAAGATATGAGCTCAACTGAGCTTTTGTGTGAAGCAACAACATTTGTGAGCTGTCACTTGTCTCCTGATCTAATAATGCATCAGTCTGTCAGGGAGAGCCAGCATCTGAGAGCCAACCTGTCTTGTGCACAGGAGCAGGGACCTCTGTGCATGTTTTGTTGTTTCCTCTGTAATTATTGCCCCTGTAGTTGCAGGCAGGGCCGGACTGGCCATTTGGTAATTCTGGCAAATGCCAGAAGGGCCTGTCTGCTCATGGGCTGCTTTCGCTGCTACATTGTTAACAGAATTGGTGTTCTCAAGACACCCATACTGTTAAGAGTTGTGACGGAGCACAAAGTCACCAAAAATCCATCACTTATCCCAGCAGGTCATGGGAATCATTAATAATATTGGTAATGTAGTAAATCTTGCTTTCCTCCATCCAAGGTAATATTAGTAATATGTTTCATCTGGTGCTTGGGGATGGGAATAACATGGGCCTGTGTGATTTTAAATGCCAGGGCTGAATTTCAGTCCCAGTCCGTACCTGGTTGCAGGACTCGGCAGCTGTGCGATTATTTCTGCCGTATTGCATGTTCTAGACCTGACAATTGTTGTTCTGCATCATTTTTTGGGTCATTGCGCTACATGCAGTTTTATTTTCAAGGGTGATTAGATCGGTTTTGGGTCAGTTTGCATCTCATAGGAAGGAACCTGAGCAACCAGGGGATCATTTACTATACTTTGTTATTTAGGATTTGATTATAGATCTGCTATGATGCAAGATGACTAAAAGGAAAAGTTCTATACACGAAGGTCTCACT
Source organism: Dendrobates tinctorius (assembly GCF_039654945.1). Taxonomy (NCBI): domain Eukaryota; kingdom Metazoa; phylum Chordata; class Amphibia; order Anura; family Dendrobatidae; genus Dendrobates; species Dendrobates tinctorius. Next base: position 8,803,074 of record NW_027361696.1, on the reverse strand, counting down.
CTCATACAAAGCTGCCAGTCTTCAAGAGTCACCAACCAGAGACTCTGCAGCTGAACCTCTGCTGCTCCATCCGTTCCCCAGAGATGAGCCCATGCGCTGGCTGCACTGCCAGGACTGTGCCCTGTGGATACAATGCCAGCACCTCACATGGCACATTTGTCTGGCAAGGTTTGCACTTATCTCATTTCTTCCTTGTCTACATATTGTTTTGGGACTTATGATTATATTCTAGATTTTCTCAAGAATTTGGCATTTAAGAGTCGCTATTGATGGAAAAGTAAAAGACCTCATTTCTGAATTTGCAGCCACCTGCATCCGGCTTTTTATCTTTTTAGCTGGCGATAGTCTGTTCCAGGGTATTCTATCAGCTTGGTCCCGTTCACATGGCGCATCATTTGTTGTGCTAGTTTGGTTTCAGAGCCGGAACATTAAACGCAGCCCGCGCGATTTTCTCATCTGGTATAGACGCCGGTATCAGTTGTGGTCAAATGAGAACAAAGCCTAAAAACCAGAGGGGAAGAGACTTTCCCTTCTGTCCAGTATGGCAACATCTCGTGGGACTTTTCATGGTCTTTATTTCAGCCCTCCTGACAAATAATGGAGCAGATTTAGGAATCCTGGCACAGATCCTGTGCTGCTCGGTAGATTCAGATTGATTTGGCGCGCTACTCTTCTTCACCTCCTATGGCGTGATCTACCTTAGACAAATATTTTGCCTGTAAACTTGATCACATCGGTATTAAATCTGGTGGAACAAAAAGCTTCACAAAATTGAGTCCTCTTTTACAAAGTGTCCAGTAAGGGGGCGAAACCCATTGTTTCTGGCGGAAATAATTACTAATTGTGTATAAAATGATTTAAGGTACGGTACATTTTTGGGAACCTAGTAGGGGAGTTCTGGCAAAAGTGATAATCAATCTGTCCCAGGGATTAGTGATTTTAAAAATCAGAAAGTGCCTTTAGTTTTACACATTTTACTAGAACTTTTTTTCACAATCATTTTAGTTTTGTAAAATGAAATCCACAAGAAGGGATTAAACTTCTAATGGATCCATGTGTCGGTTTTGTTAAAGTGAAATACACTCCCCACATTTTTAGGATCATTGTTGCTTTCTGTTCAGCGTTTGTTCCCAGAGATTTCTCATTAGCCTTTTGAAAAGAACAGAAAAAAACAAAAGCAAATTTAGAATTGTAACAAAATACAATAAATAACTGAAAAAAAAACAATAAAATATGCTTGAAATTCATGTTTAAGCAAATGCAAAAAAAGCTTAAAAAGTGCGCGTCGTGGGCTGCGATTTAGGGTACTACAATGTTATGGGGAGTAAGTCAATATCAGGGTAAAACGTCTGCATTTTAGAGTCTGTATTATATATGACTCCTACACCTGGACCCTGCGATGTTCTGCAGAACCAAAATGGGGTCACTAAAGGTGATTCCCTAAACTTAAATAACTACCAAAAAAAGAAAACATCAAATAGTGGAAAATGTTATTATAGAACCCATGATTCTCCTTTAGATCTTCAAACAGATGTAACTCTCTATATATATATGTATTTATTTGATCTAATATAAATAATATATTCATGAGTTGACCAATTTGTTTTATCTGTGTATAAAAAAAAAAAAAAAAAAAAACAATACACATCTGCCGGTGGGAACATGCCAATGTTTGCCATCGTATCTTCATTGGACTAATCTCTGTCCTGTCCGATTACACGGCACAGAATAAGATCCAGCTACAAAAATAACATTAATAATAATAAATAAAAAAAACAACTTCGAAATGTCATAGAGTTACAGAATTGTTATTGATAATGGGGGCCAAACATGCCCAAATAATAATACTATAAAAATACAAATAGAGCAACAATAGGTCCTATGAGAAGGAGAGTAATAGAATTTATAAGTTTACATGACTTCATCCCTACTAGAAAATGTGAGTTTCATGTTTTGTCAATAAAGTAAATAATTCCCAATAAGTTCTGCGTATATAAATCTGCTGAATAAAACAAGACCAAAAAGGAAGCAATGGGAAGAAACGCTGAGTCCGATCTTTGCCGCTCACTCCGCTGCAGTTAATAATAGTACAAATTCCCAGAAGCTTCAGGGCGAATTTACCCTTCATTATAATAAATGGAGCAAGTCTGTTTTTTACAAATAATCATTAGATTTTCTTCTTATTTTGCTTACACTTTATATAATGAAACATTTTTATTAAATTGCAATTGAAGAAAACCTTGAGTAATCCTTCCTTTACGCAATAAGAAGAAACCCTGATTCTTACTATAGTCGCACATTCCTTTTCCTTTATACGCTCAGTATGAAATTAAAGCAAACGTAATTGCCACACTATTATCGGCAAGTGACTGAATTAACATTTCTTTGAATTCGTTATGTCGGGAAATATCTTTTATTACTAAAAACGAAACCTTAGAAATGAAATATTTAGTTGGATTTAATAAAACATGTACTATAATAGTAAAACAAATTTCAGCAAAACTCTATTATTTCTTCTCAATTACAAATGCTTTGATTTAATTTTTTTCCGCAAACATAAAAAAACAAGCAAAAAAACATATTTCATTGACTCCAAATACATATACACATATATATCTATCTATATATCTATTTATATATATATACTGCTCAAAAAAATAAAGGGAACGCTATTCCATTTGCAACAGGCTCTTTGTATTCCCTATATTTCTTTGAGCAGTATATATACACACATACACACATTCACATATTAACAAAGTAAGAGCCTGCATAAAGCCTCCAGTGTTGGAAACGGGTGTAAAAACAATACCAATAAAAAGCAGGAACGAAAAGTTATATTTTATTTTGAGTATATATATATATATATATATATATATATATATATATATTTTATTTGTGAGAAGCATTTGTTACAGCATTTACGCAGGGGAAAAGAGGTTTCGTTATGGGATATTCACTAAAGCAGATATCTCCATGTAACAAGAACTTAAGAAGGGGTCAGCAGTGTTATTTGTGGTCCTGGATATATTGTGGTGATTGAGGTCTCCACGACCTAACGTGCCGGCATCATCAGACCCATGTGCAGGACAGAGGTCAGTGTGTCTCCGGGCTTGGTGTCGCTGCACATAATAGTCCGTCCTTGTTATATTCACTGCTCTCCGCCCGTATGGAACAGTCTTTGTATCTTGTCTGTCCCTTAGACTTACAGGCTTATTCAAAAACATTTTCATAACTGTCATTTTGTTCTTTTTAATTATTACACTGTTGTACCCGGCAGAGTCTACTGTTCACAGAACCGCTGCTTGTACCGAAAACTACCCACCTATTCACACTTATTATTTATGTCATGGTTCACAAGATAAATATTAATTATGAGCATTGAACCAGTTCTGTAAGACAGAAAAACCTGTACATAAATCTAACAAAAATACATAAACCATTACTGGTATATATTACACAAACCTGTACGTAAACATCACTAAAATATATAAACCTGAAGACAAAGTGAAGCTAAGTACATAAACCTGTATACACTGAAATAAAATACATAAATCTGTATGTGAACATCAGCAAACTACAAAAACCCAAACATAAAGCTAAATAAAGTACATAAACCCAAACATGAAGTGAAATAAACTACAAAAACCCGAACATAAAGCTAAATAAAGTACATAAACCCAAACATGAAGTGAAATAAAATACATAAACCCGAACATAAAGTGAAATAAAATACATAAACCTGCACATATAGTTTATTTGTATTTATTTATTTATTTCTCATTTATATAGCACCATTAATTCCACATCGCCTTACAGACATTATTGGCACTGTATCTGATGGGGCTCACAATCTAAATTCCCTTTCAATATGTATTTGGAATGTGGGAGGAAATCAGAGTACCCGGAGGAAACCCACACAAACACGGGGAGAACATACAAACTCCTTGCAGATGTTGTCCTTGGTGGGAATTGAACCCAGGACCCCAGCGCTGCAAGACTATAGAGAAATAAAAAACATAAACCTGAACGTATAGTGAAATAAAATACATAAACCCAAAGATATAGTGAAATAAAATACATAAACCTGCACATATAGTGAAATAAAATACATAAACCTGCACATATAGTGAAATAAAAATACATAAACCTGAGCATATAGTGAAATAAAATACATGCACCTGAACATAAAGTGAAATAAAATACATAAACCTGTCTGTATACACTGAAGTAAAATACATGAACCTGAACATAAAGTGAAATAAAATACATAAACCCAAACATAACGTGAAATAAAATACATAGTCCTGTAGATGTGGCAGATGTTGTTTATGAATCATAATTGCTTTATTGTAGTTAGTTTTTAGATCTTCACAATAATGTTATGAAATTCAGTAGTTTTCACTTCACATTGGTGGGAACATGAAGTCAAAGGCTCAGATTTTTTTTTTTTGCCTTCGCTTAACTGATGTAAACTGATCTATTTCTTAGTTATTCTACATTTAATAGAAGCCATTGGATCAACCAGATAATTCTTACATTTATTTTTCTTTTTTTGAATGTATACACTGAAATAAAAATACTGTACATGAACCTGAACATAAAGTGAAATAAAATACATAAACCTGAACATAAAGTGAAATAAAATACAAAAACCTTTATGTACACACTGAAATAAATTACGGTACATGAACCTGAACACAAAGTGAAATAAAATACGTAAACCTGCACATATAGAGAGATAAAATACATAAACTCGAACATATAGTGAAATAAAATACATAAACCTGCACATATAGTGAAATAAAATACATGAACCTGAACATAAAGTGAAATAAAATACATACACCTGAACACAAAGTGATATAAAATACATGAACCCGAATATAAAGTGAAATAAAATGCATAAACCCAAACATATAGTGAAATAAAATACATAAACCTGAACATAAAGTGAAATAAAATACATAAACCTGAACATAAAGTGAAATAAAATACATAAACCTGGACATAAAATGAAATAAAATGCATAAACTCAAACATATAGTGAAATATAATACATAAACCTGAACATAAAGTGAAATAAAATACATAAATCTGAACATAAAGTGAAATAAAATACATAAATCTGAACATAAAGTGAAATAAAATACATGAACCCGAACATAAAGTGATGTAAAATACATGAACCCGAACATAAAGTGAAATAAAATACATAAACCCAAACATATAGTGAAATATAATACATAAACCTGAACATAAAGTGAAATAAAATGCATAAACCTGCACATAAAGTGAAATAAAATACATGAACCCGAATATAAAGTGAAATAAAATACATAAACCCAAACATATAGTGAAATAAAATACATAAACCTGAACATAAAGTGAAATAAAATGCATAAACCCAAACATATAGTGAAATATAATACATAAACCTGAACATAAAGTGAAATAAAATGCATAAACCTGCACATAAAGTGAAATAAAATACATGAACCCGAATATAAAGTGAAATAAAATACATAAACCCAAACATATAGTGAAATAAAATACATAAACCTGAACATAAAGTGAAATAAAATACATAAACCTGAACATAAAGTGAAATAAAATGCATAAACCCAAACATATAGTGAAATATAATACATAAACCTGAACATAAAGTGAAATAAAATACATAAACCTGCACATAAAGTGAAATAAAATACATGAACCCGAATATAAAGTGAAATAAAATACATAAACCCAAACATATAGTGAAATAAAATACATAAACCTGAACATAAAGTGAAATAAAATACATAAACCTGAACATAAAGTGAAATAAAATACATAAACCCGGACACAAAGTGAAATAAAATACATAAACTCAAACATATAGTGAAATAAAATATATGAACCTGAACATAAAGTGAAATAAAATACATTGTCCTGTACATGTGGCAGATGTTGTTTTGAATCATAATTGCTTTATTGTAATTCATTTTAAGATCCTCACAATAATGTTATGAAATTCAGTAGTTTTCACTTCACATTGGTGGGAACATGAAGTCAAAGGCTCAGATTTTTTTTGGCCTTCGCTCAACTGATTGATGTAAACTGATCTATTAATTATTCTACATTTATTAGAAGCCATCGGATCCACCAGATAATTCTTACATTTATGTTTCTTTTTCTTTCATGAATAATCCTTTATCGACAACTTGTTCATGTGATTAGGAAATTAATAAATCCATGTTTCAGGACTTCGCCAAACCCAGATTTCTACTAAAAAGTTCCCTGCACGTGTCAAGGCGATAAATGTGGATCTGAACATTAAGGACAGAGTGGGCTACAGATGAGACCGTCTTTATTTTTAGCTGCAGGGGACGGCTGCTTGGGGAGGAAGATTTCATCTGTAGTCGTTCACATGTGTGGGATCTGGACTTGCTCCATTCTCAGTTGTGCAGGTCTGCGCCGTGTCAGGGACATTGGGTCAGCGAGAGAGGCCGCCATGACACGAGATCAGCAGAACACTGACCGCGGAGCACACATCTGCGCATTCTGCGTAATACATGTTAATTTTAGAACAGCTTCGTATCGGCAGAGTTGTCACCTGTTCCGCTCTCGGGGACGGTCCCTTGGGGTGTAATGTTGTGCGGGTCTCTGTATCACGCTGGCCTCTATGGGTCTGACCACACACATAGATAACATCACACGAACCTGCCGCACAAAGTCCCATTCACATGTATTCAACAGATATCTGCTGAAATTTCTGCAGCACATCTAATTGCTTTAATGATAAAGTTCATTTCTGGGAGCCCGGCTGTAGGGAGCTGCACGGAGTACGACTCTACCACGTATTGTTCCCAGAGATCCCGGCTGTAGGGAGCTGCACGGAGTACAACTCTACCACGTATTGTTCCCAGAGATCCCGGCTGTAGGGAGCTGCACGGAGTACGACTCTACCACGTATTGTTCCCAGAGATCCCGGCTGTAGGGAGCTGCACGGAGTACGACTCTACCACGTATTGTTCCCAGAGATCCCGGCTGTAGGGAGCTGCACGGAGTACGACTCTACCACGTATTGTTCCCAGAGATCCCGGCTGTAGGGAGCTGCACGGAGTACGACTCTACCACGTATTGTTCCCAGAGATCCCGGCTGTAGGGGGCTGCACGGAGTACGACTCTACCATGTATTGTTCCCAGAGATCACAGGACCCTCGTTTTACACTTTACGGCTGAACCCTTCTGACCGGGCATTTCTTAGCTTGGTTACAGTGGTCTCCAGTCCTGACAATCCTATTACACTGGCAGGACCCCAGCAACTCCGAGGACGAGGCTGATCTGTGCCACCAATGAGCTGAGCTCCCAGAGGACGTCTGCGCTGCATATTGGGTTCCAGCCTCTGTTTCTATTAACTGAAGCAGAGATCTTGGAAAGGCTGAGGCATTTTATCTTGGTGGCGACGCTTCCATGTACTGGGGACTGGTCACCCACCTGCAGCCGCCTCATTGAGTGTTATGTACATATTAGCAGCTTTATCTCATTTCTGCAGGCTCGTCCACTTCTTACTACTCCTGGGTGGTTACAGCACATTTTCTTAGCTGCCACCTCACACACAGTACATCACCCTGCAGGCAGCACACAGTATGACAAAGTTAGGGAGTAACGATGGGTGTAGTAGTACATGTAAATAAATGAATATACACAACCTGTGCCCGTATTAGTGTGAATTGGCCGCAAACAACAGAAGTACAGTAGGTACGGAAAGTATTCAGACCCCTTTACATTTTTCACTCTTTGTTTCATTGCAGCCATTTGGTAAATTCAAAAAAGTTCTTTTTTTTCTCATTAATGTAAACTCTGCACCCCACTCTGCCCTGGCAGTACTTGGCACGCTGGCACTGGAGCCGGCACACAGGCTAGCTGCAGATACTGCATGTGATGATTAGGCAGTGTTCTGAAACCCTGGTAGTACGTGGCTGACGGATGGTCCTTGTGGGGTCTGTTCTCCACACGGACTGGAAACGTTTGTCTGACCATACCCTCGAGTGGCACTAAGAAGGGCAGATTTCTGCTCACAGCAAGTGCTGATCATCTATGGAAGAAATCGATCGTCTCTTGGTTAAGATCCCTTCGCACAGAGCAAAATGACGGGTTAGACGATAGTTCGCTGCCCATGTTTCTAGCACATCCTGTCTTTACACGTGGCCATGTGCTGCCGACAACAATAATCGAATGACCGCATATCTGGTCCAATCAAAGCCGGATCGTTGGTTGATCGGTGACATCTTACAGGGGCCACTAATTGAAATCATATGAAAGCCCATTCAAAGCACTGATATAATTGGCCACGTGGTGGTGACTCTTTATTAATGGTTACTCTGTGCTCTTCACCAAAGGACCATTATTAGCAGATTTTTATATCCCAGAGATTAAGTAAAATGTCTGGTGCCCAGGGCTGTCCGCGGTGTTTCAGGGAGGGCGATTCCATTGGGACATTTGCATTTCCGTTCTAGTCTGGACTCCAACACAATAAATGTCACCCTGCACCAATACAACAGCTTCTAGATGTCGAGAAGAATGTTTCCAACCACTGACAGCAAGCCGAGATGTTGAAATGGTGAGGAAGGGAACAACACAGGCCCTGACTCATTATTTGTGGCATTTTTAACGTCACTTTTTTGGTTTTGTGGTATTCGCTGACATTTTTTACCTAGTTTTGCAATATGCTTCTTGAGTTTTGTGCAAAATAAAAACACTGCTCTTCACTTTTGTCTTTAACGTGCTTTATGACTTTTAGGGTAAAATGATGAATCAAGCGAAAACATTCAGAAACGCTGAACTCCGACCACAATGACAAATTCGAAAAATAAAACGACAAACCTATAAAATGTGACTTTAAACAGGGATCAAATGGAAAGATTGATTGGTGAAACAAAAATGGCACAAAAACTGTGAGCAGGAGCAATAATGAATGCGCCCCATAGTGCATAAGAAGCTACGGCGCTGTGCAGAATAATGATCAGTAAATACTTGGGGGTCTCACGGCTGCAAGCCATCAGTCATCAGGTTAGTGCTGTGCCGTCCGTCTCCCTGATGAGCAGGTATAATTATCAGGGACGGCCATTTCTGAAGGGACTTGGACAGGGAAATGCTAATTGAGGATCTCAGCCACTGTGCGAAGATGGCAGCGCTGGAGATGGAGGAGCAGGTGTCGGCGTCAGCACATCTATATACAGATAATGAAACCCAATTAGAACAAAACTTATCGATGGGGACAGAAAGTCAAGGTGAATGTGCGGCTTCCCTCAATGTCACGTTCACGGGCCCCCAGGAACTTAAGACAACACGGCAGGAGCAGACACTGCCAAAGACAGCGGGCTAAGATTATAGAGAACTTCTACAGAAGTGGCCTTCAATCGGAAAGTACAAATCCCAACATGCACCGCCACCTGTCCGGTACACTGGCAGCTGTGGGTTTCAGCAGTGAAGAGCCACAAGATGGAGACCAAATGGGTGTAATGGAAAAAGGTGACAGAAAGAGAGAGAAGATGGCGGCGCCCCTGTAGCCTGATCCAAGGCCTTACATTCTCCACACATGCAGCATCTCACCCCCAACAATCTCTGTCCAGCATGTCTAATGAACAAGCCACCTTGGAAGAGGCTGGACGGCTGTGCTCTGCTACTTGGATTTGTGGGGTGTCTCTGGGCAGGGGTACCTTGCTGCCCGCACCCCTTCTGTAGATATGTAATGGAGGAGAACGCTGCGTCTTTTTCACATTAACCCTGAACATTCCTGACAATGCGCTAGACGGTTTCTGTGATACAATGTCAGTGCGATGTAAGACAGGCAGAGAATCTTGGCCATAAATCCATTGTGACAATCATTAGGATTGTTGCCATCTGACTTCTGATATTTTTGATCTCCAGCCATGAAATATCTGCCCAGTATGAGGATTATTGCACCAACAATCAGCTGTAGATTTAACCCCTTAGTGACCAGGCCACATTTCTCCAATCTGGCACTTTATGTGACTAACTCTGGAATGTTTCATCATATCTCAGTGATTTTGATTTTCGGGACACCTTATATTTTACGATAATAGTAAATTTAGGTCAATATATTTTGCATTTATTTATAAAAAGATCAGAAATTTGACAAATTTCTACTAATTCTCAATTTTCAGTCTGTGATTATTCATGTAATCCAGATTGTCACATAAAGCAATTTACCAATACAGTCATGTCGGCTTCACACCAGTACCGTCTGTATAATGGTATTTTATTTGGTTGAGATAGTAGACGCTTTCAAATTCTAGCAGTAATTTTTCATTTTTTCAAGGAAATTTACAACATTTATTTTTTTTAGGGACGTATTCAGTTTTTAAGTGATTTGGGGGCATTGAAGATGAAACGTGGATGGGTCTTTCAGCATGATAATGATCCCAAGCACAAAGCCAGGGCAACGAAGGAGTGGCTTCGTAAGAAGCATATGAAGGTCCTGGAGTGGCCTAGCCAGTCTCCAGATCTCAACCCCATAGAAAACCTTTGGAGGGATTTGAAAGTCCGTGTTGCCCAGCGAAAGGCCCAAAACATCACTGCTCTGGAGGAGATCTGCATGGAGTAATGGGCCAACATACCACCAACAGTGTGTGCCAACCTTGTGAAGACTTACAGAAAACGTTTGACCTCTGTCATTGCCAGCAAAGGATATATAACAAAATATTGAAATGAACTTTTGTTAATGACTAAATACTTACTTTCCACCATAATTTGCAAAATAAATCTTGCCAAATCAGACAATGTAATTTTCTGGATTTGTTTTCTCATTTTGACTCTCATAATTGTGGTCTACCTATGATGTCAATTACAGGTCTCTCATTTTTTAAGTGGGAGAACTTGCACTATTGGTGGCTGACAAAATACTTTTTTTCCCCTACTGTATATTGGAAATCCACCAAAAAGTGATACCATTATAAAAACTACACCCCTCAATGTATTCAGAACTACTTTCAGGTAGTTTATTAACCCTTCAGGTGATTTTCAGGAATTAATGCAAAATGGCAGGATGGGAATGAGAAATGTTATTTTTACCACCTAAATGTTGCTAACATCTGAACAGATCCCTATAGTTGGCATACTCTAAGGACATTATTTGGCCATGAATTGCCATTGCAAACATCAGGTGCACACGATCATGATCTTATGGTGCCGATAGGGTTAAAGAGGAGCCCCCACACTCTGTTAACCATCTAGATGCTGTAGTCACTATCGACAGCAGTATTGAATGGGTTAAACGGCCATGGTTGGTGCCAACACTGATGCAGCAGGGTGTCAGCTATGGTGGACAGCTGTGGCATTTTCACCCATGGAGGGAGGCTAGTCTCTTATATCTCAAGTCATTAAAATAATGCATTGGTGGTAAATAAATGGTTAAAAGAATATTGATTTTACAATATAAAATCTGAAAAAAATATGTGCAACATGCATGAGACATGAAATATAAAACATCTATAATATAAAAAATATTAAATATTGTTCTATGTGAAAAGTAAAAATATAGAAAATATTAAATGTAAAGAAAATGAGATTCATATAAAGTCTCAGACTTTCTGGAGATTTTTCTGGCGTTGACCATGAGGGTTTTTATCTAATTTCTTCTGAACATTTCCTGAGAAATCCTGAGCTGAGATCTGTAGGTGATAGATGTGGGGCTGTGAGCAGGGTCCAGTCCTACCATGGAGGACACATGTAACGCTGCTGACGGATCGGTATTTTCTGTGTATTCAGATGGATGGTCCCAGAGGCTGTGGCCGGACACGGAGCCCAGTGTGAACTGGGAACAAGTGCCGGATTCTCCCACAGTCCAGGAAGTCTGTGTCAGGAGGGAACAGTCTGCTCCATTACCAGGAGGGTGACATCCCCGTGGGGCATCTCTGGATGGCGGAAAGGCTGCACTAGGAAAGTCACTGACATGTACCAACACCAACCATCCGGCTCTGGGTCCCTAGCGGCATATTAGTTTTTACCCAGGCTGCAATGTTGTGTCATTAAATTGTGGCAAAATAGTAACATATAGAAATTGTAATATAGAAACATCAAAGAGAAAGAAAAAGAACAGAAAAAAAGTACTAAAGAGACATTGATACGTTCTGTGACTGAGATCTATACTTGGTCTTTCCATTCTTCCCCGTATGCTCCTGTCAGTGAGTGAGAACTCGTATTTCCATTAAGGGTACGTTCCCACGTTCAGGATCTCTGTGGTTTTGACGTTGTAGAATGTCCGCACCATTGTCGCACCTATCATGCAATCTAGCAGACACGCATTTACGTTTTTTACACACGGATTTTCCTCATTAATGCAAGTCTATGGGGAAAATCCACATGCATACCCACAAGAGAAATTGACATGTCAGTGTTCGCGGGTGATCTGCAGGCACATAGACACACCACATGTCAGTGTCCGCAGGTGATCTGCAGGCACATAGACACCCTGCATGTCAGTGTCCGCAAGTGATCAGCATGCGCACATAGACACACCACATGTCCGTCTCCGCTGGTGATCTGCAGGCGCACATAGACTCACCAAAAGTCAGCGTCAGCGGGTGATCTGCGGGATTTTTCTAGAAATCCATTATGCTGTAACATCTGACTGCTGAATAAATACACAGCATCAAAACTGCAGCAAATCCTGACCGTGGGAAAGTACCCTCACAGGCAGTGATCCTCCATGTACCCCAGATTGCTGCTGCACATGTCTCTGCTGCTTAGCTACAATGTATCAGTGTGCATCAGACTGTTATTGCTCACAGAGCATTGTCTACACTAGATAAAATGGTATCTACTTCTCAGTGGGTCCTGCAACCTATGCACTTGGGGGCCGTCTACACCAAGGGGGCACAACCAAGTCCAAGGGCTACATTGTCCTACTGAACCAATCCAAGGGCCGCACTAAAAATGAAAGGGGTATTACGTTCTGGGGATATTGACTATACAATGTCTGATAGGTACAAATTCTACTTCCAGGACTTTAGATTCTGCTTCTAAATCTACATCAAAAACTGCATCAAATACTCTGTGAATAAGTTTCCGAAAGATTTTATGGGACAAGCACTCACAGGGCTGCGTTTTTTGTGTTATTTTGAACATTCCCCAGTAAAACTCATAGGACGCTTATTTAAGAAGTACTTGAAGCATTGTTTTTTTGCAGTAAAATCCGCTTCTAAATCCTTGTAAAAACTTGTGTGAATAAGCCCTAAAGAAGACGAGGTAATGAAGGCGCAGACACGGCTTTCTGCAGTTGCACAGGTGACGAGACCCCATTCTGCTGATGTCGGAGGCCACCAGACATGTCCACACCGGGCACCATTACTGTCTGCCAGTTCTGGACCCTTCACTGCTGCCACTAATCCTTTGTGTGGCTGGCCACATATAGTTAATCTGGCAAACATTTCTCCATCCACATGGCTGTGGGCCACACAGAATGGTATTGGGACCTCCCTGGTCTAGACAGTCACCAGCTGCAAGTAAATCGCTTAAAATGTTAAGTTTTGTTCATATAAAAGAGGGAAACGTATTTTGCGGTCACAATGTTTTCTTTTTGAGTGTATGGTGATTTTATGCAGATTTTTTCCCAGTGCTCTTTTTTTGAGCAGGTGTTGGCGGGATGTCAGTAAGAACGTACGAAATACAATCCAAACAATGTTGTTTTTTAAGGTTGTTCATTAAGGTTATGCGCTATGTACAGTGGGTACGGAAAGTATTCAGACCTCTTTAAATTTTTCACTCTTTGTTTCATTGCAGCCATTTGGTAAATTCAAAACAGTTCATTTTTTCTCATTAATGTACACTCTGCACCCATCTTGACTGAAAAAAAACAGAAATGTAGAAATTTTTGCAAATCTATTAAAGAAGAAAAACTGAAATATCCCATGGTGATAAGTATTCAGACCCTTTGCTCAGACACTCATATTTAAGTCACACGCTGTCCATTTCCTTGTGATCCTCCTTGAAATGGTTCTACTTCTTCATTGCAGTCCAGCTGTGTTTAATTAAACTGATAGGACTTGATTTGTAAAGGCACACACCTGTCTATATAAGACCTCACAGACCAAATGAGAATCATGAGGTCAAAGGAATTGGCCAAGGAGCTCAGAGACAGAATTGTGGCAAGGCACTGATATGGCCACAGTTACAAAAGAATTTCTTGCAGTACTCGAGGTTTCTAAGAGCACAGTGGCCTCCATAATCCATAAATGGAAGAAGCTTGAGACCACCAGTATTCTTCCTAGACCTGGCCATCCAGCCACACTGAGCAATCATAGATAAAAAAAAATTGGGAGAACGTGGTCTTGTTCTGCACTGCTGAATCACTGAAGGTCCAGACGTATTAATAATTATGGTTTTTATTCAAGGTGTTTCAAAGTTTCACAGAACTCCATCAGGAAATACCACAAGAAAGTGTCAATACAAATTTCACAGGTCTTTAAATAGACAAACAGTTCAAACATCAGTTCAAATATCGGCGCCAATATGGTCACCTGATGAGCAATGTCAAAGTTCATTGACGAGACACCTGATAGACGCATGATGAGAGAGTCATGTGGTATATTCCCAAAACAGATAAAAACTATGAAAAATGCTGATGTTAAAATAATTTTCTTGCTTTTATTGTAATTCAAGGAGAATTTTATGATTAAAAATACAAAAATGAGGGAAGAAAGAAAAAAAAGGGGATGAGAACCCATGATCCAAAAAAAGAATACAACAGAAAGGAAACATCATGCGTCTGATGAGATGAAGATGGAACTTTTTGGTGATAATTTTAAGCGGTTTTTGTGGAGAAAATCAGGCACTGCTCATCACTTGCCCAATACAATCCCAACAGTGAAACATGGTGGTGGCAACATCATGCTATGGGGGTGTTTTTCAGCTGCAAGGACAGGACGACTGGTTGCAACTAAAGGAAACTTGAATGCAGCCAAGTACTGAGGTATCCTGGATGAAAACCTCTTCCAGAGTGCTCTGGACCTCAGACTTGGCCGAAGGTTCACCTTCCAACAAGACAATGACCCTAAGCACACAGCTAAAATAACAAAGAAGTGGCTTCAGAACAACTCTGTGACCATTCTTGACTGGCCCAGCCAGAGCCCTGACCTGAACCCAATTGAGCATCTCTGGAGAGACCTGAAAATGGCTGTCCACCAACGTTCACCATCCATCCTGATGATCTGCAAGGAAGAATGGCAGAGGATCCCCAAATCCAGAAGTGAAAAACTTGTTGCAACATTCACAACAAAGCTCATGACTGTACAAGCTAAAAAGGGTGCTACTCCTCAATACTGAGCAAAGGGTATAAATACTTATGACCATGTGATATTTCAGTTTTTCTTTTATAATAAATTTGCAAAAATGTCTACATTTCTGGGGGTTTTTTCAGTCAAGATGGGGTGCAGAGTGTACATTAATGAGAAAAAAATAAACTTTTTGAATTTATCAAATGGCTGTAATGAAACAAACAGTGAAAAATTTAAAAAGGTCTAAATACTTTCCGTACCCACTGTATGGGGCTATTTTTATTAAAGAATACTTGTGTCCTTGTGATTGCGTGAAAAACATTAGAACCTCATAGCCAGCAAACCACTTGGATAAATGTAATAAATAAAAAATGAATAAAATAATAATAATAAAAAAAAAGGAGGTGTGGGTGGCTACCGGACACCAGCATTGTCCCTCATCCTGAGCAACGGGCATAAAATCTGATACAAACGGTGCCATCTTCACTATATGTTCTTCATATTTCCACAACTTTGTAAAAGTAACTTTCTTCCTCAAGACTCCTGTGCCATGGGTTACTAGGCTGAGATTGAAGAGTAAATCCAGGGGCGGACCACACAGACGAGGTGCTCAGGTGGCAGATGCCCCCTGTCTGCCCCAATATAAAATGCTGCAGGAATTAACATTTACTGCAGAATATCAGGCAGAAACTCCCACACAAAAGAACGGATGGCAACATGAGATTACGGATATCACCACAGCAAATAATAGATGTCATGATCGCCTCCGAGGCAGCAGAGATGCTAATGGATTTTCTGGGAGTTCCCTGGCACACTTCACTGCCAGAAGAGATAAATGCAAGGCAGATACAGAGCCAGGAACAGAAGCAGCCTGAGACCTATGCACACTGAGCATGGAATAAAGCGACTACAGACGGACGAGCGGGCGATCAATGTCCCCAGATGTGCGATGTCCCAGACGTGCGATTTCCCCCGACGTGCAAAGTCCCCAAAGTGCAATGTCTCAGACGTGCGATGTCCCAGGCATGCGATGTCCTCTGATGTGCGATGTCCCCTTATGTGCGATGTCCGACCCACCTGTGATGCCCCTGATGTGCGATGTCTCAAACGTGCGGTGTCCCCTACGTGCGATGTCCCTGACCCTTCCATTTTTTATTACATCAGTGACAATCATTCCATCGTTGATGCTGTATTTAGATCACTGAGGATTGTCAATACCAATAGACTGTAACAAATTGCTGCTGTGCGAGCCGGAGTGGGTCAGGAATGATCTTCATAGTGGTTTCATTCACTGACAGTAAAACACAGTGTATTACATAGTTGCAGAACTTTTTTTATTTCTATAATGACCTGATCCCCATGACACATTTGCTCCCTGGGATATTTCTCTCGTCAGACCTAGAACGGATTATATCACATTAGCTAGAACTGGTGGGGTCCCCAAGACATCTGTAACAATTATGGCCACCTGACCCCCCACCTCCAACTCTCCTATTCAAATAATTCAAGTCATATGTCCAGACATTAAACAGGGAACATGGGAGTAAAGCACTGAGAAGCAGAGAGGTTAGAGTCATGAATCCGCTGTCGGGTGACCTGGGACCAGGGGCTCCTTTCCTGTCCCCAACACTATGGGGCACCCTAGCTTACCCTATTCCCGGGATATTTCTTAAGGTGAAGATGGCAAGGCTGCCACCCATGCCTTATCTCCTGAAACAGTCTGTTTTCTGCCCCCCACCCAGGGAGGAGGGATGCTGCCATGCACCGCAGTACACCAACCCAACGAACAAGGCAACACAAACAAGAGGTAACTTGCAAAAAATACGGGCATACAAATATTCACTCACAAATACAGAGGAATGCATCGGGGAGTGGAAGATGGGAAAAAAAACAAGAGAAAGAAAGGGAATTAACACACTTACAAACCACGCAACAGTCACAGATAACTCCTCCAAACCATCTCATAACCACCTCATAACCACCAAAACACCTCTCCTCCAAGCCATGCAGCATAAGCTAGCTCTGAGGAGCTGATAGGAGTGGCTAACCGAGCTCAGCTGAGAGCTCAGACTCCCAAACCTCTCAACATGGCAGATTAACCCTTGTTCTTCCAAAAGAAATTTACACCATTTAAAAAGAAGGCAAAGTGCTTTTTTCAGGACAGGAGTAGAAGTAATCAAACACTGTGGTCTTCTGGCTCCTTTCTGTTGTGGTAACCATGTGACAGATTGTATGTTTCTTGGTCAGAAATGATGAAAATGATACATAATTTGTAACTGATAGGGAGACAAGATTGTGAGTTCCTGAGGCAGGGATGATAGGAGTGATATACCAGGTATAATATGGTAGCTATAGATTGTACACTCTTGGGGCAGGGATGATGGGAGTGATATATTGGGAATAATATGGTAACCAGGGCTGTAGAGTCAGTAAAGCAATACCTCCGACTCTTCAATTTCTCTGACTCCCTCATACATGGCTCATGTTTAAGTGATACATTTACTGTAGTAAAATATATTTATTGGAATACAACTTTAAAACACAAAATACTTTAATAAATTGTGACTGTGCAATACTCATTGAAGTAAGTGGGAAAAAACTGTTTTCAACAAAAACGTACTGAACAACATTTGTGCAGTCTATGAATTTGAGACATAATATCGCCCCCATCAGATCCTTCATAGATGACCTCAAATCTGATTTTTAATTATTTTAAGAACCATGTGACGACACAGCATTTTACCTTAATTAACCAGACATTTATTTTCAGTTATCCAGCAGTCATTGACTGTTATCTGTGTGTTGACTTTTGAATTTATGTGTTTCTTTCTGGTTGGTCAAGAAAACAGATTTTTATTCATGTAAGCCTGTAATATTGACTTGTCAGTTGACATTTGAGGTAACATATTGTGATCTTATCCTGGATGACTAGAGACACAGGATAATCGAATAATGATGCTTGCTGATATGTTTAACACATTGTACAGGCCAGCTAGCTTGTTGAATTGCAAAACGGAGGAGGAAAAACTATGCAAATAGATTAATTAAACAGCGCAAGTTGATCACATCACTATTCTTCTCCTTTACCTCTGAATGCCGGCTTGAAGGGCAGTTGTTAACTATAAAAAGAGGATATATGCACCTATGTAACAGATACCTCCATATACAGATATACATCCAGACACCCAAAAATCCAAAGAACCAGAGACTCTCTATAGAACATTGTCATTCTACAGAATGCCAGCTTAGGGAAGCATAGCCCCAGCTGAAAAAATACAGATATGTTCCATTGACCAAAGCTGAACCATGAATACGTTTGGGGTAGTCGAGATTTGGACCCACCTGAGCCCCATGGATACATTTGTGAAAGTCAGGATTAGGACCCATCTGTCACCTGGCTCCATGGAAAAGTTCGGAGAAGCCAGGTTGTGACCTTTGGTCAACTGGCCTTGTACCTCAATGGACTGTCATCTTCCTAAGCTTGTCGTTACTTCCTCTCTATGTGCGTGCAACAGGTGGGGTTGTCGCTCTGGAAACTCTGAATTCACAGCTGCTCTTATCCCGGCAAATCAGCAGAAGAGTGAGACTCTGTAATTTTGCACCATCTTGGGTGTTTTTCTGGGACTGTTCTATATGTTATTTGCCTGTTTTGTGGTTCAATAAAGTATTGCCACAATATTTTACCAGGGCACCCACTGGCCCCCATGTCTCCACAAACCTCTTTACACTAACTTGGGTTGGTGGCAAAGCGGTAACCACATGGGCACCATCTCTAACAATTACAGGGTATAAAGGAATTGCCTCTTGCACAGTTAGTTTTGATGAGCGGTTGAACTCTTCTACTTCCTCGAGAGCAAGTGAAACCTTTTTGCTGAAATCTGGATAATCTGTTTGCTATGGGAGTGGAATCCTTTTCCCTGCAGCAATGCTTTGCCCCATGTCGTCCAAATACTTCTCAATATGAAACTCCTCATCTGATGAGGCTGAAGATATGGTGGCAATATCACTGGAAGATCCCAGTCCTCCTGCTCTCGGCAGTCCTATAGCCCACTCACACTGCTACTTCAGTCAAAGCTTCTTTTCCTTTAGGAGCTGTTGATCATCCAACAATATATGGTGACTTGGGATCATATAAAAGCGGCCAAAACAATATTATCTCTAATAGCAGTGTCTCTCTCTGTCTCATTGGAGCAGCAATACCATCTGCGATTAAACCTCCTTTATGAGACAAGTGAAACAGCAAGTTGTTCCACTCCTTTATGAAAATGCCAGGAGGTAAATCCTCAGTTTCTAATTTTTTAGTCACTGTAAATGAGTGAGGAAGCAATTCTTTCAATTCAGCCACCTGTGTCCATTGACCTTTATTCAGTGTTACCTGAGGGTCGGCCATATCTACAAGAAAGGGTTTCAGCTCAAGCAATCGCTCAATCATTAAATAGGTGCTGCCCCACCAAGTGGCTTGATCCACAATTGCCCCTTTTCCAACATGTCTCTTCCAGATGAAATTAATTTTAGGGGTTCTGGCAGCAATAACAAATTTTCTCACTTTGCCAGTCAGAGCTGCAGCATGTTACTCCTGCAGACTATATCTTAATGCCGGCTGCAGTGTGTGCACATCCCAGCGCATGTGATGAATATGAGAAAGCTGTGAAACTTCAATAAGATCATCTAATTGTAAAGTATCATTATGCTATTCTTCTGTAGTAATAAATGTTTGTTCCTCAGTTACAGGACTGTGGCCTTCCATCTCGCATCCTGAATCTGACGTTTTCTTCCAGCTGCTGTTCACGTTCATTATCCTCATTCATCAGTTTAATTCTACTTAGCATGTTTGAAGCATTGTCACTTACATTAGCAAGAACTTGTTCTTCTTTAAAGGGAATATGTCACCCCATTTTCGGCCTATAAGCTGCGGCCACCGTCATCAGGGGCTTATCTACAGTATTCTGTAATGCTGTAGATAAGCCCCTGATGTAACCTGAAAGAGAAGAAAAGCAAGTTAGATTATACTCACCTGGGGGCGGGGCGGGTGTGGTGGGTGTTGCGGTCCGGCGCCTTCCATCTTCTAGAGATGATGTCCTCCTCCTTACTTCTGCCGCTGCTCCTGTGTAGGTGTACTTTCTCTGCCCTGTTGAGGGCAGAGCAGAGTACTGCAGTGCGCAGGCGCCGGGAAAGGTCAGAGAGGTCCGGCGCCTGTGCACTGCAATACTTTACTCTGCCCTCAACAGGGCAGAGAAAGTACGCCTGCGCAGGAACCGCGGCAGAAGAAAGAGGACGTCATCTCTAGAAGATGGGAGGTGCCGGACCGGACCGCGACACCCATCGGACCGGACCCCCGAGTGAGTATAATCTAACTTGTTTTTCTTCTCTTTCAGGTTACATCGGGGGCTTATCTACAGCATTACAGAATGCTGTAGATAAGCCCCTAATGGCTGTGGCCACATCTTATAGGCCAAAAATGGGGTGAAAGATTCCCTTTAATCTTGCAAAACTTTTTCCACTAAGGCCTGAAGACACCGGCTGATGTGATGAACTTTAGTACCTTTTACTGCCAGTGTCTTGGCATCCATTTTAAGAAATATAAAGTGTCTCTTGAGAGACTTTTTACGATCCTCCTTTTGGTTACGGGTTTCTTCAATCACTGATTTTCTAATTGTTTCTCTTTCCAGAGTTACACCAATATTGCGGTCATTTCTCCCTTTATGAGCTGTAAAAGCTGGTGATACAAATGATAATGTTACACCGTCTTTCACTACAAGCTATATGAGCTGTCTTTTAAACATTTCTGCTGTCATTGTTACAGTAGTTTTGTTCCGTACAAAATATCTTGTAATTGATGGTTGAAACGCTCTTTCCTTCTTTTTATGGCAGAAGTGCTGAGCGCTGGTTTCTTGGTGTCGCTGTGATCTTTCTCAGTCACAGCTTTGAACACTTCTGGGTGTATGCGTTGTAAATGTCTTTTTAGATTGGAAGCTCTTGTAGGAGCATTTTTATCACTGCCTGAGTATGCGCTGATATTGAGCTCAGAGCATTTGTTTTCATCTGTCATACACTGACACAAACAATATTTTTTTATCTTTAGTTAATGTGGAATGCTCAAATGCGTCTAACTTCATTGGAAGCTTCTTAGGCATTTTGTAATCAGATAAATTCACTCTCAAAATAATTTTGTCTTATAAAAGAAATAAGGCATATTGTATTTCCTGCAAGAATAGGGATTATGTATAATTATGGATAGAAATGAAAGAAACTTTGCATAAATCAATAGTAAAGATGATGACCAATAAATCGATAGTAATATGTGTTTGTAGATAGTTTTACTCTGAACTTTCAATCTCAGGCGTTTCTCAAGGTACAGCTCAGCAAATGTTTCACATCATGATGCTTCACAGTCTATGAAGAGAGGAGGAGGGAGGGAGCAAGTTTGTGCTGAATCATACCCCAGAAAGAAACTGAAACTGCAAGCACACCTAATAACATGAAGAGCATCAGATCAACTAACCTCTCTGAACATTAGCTCAGAGGAAAAGCAAACTAAAACATGAAGCATGCAGAGAAAGCATAAGCTGAACTATTGATTTATGCACAGTTTATTGAAAGTTTAGATATGCGTTAAGAAGTATTAAAAGTATTTCCCCTAATCCTGTTTTCCTGTTCACACTAGCAGTTCTTGAGATGAGTGCAGGCATTCATTTTGCTCTGATCTGTAGAGGAGGAACTTTACTACTGAGCATGTACAAAAAGTGCAGCACAGATTCATCTTTAACTAAAAGCAAAGATCCTATATCAGGGACAGAACAGACATTTCACAACATCTGAAAAATATTCAGCACATTCAGAATTTAAATACTGTACACAATTTATTACATAATTTAGAAGTCCGTGCAATTTTATACTCCCAACTTCACCAAAATGGATACTGACTCCACAGCCCTGATGGTAACTATAGATTGTACGTTCCTGGGGCAGTGATATAATGTATATAATATGATGACAATAGATTACATGTTGCAGGTATGATGGGTGTGATACAGTGACAATAGATTGTACGGATGATGGTAGTTACTACACAATGTACACCGGAGTTATATAAACTGTGGGAAATCTTTGCAATTCGTTGCTCTGTAGAAATCAGATCTGTGCAGTACGGAAGCAGCGGCCAAAAGTTCACCTGTGCGGCCTCCGTGACTCATCAGTAACAGTTTTTTTTTCACTTACTTATGACAAGTTTATTATATTCAATCATGAAAATCTAATTATATGTTTATCATATTTAATTATGAAGATCCAGCTGCACATGTATTATAATTTAATGATGACAAGCCGCAGGAGAGGATCATTAGCATTGAAGCCACATTTTTCATCTGCACAGAATCGCTTACGCTGCAGGTGCGGACATGTCACCCAGATTGGCCTGAGAATGTGGTGAACGCTCCCGATAACACAGCACAAAGTCTAATTATCAGGAGGAGATATAGAGGAAATGAAGGGACCAGGGACGTCAGCTGTCCACAAATTCCTGGTCCGTCAGTAGAAATACCGTGCTTTTTTGTAATGTCTAGAAAAAAAATTTGAGGCTAAAGAAACTTATATGGATAATTTTGACTGTGATTATCAATATTTTACATTGAATGTAACTAATGTCTGATATCAGAATTCTGGCCTGTGGACAAGGATCTCAGTTATGGTTTTCCAATGTGTCCTTTCAGTCAAGTTGGCATCTGTGGACGGACTGAGGCCTCGCTCATAGAAAGCGCTGGCCATCTGGCCATCAGCTGATGAGTTATCAAATTTTTTGAATTACTGGAATACCTTGGAGAAGCCAAACATGAGAATGCTGCCAACACAGGACCCACCGATGCCGCTCGTTAACGGTAGTGTAGTTTTTAACATGTTTTATAACATCTCGGTAACAACCTGATGGAAAAGTCGAGACCGTCAGCTCGAGGATTCATGGCACCATAGAGGGTGATGAAACACTGATCTCGCCTTTAGTTTGTAACTTCGAACAAACGTAGTGTGATCCCTAAATGTGTCTAGACACCTCGGACATCTGTCTCTTCCAGCACCCCATACACATGCATTTGTTCAGAGTAGGGAGAGAGGAGTCAGCCATTGAGCCACTCCTGTGTTCCTTTCCATACCCTTCTGATCTCCTCCACCAGACTCTTCTGTTCCCTTCAAGACTCCTCTGCTCCCCTCTTCGATCCTTTCCATCAGACTACTCTTTCCCCCTCCTCCATCTGTTCCTGCAGACTCTTCTACCCTCCTCAACACATCTCTGTCCCCTTTCAGTCTCCTCTGTCCTCCTTTACACTGCTCTTGGGGCTGCTTATCCTTTAGGAGAACCAAAAATCAGGCAATGCAATCCAACATGCTCAATTATTCGTCCTCTGATAAAGATGGGGCCCGGCACACATTAGATGATTGGACAGTTACTTTTTCCACTTCTAAGTTGTAGGCAGGGCCGGACTGGCCATCTGGCAATTCTGGCAAATGCCAGAAGGGCCTGTCTGGTCATGGGCTGCCTTGTCTGTTACGTTGTTAACAGAATCGGCGTTCTCAAGACACCCATACTGTTAAAGAGTTGTGATAGAGCACAAAGCCTTTGACTCCGTCACTTACCCCAGCAGGCCACAGGTATCATTAGAAATATTGGTCTTGTAGAAAATCTTTCTTTCCTCCATGCAGGGTAATATTAGTAATATATCCCATCTGGTTCATGGGGACGGGGACAACATGGACCTGTATGATTTCAAATGCCAATGCTGAATTTCAGCCCCAGTCCGTACCTGGTTGTAGACACAGCCATTCATTCTTAGATTTATCAGAAGCGCCACAAATCTTTCTCAAAACTAACAGCCTTTCTCTCCACTGACTTATGGGCTATTTGCACTGGCTGAATCACGGGACGTTGTGCTTCCAACAACGATGATTTCTGAGTGCTATGCTCTTTCACTGAATATTGGACCCTTATACAATGTATCACAGACCATCCCCACTGGTGACGATACATATACTGTGGTTTTGTGCCGACACAGTACTCTGTCCATGTAGAGGTGATAGGGGTCAGATGAGGCAAAGTTGTATTTCCATGTATCCAATTAACATTGCCATCATCACAATGATTTCACTTTTGTGTGTTCAGTATTGAACAGCAGTTACCAATTTTGAGAGTTTTATATTGGTGATATTAAAGGGAATCTGTCAAAAGGTTTTTGCTATTTAATATGAGAGCAACATAATGTAGGGACTGAGACCCAAATTCCATTGATGTGTCACTTATTGGGCTGTGTGCTGTGGTTTCAATACAATCAGTGTATTATCAGCAGGAGTTTATCACTGCTGGACAAAGTCTCACATTCAGCCCAGTCCAGCTAATCTGTATAACCCCCCCATCATTGATTGGCAGTTTTCTAATAATGTACAGTGAAATAATACAATATCCCCCATGAAATAAGGGAGAAAAAAAGGCATCAAACCAAGAAAATTAAAATTTCAATTATTTTATTAAATAGTACAAGTAAAATTTGATATGCCAAAAAAAAAATCATTTTAATTAATACAATGGGTATCTCAATTAAAACAGGGCAGCAACGGGGCAAGGAAAAGCATCACTAAAGCAGCATTTAAATATCCTGGAAACAATGGATGTGATAATCCTTGTATATCAAAATATTGCTAAAGGTCTATGGAAATGTGCAAAAGAATGCAGTAAAAGTGCAACGAGCTTATTGTCACAAGAACCAAATAGTCAATATTAATGATCACAATGTAAAAAGATGCAAAAAAACAATCTTGATATTTGCCAAGTGCTGCATATTAATGATTCATGTAGTCCAGCTGACTATGTTATGTTTTTTTTTTATTCTTTTGCACATTTCCATAGACCTTTAGCAATATTTTGATATATTATCACATCCATTGTTTCCAGGATATTTAAATGCTGCTTTAGTGATGCTTGTGCTGGACATCCATGGCCAATCCTATACAGACCTATGGGATGAGGACCGCAGCATTTTGTCTCTGAGGTGTCACTCCCACCCTGGGGAAAATACAAAGGCCGGCTAGACATTTGGGAACTGGAGTAAAGTTTTGTTTCCTAAGCTGTTGTGGGACATTGTTATCACAGGACACAATTAACGCTCCCATTGTGTGTTCACATTGACAGGCTCATCACCGCTCCGGTCATACCCTCTTCTCTCTGTTATCAGCCGCCAGCCCGGGGTCCTCAGCCACATTGTCCCCTCAACGTCCTCCTCACCCATTCAGGTCCTGTCTCCCACACATCTCTCTCCACCATGTGTGCGCTCAGAGACGCCGGCCAGCGAAGCCCCACTAAGCAGTGAATCCGAACTTGAGCAGGCTGCCCCCCGCCTGAAGAAGCCGCGGCGCAGCAGAACCATCTTCACCGAGATTCAGCTCATGGGGCTGGAAAAGAAATTCCAGAAGCAAAAGTATCTGTCCACTCCGGACCGGTGAGTACAAGTGAGGCTCCTGGCCCGTGTGCTGCGTCTGTACCAGGACCCCAGATCCTATTATATCGCCCCACTCCTATTATAGGGCCCCCTCATCCTATTATAGGGCCCGCACTTCTATTATAGGGTCCCACATCTTAATAATAAGGGCACCCACTCCTATTCTAGGGCCCCACATCCTATTATAGAACCCCACATTCTATGATAGGGCCCCACTCCTATTATAGGGCCCCGACTCCTATTATATTGCCCTCACATCCTATTATGGGCCCCAAATTCTATTATAGGGCCCCCACTCCTATTATAGATCCCCACATCCTATTATAGGGCCCCACATCCTATTATAGGGTGCCACATCCTATTAACATCCTATTATAGGGCCCAACATCGTATTATAGGACCCCACATCCTATTATAGGGCCCCACATCCTATTATAGGATCCTACATCCTATTATAGGGCCCCACATCTTATTACTGTATATTGCCACCACATCCTATTATAGGGTCCCACATACTATTATAGGGCCCCACTCCTATTATAGAATCCCACATCCTATTATAGGGCCCCACATCCTATTATATGGCCCCACATCCTGTTAACATTCTATTATAGGGCCTAACATCGCATTATAGGACCCCACATCCTATTATAGGGCCCCATATCCTATTATGAGGCCCCACAGCCAATTATAGGATCCTAGGGTCCCACATCCTATTATATTGCCACCACATCCTATTACAGGGTCACACATCCTATTATAGGGCCCTATATCCTATTATAGGGCCCCACATCCTATTATATTGCCACCATATCCTATTATTGGGCTGTACATCCTATTATATTGCCACCACATCCTATTATAGGGCCCCACATCCTATTATAGGACCCCACATCCTATTATAGGGCCCCAGTCCTATTATAGGGCCCCCACATCCTATTATAGGGCCCCACATCCTAATATAGTTCTCCCACAATCTTTTATAGGGCCCCACATCCTATTATAGGACACTACATCTTATTATAAGCCCGTCATCCTATTATAGTGTCCCACATCCTATTATAGGATGCTACATCCTATTTTAGGGCCCCATGTCCTATTATGGAGCCCTACATCCTATTATAGGGCTCCACATCCTATTATATGATCCCACGTCATATTATAGGTCCCCACATCCTATTATAGGACACTACATCTTATTATAGGGCCCTACATCCTATTTTAGGTCTCCCACTCCAATTAAAGGTCCTCACTCCTATTATATTGCCACCACATCCTATTATAGGGCCCCAAATCCTATTATAGGCAATGGCAGTAGACTGAATCTCTGCATATAAGGCAGTGAAGGAATTTTCTGGACAGTAGGATAATTCAATTATCTGACCTCTTCACTGCCCCCATGCTATTTTAATGTTTCTTGGGGGCGCAGGGCTCCTCGAGAAGCATCCCCTTCACCTGCACCTCGCAGGCTTCTGGTCTAAACCCAATGTGCTCCAAGGCCATAGTGTTTGCATTAAAGCATAGGTTTGTAGCTGGCTCCTAGGAGATGAGCGGCGTGCAGTTCCATCAGCGTGAATAGCAGGCGGTCCCTGTCCTCCCCCCGAGCAGCAGCTCCCTATGACAATAAATGATTCTATTCAGTTTCATTTCAGATGGTTTTAAAAAACGCAATTTCTTTGGTCTGTCGCATTCTCTGCCAGCCGAACTCCACTCCAGCTGTTTGTGCTTAAACGGTTCCCCAGCTGCAGGGTGATGTCAGCCCGCGGCTCGGCCAAATCCCTACAGCTCTGGCATCTGTGTTGGCACAAGTGCTGGGCACGGGGGATCATGGTCTGTCTGTTACCCACATGCCTGAGATCAGAAGCATTCACACAAATACAAGGAGTTTCTGGCCAGATTCAAGCTCCTGTTCACATGTCAGATCACATCTTGTTGTAACAGCAGACCGGCTGCGAGCCGACAAACAGCTATGATCTAGTGATACACGGAGTAATGATTATTCTCTATCTGCCTTTTGGTCATTTCCAGGCTGGACCTGGCTCAGTCGTTGGGATTGACACAGCTCCAGGTGAAGACGTGGTATCAGAATCGAAGAATGAAGTGGAAAAAAATTGTAAGTTGATTAATCCAGACGCCATAGGTGATGATCTCTCATATGATACCACCTATAATTTTCACATCCGCAGATCAGATATGAATGATGGAAAACCTGTCAGTCACTGAGAATTAATCCTAAACAATACTGAAATTCTGGTATTTCACTGCCGGATTTGTCACCCGTGTCAGTATTATCGTGATGCCGCGTTGTACACACAGGTCGTGGACTAGTTGTGAAATAGTTATAACCTAAAGATATACCCGGCCATTGCAAATATGTGACGGCACCTGGGGACAGCAAGCACCTCCCTATGTTATGGCCCTGGAAGGACTCGCTCCCACTTGTGAATAAAGCGGACAAATGGAATCTGATAAAAAAATCGGACCAAGGTTATTCTCTGATTGTGTGCTCATCTGCAGTTTTTTTCTGCTCCATTTGAATCAAGATAGGATTGAAAAATGTCATTGGATCGAGATAGGATTCCTGAAAATGTCATTCACAAGGCAGTGTTTTCTAGGTTGTCAGACATTGTATTCCTAGTATCCAAAGTGGATGCAGTTCAGATAGGTGCAGGAGCTCAAATAGACAAAGTGATCGACAATCATTATTATTTATACATTTATTTAATTCTCACAACATATTGAGGCAAAATGTAAAGAATTTATGGCAGGATAATTCATCAGCTGGCCAAAAGCAGATATAAGATGTAAGTCCCCAGAGGCTCATATCCTGTACGTGTCCATGTCCGCCCACCACAATCTCTGTGTGCTCCTCAGTCACGGCTTCTTACAATGATGACGGGGATATGAGGAATATCGGAGGCCAGGGGTCTCCAGTGATTGAACTCCATCAATGAGCTCTATCCGACCTACTAATACTCCCAACATGCGCAGTATACATTCCGGAAAGACGATCGTTGTGATCCAATGTGTTGTTAGGTTGTAAGCAAAAGCCCAATTCAATTTTAACAATTATCATACACTTCTCCATAGGTCCTCAAGGGTGGACAAGAGGCGCCCACCAAGCCAAAAGGACGTCCAAAGAAAAATTCTATCCCAACGTCAGAGGAAATCGAGGCAGAGGAGAAACTGCAAAAACAGGCCCAAGATGCTAAATCAGAGGAGGAGCAAGAAAACGTGGCAGAAGAAGGTCAGGACGAGCAAACCCTGAACGAAAATGAAGATGATGAGAAGGAACTGGATTCAGGGTCACCTCCTGCCACGTCTACATCACAGCCCATTGTCCCAACAAATGACAGGAGTTCCTCCAGTTAAAAATAAAAGGGCACAAGGAGTTTGTCATGGACGTGGCCAAGCTGCCTCCCTGTAAGCTCGGGGTTACCCGGTGTGTGCAGACCCTGACCGCAAGGGAATGTTACCTCTAAGTCCTTTTATCTAGAAGGAAAAGGTTAAAGCCACATGGAGGAGGGAAGAGAATGGAGGATCTCTGTGACTAATGGTGTCTGTGCAGACAAGACTGGGAATTTTTGCTGTGTTTGGAAACAATTGGACAGTGTATATATAGTGTTCTTTATTATTCTGCCAAAAACTGCAGTGGAAAGGGTGAAGAAAGCCAAAAAAAGGGAAAGAAGCTGTTTTCCCAGTGTAACTTACTTGAGAACGCTTTCACATTAAGTGCCTTTTTGCATGTGAAATCTTGTTTTGTGTTCATTCATGACTGCAGTCATTTAATCTGCTCTTTATTCAGGACTGGTCTTCCGTAGAATGGGCAGTAAGAGGGTCCGTCAGTCAGTGCAACAGACGTCCTCTGCCAACGCAGTATTCAGGCTCCAGAAACATGTCCTCAGAATGTTACACTGTGTCTTCTCCCCAGCACAGAGGATAGTGTTGTATCACTGATAGAAATATACAGAATACCAGATGATCCAAAGATCATGCACGTAGCTCTCACCAAAGACTCGATGCTCGCGGCATTGTATGTAATCTCAACTCAGGAAATTGAACATAAATAATCCATAGACTATGGGGCGGGAAAAAGAGGATGCTGGAAAATCATGTAATCGTATTATCTAATGTTATCAGCCGCCTTGCACAGAACACACATGAAACGACGCCACTTACTTTTCTACAAGAAAAACACAAATGACAAAGAAAGGTTCTGAAAGTTTCTTTCTGTTGAAACTCCTCACTACGTCCGAGATGCTTGCTGTCAGTGAATGGGATCATTCCTCTTTACATTTCGAGGTTGGTATTCCGTACTGGTAATTCTCCCAGCTGAGGGGTTATTGCATTGTATGTAGTGTAGACACATCTGAAATGTGAACACCAGCCTGGGTAGAAGTTTAACACCTTAGTGACAGAGCCAATTTGGTACTTAATAACCAAGCAAATTTTTACAATTCTGACCACTGTCACTTTATGAGGCCATAACTCTGGAACGTTTCAAAGTATCCCACTGATTCTGAAATTGTGTTTTTTTCGTGACATATTGCACTTCATGTTCGTATTAAAATTTCTTCGATATAACTTGCGTTTATTTATGAAAAAAACAGAAATTTGGCAAAAATTTTGAAATTTTCAAACTTTTAATTTTTGTGCCCTTAAATCAGAGGGTGGTGTCAAACAAAATAGTTAATAAATAACATTTCCCACATATCTACTTTACATCAACACAATTTTGGAAACATAATTTTTTTTTGTTAGGAAGTTATAAGGGTTAAAAGTTGACCAGCGATTTCTCATTTTTCCAACAAAATTTACAAAACCATTTTTTTAGGGACCACCTCACATTTGACGTGAGTTTGGGAGGGTCAATATAACAGAAAATACCCAAAAGTGACACCATTCTAAAAACTGCACCCCTCAAGGTGCTCAAAACCACATTCAAGAAGTTTATAAACCCTTCAGCTGCTTCATGAGAACTAAAGTAATGTGGAAGGAAAAAATGAACGTCTTACCTTTTTCACAAAAAATTACTTTGGAAACATTTTTTTTCGTTTCACAAGGGTATCAGGAGAAAATGGACCAAAAAATTTGTTGTGCAATTTCTCCTGAGTACACCAATAACCCGTATGTCGGGGAAAGCCACTGTTTGCATGGCAGGGCTCAGAAGACAGGGAGCACTGTTTAACTTTTTGAACACAAAATTGGCTGCAATCAATGGTGGCGCCATGTCGCGTTTGGAGACTCCCTGATGTACCTAAACAGTGGAACCCCCTAATTCTAACTCCAACCCTAACCCCAACACACCCCTAACCCTAATCCCAACCATAACCCTAACCACAACCCTAGCCCCAACACACCCCTAACCATAACCCTAACCTTAACACACCCCTAATCTCAACCCTAACCTTAATCCCAACCATAACCACAACCTTAGCACAACTCTAACTTTAGCCCAACCCTAACTTTAGCTCCACCCTAACACTAGCCCCAACCCTAACTTTAGCCCAACCCTAACTTTAGCCTAAGTCTAAACCTAATGGAAAAATGTAAATAAATACTTTATTTTATTATTTTTACCTAACTAAGGGGGTAATAACAGGAGGTTTGATTTACTATTTTTTTATTTTGATCACTGTGATAGGGTCTATCACAGTGATCAAAATGAAGCAATAGGAAAAAGTTCCTACTGATGCCAGCCGGCAGATCTCTGTGGGCGCACTGCGAATGCGACCGCCATTTTCTACCCTGAAGAAGATGCTGGAGACAAGGGGACCTCACGAGAGGATGCAGGGACATCGGAGGTACTGGGGGGAAATTGAGGGACCCCATTTCTCTCTCTTCTGAAGTGTGATCACATCAGAGGAGAGAGAAATTAAATGGGACATCTGACTTTTTTTTTGCGGTCGCTGTTATTTCGTTAATAACAGCGACCAAATCACTGGGTTTGGTAAAAACCGACCCGGATCATGTTTTCTGGGGTCTCAGCTGCCCCCGGTAGCTGAGACTCCAGAGAAATTCCGAAGTTGGGGGGCGCTGTGCACTTATTTCTCAGCGCCGTTAAAAAGCGGCGCTGAGGTATAAGTACACTTAATTGCCACAGGTACTGTAAAAGGCGTATCGGCTGTCGTTAAGGGGTTAAAGTAGAGATCAGTTAGGAGAAGTCCCAATGGCTACAAATCTCTGAATCCAAAGTACAAAGATCCCCAATCACTAACAGCAAGCCGACTTTGTGAAAGTGGGGTAAAAACAAACCCCAAAGACGGAGACATATTATGACTGGTGTTTTATAGACAAGCCTTAAACCATGTTGCCTTGTAATAAATCTGATGCGTCTTCGGCTGTCCTTAAATAGGACACAGAAATGTTTGTCTGGTATAAACTAATGTGATGTAATTTGTAAGATTAAGGGCGCAGTCAGATGGCCGTATAAATGGGAACGAGATGAGAGCGCGGTGCACAGACTGGTCGCAGCTATCCCAACCCGAGCGAGACCGTGCATAGAAATAAATGAAGCTGTCTCACCCGGGTCAGGAGAGCTGCACCTGTCAGTGCACCACGTTCTGATCTCGTTCTGATTTATGCTGCGTCCTTATTGTTTTCACTAATCTAAAATCAGGTCTCATTCAGACGTCCGCGTTTATTCACAAACGCAAACAAATGGTACGGAGTTCGGTCAGTGACTGGATAAAAAAATGATTTACAGTTTCTCCTAGCCTTCACAATGTTACTCACAGACAGCACACCGATCACTGATGCCATGCGTGTGCTGACTGTGAGGGTAACGGACCCATAGATTTGTGTTGCTGGTTGTCACCCATGACGTTGGTAAAAAACAGACACGTCTCGATGATACTGTGTGAACAGCCCCATAGATTATACGGAGTGCGTGTTCTACTCATGAAAAACACCGAATGTCGGACGTCTGAATTGGGCTGAATTCTGCCCCTCGTCCTGTGAGATTAACTCCTTCCACATTCTATATCATCGTTCTGCAGTCATACTGTATGTAGGAAAGTCTCACAATTTGTATAAAAAAAACTGGTGTTAAACAATTGTTATATTTCCCCCAACCTATATTACAAAATGTCAGAATTTTACATCACAGAATGATCAGATCCCACAACTCTACCTAAGCGGAATATTCCTCCCGCGTCATCTCAGGACCGGCATGTGCGGCTCCTTCACCTCTATGTATCGTTCCCTGATTCCAGCCTTATCAAAACTGAAACCACAAATTGCCCCGAGCACGGAAGACCATCCATCCATCGGGGGGTCACAGATTTATCTGTCCCCACTCATTCAGCAGGATGCATCTTCATGACAACCGTATGAGAAGAGGTGGAAACTCTGGAAATCTCTCTCAGTGGTTTCCTAGATTAACACTGTTTACACTGTAGAAAGTTGCCGAAGTTTTCATCAGACGATGACCGGAGGCCTCACCTGACGGGTCTGCTGTAGTGAATACTGAGATTTCGAATGACATACCCCTGGATCGTCATTTCTCAGAACTTTATATTGTTATGTTACTCGGTTTCCCCCTGAAAATTGTTAAACTAACTGGGCGTTTCCATTATTTTACCAAGTGGGTGTGTCCCTGTAGTCTGAAACTGCCAGCACTGATTGGACACAGTCACTGTGGAAGGACATGCCCCAAACTGATAAAGTCCACCTGTCATACTACCTAATGGAGGAGGAATAGGATCAGCACAACTATTTTTTAAGTAAAAATGTCCCCGAAATGTTATTCCTGAAATAGTAATGTCAGCAAAACCTACAGGCCCTGTGTGATTGATAGGAACTGGAAACCCCATTACCTTTACCCATGTAGTCAGAAGCACAAATAAATGGTAAGGCGGCATTGACATGGATGATACCTAATTCTGCTTCCTTACTGTGTAACAGTTGTCTCATTCTAAGTTCAGCTCCACTAGCACAGAGTTCATCTGCAGTGCCAGCAGGAGTCTGGGACACACCCCCTGTCTTCCATTAGCTCAGGTTGCTGCTTTTCCGTGCCCCAGCAGTTCGGTCTGCTCTGATTGGCTGAAATATAACAGACGCTGATCCAGGCTCAGCGGGAGGTCAGTGCAGGGAGTGAGGAGAGCTGCTTTACAGCATGTGATTATACAATATGGCTTACTACCCCACAAGGGGGAAAAGAAACTTCTACACAAATTCTCAGGCTGACAAAAGAGGCCTGGAGACTTATGTTATAGTCAGTAAAGTCATGTCATATGGCTAGGCTCGTTAAAGGGTCGGTCTTGACTTTTAGGATTGCTACTTCCAATAGGTGGCACTAGAGGTCCAGTCCTCCTCCTCTCTGAAGAGACAATCTCCATGATAAAGCCCCCCCCCCGGGGCTCCAGCGGAGTGATCCATCCACCTCAGTTACCTTTTATCAGCTTTCAGTTACCTTTTAACACTGAGGCATTTTTAGGTTCAATATTCAGGGCTGATCCCTTTATATTTCTACAGCAGTCAGTCCTGTGCTTCCTCTACAGAGCTCCATATCTCCGCACGTACACGATACAAATGTGGCTGATAACATAGAATAACACCTACTTTACAGTCTAAAAACTTCAGCAGGGCATTTATTATCTTTCACAGGGTGCAAGTAATGGCTACGACTGGGATGCAACCGGAATCAAATATTTTGGGCAACAATAATCTCATTTCTATGGCAGCTTTACAATCAATTCACCCACTGGCAAAAAAGTGCCGGATCCAAGGTTGTGATCAGATATCAGACCCCCACAAATGTCATCTCTTAATCCGCATTCTACATTTTCTCATCATATTGAAATTGCATTACAGAAAAAAGACAAGAGAATTGTCTCTATGGAGCGCATGTCTGATTGTGAAGTCATAAGTGCAACACTGATGGAATAAGATTTATAATAAAATATATATTTTTAAACATGATTTAGAAATGGAATTAAAATATTTGTTATGTGTTTTTTCTTACTTTGGATATAGAAAATTTTAATGAGTTACAGATAAATAGAGAAACTTATAATTATTACTGTGAGGCAGATGTCACATGTGCCGTGCTGTGGATCCAGTCACTTTATGTTTTCCACTGAACGATTAAAGGCCTAATAATTTGTCCTGTGTACATACATTACTGATCCTAAGTTATACTCCAGAGTTGCACTCACTATTCTGCTGGTGCAGTCACTGTGTACATACATTACATTACAGATCCTGAGTTACATCCTGTATTATACCCCAGAGCTGCACTCACTATTCTGCTGGTGAAGTCACTGTGTACATACATTACTGATCCTGAGTTACCTCCTGTATTATACTCCAGAGTTGCACTCACTGTTCTGCTGGTGCAGTCACTGTGTACATACATTACATTACAGATCCTGAGTTACATCCTGTATTATACCCCAGAGCTGCACTCACTATTCTGCTGGTGCAGTCACTGTGTACATACATTACTGATCCTGAGTTACCTCCTGTATTATACTCCAGAGTTGCACTCACTGTTCTGCTGGTGCAGTCACTGTGTACATACATTGCATTACAGATCCTGAGTTACATCCTGTATAATACCCCAGAGCTGCACTCACTATTCTGCTGGTGCAGTCACTGTGTACATACATTACATTACTGATCCTGATTTACATCCTCTATTATACTCCAGAGCTGCACTCACTACTCTGCTGGTGCAGTCACTGTGTACATACATTACATTACAGATCCTGAGTTACATCCTGTATTGCACACTAGAGCTTTACTCAGTATTCTGCTGGTGCAGTCACTGTGTACATACATTATATTACTGATCCGAGTTACATCCTGTATTATACCCCAGAGCTGCACTCACTATTCGGCTGGTGCAGTCACTGTGTACATACAGTTGTGGCCAAAAGTATTGACACCCCTGCAATTCTGTCAGATAATACTCATTTTCTTCCTGAAAATGATTGCAAACACAAATTCTTTGGTATTATTATCTTCATTTAATTTGTCTTACATGAAAAAACACAAAAGAGAATGAAGCAAAAAGCAAAACATTGATCATTTCACACAAAACTCCAAAAATGGGCCAGACAAAAGTATTGGCACCCTCAGCCTAATACTTGGTTGCACAACCTTAAGCCAAAATAACTGTGACCAACCGCTTCCGGTAACCATCAATGAGTTTCTTACAATCTCTGCTGGAATTTTAGACCATTTTTCTTTGGCAAACTGCACCTGGTCCCTGATATTTGAAGGGTGCCTTCTCCAAAATGCCATTTTTAGATCTCTCCATAGGTGTTCTATGGGATTCAGGTCTGGACTCATTGCTGGCCACCTTAGAAGTCTCCAGTGCTTTCTCTCAAACCATTTTCTAGTGCTTTTTGAAGTGTGTTTTGGGTCATTGTCCTGCTGGAAGACCTATGACCTCTGAGGGAGACCCAGCTTTCTCAAACAGGGCTCTACATTATGCTGCATAATTTGTTGGTAGTCTTCAGACTTCATAATACCATGCACACGGTCAAGCAGTCCAGTGCCAGAGGCAGCAAAGCAACCCCAAAACATCAGGGAACCTCCGCCATGTTTGACTGTAGGGACCGTGTTTTTTTCTTTGAATGCCTCTTTTTTACTCCTGTAAACTCTATGTTGATGCCTTTGCCCAAAAAGCTCTACTTTTGTCTCATCTGACCAGAGAACATTCTTCCAAAAC
This sequence comes from Dendrobates tinctorius, assembly GCF_039654945.1. NCBI lineage: Eukaryota > Metazoa > Chordata > Amphibia > Anura > Dendrobatidae > Dendrobates > Dendrobates tinctorius. The sequence goes on along the minus strand of NW_027361696.1, from coordinate 8,766,637 downwards.
GTTTTAGGCTTTTTCAGGTAAGTTTTAGCAAACTCCAGCCTGGCTTTTTTTATGTCTCAGGGTAAGAAGTGGGGTCTTCCTGGGTCTCCTACCATACAGTCCCTTTTCATTCAGACGCCGACGGATAGTACGGGTTGATACTGTTGTACCCTTGGACTGCAGGGCAGCTTGAACTTGTTTGGATGATAGTCGAGGTTCTTTATCCAACATCCGCACAATATTGCTTTGAAATCTCTTGTCAATTTTTCTTTTACGTCCACATCTAGGGAGGTTAGCCACAGTGCCATGGGCTTTAAACTTCTTGATGACACTGCGCACGGTAGACACAGGAACATTCAGGTCTTTGGAGATGGACTTGTAGCCTTGAGATTGCTCATGCTTCCTCACAATTTGGTTTCTCAAGTCCTCAGACAGTTCTTTGGTCTTCTTTCTTTTCTCCATGCTCAATGTGGAACACACAAGGACACAGGACAGAGGTTGAGTCAACTTTAATCCATGTCAACTGGCTGCAAGTGTGATTTAGCTATTGCCAACACCTGTTAGTTGTTACAGGTAAGTTACAGGTGCTGTTAATTACACAAATTAGAGAAGCAGCACATGATTTTTCAAACAGTGCCAATACTTTTGTACACTCTTTTTTATGTTTGGTGTGGAATTATATCCAATTTGGCTTTAGGACAATTCTTTTTGTGTTTTTTCATTTAAGACAAATTAAATGAAGATAATAATACTAAAGAATTTGTGTTTGCAATCATTTTCCGGAAGAAACTGAGTATTATGTAACAAAATTGCAGGGGTGTCAATACTTTTGGCCACAACTGTACATTGCATTATTGATCCTGAGTTACATCCTGTGTTATACACCAGAGCTGCACTCATTATTCTGCTGGTGCAGTCACTGTGTACGTACATTCATACATTGCATTACTGATCCTGAGTTACATCCTGTATTATACTCCAGAGCTGCACTCACTATTCTGCTGGTGCAATCACTGTGTACATACATTACTGATCCTGAGTTACATCCTGTATTATACCCCAGAGCTGCACTAACTATTCTGCTGGTGCAGTCACTGTGTACATACATTACATTACTGATCCTGAGTTACATCCTGTATTATACACCAGAGCTGCACTCACTATTTTGCTTTTGCAGTCACTGTGTACATACATTGCATTATTGATCCTGAGTTACATCCTGTATTATACACCAGAGCTGCACTCATTATTCTGCTTGTGCAGTCACTGTGTACATACATTCATACATTGCATTACTGATCCTGAGTTACATCCTGTATTAAACACCAGAGTTGCACTCAGTATTCTGCTGGTGCAGTCACTGTGTACATACATTATATTACTGATCCGAGTTACATCCTGTATTGTACCCCAGAGCTGCACTCACTATTCTGCTGGTGCAGTCACTGTGTACATACATAACATTACTTGCTCTTTACTGATCTCCTGAGTCATGCAATGTATATTGTGTAACATCACCTCAGGTTAATACAAATAGTCCAAAGGAAAAAAACAAGGAAGAAAAAGGAAAAATCATGTAATGCTGTTAACTAACATTAGCAAATGTCTTGCAAATTACATACATTAAATGTTGGGACTGTCTTACGTATATAAAACTTACACATTATACGTAAAAAAGTTCCAAAGTTGATAAATAATTCAGCAGGGATTTTTTTATTGCTTCTTTCTATATGGAATTTATGGCACAGTTCTATTCTATTGGATCATGTGATATAAATGACCTCATAATGACCCCTATGGAATTTCATGACATGTTCCCTGAACTATCTCAGCCAAAAAAATTTCATGGACCATAACAATGATGTTCTTCACAAGGAGAAGTCAGAAACTTCAACTATAGATATTGATGATGAATGCGCAGCTCCTGTAACCCAATTTTAAAGTAGGAGGTCACTGTTTAGCCTCCTGACTGTTATAATTCTTACAATATAATTGCTTATTATTAAGAACACATAGAAATGATAATCATTGCCCGTAAAGCAGGCAGGGGTTGTACAGGATCTAACTATTCTTGAAATGCTGTATCTATGCCTCACTGGAATTATATCAGAGCATAAAAGAATAAAATGCTGGCCCTGAACTAGTAATGAAAATGGAGTTTGAAGGAAATAAAACATGGGACTGAAATACATAGACATTAGTACTGTATATATAAAATAATGGCAGAGAGTGACAAGCAATCAGGAGGGGTGCAGTTATAGAGAAACAACTGCCCCATATATGTATCTGCTTGATTGTGTCAGGAGAGGTAACGTACGATAGGTATGAGTTGGTATCAATTGCCGTTACAATTTAAGCCAATTTCTGCTGTAAATTATATTAATAGTGTTGGGCTTCAGGCCAGTCCCCTTCATTTAAACCATATGCACTTTTGTGCCCAAGGTCCATCGCCTTCATCTAAGCCATATGCACTTTTGGGCTGCAGGCCTGTTCCCTTTAACTAAGCTACAGTGGGGCAAAAAAGTATTTAGTCAGTCAGCAATAGTGCAAGTTCCACCACTTAAAAAGATGAGAGGCGTCTGTAATTTACATCGTAGGTAGACCTCAACTATGGGAGACAAACTGAGAAAAAAAATCCAGAAAATCACATTGTCTGGTTTTTTTTCATTTTATTTGCATATTATGGTGGAAAATAAGTATTTGGTCAGAAACAAGCAATCAAGATTTCTGGCTCTCACAGACCTGTAACTTCTTCTTTAAGAGTCTCCTCTTTCCTCCACTCATTACCTGTAGTAATGGCACCTGTTTAAACTTGTTATCAGTATAAAAAGACACCTGTGCACACCCTCAAACAGTCTGACTCCAAACTCCACTATGGTGAAGACCAAAGAGCTGTCAAAGGACACCAGAAACAAAATTGTAGCCCTGCACCAGGCTGGGAAGACTGAATCTGCAATAGCCAACCAGCTTGGAGTGAAGAAATCAACTGTGGGAGCAATAATTAGAAAATGGAAGACATACAAGACCACTGATAATCTCCCTCGATCTGGTGCTCCACGCAAAATCCCATCCCGTGGGGTCAGAATTATCACAAGAACGGTGAGCAAAAATCCCAGAACCACGTGGGGGGACCTAGTGAATGAACTGCAGAGAGCTGGGACCAATGTAACAAGGCCTACCATAAGTAACACACTACGCCACCATGGACTCAGATCCTGCAGTGCCAGACGTGTCCCACTGCTTAAGCCTGTACATGTCCGGGCCCGTCTGAAGTTTGCTAGAGAGCATTTGGATGATCCAGAGGAGTTTTGGGAGAATGTCCTATGGTCTGATGAAACCAAACTGGAACTGTTTGGTAGAAACACAACTTGTCGTGTTTGGAGGAAAAAGAATACTGAGTTGCATCCATCAAACACCATACCTACTGTAAAGCATGGTGGTGGAAACATCATGCTTTGGGGCTGTTTCTCTGCAAAGGGGCCAGGACGACTGATCCGGGTACATGAAAGAATGAATGGGGCCATGTATCGTGAGATTTTGAGTGCAAACCTCCTTCCATCAGCAAGGGCATTGAATATGAAACGTGGCTGGGTCTTTCAACATGACAATGATCCAAAGCACACCGCCAGGGCAACGAAGGAGTGGCTTCGTAAGAAGCATTTCAAGGTCCTGGAGTGGCCTAGCCAGTCTCCAGATCTCAACCCTATAGAAAACCTTTGGAGGGAGTTGAAAGTCCGTGTTGCCAAGCGAAAAGCCAAAAACATCACTGCTCTAGAGGAGATCTGCATGGAGGAATGGGCCAACATACCAACAACAGTGTGTGGCAACCTTGTGAAGACTTACAGAAAACGTTTGACCTCTGTCATTGCCAACAAAGGATATATCACAAAGTATTGAGATGAAATTTTGTTTCTGACCAAATACTTATTTTCCACCATAATATGCAAATAAAATGAAAAAAAAAACAGACAATGTGATTTTCTGGATTTTTTTTTCTCAGTTTGTCTCCCATAGTTGAGGTCTACCTATGATGTAAATTACAGACGCCTCTCATCTTTTTAAGTGGTGGAACTTGCACTATTGCTGACTGACTAAATACTTTTTTGCCCCACTGTATATGCCCTTTTCGGCTGCAGGGCCATCACCTTCATCTAAGCTATATGCACTTCTGCGCTGCAGGCCTGTTCCCTTCAATTCAGCCATACTCACTTTTGGGCTGTAGGCCTTTCTCCTTCATCTGAGCCATACACACTTTTGGGCTCCAGACGCGTTCCCTTCAACTAAGCAATACGCACTTTTGGGCTGTAGTCCTTTCTCCTTCATCTAAGCCATACACACTTTTGGGTTCCAGGCCCGTTCCCTTCATCTAAGCCATACACACTTTTGGATTGCAGGCCCGTCCCCTTCATTTAAGCCATACACACTTTTGGGCCTCAGGCCGTTCCCTTCCTTTACCTCCTTTCGAAAAAAGATCAGAGTATAGAAAAAAAACAACACATTTAAGGTAAAAACATTTTTATCAAAATGTACAACTTTTCTGACAGAATTCTGTCTTAATGTTTCATCTGTATCAGGAGGTTTTCTGCGATGGTTGAGGGGTGGCCTCTGGACTTGATGCACTATCCTAGCCCGTATATACTCACATTCGTATTCAGTGCTCGCTGCGTCATTCATTGCTCAAGGTGTACGCTTATTCTACCAATATTACTGAGGCTTCCTCGCCCTTACTGGAAGGTTACATGATTTATGGATGTACTATGGGCAAAAGGGTTAAACAAACATGGCACTGATATTTATGGTGTTACTTGGGCAGGGCTTGATTGAAGGAGAGGACCAGCCTTACATATAATGCCAGGCCTCACCTTGCCGCTTTGTTAAAACTTGTGTGTGATGCTCCGGGATAACACAGACTCCATTGTGTTCCTGCGAGAGGAGTGACATAAGACAGGCAAAGAACGCCCATCTACAAAAAGAGAGCAGAACATCAGAGGGAATCATTGTTATTCTTTGTGGTTCAATTAAACTTATCAAAATGTGACCTGGCACCCAGAATGATGATCATTAAATGAATTTACAGCAAAGCCGCTGCCAAATTCAGTGATATAAAAATACAAGAATCAATGCAGGCGCTGCTCCAGTTTTACAGGGTATGTCAGTGGGGAAGTGTCATCCTCCCTACGAAAAGCCCAGGTCTAGGGTGGACTGTGCAAATCATCACCCAACTGTCCTCCCCGCACTGGAATAAACCTTATTTTCATGTTCAGTGTAGTTGATGAGATCCATCGCTATGTCCAGGAGAGATCAGTGCCCGGCTATCCTTGGCACACCCATCGTGCGCTCGCCCACTCCAATCAACCACAGGGACAAAGGTGGCCTATACTGGCAATCGTCTGAGCGGACAGACCCCCACCAATCTAGGAATGGTCACCTTGCCAGCTGCCATGTTTTAGCTGGAGGTGGGTCTCAACCAACGTGGGCAGGGTGGTATCTGGCTGGACAAATGCTCAGCGAGCCTGTACCCCACTCCTTATTGTTCACCTATATAAGAAGAATGAGAGATGGAGAAATGGATGAAACATGCAAGAAGAGTTTGTACACAGGACCGGATGAATGATTGGAGGTGTAGGGTCGGTGCTTTAAGGCTTTAGCCTCGGATAAGGTCAGGAATACTGAAGATATAAACCTGAATTACAACTATTTCTGAGTTTTTGCTAACAGCAGAAGACATGCCAATTGTGCATGTCCTACCCTGCGAGGTGGGAACGCCGCGATAGAGTCACGGTAAAGACGATTTAACAAGATAAAATGTTACATATTAATTTTATAATCCTATAAACTCAGTGCACTTGAAAGGAAGAACTGGATAAATCGCATTTTATTACATTTATATGCCCAGAGTAATGTGAGTACTATGTGGCAGCCCATAGAGAAGTCATCCTCTTCTATTAACTCTTACGCTGCTGACTTACAAGCCAACATCATTATTATTATTATACATTTTTATAGCGCCATTTATTCCATGGCGCTTTACTTGTGAAAAGGGGCAAATATAGACAAGTACAATAAACATGAGCAATACAAGACACACACAAGTACAGAAGGAGAGAGGACCCTGCCCGCAAGGGCTCATAGTCTACAGGGACATCTGTAGAAGAGAAGATTTATGGCAATAAGGTATTACAATACCAGTTGGGTGGATTTAGCAAGGTTGTGTATCCGGTCCTCATGCCTGAACACTGAGGATTTCTGGGCAACAAAAATTATTTTAAAGGCATTCTCATACTAAACAATATAAAACCACTCGCAAATGTAAATGAGTTTCCATCCCCGATCCCCGTCACATTCCACACTCTCTATGGTGAGCACAAGGCAAAAGTAGAGCTGCCGAGGTCATGGCCAAATATCTTCTTGGCAAGACACATTCGGAAACTAACCTATATACTGTAGATAGGTACAGAGGATATATAAAGTCTACACATCCCTGAAAAAATCCCAGGTTTTTTACATTCAATAAAATCTGAACTATTTGAACAAATCCATAATCATTTTGAGAGGGGAAATAAAAAGAACAAGACTAAAATAATGTGGTTTCATAAGAGTGAGCACCCTCTTATAATTGGATATGTGGTTGTGTTCAGAATCACATTTCCTCACATGTTACATAGCAGTCAGTACACAGCCGCCATCATTTACAGCGATTCTAATTAACCCCATGTAAACCTACTCGACAAATGAATAAACCAAATTAAATTGAAGTCCAAATTATAAAGACTTAAAAAATGTTTTATTAATTACACAAAAACCAGACAAAAAGGACATAATGCAATACCATAAAATGTCATAATACATGAAGGTAGTTACTTAGTAGACACATAAGCCATAAATAAATATAGTGATCATAAAAATTCCATCCGCAACAAAGTGCATATAATAAGCAGGTAAAGAGTATAAAAACTCAAATAAAGTGCATAGGAAATGTAATAAGATCAAAGATACCCGTGATCAATGGCTACATGCGTCTCCAGCTCCCCCCAACGTACGTTTCGCCTACCGTGGCTTTCTCAAGGAGTCATGTAAAGCCATGTAAAGTGTCGCTGCGCTAGGAAGATTTTCCTGACATTTTCAGAGTTGTATTTACAGCAATAGCCATAAACAGCTGACATCCCAGTAAAGGGATCTCATAGTGGAAAGTGGTCAGTCATGAGAAAGGGACAAACATTTTTCCAAGCCATTAGATCTACCATGAACACTGCACATCCTCAAAAATTGATGAAAAGACTAGTAGAAAATTGGTGCTGGAGGTTGCCAGCAACATTAAAGGAGCTGCAGAAATTTCTGGAAAGAGCTAGTTATCTACTGCATGTAACAACATTCTCCCATATACTTCATATGTCTGGCCTGTGGCGTAGCCTGGTAATACAAAAGCAATTTCTTAAAAAAAAACAAAAAAAAAACAAGGTCTTGGGAAGACCATAATTATTATTATTTTAATTATTATTATTATTATTATTTATTTATATAGTGTCATTTATTCCATGGAGCTTTACAGGAAAAAGGGAAAATATAGACAAGTACAATAAACATGTGCATGACAAGGGACACACAAGTACAAAAGGAGAGAGGACCCTGCCCACAAGGACTCACAGTCTAATTCCAAACAGTATGCTTGGTGCAAAGCCAATACTGTGCATCACCAGGAGAACACCATGCCCACAGTGAAGCATGGAGCTCAGACATAAATGCAGTAGAAAATATGTGGGCGCTATACACAGATGAGCCCGCAGTCTGACAGACGTTAGATACTGCAAGGAAGAGTTGGAAAAGATCACCAATTCTAGAAGTGCGAAGCTGAGAGACTCCGATCCAAAAATAATTAATTAGTATGAGCAGTTGTCCTGTGCTGACAGAGGCCGTATAAGACTATGTGCCCACAATCTGGAAGTTGCAGAAGTTTTGGATGCTGTGTATTTTTACTAATTCCAAAATGCTGTGTTCTATTCACGCAGGCAAATTCTCTGTGATCACTGAATTGTGCAGATTTACTGCATTACATTCTATTGTTGAAATTTCTGGTGCGGAGACTCACGACTCCACAAGAGAAATTGACATGCTGAGGATCTGAAAGACATGCCGCATGTCAGTGTCGGCGGGCAGGGCTGCCACTAGGTATTTCGGGGCCCGATACTGGCAAATTTTTTGGGGCACCCTTGAAACTCCGCTTCACCCCTCGAACCTTCCACAGTCCCACATTAACAGTTTCTATCACCAGATCACATAAATAACCAGCAGCTTTTGTTTTGGCAAAAAGATTTTTTAAACCACCCACACGACAAGGTATACTCCTCTGGCCGGGCTCTACTCTACTGTAACTTATTAAACATTTGTTAAACTATCCAATACAATTTAGGTATATTTTTATTTATTTTTCAATTTTTAAAATGACCAATAATATCACATACAAGGGACAAATACTGCCACACCATGACCAGACCACATATTACCACCAAAGAGACCAGATAATACCACATACAAAGGACAAATACCACCGCACCATGATCAGATCACATATTACCACCACAGTGACTGGATAATACCACATACAAGGGACAAATACCACTGCACCATGACCGGACCACATATTACCACCATATAGTGATCAAATAATAGCACATAAAAGTAACAAAAACCACCACAACATGGTGAGACCACATATTACCATTACATAGTGACTGAATAATGCCTCATACAAGGTACAAATACTGCCACACCATGACCAGACCACATATTACCACCACACAGTGACCGAATACTACAATACTGATTCACCATAAGTGCCGTTATACACAAGAGATCCTGCCCCATTTGTCTCCATCCTGCCCCATCTGTCTCCATCCTGCTCCACCATTCTACATTTTGCCCCATGATCATGCACCATATGTATCCATCCTGCACCATATGTATCCATCCTGCCCCATCTGTCTCCATCCTGCCCCCACCTCTCTACATCCTGCCACATGATCCTGCACCATGTGTCTCCATCCTGCCCCATGATCCTGCCCCATCTGTCTTCATCATGCCGCATCTGTCTCCATCCTGCCCAGTATGTCTTCATCCTGCACCATGTGTCTCCATCCTGCCCCATGATCCTGCCCTGTCTCCATCCTGCCCCATCTGTTTTCATCAAGCCCCATCTGTCTCCATCCTGCCCCCACCTCTCTACATCCTGCCCCATGATCCTCCACCATGTGTGTCCATCCTGCCCCATCTGACTCCATACTGCTCCATGTGTCTCCATCCTGCCTCATCTGTCTTCATCCTACCCCATCTGTCTCCATCCTGCCTCATCTGTCTACATTCTGCCCCATCTGCCTCAAATACAGGTTCAGTTAGTGCACTGGCCAGGGGTGGACACTGACAGCTTGGGACCCCAGTGCAAGAAATGGGTCTGGACCCCCATCCCTGCCCAGTATGCTGCTTATGATGAGAGAAATCTGGCAATGGGACCCTGGAGCCTCAGGCTATGAACAACAAGCCAGATCGCCCTCATTATTACTGGCCTGCAAGCAGGGGCATGCATAGAAATCATAGGACCCCATAGAAAAAGTTCTTTTTGGGCCTCCCCACACCTTTAAAAAATATATATATATCTTTTCACTGAGACAGAGCTATATATATACTGTAACTGTGTGTAATACATAAATATTCACATATCTGTTAGCATTCGGTTCTGCTGGCTCCAGCGCTGTCAGGTGACAACTAGTGTCAGCTTGTAATGACCGGAGGTCCAAATAAGATCCAGTGGCTCACAAACTGAGACTGAGGCAGAAAAGAGTCTTTACTCAAACAGCAGATAAAGTAGAACTTAGTATATGGAAGAAACAGATGGAATACCCTTATACAGTACTCTCATTCAGCCAGAGCTGAAATCACTATGCCAATCCAAGGTTCCCTGAAGAGTGTGTTACACAGGGATTTGAAATACTGTAAATTTACCTAACAGAAAGTCAATTCAGATACTCAGAGAACAGGGGCAAATCGAATCTAGTCATATCAAGGGACCCTCTAGAATGGCACACTGAGTATAACCTATACAAACCTACAATAACAAACATATAAATATAATACAAAGGTCCTTAAGCGCTTCAACTAGGGATACCCGGGTATCTATGACTATGGTACTTTTAACCTGAGGTGAGTCTCCTCTCAGGCATATACTGTACATTGCATAGGCTGCAGCCAGTCCCAATCAGTTGCAGCAACACAAGGTTCCTCGTCTTGTTGGCCGGTGCCGAGCCCAAATGCCGGGGACTTTGGGTGTGTGCATACATTGCGGTTTTTGCTGCGGATCCGCAGCGGATTTAGTCCTGCGGATCCGCAGCAGTTTCCGTACGGTTTACAGTACCATGTAAACCTATGGAAAACCAAATCCGCTGTGCACATTCTGCGGAAAATTCAGCGCAGATTCGCTGTGGTTTATTTTCCGCAGCATGTCACTTCTTTTTTGTGGAACCGCAGCTGCATTCTACATTCCGGGACATACAAATAAAATCAATCAATCTCTCAGTCTCTCTCTCTCTCCCTCTCTCCTCATCCACACTGCCAAACCGTACTAGAACCAGCATCAAATCCGCTAAAAATACTAGGAATCCGCAGGATTATTTTACCCTGCAGTTTCTGCCAAGAGCTGCGGTATATCTGCAGAAAAAGCCGCAGCAAAAACCGCAACGTGTGCGGAATCCGCAGGATTATTTTACCCTGCAGTTTCTGCCAAGAGCTGCGGTATATCTGCAGGAAAAGCAGCAGCAAAAACCGCAACGTGTGCACACTCCCTTATGGCTCTGTAGCCTCAAGATGCCGTCTCTTTTCCTGTAGTCATCACGAATTCTCCTAGAAGCAATACACCTGTTTCTGTATAAAATGTCTGTCCAATATTACTTCTCAACTCATCACAACAGGGACTCCACAGAGCTCCACAGTCACACAGGTCTCAGGAACGCTCAGTATTTGTTCCACAGCAAGGTCTCAGGCTCCCAAGATGAAGGGTTGCCGTACACAGTCTTTTACAGCATTCAATCTCTTTGCTTCTCACAAGCTGCTTCACACACACACAGTGTCTCTCAGGGCAGTCTTTCTTCTCTTCTGGAAGCTTCCCTTACAGCTCTAGACAGCCGACACTGGGACCCACCCCCCAGCACACACAGACTCCCAGGCACTTGCAGCACCTGCTCTTAGCTGCAGCAGGCAAACACCAATGGGTCCTAGTGATCTCCTGGTGTAATCACAGTTCACCCTCATAAGCTCTCAGTGAATAGAACACTGCAGATGCGGCCGACACTCTAGTTGACACATGACAGCAAGTGTGCAGAGCGCCTCCTCGTGGTTACGTGATAACTGCTGGAACCAGCAGAGACTGACCATGTATGTATTATATTACATTAAATACCTGGTAGCTGTATCATCTAGTATCTGCTCTAAATATACCGTACATACATACATCGTAAATACATATACCGAACATACACACATATACCATACATACAGTACATACACATATACCGTACATACATACACATACACCATACATACATATATCGTACATACATACACATGTACTGTACATACATATACCTGTCATGAATGAGTCACCGAGGAGAAAAAAGCAAAACAAGCTAAGTCACAGAAAACCAGAGAGGTTGGTAGCTATGCAGATTGCATATCCTTGATCTTACCACACAACTAGCAGTAGCCGTGGAGCGTGCCTACGATGTTCCTAGACGCCTCGTCACGGCCAGAGGACTAAATAAGCCTAAAGCAAGAAAAGGGAAAATTAACTGCCCCAGAGCAGACCCCAAAGGAATAGATAGCCCCCACACAGATACTGACAGTGAAACAAGATGAAGGCACAAACACAGGCAGGAAAATAGGCTGAGCAAATGATGGGGCCCAAACTAACTAGACAGGAAAGGAAAGGAGAGACACTGTCTGCAACCTGCAAAAAACCCTACAAAAATCATGTCCAACACTTCTGATAGCAAAATTAACCCTGAAGTCACTAGACTTCTCCCACTATATCAGCACTCTGAAATATTCTGAGGCAGAGCAAAAAACTAGTAAGGGACAAAAAGCCAATTGGCAAAATACTGATAAATAAGAGTGGAAATTCAGCACAGCCCCCAGCAGGGGCTGGCTGACCACACCAAAAAACTGAATAGACCAACAAAATCAAATGTGAACATTAGCAGAAAAACTTAGCTTTAGATGACTGGAACAGAGCTGAAAACCAAGAGCTGACAAGCCAGAAGGAATCACCAGCAACTGAATAGGGTGTCGGCTGTCTTAAATCCAATCTGAGACTCCTGAGATCCAATTGTCATCCTCATTCTCAGGTGGCAGATCTCCACCGATCAAATCAGCCTCTCTACCTCCTGTTACCACCAGAGGGAGTCTGGAAGGAGAACTCACAACTGGTGAACCAGAGAATGAACTCACAACATATACCGTACATACATAAACCATACATACATACACACTTATATACACATATAGTATACACATAGCATACACATTTACTGTATATACATACACAGACACATACATACAGATAGATACCCACATATACATATACTGTACATAGATACACACACGTACATACACACACACATACATAGATGCACACATATACATATATTGTACATATGTATACACATAGATACACAGATGCACACATACATATAACACACACACTAATTTATGGCCTCAGGTGTTCAGATAAGCCATGCAAGAGTTAGCCTCACAGTGCAGAGATCAGCTGGCGAGGGCTGCAGAACCCACTGTGGGGGAGGGGGACACAGCAGAGAGGACTGATATCCGGCCCCTGCTGCTGCCGTGCTGTCCCATGCAGTGAGCCTCCTCCCCGACCTCTTCTCTGTGAGGAGATGCTGCAGCCTGCTGGGAATAGAACGGTGGAGGAGGCAGAAGACCCCCTGTAAGGGACGCGCCATGCAGGAGAACAGAGATGGAAGCCAGTCACCGCTCTCCTCAGTCTGGTGGGGAAAGAGTTCATTGGCAAGCATCTCTCCCTGCATGACACGCCCCCTTTTTGAATGCCGCCCTCTCCCTGGCTCTGGGTATTTGCATGATTACGGGAGGGAGTGAGGGGGGACCGATGCTGCATGATACCGGGCCCCTCTCATACCCACCCGTAATCTTGACTAAGTGCATACTGAGCTGCTATGGGCAGTACACCCCTGCCTGCAGGGGCCCCCCTCCATCTTTGGGCCCTGGTGCAGTTGCACCGGTGGTATGTCTGCCTTTGGCACCAGCATAATCCTGCCGCTGGAGCCCGTGAGCAGAAGAGATGGGGCCCCTCTGCTCACCAGGCCCCATACGCCAGTCAGGGCAGTAATGCCATGATGGCGGCCCTGTCCGCGGGTGATCTGCAGGTGCACATAGACGCATAGTGGATTTCTCAAAATCCATCCACTATGCTGTAACATCTGGCTGCTGTGTTTTTGACACTGCATAAATACACAGCGTCAAAACTGCAGCAAATCCTGATCGTGGGCACATACCCTAAGACTTGGTTCTATTTTATCTCTTTCCAGAATCAGACGCTTTCAGATTCCTTTTTTTAATGGCGTTTACTCTCTTCATCGATCTAAACCTCTTTTTCTCGCCATCACATTTCATTTGAGAACGCTCTGCATGTCTTCAGACAATATTGCCTAGTCATCTATTATTGGTGGCGCCCTAACCTGAGCTTAACTCTGGGTATATTTTATCTCTGGATGTTTTTGTACAAAATGTATCAAAGCCTCGCTGCTGTTAACATCTTTATTAAGGTATATTGGCTATTCACACACAGTAGTTACTACAACTCTTTTCTCATAAAATAACCGCAAACATATTGCTTTCAGTAATGTGTTATTTGCCGCGTATGTCTTATATGCTGTTCCTCCTTATGGATTACTTCCATATTTATTCTTTTAAGGATGATTGTATTGACATGATTTTATGTGAGCAAACATAGTTTTTTAAAACAATTAAAACAATTAAAAAGAAATTAGAAAAAAAAAGATGTGCTAGGGATTAGTGCAGTGTGGTGCTAACGAAAGTAACAATGCAATGAATAACATTAGATCTGAGGAATAATAATGAATTGTCCTTTTGTTGTTCTGAGTGCCGGTCACATCACATCGGCCTGGTCCATGCTGCATTCAGGTCTTTGATATGTTAATCATACAGCTGTCTATTGATATGATTGATATATTTAGGATGACTAAAGTAACAACTTGCTTCTCTGCGTTGTGCATTACGCACCCGGATTGTAATGGACAATTAAACAAATGGCCTCCAGCATTTAATTACATGTGAATACAGACGGGTACAGTGATTTATTAACAGTGTGAAAGTTTGGTAATCAAAGCTTTGATCTTGTGCAGATTTCATAGGATCGAGTTCCTGCCCAGAAGATGACTACGGCACAATTTTCACCTGAAGAAGGGTATGGGACCAGAGACTAGAAAGTGAGGCATAAGGCCACGTTCACATGTTCAGTATTTGGTCAGTCGATTACATCAGTAGGGAAAGTATAATAGAGACACGTCACCACTTCTGTATTTATCACCCACTCGTGGTTTTGGCTTACAGATACTGATGTAAAATAATGACCAAGTACTGAACGTGTGAATGTGGCCTAATGAAATCTTCTGCATCTTTGTAGAATATATTGCCGCATATCTAAAATCAATTTGAGAGCTAAATTTGTAACTTTGCTTTTTTACTCAAAGGTGACTAGTAACTGGGGGTAGTCTCTACATTTTAGTACAATTAATGAGATTGAAAACCTGAAAATGGAACAAATTATGGCAAAGAATTACTCCAGTCCATAGCAAGCATACAGTAGATTTACTTTTCTTAATTTAATATTAATAATAAATAATAATAAATTTTATTTCTATAGCGCCGACATATTCCGCAGCACTTTACATTTCGGAGGGGATTTGTACAGACAATAGACATTACAGCATAGCAATAATCACATTGATCATAACAGATACCAAGAGGAATGAGGGCCCTGCTCGCAAGCTTACAGTCTATGATATTGCCTCATTAGTGTCATATTGGGTATAAACCAACCGAACCTCACGCTGGCATAAAACAGTTCTAATTATCACAGCTGCAGGACTCATTACAAGAAAGCCCCGATACACTGTAACGAGCTGAGCAGATTTCTGTATACCTCTTCCCCATAAATCCTATACATTAAAAACACTAGTAATTTCACTTATTTGGAAACCAGGAGATCCGAATAACAGACGATTCATGGTTTGCAGTTTTTTTTTTTATAAATCACTTGTTTTTGTCTAGTGGTTTTGATGACGTTTTTATATTTTTCAAAATGCTGTGAATCCTGAATTCAGAGTAAGGGCTCATCAAACTCACATGCGAGAAACTCGGACGAGTCTCGCACGTCAAAAGTCGGCACTGCCGCCGGCACTCGGATTGGAGCGTTCAGCTGCATGTATTTCTATGCAATGAAAACACCTCCAGCTGCATGTTAGTTCAACACAATTATAGGAACAGATTCACACAGTGGTGAACTGTCCTAATGTAAAAACTGCACCAACTCCAATAACGTATTAAACACCAGGAGAAAAAGGGGAGTCAAATGGTGATATAATATATAAAAGAGTAACAAACTTTATTTAATATTAGCAAAATAGACAGATATAATACCATAAACATAAGGCGTTACATGGTAGACATAGGGCAAATGTAATTAAATAACATACAATCTTCATAGAATAAAGCATAAAGTGCAGTGAGCAGATACATCTGAATAAAAATACATAATATGTGAATAGGATATATATACCAGTATAAAGTGCCCAATGCCTCTCCAACTCCAACGTACGTTTCGCCTGATGTGGCTTTCTCAAGGAGTGAAGTGACAATGAATATGGGGAAGTTTTTATATGTTACACGGTCCAATAGAAAACAATGGTTCCCACAATTTAATTAATTAACTAAAGCATTAATAATTTTGGTGATCCGATCCTAAAAACAGAGTGATACATTCCAGTAAAATGGCACAATCAAAACAAACTCAAAAATATATATATATATTGACAAGGCGCACATTACATCCCATATGATGCGTTCCACAGTGGAACGCACGCCACCGCCGATATCGCGGGACCCGGAAGACACGTCATATGCTGCAATAACAGGAAATATGCAGCGCAAACCGGATCAGTGTTCCCGAAACCGGAAGTGACGTTTCGCTATCAAAACATCCTGGGATGAAGTGTGCATCACCTTAATCTCCCCGGGAGGCGGAAGTTGTAAATACCATAGCAACGCCCCAACTTAATATGTACAAATTCAGTCCAATGTATCATATTAATATCAACGGGAGACACTAAGTACATAAGGAAAATAGATAATAAGAAAAAAATATTGATTATTATAATGTCAATATACGGAAAACCGGATATGACATATCGCAACTTCACTATGGCAAATATGAAGACATATAGCATGACAACTAAAAAGCATCTCTCCTATACCAAAATATAGACACAATAAACGGGGTAGTCCATCGGAATCAATAGTAGATGTTAATATACATGAATCTAAAATTAAGTCTCATATCAATACGCAACAACGGTAAATTACCGATGGCATATGGACTAAGAAACAATAAGTCATACATCAAATATGTGGGACAACAAAACCAAGAAACAGAAAAGGAATGAAATAATGTGAAAAAAAAAAAAAAAAAAAATTTATTATAAACCTATAACAAAAGTGCAAAGTGTAGTGATCACACGTGCGCTCGAGTGAACTAAGGTGAACACAATAATAATACAAAAATTTTTTATATAATTTATTAATATAATAATAAATAGATAATGAATACATAATAAAGTGCAAAGTACAGTATAATCAAAATGCATTCCTTTTCAAGAAAATCCAAGGACCGGGTACGAGCTAAAGAAGAAACAAAGACAAAAATAAGAAGTTAAAACAATTATAAAAACGCATTAAAAGATAGTTGTTCATTAAGACCCCTAGGTGCAATCGTATCCAACCTGAATATCCATTTGGCTTCAATTTGTGCGAGACGTTTTTTAATATCTCCCCCCCTAATGTTCAATGCAATATGATCAATCCCCCTCACTCTTAACAGAGAATCATTACACTCGTGGAACAGTTTAAAATGTCTTGGCAGTGTCTTTAGTGAATCAACATCAGAAACATCTCGTGCCGCTCTTATATCCAAGACATGTTCCCTCACTCTACGTCTGAATTCTCTTGACGTGAGACCAACATACTTCAAATTGCAGGGGCAACTAGCACAATAAATAACAGCCGTGGTGGTGCACGTAATATGGTAGAGTATTTTAAATGTTCTATCCTCATCAGCATTTGAGAACTCACCACATCTCTCTATGTTAGGGCATGCAACACATGAACCACATGGTTTACATCCCCATTTTGGACCCCGTGATCCAATCTTTTTTTAAATAGTATTCAATAAAATATTTTATTATTCCATACATTTTGGTTTTGTATTTGGGGTCATTCGTTTATTTTTGTAGGTATAATCAGTTATATTATGAATATCCCCTTGTGATATTTACCGGGTGAGGGATCTCACCAATTTGTTGATATTTATTTAATATTAGACAAATAGTAAATAAATAAAAGGTCACCATACTCAATTCAATCCAAGAACAGTACAAATATGGAAAAGGATGGAGGACAAGGGGATGATAAAGCGGCGTTGTGAGCCAGTGAAACGCGCATCGGGGGCAGACATTAGGACAGGGGACTTTTTCACTATCGCCACTTAACCCTGGTAAGCTCCTGAGTTGCTTATAATACCGTTGATGGGAATTTTCCCCGGAGTAACAATGGGTCTCAGCATGGGTTATAATATTGGGGGGGTTAAACTTATTGGGATTTTTTTACCTCCCACACTTGATATCCTATGTGATAGTCCTCCATCCTTTTCCGTATTTGTACTGTTCTTGGATTGAATTGAGTATTGTGACCTTTTATGTGTGACTCTATTTGTCTAATATTAAATAAAGTTTGTTACTCTTTTATATATTATATTACCTTTTGACTCCCCTTTTTCTCCTGGTGTCTAATGTATTTCTATGCAGCTGAACGCTCCGATGCAGTACCGGGTATTGACGTGCGAGACTCGTCCGAGTTTCTCACATGAGTATGAACCCTAAGACCAAAAATGCTTTGTTTTGTCTTTAACCTCTTTCATCACGCCTGAGCACAAAAATTCATATCTTGTAGGAAAATGTGTCAAAATTTCAGCTGTACATAAAATCACTCCCTGGGAAGACCGGAGCACGGTTACACGTCAGTCACGATGCATTTAGCATTCAGGGATATAAATGTACATGAAACAAATATAAATCTGGAAAAGGACATTTATACGAGATCTTTGGCGCAAATGACTCAGGATTCTGTTGCACTTAGTGCAGTAAATTTCTCCTGCCGTTTTCATTTGTCCCCTTTGCTTCTTCCACCTGGAAGTCTTTCTTCTCCAGAGGATAATTTTTTATACAGCATCAACCAACCACAATATTCTCTAGAAACTGCTTCAGCCGGGGACAGCACAGCTCGAAAAGTGGTTGCCAATAATTATGAAAATACCATGATGAAATTTTTATTGGCAGGAGCATGAAGGACAGGGCTCCCTTTGTTCTGGCCAGGCTCCACCCAGGGTCTTGTACGATGTGTAACTCTGTGACACACACCGTCCGATACTCTGATTCATCCAGTAATATCCGAGAACCAAAGTCCATGGCAATCATTATGAGCACTCAACATCGTTTTCTAATCAGAATATTTTATGAAATGCTTGGGCCGCTACGTAGCAGATCTCCATCATCCATCATGAATCTCAGTCGGCAGACTGATCCTTTAAATCCCTAGTAGAGCAAAGACAGAGATCAATAATATCAGGGCTGTTCTCAAATCCTACTGGGGCAACGAGTGAGGTCAGAAATTGTGGTCAAGGACTTTGGGGTGTAAGATAAAAGTCTTAACTGAGAACTTGAGGTTTAATGTGAGGGTTTCTTACAGAAATATGTAAGATGCTGTTATGTATACGGGAAAGACTCGATTAAGGACTATGATAAGGACAGGTTGGATGATATGAGCTGTGTGAGGACTAGAAGGAGTCATGGCATCTGACACATGGATGAAGAAATCCAATCCCAAAAAGCAGAATTTATCCTTGGGTGCATTAGGCATGTCCTTGAAAATCATTATTTGAGGTGAGCTTTGTGTTTCCAGTGAACAGGTAGAGCAATGAGGCCCTAATTCACAACTAGCTCTGATAATTTATTAATTATGGTGTAGGAAGAGCATTATTTATGCAGAAATTGTAAAGGACACCTGAAAAATGGTGGGGGTATATTGATAACTGCCTCCTTCTTCTGCAAAAAGACCAGGAGTTGATAGGCTTTAGTGTTATACCTAAACCTAAATGATTGGGGATTGTCCCATGAATATAAAGAATGTAAAGACTCCATGAGATCTGAGACAAAAACTTACATAAAAAAACACAGACAATAGCCATGATAATAGAATATATATAGCATTTTGTAATATTTTTCATTTTCCTGAACAGGTTCTCTTGGAAACATATTACTCAATGGGAGTTTCCAGTAAGGATTTAATTAGACAAAGTGTTAATTGTCACACTCTGCATGAACCTCACACACTTGTCATGTTGGCAGGTTCGCCTTCATAAAATCAGTATTAGGGTTGGTTTTGGCTGCAAAAAGCAGATTTCAGGGCTGACAAGGTGATCTAGATGCAATGAAGGGAAATTCTCAGGTTTGCTTTGTCCAGATTTTGCATGGTTTCTGCTGTCTGAGGTGTGCGAAATACTGCTGTTTGTGCATTGTCTTATCATATACTACAGTTGATTTTAGGACTTTCACATGTCCAGTAGTTATTTTTGGTTTAAGATCTGCTTTGTAATCACAAAAAATGGAAATAAAGTGATCCAGAGAAACACAAGTGTAAAAAAAAGTCTTCTGTCTGTCCTAAGACCATTTTCCATATTCTCATTCCTTTCTGGTTTAGTCCTTTCTGTCTCCTTTCTGGTTTAGTCTGGCCCAAAAAATATTTTTTTTACTTAACATTGAAGTTGACAAGAAATGTGTAAGAAGAGTTAGTTTTTATTATGCATCCTTTTTTGCTCCATTTGTAACCGTTCCAATTTATTTTCTATACTGGATCCATCATAAGCCGATGATAACTGGACATGTGAACAGTAATATATACTGTATATATTTAATCCCACTAAGGACAACAACTGCAAGGAATTTGTATGCTCTCCCCGTGTTTGTGTGGGTTTCTTCCGGGTTCTCCGGTTTCCTCCCACTTTCCAAAGACATACTGAAAGGGAATTTAGATTGTGAGCCCCATCGAAGACAGTGCCAATAATATCTGTAAAGCGCTGTGGAATTCATGGCACTATATAAATGAGTGAAATAAATAAATATATCTATCATCTAATTCCTCTAGAATTATTAGTGGACCTATAAAGAGATGAGCAGCCTCTCAAGTCAGCTCGTACATATGTTGCAACACATTTTGTCTGAAATTTGCCAAACTTGCAGCAAAACTGCATAATTTCTACATGGTAAGCAATAATCACACAAAACATAGCATTTCAGAGCCTGAAATTCCATATAATTACTGGAAGTATTTGCTTTATAAATGCCACCAAGGCAAAAGCCTACAAAATCTGACTCACACTTGTCTAACTTGTCTGAGATTTCCAGCTTTATTGTTTAGCCTTGCAGACCCTAAAGTTAAGGACTTGTGTGGATCAAACTTATC
Organism: Dendrobates tinctorius; assembly: GCF_039654945.1. Taxonomy (NCBI): domain Eukaryota; kingdom Metazoa; phylum Chordata; class Amphibia; order Anura; family Dendrobatidae; genus Dendrobates; species Dendrobates tinctorius. Next base: position 8,745,769 of record NW_027361696.1, on the reverse strand, counting down.
TGACCCCCAATGATCTGGACCTTGATTTTATTCTTTCAGGAATTCCACTTAGGGCCTAAGATAAAGGTTTCTCTAGTGTAAAGGCCCCTTTTACATTTAGCGATGCACCAGCGATCCGACCAGCGATACGACCCGTCCGGATCGCTGGTGCATCGCTAAATGATCGCTAGTGAGCTTTCACACAGGCAGATCTCACAGCGATGCAGCAGCGACGCAGCGCACGATACTCACCTTTCACACTCAGCGATCCAGACGTCCTCCCGCCCGCCTCCACGCGTCGCTCGTCGTCACAGCAGGAAGCCCCAGCAGGAAGCTGACGACGAGAAATGGAGCCGCCCGATCTCGCGCGATCAGCGATGGACAGCGGGGGAGCCGGTCGGAGGTAAGTATCACACATAGCGATATCGCTAGCAATATCGCTATAACGTCAAAAAATCAGTGATGTTTTAGCAATATTGCTAGCGATATCGCTGTGTAAAACCCCCTTAACTCCGGAGGAATGAGAGCAGTCGCTGGTAAGGACACAGCACAGCTGCCTTCTATCAGCGCAGTAAAGATGTGGTAGCTGAGAGGTCATTGCATCTACATTTATTATGACAAAGTACAATTAGACACAACAAATTAAAATAATAAAGGTGTCATTTCCATGTTTAAGACATTTATTTCCTGGGAAAAACGTGACAAACACTCTGAAAGGTTCTGTATAAAAAGAAAGAAACGATCCAGGCGGCAAACACTGGAAACTGACCTGACCGCAATTACAAATACTGCCAATAACACTTGGCAGATAAATGATGAGCTATTGAATAAGCCAGTGGTTAATAACTGATGGAGATGTTGTCATGTCGGACGCTGTTCACACCACAGCGTCCGGCAGGCAGCGGTAGTTCCATCTCCGTCCACTATAGCCTCAGTGGCACCGGCTTGATTTTACTCAGGTTATCTGGGGTTAATCTAGCTGGAAATCAGGTGGGATGTTTGGTCACGCCCACGGTCTTTAAATAGTCGTGCTGGCCTGTGGGCGTCGCCGATTATAGCTTGTGTTTTGTGCCAAGTGGTTCCGGTCTGGAGTGGAGGTGTTGGAGAGAGAAATTCATAGCTGGTGTCGTATGATCCGTTGTTACCTTTTCGTCTTCCTATATTTGTGCTTTGTTTTGCCCTGTTCACATTATAGTATTGCCCTGTGTGGTTGCGGCGCGGTGTGGTTTGAGTTCTCCCTGTCTGTCATTACTGTGTGGGTTTTGGTGGTTTGACAACTCACTGGGTGGAGGGTGGAGGGTTCAGCTTAGGGCTGAGCAGGAGATAAGGAGAGGCTGGAGGCTCAGGCATTTGCACCTTTAGCAAAAACCCTGGGTTGAGGGTCAGACAGGGTTTTCCCTAGTTTGAGGGACTCCGCAGGGGCCCGGGTTTTGTCAGCCTCCTTCGACCTAAGCCTCGCATAACAGATGTATGATACACAGATGTCGCTGGGTTCTCACATATACAGTCACCATTAACCTGCAATTGCCAGAACACAGAGCGTGCTCACTTCACATGGGTAATTAAAAGAAATTGCTTCTATCACTAATGCTGCTCACAGATGAATATAACATGACTAATGTCAACAGCTGGTGGAAGTGCATGCACGAGCACCGGAGTGAAGGGCCGTCCTGGCACATAGACCAGAGGAAAGGTAATAGGACACAGGCACATACACGGGCACAGGGGCGAAGGACCATCCTGGGCCATAGACAGGAGGGAAGGTAATAGGATACAAGTACATACATGGGCACCGGGGTGAAGTGCCGTCATGGGCCATAGACAGGAGAGATGGTAATAGGACACTGGTACTTACATGGGCACAAGTGTGAAGGGCCACTCTGGACCATAGACAGGAGAGATGGTAATAGGACACTGATATACACGGGCATCAGGGTGAAGGACTATCCTGGATGTTAATAGTAGACTGGTACATGCTCAGGCACCGGTCTGAAGGGCTGTCCTTGGTCATAGACAGGAGAGATGGTAATAGGACACTGGTACATACATGGCCACCTGGGTGAAGGGCCGTAGACAGGAGAGATGGTAGTAGGACACTGGTGCATACATGGTCACAGGTGTGAAGGGTCAACCTGGACCATACACAGGAGAGATGGTAATAGGACACTGATATATGCACGGGCATCTGGGTGAAGGGCTCTCCTGGGCCGTAGACAGGAGAGACGGTAATAGGACATTGATAAGGCATAATAAGGCCTTTTAAGTTTAACACATTGAAGCACTGTAACTACATGTCCTTAAGATGCTTATTCTCTATAGACATTCTACCAATCAGATCAACCAATGAACAACTTTATAGTCCCAGACAAGGCGAGCACATGTACAATGAAGCCTATTTCTGCTGAGATCTCTATCACTGTTGTATTTTCTTCTGACTTTGTGATTTCACTGTAGCTGTGTGAAATCTCGGGAGGAATTCAGCTGCTGTTTCCTTAATATTGCGTTGATCCAGGGAGGTAGTCTGATTGCCGTATGTGGAGTTGGGAAGGAATTTTTTTCCCCAATGTGAAGCTTACTGTTTGCCACGTGGGTTTTTTTTGCCTTCCTCTGGATCAACATGTTAGGGCAAGTTAGGATAGGATATGGGTTGAACTAGATGGACTTAAAGTCTTCCTTCAACCTTAATAACTATGTTACTATGTTACTATGTTAACAATCCAGCAGCCGCACAGCGGTGAAATAGTCATCGTCACCTGAACTTCATGGTAATCTCTGCTGTAACCTCATCATGTAGCGTCTGATATTAGGAGGACCTCTGTCCCTGATCTGGGCCTATGTGGTGGAGGGCACAGAGAAGACAATAATGCTCCACATTTTTTTAGATATACTATAATGTTACAAGGAAGAAAGGTCTCTTTCCATATCTATAGGCATAGACAAATATTTTTATACAGAGGTTGATGCTACAAAATGCACATAACGTATCAAATCTGTCTAATATAAAACTTGCCCTGCTGCCCAGAGGAAATGCAATGTTATTCTTCCGGACAGTTTGCCACATGGCAGTCTCGCTCCGCTTGGTTGTTGCAGGCAGTAATCCCATTGTCCTGTTCTGCTAAATGAGTTTAGATGTACTGAGCTGCGATCAGAGACTACAAAAAGTATTGAAGACGTTTGATAAAGAAGTAACTAATGCATTCTTATCTTAATCTCACTGAGGTTTTGTTGCTTCACACTAAATCACCTTTAATTCTAGGGTTTAGCAGCCAAACAATTCTGATTCCTGCAAATCTTACAAAATAAAAAATAGCCTAAAGCGAATCCTGCCACAGAAAGCCAGAATGGTTCAGTAAAAGGTCACTGAGAAAATGAGATATGATCCTCCCTAATGTGCATGTATCATAAGTGCATACACCTATATATAACTATGTACACATGTATGGCCAGCATCTCTCCATGCTCTGCACATGTGGATGATAGCGCACTTCACAAATGACTCCTCCTGATTGGCTGGGCTATGCCATGGGACCATTGTAAAGTATTAAGAGGAAGGCGCCAGAGGTCATTTCATGCTGTTCTGGATGATGCTACTTCTACAATGTATAAAATGCCGGTGACAAATTCAGGCGATTCATGCAAAACAAATTGCAAATTGTTAGAATTCGTCAGTTTTGTTTGCACAGCGCCTGCTCATTGCACATATGACTCGGCGGCAATTGTAGACAGGGCTCCTCTTCTATCATGGAATCGTTCACTCTCCAATAGGCCGACAATGAGCTCCGTGTACCGCACACAGGTCACACATCTACACTACACTAGGTCGTTAGGCCAGCGAGTCGCCTGCCATCGGTGGCACAATCGGGCACACATGGGGTAACAGACAGGCTTTACTTTCCATCTTCGAAGTTGTAGCTTTAGAGCAGCAAGGAACAAAACCATCTTACATTTTAGATCTAATATACAGAAGATACAAGACCTGAAAGGAAGGTAATTCTCAGCACAACAGTCCTAATAAAATACAGTGTTTTATTGTAGATGTAGTTACAAAATATTTAAAAGAGAAAGAAACCTCATGGCCTGACGCGTTTGTCGCACTGTGGCCCCCATAGTAATAGCATATAACAATGTGGTATTCAACAAATACATATGGTTACATTGAACCAATCACAAAAGGTATAGTGCATGCAAAAATGACAGAGACATAAAAACATATACAAAAGCAAAACAGCACAAAAATAAAAGATGAATAAAGAAAACGCACCATCTTAGACACATAAAGCACAACACCAAACATGGCACAGATCGTCTCACAACATATCACACCGGTATCTCCTTGTACATAACCCATCTGCGCTGCCAAGATCACTTCATATGCTGGATAGTAAAGTTATACAGCTGTAAAGGGAGACTCCACCACTGCAGTCTGTGATTGTCCCCGGCCTCCCCATGGTAAAGTAATGTATGTACACAGTGACTGCACCAGCAGAATAGTGAGTGCAGCTCTGGGGTATAATACAGGATGTAACTCAGGATCAGTAATGTAATGTATATACACAGTGACTGCACCAGCAGAATAGTGAGTGCAGCTCTGGAGTATAATACAGGATGTAACTCTGGATCAGTAAGGTAATGTATGTACACAGTGATTGCACCAGCAGGATAGTGAGTGCAGCTCTGGGGTATAATACAGGATGTAACTCAGGATCAGTAATGTAATGTATATACACAGTGACTGCACCAGCAGAATAGTGAGTGCAGCTCTGGGGTATAATACAGGATGTCACTCAGGATCAGTAATGTATGTACACAGTGATTGCACCAGCAGGATAGTGAGTGCAGCTCTGGAGTATAATACAGGATGTAACTCAGGATCAGTAATGTAACGTATGTACACAGTGACTGCACCAGCAGAATAGTGAGTGCAGCTCTGGAGTATAATACAGGATGTAACTCAGGATCAGTAATGTATGTACACACTGACTGCACCAGCAGAATAGTGAGTGCAGCTCTGGGTATAATACAGAGTGTAACTCAGGATCAGTAATGTAATGTATGTACACGGTGACTGCACCAGCAGAATAGTGAGTGCAGCTCTGGAGTATAGTGCAGGAAGTAACTCAGAATCAGTACAAGGTCAGTAATGTAATGTATGTACACAGTGACTGCACCAACAGAATAATGAGTGCAGCTCTGGGGTAGTATAATACAAGAGGTAATTCAGTACTGGATCAGTAATGTAATTCTGCATCAGCAGAATAGTGAATGCAGCTCTGGAGTAAAATACAGCATGCAACTCAAGATCAGTAATATAATGTATGTGTGGAGAGGTTGAGCTGAGTACAGCTCTGTCTGTTGTAGAAGACAGAGAGGTAGGAATAGAAGGTGTCATGTGGCAGTCTGTCCATTAGAGGTCACTGGAGAGCACCGACGACAGTGCTTATGTAACTGCCATGCGAGCGTTACATAACTGCCAGAGGTCAAGGTGACTCTGATTGGGCAAAGGTGACTGTCAGGTGACAGTGGGCGGGGCTACCTGGACTGACTGGATAAATACTGAGGTAAGCTTCTAGAAGCTTCAGTCAGCCAGGGGAGCTCACAAGGAAGGAGGGTCTGTTATACAGAGGAGACCCCTCAGAAAGTTTGGACAGCAGATACGGTTACAGGGGGTGACCCTTAAGGATGTTGGCCACAGGCAGAGATGGTCTGTGAGGCCCTGTAATTTGGGGGACTTTCTAGGGTGAAACGCCGTGGTTTATTGGCCTAGGGCAGCCACGGTGGAAGAGCCACAAAGTACTCTTCGAAGGTACTCGGTCCTGTCTGCAAGAGAGAACAGTGTAAAAGTCCTGTCATGCACTGTGCTGGTCATCGTAAGGGCGGCCAATAGAAGCAGAACCTGTTGATAACATCTTCTGTCTCTGTCTCGTGCCTGTCGACGCCAAGAAGCGGGTCACCCCCCCATTCCTGTGAGTACAGCACACCTCCACCGCCTATCTGCACTAACACCAGCAGCACCACCACCTAATTTGCCTGGGCCCTGTCGCCCTCGCCGCCACCCCTACATATGTACACAGAAACTGCACCAGCAGAATAGTGAGTGTAGCTCTGTCCAGCTGCTGCTCATTGTGGTGATTGTGGGTGCGGTCGACACCGATCCTGCTGTGCACTCCTGAGCTCTGAGATCCAATACCTCTCCTCCCGGGGACCTGCTCTCTCTCTTACCCAGGGAGGAGTGTGTTTCCTGGGATGAGCAATGGAGCCAAGTCCCAGACTTCTATTTCCAGGACCAGGTTGGGTGTTCCGATCCTCCCAAAGTCCTGTTCTGCATTGCCGGCCGCTGGTCAGCAAGATCTTGATATAAAGGATCAGTGGCGCCTCACAGCGGCTAAGGAGCAGTGGCGCCTGATATCAACAATAAAGCAATGGAAAATATCAACTGATGATGCGGAGCACACACGTAAGACCAGGGGTGAGGTTGCCTCCAGTTCTGTGGAGGAGACTGAGCCCCTTGTGCCTGATGATGCGGAGATCAAAATGTCACCCCCTGTTGTCACTGGTCCAGCAGGAGTGAATGTGGTGGTGGGTATGAATGTGGAAAATTCTTTGTCTAGTGGTGTGGTTGCTGGTTTGGTGGAGAGTGAGGGTGTTATGGAGGTGGGTAATAGTGATACTGTTGGTGTTGATGTGGTCACTGGTCCCGTTGCCCCCCTCGTGGTGGCAGAAGCCGTCAGGAGTTATGCTGCTGTCACCGCAGGGGGAAATAGGGCATCCTCCTCATCTCTTGGTTCTGGGGACGGCATGTTGCAGTGGCGTCTCCTGGAGACTCTAAAGAAGGGGGGAGAGATCACTAATTGTAGAGGGTCGAAAGGTTGATCTATCCTTCTGGATAGAGAGGCAAGGCCTTGGGGCCTTTCGAGAGCAAAATAGGGGAAATACAGTGTGCTCCCTCCCGACAGCTGGGCCAGGTAGTGTGCGTAGTAATGTGGTCCATCTTCGGTGGAGGGGTAGTGATGCGTGTCCTCCAAGGTCTAAGGTTGTGGAGCTCCTGCTGAAGATGGGCTTCAAGGTTATTGACATCTATGCCTATATATATCCCTATTCCACGCCTGAGTTTGATATCAGCTTTGGTCAACCACAGGGGCTTGAGCTCTTCTGGTTGAATTATGAGTTGGCAAAAAATGAGCCAGGCTGGTGAGACTTTGCCATCCAGGCGGTGTCTCGCCAAAATCAAGTCAAGAAAGTGACCATGATGACTTGTAACGAGTCTCTTTCTTGTTATGGACTCATGACGTGGCTTGGCCGATATGGAGAAGTGGTGGAGATGCCAAAGAAATACCATGACGAGTATGGTATCTGGTCAGGGGCCTGGACGTTTATGGTAAAACGTAAGCGTTCAGGTGGTACGGTTGCCCACATTCCATCATCTGCCTTCCTGGGTAGGGATCGTATCCAGGTCTTCTACCAGGGGCAACTGAACCTCTGTCACAGGTGCGGTGATCCCACACACTTCAGTGCAAACTGCACTGTGCAGAAATAATAATAATCTTTATTAATATAGCGCCAACATATTCTGCAGCGCTTTACAGTTTTTCAAAACACAAGTCATAAGTAACAACGTTAACAATACAATAATTAAAGCAAAATAAGACGACCCTGCTCGAGAGAGCTTATAATCCACAATGAGGTGGGGGAGATACAAAGTACAGGTGTGTATTTACAATGGTCCAGCCATCTTGAGGGTGTGAGGGAAGGATGGAGATAGTGAATGGGCTACATATGCACACTAAAGGGCCTTTTACACATAGCGTTATCGCTAAAGCGTTACTGATCTTTACAATAGTAAAGTGGTTACAGGACTGGTCGACACTACGGGATCCCTGAGGTGATCCAGATCAGGGATCCTTGAGGTTGTCAGATCCTTCTACTTGCATCTCTTGGGGAAGAGGGATTTTGATTGGTATGAGATGTAGGCTTTCCTGGCTGAAGCAGTTCCCGAACCAGGGGTAGACCCCTCTCTTGATGTTTAGACAGAGATGATCAGGGAATAAGTTAAGTTGGGGTTTGAAGGGCTGGCCCCAAAAAAAGCCTGAGGTATTCAATGAGTGTCTTTCCTTGGACACTCTGCCAATGAGGAGGTCTGCCCTGATCATCTTGTCAAAGGGTAAGGACCCATCTTGCTTTGAGAATTGTCATCCTATAGCGCTTCTCAATGCAGACAGGAAGGTTCTAGCAAAGGTGGTTTAATCGGCTGGTGAAATTTGCACCCCGACTTCTTTCGGAGGCCAGCATTGCTCTGTTTCGGGTCGCAGCACATTTAGTGCTGTGCTCGGTGTCCGGGAGGTGGTGGAGCAGGGAAGGGCTGGTCACTGAAAGGGGTACATACTGTCACTGGACCAGGCAAAAGCATTTAATCGGGTTAATCACGAATACCTCTGGTCTGTCCTTCTGAGATATGGCCTGCCAGTGGTGTTTGTTGATTGGCTTAAAGCCTTGTACGGTGGGGCAGAGTTTCCCGCTTGTGAACGGTTGGATTGGCAGCTCTCTTGAGGTTGGATCTGATGTTCACCAGGGTTGTTCCTTGAGCCTGCTGCTGTACATGTTTGGGATTGACCCATTTCTTTGGAGGGTGGAGCGTGGACCATTGGCCGGGATCGGGATGGACCGGGCAGCACCGGAAGCCACTCTGAGGGTAGTGGCGTATGATGATGATGTCACTGTTTTTGTTTCTTCTCATGAGGAGGGAGAGTGGCTGATATTATTATTATTTATTATTATTATACATTTATATAGCACCATTTATTCCATGGTGCTTTACATGTGAAAAGGGGAAATATAGACTAGTACAATAAACATGTGCATGACAAGGGACACACAAGTACAGAAGGAGAGAGGACCCTTCCCGCGAGGGCTCACAGTCTACAGGGATGGGTGAGGATACACTAGGAGAGGGTAGAGCTGGTTGTGCGGTGGTTCAGGAGACCGAGGATCATTGCAGGCTGCAGGTTTGTCAGAACAGGTGGGTCTTCAGGTTCTTCTTGAAGGTTTCCGTTGTTGGTGAGAGTCCGATGTGTTGCGGCAGAGAGTTCCAGAGTATGGGGGAAGCACGGGAGAAGTCTTGTATGGGGTTGTGGGAAGAACAGATGAGGGGGGAGTAGAGAAGGAGATCTTGAGAGGATCGAATGTTGCATGCGGGTAGGTACTGGGAGACCATGTCACAGATGCATGGAGGAGACAGGTTGTGGATTGCTTTGTATGCCATGGTTAGGGTTTTGAACAGGAGCCTCTGGACAATAGGACACCAGTGAAGGGCCTGGCATAGGGGGGAGGCTGGGGAATAGCAGGGAGACAGGTGGATTAGTCGGGCAGCAGTGTGTAGGATGGACTGGAGTGGTGCCAGAGTGCTGGAGGGGAGGCCAGAGAATAGGAGGTTGCAGTAGTCGAGGCAGGAGATGATAAGGGCGTGCACTAGTGTTTTTATGGTTTCATGGTTGAGGAATGCGTGGATCCGGGAAATATTTTTGAGTTTGAGGTGGCAGGAGGAGGCAAGGGCTTGGATATGTGGTTTCAAAGAGAGGGCAGAGTCGAGGATCACCCCAAGGCACCGAGCATGTGGGACTGGGGAAAGCGAGCAGCCATTGGTATTGATGGATAGGTCTGGTGGAGGGGTAGAGTGAGATGGGGAAAGATGATGAATTCTGTTCTGTCCATGTTCAGTTTGTGAAAGCGAGCAGAAAAGAAGGCTGAAATAGCAGACAGACATTGTGGGATTTTGGTCAGTAAGGAGGTGAGGTCAGGTCCAGATAGGTAGATCTGCGTGTCATCAGCGTAGAGGTGATACTGCAAGCCGTGGGATTCTATGAGCTGTCCCAGGCCGAAGGTGTAGATGGAGAAGAGTAGGGTCCTAGGACTGAGCCTTGAGGAACACCGACAGACAGGGGGCGAGGTGAGGAGGTGGTGTGTGAGAGGGAAGCACTAAATGTTCGGTCAGTTAGGTATGATGAGATCCAGGATAAGGCCAAGACTGTGATACCAAGAGATGAGAGAATCTGAAGCAGGAGGGAATGGTTCATGATGTCGAAGGCAGAAGACAGGTCCAGGAGAAGGAGGACAGAGTAGTGTCGCTTGCTCTTGGTGGTTAGTAGGTCGTTGGTGACTTAAGTTAGGGCAGTTTCAGTTGAGTGATGCGGTCGGAAGCCAGATTGTAACTGGTCAAAGAGGGAACAGGAGGAGAGGTGGGAGGACAGTTCAACATATACATGCTGTTCCAGTAGTTTTGAGGCGTAAGGGAGAAGAGATATGGGGCGATAGTTAGACACAGAGGATGGGTCGAGGGAGGGCTTTTTGAGAATGGGTGTGATTGAGGCATGTTTGAAGGCTGAAGGAAAGACAACATTTGTAAGTGAAAGGTTGAAGAGTTGGGATGAAGACTGTGGCAAAGCTAGGGATGAGGTGGGACGGGAAAGGATCAAGCGCACAAGTGGTGAGGAGTGATCTTGGCAGGAGGGTGGACAGCTGATCTTCTGTCATGGTGGAGAAGCTAGCTTTGGAAGAACAGGGCTGAGCGACTAAGAGGGGCATTGGAGGCTGCGGGCGAAAGCTTTCTCTGATCGTATCGATCTTCTGCTTAAAGAAGGAGGCAAAGTCTTCAGCAGAAATGAGAGGAGAGCGACGAGGTGCTGTAGGACGGAGTAGAGAATTGAAAGTGTTGAAAAGCTGTTTAGGGATGTAAGACAGTGAGGATTCGAGGGATGCAAAGTACGTTTCTTTTGCGGCAGAGCGCATGTACTTGAAGCTGGCAAGGGACTGCTTGTATGCGTTGAAGTGCTCGGTAGAACGGGTTCTCTTCCATCTCCGCTCAGCGGCCCTGGAAACCCGTCTCAGTTCTTTGGTGAGGCTGGTCAGCCAGGGCTGCCTGTTGATTGTACGAGTTTTGCTCTGTGTGAGGGGGCGCGGCCGAATCAAGTGTTGCTGTTATTGTGGTGTTATAAAAGGTGGCAGCAGCATCTGTGTCATGAAGGGAAGTTATGTCTGTGAGAGGGAGAAGGGACTCAGAGAGTGATTGTAAATTGAGGTGTTTGAGATTTCTGTGAGGGTGAGCAAGTTTGTGGAGTGGGGGTTGCGCAGTAGGAGAGGCGAGGGAAGAGAATGTCAGTAGGTTGTGGTCAGACAGGGGGATGGGTGAGTTAGTGAGGGAACAGAGACAGGTGAAGATAAGGTCCAGCGTGTGACCATCTTTGTGAGTGGCCGCAGAGGACCATTGAGTGAGGCCAAAGGAGGCAGTCAATGATAAAAGTTTAAAGGCAGCTGAGGTGGAAGTGTCAATGGGGATGTTGAAGTCGCCCATGATGAATGTGGGGATGTCAGCAGAGAGGAAATTGAGTAGCCAGGTGGTGAAGTGGTCCAGAAAGGTGGAGTTGGCTAGTTCTGGGGGGCGATAGATGACAGCCAGTTGGAGGTTGGAGGGGGAATAGATGTGGACGGAGTGCATCTCGAATGAAGGAAGAGTAGCGAAGGGTGGAAGTTGAATTGGGGTAAGGAAGAAGTTATCAGACAGGAGCAAGGCAACTTGCTACTCGGAGGCATCCGGGTCCAAGATCAACCGGGATAAGTACGAGAGTCTCTGGCTGGGAGGAGGAGATCCTGGTTTTGATCTCCCGGACACCCTTCCAGAACCCAAAGTCTCTGCAAAAGTCCTTGGCATTGAATTTGGCCAGGGGGATTACCCCAAACAAAATTGGGACAGCAGAGATCGCCGCTCAGAAGGTGAAACAATGGAAGGGTTGGTCTAGGCAGTGTGTGCATCTTGCCGGAGTCTCTCTGTACTCAGGTCTACAGTTTGTTCTTTCAACTGTTATGGGGGAATAGATTGAACCTGGTCAGGAGGAAGGTTCAGCCATACGAGGAGACTAGGAGGGTTGAGTATGGTCAACCCTGTGGAATTCCTTGTGGTTACCTTCATTAAGATCAATATTGCAAACCTCTGGAAAGAAAGGGCTCCTCTGTGGGTATTCTCCTGTAGGCGATGGTTTCAGTCTTTCTTCTAGGAATGGGAGACAGGAGGGCAAGTGAAGGATCTTCGCACACCGCATGGACATCTTCTGGCTTACGCTACCTTGGTTCTGAAGGTAATTCGCCGGTGGGGTCTCGGAATGTGGGAGATCAGGACTCTGCCAAGAAAACTCCTTGACAATAGGGTTCTGTTGACCCATTTCCAGAGGCCTCTTGCACTCAGGGATTGGCCAAGTCGGGATCTTGGGGTGGATTTGCATCTTTTGAATTCTATCTGGATCCCCTCAAAGTTTTGGAACTTGACATGGGGCTGCTTCCATGGGAAACTGTGTGTGAGGGACAATCTGAAGTGTAGGAGCTCTGAGGATAGGAACTGTCCTCAGTAGCATTATGATACCTTGCTGGAAAGCATGGACCATTTCCTCCTTAATTGTCCCTTCAACACAGAGATGTACAACAAGGTGGGCGCCTCCATTGGCTGGTCTCGGCTAGCCAGTCTCTCCTATGCGGAATGGGCCTATGGAGCATTCGGAGACCTTGGTGGTCGGGACCGCTGCACCTTATTTCTAGTTAGCGCAGTGGTTAGGTATCACACGTGGAATGCACGGAGCTTAGTATCGACGCAACGGAAAATCCTCCCCGTGGACAATGTGTTTAGGACCATACTCGGTGACCAGGTGAAGGTGCACTCTCTGGAGTATGAGAAACTGGACACACGCAGGGCCGCTCTCCTCTGGAGAGGCTTTTCTTTAGTGTGCCCTAGGCTGGTCATCTCCTTTCCTGGTGGTGGGCTGCTGCTGACGTAGATTTTTGTTTTGTGATCTGTATACAGTGATGTAGGGCTGTAGGCACCGAAATTGGGCTTTGTGATTTGTGGTTATTATAGTGTTTGTTTCTGTATATATTGTATATAGAGATATAGATTTGGGTGTAGGTGTTAGGTTGGGTGGTGGGAAAAGGGGGGAGGTGGGTTTATCTTGTGGGACTATGGGACACTGGGGTGTTTGGGGGAATCACTGGCACTGACTGATCTGGCCTATGGACGTTGGACATGGACTGAGGCATGAGACGCAGGACCAGCTCCCAGGTTAAAGCGGGGGTTGGGAATGGTGGGCTTGAGTGTGGGGTGGTGATGACTAGATTAGCATTGTATATATTTGTATAGTTTGTGGTTATTTTATTTAAAATTAAAAAAAAATGTATGTTTATAGTTTTTATTTGCTATTGTTTATTTTATTTGTTTGTTATTAGTTTGTTTGGTGACCGGACCAGAAGGTGTAAGTACTTAATATTAGTTATCATTCTGTATATATGTATAATATGTGTGAGATGAGAGAATGAGCTGCTGGACCAGTTCATTATACGGATTATTTTTCTGTTTGATATTTTTGCTTTGTTTCTGTTATTATTATTGTTACATTATGTTTTTCATTTTTATAATAAAAGATCTACAGGGTGTAACTCAGGATCAGTAATGTAATGGATGTGCACAGTGACTGCAACAGCAGAATAGTGAGTGTAGCTCTGGGGTATAATACAGGAGGTAACTCAGGATCAGTAATGTAATGCATGTACACAGTGACTGCACCAGCAGAATAGTGAGTGCAGCTCTGGAGTATAATACAGGATGTAACTCAGGATCAGTAATGTAATGTATGTACACAGTGACTCCATCAGCAGAATAGTGAGTGCAGTTCTGGAGAATAATATAGGATGTAACTCAGGATCAGTACTGTAATGTATGTACACAGTGACTGCACCAGCAGAATAGTGAGTGCAGCTCTGTAGTATAATACAGGATGTAACTCAGGATCAGTAATGTAATATATGTACACAGTGACTGCACCAGCAGAATAGAGAGTGCAGCTCAGGAGTATAATACAGGAGGTATCTCAGGATCGGTAATGTAATGTATGTACACAGTGACTGCACCAGCAGAATAGTGAGTGAAGCTCTGGGGTATAATACAGGATGTAACTCAGGATCAGTAATGTAATATATGTGCACAGTGACTGCACCAGCAGAATAGTGAGTGCAGCTCTGGGGTTATAATACAGGATGTAACTCAGGATCAGTAATGTATGTACACAGTGACTGCACCAGCAGAATAGTGAGTGCAGCTCTGGGGTTATAATACAGGATGTAACTCAGGATCAGTAATGTATGTACACAGTGACTGCACCAGCAGAATAGTGAGTGCAGCTCTGGGCACACCCAGGAAGATGAGGAGCGTCTGTAGGCTAGGGTTTTGCTAAGCTCCTGGGAAGGGAGGTTTTTCCTGCAAGGACTTTCCATCTGCCCCCTTCCCAGGAAAGAGGACTCTCCCTGGGACTGAGCGCCGGGGCTGTGCCCCTGGCTCCCACCCCCCGGCAAGCCAGCTGGGGGTGGGGGAGCCTCATCCACCATCAGGAGGCCCAAGGCACAGCCAGCCAGTCCTAGGGATGGGGAAAAAGCGGACCCCAGGGGGCCGCAAGGCTCCAGGGTCCGGGACCCCTGAAGTGAAGGCCGTGGCGGGCCCTTCCCCTGGAGGTGCGGCAACCAGCAGAGGTGCAGCGGGGCCCCCCGTTAAGATCTGGGGCTCCAAGGCTGCGGGAGAGCCGGCTACTACCTACGCCTCCCGCATCCATGCCCACCTCTGTGAATACGAGGAAGCCGCAAAGCAATTCAGGAGGCTCCGGGGGGAGTTGGAGGGAGCATGAGTCATCAGCAAAAATAAGCTCCCTACCTCAAAAAGAGCAGAGGTCGCCGCCACGGTCCGGCAGCTGAAGGTGGAGATACGGGCCCTGGAGGGCCGAAGAGCAGAGATCTTGTCCGGCAGCGGCCCCTTTGGGGAAAAGTTGCTCAACGAGGACCGGTTCAGGTATCGCTGCTCCGTCACAAAACCAGTGACGTTACAGCGATATTGCTAGCGATATTGCTTAGTGTGACGGGCCCTTAAGTCTGGATCACTAGTGGGGGTCCAGAAGTCTAGGAAGGGCGAGCAAAATGTCAAGAAACAACTGAAGCGGTGCAAGGTGCTGGTCGCTCCCATGTTGGCGCCCATGGTAAGAGCGGGGTCACAGGCACGTCGACCCAAAAAGGGGTCCATGCGGGGGAGCTCCGCCGCCACTGGGCGACGAAGGGGAGTGGCCGGCCCTGCCCGTGTCAAGTGGTGGGCACAGGGTGGCGGCGGTGGTCCACGAGGGGGGCGTGGCCTCCCCAAGTGTTGCCCAGCCTGCAAAGGCTGCGGCATGCGGGGGGCGCGCCCTCCTCGGCCGTTGTCCCGCCACGTCAGCGTCACCCGGGGGGCGTGGCCTTGCAAGAGGTCACTGCTCTGCCCGTGGTGGCCGTGGCTGGTGGGGGGGCGTGGCCTCGGTGATCGCAGCTCCGCCCGCTGTGCTCACGTCACCCAGGGGCGTGGCCTCGCAAGGGGCCGCGGCTCTGCCTGGCGTGACTGTGACCGGCGGGGGGGCGTGGCCACGGTGGGCCCGCTGCCCTCTGTCCCGCCCACCCTTCTAAACAGTACTATGCAGCCCCCAAAAACCGGCAGGGAGTTGTTGGGGTTCCCAGCCCACCTACCTTCAGCTGAGGGTGCGGGGACTCCGGCGCTCCTTGGCAAGCCGGCGGCGGGGGTGAAGAAAGGTGCAGGGCAGGGAGCGGTGCCAGTGGCCGTCCCTGCCCAGAGCAGAGGAAACTCACAAAAGGAAAAAAAAATGGAGCTGGAAAGCTCAGGAGCTGTTGCTGCTCCCAGACCCAGCCAGGGTGTGCTCAATAGTGCACTATGTGCTGAGGAACTTAAAGGGGCAGCGGCACTCCTGGACAGCAACACCTCAGGCTCCATAGAGCAAGGAGCAGTCAGCCAGCTAGGGCCCCCAGCAGGTGGGAGAGAAAACTGCAGTGGTAAAAATGTTAATACAAATGGAAATGTAAATAGGAATGTTAATGTAAATAAAAATGTTGCCGAGGAGAGTGAGAGTGAATGTGAGAGCGGAGTGACTGATATTTTTGAGGAATTGTTTGCTGATGTGAATGGGGATGTGAGTGACATGGATGAGGGAGTGAGTGCAAGTGTGAACGTGGCTGAAAGTGCTGGAGCGAATGCAGGGGTGAGTGGAAATAATAAAAGGGTGAGTGGGAGGACGAATGAGGGTGCAGGCACGAGTGGTGGTAGCGGTGGGAGGGCTGGCCCATTTGCCCCCCCCCCGGTCGTGAGACCCCAACGCAATTATGCGGGGGCCACGGCCGGGGGTCGGGGTGGTCCTGGGGGGTCTCCTCGCCTCCGGGCTCCAGGGACGGCGTTTTGCACCTCCGTTTCATGGAGGCCCTCAAAAGGGGAGAAAGATCGATAATGGTAGAGGGGAGGACAGTGGACCTGTCTTTCTGGAGAGACACGGCCTTGCTGCCTTCCAAGAGCAAAGGGAGGGAGGGAGGGACTGTTTGGTCTCTCCCCACAGCCAGGCAGGGGCCACCAGGAAGGAATGTGGTCCGTCTTAGGTGGGGGGGCAATGAAGTACCACCTAGGAGCAGGGTGGTGGAGCTCCTCCTAAAGATGGGCTTCGGGGCTAATGACATCTTTGCCCTGATACATCTTTCGGCGTCCCGCTTCTTAGACGTCAGTTTCATGCGGCCAGAGGGGCTTGGCTCTTCTGGTCGAACTACGAGCTGGTGCGAGAAGAGCCCGGATGGCGAGACTTTGTTGCACAAACGGTGTCTCGCCAAAATGCCGTCAAGTGAGTGACCGTGGTGACTTGTAACGAGTCACTCGCAGGCGTGGACATAATGACGTGGCTTTCCCATTATGGGGAAGTCACCAAGGTCCCGAAAAAGAACAGGGACGAGTTTGGCATCTGGTCGGGGGGCTGGACCTACATGGCAAAGCTGAAGGTTTCCGGTGGCAAGGTCACCCACATCCCTTCCTCGGCATTCCTGGGAAGGGACAGGATCCTGGTCTTCTACCAGGGGCAACCGAAGGTCTGCCACAAGTGCGGCGACCCCACTCACTTCAGCGCCAGCTGCAAGGTGCAGAAGTGCGCGTTGTGTGGTGGGGTAGGCCACCTGGCCGCCTTGTGCAAGGACATTCGGTGCCACCTGTGTGGTGACCTGGGTCACCCGCTTAGCCGCTGCCCTCGCTCTTTCTCCAATGCCGCTGCAGGCCCGGTGGAGGGAGACCGTGAGGGGGCAACCTCTGGCGGTGCTTCTTCTGCTGTGGCAGGTGGTGACGGAGGGGGAAGGGCTGAGGGGCCAGTGAGGAAGGGCAATGCTGCTAGGGGCCCCGTATACCAGCGGAGGCAGGAAAACCGCCATGGAGGCAAGGGGCAGGTGGAGCCTCGGGCAACCGGGGTGATGCCTGCTCCTCCCTCTAGGCCCATGGCTAAAGCCTCTGAGGCCCTGGGGGAGAAAGCGGTGAGTGAGGAGATCAGGAGGATGGAGAGAGAGGAGGAGGTGGCTGACTCAGACGATTCCTCTCGGTATGAAAGTGTCGATGAGGGTGTCCAGGAGTAGCCTACAGTATCAGGTGGCAAAAACAAGCGTGCCAACCATAAATCGGGGGGAAGAAGGCTGGCAAGTCTTCAAGGTCTCGCCCGCCTCCGACCACAAGGGTGCACACGGAAGGGCCCGCTAACCCCCCTCTGATCAGACTCTCCAACTGGTTCAGCACCCTCGGAGGTTCAGATGATGAACCGCAAGACGAGGGTGCTGGGCCGGGGGTAACACCGGAGGGTCCTTCAGGGGATGGCGGAGTCCGTCCCTCAGGGGGCACTGTTCCTCCTCCGGGGGGGACAGACCTGGAATCCGGGGGCGAGGACACCGGGGGGAGAGGGATGGACACGTTGGGGGCTTCCCTTAAAAGGAAGGTTTCTGACCCCTCCTCAGGTGATGGTAACATCAGGGCAGGGAAGAAATTGGCCATCGAACTCGATCACCCATGATGGCTGAACTCGCCCCGTTGATGCTGGCGTCCATTAATGTCGCCAGCATTAAGTCTGATGCGGCTCGGTTCACGGCCAATTATTTTTTTCTCCCGAATTGAGGCAGAAATGTTATTTTTGCAAGAGACTAGACTAACAGACATGGGGGCCATATACAAAGCACGGAGGGAGTGGAGGTGCGGGCCCTCAAACTGGTCTCTTGCGGCCGAGCCGTATAGCGGGGTGGCAGTCCTTTTTAAGACTGCAGATGTTGAATGCTGACGGGTTACTGAGTTAGAAATGGGGAGGTGCCTGATCCTAGATGTCTTCATGAGGGGACAAGAGCTCCGGCTCATCAATATCTACGGCCCACAGTCCAAGTGGGACCGTAAATGTCTTCCTGAGGATCAAGCCCTTTCTTTTTACGAGCCGACAGGTGGTCTTCGGTGGGGACTTCAATACCATTATGATGTCCCGTGACCAGGGGGGGTCCCGGAGATCGCCTGGTTATGACAGCGTCGCGCTTAATAGCATAGCTAGTAAAGCTCGCCTGGTGGATGTCCACATCCGGCACACCCCAGGCCAAGGGGGTTTCACCTACCATAGGGGTAGCAGTAGGTCTAGAAAAGACAGGGTTTTTTTGAAGGAGGACGCCATCTTTTCTGCTGTGTCCGCCGTTGAGGTGGAGTTCTCCGACCACTGTCTAATTTTCTTTTCTCTGAATGTTGCAGAGACTCCTCGGATAGGAAGAGGGCTGTGGAAGCACAATTTGTCCCTGCTGGAAGAAGCGGAGGTGAGACAATCCTTCGAGGATTTTCTTCAGAGCCAGGTACCGCTGTTGGATCTCTGTAGTAGTAAGTCAGAGTGGTGGGAGATCTTCAAAAAGCAGGTGGCGGGGTTCTTCCGTCAGCTCTCGAACCTCAGAAGTCTGAACAGGCACCGCTTGTATCAGGCTCCGGGGAGGAAACTAGAGAAGCTTGTCTCGACTGGAGGTGACCGTGAGGAAGTCTCCAGAGTGAAATCTTTACTCAAGAGGTGCCAGTATGATAGGCACACATCTTTAGTTTTTGAGAGGGACTTCAGGAAGTACCATTCGCCTGACCCTTACAGAAACTGTAAAATGTCAGTGAATTGTAAGATGGTGACAGGACTGATCGACAGTACGGGATCCCTGAACAGATCCAAATCAGGGATCCTGGAGGTGGTCAGGTCCTTCTACTCGCACCTCTTGGAAAAGAAGGATCTGGATCGGGACAGGATGTCGGCTTTCCTGGCTGAAACCATCCCTGAGCCAGGGGATGATCCCTCTCTTGGTGTTTTGGCAGAAGAAATCAGGGAAGAGGAAGTGACCCTGGCCATTGATGGGCTTCGCCCCCAGAAGTTACCAGGTCCGGATGGCTTAACATCCAAGTTTTACAAGACTTTTAGGGACTCCTTGTTCCCCTCTTGACAGGGGTGTTTAATGAGTGTCTCTCCTTGGGCACTCTTCCCTGCTCAATGAGGAAGTCAGCCCTGATTATTTTGTAAAAGGGTAAGGATCCATCCCGTATCGAGAATTGGCGTCCCATAGTGCTTCTCGATACGGACCGGAAGGTGCTGTTTAATCGGCTGGTGAAGTTTGCACCCCGGCTCCTTTCGGGGGCTCAGCACTGCTCTGTTCCAGGCCGCAGTACTTTTAGTGCTGTGCTCGGTGTCCGAGAGGCAGTGGAGCAGGGTAGGGCAGGTCACTGGAAGGGGTACTTGCTGTCATTAGATCAAGAGAAAGCCTTTGACTGGGTCAACCATGAGTACCTCTGGTCCGTCCTTTTGAGGTACGGTCTGCCTGGGAGGTTCGTAAAATGGTTAGAGATCTTGTACCAAGGGGCTGAGACTTTTCCGCTGGTGAACGGTTGGTCGGGACACCCTTTTGAGGTGTGTTCTGGGGTCCATCAGGGCTGTCCTCTGAGCCCGCTTTTATACGTGTTCGTGATCGATCCCTTCCTGAGGAGGGTAGATCGTGGACCGTTGGCGGGAGTTGGGATGGACCAGGCGGGCTCTGGGTCCTCTCTGAGGGTGGTGGCGTACGCCGATGACGTTTCCCTCTTCGTATCCTCGAGAGGGGAGGCAGATTGGGTCATGTCTGAGGTTGTGCTCTACTCGGAGGCATCCGGGTCCATGATCAACCGGGAAAAGTGCGAAAGTCTCTGGCTGGGAGGGGGAGATCACAGTATTGTTCTCCCGGACACCTTTCCAGGGCCTCCGGCCTCCACCAAAATCTTTGGCATCGAATTTGGCCCCGGGGACTAAACCCAGCAAAATTGGGAGGGCAGACTTAAGATCGCCGCCCAAAAGGTGGACCAGTGGAAGGGTTGGTCTTTGACCCTAAGGGAAAGGGTTGCCCTGGCTAAAGGCTTTCTGCTTCCCTTGTTAATTTACCTGGGCAGCGTGTGCATCTTGCCAGAACCTCTCTGGACACGGGTCTACAGCCTGTTCTTCCAGCTGTTATGGGGGAATAGGCTCAACCTAATCAAGAGAGAGGTCACATACCGCGCGAGGAGACTAGATGGGTTGGGTATGGTCAACCCGGTAGTGTTCTTAGTGAACACCTTTCTTAAAGCCAACATTTCCAACCACTGGCTAGAGAGGGCTCTTCCGTGGGTAGTCTCCTGCAAGGGTTGGCTTCGGCCCTTCTTCCAGGAATGGGAGACAGGAGGGCAAGTGAAGGACCTCCACACACCTCATGGGCATCTCTCGTCTTATGCTACCCCGTTTCTGAAGGTGATCTGCCGGTGGGGTCTGGGAATGTGAGAAATCAGGACCATGTCGAGGCAATGCCTTGACAGGAGGGTTCTGTTGACCCATTTCCAGAAGCCCCTGGCCCTTAAGGATTGCCCAGCCCGGGATCTGGAGGTGGGGCTCGGGCTTTTAAATTCTAAGCGGATCCCCATGAAGTTTTGGGACTTGGCCTGGCGCTGCTTCCACGGGAGGCTGTATGTAAAGGATAACTTGAAGTGCAGGAAATGCGATGATCGGGGTTGTCCCCTGTGAGGAGTGTGGCGACGTGCTGGAAAGCATGGAGCACTTCCTGCTTCAGTGTCCCTTTAATGCAGAGGTTTACAACAGGGTGGGGGCTTCCATACGTTGGCCGCGGCTGGTGTCCCTCTCCTATGCCGAGTGGGCCTATGGAGCGTTTAGAACCCTGGGTGGCCGAGACCGGGGCACTTTATTCCTAGTCAGTGTAGTGGTTAGGTTCTACATTTGGAATGCATGGTGCTTAGTTTTGACGCGGCAGAAAGCCCTCCCAAGGGACGAGGTGGTTAGTAACATCTTGGGTGACCTGGTGAAGGTGCGTTCTTTGGAGTTCGAAAGGTTGGGTGTGAGGAGGGCCTCTTGGCTTTGGAGGTGCCTTTCCTTTTAAAAACTCACTCTAGGGAGAGCTAGATTTTGTGTGAATGTGAGTAGGGACAGCATAAGGTGGTGTGGGTGGTGAGGGACAGAAGTAGGGGCAGATAGGGACAGGGAGGGACAGGCACTGAGGGACAGATAGAGAGTTAGTTATGATAAGTTAGGTAGAGTAGGGGCAGGTAGGGACAGATAGGGACAGTTTCTTTAGGGACAGAAGTAGGGACAGTCTTAGTTGTTGAGGGACAGGGTGAATGTGTTAGTGAGGGATGGGGCCTCTAGAACTCCTTTTTCCTGGTGGTGGGCTATTGCATGGCACACCTAGATTTTTGTTTTGAGATAGAGAAATAATGGATATTGGGCTTGCAGGCACTGAACTTGGGCCTGTAAGTAAAGGTTTGTGGTGTGGTATTATTCGGTAAAGCAAATTATGTAATGACATTGCATTGTAATATTGTATTGTAATATGTATTATAGTATGTGTTATTAATCTTTTCCGTAGTCAGAGGTGCATGGGGGGTGTAGTGAGGCTGGGAGGGGGGTGAATGGGGGGGTGAGAGCGGAAAAATAAAAGGACCCTAAACCAAGGGGAAAGTGGCGAATGGATATACCATATACCATGGACCATGGAAATTATGGAAAATGGACCACGCTTGAGCACATCGGGGGCAAATGGGTGAGGGTTTTGCTTGTGGTCATAAACTTTCGTGCTCATCAGGCCTAGACGTGATAAGGCCATGGACATTTATGGACCTGTGGTGTGGGTGGTGGGAAAAAAAAAACAATATAGAGGTGTTAAGCTGGTGTAGGTAATTTTGCCAAAAAAGAATTGGCTAGGTTTATTTAAGGCAGCATGGGCCAAGAATATTATTTTTGTTTTCCTGTATATAGGTATGGGTGGAAGTGTGAATGGGGAGTGAAAGAGAGTGAATGGGGGTGAAAGATTAAAAACTGTTTTTCATTATTTTAAGGGAAAAGTTTTCTGTTGGAAAGTTCCTGCTGGGGGTCCCCTAAGCTGGAAAGCTTGGGGACTATAACAAGTTGTGTTTTTGCACAAGTTTCTGTATGTCCTAAGTGTATGATTAATGTGTGTATTTTGGTTTATGTGTTTTCTGGAATGTTGTGTTGTATTGTTTTTGATATTTTTATAATAAAAGAGATACAGGATGTAACTCAGAATCAGTAATGTAATGTATGTACACAGTGACTGCACCAGCAGAATAGTGAGTGCAGCTCTGGAGAATAATGCAGCTCAAAATATTTACAAACTGTAATTGAGCCATGTGCATTTAGTAATATGATGTGTTTAGAAAATCTGTATTATGCGGCCATAACAATGTTGTGTCCTGATTATGTTTGGCCTTTGGCCATTTTTTTTCTGCTATGTTATCCTCCATGGTACCTGATGCAGTGGATACAATTATACAATTGTTTGTAATTAGAATAGAAGTGTTCATTAACATTGTGAAAATGGTTATAAATTAACTATTCAGGATTTAAAGACGATATTTAGGACACTACTAATCCCAACTGATGAGATGTTCACCAGATACCCAATCACCTGTATAATGAGAGCTGATGAGCACAAGCTGCAAGAGAAATATATAATTATACTAACGAGTTGATATAATAAATTTCTATAATGTGAATAATTCTTAAGTGAGATATTGATGGTATGCAGCGAGAATCACACAGAAGTTTGCATATAATGAAATACTATATGGTTAGGTCCAATGCCGTTAAGTGGACGCTTTCATGCCACGTTTACATGCCTGGCTGGGATCATGCCTAAGTGTCTGACACATGCCACCCATGCATCAAGCAGCATGTGCTAGCTGTCAAGTTCCCTTTAAGTGAACAGCAGATTTCACTTGACCTTATTATCAGTACATAAAATTCTCTGCAGTCTTCTCCAGGACAGTGGTGTCTCCTCCAGGTCAGCGGTGTCTCCTCTAGGTCAGTGGTGCTTCCCTTAGGTCAATGGCGTCTCCCCCAGGTCAATAGTGTCTTCCCCAGGTCAGTGATGTCTGCCCTAGGTCAGTGGTGCTTCCCTTAGGTCAGCGGTGTCTCCCCCAGGTCAGCGGTGTCTGCCCCAGGTCAGCGGTGTCTACCCCAGATCAGTGGTGTGTCCCCAGGTTAGTGGTGTTTCCCCTAGGTCAGTGGTGTCTCCCCCAGGTCAGCGGTGTCTACCCCAGGTCAGTGGTGTTTCCCTTAGGTCATTGGTGTCTCCCCCAGGTCATTGGTGTCTCCCCTAGGTCAGTGGTGTCTCCCCCAGGTCAGCGGGATCTGCTCCAGGTCAGCAGTGTCTACCCCAGATCAGTGGTGTTTCCCTTAGGTCAATGGTGTCTTCCCCAGGTCAGTGGTGTCTCTCCCAGGTCAATGGTGTCTCTCTAAGGTCAGTGGTGACCAAAAATACATCTATGCATGCACACAGCCCTTTCACAGCTATAACAAGGGGGAGAGAGCTAACTCTAATATTTAATTTTTTCTGCATTCAGTATTTGCAGATTAGGGTTAACCTGTTGTTGACCTTTTTTTTAATCTCTTTCAGTCCATGTGACAAAACAGGAGATGACTGCAGGATGTGAAGGGTGGGGGTGCAGGTGTTCGGAACTTTTCCTTGAAACACCTTGTAAGCCTTCCATATGAAATAGATAAATTAATTGGCTCTAATAAGGACGCATGCCCCATGTTTGGAGGTTGGCAGCAACACAAAGCTTGATGAGTGACTGGAGGCATGCCAGGATGTAAATCCCCGCCTGCAGCGGATCACACAGTTACTGAGGGTTCGTCATCTACATTGTAAATGAGCATTAGTAATTGCACAGCGCTCCTCACTGTTCTTCACCTCCTATGACTATCTGTACTGTGTTTAGCTCTTCAGAGTGATTTATGGGCATCCGGAGGTGAAGGGTGGTGATGGCCTTGTCAGGGTCTGTGTACTTGGTTGCAGGTTAGTGTTAATCATGTTTATAAAGGCTACAATGAGGGCAGAGCTACACGGCAACAGCAATTCTCAGACACGTCTGCAACTAAGGGCACTTGGCTTTTCTGGCTGATTCGCAGTTGTGCAATTATTTTAAAGCAGTGATATGGCCGTAAAATAAGCTGCAGACGGGTCACAGATGACTGTCCACATACACTCAACATAAGCTTGTGTAACGAAAAACTAAAATCCATTATCTGGCTCCTATTTATTGGGATGAACGTGTCATGGCGCGTCACTTGTCATTAGATACGATGTTGCCATCCTCAGGTTGCGTCACAGAGTGGCCACATAGCACTATTGTGACACAATGCAGCGGGTGGACAGGCGGGGAATCATTTTGTCCCATAACGCATAAAGTCCGTTTCTAACAGTGACATTCATTACTATCCTATTGCTGATGCTGCTGACTGTATCCTGTGACATGTGTGGGAGGAACGGCCCCCGTCGAGTGTCCGGGCTGGAACCAAGGGAGCTGTCATCTAGGTTCCGGAGGAAACGATTCCCGGGGGGACAGGGTTCGGGGACGGACCATTGTGACAGACAGATGGGCTGGGGGGGGACCATAATAATAATAATAATAATAATCTTTATTTTTATATAGCGCTAACATATTCCGCAGCGCTTTACAGTTTGCACAGTTTGGACCAGTATAAAGAGGGCAGGGAATCCCCGGGACGATGAGTCAGCAGACCGGGACAGAGGCAGCAGGAGACAGTGTGAGCGACCGAGAGCTAGAGCGACTTGCCAGTGCCAGGGAAGACGCTCACTGAGGTCTCCAGAGGGACGGTGCCAAGACAATCATCCAGGACTTGCTGCCCCGCTCCAGCCCGCAGCCACTGCGGCCCTAGTCCAGCCCGCGGCCACTCCGCCTCACCTCAGTCCGCGGCTGCAGCCTACCCGTGGTCGCCCATGGCCGCCTCACTTCAGCCCGCGGCTGTGGCCTGTCCCTTGCCAACCGCAGCCGCCCTGCCCTCACCAGTGGCCGCGGCAAGTACAGTGCCATCAGCGACCACCACTGTCCCGCTCTGGACCGCGACAGGGGCCGAGCCTCTGCTTGCCGCGGCTGTTAGCTGCACAGGTGGCCTGCCCTTTGCCACCCCACATCATTGCCACTTGCCCCAGTCCGGGGGCTGCGGCCCAACCGTCCAAAGACTCCGCCGGGGCCTGTGGTGCTCCCGTGTCATCGGAGCGCCGGAGCGCTCGAAGACTTTGTCTACGCTTCAGCAACTGGGCCCAGCGACTGCTGCGCCGAAAGACCACCATTCCGAATGCCGAGGGACGTCTGGACGGCTAAGTTGACTATATAATTAAGGACCCGTAGTCGGAACAACCCCGCAACAAATGGATTCAACAGCAACAGGAAGATACAGAAATTGAATCCTGCGCCGATGGGTGGCCACCAGTAAATTGCCCACGGGCTCACAGAGACAGACTTTGACCCAGGATATGTTGCTGATGTTGCGCCAGTGGGAAAAGCTAATCATCAAAAAGGGACTTTTATATCGGAAAGCCGTGTCACGAACCACGTCAGGTGATCGTGCCCGGAGCCCATCTCAACCAACTTGCCCGGGAGGCCCATGAGAAGGGGGCCCATTATGGTGCTCAAAAGACTTTACAATGGTTGCAGCAGATAGTGTACCACCCATGCATGCACGCTGCTGTAGAAGTTTGCCGAACCTGCCGCCCGTGCGAGCTCACTAAACCCCCGCGCAACGAGCCCCGGTGCAGACTATTGTAACATCAGCCCCTCTGGAGCTTCTTACGGTGGACTATCTGACCATAGGTCCTGCCTATCAGGGGTATGAACATTGTCTCGTTATGGTGGACCATTTCACCAAGTTCGCCGTAGTCACCCCCATCCGAGACCAAACAGCTGAGTCGGCCGCCTATGCGATTTGTAAAAACTTTATCCAAGTGTATGGCTGTCTGCAACGAATACATTCGGACCAAGGAGCGTGCTTCCTAGGAAAAGTTATGGAAGAGCTACATCATCTCTATGGTATCGATAAATCTCGGACTACGCCGTACCACCCGCAGGGAAACGGGGCCTGCGAGCAATTCAATCGTACATTAATCCAAATGCTGCGCACCCTGGAGAGCGACCGCAAGGCCCGCTGGCCTGAATATGTCCCTGAGCTGGTGTGGGTATAAAATAATCAGGTATATTGAGTGACTGGCTACACCCCCTACACATTGCTGTTCGGACGGGAAGGCAAAGGGATTACGGAAGTGGACTTGCTACACTTGTAAGGAGAGCTTTAAACTAGAACAACATGGGAAGGGAAGCAAAAGACCAGAAAAAGCCATACACCTGACAAATGCTATTGAGAACTCTGCTATTAGAAGTGGAAAGGAAGAACAAAGACGAAAGAATCTAATTAATACAAATATTGGAGAAAGAGAAACCAATCACAAACTAAAATGTTTCTATACTAATGCACAAAGCATGGGCAACAAACAAGGAGAATTGGAACTACTAACACAGGAACAGAAATATGATGTAATTGGAATCACTGAAACTTGGTGGGACAATACACATGATTGGAATACAAGACTAGAAGGATACAACTTATTTGCAAGAAACAGACTTGATAAACGAGGAGGGGGTGTCGCATTGTATGTTCGAAACGCGTATATCTGCACAGAGATTGAAGCTTCAGAGACTGGGAGTTCTGTGGAAACTGTTTGGGTAAGAATACAAGGACAGAACAATGGAAAGGACACCATTGTAGGCATTTACTACAGGCCGCCTGTGCAAGCTGAAGATATAGATGAACTCTTTATGCATCAGATGGCCAAGTTCTCCAAAAAATATGACATAGTTGTCATGGGAGATTTCAACTATCCAGACATTTGTTGGGAATCTCTCTCAGGCAAAACTAACAGGTCAAGGAAATTCTTATCCTCTCTTGCTGACAACTTTATCTTCCAAAAGGTAAGGGAGAAAACAAGGGGAACTGCTACCTTGGATCTAATCCTTATAAACAGGGAGGAAATGGTTGAGGAGGTAAAAGTGGCTGGGACCCTAGGAGGTAGCGACCATGCTATTTTAGAATTTTGGATTACTAGAGGTGGAAGACCTGTGAAGACTCAGACGTCAAGGTTAGATTTCAGAAAGGCAGATTTTAAGGGATTCAGAAAGAGAATTGGAGGGATCCAATGGCTGGATATCCTTAAAGACAAAAATGTCCAGGAAGGATGGGAAATTTTGAAAAATGAAATTCTCAAAGCACAGTTGTTAACAATTCCGAAAAGAGGGAAGAATAGAAAGCATTTAAGGAAACCAGGATGGATGAACACAGAACTTAAGCACATGCTAAAAAGGAAGAAAAAAATGTTTATAAAATGGAAAGAGGGAGGCATATCTAAAGAAGAATATAATGCTGTCTGCAGAACCTGCAGGGCACAAATCAGATTAGCTAAAGCTGAAAATGAACTGAGGCTTGCAAGAGATGTCAAAAGCAATAATAAAGGATTTTGGGGATATGTCAAAAGTAAAAGAAAAGTCAAAGATGCTATAGGATTTTTACAGGATGAAAATGATGAAATGGTAAGACAGGATGTTGAGAAGGCTGAACTTTTAAATTCCTATTTTGCATCTGTTTTCTCTCAGAAAGGAAATGCAACATCAACTGTTATTCACTGTCCTATTAAGGGAATAGAAGAATCCAGGATATCTATAAACAGAAAGATAGTGAGGAAACACTTAGCTAACCTAAATGAATTCAAGTCTCCAGGTCCAGATGAATTAAACCCCAGAGTACTGAAGGAGATAGCAGAAGAAATTTTTGAACCCCTCTCCATAATCTTTGAAAATTCTTGGAGAACAGGAGAAGTGCCAGAAGACTGGAGAAGAGCAAATGTTGTTCCTATCTTCAAAAAGGGGAAGAAGGTGGACCCAGGCAACTATAGGCCGGTGAGTCTGACTTCTATACCAGGAAAGATCTTTGAACAAATTATTAAACAACATGTATGTCAATACCTGGATAAGAATGAAGTGATTAAACAGAGTCAGCATGGGTTTCTAACTAATAAGTCATGTCAGACTAACTTAATTTCCTTCTATGACGGTATCACTGATTGGGTGGATCAAGGAAATGCTGTAGATATAGTATATCTTGACTTCAGCAAAGCATTTGACAAAGTCTCTCATACAATCCTTATTGAAAAAATGACTAAGTATGGAATGGACAAGGCAACTGTTAGGTGGATTCATAACTGGCTTAGTGATCGGACCCAAAGAGTGGTCGTAAATGGCTGCACATCCAGTTGGAAGAATGTCTCAAGTGGGGTACCACAGGGCTCTGTCCTGGGCCCTGTATTGTTCAACATCTTTATCAACGATTTAGATGAAGGAATTGAGGGTAAACTGATTAAATTTGCTGATGACACAAAGCTAGGAGGAATAGCTAATACTAGAGAAGAGAGAGAGAGGATTCAAAAAGATTTAAATAAACTGGAGAAGTGGGCAGCAACTAACAGAATGGTTTTTAACAGGGAGAAATGCAAAGTACTACATCTGGGCAATAAAAATGAAAAAAGCATATATAGAATGGGAGGAATAGGGCTAAGTGACAGCACATGTGAAAAAGACTTGGGTATACTAATAGATCACAGACTGAATATGAGTCAACAGTGTGATGCAGCAGCAAAAAAGGCAAATGCAATTCTAGGATGTATTAACAGAAGCATACAGTCTAGATCACGTGAAGTCATTATTTCCCTCTACTCCTCTTTGGTCAGACCTCATCTGGAATATTGTGTCCAGTTTTGGGCACCACATTTTAAAAAAGACATCAACAAACTGGAGCAAGTTCAGAAAAGAGCGACCAGAATGGTGACCGGTCTGCAAACCCTGTCTTATGAGGAAAGGTTGCAGGATTTGGGAATGTTTAGTTTGCAAAAGAGAAGACTGAGAGGAGACTTAATAGCTGTCTACAAATATCTAAAGGGCTGTCACATTGTAGAAGGATCAACTTTATTCTCATTTGCACAAGGAAAGACTAGAAGCAATGGGATGAAACTGAATGGGAAGAGACACCGATTAGATATTAGAAAAAACTTTTTGACAGTTAGAGTGATCAATGAGTGGAACAGGCTGCCACGAGAAGTGGTGAGTTCTCCTTCAATGGAAGTCTTCAAACAGAGGCTGGACAGACATCTGACTGGGATGATTTAGAGAATCCTGTTTTGAGCAGGGGGTTGGACCAGATGGCCCAGGAGGTCCCTTCCAACTCTACGATTCTATGATTCTATGATTGAACCCGGAAGATCCCCAACCCTGGACCAGAGTATCCTCGTGGGTCCGAAACCACCGGCACCGGCTGCAGACCCTCCACCGAATCGTCCACACAAAGCTCCAGGATCTAGAACACCCGGGGGTAGCGCTGCCCCCACCCATTGACTTTCAGACTGGGGATCGGGTACTCGTACTTGATCAACGTCCCCAAAACAAGTTAGAACCACGGTGGGAGGTGAACCCGTACTGAGTGCTGCGCCGGATAAGCCCCGAAGGGCATGTGTATGAAATACAATCTGAAGAAAACAACGCACCTCTCACTCGTGTTGTGCACCGTAACATGTTACGACCTTGTAAGTCTACTGATCCCCCGCGGCTCGAACCGACCCCTCAGGTCCCTGACCCCCTGCCCATGGTCTGGGACCTGGATGACGAAGAGGACTTCCCCGTCACATCTGCTGGTCACCCCTGTAGTGGCACTACAGTAGACCCAGGAATACCACCAGAACCAATTATTCGACCACCCTCCACCACCCCAGAAGACTCTACTCCACCCGAGCTTCGACGCTCCGAGTGGTCAACAGCTGACAAACCCCCTGAACGTTACGAACAGGACCAGCTCGTATGGCGACAAGGACTATCGTCCCAAAAAACTAAACCGAGTCTACGAAAACCCTCGCCTGAGGACTGGCGAGCATACAGGGCGGGGGAGTGTGGAAGGAACGGCCCCCGTCGAGTGTCCGGGCCGGAACTAAGAGAGCCGTCATCTAGGTTCCGGAGAAAATGATTCCCGGGGGACAGGGTTCGGGGATGGACCGTTGTGACAGACAGATGGGCTGGGGAAGGGACCAGTATAAAGGGGGCGGGAAATCCCCAGGACAATGAGTCAGCAGACCAGGACAGAGGCAGCAGGAGACAGTGGGAGCGACCGAGAGCTAGAGCGACTTGCCAGTGCCAGGGAAGATGCTCACTGAGGATTCCAGAGGGACGGTGCCAAGACGATCATCCGGGACTTGCTGCCCTGCTCCAGCCCGCGGCCACTGTGGCCCTAGTCCAGCCCGCGGCCGCTACCGCCTCACCTCAGCCCGCGTCTGCGTCCTACCCGCGGTCACCCACGGCCGCTGTCACCTCACCTCAGCCCACGGCTGCGGCCTGTCCCTCACCACCCACAGCCGTCCTGCCCTCACCATTGGCCGCGGCAAGTATAGTGCCGTCGGCGGCCACCACTGTCCCGATCCGGACCACGGCAGGGCCCGAGCCTCTGCTTGCCGCGGATTCCCCGCCGCGGCTGTTAGCTGCGCAGGTGGCCTGCCCTTCGCCACCCCACACCGCTGCTGCTTGCCCCAGTCCGGGGGCTGCGGCCCAACCGTCCAAAGACTCTGCTGGGGCCTGTGGTGCTCCCGTGTCATCAGAGCGCCGAAGCGCTCGAAGACTTCGTCTACACTTCAGCAACTGGGCCCAGCGACTGCTGCGCCGAAAGACCACCATCCCGAATGGCGAGGGACGTCTGGACGGCTAAGTTGACTATATATAATTTAGGACCCGTAGTCGGCCATACCGCGGCCCTATAGTGACCGGCTATTGCCGGACGTAGTCGTGTTCTACCCCGTTTGTGTTTGCTTGTATAAAGCCCCTGTGAGGGCAACCCTTGTTTTCTCCTTTTGTTGATCAGGCCGGGACTGAGGGAAGTTAGCTCTAGTCCTATAAACGTTATTATAAAGAGCACCAAACCGTCTCGCCACTCGTCACTGCATCCTGCGTACCTGCTAGCACCACACATGGAGGACAGCAATATGTGATAACGAGCCCTCATCCTGCAGAACGACACAAGACCAGAAAAAACAAAGCGCTACCTATGTGACTGAATACAATAGTATACATTTTAGGGTTTGTTCACACTTTGTGGCAGCTGAAAAGTAAAATAACAACAAAGCTGCAATATGTGGATGCAAATTAAGGCTATGTTGACACGTAGAGTTTTTCTCTGCAGGCAAAACCTGCTCTGTTGGCAGCAAAGAAGGTGCTTACAAACAGCAAGTTTTGCTGTGTTTTTGCACTTACCCATTGCTTTCTAGTAGTGAAAAAATTATACAAAAACAAGAAGTGACATGCTGCAGTTTGCAAAAATGCAGCAGTTTTCTAAATCATTGAAAACAAAAAGACCAAAAGACCACATAGGAGTATAGAGTCCATAGTTATATATAAAAGTGCTAAAGTGCCAGAAATATATGCATAATTACAGGAATAGTATACAATATTCTAAACCAGCAAAGTCATTAGCGTGTGCACCGATATAATCTGGAATATACACTGCTCAAAAAAATAAAGGGAACAACACTTAAACAACAGAATATAACTCCAAGTAAATCAAACTTCTGCGAAATCAAACTGTCCACTTAGGAAGCAACACTGATTGACAATCAATTTCACATGCTGTTGTGCAAATGGAATAGACAACAGATGGAGATTGTTGGCAATTATCAAGAAACCCTCAATAAAGGAGTGGTTCTGCACAGTTCTGCACAGACCACATCTCAGTACCAATGCTTTCTGGCTGATGTTTTGGTCACTTTTGAATGTTGGTTGTGCTTTCACACTCGTGGTAGCATGACTCTACAACCCACAAGTGGCTCAGGTAGTGCAGCTCATCCAGGATGGCACATCAATGCGAGCTGAGGCAAGAAGGTTTGCTGTGTCTGTCAGCATAGTGTCCAGAGGTTGGAGGCGCTACCAAGAGAGAGGCCAGTACACCAGGAGACATGGAGGGGGCCGTAATAGGGCAAGAACTCAATAGCAGGGCCGCTACCTCAGCCTTTGTGTGAGGAACAGGAGGAGCACTGCCAGAGCCCTGCAAAATGACCTCCAGCAGGCCACAAATGTGCATGTGTCTGCACAAATGGTTAGAAACTGACTCCATGAGGAAGGTCTGATGCGGCCCTCCAAAGAAATGCCACCCCACACCATTACTAACCCACTGCCAAACCGGTCATGCTGAAGGATGTTGCAGGCAGCAGATTGCTCTCCATGGCGTCTCCAGACTCTGTCACGTCTGTCACATGTGCTCAGTATGAACCTGCTTTCATCTGTGAAGAGCACAGGGCGCCAGTGGTGAATTTGCAAATCCTGGTGTTCTGTGGCAAATGCCAAGCGTCCTGCATGGTGTTGGGCTGTGAGCACAACCCCCATCTGTGGATGTTGGGCACGCAGACCATCCTCATGGAGTCGGTTTCTAACTGTTTGTGCAGACACATGCACATTTGTGGCCTGCCGGAGGTCATTTCGCAGGGCTCTGACATTGCTCCTCCCGTTCCTCCTTGCACAAAGGCAAAGGTAGCGGTCCTGCTGCTGAGCTGTTGCCCTCCTACGGCCCCCTCCACATCTCCTGGTGTACTGGCCTGTATCCTGGTAGCGCCTCCAGCCTCTGGACACTACGCTAACAGACACAGCAAACCTTCTTGCCACAGCTCTCATTGATGTGCAATCCTGGATGAGCTGCACTACCTGAGCCACTTGTGTGGGATGTAGAGTCCGTCTCATGCTACCATGAGTGTGAAAGCACAACCAACATTCAAAAGTGACCAAAACATCAGCAAGAAAGCATTGGTACTGAGATGTGGTCTGTGGTCCCCACCTGCAGAACCACTCGTTTATTGAGGGTGTCTTGATAATTGCCAATTTCCTTCTGCTGTCTATTCCATTTGCACAACAGCATGTGAAATTGATTGTCTATCAGTGTTGCTTCCTAAGTGGACAGTTTGATTTCACAGAAATTTGATTTACTTGGAGTTATATTCTGTTGTTTAAGTGTTCCCTTATTTTTTTGAGCAGTGTATTATATCATTCAAACATAATGCTTACCTATAATATGCCAAACTGGACCCGAGCCCGCCGCCACCAGTCAAGAAAAAAAACAATGTGTGTGCAGGAGAGTTCTGAAATCAGCTTTTGCTGGTACTGTAAAACGCAGCTTCAAATTTGCATTTAAGCAACAAAAAAACACAGCAAAATCGTGATGTGTGAACTTAGCCTAAGAGTTTACTCAGATGTCAGTTTTTCAAACATGTATCAGTATTTTCAGGGAGAGATTCAAAACACCAACAGAATAAAGTGATAATGAGTCTTCTTGTGCTGGGGCAACAGTCAGGCTCTACACCTGAGAATCCTTCAGGTGCTCATCCAAAGAAACAACATTTGCAAAATTACCATGCGAGGAAAGATGAACGGCACTCACCGGTTAGGATATGAAATTTTATTGAAGACTCTTCAATGGGATGATGGGAACAGGGGTGCAAAAATGACGACCGTTTCGCGCACAACTGCGCTTCAACGGGTCCCAAATTTTTTATTCTGCCATGATGCTTGACAAAAGACTATATTGGTCAAAATGTTGCATCATGGCAAAATAAATTTTTTTTATTTTTTTCATCACCTGGATGGGATGCTGCTTCTTTTTTTATGCTGGTTCGTTCTGTTTTTTAATTGGGCCATTGGACTGGAGCGGACATCCCAATATTGATGTGCTGTTGGCTGTTATTTATTGCTATTGCCTTATGCTAGGGTTAGACAGTCGTATGTTCTCTCATCCATGAGAATCGGGTCCCATTTTGCGAATTGGTTTAAGGACTCATACCCATATGTGAGAAAAAAAAGGTCCGATTTCCGGACCAAAAAAAAGACGAGTGCCATGCGAGTGTCATGTGATTTTTAAACGGAACATCCATATGACATGTATATGCAATCCGTAATCTCCATAGCAGAATTTCTCACGGTGATCAGCTGTGAATACACTGAGCGTGAACTGCCGTGACCTCATCACTGGCATTTTCCCACGGTCCTGAAGTCACAGCAGTTCAGCCTGGCTGCGAGAACAGCTTCAGTGAATAACGGTGATGTTACTGATGCTGCATTCCCTCACAGCCTGACCCGCGCTGAAGTCTGGAGCATGGGAAAATGAACTGGCATCGCAGATGAGATGTAACCCATTGAATAACATTGGTCCAAGTGCAATCTGATTTTTTTATCTGATTGCACTCGTCCGTATTTCTTGCAAATGGATGAGCCCTAAGGGAAAAAAATGTACACGGCCTCATAGACTAACATTGGTCCCAGTGCAACCCGATTCGGTGTTGGATGCTAATTCCGGTGGTGTGAGCAAGTCTTAGCCATACTGCTGCGCTCTTAAGTAACTTGTCAGAGTAATGTTATATTCTTCCCCTCTTTACACAGGGCGACTTTCTGTAGATAGGAGTCCGGATGTTTGTCACATCCCTTGGTTTCAGTCTTTGACAGGAGATTTATCAACACAATGGATATTTCAACACAAAGGGTGTTAAAGGAATTATATATATAGAGAGAGAGAGAGATGCTTAACCTGTGACACAAACATCAGAAATTCTTCAGGTTGCTCCTGACTCCAGCACCATGACCTGCAACTGAAGAGCTTTGTGAATTCCTGCGATGTTTGATGAACCCAGGTGACTGATCCGTCTGTGAACGGACGGAGCGATTAGTGCTGAAGCCGCTCTCCTGGCTACCGGCACAGGCAAAGGGATCTCCACCAGAAATCAGACGCAAAATGTGCCAGATGCACAGATCTGCAATGTATCCACAATATATGAATAGGATGAAACTAAAGGCTGGGGTTACACTTGCCGTATGGAAAATTGGTCCGAGTCTCCCTGCTGAGAGTCGCACGAGTGTTCTCCGTATAGTCAACCGTGTAATCCGTTTGCAATGTGATGATGCGATTTCCTCGCATCTATGTTTCTGTGTGACATCCGTATGTCCTGCGTATGCCTTTACATTTCTCTCTGACTTTCCACATTAAAATAAATGGCTCAATGGCCCGAAATGAATAAAAACCTAATCAAAGAGCCTATTTTTTGGCTCCACAACAAGTTCCCTCCTCCAATTTTTGCATTAGAGTTCGTGCTGGTGCTTTGTTATTGCTGCTTTGTGTCAAACATATCTGACAGGCTTACCTTCAACACAACTGAGCGGGTTCTTTTCCATTGGGTTTTGTCCCAACGTTTTGGGGAGACATACCCAGTGATTGTGGATCTGAGGAGGCGGAGATGAATGTGTGTACATTCGCTTTTGAGGTGACGGGTGACTAAAGGCCGTTTCCACCGACTGTATGCTTCTCTACGCAGCTATCCTGACAAGTTCTACCAGTATTGTCGGATGAGCGGGCCAACATTTGACCTTCATCTGGAGACTGTGCACCCTGGAATCACCTTCATGGACACCAAGATACGCAAATGTACAGTATTTCCGCAGAGGAGCGCCTTTTACTTACATTACGGTATGTATTCATCCTCTATTTGCCTAATCTTAATTTTTTTTTTTACAATACACTCTTCCATTCCGTTTGTTATAATTTTGTAATTTTTCCTTATTTAAAGGAAAATTGGTTAATCACATTTTGCCATTGCCATTCCCTGCTGTTTGTAATTTTGATCTGTTCCTTATGCATTGAATTGTGTTGTCTCTTGTTTAGGCAGGGCTTCGTTTGCCATGTCAATTACTTTTATGATGGCCTAAACTATTAAGATGACGTGTGGATATGTCCTTTTCTAATTGTTTGTTTTTCAGATTATTTGTAGCTTCCTATCCACTGGTTTCTCCTATGCAGCACTTCACCTGGAGTTTTTGATTGGGAAATCCACCATCTCAGGCATTGTATGTTCTAGTTGTACAGAAATATGGTCCCGCCTGCATAATTCTGTAATGCCTGAGCCCAAAATAGAAGACCGGCTGCAGATAGCCCGTGGTTTTAAGGATACGTGTCAGTTTTCAAACTGGATAGGATCCCTGGATGGGAAGCACATCCGTGTTCATAAGCCGCCAAACTCAGGGTCCCTATATTACAATTATAAACAGTTTTTTTGTAGTGCTGTTGGCCCTGGTCAACAACGCATACAGGTTTATAATTGTAGCTATTGTGACCTATGGAAGAACTGGGAGACTCCAGAGTCTTCAATTCTTCCATAATGGGTCGTCTGCTGTGAAGTCATGACTTACACCTTCCATCCCCATGTCAGTTACCAGAGTCTACTATGGAAGCGGTGCCTTATGTCATGGTTGCTGAAGAGGCCTTTCAATTGAACCGCAACATCATGAGGCCATATCCACGTAGAGCCATGGACCAACGGCGCAGAATATTTATTGCCTATCCCGTGCACGACGATTGGTGAAGTGTGCGTTGGGAATACTCTGTGTCAAATGGCAGGTCCTGCAATCAGCCATTCAACTTAGTGAAGGGAATGTGACTGTGGTAATTAAATCATGTGTCATACGCCACAACTTCTCCAGAATCCATGACTGTCCATCAAATGATGGGGATTATGGAGTTAATGGAAATAATGGCATGGCTGCTACACATGTACATCATCCATGTTGTCAGCCCTCCGGACTCAAAGTGCGGGATGTGTTTACTAACTATTTTGTTTCACCAGTGGGATCTACTCCATGACAAAACAATGCAGTGTCTATGCTATGATTTTTTTTAAAGAAATAAAGTTACGTTAACTAATTTAGTGTGTGATGTTTTTGCATAAGAAGTTTCAAAATGTAAAACTAAACACATCATCTATATATTGGTTAAAGCAGAAACCACACTTTGAATTAACATTTTTTACTCAAATCAGGGTTGTTTCACACCAAAAAACCATATTGAAAACATATGGAAAATGTGGCTACTGTCACGTCTGTCATGTCCGCCATGTCTGTTTTGCCTCATGATCCCTGGAGCGGTGTGCACATGCATCTCATGTCTGCTATCCTGCATGTTCCCTAGAGCAGTGTGCACACTCACCTCATGACTGTTGGGCTGCAAGATGCCTGCGCTTCAGCTCTGCCTTCTGTGATCATCTCTGTGTTCCAAGAACCCCTGATCATGTGTCCTTCCTAGGTTCCAGCACTGGCTGGTTCTGCAATCATCTCTGCATGTCTGTAACCACTGATCATGTGACGTTTCCTAGGTTCCAGCACTGTCTGGTTCTGCAGTCATCTCTGCATGTCTGGAATCCCTGATCATGTGACGGCTCTCTGTGATCCTGGAGGATCTGAACTGGAAGTCCCTCCCTGGTTCTGACCCGGAAGTACTGGTGCTATGGTGCTATATCAGACCAACCCTCCCTATGGTCAGGGCCTGATTATTGTGTTGCTTCCCTGCATGGCTGTTTGGTCTGCTCGGTTGCTCCCTGTATTCTGTGCCCCTGCACTCTGCCCTGTCTTGCGTCTCTGCACACGCTCTGTGCTTGTACTCTGTCTCTTGTCTTGTGCCATGTCTTGTGTTGTCTCTCATGCCATGTTTGTCCTTGCCTTGCTTTGCCTTGCAGTACTTCTGTGGTGGCCCTGAGAGTTCAGTCGCCACAGAGGTACTGCACCTCCTCCTGAGGTGTGGTGCCCCACCATTCAGGTAAGGTGGAGACACCTGACCACACTCCAACACCTGCATCCCACACAACATAGTAGTGTAGCAAAGCACCCTTTGGTGGCTCCCTGCTTGGAACACGAAGAGTACTGGGAGGTGGGTGGAGCTTAGTCTGCACTAAAAGTTTGGGAAGAGAATAGGATTTAGTCAGTCTGACTCAGTCAGGCAGTCAGTGAGTCTGAAGGAGTCAGAAGTAGAGAGAAGCTCCCCGGAGAGGGATGGACGAGGGAAGTGCTGCAGCGGACCTCAGTGACCTGGGTCTGCTGACACAGGCAAAAGACATTGATGGAAAGCCTGACTCTTCATAAGAATGATAGAGTTGAACGGAACGTAAGGAGAAAAGGAGGACTGAGGATTAGGGTTAGAGCAGAACCCTTTCCAAGTTCACAGCGCAAGGCCAGGGTCCGGTCCCCGAGGTTGTACGGATACTAATGGTCCTGCAGCAGACACCGGAGGAATAGAAGTTGTCACCACTTTATTCCCACACAAGACTTGGGGGCACAACAGCAACGTGAGTGAGCCGGGACTTGGTAGCCAGGAGTCCCCGAAGCAGGTTACAGCTGTCTGCCGTACAAGTAGAGTTCATAGGAACATCTGACAGGAGGAACTCCAGTGTAACTCAGTACTGAGAGTACTTCACTATAGGCGCAAAAGGGAGACGTTCAGAAAAGCCACATATGTTGGTCGGAGTGGTGGAACGGAGTACTTCATCTTGCCTTGAGGTTGGCTGAGCTCATGACCCGGAGGACATGGCACAGATCCGGGCACCTGTATGCTCAACAGACTGTGAGTAAAGCTTTGGAACTACATGCCCTGGTGTCCTCCGCTTATTCCTGCGCCAACACCCTCAGCACTGCTACATCTCTGTGCCTGACACTGCACCATCTACGTCTCTCCCCTATCTCCTCACCTACACTGCCCTGGGACTACTGCCCTACCTGTGGAGGGCCACAACATCATTGCTGCACTACACCATCTGTCCTAGAGGATCTGTCTGCAGCGTCGGCTTAACACCTTTCTTGCCGAACACCACAGGTGGCGTCACGAATCATTCAATAAACATTTCTGCCATTTACAGTGGGCGCCCAGGGCCATGGACCGGGTCATAGCTGCTGTGACAACAACCCCACTCGTGGAGATCCGCAGGCCCGGTACCGAGTACTCCGCCGCCCTGGGTGTGATTGGCGACCCATTTTATGGCATCACGAACAGGCTAACGAGGCCCGGTACCCCTGGGTTCTGTGTGCCGAAGATTTATTTGACTTACATTAATTGCTGAGACTGTGCAAAATAACCAATTTGATAGACTGTAAAATGGACTCTCAAAATGGCCGCCGGCACGGTGAAGAAGGGCGTGATAATATGGGTGGTCCTAAGAAAAGAGCACGGACTGTCCTGGGCCTCCCCTGCCTTAACTTCTATGCTACAGCAACATGGCCCACCCCCAGAGGGGTTCGTATACTGGCTTGGTATGGAGGAGTAGGAAGAAGACGCCGCCCCCAGAAGGAGGAGTGAGACCCTGTGGCGGGAAAGAAGCCCGGGAAGGGAGAAGAACGCCAGGACGCTATGATGGAAGGAGGACGGGGATCAGGCGAACGTGATGGAGAAAAACTACTTGCCCCCAGGCAGCCCCCGCGGGGCGTCGGCCATTGCGATACCATCTGCAGCGCCCACCTCTACCCCCAAGCCGATGCTGCCACTGGATGCGGCCTGCTAGGAGGAGGTATATGAGAGTCCCGAAGCAGATTGTGGGGCAGGGACCGGGTACCAGCCCGGACCAGGCGCGTCCGCGCAGGCTCCTACCAGCGTGCCCCAATCCTGTACAGGGAAAGACCCCACTGCTGCTCACTCACCAGGCAGCCCTGGAGGTTGCCGCTACCATCGTTCACCAAACGGCACCCACGCAAGACGTAGAACATCCACGGGAAACACCAGGTAGGATCACATCCCCTGTCATGATCCTGGTGTTAGGGGCTGCGCCTGTGGAAAGAAATGGTCCTATACTTGCTCCGATCTTAAGCGGAGGCGTCCCCATGGTACCATACCAGCTGCGACAGGCAGCAGCACCGTTGGCTGTCGTATCATCTGGAAACGAAAGGCAACAGCCATTAGTACCTACCATGGTCCCTGTAGAATCACCGGCAACAGTTGCATCAGCTGCCACTCCATCTACACCAGCAGAGACCAATCTCACTCCATGGGAAAAAGAATATATGCAATTTGTGGATAACAAGCAGGAAGAGGATGTCCACAAGTTCTCCCCTGGAAGCAGCTCAAGAAACCAGCTTCCATCACCCCAGGAGGGAACCCACATTAAAGAACATGCCCAAAACTAACTAACTGTTACCCAGGAGGGTATCGGCACGTTTGCCTTGTTATTCTTCCCCATTGTTTACAATTATGTTCCAGTTTTTTCTTCAAGTTGCCTAGTTGCGTTGGCAGCCTTTATTATGAAAAATTGAACTGAAGTGATCATGAACTTGGAGTGAATCACAAACTTTCTTGTGTATAGTTGCACCTCCTTAGGTGCCCTTTCTTGGTTTTGCGTAGGCTTTCTAAGAGTGAAGACTACCTCAACCTGGAGCATAGCTCCAACCTAAGGACACTGCAAGAAATCCCGGCTGG
This sequence comes from Dendrobates tinctorius, assembly GCF_039654945.1. Taxonomy (NCBI): domain Eukaryota; kingdom Metazoa; phylum Chordata; class Amphibia; order Anura; family Dendrobatidae; genus Dendrobates; species Dendrobates tinctorius. Next base: position 8,705,225 of record NW_027361696.1, on the reverse strand, counting down.
GAGCGGTGTCCAGCACTTACAAGAATTGTGATGTTTTAATGTGAAGAGTTATATAATGTGTCTTATGAGAGTATTTATAGTTACAGAATAGCTTTTATATAAAATTTAAACTGATAGTAATGACTAGGTATCTGATTAGGAGTGAATATTTTGACTAAATGGTAGTACTTTAATAAAGAGATGAAAATTTAAATAAAGAATATTCAGGTGACGAACCAGGTACCAATGGTTGTCACTTACGGTTAAGAAGAAGTGAAAATGTGAAATGTAATAAAGTATTGATTAGCACTTTAAAATAAGGTGATGCAATAAATCATAGTTAGTTACGTTGTTTTGCAACGTTCAAGAGTGAGTGCCTCCCACATTGGGAAGTTTAGATAAGAATTGTTTATTAGCATTCAAAAATTTTTGTATGTTCCTTTGTTTGTCTAACTTTGTTCACTTGCAGCCCGCGGACGTGCTGTGTTTAACGGGGGGTATGTGGTGCCCCTGAGGGTTCAGTCGCCACAGAGGTACTGCACCTCCTCCTGAGGTGTGGTGCCCCACCATTCAGGTAAGGTGGAGACACCTGACCACACTCCAACACCTGCATCCCACACAACATAGTAGTGTAGCAAAGCACCCTTCGGTGGCTCCCTGCTTGGAACATGAAGAGTGCTGGGAGGTGGGTGGAGCTTAGTCTGCACCAAAAGATTGGGAAGAGTTTAGGATTTAGTTAGTCTGTGTCAGAGACACCGCACTGCACTTGCTCATAGAGCCAGTGCGTGTGTCCTGAGAACAGAAGCAGTGCTAAAAGATACCTGTGGAGTGTGCAGCAGAGGTGACCATGCGTGCTTCAGGCTAATAGTGTCAAGGTCCAGTCAGCGCTGGAAGGTAAAGAGGCAAAGGACCTGCGGACACTGAAACTGAATAATGTGCACGGGACCTATGGTCATGTGACTGCAAGGGGGCGGGGCTTAGCGTCCTGTATTCAGATAGGACAGGACACCATACAACAACTCAGAGTCAGGCAAAACAGAGGTCACACAAAGTACGGGCAAACGAGGTACAGAAGGGACAAACAGACGGGTAGTCAGACAGAGCCAAAGGTCATACACAAGAGGGCGACGTGGTACCAAGGGGACGAGCAGAGAGGAGTTGGGTCACAAGCAGAGAGTCATACACGAGAGGTAGCGCAGTACAAGAGGGTCAGGCAGAACTCGTAACAGGGACAGAACCAGATCACAACCGAACAAGCAAGCAAGATATCAGGCACAAGGCACACGTATACAAGAGGTCACTTAACTCAGCCGAGGGCAGGAGTATAACTGACACCGGACCCATGTCCAGTGAGCACTAAATAGCCTCCTGCTGCCAGAGAGAGGCAGCACAATAAACCCATAGTCTAACCAGGACGGGTCAAAGCGAAATCCCGTCCTGGATCATGACAGTCTGACTCAGTCAGGCAGTCAGTGAGTCTGACGGGGTCGGAAGTAGACAGAAGATCCCTGGAGAGGGATGGACAAGGGAAGTGCTGCAGCGGACCTCAGTGACCTGGGTCTGCTGGCACAGGAAAGAGACATTGATGGAAAGCCTGACTCTTCATAAGAAAGATAGAGTTGAACGGAATGTAAGGAGAAAAGGAGGACTGAGGATTAGGGTTAGAGCAGAACCCTTCCCAAGTTCACAGCGCAAGGCCGGGGTCCGGTCCCCGAGGTTGTATGGATACTAATGGTCCTGCAGCAGACACCGGAGGAATAGAAGTTGTCACCACTTTATTCCCACACAAGACTTGGGGGCACAACAGCAACGTGAGTGAGCCGGGACTTGGTAGCAAGGAGTTCCCGAAGCAGGCTACAGCTGTCTGCCGTACAAGTAGAGTTCATAGGAACATCTGACAGGAGGAACTCCAGTGTAACTCAGTACTGAGAGTACTTCACTATAGGCGCAAAAAGGAGACATTCAGAAAAGGCACATATGTTGGCGGAGTGTTGGAACAGAGTACTTCATCTTGCCTGGAGGTTGGCTGAGCTCCTGACCCGGAGGACACGGCACGGATGCGGGCACCTGTATGCTCAGCAGACTGTGAGTAAAGCTTTGGAACTACATGCCCTGGTGTCGTCCGCTTATTCCTGCGCCAACACCCTCAGCACTGCTACATCTCTGTGCCTGACACTGCACCATATACGTCTCTTCCCTATCTCCTCACCTACACTGCCCTGGGACTACTGCTCTACCTGTGGAGGGCCACAACATCATTGCTGCACTACACCATCTGTCCCAAAGGATCTGTCTGCAGCGTCGGCTTAACACCTTTCTTGCCGAACACCACAGGTGGCGTCACAAATCATTCAATGAACATTTCTGCCATTTACAATGGGCGCCCAGGGCCACGGACCGGGTCATAACTGCCGTGACAACAACCCCACTCGTGGAGATCCACGGGCCCGGTACTGAGTACCCTGCCGCCCTGGGTGTGATGGGCGACCCACATCCGCTGTTCTCTGCCTTAGCCTGTTTTGCTATGTCTCGCCTTAGCTATTCTTTGACTTGTAGTCCTTCCTCTGTTCTCTGCCTTGCCTGTTTCGCCATGTCTGGTCTTAGCTATTCTGAGCCTTGTAGTACTTCTCATGTTTCTTGTCTCAGCCTGGTTTTCCACACTCTGTTCAATTGTGCTCTCTTGCACATTTCTATGTCTAGTCCCAAGGCTCTGCCTTGGCCCAGCTCTGGGTTTCGGCCTACGCTCCACTGCTAGACCCTGTTCTCTGGTGCTCTCTAGCACACTCCCTGACTAGTCCCAAGGCTCTGCCTTGGACCGGCTCTGGGCTTCGGCCTACGCTCCGCTGCTAATTCTATGTCTCGTTTCCTGGCTAGTCCCAAGGCCCTGCCTTGGCCCGGCTCTGGGCTTCGGCCTACGCTCCGCTGCTAGCTCTGTTCTCGCTCTGATCTGACTCGGTGTTTCTGTCTCTGTTCCTCTCTGTGTTCTGCTCCCTGCCTTGCCTTGCCTTGCCTCGCTCCCTGTCTTGCCTTCCCTGAACCACGGCATGGGTTCCCTCGCCGCCTCCTGTGCCTTTTTTCGTGCCTCGTGTTTGTGTACAGCCGTGTGCACTGGCCAGTGAGGCGTGCCTCCTGCGTGGCTCCTAGAACGCACCCTGCCTTGAACCCTGGCGTGGCTCCTAGCACGCACCCTGCCTTGAACCCTGGCATGGCTCCTAGCATGCACCCTGCCTTGAACACTGGCGTGGCTCCTAGCACGCACCCTGCCTTGAACCTTGGTGTGGCTCCTAGCACGCACCCTGCCTTGAACCCTGGTGTGGCTCCTAGCACGCACCCTGCCTTGAACCCTAACCCTGGCGTGCCCTCTGCGCGCGCAGGACTCTGCCTTGAACCCTAACCCTGGCGTGTCTCTTTGCCCGCGCAGGACTCTGCTTTGTTTCTTGTGCTTTGGCGTGTCTCTACACACGCGCCCTGTCTTGTTTGTTGTACTTTGAACCCTTCTGTCTTGTACCTTGTGCCTTGGCGTGTCTCTACACATGCACCCTGTCTCGTTTGTTAAGCCTTGAACCCTGGCGTGTCCCCTACACACGCACCTTGCCTTGCACCTTGCTTTGTACCCTGGCGTGTCCCCTCCACACGCATCTAGCCTTGCACCTTACCCTGGACCCAGGTGTGCCCCAGCACGCATCCTGCCTGGAATCCTGCCTTGGACCTCAGCGTGTTCCCTAACATGCACCATGCCTGGAGATCTGTCATCCCTCCTTGCCTGAACCCTGGTTTGCCTGCCGGATGCCCGGAACCTGCCGATCGCTGCCAGAGATCGTAGGCCTGATGGCAGCGGCCTGATGTCTGGAGCTGATGTCCGCAGCCTGATGCCCTGATAGTGTCGATCATTGCCAGCTGTCCGGAGTCCGATGCCATTGTGCCTTTACCTGTACCCAGGCGTGCCTCCTGGCCCATACCATGCTATGGACCTTGGCGTGCCCACGCACGCACCCTGCCGTGTTGCTTGTTTTCACGTTCGCACTGAATGTTATCCTGAAGTTCTTAATGAAGATACCTTGAACTTACCTCTTGTCTTGTCTTGCTTCCTGCTCGTCCTTGTCGTCAGACACTTGCACATAGTGTTCCCCTGAGCCGGCCGTCTGGTCCCAGCAGCCGTGGTGGCTCACCCCCTTGGTCTTGCCCTTGACGCTCCCTGTATAGGGGGTGGTTTCTCACAAGGTAAGCTCGCCCTCGGTGGGTGGGTGCCACGACCCAGAGGGTCCACTCAAAAAATCGGCTCAGCAGAAGCTGAGTCTGTCACAACTACTATTACAGGACAACCTTCAACTTAAAACAAAACAGTTCAGTCATTAGGAAACATTTTTTTTTTTACAAATTATGATATGAAGGTGAAGATGATGGCGGGAGGGCAGCATGAGTGTTTTGTGTATTTGTGTATTTTGCAGTCCGACCTGAATGTGACCCTGAGAGGTGGAAGAGGCTGGATTATGGACCAAGGGTGAGGCCTGTTGTTTAACATGGTACTGCCCATTTGGGTAAGGATTTACATACTCATTTGTATTGGTGTTGGTCATTTGTGTAAACCCCCCAGAATGACCATGTTGGGCATACCCATGTTGTGACCACTCTCCTACAGTGGGTATGTTCAAGTGGCCATATTGGGCAGGTGCAGCTGGAGTTGTAAAATGCACATGTTGTTGGTATGGGGCTTGATGTGGCTGTGGTGATGGGATGCGTGGTGGAGGTGGTTCTGTCAGTGCTAATGTATGCTCATCCTGGCTTCCAGGCATGTGGAGGTGGTTCAATAATGAAAAAGTTTCCAGCTTCCAAATATACAAAAATTTATTCAAGGCATAAGAACAAGGATAAACGGACATGCCCCATCATAGCGGAAAGACGCACCACTACTAGCCAAGAAAGCAGGTGAGCTGGTTACCTTTATTTATTTTTTGCACATGTGGAGGTGGTTGTCGCTGGACATCTGCCATCTTTCTAGGTACAAGAACACCTGAGTAGGATTATTAGGCTCGGTGCATGAATCAATAAAAATTTGTATGGCACCTCTGGCCCGCAGCCTCACCTCACGGGGAATTGTGCGCAGATACCGTGTATGACTGCGAGCATATGCCTCCTCACCATCATCGTTGACAGTGCGTGATAGTCCAAAACCCCTTTGTCTAATTGGCGCCTGTTACTGGCTGTTGAAAGCTCCCTCCGGCATTGGCCCCGATGTGGGATGGTGGCAGCCTGGGGTGATGTATCCAGGGGTAGCGTAGGGCTACTACTATGTCCACGTTCATCTTCTTCTTGATTGGCCTCATGTCCTTCATGGTCTAAGCGCTAAGCGACTTTTTTCTTGCGCCCATTGACGATTGATTTGCTGAATGCGATCCGCTTTGCTATTACACTTGCAGCATGCTGTGATTTTTTTTTCCAGTCCAATCGTGATCTGATACTAGCTGGAAAAAAAATTGGAGATGAACACACCTCGATAGCGTAACAATGGTCTGAATACAATCCGATTTTTAATTGGATTGCATTCGTCCGATTTCATCGCAGGTGTGAATGAGCCCTTAGGCTGTGTACACACGTAGCGTTTTTTGCTTTTGCGGCATCTTTTTAAGCGCGGAATCGCAGCGAAAACGCAAAAAAACGCATCCCATGCAATCTTATGGGATTCCGCAGTGCTGTGCTAATGCTGCGGATTTTTCCACTGCGGAATTGCATAGCGGAAAAATCCGCAGCATGCTCATTCTTTTTGCGGGATCGCGGGGATTCCGCACCCATAGGATTGCATTGAAACGCTCATTTTTCGCATGTGGCTATGCCCACCATGCGTGTTGTGAGCGCTTTATGTGCGGATGGTACCCAGGGTCTGGAGGAGGAGAGACTCTCTTCCAAGCCCTGGGTACCATAATCCTGTAAAAAATAGAATTAAAATAAAAAATATTGTTGTTCTCACCTTCCGACGGCCACCGTAGTCCTTCCCACCTCTCACCACGCTCCCGGCATCTTCCGGTCCCAAATGCTTTGCGCGAATGACCGCGATGTCGTCACGCTCTCGTGAGCATGACGTCATCGCAAGTCCTTTGTGCAAAGTATTACTGGGACCGGAAGATGCCGGGAGCTCTGCAGAGCAGATCAGGGGCCGTCGGAAGGTGAGAATAACATTATTTTTTATTTTTTTTATTATTTTTTACATCCTATCTTTTACTATTGATGCTGCAGCATCAATAGTAAAAAGTTGGTCACACTCGTCAAACACTATGTATGGCAAGTGTGACCAATCTGTCAATCAGTTTTCCAAGCAATGCTACAGATTGCTTGGAAAACGCTAGCATTCCGCAAGCTAATTACGCTTGCAAAATGCTAGTTTTTCGTGGGAATTCTGCATGTGAATTTCCCGTGATTTTTCCACGGCAGGGAGTTGCGGAATTGCCGCAGAAATTTCTGTGGCAATTCCGCACGTGTGCACATAGCCTTACACTGGACTAGATATATTCAGTTGAGTTCTGTCAATAGCAATTGTATGACCAGGATGATTAATCTGGAGCTCAGAATCAGAAAGTAGCTGCAATACACAGTAATACAACAGCTGCATGGGGAAGCCACTAGTGATGAGCAAGTATACGCATTGCTCGGGTTTTTCTGAGCATGCTTGGGTGATCTCCGAGTATTCTGGCGTGCTCGAAGATTTAGTGTTTGTCGACACAGCTGCATGATTTGCAGCTGGCAGACAGCCTTAATTCATGTGTGGAATTCTTAACAAACATGCAATCCCCACATGTATTTAGCCTGTCTAGCAGCAGCAAATCATGCAGCTGCATCGAAAAACACTAAATCTCCGAGCATGCCAAAATACTTGGAGATCACCCGAGCATGCTCGAGAAAACCCGAGCAACGAGTATACTCGCTCATCAGTAGAAGCCACCATTTTCCACCCCGCCCCAGATTTGCGTTTGTGAATACAGGCCAGGCACATAAGTTCCCAGGTTATTAGATATCTCCAAAATTAAATTTCAAAGATTTCACAGACTAATCCAATTGGAGTGATAAATAAAATTTAAGTTTAATTCTTAAATTTTAATCATTATCAAAATATTTAAAAAAAAATATTTACTCAGTAGTTACTGACTTCAAGTCAAATACAGTGTTCGTAAGTATCTCACTCAGAGTTATTGGAATATAAGAATAGTATCTCATGGACAAAAGATTATTACTCCCGTGTCTAAGGAGCAACACCAGGCTCACTGAGGAGGCCTGTCAATCAATTCACCATGGCATGCTTTCACTAATAGGAAGCAATAAATCCACTTACATCACCTCTAACCAGTCTCACAATTGTACCTAAAGCAGCATTGCAGGACAAGGAATGAATCCAATTGATTTTCATGTGATAACTGCAAAGAGTTTGTATGTTCTCCGTGGGTTTCGCGTGGGTTTCCTCCGGGTACTCCGTTTTCCTCCCACATTCCAAAGACACACTGATAGGGAATGTAGATTGTGAGCCCCATCAGGGACAGCGATGATAATGTGTGCAAACTGTAAAGCGCTGCGGAATATGTTAGCGCTATATAAAAAAATAAAGAATATTATTATTATTATTATATATGCAGGTCCCTAATTGAGATCAGACACCAGAACCTGATAGCTCAGCTCCTCATATTCTAGCATTGGCCATATGATTCAGCCATGGCTCTTATAGTAGATGTCCAAGCTGCTGCTATGTAAGACAAGCCCACTGATAGCTCCAAAACACAGTGCAGGGACACTGTGCTTGTCAGCTTTCATTCCTACGATGACACAATGGTTTTTATACTCCTATATACTAACGTCCTATATTACTTATGCTCCATGCTATATTGGAGAGCAGAAGCAGAGGTTAGTTAATAGACAGAGAAATTCCTGGCAATGGCCAGATGAAACGAGCCTGCTGTCAGTGGCAGATCCACAAAAGTGATTGATGACATCCAAACTATTTCTGTGGGCTCTACACACCCTGACATCAAGTCAATCAATCCTGGGTGGCCGAGACTGTGGACCAAGTGCTCAGCCAGCGAGATTAGGAAAGGGACAAAGGCAAATGAAGGCTTTACAAGAGGAGAATGAACGCCTATGGACCTTTTCTGTGATATACACACTATCACCAGTGGCGTAGCGTGTGTGGGGGCGGTCCGCCCCAGGCGGCACGTGTGTGTCGGGGCGGCGCGGCAGCAGAAGCAATTCCTCTCCTCTGTGGGAGAAGCGTGGAACCTGGACTCACTGACTGTACATTTCGGCCTGCGGGGCTGTGCAGTGAGCGGGTAATGCAGCCTCTTCCCTCCCTTCCTCCATCCTTCTCCTCCGCCTATCGGGAGCCGCTGTACCCCTGCTACCTAGCAGCTTCTCCCTCCTCTCCGCCTGGACCCTCAGTGAGTGGCGCGGCGCTGGGCAGAGGCAGTGCTGACGTCAGCCCCGCTGCAATGGAGGACTGTCATGGTGGGATGGTGCGCGGCTGCCAGGAATGTGATGCACACAAGGAGCCATGTTAGGAAGAGCCAAGCAGTGAGCTAGTGAGTGCGGGGCTGGGGTAAGGTGGTCTGCGGCTGCCCCCGGCGGCCCTGTGTGCAGGCAGCTGTCATCCTCATCACAGGCTGCGCTGGGTGTGTGTCTGCCTCCATTGTGTGCAGTTATGTGCCACCAACACCGCTGCCTGTGTCTCACCATGTGCAGCAGCGAAAGGATCTGTGCCTGCAGCCACACTGTGTGTGTGTATGTACACCTATGTGTGTGTGTATCCACCTATGTGTGTGTCTGTGTGTGTATGTATACACCTGTGTGTGTGTGTGTACGCCTGTGTGTGTATCCACCTGTGTACACCTGTGTTTGTGTATGCCTGTGTGTGTGTGTCTGTGTGTGTGTATACACCTGTGTGTGTGTGTGTACGCCTGTGTGTGTGTATATACACCTATGTGTGTATACACCTGTGTGTGTGTGTGTGTACACCTGTGTGTGTGTGTGTGTGTCTGTGTGTGTGTATATACACACCTATGTGTGTGTGTACGCCTGTGTTTGTGTATGTCTGTGTGTATACACCTGTGTGTGTACACTCTGCACATGTGTCAGCACAGCAGCAGCTCTGCTTTCCTAGGTTTTCTGTCCCGTCCTGGCACCGTAGCAGCTGCAGAGGCTCCGCCCTATTGATGCTCCCGGGAGGAGGAAAGAATATGGCGGTGCTACTGCCCCGGCTGGGAGCGAGAGGAAAAGGGTAGGACAGTACTGCACGGGGTGAGGTGGGATACTGGGGAGCATGGTATGGGGACGACTTGTGGGAGAGGCTGCTGGGTGCACCGCGGCCATTACCGGAGAATGCACCACCAAGACCTGTACGGGAGAAGCCACAGACAGCTGTCACATGCCACATAGACATCACACCACAGGTGTCCTAATACAATAATCATCCCCCATATAAGTGTTCTCTTACATCCCCCCATATATACGTGTCCTCGTACATCCCCCATATCCATATATACGTGTCCTCGTACATCCCCCTATACGTGTCCTCGTACATCCCCCCATATACGTGTCCTCGTACATCTCCTCCCCATATACTTTCTGGTTTTTTTCTGTCAAATTATTAAAAATTATTATTAAAAAAGCCATTAGGTCTTCATCCAGCATCATCAAGCTAATACATATATATAGAGAGAGAACTGCAAGAAGATGAAAGTCTAGAAATGTAGAAATAATAACAGCAGAGTTAGTAGCAGACTAAAAATTAGATCTTTGAGTGTAGTGTGGGCTTTTCGGATGCTTCCGGATTATCAACGACCAAAGGGGCGGCAAATTTTTCGACGGCCCCGGGTGCCACAAACAGTTGCTACGCCACTGACTATTACTATTACTATCCCTATAATGACAACGACCCATATAGGAACACATAATTTCTGTTGATCGGTAAAAGGCATAAATGACAATTCTGCATTTAACCCACAAAAAAGTTATTTTAGCAAAACACTTATATGAATGGATATCACAAGGCAAGAACGTACACACTTACACACTGCTCAGGTGACAACATTATACTGGTATACAGGGGGTGTATATATAACACCGGTATACAGGGTGTCTATACACACGTGATCAAAATTGTTAGTACCCCTCGTTTAATGACAGAAAAACCCACAATGGTTTCAGAAATAACTTGAATCAGACAAAAGTAATAATAAATCAAAAATCTATGAAAATCAGCAAATGAAAGTCAGACATTGCTTTTCAACCATGCTTCCACAGAATTTTTTTTTTAAATAAAACTGATGAATAATATTTTGTTGCACAACCTTTTGAGGCAATCACTGCAATCAAACGATTCCTGTAACTGTCAATGAGACTTCTGCACCTCTCAACAGGTATTTTGGCTCACACCTCAAGAGCAAACTGCTCCAGTTGTCTCGTTTTTGAAGGTTGCCTTTTCCAGACGGCATGTTTCATCTCTTTCCAAAGATGCTCAATAGGATTTAGGTCAGGGCTCATAGAAGGCCACTCCAGAATAGTCCAATGTTTTCCTCTTAGCCATTCTTGGGTGTTTTTAGCTGTGTGTTTTGGGTCATTATCCTGTTGTAAAACCCATGACCTGCGACTGAGACCAAGCTTTCTGACACTGGGAAGCACATTTCTCTCTAGAATCACCTGATAGTCTTGAGATTTCATTGTACTCTGCACAGATTCTAGACACCCTGTGCCAGATGCAGCAAAGCAGCCTCAGAACTTAACAGAGTCTCCTCCATGTTTCACAGTAGGGACAGTGTTCTTTTCTTCATATGCTTCATTTTTCCATCTGTGAACATAGAGCTGATGTGCCTTGCCAAAAAGTTCCATTTTATCTCATCTTTCCATGACATTCTCCCAGAAGCTTTGTCGCTTGTCAACATGTAATTTAGCAAATTCCAGTCTGGATTTTTTATGATTTTTTTCAACAATGGTGTCCTCCTTGGTCGTATCCCATGAAGTCCACTTTCGCTCATACAATGACGGATGGTGCGATCTGACACTGATGTTCCTTGAGCTTGAAGTTCACCTTCAACCTGTTTAGAAGTTCTCCTGGGCTCTTTTGTTACCATTCATGTTATCCGTCTCTTTGATTTGTCATTAATTTTCCTCCTGCAGCCACGTCCAAGGAGATTAGCTACAGTCCCCTGGAGCTTAAATTTCTGAATAATATGTGCAACTGTAGTCATAGGAACATCAAGCTGCTTGGAGATGATCTTATAACTTTTACCTTTAACATGTTTGTCTATAATTTTCTTTCTAATCTCCTAAGACAACTCTTTCCTTTGTTTCCTCTGTTCCATGTTGATTGTGATACACACCATGTCACCAAACAGCACAGTGAGTATCTGTAGCCCTTTATACAGGCCCACTCACTGGTTCCAAGATTGTAGACACCTGTGATGCTAAGTGGAAACACCTTGATTTAACATGTTCCTTTTGTCACATTTTCAAGGGTACCATCATTTCTGTCCAGGCCTATTTCATGAGTTTTACTTGAGTTTTATTTTTTTAAAAATTCTGTGGAAGCATGGTTGAATAGCAGTGTCTAACTTTAATTTGTTCAATTTCATAGATTTTTGATTTATTATTACTTTTGTCAGATTCAAGTTATTTATGTAACCATTGTGGGTTTTTCTGTCATTAAACGAGGGGTACCAACAATTTTGACCACGTGTGTATATACCCCCTGTATACTGGTGTTATAAGGAATGGCAAATGGAAGCAGGGTAGAAGTGCACGGCAAGCACAGTTCATAACAGGCTCCTAGAGGCAGGGCTCAAGTAATGTAAAGCTAGAAAAAAGACTTTCATCAATGAGAAGCAAAGGAGAGCCAGGCTGAAGTTTGCCAAAGACCATAAGGATTGGACCATAGAGGACTGGAGTAAGGTAATTTTCTCTGATTAGTTTAATTTTCAGCTTTCCCCAAGACCTGGTCGTCTAATGGTTAGACGGAGACCTGTAGAGGTGTACAAACCATAGTGTCTTGCGCCCACTGTGAAATTTGTTGGAGGATGGGTGATGATCTGGGGATGCTTCAGCAAGGCTGGAATTGGGCAGGTTAATCTTTGCGAAGGACATATAAATCAAGCCACATACAAGGTTATCCTGGAAAAACAGTTGATTCCTTCTGCTCAGGCAATGTTCCCCAAGTCTGAGGATTAATTTTTCCAGCCGGACAATGTGCCAATGCACACAGCTAGGTCAATCAATGTGTGAAGGAAGGACCACCACATCAAATCCCTGTCATGACCATCCCAATCTCCAGACCTTAACCCCATTGAAAACCTCTGGAATGTAATCAAGAGGAAGATGGATAGTCACAAGCCATCAAACAAAGAAGAACTGCTTACATGTCTGTACCAGGAGTGGCATAAGGTCACCCAAAAGCAGTGTGAAAGACTGGTGGAAAGCATGCCAAGGTGCATGAAAGCTGTGATTAAATATCAGGGCTATTACACAAAATATTGATTTCTGAACTCTTCCCGAGTTAAAACATTTGTATTATTGTTTCTAAATGATTATGAACTTGTTTTCTTAGCATTATTTGAGGTGTGCAAGCACTGCATTTTTTGTTATTTTGACCATTTCTCATTTTCTGAAAATAAATACAAAATTTAGTGCTTGTAAATTCGAAGATATGTTGTCAGTAGTTTATAGAATAAAAGAGCAATTTACATTTTACTCAAAAATATACCTATAAAGAGAAAAATCAGATAAACTGAAAATTTTGCAGTGGTCTCTAAATTTTTGCCAGAGCTGTATATAACATTGGTATACAGGGATTTTGGCATCAACAATGTCTGAATGGTTTTATATTAGGCTTATGTGACTGTGTTTTGCGAGATCTGCTCTAGTTTCTGAGATATTTAATAGTTCATTAATTAGAGTACAATTCTGGCTTTTCTATTATTATAATCTACAAACTGAAATACAAATAATTCTATGAGATATCTCATTACCTAAGACACTAAAGAGTCAAAAGACCAAAAGCGATTGTATCTGTGATCACAGCGGTCACATTAGGGGACGGCATTATTGTCATGAACAAAGTACTGTATATAATCGAGTATAAGCCGACCCGAGTATAAGCTGACCCCCCCTAATTTTTGAACAAAAAACTGGGAAAACTTATTGACTCAAGTATAACCCTAGGGTGGAAAATGCAGCAGCTACTGATAAATTTCAAAAATAAAAATAGATACCAATAAAAGTAAAATTAATTGAGACATTAGTAGCTTAAATGTTTTTGAATATCCATATTGAATCAGGAGTCCCATATAATGCTCCATACAGTTCATGATGGCCCCATAAGATGCTCCATACAAAATACACCCCATATAATGCTGCACAAAGGTTAATAATGGCCCCATAAGATGCTCCATAGAATATGCCCCATATGCTGCTCCATAAATGTTATGGCCCCATAAGATGCTCCATAGATTATGCCCCATATGCTGCCCCATAAAATGCTCCATAGATTATGCCCCATATGCTGCCCCATAAGATGCTCCATAGATTATGCCCCATAAGATGCTCCATAGATTATGCCCCATAAGATGCTCTATAGATTATGCCCCATATGCTGCCCCATACGATACTCCATAGAATATGCCCCATATGCTGCTCCATAGATTATGCCCCACATGCTGCCCCTTAAGATGTTCCATAGATTATGTGGTGCCCCCCAGGAGTATGGTCGCCACAGTGGCTTTGCCTTCCTCCAGGGGAGGGTAATGCCAGGCTTGGAGGCAATGATGGGTGTATCTCACAGTCAATCCATACATGCAACACAGTTCCACTCCAGGCCAGCAGGGGGAACTCTGAGCCAGGATTAAGGGGAGGAGTGCCCTCTGAGGGCCAGGAGGAAGGAGTAGCTAGTTAGTCTGCGGAGGGTGAAGCATGCAGACGTGTAGAGAGCTGCTGGAGGTTGAGCTAGGAAAGGAGAGCTCCCTCGCAAGAACTGGAGCCTGGTCTCCATGGCTGTACGGACACTAACGGTCCTACAGCAGATACCAGAGGAGTAGGAGGCTATAAGTGCCCTACTCCCATCTAAGACTTGAGACACAACTGTTGAGTTCATTTTCCCCTTCACTACTGAGGCCCGAGGAACTCCCTCTTCTGGTAAAGAAAGGTAGTGAGCCTGATTATCAAACACCTGAGGCTGATGATGATGACTGGCTGAGTGGAGTTACTGACTGGATATAAGGCTGCCGACGCCCTTCTGCCCTGCTGGTGATTTCTCTGTGGGATCCTTGGAGACCAGTCTGAATTCCTGCTCCTCTAAAGCTAAGCTTGCTGCTCGGCTTTTTGCATTGGTGCTTTGACTTTGTTTTGCTTTGTTTTTCTGGATTTCTGCCATTCCCTGCTGGGGTGTGCTGAATTCCTTTAGCTCTGTCGTCTGAAAATACCTGAGTGCTGACTTAGTTTTTGAAGCCTAGCTGCTTCAGGGCCTTTTTCATATCAGCTTGTTGGCTTATGTCTTTGATAGGGTTTTGGCAGATTGCAGACAGCAGCCTTCCTGTCCTTTCCTATCTAGGTAGTTTTGGGCCCCGTCTTTGCTCAGTCTATCTTTCTGTCTGTGTTAGTGTTTTCATCTTGCTTCACCGTCATTATATGTTGGGGGCTGCCTATTGCTTTGGGGTCTGCTCTGGGGCAGTTTAGATTTCCCCTTTCTTTCTTTAGGCCTATTTATTTCTCCGGTTGTGATCGAGGGGTCTAGGGCATCGTAGGTACCCCCCACGGCTACTGCTAGTTGTGTTCATAGGTTCAGGGGTCTGCAATCTGATAGTTGCCAACTTCTCTGGTTTTCTGGACTTAGCTTGTATTGCTGTTTTTGCCTCCTACGGTGACTCATTCATAACACACAACAGCAGCTTGGATAGAGACAGCCAGGACTCAAGCGAGGAGTCCCCGAGAGAGGCTACAGCTGTCTGCCGTGCAAGTAAGGTTCTTGGGAACATCTGACCGGAGGAACTTCAGAGTAACTTAGTACTGGAGTGCTTCATTCAAACAAGCGTTAGGAATGAGACTGCACAGCTCGTCTGCTGAGAGAGAATCCCTGAGTTGCTTCCAGGCTAGCCTGCTCCATTACCATCTGTAATCAGGACCCTCGACTTCAGTTATCAGAAATTGCACCCCGCTGTGTCTTGTCTGCTTCCTACCTTTCCGGCACTGCTACATCCCCGTGCCAACCACATCTACACTGCCCTGGGACTATAACTTCACCTGTGGGGAGTGCCAGGAACACCGCACTGTACTTGCTCACTGAGCCAGTGCGCGTGTCCTGAGTGTCAGGATCCTGTCAGCGCCGGCGTGCAGCCTCCGCTGAGCAGGGACTCACCCGCACTGTAGGGGTACCAGGGTCAGTTTCAGCCAGAAAGTACCGATGCACAGGACCTGTGGATGCTGAAGCTTAGCAAGCAGACACGGGACCTACGGTCATGTGACTGCAAGGGGGTGGGGCTTAGCGTCCTGCTTAGTGAGATAGAAAGACACTATACAGAATTACTCAGAGTCAGGGGTTCATACACAGAGATAGCCATAACGTACCAAGGATGAGACAGAGCGGATAGTCAGGGCCAAGCAGCAGTCAAAACCAAACAGACATAGAAGGTACCAAGCAGAATCCAAAGCAATATCCTGAGAACAGACCGAGTCATACACAGATTATCAAGCAACCAGAACACAGCACAAACACACTCAGGTGTCACCACACAATGCCAAGGGCAAGAGTATAACTGACAGGGATGGGAGCGTCCTGGGGCTATAAGAAGCCTCTCCCAGAACCAGGGAGAGGCCACAATCATAGCCCCAGGTGTGCAGGTAAGCCTGCACTGGGATCACAACCTTTAACCCCAGAAATGCCAGTCATTAGCACTGGTTCCAGACATTAACCCCATGTGTGCGAGTCAAACCCGCACTGAGATCATGACAGTACCCCCCTCTCAACGGGGGGCCTCTGGACCCCCAGGCTAGCCCAGGTACTTAGCATGGAAAGCCCGCACCAGGCGATCAGCATGCATCAACCGGGCTGGTACCCAGGACCTGTCTTCCGGTCCATACCCCTTCCAATGAACCAGGTACTGTACCGACCGCCGTACCAACCTGGAATCTACGATATGACCAACCTCGTACTCCACCTGCCCCTCGACCAAAACAGGAGAAGCAGCAGACTCAGAGTCTCCCCGGACTGCTTCAAAAGGTTTCAGTAGAGATTTGTGGAAGATGTTAGGGATCTTGAAAGAGGGTGGAAGGCACAGCCTATACGCCACAGGATTGATTTTTTCCACAAACTTGTATGGGCCAATGAATTTGGGCCCCAACTTGGCTGAAGGAACCATCAACTTAATGTTACGAGTGGAGAGCCAAAACTTGTCTCCAACCTGAAACGTGGGCCCTGGTGTTCGTTTCCTGTCCGCGAAAAACTTATACCTGCACTGAGACCTATATATACTCCGCTGAACTTCTGCCCACGTATTCCGTAATCACTGAACAGAGCCCTCAGCCTCGGGACACCCCAAGTCCAGACGAGAAAACCAACCAAAATGAGGACTGAACCCATAATTGATCAAAAAAGGAGTCATACCCGTGGATTGACTCACCCGACTATTGAAGGCAAATTCAGCCAATGGCAGTGCATCGCACCAGTCATTCTGTCTAGCAGAGGTTAGACACCTGAGGATCTGTTCCAGGGACTGGTTAGTGCGCTCCGTCTGACCATTGCTCTCAGGATGGTATGCAGACGAAAAGGACAGAGACATCCCTAATTTTTTGCAGAAAGCACGCCAAAACTTAGCCAGAAACTGGACACCACGATCAGACACCACATTCAGGGGTACCCCATGCAACCGGATCACATGCTGCACAAGCAACCTGGACAACGTCTCAGCTGACGGTAGTGCGGACAGCGGTACAAAATGAGCCTGCTTAGAAAACCTGTCCACCACTACCCATACCACTGTATTACCCTTAGATGGAGGGAGATTGGTAACAAAATCCATTGATAAGTGAGTCCATGGTCTTTCGGGCACTGCCAAGGGCATCAGCTCCCCTGCCGGCCGGCTATGAGACCTTTTAGAACGAGCGCAGACGCCACAACCAGCAATTAATTTTTTTATGTCCGAACCAAAGGTAGGCCACCAAAAGATCCTAGCCACCGCCAGATGTGTAGCTGAAATACCAGGGTGAGCACTAAGCTTGGATTCATGGGACTCCTGCAAGAGTTTCAGGCGAAGTTGCTCTGGGACAAACAACTTCCCCTCCGACTGGGCCCCCTGAATCTCCCGTTCAAATTCAGATGAGACCTCTGCTATCACAACCCCACGGTGAGGAATAGAGGACGGTGGCTCAGGGGGCGACACCGGCTGAAAACTGCGCGATAAGGCGTCAGCCTTGACATTCTTAGACCGTGGATGAAATGTAATCGTAAACTGAAAACGGGGGAAAAAAAGTGACCAACGGGCCTGTCTGGGTGTTAGTCTTTTAGCAGACTCAATGTATGACAAATTTTTGTGATCCGTGATCACCGTAACCGGGTGACTGGCCCCCTCCAAAAAGTGCCTCCATTCTTCAAACGCCAATTTGACCGCAAGAAGCTCTCTATTGCCTACGTCGTAATTTCTTTCCGCAGCAGAGAACTTCTTGGAAAAGAAAGCACATGGCCTGAGGTTGGTTAGAGTGGCAGGCCCTTGGGACAACACCGCCCCCACCCCCACCTCAGAGGCGTCCACTTCCACGACGAATGGTTTGGATGGATCTGGCTGTACTAACACAGGAACAGACATAAAGCTTCTTTTCAGGGTCGCAAAGGCCTCTTTTGCGAGCGAGGACCAGTTTCTCACATCTGCACCTTTACAAGTAAGATCTGTGAGTGGTTTGACCACCTGTGAAAAGCCTCAAATAAATGTGCTGTAATAATTGGCGAACCCCAAGAAGCGCTGAAGACCCTTAAGGTCTCGGGGTTGCACCCAATCCGCAATGGCCTGCACCTTCTTGGGGTCCATGCGAAAACCCTCACAGGACACAATTAATCCCAAAAAAGACAATTCTTGAACAGAAAACACACATTTCTCCAATTTGGCATACAGATGATTTTCCCTCAGTCTTTGGAGAACGGTTCGTACATGATTCAGATGAGATTGACTGTCGTGTGAGTATATCAGAATATCGTCTAAGTAAATTACAACAAAGCGACCAATGAGATCCGAGAATACCACGTTAATGAAATTCTGAAATATGGCTGGGGCATTGGTAAGACCAAATGGCATGACTAAATTTTCAAACAGTCCCTCGGTCGTGAGGAACGTGGTTTTCCATTCATCCCCCTCCCGGACCCTTATCAAATTATATGCCCCCCGAAGATCCAGTTTGGAGAACCATTTTGCCCCTGAAAGTTGGTTACACAAATCGGGAATCAACGGAAGGGGGTACGTATTTCGGACAGTAATCTTGTTCAGCTCACGAAAATCGAGGCAGGGACGTAAACCACCATCTTTTTTATTAACAAAAAAAAACTCTGCCGCCACAGGTGAGACTGAGGGACATATGTGTCCTTTGCGAAGACTCTCAGCAATGTAATCATTCATGGCCAAGTGCTCAGGGCCAGATAAATTAAACAGATGGGCTTTAGGCAATTTAGCCCCCGGGACTAACTCGATAGCGCAGTCAAAGGGTCTATGTGGCGGCAACGTCTCGGCCTCGCTTTCAGAGAACACATCTTCGAATTCTTTCAGGTACTCCGGAATACCTTTCAGCTCGACAGATGACACAGATACAGATTTAACAGGTTCAACCAATAGTGCAGACTTATCACATAACATCGAATCATTAAACCCCCACTGAACAATCTCCCCCGTTTTCCAGTTAATGACTGGGTTATGGCGTTGTAACCAGGGCTGCCCAACACCAATCCTGCTGGTAGATTGTCCAGAACCAAACAACTTAATTTTTCCACATGGGTAGCACCCACTTTGAGTGAAACCAAGTCAGACATAAAGAGAATTCCCTCTTTAGTGAGGGGGGAGGAGCCTATGGCCACTACTTTGATCGGAACCTTAAGTCTAACTGTCCCTATCTTACAGCGTGTGACCAATTGGAAGTCAATGAGATTGATGGATGATCTGCAGTCCACGAAAGCTGTAGAGGGAAAACAACAATCGTCCACTAACAGTTCCACATGAAGCAACACCTTAGAAAACGAGGAAAAGGGTACCTTAGGGTCTGAGTAGTCTCCCCGCTGACTACCCAGACCTAGTCGTTTCCCGTCGACCGGGTTGAGGATGGACAATCAGGACACTCCCTTTTCCAATGTCCCGTTTTACCACAGTAGAAGCATAACAGCTTTTCTCTCCGGCGGCCTGGGTCATGGCGTCCTCGAGAGAGTTAGGCGGGGGATGTAATGCCAAGGCATCCTGTAACCGCTTGGACAAGCCTCTGCGAAAGAGTCCTCGGAGTTCGTCGTCGTCCCAAGAGACCTCTGCGGCCCAGCAGCGGAATTCTGTGCAAAACCACTCAGCCGAGTGTTTCCCCTGACAGACACTCATCACCATGTCCTCTGCCAATTGCACTTGGTCCGGCTCATCATATATGTGCCCGAGGGCCTCAAAAAACGCATTCACAGACACTCTCTCTTGGGCAGTGGAAGGAAGGGAGAAAGCCCAAGCTTGTGGGGACCCTCTTACCAGAGACATAATGACCCCTACCTTCTGACTTTGGTCCCCAGAGGAACGTGGCCTCAAACTAAAGAAGAGTTTGCACCCCTCCATGAAGACCCTGAACTCCTTTTTGTTCCCAGAAAAAAAATCAGGCAGTTTAACAGGTGGTTCTGGGGACACCAAAACAACATCACTCGCCCCAGCCCCCAGAGACCTAGCAGCTAAAGCCCCCCGCACTGTCTCAGAAACCTGCTGCTGAGAACGAGCCAGAGCTTGCTGCTCCAGAGATAAACCTTGAAACATCTGACTCAGATTTTTCATTTGCTCAGCAAGAGATTGTATGGGATCCATATTTCTCAGCAGAGAGAAAGAAAAAAAACCCAAAAACTTAATGGTCAGTTATAATGTCAGGAACACCGCACTGTACTTGCTCACTGAGCCAGTGCACGTGTCCTGAGTGTCAGGATCCTGTCAGCGCCGAAGTGCAGCCTCCGCTGAGCAGGGACTCACCCGCACTGTGGGGGTACCGGGGTCAGGTACAGCCAGAAAGTATCGATGCACAGGACCTGTGGATGCTGAAGTTTAGCAAGCAGACACGGGACCTACGGTCATGTGACTGCAAGGAGGTGGGGCTTAGCATCCTGCTTAGTGAGATGGAAAGACACTATACAGAATTACTCAGTCAGGCAAAACGGGGTTCATACACAGAGATAGCCGTAACGTACCAAGGATGAGACAGAGCGGATAGTCAGGGCCAAGCAGCAGTCAAAACCAAACAGACATAGAAGGTACTAAATGCAAGAATATCCCCTACTAATGGGAAACACGTCATAGCACAACTCAAAACACGATATACATCAATAAATTTCCCTGTCTGAACAATTAAGCAAGAATTAGGGATCCAAAGAGTTTTAGCAAAAATAGTAAATTTTATTACACAAAAATTAAAAACAGAGCATCGTTGCTAATGCAGGCAGTGATAGACATAATAGACACAAACTCACACCTAAATAAGTAACTCAATGTATACAATCAATATTAAGGAATTTTTATCACACACAATGCGTAGTAATAAATCTCACCCGTTAATTGAATTAATCTGCAAGGTGCTGCGCTAATCACGTTTGCATAATTTAGATGGTACAAATAGTAGCAGGAAGTGACCTGCTACTATTGATCTAAAAGTAAAAATTATACCAGCAGCTACCAGCAGGGATTAGCCCGCCACTGCAACCATCAGAGCAAGGGTCAGCCCGTTATTATATAGTATACATAAAGACGTAAATGTCATAAACAGTTTTCAATATATGAAGAAATCCAGCAACCTTGAGTAATCCAAAGGTGCTGAGATTCACTTACAAGGATTATGCAAATTGTCTCTTCAGAGAGGAAGAGGACTAGAACTCTAGTGCCACCTATTGGAGGTAGCAATCCTAAAAGTCAATGTTGACCCTTTAACGAGCCTAGTTACATGACTTAGGATAAAAGCCAAGCCAGAATCTCCATTTGCAGACACTGTGTTTCGGGGTACTGCCCCTCATCAGTGCAAAGTGGGAGAAGATCTGGTTTGGCTGTGAGAGAGGCGTCTGACCGATATCCAAGAAGTATCATTTCTCCTTGCGGAGAATGACATGCTAAGCATGTCGAGGTGAGGAGACTTAAAGCCGCAATGCTCCTCTGGGAAATATGCTAATTATGCAAATTGTCTCTTCAGAGAGGAAGAGGACTAGAACTCTAGTGCCACCTATTGGAGGTAGCAATCCTAAAAGTCAATGTTGACCCTTTAACGAGCCTAGTTACATGACTTAGGATAAAAGCCAAGCCAGAATCTCCATTTGCAGACACTGTGTTTCGGGGTACTGAACCTCATCAGTGCAAAGTGGGAGAAGATCTGGTTTGGCTGTGAGAGAGGCGTCTGACCGATATCCAAGAAGTATCATTTCTCCTTGCGGAGAATGACATGCTAAGGCTAGTTTCACACTTGCTTTTTTTTGCAGCGCGTTTTTCCCGCAAAAAAACGCATTGAAAAAACGCATACAAAAGCATACAACTGCTGCGTTTTTTTCAAGCATTTTTATGAGCATGCATGAAAAAAACGCAGCGTTTTTATGCGTTTGTATGCGTTTTTAGTGCGTTTTCACCGCGTTTGCGTTTTTTTCCAACATTAGGTGGTCCCTCACACTAACCCAAACCATGACTTTACTAACCCTAACCCTGACCCTAACCCTAACCCTAACCCTGACCCTAACCCTAACCCTAACCCTGACCCTAACCCTTAACCAAACCATACTTAACCCTAACCCAAACCCTAAACCCTAACTAACCCTAACCCTAACTCTAACCCTGACCCTAACCCTAACCCTAACCCTGACCCTAACCCTAACCCTAACCCTAACCCTGACCCTAACCCTTAACCAAACCATACTTAACCCTAACCCTAACCCTAACCCTAACCCTGACCCTAACCCTTAACCAAACCATACTTAACCCTAACCCAAACCCTAACTAACCTTAACCTTAACCCTAACCCTAACCCTAACCCTGACCCTAACCCTTAACCAAACCATACTTAACCCTAACCCTAACCCTGACCCTAACCCTTAACCAAACCATACTTAACCCTAACCCTGACCCTAACCCTAACCCTGACCCTAACCCCTAACCAAACCATACTTAACCCTAACCCAAACCCTAACTAACCTTAACCCTAACCCTAACCCTAACCCTAACCCTGACCCTAACCCTTAACCAAACCATACTTAACCCTAACCCTGACCCTAACCCTAACCCTGACCCTAACCCTTAACCAAACCATACTTAACCCTAACCCTGACCCTAACCCTAACCCTAACCCTGACCCTAACCCTTAACCAAACCATACTTAACCCTAACCCAAACCCTAACTAACCTTAACCCTAACCCTAACCCTAACCCTGACCCTAACCCTTAACCAAACCATACTTAACCCTAACCCAAACCCTAAACCCTAACTAACCCTAACCCTAACCCTAACCCTGACCCTAACCCTAACCCTAACCCTGACCCTAACCCTAACCCTGACCCTAACCCTTAACCAAACCATACTTAACCCTGACCCTAACCCTAACCCTAACCCTGACCCTAACCCTTAACCAAACCATACTTAACCCTAACCCTGACCCTAACCCCAACCCTAACCCTGACCCTGACCCTAACCCTAACCCTAAACCCCCTTAACTAACCCTAACTCTAACCCAAACCCCTAAATTCCATGGTTAACAAAAAAAAACGCATGTGCAAAAAAACGCATACATGAGCATGCCAGTGCGCACGTATGCGCATCCATAGGCTATAATGGCCATTTTTAGCGCAAAACGTGCGCATACGTGCGCATGCGCTTTTTTGCAGGGCCAAAAAATGCAACATGCTGCGTCTGGAAAATACAAACGCACACCCCAAAAAAACGCAGCGCATGAAAATCGCATACGTGCGCTTACCAGCGCGCAGGTATGCGCACCCATGTTAAATATAGGGGAAAAAACGCATGCGCACATATGCGTTTTTTTCCAGCGCAAAAAAACGCAAATGTGAAACCAGCCTAAGCATGTCATTACAAGGAGTGACAAAAGTACTGCCGCTCCCTGTCGCCCCGTTAATTGAATTAATCTACTGGGTGCTCTCCTAGACACATTTGCATAAATAGATAGTACACATAGTAGCAGGTATTAGCCAGCTGCTATTGATCTAAGGGTAAAGATTATCCAAACAACTACTAGCAGGGATAATCCCACTATTGTTACCAACAGAGCAAGGGCTAGCTAGCTGTTGTATAGTATACAGAAAAAATGTAAATGTCATGGCGCCTCCTGAAGAAGCTACGGCGTAACGCGCGTAGGGGCGGCAGGCAGCGGCAGCATTCTGGGCACTAAAGTAAGTGAGTCTCAGCACCTTCATGCAGTGAAAACTGTCCATGACATTTACGTTTTTTCTGTATACTATACAACAGCTAGCTAGTCCTTGCTCTGTTGGTAACAATAGTGGGATTATCCCTGCTAGTAGTTGTTTGGATAATCTTTACCCTTAGATCAATAGCAGCTGGCTAATACCTGCTACTATGTGTACTATCTATTTATGCAAATGTGTCTAGCAGAGCACCCAGTAGATTAACTCAATTAACGGGGCGACAGGGAGCAGCAGTACTTTTGTCACTCCTTGTAAGTGAATCTCAGCACCTTTGGATTACTCAAGGTTGCTGGATTTCTTCATATATTGAAAACTGTTTATGACATTTACGTCTTTATGTATACTATATAATAACGGGCTGACCCTTGCTCTGATGGTTGCAGTGGCGGGCTAATCCCTGCTGGTAGCTGCTGGTATAATTTTTACTTTTAGATCAATAGTAGCAGGTCACTTCCTGCTACTATTTGTACCATCTAAATTATGCAAACGTGATTAGCGCAGCACCTTGAAGATTAATTCAATTAACGGGTGAGATTTATTACTACGCATTGTGTGTGATAAAAATTCCTTAATATTGATTGTATACATTGAGTTACTTATTTAGGTGTGAGTTTGTGTCTATTATGTCTATCACTGCCTGCATTAGCAACGATGCTCTGTTTTTAATTTTTGTGTAATAAAATTTACTATTTTTGCTAAAACTCTTTGGATCCCTAATTCTTGCTTAATTGTTCAGACAGGGAAATTTATTGATGTATAGAAGGTACTAAGCGGAATCCAAAGCAATATCCAGAGAACAGACCGAGTCATACACAGATTATCAAGCAACCAGAACACAGCAAAAACACACTCAGGGGTCACCACACAATGCCAAGGGCAAGAGTATAACTGACAGGGATGGGAGCGTCCTGAGGCTATAAGAAGCCTCCCCCAGAACCAGGGAGAGGCCACAATCATAGCCCCAGGTGTGCAGGTAAGCCTGCACCGGGATCACAACCTTTAACCCCAGAAATGCCAGTCATCAGCACTGGTTCCAGACATTAACCCCACGTGTGCGAGTCAAACCCGCACTGAGATCATGACAGGGAGCTTTTACACCCTTGCTGCACCCTACCATCAGTCCCAGCGGATCTGCATGCAGCGTCGGTTTAACACCTCCCTTGCTGAGCACCACAGGTGGCGTCACAAACTATTCCATTCCATTAACTACATTCCCCCATTACTTGGGCGCCCAGGGCCACGGACCGGGTCACCGCTGCAAGACACATCCCACTGATACCGGCCCAGTACCGAGTACCCCACAGCCCTGGGAGGGCAACCCAATTATGCTCCATATGCTGCTCCATAAGATGCTCCATAGATTATGCACCATATGCTGCTGTGAATAAAAAAACAATGTCATACTCACCTCTCGTCTCTGGGGGCCAGGTGCCGGTGTCCTGAGCAGGTGGGGACACTGGCGCGCTATGGGGCCAGGTGCCGGTGTCGCCGCTGGCTCAGGCCCGGGCACCTGAGATATTCACTTGTTCCCGTTCCACTGCCGTGTGCCGCTCTGTCTTCCTGGTCCCCTGTCAGTGACTGTTTAGGCAGAGGGCACGTACTAACGGCGTTATCGCGCCCTCTGACCTGAACATCACAGCCAGAGCACTCTCAGGACAGCGCGGCATGCGGTGGTGGAGCGGGGACAGGAGAATATTGCACATACTTACGCCCTCCTGGCGCGGTCTCTGCAGCCCCTGCTTCTCCCATGGTCTCCGGGAGGTCTTCCTTCCTTCAGCGGTCACATGGTTCCGCTCATTAAAGTTATGAATATGCATATATTCATGACTTTAATGAGCGGTACCACGTTATCTCTGAACAGAGGTGCCGGAGACCTTGGGAGAAGCAGGGACTGCAGAAACCACGCCAGGAAGGGGTAAGTATGATCTGCTCCCCCTCGACCCCCTGGCATATATGATTCAAGAATAAGCTGAGAGAGGCACTTTCAGCCTTAAAAAATGGGCTGAAAATCTCGGCTTATACTCGAGTATATATGGTATCTCAAAAACTAGAACCAATTCAGCAAAAGTCATGTGATTGTTGAATACAGCAAAATACCCAAAATGCATTCAAAATACCTTGGCACCTGCTGACCTGTGTTATGGTTTTTATAGCTATGTCTGTAGGAAGGTGGAAATAAAACTAATCTGTGACCGTCTGAACAAGCGCATCACCAAATCCGGAATCCGCACAGTAGTATGTTGCAATGCTTGTGGCATATAGTCGCTTCTCTCCTTTTCCAGACATAATCACACACAGTGTTTATGCGTTTAATGTGTAATTACTTTGTACATGTTTGTGCCTAAAGTGTATATGTGAAATTCATACATGACAGAAAGCCCCGATACCAGAGACGAGCAAATTTATCAGCAAGACCCTGTAGTGGTCGTGTCAGTATTCCATGGCCACCGGACGTGTGGCCCTGTGAGCCGACATCCATCATGTGCTACGTCAGTCCTCAATGGTGACGTCACACTAAGAATACAAATCAGAAAGGACACTGGCAATGCCGGCAGCTAGGATGCCATTCATTGGACTCCGTCCAGCAGCCACCAGATTGAGACCAGGACCTGTGAATAGATTTGCTGATCTATACCACACACACAGGTTCTTTGTACAGTCTGCTGACAGTCTCCTTCCTTGGTTAATCTGCCCCCTTACATTATAGAAGCTGTTGGATACTTATGAACTAAAATAGAATCAAGAGCCACAACGATACACTGTAGCAAACCCTCAGTTAGGAAACCTTTAGGTCTGTGAATGCAAATAAGATCTAAAAAGGATAAAAACATGCAAACTGCTTCATCATGCAATAGATCGGCTGTAACTCAGGTCTCCTCAACTTATTCTTCATCTCTGTGGAACCAATGGGTCATGATGTCCACCACTGGTCAGGGCACATAATAAGTTTTAGCCATAGACAGGTTGATTGGCAAGCAAATAGTAACACACACTTGATAATTATCCAAAAGTGAGATGCCAGGCAGATAAAAAAAAGGAAAGGAGGGCACATAATAAAGGAGGAGGGCAAGTAACAGGTAGTGAAGAAAGAAAAGCAGATGGAAACAAAGTGTTCCTTGCTGGCAAGCAGTGACAGGACTAACACACCCTGTGCCATGGTGGTAGTGTCAAGAAACCTTCCTGTCTTAGACCCATCGCCTAAAGCTCTCTTGCAGGTGTCCTATTTGATTTCTAAAAAAAATAAACTACATCTATACTCTGCCTGGTGATTGCTTACTTGCTCCAGGTCTGTTTGCTGCCTGAAATTTTGTATTAGCAACTGCAAGGGCCAAGTAGTGAGATCATGGACTTGGCTCAGGTTCCTGCACAAGGTGTCAAATATGGACTTTTCTAATTAGGCCGGGGTCAGACTTGCGAGTGTGAGGCAAGTGTCTCGCATCAATACCCGGCACTGCCGCCGACACTCGGGACCCGAGAGTGCGGCTGCATGTATTTCTATGCCGGGTATTGATGCGAGTTTCTCTCATCACACTCGCAAGTGTGACCCCGACCTAAAAGTGCAACTTTATATACAAACAGCAGCGAAAAAACCTTCATCCTTCTGAAAGATGGCTGTGATTATAATGACTGTGGTGCTCCAGTACTCAGATCAGTGGTAAAATAACATTTATGTGTAGAGAAATCATGAAGAATGAAACCGATCATTTTTAAATAAAAAAGAAAGGGAATGTTTGGGCCAACAATCATATTACAATTACAGGAAATGAGAGGTTTTACTGTTTCTACCATTAAATTGCAGCTACAACGGAGATCCCGGTTGCCAATGCTGATCGGCTGCAGCTTCTGCATTGGGGAGGTGCGGTTTTACATAAATATTTCTGTTATTTTTTTATTATATTTTTTTAATTTCCACAAATTTCTATGGCATCATACATATTAGATGCGGCTGTGCAATTCTCTATCAGTTCACATTAGATCCATTTTAATGCAGAATTCAAAATATACTTAAAGGCAAATTCTAATCTTTCAATGTTTCTTGCCATAAAAACAAAACTAACTAGAAGAAAAATAAAAAGAATCTGTAAGGACAGAGCTACGCTGGATTCACTCTAGTCTTTTATGTGTCACTTTTTGGACTGAACAGTATAACCCGATTCCACAGGTCTAATGGCCCCTGCACAGTGAGTTTTGTATATTTCTTTTGCTGATACACACTTATTTACATTATATAATGATGGACCTCATTCACTGCTATGGGACTCAACTAGTGATAAAATAAATCATCATTTTATAGAAATGAATGAGATCCATCAACAATTCTTCTAAAACAAAAGCCCATATGCACAACTGCATTGAGGGAAGGGTTTCCCAGGCTTCAGCTACACGTATGCGGTCACTAAGTTACTATAGATAGGTACAGTTGTGGCCAAAAGTATTGACACCCCTGCAATTCTGTCAGATAATACTCAGTTTCTTCCTGAAAATGATTGCAAACACAAATTCTTTGGTATTATTATCTTCATTTAATTTGTCTTAAATGAAAAAACACAAAAAGAATTGTCCTAAAGCCAAATTGGATGTAATTCCACACCAAACATAAAAAAGAGGGTGGACAAAAGTATTGGCACTGTTCGAAAAATCATGTGATGCTTCTCTAATTTGTGTAATTAACAGCACCTGTAACTTACCTGTGGCACCTAACAGGTGTTGGCAATAACTAAATCACACTTGCAGCCAGTTGACATGGATTAAAGTTGACTCAACCTCTGTCCTGTGTCCTTGTGTGTACCACATTGAGCATGGAGAAAAGAAAGAAGACCAAAGAACTGTCTGAGGACTTGAGAAACCAAATAGTGAGGAAGCATGAGCAATCTCAAGGCTACAAGTCCATCTCCAAAGACCTGAATGTTCCTGTGTCTACCGTGTGCAGTGTCATCAAGAAGTTTAAAGCCTATGGCACTGTGGCTAACCTCCCTAGATGTGGACGGAAAAGAAAAAATGACAAGAGATTTCAACGCAAGATTGTGCGGATGATGGATAAAGAACCTCGACTAACATCCAAACAAGTTCAAGCTGCCCTGCAGTTCGAGGGTACAACAGTGTCAACCCGTACTATCCGTCGGCGTCTGAATGAAAAGGGACTGTATGGTAGGAGACCCAGGAAGACCCCACTTCTTACCCCGAGACATAAAAAAGCCAGGCTGGAGTTTGCCAAAACTAACCTGAAAAAGCCTAAAACGTTTTGGAAGAATGTTCTCTGGTCACATGAGACAAAAGTAGAGCTTTTTGGGCAAAGGCATCAACATAGAGTTTACAGGAGAAAAAAAGAGGCATTCAAAGAAAAGAACACGGTCCCTACAGTCCAACATGGCGGAGGTTCCCTGATGTTTTGGGGTTGCTTTGCTGCCTCTGGCACTGGACTGCTTGACCATGTGCATGGCATTATGAAGTCAGAAGACTACCAACAAATTTTGCAGTATAATGTAGGGCCCAGTGTGAGAAAGCTGGGTCTCCCTCAGAGGTCATGGGTCTTCCAGCAGGACAATGGCACAAAACACACTTCAAAAAGCACTAGAAAATGGTTTGAGAGAAAGCACTGGAGACTTCTAAGGTGGCCAGCAATGAGTCCAGACCTGAATCCCATAGAACACCTGTGGAGAGATCTAAAAATGGCAGTTTGGAGAAGGCACCCTTCAAATATTAGGGACCTGGAGCCGTTTGCCAAAGAAGAATGGTCTAAAATTCCAGCAGAGCATTGTAAGAAACTCATTGATGGTTACCGGAAGCGGTTGGTCGCAGTTATTTTGTCTAAAGGTTGTGCAACCAAGTATTAGGCTGAGGGTGCCAATACTTTTGTCTTGCCCATTTTTGAGTTTTGTGTGAAATGATCAATGTTTTGCTTTTGTGTTTTTTCATTTAAGACAAATTAAATGAAGATAATAATACCGAAGAATTTGTGTATGCAATCATTTTCAGGAAGAAACTGAGTATTATCTGACAGAATTTCAGGGGTGTCAATACTTTTGGCCACAACTGTAAATCCTGACTGCATTGTGCACACGGACCGGATACCCATCAGCTGTCAGATTGAGGAAGCGGTCATGTGAATGCCAGCATGAGATCTACATAGTGGTGGCCACATGCCGACTATATTCTCATCCGCTTCACTCAAATAGGGAGCAAGGGCGATAAAAAGCATGTCATATCAGACATCCTGCATTATAGAAAAAGGGGCAATAATCACATCTTCAAAATATGAGATGTCAAACAAGCAGGAGATAAAGGCCAGGAGCATGATCATATGGCTCTATGTGAGGCTGGCTTGCACAGGTGGGTCGCCCTCCAAGGGCTGTGGGGTACTCGGTACCGGACCGGTATCAGTGGGATGTGTCACAGCATCGGTGACCCGGACCGTGGCCCTAGGCGCCCAAGTAATAGGAAGATGTGAATGGTGGAATGTAGTTAGATGAATAGGTCGTGACGCCACCTGTGGTGCTCGGCAAGGGAGTTGTTAAGCCGACGCTGAATGCAGATCCGCTGGGACTAGTGGTATGGCTCAGCAAAGATGTAAAAGCTCCCCACAGGTGAAGCTGTAGTCCCAGGGCAGTGTAGATGTGGTTGGCACGGGGATGTAGCGGTGCCGGAAAGGTAGGAAGCAGACAAGACACAGCGGGGTGCAATTTCTGTACCTTTACTTGATAACTGCAGTCCAGGGTCCTGATTACAGATGGTATTGGAGCAGGCTAGCCTGGAAGCAATTCAGGGATTCTCTCTCAGCAGATGGGTTGTGCAGTCTCCTTGATAGCGCTTTTTCGAATGAAGTACTCCCAGTACTGAGTTACACTGGAGTTCCTCCTGACAGATGTTCTCAAGAACCTCACTTGCATGGCAGACAGCTGTAGCCTCTCTCGGGGACTACTCTCTCCTGAGTCCTGGCTCACTATCCAAGCTGCTGTTGTGCCCTCAAGTCTTAGATGGGAGTAGGGCATTTACAGCCTCCTACTCCTCTGGTGTTTGTTGCAGAACCGTTAGTATCCGTACAGCCGTGGAGACCAGGCTCCTGTTCATGCGCTCTCTCCAGAGATGAGCTCTTCCTCTCAGCTCTATCTCAGCGCTCCTTCCACACGTCTGCACACTTCACTCTCCGCAGACTAACTAACTAACCACCCCTTCCTCTTGGCCCTCAGAGAGCATTCCTCCCCTTAATCCCGGTTCAGAGTTCCCCCTGCTGGCCTGGAGTGGAACTGTGTTGCATGCATAGATTGACTGCGAGAGAGACCCATCATTGCCTCCAAGCCTGGCATTACCCTCCCCTGGAGGAAGGCAAAGCCACTGTGGCGACCATACCCCTGGGGGCGCCACACAGGCCTTTTGGTAAAGACAGTACAGTAGTAGCCAAAAGATTTCCCAAAGTTTCCCTCTTAATTTTTTTATAATGGCAATTTGCTTTCACTCTAGATAGTTATGAAGAATAATAATAAAGCCTAAAAAAGCAGGTGGACTAATAAAAACACAAAACTTAACATAAGCGCCAAGCACTGATGAGACAAGAATGGGCTGTCATCGGGAATTTGGCCAGAAGCTGATTGTCACGACCCCCATGCCTCCTGTCACGGTCCCCAGACTTCCTGCCGCGCACCTCACCGGGCCCCCCGTCGCGCGCGCTCGTACTCACCTCACGCTGCAGCCTCGCTCCCTCCAGCCCCGGCCTCGGCGTCCTCCTCTGACCGGCCCGCGGCCGGTGACGTCATAACAGGCCCTGCGCATGCGCCGTAGGCCGCGGCCGGCTCACTGCTTCTGATCCTATATCCGGTGGTGCCCTGACCCAGTAGCACTGCCGGACCAATGGGGGCACAGCTTCATCTATATCACTCCGCCCTCCCCTAGTGGAGGCGCCTGATCGTTGTTGCTCTACAGCATTCCAGGTCCTGTGGTCGCCGTGCATCAGGCGGCTACCTACTGACTTCTTTGTGCTTCCTTGCAGTCCTGCCTTCCGTGTCCATACCTGCTGTCTGACTCCAGTCCTGCCTTCCTTGCCCATGCCCGCTGTCTGACTCAGTCCTGCCTTCCGTGTCCATGCCCGCTGTCTGACTCCAGTCCTGCCTTCCGTGCCCGCTGTCTGACTCCAGTCCTGCCTTCCGTGTCCATGCCCGCTGTCTGACTCCAGTCCTGCCTTACGTGTCCATACGTGCTGTCTGACTCCAGTCCTGCCTTCCGTGTCGGAGCCCGCTGCCTGACTCCAGTCCTGCCTAACTGTGGTGCCACCTGCTGTCTTGTTCCAGTCCACCCTACGTGTGTCCCCTTAGGCAGTCCCACTTCACTCCTGCTCTCCTGTGTTCATCACGACACTCCATTCCGAGCCACCCCTCTTGGTACCGGCTACCGTGGCATTCGAACCTCCGGACCTGCTCCTAACGGTCCCTGTATATGGGTCGAGTCCACCTGGTTGCTCGTCCGGGGCCCTTCGGTGCCACAGTCCAGAGGGTCCACTCCGGGAATCCCGCCTTGTCTAGCGGGGAGCTAACACTGATACTCAGCTACCAGGGAAAAGGGCCGAAGTCTGGAAAAGTAAGGGTCAATACTGGAAATATTGAGGCTTTATATTTATTTATTTTACTTACTAATATAGCACCATTAATTCCACAGATTTACAGACATTATCTTCACTGTCCCCATTGGGGCTCACATTTTACATTCCCTATCAGTTTTTGGAGTGTAGAAGGAAACCAGAAAACCCAGAGGAAACCAACGCAAACACAGGGGAGAACATACAAGCTCCCTGCAGATGTTGTCCTTGGTGGGATTTGAACCCAAGACCCCAGCGCTACAAGCAGTCTCGTACTAGGGTGCCAAGAGCCTGCCAGTATCCAACTCCAGAGCCCCACTTTTCACCTACATGCAAATGTGACATTATCCTCAATCACAAATTTACATAACAATGAACTGGGTAGATTGGAAACATCATGGGGGGGCTGCATTATGGCTGCTAACACAGATGCATAACGCAGAATTGCAGTAACCTTACCGGAATCTGCTTGTTATAGCAATGGTTTTGCAAAGAGCTGAGCAGGTGCGAGCTACTCAGTAGACGGCTGGAGAATGGTTAGATGTTGTTGACCAGGGCAGAAAGAAGGGGCAGTTCTGAACAATTAACCATTTGGGGAACAGAAAATTCCAAAACACATGAATAAAAGAGAAGGGCAACTTATGACACCTAATGGCCATAGCTGTAACAGCACTTAAAAATATCTAGCTGCACAGAATGGGCAGAACACCCATCCTCAAAAAGCCCTCTCTTGACCCATCCTCAAAACTACTGGAACAACACTTCCATTTCGAACTGTCCTCCCACCTCTCTTCCTGCTCCCTCCTCGACCGCTTACAATCTGGTTTCCGATCGCATCACTCCACTGATACTGACCTAACTAAAGTCACCAATGACCTACTAACTGCTAAAGCCAAGTGACACTACTCTGTCCTCCTCCTCCTGGACCTGTCCTCTGCTTTTGACATAGTGGACCACTCCCAATTGCTACAGACCCTCATCTCTTGGTATCACAGACTTGGCCCTATCTTGGATCTCGTCATACCTAATAGAGCGGACATTCAGCGTCAATCAAACGCCACCTACTCACTTCTCCCCCTATCTGTCGTAGTCCCACAAGGTTCTATCTTAGGGCGCCTTCTCTATTTACACCTTCTGCCTGGAAAAGCTCATAAATCTCACGGCTTGCATTATCACCTCTATGCTGCTGACACACAGATCTACCTCTCTGGATCAGATATCACCTCCCTACTAACCAAAATCCCACAATGTCTGTCTGCTATTTCATCCTTAATCTCTGCTAGATTTCTAAAACTTAATATGGACAAAACAGAATTCATCATCTTTCCCCCATCTAACTCGACTCCCCCAACAGACCTATTTTTTTTTTAAAGTAAATGGATTCTCACTCTCCTCAATCCACAAGCTCGCTGCCTTGGAGTAACCCTTGACTCTCATCTCGCCTTCAAACCATGTATACAAAACCTTTCCACTTCCTGCTGACTTCAGCTCAAAAATATTTCCCGAATCCGTACATTCCTCAGTCAAGAATCTGCAAATACCCTAGTCCATACCCTCATCATCTCTCGCCTTGACTACTGCAACCTCCTACTTTGTGGCCTTCTTTCTAACACTCTCACACCCCTCCAATCTTTTCTAAACTCTGCTGCCCAACTAATCCACTTATCCCTCCACTATTCCTTGGCCTGGCCTCTCCCCGCTGTCAATCCCTTCACTGGTTCCCCATTTCCCAGAGACTCCAGTTCAAAACCCTAACCATGGCATACAAAGTCATCCACAACCTGTCTCCTCCATACATCTGTAACCTCTTCTCCCAGTACTTACCTGCACGCAAACTCTGATCCTCACAAGATCTCCTTCTCTACTCCCTTCCTCTTCCCACAATCGCATAAAAGATTTCTCCCGTGCATCCCCACTAGTCTGGAACCCTCTACCACAAGATATCAGACTCCCGCCTTCCGTGAAAACCTTCAAAAGGAACCTGAAGACCTATATCTTCTGACAAGCCTACAACCTGCAGCAACCACCAAACCGCTACACAATCAGCTCTACCCTCACCTACTCTATCTTGTGGGCAGGGTCCTCTCTTCCTGTACCAGTCATGACTTGTATTGTCTAAGAGTATTGCACTTGTTTTTTAATATGTACTAGCTGAAGAGTCCGGTGCTGCCCAGGCATAGTAACTAACTATGGTTACTTATAACAAATTATAATGATTATCCTCCATCCCATAGTCCAGTGCCCATATGCCCATCATACATATCCTTCATCCCATAGTCCCGTGCCCAAATTCCAATCATACATATCCTCCATCCCATAGTCCCGTGCCTATATTCCCATCATACACATCCTCCACTATTAGATCAGGAGCCTCCAATATTGACTGTCGGCATTGTTCCTTGTGCACATGGATTTCTCCAGAATCTCAGAATTTTTTGCTGATATTATACTGTAGATTGAGGATATTCAGTCTTTCCAATTTTATATTGAAGAACATCTGTGTGACATTGTACCACAATTTTTAGTTAGAGATGTTCACATATTGGTGACCTCTGAACATCTTTGCTTCTGGGAGACTTTGCCTCTCTAATGTGCTCTTTTTATAGACATTCATGTGACTTGGTTGGAAGTTGAGCCTCCAGCTCTTTTTCATTAGTACCGATCCTTTTTACAGCTTTCTATGAACCCTGTTCCAACTTTTTGACATTTATTGCAAAAAAGCAGAGAGTGCAAATTTTGCTAATATGCCAAACTTGCAATGGGAGGGGGGGACAATTTTGATTGTAATAAATTTGATTGTAATATCTTAGTGGGTTGCCCTCCCAGGGCTGTGGGGTACTCGGTACCGGGCCGGTGTCGGTGGGATGTGTCACGGCAGCTGTGACCCGGTCCGTGGCCCTGGGCGCAAAAAATCAATGGTGGTTTTTAATGTAGTTTATAGGAATAGTTTGTGACGCCACCTGTGGTGTTTGGCAAGCAAGATGTTAAGCCAACGCTGCGTGCAGATCCCCTGGGGCTGATGGTGTGTTGCAGCAAAGATGGTGTAGCTCCCCACAGGTGAAGCTGTAACCCCTGGGCAGTGTATAGGCGCAGGCAGTGTGAGGAATGTTGGTACCCAGATGTACCAGTGCTGACAGGTGTTGGCGCACAAATGAATGGAAGACACCAGGGCTTGCAGTTCCAAAGCTTTACTCATAGTTCGTGGTACACACTGGTGCCTGCCTCCGTGCCGTGTCCTCCGGGGTAGAGACTCAATCAACCTCCCGGGCAAGACAGGATTCTCCTCTCCAACACTCCGCCAACATGTACCTTTCCTGAACGACTCCTCTATTGTGCCTTTTAGTGTGAAGAGCTCCAGTACCGTGGTACTCTGAAGTTCCTCCTGTCAGATGTTCCTAACAACTCTACATGTATGACAGACAGCTGTAGCCTGCTCGGGGATGCTCCTGGATCCCGGCTCTCTATCCGTGTTGCTGTTGTGTCCCAAGTCTTAGATGGGAGTAGTGCATTTACAGCCAACTACTCCAGCGGTGTCTGCTGAAGAACCATAAGTGTCCATACAACCTCGGGGACCGGGCCCCGGCCTTGCGCTGAAACCTATAGGCAGGGTTCCTCTTCCAACCCACAACTCCTCTCTGTTCTCCTACTCCTTCGTTCCGCGCTGTTCCTTCTCTCTCTTATGGAAGCTTAGGTTGCAGTTCTACGTCTTTCTCCTTCTGTTCCTTTCCCGTGCCAGCTGGCTCAAGTCACTGAGGCAGCTGCAGCACTCTCCTTCTCTCACGTACCCATCCTCAGTCTCTCCTGACTGACTGTCCTTCTCTCGCCTGACCTCCCGTCAGACCGACCTCCTCTGACCCTCTGTCAGACTATGGCCTGTTTCACACTTCAGTTTTTTTCTTGTCAGTTAAAATCCGCCAAAATGGCGGAAAGCGGATCCGTTGGTAACTGAAGTTAACGGATGCCAGCGGACCGGTTTTTTGACGGATCCGTTGGCTGAAGAATTTTTAAAGGTCCGGGAGAGAGAGAGAATTTTTTTTTTACCGTTCGCCAGAAGTGATTTCAGGGTTAAATTTCCACCTGAGATCATTCCTCCAGGCATGCGCAGTACAAAAATGCGGATCTTTCAGCCAAAAAAACATTACAAGCTCCGTCCGGGCAAGTCGGCGGACGAAAAAAAATTGGCGGATCCGCAAAAAAACGGATCCGACGAATGGCCATCCGTCAAGATCCGCCAGTAATGCAAGTCAATGGGGAAAAAAACGGATCCGCCAAACAAAATGGCGGATCCATTTTTTTAGGAAAACCGCGGATCTTGACTGACGGAAAAAAACTGAAGTGTGAAACAGGCCTAACCTGTAATTCTAAACCTTCCCAACCTTTTAAATATCTCAACTCCACCCACCTCCCAGGACATCTCGTGTTACGAAGCAACACCCTCTAAGCATGGAGCCACAATCTGGTCCTTTGCTGAACTATCCTGTGTGTGGGTGCAGGTGTTGGAGTGTGGAAAGGAGTTCCCAACTTACCTAGGTGGTGGGGCACTACACCTTAGGAGAAGGTGCAGTACCTCTGTGGCGACTGAGCCTCAGGGGCGCCACATTAGCATTTGGCCACAGAGGATAATGGCTGTGACCATAGGAAGCTTCGCACACTATTGTATCTGGAGCAGAGCATAAGGGGCAGACTGTGGATGACTTCATGGCCATGGAGCTGCTGGATAGCTCACTATAGCTACATAAATCTTTAATACAGTTTTCCCACATCACCTGAGTTGTGTGTCTGAATTAGTGATGGAAACGTTGCTGTCTGGTGTTTTGGTTCTTGTTGCTATAAACACATCATTGATTTGCATAAATATGTGATATTTTTGAAGTAACAGGAAGATTGTATCTGAATCATACGCTACATTATCTGGAAAGAGAAGTGCTTTGGGCGTCCTTGTGATATAGTTTTACCTTCTCATTGGCGATAGACGGGGCAGGGGGTACGGAGAGCTGACACCTGCCTGCCTCTCCTCACTGAATATTGTAGCCAGCAACATAAACAGAAAACGGTCAGGAAGAATAAATTGTCATCTTAAGCTACTACTGAAAAGCTGACAATTTAACGCCAACACAGGGGCACGTTTATTTTACACTTAAAGATTAGCTTATTGGTCAAGCTGAACTTACCAGAGCTGAAAAATCTATAAATGTTTGTTTTCACCCATTTCTTACGTTTGTTGCATCTCCAACCAGTTGTG
This sequence comes from Dendrobates tinctorius, assembly GCF_039654945.1. NCBI lineage: Eukaryota > Metazoa > Chordata > Amphibia > Anura > Dendrobatidae > Dendrobates > Dendrobates tinctorius. The sequence goes on along the minus strand of NW_027361696.1, from coordinate 8,667,811 downwards.
CAGGTCGGGCGTAGAGTGACGGACGGGATCAGATATATTTCATCTAGTTTTTCATCTTTGACACAGAGATGAGATTGATAAACATCACATGCCGTGTCCACTCTCCGTCAGGATTTCTAATGGTCATTTTGATGGTTCATTTTTGTAGACACTTCCAGCTCTAATCTGCTTTTTTTGTCTTTTCTTGATAAATAAATGAGAAGATTCCTGGTAATGTCCGCCATAATTATGAATAGTCTGTGAAACATATCCCTACCTTGTTCCATTATGCACTATGACTTAGGTCTGGCGACACTGACTCTTGCAGATTACACAGTTTAAAGGAGTGCTGTGCCTTGAAAGCTGTTGCTGAATTGACCTTTAAGTTGATAATTTTATCTGTTACAACATTTTGTCTTGTTCTGGGCTTCTCTTTTTAACTGATGCAGTGAGGCACTATTGTGCTGGATCTGGGGTTGCCAAGGAAACATCAAACACTATGAGGAACTTCAGTCATGTGATATTATGATTGGAGATGACATGACAGGAATTCCATGCAGTTGGGTTGTTGATGTTACTATGGAAACCCCAGAGCAAGCACAATATTGCAGCAGCGAGAAGATCATGAGAACAGAGTTACTATATAATAAAACGACTTGTGCTGCTGTGACCGGGCATCCAGTCTGGTTCTCTGGCCAAATGACAGCAGCCTTCCCTTTGGTGGCCAGTAGCCTCCTACAAGCATCCTGGGTTATTTTGCTGTTTACCAGTCATCGTAATGTCTTGACGTTCCAATGCACATAATGACAATGCTGGGCCTTGTAAAGAGAGGCCAGAGGCACCAAGGTTGATGGCAGCAAAAGTGACGACTATGCTGGAGAAGCGGTGTGGATGAAGGCATTGTGAATTATTTTACATAACTACTTGTCTATTACGTTACTTATAATTAGTGTTGAGCATTCCGATACCGCAAGTATCGGGTATCGGCCGATACTTGCTGTATCGGAATTCCGATACCGACTTCCGATATTTTTTCAATATCGGAATTCGGCATCGGAATCGGAAGTTCAAAGTTGAGTGACAGACTGACGTCATCATGATGCGCGGTGTGTGCGCATCATGATGCGCCGTCATTTCGGGCCTTCCGGGGGTCTCTGCCGGCCTGCCGGGGGGCTGTGCCGGCCTGCCGGGGGGCTGTGTGGACTGCCCGGGGTCTGTACCGGCCTGCCGGGGGGCTGTGCCGGCCTGCCGGTGGTCTGTGCACCCTGTGGGGGTCTGTACCGGCCTGCCGGGGGGCTGTGCCGGCCTGCCGGGGGGCTGTGCTGATGTCCGGGGGTCTGTGCAAGCATCGTCCGATGGGACTACAAGTCCCATCGGGCGATGCCTGCTACCATGACAGTGATTGACACATTAGCCAATGATGGGACAGTAGTAGTCCCATCATCCGGCTAATGTGTTAAATGTTAAAAAAAAAAAAAAAAAAAAAATACTACATACATACTACATGCATGCTACATACATACTACATGCTACATACATACTACATATATACTACATACATACTACATACATGCTACATACATACTACATGCATGCTACATACATACTACATGCTACATACATACTACATGCATGCTACATACATACTACATGCTACATACATACTACATGCATGCTACATACATGCTACATATATACTACATGCATGCTACATACATACTACATGCTACATACATACTACATATATACTACATACATACTACATACATGCTACATACATACTACATGCATGCTACATATATACTACATGCTACATACATACTACATGCATGCTACATACATACTACATGCTACATACATACTACATGCATGCTACATACATGCTACATATATACTACATGCATGCTACATACATACTACATATATACTACATGCATGCTACATACATACTACATGCATGCTACATGCATGCTACATACATGCTACATATATACTACATGCATGCTACATACATGCTACATATATACTACATGCATGCTACATACATACTACATATATACTACATACATGCTACATACATACTACATGCATGCTACATACATACTACATGTTACATACATACTACATGCATGCTACATACATACTACATGCTACATACATACTACATATATACTACATACATACTACATACATGCTACATACATACTGCATGCTACATACATACTACATACATACTACATGCATGCTACATACATACTACATGCATGCTACATACATACTACATGCATGCTACATGCATGCTACATACATACTACATGCTACATACATACCACATACATACTACATACATACTACATACTACATATATACTACATGCATGCTACATACATACTACATGCTACATACATACCACATACATACTACATATATACTACATACATACTACATGCTACATACATACTACATATATACTACATGCATGCTACATACATACTACATGCTACATACTGTACATACTACATGCATGCTACATACATGCTACATATATACTACATGCATGCTACATACATACTACATATATACTACATGCATGCTACATACATACTACATGCTACATGCATGCTACATACATACTACATATATACTACATGCATGCTACATACATACTACATGCTACATGCATGCTACATACATACTACATACATACTACATGCTACATACATACCACATATATACTACATACATACAATACATTCATACAATACATACATAGACATACAGTACATATAACATAGAGTAACATACTTACCAATACTTGTCACATTGTTCCCCGAAGCCATTGTCTTTTCCGGAATAAATATTAACATAACAAACCACAAAAATACTCACCCACGATCCGAAGCAGTCCACGAGTGTGTCCCACGACGATCTTGGGTAGAGAACTGCAGCATCAGATGATGCTGCCGTTCTCTACGGGCTGCAGGAATCCAATGACGGTAGGTAGGTATCCTTCCGCACTGTATTCCTCCGCCACTTAAAAAAAAAAGTCCCTAGTCTCACTTTATGCCATTGCTGCGTGGGAATTTCCCACACAGCAATGGCATAAAGTGAGACTAGGGACTTTTTTTTTTTTAAGTGGCGGAGGAATACAGTGCGGAAGGATACCTACCTTCCGTCATTGGATTCCTGCAGCCCGTAGAGAACGGCAGCATCATCTGATGCTGCCGTTCTCTACCCAAGATCGTCGTGGGACACACTCGTGGACTGCTTCGGATCGTGGGTGAGTATTTTTGTGGTTTGTTATGTTAATATTTATTCCGGAAAAGACAATGGCTTCGGGGAACAATGTGACAAGTATTGGTAAGTATGTTACTCTATGTTATATGTACTGTATGTCTATGTATGTATTGTATGAATGTATTGTATGTATGTAGTATATATGTGGTATGTATGTAGCATGTAGTATGTATGTAGTATGTATGTAGCATGCATGTAGCATGTAGTATGTATGTAGCATGCATGTAGTATATATGTAGTATGTATGTAGCATGCATGTAGTATATATGTAGCATGTATGTAGTATGTAGCATGTATGTAGTATGTATGTAGTATGTATGTGGTATGTATGTAGCATGTAGTATGTATGTAGCATGCATGTAGTATATATGTAGTATGTATGTAGCATGTAGTATGTATGTAGTATGTATGTATGTAGTATGTATGTGGTATGTATGTAGCATGTAGTATGTATGTAGCATGCATGTAGTATATATGTAGTATGTAGTATGTATGTAGTATGTATGTGGTATGTATGTAGCATGTAGCATGCATGTAGTATGTATGTAGCATGCATGTAGCATGTATGTAGCATGCATGTAGTATGTATGTAGTATGTATGTAGCATGCAGTATGTATGTAGCATGTATGTAGTATGTATGTAGTATATATGTAGTATGTATGTAGCATGTAGTATGTATGTAGCATGCATGTAGTATGTATGTAGCATGTAGTATGTATGTAGCATGCATGTAGTATGTATGTAGCATGTATGTAGTATGTATGTAGTATATATGTAGTATGTATGTAGCATGTAGTATGTATGTAGCATGCATGTAGTATGTATGTAGTATTTTTTTTTTTTTTAACATTTAACACATTAGCCGGATGATGGGACTACTACTGTCCCATCATTGGCTAATGTGTCAATCACTGTCATGGTAGCAGGCATCGCCCGATGGGACTTGTAGTCCCATCGGACGATGCCTGCACAGACCCCCGGAGCCTGCACAGACCACCGGCAGGCCGGCACAGCCCCCCGGCAGGCCGGCACAGCCCCCTGGCAGGCCGGCACAGCCCCCCGGAGCCTGCACAGCCCCCCGGCAGGCCGGCACAGCCCCCCGGCAGGCCGGCACAGCCCCCCGGAGCCTGCACAGACCACCGGCAGGCCGGCACAGACCACCGGAGCCTGCACAGACCCCCTGGCAGGCCGGCACAGCCCCCCGAAAGGCCCGTACAGACCCCAGAGAGGCTGTACAAGGGCAGGAAAGGGTTTTTCTTATTCCGATACCGGAAGTCCCATAGACTTGAATGGGACTTCCGGTATCGGAATCGGCGATACCGATACTTTTTTAAAAGATCGGCCGATACCATCCGATACGATACTTTGAAGTATCGGACGGTATCGCTCAACTCTACTTATAATAGAAAACAAGGGCGGGGGCGCAGACATAGGGCTTCACCTGGTATAAATCAATTAAAATATAAAAGTACTCTGGAGTACTCACCCTTTATGGGTTGTGTTCAGACACAACCATTCTCAACGTTTGTTGCAGTCATATAGCTGCTGCAGAGCTCGTGCAGGTGGACAGCGTCCACTAGGTATCATAAGTTGAGGATCCAAGAAAAGCACTTCTGAGCATTCGCGCTGCTTTAGTGATAAGCATTCTTCAGAAATCCATATAAATCTTTCAAGTTCTTTATTATATGTACTACAGAAACTACGCATTTCGAGGTGACAAACCGCACCTCTTCTTCAGGTTACAGTACAGACAACTCTGTCACCTCAACTTATGTTACTTATAATTGTGCAGCCCAGTAAATCCTCAGGTTCCCCTCACATTTTGAAGAATCCTGGCTTGGAGATAGAGGGGTCTGGAGAGGACATAAGGGTCTTGAGATACCAAAGAAATATAGGAGACAGAGAAGTCTGGAGAAGACAGAGTGGTCTGAGAGCAAAAGATGAGTCTGGAGAGGAAAAGCGGATCAGGATCAGAATAAAGGTCAGGGGGGTCTAGAGGGGACAGATTCTGGGGAGGACATCTTTCCCAATCAATGAAATAAGCAGGTATAGCCTGCAATTATATTTATAGAATGGTCGGGACTAGAGTTGAGCGACTTTTGGTTTTTTAGGGTCGCGTTTCGTTTCGTGAAACCCGACTTTTCCAAAAGTCGGGTCGAGCAAGATCGTCCGATTATAGGGAAAAGTCGGGGTCGTCCCGAAACACGAAACCCAATGTAAGTCAATGGGGAATAAAAGTCGGCAGTGAGAGGAGGACAGGAAACACACCTACAGTGCCCATTTGAATGCCAAAAGCATCAATTCTTCTTTCTTAAGCTTGTCAACCTTAATTAACTTCATATTACAAGTTACGCACTGAAAAATAGGGGTTATTTGGCTACAAACTGTGGGGGGGGAGGGCTGGCTCCAGGTTTTCATGTGCCCTGGGCGAAAGAGCGCCCCTTTAACACATACCACAACTCATCATGCTCCGATACGGCAGAGAAATAGCGGTATAGTACAATGAAAAATACCTCACTTTTTACATCTCATGACGAGGCCCATCTATTTCTCCATACAGAATCATTGGTCCCATATAATGTTTGAAACAGTATATGATGAGCTCCACATAATGCTACAGTATATGTTGGTCCCCATGGATGAAGCTCCACTGTCTTATGGGCCCAAATAATGCTCCAAACATAATGGGCCCCATTTCTAATGCTCTAGTGTATAATGGGCCCTGTAAATGCTGCTCCAGTGTCTGATGTCCACCTTTGGAATGTTCCAGTGTATGGTGGGCCCCATCTATCATTCTCCAGAGTATAGTGCTCCCCAAAAATTGCTGTCCCAACATTGAAAACAATCAAATAAGTCTCCTCGCTAGGGAATCCCTGTACTTGTCTGGACAGGTGCTGTAGCTTGCTTAACAGCTCGCCAGCCGTTCTCACGCCCAGTATGGATTGCACGTGATTGCACAAAGGTTAGAAAGGGTACCGTATCCCTGGATAACATGTATGGATAGCGTACACATTCAAAATATATGTCTATACAGCATGAGGCAGGCTCAGACGGTGTTAGGCCCAGTATGGATTGCACGTCATTGCACAAAGGTTAGAAAGGGTACCGTATCCCCGGATAACATGTATGGATAGCGTACACATTCAAAATATATGTCTATACAGCATGAGGCAGGCTCAGACGGTGTTAGGCCCAGTATGGATTGCACGTCATTGCACAAAGGTTAGAAAGGGTACCGTATCCCTGGATAACATGTATGGATAGCGTACACATTCAAAATATATGTCTATACAGCATGAGGCAGGCTCAGATGGTGTTAGGCCCAGTATGGATTGCACGTCATTGCACAAAGGTTAGAAAGGGTACCGTATCCCCGGATAACATGTAAGGATAGCATACACATTCAAAATATATGTCTATACAGCATGAGGCAGGCTCAGACGGTGTTAGGCCCAGTATGGATTGCACGTCATTGCACAAAGGTTAGAAAGGGTACCGTATCCCCGGATAACATGTATGGATAGCGTACACATTCAAAATATATGTCTATACAGCATGAGGCAGGCTCAGACGGTGTTAGGCCCAGTATGGATTGCACGTCATTGCACAAAGGTTAGAAAGGGTACCGTATCCCCGGATAACATGTATGGATAGCGTACACATTCAAAATATATGTCTATACAGCATGAGGCAGGCTCAGACGGTGTTAGGCCCAGTATGGATTGCACGTCATTGCACAAAGGTTAGAAAGGGTACCGTATCCCCGGATAACATGTATGGATAGCGTACACATTCAAAATATATGTCTATACAGCATGAGGCAGGCTCAGACGGTGTTAGGCCCGGTATGGATTGCACGTCTTTGCACAAAGGTTAGAAAGGGTACCGTATCCCCGGATAACATGTATGGATAGCGTACACATTCAAAATATATGTCTATACAGCATGAGGCAGGCTCAGACGGTGTTAGGCCCAGTATGGATTGCACGTCATTGCACAAAGGTTAGAAAGGGTACCGTATCCCCGGATAACATGTATGGATAGCGTACACATTCAAAATATATGTCTATACAGCATGAGGCAGGCTCACACGGTGTTAGGCCCAGTATGGATTGCACGTCATTGCACAAAGGTTAGAAAGGGTACCGTATCCCCGGATAACATGTATGGATAGCGTACACATTCAAAATATATGTCTATACAGCATGAGGCAGGCTCAGACGGTGTTAGGCCCAGTATGGATTGCACGTCATTGCACAAAGGTTAGAAAGGGTACCGTATCCCCGGATAACATGTATGGATAGCGTACACATTCAAAATATATGTCTATACAGCATGAGGCAGGCTCAGACGGTGTTAGGCCCAGTATGGATTGCACGTCATTGCACAAAGGTTAGAGGGGGTACCGTATCCCCGGATAACATGTATGGATAGCGTACACATTCAAAATATATGTCTCAGGAGGCAGGCTCAGACGGTGTCAGGCACAGTATGGATTTGACGGCCCAGATTACACAGAGGAGGAGCAGGGAGAGGTAAAGATTGCAAATGCTGGGACCCTGCCCAAGCATGGGGGGCCCACTCGTGGGCGTCGGTACTGGCACTGGGCCCCTCATAGTACAGCGGTGTGTCTGACGGCGGGTGTGCACCACCGCCGTCAGAGACACTTGATTGCACTATGAGGGACCCTGTGCCAGTGCCCGCGCCCAAGAGTCGGCCTACCCACCTGTCCAGGGCAACGGCACTCGCACGGTGTCGTGCGGTAGGTGGTGACCCCGGCCATGGGGGGGGAGGCAGCACAGTTAGGGAGTTTTAGAAAGTGGCATATGTTGATGTTGGACATTCAGCTGATGCAAAAGGCGAAATAGGTGAAGTACCAGGAAGAGGTGGACCAAAGCAAGCCATTTTTCTGTCACCCTATGTGTCATCAGGGGAAGGTGGGACAAAATCCTTGGAAACCCATGCGTGGTTCATTTTAATGAAGGTTAGATCATCCACATTTTGGGTTGACAGACGGGTCCTTTTTTCTGTAAGGATTGATCCAGCTGCACTGAAGACTCTTTCCGATAGCACACTTGCAGCTGGGCAAGCGAGCTCCTGTAAGGCATATTGGGCCAATTCAGGCCAGGTGTCCAGTTTAGCGGCCCAATAGTCAAAGGGGAATGACCTGTGTGGGAGAACATCGATATGGGAGGAAAAGTAGTTTGTAACCATAGTTGACAACTGCTGTCTCCTGTCACTTTCCATCGATGCAGTATTACCAGTTGTGTGAGCGGTATTTGAAAAATCAGTCCACAACATTGTCATGAAACCCCTGTCTCCAACGCCACTTCTGCTGTGTGCACCACGAACACCTCTGCCAAGCTGCCCCCGGCCCGTACGGCTCGTGTGAGAACCATCACCGCTGCTGTGTGCTGGGAATGCCTCAAGCAACCGATTTACCAGAGTTGCTTGTTTATTAGCCAATATTAGGTCAAGGTTCTCCTGTGGCATGATGTTTTGTAATTTGCCTTTATAGCGTGGATCCAGGATGCTGGCCAACCAGTAGTCGTCATCGTTCATCATTTTGGCAATGCGGGGGTCCCTTTTTAGGATCCGCAAGGCATAATCTGACATGTGGGCCAATGTTCCCGGTGTCAATGATGCACTGCGAGTGCTGGGTGGAGGAGCACTTTCTGGCAAATCCACATCCCTCCAGTCACGCACAAACCCTGTACCAGACCTTGCCACGCCAACATTTTCACTTGCCCCACGAGATGCATCCTCCTCCCCTAAGTAATCATCCCCATCATCCTCCTCCTCCTCCTCCTCTTCTTCCTCCACTTCGTCCAGGAGAGGTCCCTGAGCAGACAATGGCTGAATGTCATCAAGTATTCCCTCCTCCTCATCAACATTGGCTGCAGACGCCTGCTCCTTAAGGTGCGTCAAAGTTTGCATGAGCAGACGCATAAGTGGGATGCTCATGCTTAGGATGGCGTCGTCTGCGCTTACCAGCCGTGTGCATTCCTCAAAACACTGAAGGACTTTACAAAGGTCTTTCAGCTTCGACCACTGCACGCCTGTCAACTCCATGTCTGCTCTCAAAGTGCCTGGCCGTGTATCCTCCCACAAATGCATTATGGCCTGCCTCTGCTCGCACAGCCGCTCCACCATGTGCAGGGTGGAGTTCCACCTTGTTGCAATGTCGATAATGAGGCGGTGGTTGGGAAGGTGGAGCAATCGCTGCAGCTTCTGCATACGAACGGAGTGTACAGGCGACCGGCGGATGTGCGCGCACAGTCTTCGCACCTTCTGGAGCAGGGCTGTTAACTCCGGATAATTTTTGAGGAAGCACTGCACCACCAGGTTCAATGTGTGAGCCAAGCAAGGTATGTGGCTGAGTTTTGAAAGGGCTATGGCTGCCACAAAATTACGGCCGTTATCACTAACTACCTTGCCTGCCTCAAGATGTACACTGCCCAGCCATGACTCAGTTTGTCGCTTCAAGTACTCGGCCAGCACCTCGGCGGTGTGTCTGTCGCCCAAACACATCATCTGCAACACAGCCTGCTGACGCTTTCCACTAGCTGCTCGATAGGGGGACACATCGTGTGCAATAGTGGCAGCTGCAGATGGAGTGCTCGTACGACTGCGCTCTGTGGACGAGCTTTCGCTTCTGGAGGAGGAGGAGGAGGAGGGTCGAACGCCTACAGCCAACTGTTTCCTATACCGTGGGCTAGGCAGCACTGTCCCACCACCGCTGTCCCCTGTGGACCCTGCATCCACCACATTAACCCAGTGCGCAGTGATTGACACGTAACGGCCCTGGCCATGCCGACTGGACCATGCATCAGTTGTGAGGTGCACCTTTCCGCTCACTGACTGCTTGAGTGCATGGACAATGCGGTCTTTCACATGATGGTGGAGGGCTGGGATGGCTTTGCGAGAGAAGAAGTGGCGACTGGGTAGGTCATAGCGTGGTACTGCATAGGCCATGAGTTCGTGGAAAGCTGTGCTTTCCACCAACCGAAAGGGCATCATCTCAAACGAGATTAGTTTGGCAATGTGGGCGTTCAAACCCAGTGTACGCGGATGAGAGACTGAGTACTTTCTTGACCTACTCATAGTGTCTGGGAGGGTGAGCTGGACTTGAGAGCTGCATATGGTGGAAGTAGCGGTGGACAGGGCGGACTGAGAGAGGGTTGATGATGGTGATGGAGTTGGTGTTCTTTCTGATGGCCTAGAATCAGTCTTTCGTTGATATAACAGTGGGATTCCCTGACTGCTGTGGCCTTGCAACGACACCTCAACATTTGCTGCTGTGCTAACCGGTGGGCTTACAGTGGGGGAAACAATGTAGCGTTGCTGACTACCTTCGTTGTGATCAGTTGCACATGTGGCACTTGAGGTTTGGTGTTGTGTCCACGCTTGCAAGTGCATGCTGGTTAAATGTCTAAGCATGCAACTGGTATTCAAATTTTTCAGATTTTTCCCTCGGCTAAAGGTCTTTGCGCACTTCTTACAGATAACCTTGGCCTGATCATGAGGATTTTGTTCAAAAAAGTGCCACACTGCACTCTTCCTACTTTGGCAGACATTTTGCGGCCTAGCACGCTGTGATCTTTTGACCCTCTGGACAAGCTGTCCAGCAACTCTTTTGATGTTTGGAACCTGTCTTTGGAGTGCTCCGGGCCTGCCAGATAACAGCTGTTGCGATGTCGATGTCTGCTGTGGATGCTCCTCATCTGAGCTATTGGAAGCAGCACCCTCTTCCCCCAATGGATGCCAATCTGGGTCAACAACTGGGTCATCCATCACCTCCTCTTCTATGTCATGTGCACCTTTCTCTGTGTCACCGTGTATGGTGGTATAGTGTGCGGGAAGGGGCACCTGAGTCTCATCAGGGTCAAAATCTGGCTCTGTACACTGCGAGGACAATGTAGTGCTCTGAGTGAATGTACCAGCAGAATCATCCATCAGCGGCTGTGCATCAGTGCACTCCATGTCAGATTCATCTTGGCCTGGGTAATTCACCATTCGACTTGATAATCCAGGCATGGTATGTGAAAACAGCTCCATGGAGTAATCAGTAGTATGGCCTGCGTCATCCTTCAATCTTGGTTGGGGTGAAGGACACAAGGAAAGGTGTGGTTCATGAACATGAGCCTCCAATGACGACTCAGTGCTTTTACTTTTTACAACTGAAGAAGAGGATGCGATAGAGCTGGAGGCTGAGTCAGCAATGTAAGACAAAACTTTTTCCTGATGCTCTGCCTTTAAAAGCGGTTTGCCAACTCCTAGAAAACTAAGCGTTCGAGGCCTTATGTAGCCAGACGATGACGCAGGGTCAGCACCTCCTGCATTCGGTCCTATTTTGCTCTTGCCACTACCATCAGATCCACCACCAACACCATCATTACCAGCTGCCAACCCCCGCCCAATTCCACGGCCTCTTCCACCAGCCTTCCTCATTTTTGGTAGAAATGTAGACAAAATCCAACAAACTATATAGTAATGTAAAACAAGGTAAAAGGTGTCTATAGGACAGGGGAGATTTATAATTTCTGCACACACTTGTGGACAGTGGACACTTTTGGATTGTGTGAGGCCCACTGATATCTGAGCGCTATGTGACACGCTCGATGGCACAGCTGCCTGTGACCAAAGTGACGAGAGGATAATGGAGATTTTGAATCTCTGTGTACACTTTTGGACACTGGACACTTGTGGATTGTGTGAGGCCCACTGATATCTGAGCGCTATGTGACACGCTCGATGGCACAGCTGCCTGTGACCAAAGTGACGAGAGGATAATGGAGATTTTGAATCTCTGCGTACACTTGTGGACAGTGGACACTTTTGGATTGTGTGAGGCCCACTGATATCTGAGCGCTATGTGACACGCTCGATGGCACAGCTGCCTGTGACCAAAGTGACGAGAGGATAATGGAGATTTTGAATCTCTGTGTACACTTTTGGACACTGGACACTTGTGGATTGTGTGAGGCCCACTGATATCTGAGCGCTATGTGACACGCTCGATGGCACAGCTGCCTGTGACCAAAGTGACGAGAGGATAATGGAGATTTTGAATCTCTGCGTACACTTTTGGACACTGGACACTTGTAGATTGTGTGAGGCCCACTGATATCTGAGCGCTATGTGACACGCTCGATGGCACAGCTGCCTGTGACCAAAGTGACGAGAGGATAATGGAGATTTTGAATCTCTGCGTACACTTTTGGACACTGGACACTTGTAGATTGTGTGAGGCCCACTGATATCTGAGCGCTATGTGACACGCTCGATGGCACAGCTGCCTGTGACCAAAGTGACGAGAGGATAATGGAGATTTTGAATCTCTGCGTACACTTTTGGACACTGGACACTTGTGGATTGTGTGAGGCCCACTGATATCTGAGCGCTATGTGACACGCTCGATGGCACAGCTGCCTGTGACCAAAGTGACGAGAGGATAATGGAGATTTTGAATCTCTGCGTACACTTTTGGACACTGGACACTTGTGGATTGTGTGAGGCCCACTGATATCTGAGCGCTATGTGACACGCTCGATGGCACAGCTGCCTGTGACCAAAGTGACGAGAGGATAATGGAGATTTTGAATCTCTGCGTACACTTTTGGACACTGGACACTTGTAGATTGTGTGAGGCCCACTGATATCTGAGCGCTATGTGACACGCTCGATGGCACAGCTGCCTGTGACCAAAGTGACGAGAGGATAATGGAGATTTTGAATCTCTGCGTACACTTTTGGACACTGGACACTTGTGGATTGTGTGAGGCCCACTGATATCTGAGCGCTATGTGACACGCTCGATGGCACAGCTGCCTGTGACCAAAGTGACGAGAGGATAATGGAGATTTTGAATCTCTGCGTACACTTTTGGACACTGGACACTTGTGGATTGTGTGAGGCCCACTGATATCTGAGCGCTATGTGACACGCTCGATGGCACAGCTGCCTGTGACCAAAGTGACGAGAGGATAATGGAGATTTTGAATCTCTGCGTACACTTTTGGACACTGGACACTTGTGGATTGTGTGAGGCCCACTGATATCTGAGCGCTATGTGACACGCTCGATGGCACAGCTGCCTGTGACCAAAGTGACGAGAGGATAATGGAGATTTTGAATCTCTGCGTACACTTTTGGACACTGGACACTTGTGGATTGTGTGAGGCCCACTGATATCTGAGCGCTATGTGACACGCTCGATGGCACAGCTGCCTGTGACCAAAGTGACGAGAGGATAATGGAGATTTTGAATCTCTGCGTACACTTTTGGACACTGGACACTTGTGGATTGTGTGAGGCCCACTGATATCTGAGCGCTATGTGACACGCTCGATGGCACAGCTGCCTGTGACCAAAGTGACGAGAGGATAATGGAGATTTTGAATCTCTGCGTACACTTTTGGACACTGGACACTTGTAGATTGTGTGAGGCCCACTGATATCTGAGCGCTATGTGACACGCTCGATGGCACAGCTGCCTGTGACCAAAGTGACGAGAGGATAATGGAGATTTTGATTCTCTGCGTACACTTTTGGACACTGGACACTTGTAGATTGTGTGAGGCCCACTGATATCTGAGCGCTATGTGACACGCTCGATGGCACAGCTGCCTGTGACCAAAGTGACGAGAGGATAATGGAGATTTTGAATCTCTGCGTACACTTTTGGACACTGGACACTTGTAGATTGTGTGAGGCCCACTGATATCTGAGCGCTATGTGACACGCTCGATGGCACAGCTGCCTGTGACCAAAGTGACGAGAGGATAATGGAGATTTTGAATCTCTGCGTACACTTTTGGACACTGGACACTTGTGGATTGTGTGAGGCCCACTGATATCTGAGCGCTATGTGACACGCTCGATGGCACAGCTGCCTGTGACCAAAGTGACGAGAGGATAATGGAGATTTTGAATCTCTGCGTACACTTTTGGACACTGGACACTTGTAGATTGTGTGAGGCCCACTGATATCTGAGCGCTATGTGACACGCTCGATGGCACAGCTGCCTGTGACCAAAGTGACGAGAGGATAATGGAGATTTTGAATCTCTGCGTACACTTTTGGACACTGGACACTTGTGGATTGTGTGAGGCCCACTGATATCTGAGCGCTATGTGACACGCTCGATGGCACAGCTGCCTGTGACCAAAGTGACGAGAGGATAATGGAGATTTTGAATCTCTGCGTACACTTTTGGACACTGGACACTTGTGGATTGTGTGAGGCCCACTGATATCTGAGCGCTATGTGACACGCTCGATTGCACAGCTGCCTGTGACCAAAGTGACGAGAGGATAATGGAGATTTTGAATCTCTGCGTACACTTTTGGACACTGGACACTTGTGGATTGTGTGAGGCCCACTGATATCTGAGCGCTATGTGACACGCTCGATGGCACAGCTGCCTGTGACCAAAGTGACGAGAGGATAATGGAGATTTTGAATCTCTGCGTACACTTTTGGACACTGGACACTTGTGGATTGTGTGAGGCCCACTGATATCTGAGCGCTATGTGACACGCTCGATGGCACAGCTGCCTGTGACCAAAGTGACGAGAGGATAATGGAGATTTTGAATCTCTGCGTACACTTTGGACACTGGACACTTGTAGATTGTGTGAGGCCCACTGATATCTGAGCGCTATGTGACACGCTCGATGGCACAGCTGCCTGTGACCAAAGTGACGAGAGGATAATGGAGATTTTGAATCTCTGCGTACACTTTTGGACACTGGACACTTGTAGATTGTGTGAGGCCCACTGATATCTGAGCGCTATGTGACACGCTCGATGGCACAGCTGCCTGTGACCAAAGTGACGAGAGGATAATGGAGATTTTGAATCTCTGCGTACACTTTTGGACACTGGACACTTGTGGATTGTGTGAGGCCCAGCGTCGGACTGGAACACCTTGGGCCCACCAGAGAAAATCATTCTTGGGGCCCACTATGTAGCTGCATAGAGTTAAATACCAGACCACCAATTATGCGGTAAAACACGCTAATATCTGGGTATAATATAAGGTTGTACATGTCTTAATTATGTAGCAGGAGTTGGGGTAGCCCCCTCATAGAATATAAAGCAGCCCCCTCACATAGTATAATGCAGCCATCTCATAGAATATAATGCAGCCATCTCATAGAATATAATACTGCCCCCCTCATAGGGAATAATGCACCCCCTCATAGGGTATAATGCACCCCCTCATAGGGTATAATGCACCCCCTCATAGAGTATAATGCTGCCCCCCTCATAGGGTATAATACTGCCCCCCTCATAGGGAATAATGCACCCCCTCATAGGGTATAATGCTGCCCCCTCATAGGGTATAATACTGCCCCCCTCATAGGGTATAATACTGCCCCCCTCATAGGGAATAATGCACCCCCTCATAGGGTATAATACTGCCCCCCTCATAGGG
This sequence comes from Dendrobates tinctorius, assembly GCF_039654945.1. Classification (NCBI taxonomy): domain Eukaryota; kingdom Metazoa; phylum Chordata; class Amphibia; order Anura; family Dendrobatidae; genus Dendrobates; species Dendrobates tinctorius. The sequence continues at coordinate 8,652,091 of NW_027361696.1, read as the reverse complement.
TATAATGCTGCCCCCTCATAGGGTATAATGCTGCTTCCTCATAGGGAATAATGCTGCCCTCCTCATAGGGTATAATGCTGCCTCCTCATAGGGTATAATGCTGCCCTCCTCATAGGGTATAATGCTGCCCCCCTCATAGGGTATAATACTGCCCCCCTCATAGGGTATAATGCTGCCCCCCTCATAGGGTATAATGCTGCCTCCTCATAGGGAATAATGCTGCCCTCCTCATAGGGTATAATGCTGCCTCCTCATAGGGAATAATGCACCCCCTCATAGGGTATAATGCTGCCTCCTCATAGGGAATAATGCTGCCCTCCTCATAGGGTATAATGCTGCCTCCTCATAGGGTATAATGCTGCCCTCCTCATAGGGTATAATGCTGCCCCCCTCATAGGGTATAATACTGCCCCCCTCATAGGGTATAATGCTGCCCCCCTCATAGGGTATAATGCTGCCTCCTCATAGGGAATAATGCTGCCCTCCTCATAGGGTATAATGCTGCCTCCTCATAGGGTATAATGCTGCCCCCTCATAGGGTATAATACTGCCCCCTCATAGAGAATAATGCACCCCCTCATAGGGTATAATGCTATATAGATATATAGATATAGAGTTAGATAGATATAGATAGAAAGATAGATGTAGAAATAGATAGATATAGAGATAGATAGTAGATAATGGATAGAAAGTAGATAATGGATAGATATAGATAGAAAGATTCATAGAGATAGATAGAGATAGATATAAAGATAGATATAGAAAGAAAGATAGATAGATAGATAGATAGATAGATAGATAGGTAGATAGATATAGAGATAGATAGAAAATAGATAATGGATAGATAGATAGGTAGATAGATAGATAGATATAGATAGATAGCTATAAATAGAAAGATATAGAGATAGATAGATATATAGATAGATATAGATAATAGATAGAGATAGATAATAGAGATATACAGATATAATAATAATAATAATATAGACATATATAGATAGATATAGAGATATATATAGATAGATGGCTATAAATAAAAATAGATATAGAGATATATAGAGATAGATAGATATAGAGATAATAGATATAGAGATAGATAGATATAGAGATAGATATAGAGACAGATAGATATAGAAAGATAGATATAGAGATAGATATAGAGATAATAGCTAGATATAGAGATATGTATAGAGATAGATAGATAGATATAGAGTTAGAAAGATAGATATAGAGAGATATAGAGATAGATAGAGATATCTAGATAGATAGATGGATAGATAGATATAGATAATAGAGATAATAGATAGATATAATAGATAGATATAGAGATAGATATAGAGATAGATGGATAGATCAATAGATAGATAGATAAAGAGAGAGAGATAGAGATAGAGATTGATAGATAATGAGATATAGAGATAGATATAGAGATATAGTGTTAGATAGAAAGATAGATATAGAGATAGATAGATATAGAGATAGATATGGATATAGAGATAGATATGGATATAGATATAACAGATATAGAGATAGATAGATAGATATAGAGATAGATAGCTAGATATAGAGATAATATATAGATAGATATAGAGATAATATATAGATAGCTATAGAGAGAGATATAGAGATAGATATAGAGAGAAACAGATATATATATATAGAGATAGATATAGAGATAGATAGGTAGATAGATATAGAGATAATAGATATAGAGATAGATAGATAGATATAGATATAAAGATAGATAGAGATAGAGAGAGCGGTAGATAGAGAGAGATAGATATAGAGAGAGATAGATACAGAGATAGATAAATAGATAGAGAGATAGATATAGATATAGATAATAGATAGAGATAGATAGATAAAGATAGATAATAAATATAGAGATAACAGATAGATATAGAGATAGAGTAAGATAGAAAGATATAGAGATAGGTAGATATAGATAATAGAGATAGCTAGATAGATAGATATAGATATAGATAGATATAGATAGAAAGATAGATATAGAGATAGATGTAGAGATAGAAAGATAGATATAGAGATAGATGTAGAGATATAAAGATAGATATAGAGATAGAGCGATAGATAGAGATAGATATAGATAATAGATAGAGATAAATAGATAGATAGATAGAGAAAGATAGATAGATATAGAGATAGATATAGAGATAGAAAGATAGATAGATATACAGAGAGATAGATATAGAGATAGAGATAAATAGATAGATAGATATAGAGAGAGATATAGGGAGAAATAGATATAGATATAGAGATAATAGATATATATAGAGATAGATAGATATAGATATAGAGAGAGATAGATACAGAGAAAAGATATAGAGATAAATAGATAAAGATAGATAGATATAGAGATAGAGATAAATAGATAGATAGATATAGAGAGAGATATAGAGACTAGAGAGAAATAGATATAGATATAGAGATAATAGATATATATAGAGATAGATAGATATAGATATAGAGAGAGATAGATACAGAGAAAAGATATAGAGATAAATAGATAAAGATAGATAGATATATAGATATAGAGATAGAGCGATAGATAGATATACAGAGAGATAGATATAGAGATAGATAGAGATATATAGATAGATAGCTATAGAGATATAGAGATAGATATAGAGAGAAATAGAGATAGATATAGAGATAGATAGAGATAGATATATAGATATAGATATAAAGATAGATATAGAGATAGATATAGATATAGAGATAGAGCGATAGATAGCGAGAGATATAGATATAGAGATAGATAGATACAGAGAAAAGATATAGAGAAAGATAACGGATAGATAAATAGATAGATAGGTATAGAGATAGATAGATATAGATATTAGATAGAGATATATATAGATAAAGATAGATATAGATGGTAGCTAGATAGATAATAAATATAGAGATAATAGATATAGAGATAGATAGAGTAAGATAGATAGATATAGAGATAGATAGACATAATAGATAGATATAGAGATATATATAGAAAGATATAGAGATAGATAGATAGATATAGAGATAGATGTAGAGATAGAAAGATAGATATAAAGATAGAGCGATAGAGATAGATATAGATAATAGATAGAGATAGATATAGAGATAATATATAGATAGCTATAGAGAGAGATATAGAGATAGATATAGAGAGAAACAGATATATATATAGAGATAGATATAGAGATAGATAGGTAGATAGATATAGAGATAATAGATATAGAGATAGATAGATATAGATATAAAGATAGATAGAGATAGAGAGAGCGGTAGATAGAGAGAGATAGATATAGAGAGAGATAGATACAGAGATAGATAAATAGATAGAGAGATAGATATAGATATAGATAATAGATAGAGATAGATAGATAAAGATAGATAATAAATATAGAGATAACAGATAGATATAGAGATAGAGTAAGATAGAAAGATATAGAGATAGGTAGATATAGATAGAGATAGCTAGATAGATAGATATAGATATAGATAGATATAGATAGAAAGATAGATATAGAGATAGATGTAGAGATAGAAAGATAGATATAGAGATAGATGTAGAGATAGAAAGATAGATATAGAGATAGAGCGATAGATAGAGATAGATATAGATAATAGATAGAGATAAATAGATAGATAGATAGAGAAAGATAGATATAGAGATAGATATAGAGATAGAAAGATAGATAGATATACAGAGAGATAGATATAGAGATAGAGATAAATAGATAGATAGATATAGAGAGAGATATAGAGAGAAATAGATATAGATATAGAGATAATAGATATATATAGAGATAGATAGATATAGATATAGAGAGAGATAGATACAGAGAAAAGATATAGAGATAAATAGATAAAGATAGATAGATATATAGATATAGAGATAGAGATAAATAGATAGATAGATATAGAGAGAGATATAGAGACTAGAGAGAAATAGATATAGATATAGAGATAATAGATATATATAGAGATAGATAGATATAGATATAGAGAGAGATAGATACAGAGAAAAGATATAGAGATAAATAGATAAAGATAGATAGATATATAGATATAGAGATAGAGCGATAGATAGATATACAGAGAGATAGATATAGAGATAGATAGAGATATATAGATAGATAGCTATAGAGATATAGAGATAGATATAGAGAGAAATAGAGATAGATATAGAGATAGATAGAGATAGATATATAGATATAGATATAAAGATAGATATAGAGATAGATATAGATATAGAGATAGAGCGATAGATAGCGAGAGATATAGATATAGAGATAGATAGATACAGAGAAAAGATATAGAGAAAGATAACGGATAGATAAATAGATAGATAGGTATAGAGATAGATAGATATAGATATTAGATAGAGATATATATAGATAAAGATAGATATAGATGGTAGCTAGATAGATAATAAATATAGAGATAATAGATATAGAGATAGATAGAGTAAGATAGATAGATATAGAGATAGATAGACATAATAGATAGATATAGAGATATATATAGAAAGATATAGAGATAGATAGATAGATATAGAGATAGATGTAGAGATAGAAAGATAGATATAAAGATAGAGCGATAGAGATAGATATAGATAATAGATAGAGATAGATATAGAGATAGATAGATATAGATAATAGATAGAGATAAAAAGATAGATAGATATAAGAGAGATAGACAGAGAGATATATAGAGAAATAGAGATAGATAGATAGATAGATAGATAGATAGATAGATAGATAGATAGATAGATACAGATAGAGAGAGCGAGAGAGATATAAAAAAAAAAAACAAAACACAATACTCACCTCTCCTCCTCGCTCCCACGCTGATCCCGGCTTCAGTGTCAGGAGCTGCCCCCTCTGCCAGACACACAGCGGGTGCGCGATGTAGTGACGTCATCGCGCACTGGCTGTGAGCCAGGAGCAGAGAGGACTGAGGGCGGCGCCGGCCCTGATGCAGAGCGGCTTACTGGGCTGGGGGCGGGGCCTCTGGGGGTGGAGACCTGAAATGATATTCACTGCTTCGCAGTGAATATTCATTTCTCTTTAGCAGCGGGGACAGGGGCTCCTGCCTCCTGACACCCGCTGCTGCTCCGCTGGCAGGGGCCCCCATAGCAGCTGCATGGTGTGCGACACACCACTGGCTGGGGGCCCCTGGAGCAGCGGGGGCCCTAGGCAACTGCTGGCCCTGTATGCCAGCAGGTGCCAGGTCCCACCGGATGCCAGGGCCCACCGGAGAATCCTCCGGTTCCCCGGTGGGCCAGTCCGACGCTGGTGAGGCCCACTGATATCTGAGCGCTATGTGACACGCTCGATGGCACAGCTGCCTGTGACCAAAGTGACGAGAGGATAATGGAGATTTTGAATCTCTGCGTACACTTTTGGACACTGGACACTTGTGGATTGTGTGAGGCCCACTGATATCTGAGCGCTATGTGACAGGCTCGATGGCACAGCTGTGACCAAAGTGACTAGAGGATAAGGGAGATTGGATTGCTTTTAAAAAAGCAGTTTGCGGAGCAGTGGGTAAACAGCAATGCCAGCGTGTCAGGAAGCCTTAGAAGGCAGCCCAACAACCAACACCACTGATACACCACAATATAGCCTCCCCTTGCACTGCACACACAGTGACTGGTGTGTTGTGCAGGCCAAATCGCTAGCAGCAGAAGCAGTTTTTTTGTCTTCTTCCCTGCCTAACGCTCTCCCTACAGAATCAGCAGCAACCTCTCCCTATACTAAGATCGGCAGAAGTAAGATGGCGGTCGGCGTGCACGCCCTTTTATACCCCCTGTGACGCCCACCAAAGCAAGCCAATCACTTGCATGCCCTTCTGAAAGATGGTGGTGACCCGTGCCTAGGTCATCACGTTGCCCACAGTGTCCGTGGATCCTGATTGGCTGAAAAAGAGCGCAAAACAAACTTTTGAAACGCGACTTTGGCGCGTAAGTCGCCGACCTCGTGGCCGACCTCATCCTAGGGTCGGGTTTCGTTTCATGAAACCCGACTTTGCCAAAAGTCGGCGACTTTTGAATTTTTTCGACCCGTTTCGCTCAACTCTAGTCGGGACATATTGTAACTGTCAGCTGAAAGGGGATTAGCCCAGCATCTGTAGAAACATTTTGCTGTTTCTGGGGCAGTTGTATGACTCACACGCCAATATTGCCCGCACATCGAGTATCACAATAAGAAGGTTTTAATGTGGGAAAATACACATTTGCTATTTTACGGTGTTCACTTATGCTGTGTGTCACCATGGACCTTAGTTTGGGCTAAAGCTTAATATTGCCGTAGCGAGTCATTTTTGGTTTTTTTTGTCTAGTTTATACTATGTTTTTGTTGACACTTTACACCAATATTACAGAAATGACATTTTGAGTCATTCTATTTATAACTATTATATACAATACTTGGAACAGGAGGGGTTAAGAAGATACATTATTAAAAATAGTGAAAAAGATGTAAGTGAGATTACTACTGATTCCTGAACTTAGACCTGTAGCCACGGCTTGTGCCGTAACTGCTAGACATTGTCAAGGCATCAGGTTGTTTTCACAATTGCTGCATAGAACCATTTTTTTGCTGTGCGGCTAAAGACCATGATGCAAAATCATATGCGTTTTATCATAAATTGCAGTAATTCAGATGTTTGGTCTCTAGTAGCATGAAGCCAAAAAGCAGATCAATCTGCAGTAAAGAGCGAGAGGCAATTAGACAGTGTTGCCGTGTCGGTAGTCACTTATAATAAAACCCTAAAGGGCTCGTCCAGACTAATAATAAAAAGATCTGCGACTTCCCTACACACTTTGGAAGAGGGGGGGATTATTAAACTATTTGCAGCAGTTTGAGCAAACCTATTTTCTCTTTGATTTTACATTTCTGACACTTTTTTGATAGGTCTTAGTGGAAGGGAAAGGGTCAACTTCAGCACGAAAGACTTCCACAATTTTACTCCAGAAATTGCCATAAACTGTAGTGGAGAAACGTACAAGCTCCTGTCTGGTGTATATTGTAGCTCCATGCCCAACATGTGCCAAATTTATTAAGAGGCCCTTTTAAAAATTAAGGCTTTGTATCATGTCATTTTGGTCTAAACAATACTAAGAGCGAAATACATTCAATCCCTCCTGTCCTAATTGTAAAAGTTGTCAGTGCAGGTAGTCTGTAGTCAGTCAGGAGTGGCGGCGGTTAGAAGGTGGGTTCCATTATTGATTTCCCACTTGACTGACGGTTCAGACCAGTAGCATTGTTGCCTCACCGCTGGACAATGGGGGCAGCTTTTTATTGCTTATCATTTAAAGGTTTAAGGAAGACACAAATTCAAAGAGTTCAACCTATAACCCGTTTGCTTTGCTCCTGCTGCATGGAAGGAGCAAGCAGCTGTGAAGCTGGCAGGAGTGAGGCGCTAACAGCGTGCACCAGCGATCCCTGCCGGCCACAATGCAGCGCTTACAAGCTCATTAGGAGAGAGCTTGTATGCACAGATATATCTTTCACCACGATGCTCGACAGCAGTAATGACTGGTATCTTAGGCAACAAGGAGTAAACTACAAAAATAACTATTTTATGTATCAGGGTTGAGGTGGAATATAAAACAGAGATTGGAAACCGCTTGGTTTTACAATCATCTTCCAATGATACCTATTGATGGGAATAACCCTGAGAGCCCTATATTCATTCACCACCAACAAGCAGATATCATGAAGAAAAAGGGCGACATAAAAAGTTAGAAAGTTGTTATATCTCAGTGATTTAATTAGGGAAGAAAAGCAGAGAGTTAGTTAGGATTTTTTTTTACAGGATTTGTTCAGGTTTCTTTTAATTCCTGGCTGTCATTACTTCTCTTTACAATGGAGGCCATGTTCTGAGAAATAAGGAAGGTTAATGTGTGTTTATGTTAGGTGAGAAGTCAGCTGGAACGCGGCATTTCATTTAATGGGCTGACCTCTCAGGGGCCCATTCATACACGGAGGCATTAGTCCTGTGGCCATTGCAGCAGCCACTTCCATTCATTATTGTGTTTTCGTAAGTGTGACATGTTTTGATAGGACGTTTTTAGTGAAATGTCAGCTGACATACAGTGTGTGATGCAGGTGCTTGCAACTACTTTAGCAGATACAGGAACCCATCACATCACCCCCTTGTGGCCATGACAAGGAACAACATTCATGGAAGAGACCAGAAATCAGCATCTACTGAAGATAAAATATCATGCACTAACATATTCAGTGGGACAAAAATAAAATCATATATATATTCTCAAACCGTCCACTATATAATAAAGGAAAAGTGTGTAATTAAAAATGGTACTTGATATATAAAGTATTGCTGACCCCAACATGGATCAATAGAATTACGTCAACTCTGAACAGCATTTCACAGCACAAAGGTACTAAATGTAAAAACTTTGTAACTGCACAACAATTACCTTGTACTGATCCTGATTTACATCTTATGCTCCGGTCACATCAAAAATGACTTCAAAATTCTACTGGCATAAAATCTCCCAGTGTTCCCCACTGGTTACATGGTTACTTTATACTATGGATTCTGACAGAAGACAAAGTAAGGTTTGATCTCCATATTAGACACCTGTGACCAAAAGTTTGTGAGACAGCAGGTATCGTCGGGTAGAGGGTGGAAGCTGCTGTCACCCATATTTACCTCCCCTAAACACTAGGAATCCGGCATGTCTGCTGATCATTCTGTTCCTCGACACCGGTCATCAGCAGAGATGTAGGAGACTGCTACATGATATTGATGCACAATACTCATCTAACGTTTCACCTTGTATTATTGGAGACTAACTTATCAAATTATCCATGAGTCTCCCACACCAGAATTACCTATCACCTGCCATCATGACAAATTGGAAGCTTCCAAAAGATTTTCCCCCTTGTATGACAGAAAGAGTAAGAACAGAGATAACTGGCAGAATCTGACGGACAGTGGCCGCTTTGCAATATTGATAATTATGTCATTGTGTCACTTGCTGAAGGAGAGAAAGGAAGAGCAAGACTCAGATTTAGGGTGATATAAAGTAAAAGTGGAAAAATGACCCCAGTGTCATGTGAGTATGTACTTACATGAGGAGGACAAGTACTGACTATAACTTTGGAAAAGTTTTATGACAGCTGTCGCCATCTCTGTGGATGTAATCACAAGACCTCCTCAAAATGGGAGGATTAACTATTAGAAAATCCATTCATGAACAACCCATCTGAAATCTCTTCAAATGTGCATACAAATGTACCCAGATCAGCCGCAACATTAAAACCTCACGCCTCATGAGTCCACCTTGCCAAGGCCTGGACTCCACACGTCCTCTGCAAGTGTCCTGTGTACCGATTGGTACGGCCTACATGGATCACATTTATTTTTCCACCACATGTCACAGATGATCGATCTCATTGAGATCAGGGTTTGGAAAGTCACCACCTTGATGTGTCTGCCATGTTTAATTCCTGATAGTGGATTATCCTGGTGACAAATCCGTTGTCATTAAGGAATCCATCTGCCATGAATGAGGAACCATACAATGTGCGAGTGGTCCATGTCAGGACTCCGTTTCCTCGCAGATCATTATCTGGCACATCGTACAGATAGTGGCAGGTTGTGCGTCGGACCCTGCAGTCGTACTACCTATTATCTGTTCCCCCCTTCTTTCTACCCTACATAATCCCTCTACTTTACCATGTGGCGTCCTACAGGAAGAGGCCGGTTGACTGAATGCTGTGGCTGCACTGGGATGATGGGATAAAACTTTTCTCTTTGTGAATGGTAATTGTTTTATGTTTATTATGTTTCTAGCTGTTCTTGTTATGCCAGAATTTACATAAAAACTCTGATACATTGTAATTAATAGCTGGAAAGGCAGCGAGGACAAATGGCGCACACGGCTGTTCCTTACAATTTAAAAAAGGAAAACACAGGATTGCTACACTTATTTTGTAAAGAACATTTTGGGTGTGACTTCACAGAAGTTAATCTCTGATCTTCATACAGAATGTGTCAGTGAATTATAAGCACAGATGACAATACCGCATTGTCTTCTGGAGAATTATACTAATCACATGCGACTTGGTAATGATGGGAGATATTAAAGGACATGAAAAGGTTTCAGCTGCATCAACAACCTTTACATAGGTTACCCTACACAGCCCCTATATATAGGTTACACCATACAGCCCCCACATATAGGTTACACTATACCAGGGGGGGAATCCTTTTGGCTGAGAGAGCCATGAACACCACATATTCTTTTTAATAATGTTGTTATGCTGTTTCTAACCAATGATGAATAAAATACTTCTTACCATTAATGTGACTTCTGGTGCGCATGATTTTGTTGATGGCTTTGTAGTCTGGTTGATACATAGTGAGGTTAAGCTTCATGGACGCGTTGAGAATTCCATCCATTAAACGTAATCGTAGGTTAGTCTTAGGCCGTGTGCCCACGTAGCGTTTTTTAAGCGTTTTTGATGCGTTTTTTCGGGGTCAAACCGCATCAAAAACTCTTAGAAGAAGCATCCCATTTATTTAAATGCATTTTGGCCTTTTTGTGCCAATGGATGCATTTTTTACCGCTAAGGAAACGCATAGCGGTAAAAAACGCAGAATGTTCATTAATTTCCGCTTAGGTCCACGTTTATGGCTATTTCCTATAGTCCAAAAGACGCGCGGAAAAAAACGCATCAAAAATGCGCATTTTTTGCACAAAAAGCGTGCAAAAATCGTGGCAAAAACGTGCGTTTTCTGGGAAGGAGAACCCGTTTCCTGAGCATTTAAAAAACGCTACGAGGACACATAGCCTCAATGTTCTTGAGATGTGAGAAAGACTGCTCACATGCATATGTAGAACCAAACATTGTCAGTACAGCAATACTCACACGCTGCAGTGTGTGGTATGTGACGGGAAGCGCGTTCCAATTTTGGCAATCAGTTGGTCCGCGGGTTGAAGTTCTTTAATTTCTCCCCACTTGTGTTTGCTCACCAACTCTGCTTGCTGTCGTCCAAGTCTTTCTAAATCTTCACTCAGTGACTTGAACTTATTCACCCACATGTCTGAGGCCTTCAGGTCACCAGCTTGTAGCTCAAAATCTCTGACTGAGACTCTGGGGATGTAACTCAGGTTGGCGCTGTCCACTGCACACTCGTGTGGATGGGTGATGAACTTTAAAAGACGAGTGCGCTCACGAAATTCTCCAAAGCATGCTTTGAATGACTGCAGGAGATTAGATGTGGAGCCCACTAGCTGCTGAAGATCAAGATGTTGAGCAGGGTCATTTGCTGTGCATGAATCTTTAAACTCTCCCAGTTTTTCAAAGTGTAGTAAATTACCTGTTTTAATGTCGGCGATGAAAAGTTCTAGCTTGTTTTCAATTGCAAACACTGCTTGTTGAAGGGACAAGACTGTATTTCCTTGCATTTTCACATTGAGCTGGTTCAGATGCTCAGTCATATCCATGAGATAGTAGAACTTCAGGAGCCACTCAATGTTAGCTAAGTCAGCATGCTCAACGTTTTTCATTTCAAGAAAAGTCCAGATTTCGCTCAGACAAGCCGCGAAACGGCAGAGCACCCTCTACCCTCTTGACAGCCAACGCAGACCAGGATAATTATTCCCAGCTTCATCCACCAGTGTTTTAAACTGGCAATCATTTAAAGCTCGGGCAAAAATAAAGTTGTCCACCTGAATGACCAGTGACATCACGTCACCAAGCTGCTCGCCACACATCTGAGCACAAAGCAACTCCTGATGTAGGATGCAGTGAAAACTGAGGATAGGTCTCTTTTCTTGTTCAAGAAAAAGCGCTACAAATCCTTTGGCTTTCTCCATCATGCACGGAGCACCATCAAAACCCACCGAAATAAGTTTATCCATCGGTAGATTTTTTCTTTAGCGAGCTCAGTGAAAGACTTGAATAAATCCTCCCCTCTTGTTGTCCCTTTCAAAGGCAAAACAGCAAGACTTTCCTCACGTAATGTGTCACTGACAGCATACCTTGCAATCATGCTGAACTGGGATAAATGGCTTATGTCTGTTGACCCATCCAAAGTGAGAGAAAAGAATGGTGCTGCATTTATGTCCTTCACTTGTGTTCCCTCAATTTGATTTGCCATGATGGTACGATCATGAACCGTTCTTGCGGACAGAGGCATGTCTTTTATTCGTGTGATTATCTTGTCTTTATTTAAAAAGTCATCAAAAAGTTCATTGGCAGCATCAAGCATGAATGTTTTGGCATACTCTCCATCTGTGAATGGCTTTCCATTTCTCACAATTGCTAAAGCACCAGCAAAGATAGCCGAATTCCAGTCACCTTGTTTGGTCCAAACACGGTGTTGCGGGTCAAGTTCTGTGGTAGGATGGTAATCGGAGAATGCAGGACCTGCATGATGTCAGTGGTCATGTGTAGCCCAAGTTACTGCCACAGGTATGAGGCGCCGTAAGGACCAAACTTATCCTACGCGTTTCAGAAATCAGCGGTTTCCTTCATTTCTTTTTTGTTAAAGATTTGTCTGAGAGTTAAATGCATCAAAAGAGCCACATCTGGCTCCCCAGCCATAGGTTCCCTACCCGTGCACTCTACAGCCCCCACATATAGGTTACACTATACAGCCCCCACATATAGGTTACACTATACAGCCCCCACATATAGGTTACACGATACAGCCCCCACATATAGGTTACACTATACAGCCCCATATACAGGTGCTTCTCACAAAATTAGAATATCATCAAAAAGTTAATTTATTTCAGTTCTTCAATACAAAAAGTGAAGCTCATATTATATAGAGTAATTACAAACAGAGTGATCTATGTCAAGTGTTTATTTCTGTTAATGTTGGTGATTATGGCTTACAGCCAATGAAAACCGAAAAGTCATTATTTCAGTAAATTAGAATTGACCAAAACACTTGCAAAGGCTTTTTAAGCATTTAAAAAGGTTCCTTAGTCTGTTTCAGTAGGCTCCACAATCATGGGTAAGACTGCAGACTTGACAGATGTCCAGAAGGCAGTCATTGACACACTCCACAAAGAGGGTAAGCTACAAAAGGTCATTGCAAAAGAAGCTGGCTGATCACAGAATGCTGTTTCAAAGCATATTAATGGAAAGTTGAGTTTAAGGAAAAAGTGTTCTAGAAAAAGGTGCACTTAACTGAAGCCTTGAAAGTAGAGTTGAGCGAAACGGGTCGAAAAATTTCAAAAGTCGCCGACTTTTGGTAAAGTCGGGTTTCATGAAACGAAACCCGACCCTAGGGTGAGGTCGGCCACGAGCTCGGCGACTTTAGCTCCAAAGTCGCGTTTCAAAAGTTTGTTTTCCACCCTTTTTCAGCCAATCAGGATCCACGGACACTGTGGGCAAAGTGATGACATAGGCAGGGGTCACCACCATCTTTGAGAAGGGCATGCAAGTGATTGGCTTGCTTTGGGGGGCGTCACAGGGGGTATAAAAGGGCGTGCACGCCGACCGCTATGTTACTCATGCTGATCTCAGAATAGGGAGAGCTGCTGCTGCTTGAGATTCTGTAGGGAGAGCGTTAGGCAGGGAAGAAGACACCAAAAACTGCTTCTGTTGCTAGCGATTTTGCCTGTACAACACACCAGTCACTGTGTGTGCAGTGCAAGTGGAGGCTATATTTTGCTGGATCAGCTGTGTGGTTGTTAGGCTGCCTTATAAGGCTTCCTGATAGCTGCATTGCTGTTTTCCCACTGCTCTGCAAACTGCTTTTTTAAAAGCAATCCAAATTTTTTTCTTTGTCCTGGTGAGGTACTGAGCGTGCATTTTTTCACACCATACAGCGGTGCACGCTCCTCTCTCAGTACCGTGTAACGGCTGTTATCACGGCCACAGCGAAGCTATCTGTGTGTGACTCTGTAAGAATAAGTCGAAGACATGTTCCGTTCTTACAGACCTACACCTTCTAGTTTTGTCTGCTTTTCAAACAGTTAAGTATATTTGCTGTTTGATCACATTCAAAACTATAGAGAGACAGCGTGTGTCAGTCCATATACTTAAAAAACACGGAGCTTGACAATTTTACGGACATCGGACAGCGGTGTACGTGCACGCTCCTCTCTCAGTACCGTGTAACGGCTGTTATCACGGCCACAGCGACGCTATCTGTGTGTCACTCTGTAAGAATAAGTCGAGGACATGTTCCGTTCTTACAGACCTACACCTTCTAGTTTTGTCTGCTTTTCAAACAGTTAAGTATATTTGCTGCTTGATCACATTCAAAACTATAGAGAGACAGCGTGTGTCAGTCCATATACTTAAAAAACACGGAGCTTGACAATTTTACGGACATCGGACAGCGGTGTACGTGCACGCTCCTCTCTCAGTACCGTGTAACGGCTGTTATCACGGCCACAGCGACGCTATCTGTGTGTCACTCTGTAAGAATAAGTCGAGGACATGTTCCGTTCTTACAGACCTACACCTTCTAGTTTTGTCTGCTTTTCAAACAGTTAAGTATATTTGCTGCTTGATCACATTCAAAACTATAGAGAGACAGCGTGTGTCAGTCCGTATACTTAAAAAACACGGAGCTTGACAATTTTACGGACACCGGACAGCGGTGTATGTGCACGCTCCTCTCTCAGTACCGTGTAATGGCTGTTATCACGGCCACAGTGAAGGTATCTGTGTGTCACTCTGTAAGGATAAGTCGAGGACATGTTCCGTTCTTACAGACCTACACTCTAGGGAGATTCCTATTCTGCCCAATTCTATATACACCTTGTAGTTTGTCATACACTAGCCAATTTCTGCCTGTGACATAGCGGTGTGATATTCACTGGGCCTCACACAATCCAACAGTGTCCACAAGTGTGTTCAGAAATTCTACATCTCCCCTGTCCTATAGTGACATTTTTCACACCTGCGACATTGAGCCTGTGACATAGCGGTGTGATATTCACTGGGCCTCACACAATGCAACAGTGTCCACAAGTGTGTTCAGAAATTCTACATCTCCCCTGTCCTATAGTGACATTTTTCACACCTGCGACATTGAGCCTGTGACATAGCGGTGTGATATTAACTGGGCCTCACACAACAGTGTCCACAAGTGTGTTCAGAAATTCTACATCTCCCCTGTCCTATAGTGACATTTTTCACACCTGCGACATTGAGCCTGTGACATAGAGGTGTGATATTAACTGGGCCTCACACAACAGTGTCCACAAGTGTGTTCAGAAATTCTAAATCTCCCCTGTCCTATAGTGACATTTTTCACACCTGCAACATTGAACCTGTGACATAGCGGTGTGATATTAACTGGGCCTCACACAACAGTGTCCACAAGTGTGTTCAGAAATTCTAAATCTCCCCTGTCCTATAGTGACATTTTTCACACCTGCAACATTGAGCCTGTGACATAGCGGTGTGATATTAACTGGGCCTCACACAATCCAACAGTGTCCACAAGTGTGTTCAGAAATTCGACGTCTCCCCTGTCCTATATACACCTTGTTCCTTGTTTTACATTACTATATAGTTTGTGGGATATTGTGTACATTTTTACCAAAAATGAGGAAGGCTGGTGGAAGAGGCCATGGAATTGGGCGGGGGTTGCCAGCTGGTAATGATGGTGTTGGTGGCGGATCTGATGGTAGTGGCAAAAGCAAAATAGGACCGAATGCAGGAGGTGTTGAGCCTGCGTCATCGTCTGGCTCCACAAGGCCTCGAAGGCTTAGTTTTCTAGGAGTTGGCAAACCACTTTCAAAGCCAAAGCATCAGGAAAAAGTTTTGGCTTACATTGCTGACTCAGCCTCCAGCTCTATCACCTCCTCTTCTGAAGTTGTAAAAAATAAAAGCACTGAGTCGTCATTGGAGGGTCATGTTCATGAACCACACCTTTCCTTGTGTCCTTCACCCCAACCAAGATTGAAGGATGACGCAGGCCATACAACTGATTACTCCATGGAGCTGTTTCCACATACCATGCCTGGGTTATCAAGTGAAATGGTGAATTACCCAGGCCAAGATGAATCTGACATGGAGTGCACTGATGCACAGCCACTGATAGATGATTCTGCTGGTACATTCAGTCAGAGCACTACATTGTCCTCGCAGTGTAATGAGCCAGATTCTGACCCTGATGTGACTCAGGTGCCCCTTCCCGCATACTATACCACCATACACGGTGACACAGAGGAAGGTGCACATGACATTGAAGAGGAGGTGATGGATGACCCAGTTGTTGACCCAGATTGGCATCCATTGGGGGAAGAGGGTGCTGCTTCCAATAGCTCAGATGAGGAGGAGGAGCATCCACAGCAGACATCGACATCGCAACATCTGTTATCTGGCAGGCCCAGAGCACTCCAAAGACAGGTTCCAAAAATCAAAAGAGTTGCTGGACAGCTTGTCCAGACGGTCAAAATAGCACAGCGTGCTAGGCCGCAAAATGTCTTCCAAAGTAGGAAGAGTGCAGTGTGGCACTTTTTTGAACAAAATCGTCATGATCAGGCCAAGGTTATCTGTAAGAAGTGCGCAAAGACCTTTAGCCGAGGGAAAAATCTGAAAAATTTGAATACCAGTTGCATGCTTAGACATTTAACCAGCATGCACTTGCAAGCGTGGACACAACACCAAACCTCAAGTACCACATGTGCAACTGATCACAAAAAAGGTAGTCAGCAACGCTACATTGTTTCCCCGACTGTAAGCCCACCGGTTAGCACAGCAGCAAATGTTGAGGTGTCGTTGCAAGGCCAAAGCAGTCAGGGAATCCCACTGTTATATCAATGAAAGACTGAATCTAGGCCATTAGAAAGAACACCAACTCCATCACCATCATCAACCCTCTCTCAGTCCGTCCTGTCCACCGCTAGTTCCACCATATGCAGCTCTCAAGTCCAGCTCACCCTCCCAGAGACTATGAGTAGGTCAAGAAAGTACTCAGTCTCTCATCCGCGTACACTGGGTTTGAATGCCCACATTGCCAAACTAATCTCGTTAGAGATGATGCCCTATTGGTTGGTGGAAAGCGCAGCTTTCCGCGAACTCATGGCCTATGCAGTACCACGCTATGACCTATCCAGTCACCACTTCTTCTCTCGCAAAGCCATCCCAGCCCTCCACCATCATGTGAAAGACCGCATTGTCCATGCACTCAAGCAGTCAGTGAGTGGAAAGGTGCACCTCACAACAGATGCATGGTCCAGTCGGCATGGCCAGGGCCGTTACGTGTCCATCACTGCGCACTGGGTTAATGTGGTGGATGCAGGGTCCACAGGGGACAGCGGTGGTGGGACAGTGCTGCCTAGCCCACGGTATAGGAAACAGTTGGCTGTAGGCGTTCGACCCTCCTCCTCCTCCAGAAGCGAAAGCTCGTCCACAGAGCGCAGTCGTACGAGCACTCCATCTGCAGCTGCCACTGTTGCACATGAGGTGTCCCCCTATCAAGCAGCTAGTGGAAAGCGTCAGCAGGCTGTGTTGCAGATGATGTGTTTGGGTGACAGACACACAGCGGAGGTGCTGGCCGAGTACTTTCAGCGACAAACTGAGTCATGGCTGGACAGTATACATCTTGAGGCAGGCAAGGTTGTTAGTGATAACGGCCGTAATTTTGTGGCAGCCATAGCCCTTTCAAAACTCAGCCACATACCTTGCTTGGCTCACACCTTGAAACTGGTGGTGCAGTGCTTCCTCAAAAATTATCCGGAGTTAACAGCCCTGCTCCAGAAGGCGCGAAGGCTGTGCGCGCACATCCGCCGGTCGCCTATACACTCCATTCGTATGCAGAAGCTGCAGCGATTGCTCCACCTTCCCAACCACCGCCTCATTATCGACATTGCAACAAGGTGGAACTCCACCCTGCATATGGTTGAGCGGCTGTGCGAACAGAGGCAGGCCATAATGCATTTGTGGGAGGATACACGGCCAGGCACTTTGAGAGCAGACGTGGAGTTGACAGGTGTGCAGTGGTCGAAGCTTAAAGACCTCTGTAAAGTCCTTCAGTGTTTTGAGGAATGCACACGGCTGGTAAGCGCAGCCGACGCCATCCTAAGCATGAGCATCCCACTTATGCGTCTGCACATGCAAACTTTGACGCACCTTAAGGAGCAGGCGTCTGCAGCCAATGTTGACGAGGAGGAAGAGGAGAAGGGAATCCTTGATGACATTCAGCCGTTGTCTGCTCAGGGACCTATCCTGGACGAGGTGGAGGAAGAAGAGGAGGAGGAGGATGATGATGGGAATGATTACTTAGGGGAGGAGGATGCATCTCGTGGGGCAAGTGAAAATGTTGGCCTGGCAAGGTCTGGTACAGGGTTTGTGCATGACTGGAGGGATGTGGATTTGCCATAAAGTGCTCCTCCAACCAGCACTCGCAGTGCATCATTGACACCGGGAACATTGGCCCACATGTCAGATTATGCCTTGCAGATCCTAAAGAGGGACCCACGCATTGCCAAAATGATGAACGATGACGACTACTGGTTGGCCAGCATCCTGGATCCACGCTATAAAGGCAAATTACAAAACATCATGCCACACGAGAACCTTGACCTAATATTAGCTAATAAACAAGCAACTCTGGTAAACCGGTTGGTTGAGGCATTCCCAGCACACAGCAGCGGTGATGGTTCTCACACGAGCCGTACGGGCCGGGGGCAGCTTGGCAGAGGTGTTCGTGGTGCACACAGCAGAAGTGGCGTTGGAGACAGGGGTTTCATGACAATGTTGTGGACTGATTTTTCAAGTACCGCTCTGCACCGATGGAAAGTGACAGGAGACAGCAGTTGTCAACTATGGTTACAAACTACTTTTCCTCCCATATCGATGTTCTCCCGCACAGGTCATTCCCCTTTGACTATTGGGCCGCTAAACTGGACACCTGGCCTGAATTGGCACAATATGCCTTACAGGAGCTCGCTTGCCCAGCTGCTAGTGTGCTATCGGAAAGAGTCTTCAGTGCAGCTGGATCCATCCTGACAGAAAAAAGGACCCGTCTGTCAACCCAAAATGTGGATGATCTAACCTTCATTAAAATGAACCATGCATGGGTTTCCAAGGATTTTGTCCCACCTTCCCCTGATGACACAGGGTGACAGAAAAATGGTTTGCTTTGGTCCACCTCTTACTGGGACTTGAACAATTTCGCCTCTTGCATCAGCTGAATGTCCAACATCAACATATGCCACTTTCTAAAACTCCCTAACTGTGCTGCCTCCCCTCCCATGGCCGGGGTCACCACCTAGCGCACAAAACCGTGCGAGTGCCGTTGCCCTGGACAGGTGGGTAGGCCAACTCTTGGGTGCGGGCACTGGCACAGGGTCCCTCATAGTGCAATCAAGTGTCTCTGACGGTGGTGGTGCACACCCGCCGTCAGACACACCGGCGTACTATGAGGGGCCCAGTGCCAGTACCGATGCCAACGAGTAGGCCCCCCTTGCTTGGGCAGGGCCCCAGCATTTGCAATCTTTACCTCTCCCTGCTCCTCCCCTGTGTAGTCTGGGCCGTCAAATCCATACTGTGCCTGACACCGTTTGAGCCTGCCTCCTGATCTATAGACATACATTTTGAATGTGTACACTATGCTATCCATACATGTTATCCGGGGATACGGTACCCTTTCTCACCTTTGTGCAATCACATGTAATCCATACTGGGCCTGACACCGTTTGAGCCTTCCTCCTGATGTATAGACATATATTTTGAATGTGTACACTATGCTATCCATACATGTTATCCGGGGATACGATACCCTTTCTCACCTTTGTGCAATCACGTGTAATCCATACTGGGCCTGACACCGTCTGAGCCTGCCTCCTGATGTATAGACATATATTTTGAATGTGTACACTATGCTATCCATACATGTTATCCGGGGATACGGTACCCTTTCTCACCTTTGTGCAATCACGTGTAATCCATACTGGGCCTGACACGGTCTGAGCCTGCCTCCTGATGTATAGACATATATTTTTAATGTGTACACTATGCTATCCATACATGTTATCCGGGGATACGGTACCCTTTTTCACCTTTGTGCAATCACTTGTAATCCATACTGTGCTTGACACCGTTTGAGCCTGCCTCCTGATCTATAGACATATATTTTGAATGTGTACACTATGCTATCCATACATGTTATCCAGGGATACGGTACCCTTTCTCACCTTTGTGCAATCACGTGTAATCCATACTGGGCCTGACACCGTTTAAGCCTGCCTCCTGATCTATAGACATATATTTTGAATGTGTACACTATGCTATCCATACATGTTATCCGGGGATACGGTACCCTTTCTCACCTTTGTGCAATCATGTGTAATCCATACTGGGCCTGAGAACGGGTGGCGAGCTGTTAAGCAAGCTACAGCACCTGTGGTGTGCACACGTAAGTTTTTCATTTTTTCAGGAATGACGGTTAGGCCTAATTCCGGAACTGCGGTTGACCTGCACTTACTGGGAAATCATCGTTCGCGGGTAATAATTGTAATCACAGATCCCCATCACTAACATTGTTCAGCGGGTTATCTGCACCTGTAAGCGACAAACGCTGGCCTTTTCAGTGTAGCGCACATGCAGCCACGGACATGTAAGGGCATGACACACCAGTTATTGGCCAATCTCACGTGCCAGAGCCTCGCGTGTCCCTCTAGTAAGCCGGACTCGGACCGCGGGGCATGACGGAGTCTCGTTCGTTAACGGAATTAAGCTTGCAATGTGTGCATCTTTTTTGTTGCTTGATGGTTGAGGTTGCCCGTGTTGAGTCAAATTACGCCGTAGGCTCCTCCCCTGGTGGTGCGCTTCAGGACATTCCTTTAAGGTTCAGCTTTGCAACCATACTGCCCACGTAAAACAAACACTTTGCCTTCATGAACGCTGTTTGGAGGGTCGTGACTCGTGGGAATAACACCGCCCAATCAGTTAACCTGCTAGAGAGATCCTTCGTTGCTCCCAAGCATGACATCACACTCCCTAGGAGGAAGGTAATGCCACTGTGGCGACCGTACTCCTGGGGGCGACACAAGTGCACTGATGCCCAGCCACTGCTCGATGAATCTGCTGGTACATTGACCCAGACCACTACATTCCCCTCGCTCGCTACATGGCCTGAATCTGACCCTGATGAAACTCAGGTTACCCTTCCCATATACAGTTCCATCTTACACGGTGACAAAGAGGAAGCTGCAGATGAAAGTGCAGGTTCGGCCCATCCGCCGTCAGACACACCACCGTACTATCAGGGGCCCTGTGTCAGTGCCGTCGCCAACGAGTGGGCCCCCCCTGCTTGCTCAGGATCACAGCACTTGCAAGGTTGAAATACTGTGCAGTGAGATGGAAGATGGGGACGACGAGGAGTCCAGACTAGTACAGGGATTCCCTAGCGAGGAGACTTATTTCATTGTTTTCAATGTTGGGACAGCAATTTTTGGGGAGCACTATACTCTGGAGAATGATAGATGGGGCCCACCATACACTGGAACATTCCAAAGGTGGACATCAGACACTGGAGCAGCATTTACAGGGCCCATTATACACTAGAGCATTAGAAATGGGGCCCATTATGTTTGGAGCATTATTTGGGCCCATAAGACAGTGGAGCTTCATCTGTGGGGGCCAACATATACTGTAGCATTATGTGGAGCTCATCATATACTGTTTCAAACATTATATGGGACCAATGATTCTGTATGGAGAAATAGATGGGCCTCGTCATGAGATGTAAAAAGTGAAGTATTTTTCATTGTACTATACCGCTATTTCTCTGCCGTATCGGAGCATGATGAGTTGTGGTATGTGTTAAAGGGGCGCTCTTTCGCCCAGGGCACATGAAAACCTGGAGCCAGCCCTACCTCCCCACAACTTTAGCCAAATAACCCCCATTTTTCAGTGCGTAACTTGTATTATGAAGTTAATTAAGGTTGACAAGCTTAAGAAGAATTGATGCTTTTGGCATTCAAATGGGCACTGTAGGTGTGTTTCCTGTCCTCCTCTCACTGCCGACTTTAATTCCCCATTGACTTACATTGGGTTTCGTGTTTCGGTCGGACCCCGACTTTTCCCTATAGTCGGCAGATTTTGCTCGACCCGACTTTTGGAAAAGTCGGGTTTCATGAAACGAAACTCGACCCTAAAAAAGCAAAAGTCGCTCAACTCTAAGGATTGTTAAGAAAAGACCATTCAAACATTTGGGGGAGATCCACAAGGAGTGGACTGCTGCTGGAGATATTGCTTCTCAAAATTAACTTTTTGATGATATTCTAATTTTGTGAGAATATGAGGAGATTGGGATCCAGCAAAAGAATGAAAGTTCACCAGATTTGTAAAAACTTCTTCTTTATTAATCCATTATGTCATAAAAAGTAAGAGGAACTCCAATCAATTAGTAACATTTCAGCAAGGGACTAATTTTGTGAGAAGCACCTGTATATACACGTTATCCCCTTAGTGATCGGGCCAAATTTTTTAAATCTGACCAACGTCACTTTATGTGTTGATAACTCTAGAAAACTTCAACAAATCCCAGTGATTTTGAGAATGTTTATTCATGGCACATTATAATTTATGATAATGGTAGATGTAGGTCTATATGTATTGTGTTTATTTACAAAAAAAATATCAGAAATTTGAGAAAAATGTAAAAAAAAATTGCAATTTTCAATCTTTGAATGATTATCTCTTTAATCCAGATAGCCATACCATAGAAAAACATTGATAAATAACATTTCCCTCATGTTAGCTTTAAATCAACACCATTTGTAAAGTGTTCTTTTATTTTGTTAGCCTGTGAGGCAGCGACCGGTGTTATATGTGAGGGTCGCTATGTGTCCCCCTGGATGCGCATAGAAGCGTATTAAGACAACTGGAGTGCATTGCAGTCACAGTATAGCTGTGATTGCAATGAAAAATAAAAGTAAGTGTTGGCCTTGGGCAAGCTATTTGCCCAAGACAGATTTAAGAAATTTTATTTTTGAAGCGAAGTACAGGATGGTAGTGGGGTGGTCTGATTCCTCCCAGCCCTGGTCTTCCAAGTGACCTACGGCCACAGGTTCCTTGTAAAAACCCTGCAGCAAAGGTTTGGGTGTGTCAGTCTTGGTTTGCAACCTTGCATACCAGGAGGCTCTGCAAAGCTTCAGCCTGTGTAAAGCAACACGAAGCCAAGCGAAGCCAAAAGGCCTTGCACCCCTCAGCATACACATCGGTGCAGTTGCCTACGACAACATGTCTTGGTTACGGACTGTCTTGTTTCCCGGCTGCGATCCATAGGATACCTTTTTGAGTTAGAATCATAGAATCATAGAATCATAGAATCGTAGAGTTGGAAGGGACCTCCTGGGCCATCTGGTCCAACCCTCTGCTCAAAGCAGGATTCGCTAAATCATCCCAGACAAATGTCTGTCCAGCCTCTGTTTGAAGACTTATATTGAAGAACTCACCACCTCTCGTGGCAGCCTGTTCCAATCATTGATCATTCTGTCAATAAGTTTTTTTCTAATATCTAATCTGTGTCTCCTCCCATTCAGTTTCATCCCATTGCTTCTAGTCTTTCCTTGTGCAAATGAGAATAAAGATGATCCCTCTACAATGTGACAGCCCTTGAGATATTTGTAGACAGCTATTAAGTCTCCTCTCAGTCTTCTCTTTTGCAAGCTAAACATTCCCAAATCCTGCAACCTTTCCTCATAAGACAGGGTTTGCAGACCGGTCACCATTCTGGTCGCTCTTTTCTGAACTTGCTCCAGTTTGTTGATGTCTTTTTTAAAATGTGGTGCCCAAAACTGGACACAGTATCCCAGATGAGGTCTGACCAAAGAGGAGTAGAGGGCAATACTGACTTCACGTGATCTAGACTGTATGCTTCTGTTAATATATCCTAGAATTGCATTTGCCTTTTTTGCTGATGCATCACACTGTTGACTCATATTCAGTCTGTGATCTATTAGTATACCAAAGTCTTTTTCACTTGTGCTGTTGCTTAGCCCTATTCCTCCCATTCTGTACATGCTTTTTTCATTTTTATTGCCCAGATGTAGTACTTTGCATTTTTCCCTGTTAAAAACCATTCTGTTAGTTGCTGTCCACTGCTCCAGTTTATTTATATCTTTTTGAATCCTCTCTCCTCTAGTATTAGCTATCCCTCCTAGCTTTGTGTCATCAGCAAATTTAATCAGTTTACCCTCAATTCCTTCATCTAAATCGTTGATAAAGATGTTGAACAATACAGGGCCCAGGACAGAGCCCCGTGGTACCCCACTTGAGACATTCTTCCAACTGGATGTGCAGCCATTTACGACCACTCTTTGGGTCCGATCACTAAGCCAGTTATGAATCCATCTAACAGTTGCCTTGTCCATTCCATACCTAGTCATTTTTTCAATAAGGATTGTGTGAGATACTTTGTCAAATGTTTTACTGAAGTCAAGATATACTATATCTACAGCATTTCCCTGATCCACCCAATCAGTGATTCTGTCATAGATGGAAACTAAGTTAGTCTGACATGACTTATTAGATACAAACCCATGCTGACTCTGTTTAATCACTTCATTCTTATCCAGGTACTGACATAGATGTTGTTTAATAATTTGTTCAAAGATCTTTCCTGGTATAGAAGTCAGACTCACCGGCCTATAGTTGCCTGGGTCCACCTTCTTCCCCTTTTTGAAGATAGGAACAACATTTGCTCTTATCCAGTCTTCTAGGACTTCTGTTCTCCAAGAATTTTCAAAGATTATGGAGAGGGGTTGAAAAATTTCTTCTGTAAGCTCCTTCATTACTCTGGGGTGTAATTAATCTGAACCTGGAGACTTGAATTCATTTAGGCTAGCTAGGTGTGTCCTCACTATCTTTCTGTTTATAGATATCCTGGATTCTTCTATTCCCTTAATAGGACAGTGAAGAACAGTTGATGTTACATTTCCTTTCTGAGAGAAAACATGCAAAATAGGAATTTAAAAGTTCGGCCTTCTCAACATCCTGTCTTACAATTTCATCATTTTCTTCCTGTAAAAATCCTATAGCATCTTTGTGTCATGGTCACGTGTGTCGGGACGCAGATGATACCGCAAGGCGGACCCTTAACACACGTGACCCTGGATACACCGCCTCCAGTGGGGCGCATTTAAATAATAAAACGTGCAGGTGGATACGCCGCCTCCACCTGGCGAATTTAGGTATTACACGTTATACATACAATAATCAAATAATAACGGGGGAACCTGGGAAACTTTAACAATGGTGGGCCCTGCGATAGGGAATGGGGAAATGGAGACCTCCTAAGCTCCCCTGAGCCAGTGTCCCTGCACTCCTTACATTCCCTAAACAGGCTCCGCACCTGTCGCCGCACGCGTACCTTAACGCCCTTGCTCACCCTGACCCTAAACCCTCACTAGGGAATGGGTCGGTGCGGAGACTAATCCCACCACTGCACTAATAACACACATGAGGAAAGAGACAATACAGGGGAAACACCACTTAGCTTTGCTCTGTTGCGTGCGCTCCTAGCAACAGAGCCCTCCACCTGAGTGCATCTTCTCCTCCACCTGGATCCATCACCATAACAGGATCCTTCACCTTAGTGCAGCCTTGGAGCAGAGTCCAACACCAGTTGCAGCTGCTTAGTACCAGAGTCCCAAGGAAGTGTTCAGCTTCTGCCACGAAGTCAAGCATGCTTGAGTCCAGCTCAGCAACCAAGTCCCACATGGTGAGTGCCACTCTCCATAGTAGCCACTCCACCAGCCCATGCAGACACTTCCCGCTGACACCATCACTGCGACTCCACCACGCCATGCCAGCCCTTCGTCCAGACACCATAGCTGACACTCTTCCCCCCTGGCTAAGCTGCGCAGGACTCCTCACCAGCTCCATTCCTCCAGGCTCTCCAACTCAGAGTGAAAACAATCTCACAATATCACAGGCAGTGATTGCACACCTCTAGCACACCTTTATAGGGTGTCACATCTAATACCTAATTAAGTGCACAAAAACCCAAAGTGCAATACCACAACCACCACCGGGGATAGTCAAAACACCTTTGAACTTAACCAAAGTAAAAAAAGTTCACTTTGTGCTTTTAATACCACCAGATCCAACACTGGATCATGACACTTTGACTTTTCTTTTACTTTTGACATATCCCCAAAATCCTTTATTATTGCTTTTGACGTCTCTTGCAAGCCTCAATTCATTTTCAGCTTTAGTAATCTGATTTGTGCCCTGCTGTTCCAGCTGTAAGTTTTCTTTGGACATTAAAAGACATTTGTTTTGAACTTTTTTTGTGGTCACTGCCTGAGTCACACTGAACCAACCCTGATGCACTACAAGCTTTTTAAGCGGTTTAAAAATGGAGCAGTCAAGTTTAATTTTTGGAAGGAAATTTACAAATTTTTTTTTTTTTTTTTTTTTTAGGGACCTATCCAGTTTTGAAGTGACTTTGGGGGTCCTATATATTGGAAAACCCCCAAAAGTGATACCCTTTTAAAAACAGCACCCCTGACATAATGAAAACTGCTGTCAGGTAGTTTATTTACCCTTCCGGTGACTTTCAGGAATTAATGCAAAATGACATGACAGGAATGAAAAAGTGTATTTTTACCACCTAAATGTCGGTAACTTCTGAACAGGTCGCTATAGCCGGCAGACTCTAAGGCCGCTATCAGGACCACACAGTCATGATCTTAGGATGCTGATGGGGATAAAGAGGAGCCCCCACACTCTGTTAACCATTTATATGATGTAGTCACTATTGATAGCAGCATTTAAGGGGTTAAATGATCATAGTGGGTGCAAACACTGATTGTGGCTGATACAGCAAGTTGTCAGCTATAGTGTGCAGCCGACAGCTGCTGGATGGGAATGCTGTTCACTAACATCTCAGGTAAAGAAAAGACAAATTGGCAGTCATTAAGGGGTTATGTTATATATTAATATTCTGGGTTCACTTTATGAGGTGGATTCTCTAAGTCTGGCTGAGCAGTGCAGTGGAGGGGGTCTTTATGGCTAATATGTGGATTAGCAAGGTCTGAAACAGGGTATGCAGGAGAGCAGACAAACAAGCGGAGCAGGTAATACAGGTTAAATAGAGCCAGGTGTTTGAATACACACAAGAACAGTGGCAGTACAGTGGGGCAAAAAAGTATTTAGTCAGTCAGCAATAGTGCAAGTTCCACCACTTAAAAAGATGAGAGGCGTCTGTAATTTACATCATAGGTAGACCTCAACTATGGGAGACAAACTGAGAAAAAAAAATCCAGAAAATCACATTCTGTTTTTTTTTTCATTTTATTTGCATATTATGGTGGAAAATAAGTATTTGGTCAGAAACAAAATTTCATCTCAATACTTTGTGATATATCCTTTGTTGGCAATGACAGAGGTCAAACGTTTTCTGTAAGTCTTCACAAGGTTGCCACACACTGTTGTTGGTATGTTGGCCCATTCCTCCATGCAGATCTCCTCTAGAGCAGTGATGTTTTTGGCTTTTCACTTGGCAACACGGACTTTCAACTCCCTCCAAAGGTTTTCTATAGGGTTGAGATCTGGAGACTGGCTAGGCCACTCCAGGACCTTGAAATGCTTCTTACGAAGCCACTCCTTCGTTGCCCTGGCGGTGTGCTTTGGATCATTGTCATGTTGAAAGACCCAGCCACGTTTCATCTTCAATGCCCTTGCTGATGGAAGGAGGTTTGCACTCAAAATCTCACGATACATGGCCCCATTCATTCTTTCATGTACCCGGATCAGTCGTCCTGGCCCCTTTGCAGAGAAACAGCCCCAAAGCATGATGTTTCCACCACCATGCTTTACAGTAGGTATGGTGTTTGATGGATGCAACTCAGTATTCTTTTTCCTCCAAACACGACAAGTTGTGTTTCTACCAAACAGTTCCAGTTTGGTTTCATCAGACCATAGGACATTCTCCCAAAACTCCTCTGGATCATCCAAATGCTCTCTAGCAAACTTCAGACGGGCCCGGACATGTACAGGCTTAAGCAGTGGGACACGTCTGGCACTGCAGGATCTGAGTCCATGGTGGCGTAGTGTGTTACTTATGGTAGGCCTTGTTACATTGGTCCCAGCTCTCTGCAGTTCATTCACTAGGTCCCCCCGCGTGGTTCTGGGATTTTTGCTCACCGTTCTTGTGATCATTCTGACCCCACAGGGTGGGATTTTGCGTGGAGCACCAGATCGAGGGAGATTATCAGT
Source organism: Dendrobates tinctorius (assembly GCF_039654945.1). NCBI lineage: Eukaryota > Metazoa > Chordata > Amphibia > Anura > Dendrobatidae > Dendrobates > Dendrobates tinctorius. Next base: position 8,623,895 of record NW_027361696.1, on the reverse strand, counting down.
GGTCTTGTATGTCTTCCATTTTCTAATTATTGCTCCCACAGTTGATTTCTTCACTCCAAGCTGGTTGGCTATTGCAGATTCAGTCTTCCCAGCCTGGTGCAGGGCTACAATTTTGTTTCTGGTGTCCTCTGACAGCTCTTTGGTCTTCACCATAGTGGAGTTTGGAGTCAGACTGTTTGAGGGTGTGCATAGGTGTCTTTTTATACTGATAACAAGTTTAAACAGGTGCCATTACTACAGGTAATGAGTGGAGGAAAGAGGAGACTCTTAAAGAAGAAGTTACAGGTCTGTGAGAGCCAGAAATCTTGATTGCTTGTTTCTGACCAAATACTTATTTTCCACCATAATATGCAAATAAAAGGAAAAAAAAACAGACAATGTGATTTTCTGGATTTTTTTTCTCAGTTTGCCTCCCATAGTTGAGGTCTACCTATGATGTAAATTACAGACGCCTCTCATCTTTTTAAGTGGTGGAACTTGCACTATTGCTGACTGACTAAATACTTTTTTGCCCCACTGTATATGAAACTGCCATCGTCCGGTAGGGAAGCCATTAAACATTAGAATGTATTCTGCTATCTTCCAGCAGAACAATGGTTAAATACAGGAATAACAGAAGTAAGGCCTGTTTCACACTTCAGTTTTTTGCTATCAGTCAAAATCCGCCAAAATTTGAAAATGGCGGATCCACTTTTCTTGTGACGGATCCGCCATTTTTTCCCATTGGGATACATTAGTGGCGGATTTTGGTGGATGTTCGTCCGTTGCGTCCGCTATTCGGCGGATCTGCCAAATTCCTGGCGGATTCTGTCTGTGGGGGATGGAGCTTGCAACGTTTTTTGTATGTGGTGTAATTGGGCCCAGACATCCGGCACCAGCCACACTGAAGATACAGAGCCACACATCCTTCAACAGCCAGACTGATAGAAGACCAATCTAGAGCTATAAAACCTGCCTGCCCAGCTGCAAGTCTTCCACCTGCAAGACCCCCTGGAGCATGTGTGTGTGTGTGTGTGTGTGTGTGTGTGTGTGTGTGTGTGTGTGTGTGTGTGTGTGTGTGTGTGTGTGTGTGTGGCGTGTCTGTGTGTAATGCGTTTTTTTTTCTTGTTTTTTTTTATTCTTTAACTTTTTTTCTGCTGCATGTGTATTGTATTTTATTTTCATATTTGCCATTGTGGTGTGATTGTGTTGTTTAATGTATGTGGTGTATCTGTTGTATATATATATTTTTTTTTTATTTTTCATTTATTGTGGTATTTAAAATAAAGAGCGGAGTAGCTCCTATTTGTGTAAATAAAAAAAAATTATAAACTAAAAAAAATAAAATAATAAAAACCTTTTTGAAAAAATCTCTGTAATATCAATTTAAAACCAGGTAAAATTAAGTATGGTTATGTACCATAAAGGTACTTTAATTTTTGTGTTTTGGTTATACTTTCAACTGAGAGATTGCAATTTACACATTCAAACACTTGTGTTTACTCTCGGTGAGCGATTTTTAGGGAATTCAAACACATGCAAACACAAGTGTGGGGATACACAGCAATTACACACTTTACATCACTGTGGTAACACTCTCGGTGAGAGATTTTTAGGGAATTCAAACACATGCAAACACAAGTGTGGGGACATACAGCAATTACACACCGTACATCACTATGGTTACACTCTCGGTGAGAGCTTCAGGGAGTTCAAACACATGCAAACACAAGTGTGGGGATACACAGCAATTACACACCGTACATCACTGTGGATACACTCTCGGTGAGAGTTTTTCAGGGAATTCAAACACATGCAAACACAAGTGTGGGGATACACAGCAATTACACACTTTACATCACTGTGGTTACACTCTCGGTGACAGTTTTTCAGGGAATTCAAACACATGCAAACACTTAAAACTGTGCGTATACTCAGTTTCAGGGAATTACACACATTTTAAATACCAATGAAGATTTATTTTTTTATGCTATTTAAATTTTGTTTTCACTTTGATATCATTTCAGTAAGTGATGCACAACTGCCAGTCTGCAGAATACAGCACGCTGCATCCAGACCAACAGGCCGCAGCAAACCCACACCAAAGTGTGAAATTTTCCCAGTAAGTATAAAAACCTGAAAGCTTGGCATATCCTTTGTATAGTAGCTTAACAAGTGTATTTATACTTGCAGATCCAGCCAGGAAGGTCGCAGCAGGCGAGCCAACCAGTAAGGCCACAGGAGACCCACACCATAGTGTGAAATTTTACAAGTAAGTATAAAGGCCTGAAAGCTTGGGATATCCTTTGTATAGTAGCTTAACAAGTGTATTTATACTTGCAGATCCAGCCAGGAAGGTCGCAGCAGGCGAGCCAACCAGTAAGGCCGCAGGAGACCCACACCATAGTGTGAAATTTTATAAGTAAGTATAAAGGCCTGAAAGCTCAGGATATCCTTTGTATAGTAGCTTAACAAGTGTATTTATATTTGCAAATCCAGCCAGGAAGGTCGCAGCAGGCGAGCCAACCAGTAAGGCCGCAGGAGACCCACACCATAGTGTGAAATTTTATAAGTAAGCATAAAGGCCTGAAAGCTTGGGATATCCTTTGTATAGTAGCTTAACAAGTATCTTTATACTTGCAGATCCAGCCAGGAAGGTCGCAGCAGACCCTCAAGAAAGAACGCAGGAATGTCTTCTCCTGAAAGCTCCCCCTCACATCATCAGCGAACTGAGGTAAATATTTTTTTTTTTTTTTAACTCTTATTTTTTTTTTTTTATAAACCCTATATCCGTGTATTATGTTTTCACAGGAAGCTGATTCAGAGGAGCTTCCAGGAGGAGACGTGCAGGGTGGAGAAACACAAGGAGGGGGCGCATGTATGTGTTTAGGACAAACACATACATGCATAATGCTACACTCAACACAACCATTCATCACAGCGCACACACAATAACTACGCATCCTTCCAAACCAAAATTTTTTTTTTCATTTTACAGTCTTCAGAATCCGGTGCCCGCACTAGAGCGACTCCCAGGACATCCCAGGGTCGTCGAGGTGATGCCTCTGGTGGTCGGCAAACGTTAAGTAACCCTATTTGGATAATTGAGTAAATGAAAATCATGTGTTTGAATAGAATGTAATTTTTTTTTTTTTTTTCTTCACAGGTTTCACAACGTGCTCCACGGAGACAACTCGAGGAGGGTGTTATAATAGACACGGATGACCTCATCCATGAGGTTGAAAACCGGGAGCCGCTGTGGAACATGGGAAACCGTTTACACGCCGACCAACCAACCACCCGACAGCTCTGGGATGAGGTGTGTTCTGCAGTTATAGAGAACTGGGAGGCGCTCAATGCGAGGGCCAGGGATTTAGTGCGTAAGTATTACAACTTCAGCAACTTATATTCCAGCATGTGAAGTGTTGAATACTAAACCCCTTTTTTTTTTCTTCACAGGTGAAAGGGTTATCACACGGTGGGGGTCGCTCAGGGATCGCTTCAAGAGGGACTTCAACAAGGAGATGCAGGCCCCGAGTGGATCGGGAGGACGCCGGGGAGCCCAGTACAAGAACTACAGAGCCCTGGGGTTCCTCCGATCGACTATGGTGTCCAGAAGGTAAATATTCCACAAACCATTTCTGTAGTAGAAATGTTTACATGTTTAACCAAATTTTTTTTCATCAGAGTTAAATTAAATATCAATATCTTTAATATATTTTTTTTTCTCTTTTTTTTAAGCACCATCTGCAGCACTCGGGAGCCTGCATCAGAGTTACCTCCCTCTGGAGTGATCCCTTGTGAGACCGACCCCGGTGACCACATCGAGGTATCCGACCCCTCTCTACCTACCTTCTTGTCTCGTCCCTCTATCCCCTCCACCAGCACTTGAGCAGCAGGGCAGACTTCATCACATGAAGCTGCTGCTGACGACTTGTTCCCTGTTCCCCACCCTTCAGACACTGCTGCAACATCTCGACCAACTTTTGGTTCTGGCCGGCAGCGTCTGAGGAGTCAGGAAAGGATGACCTTGTCTGACTGTTTGAGTCTAAACTCATCTGTCCAGCATGGTTTCCAGAATTATGGACAACGTTTATCTTCTGGGTTGACCATGATCAATCAAAGTATCATGGAACTCAGAAGATACATGGAACAGATGAATTTAGAATCAAACCAGACGCCGAGACATATCTTTTTTCAATCCGTTGTCCTGCAAATGGAAGTACTCACCAGCAGATGCGTGTGATGCAAGCCTGTCAGAATGCCCTAGTGGAGGTACTAGCAGAAGCATCCCATCCTCCCTCTGTCCATCCTCCCTCTGTCCATCCTCCCTCTGTCCATCCTCCCTCTGTCCATCCTTCCCCTGTCTATCCTTCCACAGTCCATCCTTCCCCCGTCCATCCTTCCACCACCATCCATCATACAACCGTCCCTCCTCCTACCACTCCCTCTTCTTTCTCTAGTTCCCCATTCCATTCTTCCCAGTACCTTCCTTCCCCATTGCATTATACCCCAATGCCCTCACCATACCCACCCCCACATACACCTTCAATGTACTCACAAACCTCGTCTGTCCATCCACTCCCGTCCCAACCACATGTTTTGAACCCCCCTTCCACTTCTAATCCTCACCAACTCCCTTCCCAGTCCTCCCCCCCCTCGATGTGGTTAACCCCTCCGATACTATCTCCACCCAACAGTATCATCATTTATAACTTGTTGTTTATTTCTTTTAAAAAAAAAAAAGAGGTAAAATATATGCCCAAAAAAAAGGTTTTCAAAACTTAACCAAAAAAAAGTTTTAAAAAAAAGGTAAAATATATACCACAAAAAAAACTTTACCAAAAAAAAGTTTATCAAAATTTAACAAAAAAAAGTTAGCCATATATATATAAAAAATAAAGAAATCACAAATAAACAATGTTTTTTCTTTTCAAAGAACTTTATTGTGTTGTTTCTTTTTTGTTATTTATTTCTTTGGAAAGGTTCAAAGTACACCGGTAGTGTAAAAGGTAACACAACACTTGGTAACATTTCACAGTACACCGGTGGTGTACAAGGTAAAAAAAAAAAAACGAACACTTTGTAACACAAGACTTGGTAACACAACACTTGGTAAAACCCAACACTTGGTATCATTTCACAGTGTTAAAGTTTAAAAAAAAAAAAAAATTGGTAACACAACACTTGGTAACACAGCGCTTGGTACCCAACACTTGGTAACATTTCAAAGTGTAAAACTTTAAAAAAACAACCAACACTTGGTAACACAACGCTTGGTACCGAACACTTGGTAACATTTCAAAGTGTAAAACTTTACGCTTGGTACCCAAACTTGGTAACATTTCAAAGTGTAAAACTTTTAAAAAAAACCCAACACTTGGTAACACAACGCTTGGTACCCAACACTTGGTAACATTGCAAAGTGTAAAACTTAAAAAAAAAAACAACGCTTGGTAAAACAAAACACGTGGTAACACAATGCTTGGTAAAACCCAACACTTGGTATCATTTCACAGTGTAAAAGTTGAAAAAACCCAACACTTGGAAACACAATGCTATACCCAACACTTGGTAACATTTCAAAGTGTAAAAGTAAAAAAAAAAAAAAACACTTGGTAACACAACACTTAGTACCCACAATTGGTATATTAAAAAAAAAAATTATACCATGTCATCTTGCCAGTCCAGTTGTCCCTCTGGTGTCAGAAAATAGTCTGCAAAGGTGTCCCTCATTCTTGCCACTGACCCAGTACTCCAAAAAGTTTGCTGTTGATAATCCCACAAGGTGGTTTCAGACAGATTTTCTTCTATGGAAACAGGTTCCTTTGAAAGGGCAAAATTGTGCAGGATGACACATGCCTTCACCACCTCATCCACAGTATCTGTTTTCATTTTAATGGCCGTTAACAGGACTCTCCATTTGGTAGTTAAAATTCCAAACGCGCACTCCACCACTCTGCGCGCTCTGGTCAATCGATAGTTATATATTTTTTTCCGGTGTGTCAGTCCACGACTACCATATGGCTTGAGTAGGTGTTTAGAAAGCTGAAAAGCGTCGTCACCAACGCACACAAAAGGCACTGGTGGGCCTGTTGTTCCAGGGAGTGGTCTTGGAGGTGGGAACTCAAAATTGTCTCCATACAAACGACGGCCCATGGTGGACATCTTGAAGACCTGAGAGTCATTTGAACGACCGTATGCACCAATGTCCACGGCAATGAATTTGCAGTTTGCGTCCGAAATGGCCATAAGGACAATAGAAAAGTATTTCTTATAGTTGTAAAATTGTGAACCAGATCCCATGGGTTTCACAATCCGAATATGCTTGCCTTCCACGGCACCAACGCAATTTGGAAAGTGGCAGATTTGTTGAAACTTGTTGGCAATCTCCAGCCACCTCTCCTGTGTTGGCTGTAGGATGTATTCCTCCTGTAGACAATCCCACAATGCCCGGCAGGTCTGTTGGATAATTCCAGAAATAGTTGAAATCCCAATCCGGAACTGGAAATGGAGGGAGGTGAATGATTCTCCAGTTGCCAGGAATCTGTTAAAAAGGGGAAAAAGTAAAATTAATACAAACTACAAGCCATAACATAACAATAAAAGCGTGCAGAAATTGAAACATTTTAAAAAGTAGATAACTTACTGAAGGGTCGCCATCAAACGCTCCGCCGGTGATATAGAAAACCGCATTTGTGTGTCCCTTCTCCAGATTTGTTCTCCAACACGCTCCACCAATATCTCGAACAATTCCTGCCTCATGCGCACATAGTTGAAGAACTTTTCAGGATTATCCTTCAATTCCAGGTATAGTGTGGAAAAAACGCTACGGGTAAACCTCTGCGCATTAATGGGATGAATCCACTGGCGCAGTCTCCTCAGACGCAGGATTCGCAGTCTTCTTTTCTCCCTCTGGAGAGCAATAATTGCCAACCGATTGCAGTGAAGATCAAATTCCACACAGAAGCTGTCAATACTCGCAATAACTCCTTCCATACTCGCACTAACTCCTTCCATCGCTGCCACTAGCTCTAAAACCTTTGAAAGAAATTGTGTCACAACACCCTAGATATAGTTTTCCCTAGTTTCCAGTATCCAATCACATTTGGGAGCATTCTCCAAGAGCCAATCATATTTGGGAGCATCCCATTTTGGAGGTGTGGAAAAACGGATCCGCAAGAAAACGGATCCAACGGATGTGAAAAACGGATGCGAACGGATCCGTTTTTTTACGGATCCGCACAAAATCAGAATAGCGGATCCGTAAAAAAACGGATCCGTACCATCAGCTGGCATCCGTTTTCACACATTTTTAGCGGATCCGCCATTTTCATCTTTTGGCGGATTTTGACTGATTTAAAAAAACTGAAGTGTGAAACAGGCCTAATGGAGTCTGTTATTTCTCAACAGGGCAATGGTCAATAGCAGCAACATAATAAGAGAAGTAAATGCAGTCTGGCTGTAATTGCTGAAATGTAATAAAATACAGGCAAACTGGAAATTCTCATGAAGAGATGCATTACCCTGTGTGCAGGCCAGGTGTGAACATTTGTGAGAAGTTGGTATTTTGCCTAAAAGTTGGTTGGAGCAACACATAAGTCAACTTGAGTGGGCTTGAAAATATTTTTTGGCTGTAGCATGGAAGTCAGGAAAAGCTGAAGAGATGACAAACTTGAGGCAACTGTGGATAATGCTACTAAATACCCAAGCACATCAAAGCTGGCCTTAAAAGGCATAAGATAATGATGTCTCAAGAGTTTGCAGTGCTACCTGAAAAACCTCCCATCTTCCTATCTCTGGATTTGGATTCCCAAATAATATGTCACATTTCCAAGTTCCTTAGTCTCAAAGTGCTGGTCCAGAATTTCACCTAGCTTTGCATTTTCCTTTTCATTGTGGTAGCTCAGTAAGCTACCATGTCTGGAGTTGGTGAAGGGACTCCATCTCTTCATTAGCGGCATTTATCCACTTCTGCTTCTCGTGGACAGGCAGTTTTTGCATCTGTTGCAATGACTGTGGCTCTGGTTCAGGAAGTGTTCTGACCATATAAGAAAGGCGTTTAGCTGGTATTTTGGATTCTTGCTTCTTAGGTTGAATAACTGGTGTAACTTCATGGAATTTGAGCGCTACAGAGTTTTCATCAATCACTACATCTCTGCTGATTGTTACTGTATTGGTCTCTGGGTGCAGGATTCTGTATCCCTTTTGAGTTTCGCTATAGCCCACCAGGACTCCTTGCTTTGCGTGCGATTCCCACTTGGAACGTTTTTCTTTGGGAACATACACAAACGTTTTGCTTCCAAATATCCTGAGGTGCTTCAGGTTAGGCTTCTCGCAGTTCCATAGCTCATATGGAGGTTTATTTGTGGCTTTCCCCAGCACTCTTTTGAAGACAGCAAGCTGTCATGATGTCTTCTCCCCAATACGTTGTAGGTAGATTCGCATCAAACTACATACTTCTTCCACTTTCACAGAGATTACAGCTCTCTCTCTCTGCAACGCCATTTTGTTCTGGGTTGTATGGAATGGTAGTCCTTTTTCAAAATGGTTTGCACTTTACCACTTGTATATTTGGTTCCATTATCTGCACGGAGGACTTTTGGCATTCTTCCAAATTTGCTAAACACTACAGCAAGAAATTCTTCAAGCTTCTGTGGAACTTCATCCTTACTGTGAAGCAGGTAGGCGACTGTATATCTGGAGTAATCATCAATGTGAGAAAATATCTCTTTTTGCTAGGAGTTTGAACACTCAATGGACCACATACTTCTGTATGTGTCAGATCCAGTGGCTGTGCAGATGTAGTGGTGCTTATTTTAGGATTTTTGGGACATTTTCCCTTTAAGACAGCTAATGCACTATATCATTTGACTACACTGATTGATTTCAATACCATTTGCAAGTTGAGCTAGCTTCTTTACTTCTTCTGGGTCTCTGTGCCCAAGACGCCTGTGCCATACATGGATACAGTTCTTATGTAGATCTTATCTAGCACTGTACACTCTTTCTTTGCACTTTAGCTGATAAAGTTCATTTTGGATTTTTCCTTCTGCAAGAGTGTGATCCTTCTTTGAGATGATGCAGCTGTTATCTCTAAAAGTAACTACATTCCTCTTTTGCGTGAGCTTCTTTACTGACAGAAGATTGCTTTCAAGGCTGGGAACATAGAGAATATCCTTTATTGGGATCTTTCTGCTTTGTGCTGAGGAAACTGGACAGTGGAGGTAGCAAACTCCTACTCCTTCTGAAGTCATATATTTGCTTTCATTAAGGTCAGTGAAGAAATCCTTGTTATTTGTCATATGACTGCTTGCACCAGAATCTATACACCATATATGCTTTGGCAAACCAGAGAAACGCAGGAGTTTAGAATATAAAATACAAAATCTTTATTACCATGTACAAATAGTTAAAATTATTCACATATTAGACAATGCATTACAATAGACACCAAAAAACCGAGAACTGTCGCGCCAAGCATTTAGTCATTCATCAAAAACTGTTATTATCGTAATAGGTTTTCCCTAGATAGTAACCCTCCATACAGTCGTGAGTTCCCCCACAAATCTCCAGGAAATAGCCCATTGCAATTTAATTGGTCCTGTATAACCGTTTATACTCCATAGTGTCCCACATCTTATGCTGTGCAATAAATATCATAGGACTCATCCTGAGGATAAGGGGAGGGAAATGGAAATACTCACACCTAAACACTTGGCAGCCACGTCCCGGGACACCCCGACCCGCGTTTCGATAAAGCGAAAGGAGAGTAGCAAAACGCACGTCGGGGAGTCCACTGCAAAAAGTTAATCCGGTGATGCACTCTGCTGCCTGGTGCTGCAGCAGAGCAAGATAAGTCTTTTTGTGTTTCCCCTGTTTGTATTTTTCCCTGGTGTGTATTAGTACAGCGGTGGGGCCAGTGTCTGCACCACCCAGCTCCCTAGCAAGGGATAAGTGTAGGGTGTGCTAGGGTGACAGGTATCCAGCTCGGCGACAGGTGAAGAGCCTGTATAGGGAACGTTAGGAGTGTGAGGGACACTGACTCAGGGGAGTGCAGGAGGTCTCCACATCCCCATTCCCTATCGCAGGGCCCACCATTGTAACTGTTGCCCCTTTCCCCGTGTCTTGCTGTTTCAGTTACACGTGCCATGTCTTGTCGTTTTAGTTACCGGCCTGCGGGCCGTGTCTCACAGGACTGGTCCACGTGACAATATGGTAATGGATGAGGCACTTGTTCCTGAGTATATTTCCACGTACCTTCTCTTATGACCAACATTTTCACCTTGAATTTCCAGGACTAGTAGTTCTGGTTAGTGAGACTTGGCATTGAGAACTTGACAGGATCGCTGCTAGTGGACATCTTCTCTGTTGCTCTGTGCTGCTTTTGCTTTGGGCTTCTGTTGCTGTTTTACTCTGGGGTTCTGTGTCACTCTGGGCCCATAACCTGTTGGCAGCAGATTTTCAGGATACTCTCCAAGCGTGTGACAACAGAGCTTCTTTATTTAGGAACAATATATGAAAAGCTTACTAGATCAGGAATAAATCATTTGTGTGTCTCTATCTGTGCAGCATCTACAGCAGGCTGCTTCTCTCATACACAGACACAGGAAAAACAGGAATTACAGGAAATACAGTCACATGTTCTCCCTGAGTGAGCCTCTGGTAGTTATTTTTGTGCTCTATCTTTATGAAACAGTATACAAATTTAGCAACTAAACACTCAGACAGGAATGGCGTTGTTTCACCAAACATATTCCAACACTTTCACACTATGGATAACTTTTTATTATATAGTGGGGAAAAAAGTATTTAGTCAGCCACCATTTGTGCAAGTTCTCCCACTTAAAAAGATGAGAGAGGCCTATAATTGACATCATAGGTAGACCACAACTATGAGAGTCAAAATGAGAAAACTAATCCAGAAAATCATATTGTCTGATTTTGCAAGATTTAAGTTTCAAATTTTGGTGGAAAATAAGCATTTGGTCATTAACAAAAGTTCATCTCAATATTTTGTTATATATCCTTTGTTGGCAATGACAGAGGTCAAACATTTTCAGTAAGTCTTCACAAGGTTGGCACACACTGTTGATGGTACATTGGCCCATTCCTCCATGCAGATCTCCTCTAGAGCAGTAATGCTTTGGACCTGTCGCTGGGCAACACGGACTTTCAAAGCCCTCCAAAGGTTTTCTATAAGGTTGATATCTGGAGACTGGCTAGGCCACTCCAGGAACTTCTTATGCTTCTTATGAAGCCACTCCTTTGTTGCCCTGGCTATGTGCTTGGGATCATTATCATGCTGAAAGACACATTCACGTTTCATCTTCAATGCTCTTGCTGATGGAAGGAGGTTTACACTCAAAATCTCATGATACATGGCCCCATTTATTCTTTCATGTACATGGATCAGTCATCCTGCTCCCTTTGCAGAGAAACAGACCCAAAGTATGATGTTGCCACCCCCATGCTTCACAGGCGGTATGGTGATCTTTGGATGCAACTCAGCTTTTTGTCTCCTCCAAATACGATGAGTTTTGTTTCTACTTTGGTTTCATCAGACCATATGACATTCTCCCAATACTATTCTGGATAATCCATATGCTCTCTAGCAAAATTTATATGGGCCCCGGCATGTACTGGCTTAAGCAGGGGGACACATCTGGCACTGCGGGATCTGAGTCCCTGGTGGTGTTGTGTGTTACTGATGGTAGCCTTTGTTCTGGTGGTCCCTGCTCTATGCAGGTCATTCACTAGGTCCCCCATGTGGCTCTTGGATTCTTGCTCAACGCTCTTGTGATTATTCTTGTGTGGAGCCCCAGATCGAGGGAGGTTATCAGTGGTCTTGTATGTCTTCCATTTTCTTATTATTGCTCCCACAGTTGATTTAATCACGCCAAGCTACTTGCCTATTGCTGATTCAGTCTTCCCAGCCTGGTGTAGGGCTACAATTTTGTTTCTGGTGTCCTTCGACAGCTCTTTGGTCTTCACCATAGTGGAGTTTGGAGTGTGGACAGATGTCTTTTACACTGATAACAAGTTCAAACAGGTGCCATTACTACAGGTAATCAGTGGAGGACAGAGGAGCCTTTTAAAGAAGAAGTTACAGGTCTGTGAGAGCCAGAAATCTTGAATATTTTTAGGTGACCAAATACTTATTTTCCACCATAACTTGAAATATAAATCTTGCCAAATCAGACAAGGTGATTTTCTGGATTTGTTTTCTCATTTTGACTGTCATAGTTGTGGTCCACCTATGATGTCAATTACAGACCTCTCATCTTTTTAAGTGGGAATCCCCACTGCATCTTATTGCCAGCTGCTACATGGGAAAGCGTTAATTCCTATCATACTTTCATATACAGTATTTCTAGCAGAAGTGCTGTTTATTATTTAGTTCAGAACTATCTTGACAGTAAGAAAAAATTAATTGAGGACCATAGGATGTAGTTTGGAGATATGAAATGCATTTGGAGTTTTTAACTTGAGAGGTAACTTCAGATGGAAAGTAGCCGGATTCTTTTGCAGAATAATCTGGAATGGATCAATGGATTTGGGAACCAGTTTTTTGCATCAAGAATCCAAACTTCTTTTTGGGAGGGAAGTCAAACTATATCTCAGTAAAGATGCTGTAAACAGGTCGATGGTGTTTATCAACGCTTCTTTTCACTTTAACAGCTGCCAAGTTTGATTTCACCTCAGTACAGTTGTCACAAATGCTGAGAGTCACTTTTCACAGCAGGAAGTTGATGACTTTTTGATTCAATTGGCAGAGGAAAATGAAGTTCTTTACTAAACACTGTGACAAAAGGAGATTTTCCTGACACATACGAAAAATGAACTATTATGAACAAATTCAATCTAATTTAGTAACATAGTAACACAGTTATTAAGGTTGAAGGAAGACTTTAAGTCCATCTAGTTCAACCCATATCCTATCCTAACTTGCCCTAACATGTTGATCCAGAGGAAGGCAAAAAAAACACATGTGGCAAACAGTAAGCTTCACATTCCCGACTCCACATTCCTTCCCGACTCCACATACGGCAATCAGACTAGCTCCCTGGATCAATGCAATATTAAGGAAACTAGTGTATATACCCTGTAGTATTATACTTTTCAAGAAAGGCATCCAGTCCCTTCTTAAATTTTAGTAGGGAATCACTCATTACAACATCATATGGCAGAGAGTTCCATAGTCTCACTGCTCTTACAGTAAAGAATCCGCGTCTGTGAGTATGCTTAAACCTTCTTTCCTCCAGACGTAGAGGATGCCCCCTTGTCCCCGTCACAGGTTTAAGAGTAAAAAGATCATTAGAAAGGTCTTTGTACTGTCCCCGCATATATTTATACATTGTAATAAGATCACCCCTAAGCCTTCGATTTTCCAAACTAAATAACCCCAAGTGTAATAACCTTGGTATTGCAGACCCCCAGTTCCCTAATAACTTGGTCGCTCTTCTCTGCACCCGCTCTAGTTTAGCTATGTCTTTCTTATACACTGGAGACCAGAACTGTACACAGTATTCTAAGTGTGGTCGCACTAGTGAGTTGTATAGAAGTAAAATTATGTTCTCCTCATGAGCATCTATGCCTCTTTTAATGCATTCCATTACTTTGTTTGCCTTTGCAGCAGCTGCCTGACACTGGCCACTAAATGTGAGTTTGTCGTCCACCCATACACCCAGGTCTTTTTCAGCGACAGTTTTGCCCAGTGTTTTACAATTAAGCACATAATTATACATCTTGTTCGTTCTACCCAAGTGCATGACCTTACATTTATCCCCATTAAAGCTCATTTGCCATTTATCAGCCCAAGCTTCTAGTTTACATAATCCTCCTGTAATATAAAATTGTCCTCCTCTGTATTGATTACCCTGCAGAGTTTAGTGTCATCTGCAAATATTGAAATTCTACTCCCCTGTGGTACCCCATTGCTAAACGTGACCCAGTCCAAGTGTGCTCCATTAATAACCACCCTTTATTTCCTATCCCTGAGCCAGCTCTTAACCCACTTACACATATTTTCCCCTATCCCCATTGTTCTCATTTTATGTATCAACCTTTTGTGTTGCACTGTATTAAAAGCTTTTGAAAAGTCCATGTACACCACGTCCACTGCATTCCCTTGGTCCAGTCCGGAACTTACCTCTTCATAAAAGCTTATCAGATTAGTCTGACAGTAAAGGTCCCTCATAAACCCATGTTGATATTGGGTCATGAGGTTGTTCTTCAGATACTCCAGAATAGTATCTCTTAGAAAACCCTCCAGGATTTTACCCACAGAAGAGGTTAAGCTTACTGGCCTATAATTTCCATGTTCAGTTTTTGTCCCCTTTTTGAATATTGTCAGCACATTTTCTATACGCCAGTCCTGTGGTACAGACCCTGTTATTATGGAATCTTTAGGCTGTGTGCCCACGTTGCGTTTTTTAAACGTTTCCGCAGCGCTTTTTGCCAAGCGTTTCTGCTGCGGAAACACTTAAGAAAAGCATCCAATGTAATAGAATGGAAAACGCACCTGTTGTGCTAATGGTGCATTTTTTTCCGCTGCGGAAACGCTTAGCTGAAAAAAACGCAGCATGTTCATTAATTGTGCGGAATCACATGCGATTCCGCATACATACACTCTAATTGCAAAAACGCATAGGAAAACGCATGTCAAAACGCTTGACAATCGCGTCAAAAACGCGTGTCAAAAAGGGCATGCATTTTCCCTGGCAAGGGCATGCATTTCTTCTCAGGAAATAAACGATTGAAAAACGCTACGTGGGCACATAGCCTTAAAGATTAAAAATAATGGTCTATCAATGACTGTACTTAATTCCTGCAGTACTCGGGGGTGTATCCCATCCGGACCGAGGGATTTGTCAATTTTAGTGTTTTTTAGACGCCGCCGTACTTCCTGCTGGGTTAAGCAGGTGACATTTAATGGAGAATTTTTATCCCTGATCATGTTATCCGTCATGAGATTTTCTTGTGTAAATACTGTTGAAAAAAGTCATTTAGCATATTGGCTTTTTCCTCATCCTCATCCACCATTTCACCAAGACTATTTTTAAGGGGGCCAACACTATCATTTTTTAGTTTCTTACTATTTATGTAGTTAAAGAATGTCTTGGGATTATTTTTAGTTTCTCTGGCAATGAGTCTCTCTGTCTCAATCTTTGCTGTCTTGATTTGCTTTTTACAGAATTTATTTAATTTTCTGTATTTAGTTAATGCCTCATCACTACCTACTTGCTTTAATTCTCTAAATGCTTTATTTTTATCTCTTATTGCTCCCCTTACAGCTCTATTTAGCCATAGTGGTTTCCTCCTATTTCTCGCATGTTTATTCCCATACGGTATATATTGTGCACAGGTCCTATTCAGGATGCTAATAAACATCTCCCATTTTCTTTGTGTACTTTTATGTCTCAGGATATCGTCCCAGTTAATTGCACCAAGATCATCTCTCATCCGTTGGAAATTTGCCTTCCAGGAGTTTAGTGTCCTTGTAACCCCTCTACTACACATCTTATTAAAGGACACCTGATAACTTATTATTTTGTGATCACTATTACCCAAGTGACCCCCAAACCTTACATTTGATATGCGGTCTGGCCTGTTGGTTAATATTAGTTCTAGCAGTGCCCCCCCTCTTGTTGGGTCCTGAACTAGCTATGAAAGGTAATTGTCTCTCATAGTTGTCAAAAACCCATTACCTTTGCTGGAACTGCAGGTTTCTGTTCCCCAATGTATTTCAGGGTAGTTGAAGTCCCCCATAATAATGACTTCTCCTTGAGTCGCTGCTTCGTCTACTTGCTTTACGTGGATATTCTCCATTGCTTCCATTATTTTTGGAGACTTATAACAAACCCCTAGGCTATCAGTAATTTATTATTCTTCCCCCTCCCCTTATCTCCACCCACAGGTACTCTACATTTTCATTAGATTCATATATATCACGAAGGGTGGGTTTTAAGGATGATTTTGTCAGGAACACCACACTGCACTTGCTCACTGAGCCAGTGCGCGTGTCTTGAGTAAAGCAAACTGTGCTCAAAGATACCTGTGGAGCGGGCAGCAACCGAGTAGGTGCGTACTTCAGAACAGCAGGACCCGAAGCACCTGACTGCTGGGGGCGTGGCCTAAACTCCAGAGAGCTAGGAGATGCAAGAGAACTCCTAGCAGGGTAACTGCGAGACAAAGTTACCAAGGGTCATAGACAGGGAGGATAGTCAGGACGTAGCCAATGAGTCATACACAGAGATAGCTGCAAGGTACAAGAGGGGCGAGCAGAGAGTAGTCAGATCACAGGCAATGAGTCATACACAGGGAGGGTAGTGAAGTACAGAATCGACAGGCAAACTCACAATGGGGAACAGAACCGGGTCAGAACCATATAAATAAGCTATAACAACGAACAGGCACAGGCACACAGAGGTCACCACTCTCGGCCAAAGGCAAAAGTATAACTGACAGGGATTGAAGCTTCCCAGGAGTTTAAGAAGCTCTCCCAGAACCAACAAGAGGCCACAATAATTAACCCCAAGTGTGCAGGTCAAAACCTGCACTGAGCTCCAGACATTAGCCCCTGACGTGCAGCTCAGAAACCTGCACTGGGATCATGACAGATTTTACATATAAACACACGCCTCCCCCTCGCTTATTTGTACGGTCATTTCTGAATAGACTATAGCACTATAAATTAACCGCCCAGTCATGGCTCTCGTCCAGCCATGTCTCAGATATCCCCACCATGTCATAATTATGTTCCAACAAAAGTAATTCTAATTCCTCCATTTTGTTGGCAAGGCTTCTGGCATTAGCATACATACACTTTATGTAGATCTCTCTATACCTCTGTTCTTACTTAAATTATTAACTGTTCTAACCCCACCCCCATGCACCCCCACCACCAATTTCATTATTTGTGCCCAGGTCTCTATCTGCACTGTCTTTCCCTCCTATAAAAGGAATACCCTCCCCCCGAGTCCCTAGTTTAAACACTCCTCCAACCTTCTAGCCATTTTCTCCCCCAGCACAGCTGCACCCTCCCCATTGAGGTGCAGCCTGTCCCTAGCGTAGAACCTGTAGCCAACTGAGAAGTCGGCCCAGTTCTCCAGGAACCCATACCCCTCCTTCCTACACCAATTCCTGAGCCACTAATTAACCTCCCTAATCTCCCATTGCCTCTCTGGCGTGGCACGTGGTACAGGAAGTATTTCCGTAAATACCACCTTTGAGATCCTTGCTTTAAGCTTACAGCCTAATTCCCTGAAATCATCTTTAAGGACCTTCCACCTACCTCTAACTTTGTCATTTGTGCTAATGTGCATCATGACCGCTGGATCCTCACCAGCCCCTCCCAGTAATATGTCAACCCTATCAGCAATGTGTTGGACTCGAGCGCCAGGTAGGCAGCACACTGTTCGACGATCCCTGTCTTTGTGACACATTGCCCTATCTGTTCCCCTAACTGTCACCCAGCTAGCTGCTTCACTGTCCTTCAGCTCTAACCTAGCATCCCCCCTTCATCTATCCCAATGAGCATCTGCTCAGTGTGCAGAAGACTCCTTTCCATATTATCTATGGATCTCAGTGTTGCCAGCTGCACATTTAGATCCAGTATCTGGGCTTCCAAATGCACAATGTGCTCACATTTCACACAGCAGTATGCACCCTCAACCGGCTGGTTAAGGATTGCATACATGCGGCAAGACGTACAGTGGATGGCATTGGCAATAGTGGAGCACATCCTAATGGGGATTGCACCAGACAGAAAAGATAAAATAAAATAAAAATAAATAAAAAGTATTAATAAAATATAACAGTAATTCAGTAATACCTCCCTTGGAAACTCCCTGAATCCAAAGTCACTGAATCACAAGTCACACACTTACCACAGTTCGCACTTAAGCTCAGGTCACACTCAGCTCGTTCACACTCGCTCAGGCAGAAAATTTAAAGAGATTTTTTTCGGTTTAGATAATAGTGCCATTATTCCTATCAAACAGTTCAAATTCTTCACATCCTTCTCTTATCCTTCCACAATTAAAATGTTCATATCCTCTTTCAAAAGAACAATTCTTTGAAACTCCTTGCTACAACTGAGTGTTAACACACTCCACCGTCTCGCCACCACCCCACATAGAGCGACCGCTCTGACCCTGGCTAACCTAAAGGCATAAGTGACCATTACCTAATTCAGGACAGCCCTTAGTTCAGAACTACTACGGCGACTTATGTGATCAAGGTCTTGAATGACCGAAACGTCATTCTGTTGCAATCACTATAAGAGCACTTGTTTTCAATAAATTTCACTAATAAGCAAATATTCCTTAAGTGTATGTGTGCAGTGATTCTAATAGACATTTATGTGGGACTCATGAGCCTCCTTCACTAGCACCATACCCCCGTACCTATCGTGTGCTAGCCATTGAATCTCATACCATAACAGGTCCTGTGCACACAGAAAAGGACATTGCAGGCAGGAGGGCAAGGATGGGGTGCATGGGGGGTGTTGGCTCAGTGCGGGATGTGGGGGGGTCAAAAACGGGACTATCCCGCGAGAATCGGCACGGTTGGGAGATATCACGGTCTGACCTGCCAGGCTCCTCACTCCCCCGGGCCCAGTTGCAGTGGCGACTGCTGCAAATGTGGTAGTTATGCCCCTGCTAATATCCCACATTATCCCGTCACAGCCGCCGGACTACTACCCCTAATATCACACATTGTCCCGTCAGCCAGAGCCACCGGACTACTAATATCCCACATCATCCCATCAGCGATAGCCACCAGACAACTACCCCTAATATCCCACATCATCCCGTCACAGCCGCCGGACTACTACCCCTAATATCCCACATCGTCCCGTCAGCCAGAGCCACCGGACTACTAATATCCCACATCATCCTGTCAAAGCCACTGGACTACTACCCCTAATATCCCACATCATCCCATCAGCCATAGCCACCGGACTATTACCCCTAATATCCCACATCATCCCGTCAGCCAGAGCCACCGGACTACTACCCGTAATACCCACATCATCCCGTCAGTGTCATGATCTGCTGAGTTTGTGGGATCAGGTAGTTTAGAGATTAATCTGGACAGCCTCACTCTGAGATGCTGGGAGGTTTTTTATAGCCTCATTGTGGGCTCACTCCTTGTTGCTTATACTCAGACCCTTGGCCGAGTGTGTAACCCTGGTGTGTTTTGTGACTGTGATACTTTATGCTTGCTTGGTTTTGATCCGGTTCTGTCCCTGTTACGAGTTCTGCCTGTTCCTTTTGTACTGCTCTGATATTCCCGTGTATGACTCTTTTGCCTTTGACCTGACTACTCTCTGACTGCCTCCCTTGTACTGCGTTGCTATCTCTGTGTATGATTCATTGCTTACGTTTTGACTATTCTCTGCTTGTCCCTCTGGTATTGCGCCGTCCTCCCCGTGTATGACCCCCGCTTGTCTGACCTGAGTTTCCCTAGCCTTTGCTACAGGATTCCTGTAATAGAACCCTATCCTGCAGCAGGATGCTAAGCCACGCCCCCTGTGGTCACATGATCGTAGGTCCTTGTACTGCTAAACTACTTTCAGTGTCGCAGGTCCTGTTGTCTGAACTTTCCCTGCAGTATCGAACCCCAGGTCCTCCCGTAGTCTGGTGAGTTACCCTGTTCAGCCGCGGCAGCCCGCCGGCGCTGACAGGATCCTGATAGTCAGCCAGAGCCACCGGACTACTCCCCCTAATATCCCACATCATCCCAACAGCCTGGGGTCAGAACCAGAGCCCTAAGTGGAATATCCCTAACTTGGATACCAGGGATCCATTTAATAGAAGCCTGGGGTGAGAATCAGAGTGCTGAGTGGATTTGCCCTCACTTCCGTACCGGGGATCCCTTTAAGAGAGTCTGGGATCAGAACCAGAGCGCTGAGTGGATTTGCCCTGACTTCCTTACCAATGATCCTTTTAATAGAATCCTGGGTCAGATTCAGAGCGCTGAAGAATTTGCACTAACTTTCATACAGGAGATCCCTTTAAGAGAGCCTGCGGTCAGTACCAGAGCATTTGAAGGCAATTGCCCTGACTTCCATACCGGGGATCCCTTTAAGAAAGCCTGGTGTCAGAACCAGAACGCTGATTGGAATTGCCCTATCTTCCATACCGGGAATCCCTTTAAGAGAGGCCTGGGGTTAGAACCAAAGTGCTGGATGGATTTGCCCTGACTTCCATACCAATGATCCCTTTAATAGAAGCCTGGGGTCAGAATCAGAGCACTGAGGGATTTGCCCTGACTTCCATACCGGAGATCCCTTTAAGAGAGGCCTGGGGTCAGTACCAAAGCGCAGAGTGGATTTGCCCTAACTTCCATACCAATGATCCCTTTAAGAGGGAAGATGTGCCTATTGGATAGAGGATGTGTGCTGGGTATATGGGCAGGGAGGGGGGGATTCATTTCTGTCGTGCTCTCTGCTCCTTTCTGGGGGCAGAAAATGGCTGGGAGCTTATGTTCCCAGGGATGCTAGATTTCTCTCACCATGTCAGTGTCTGCTGAGGTGTTTTCTGGAGTGGGAAAACTGTTGCTCATAGCAACCAATCACAGCTCAGCTTCTTTTAAACAGCTCTGGTGAAATGAAAGATGCTTTGTGATTGGTTGGTGATACATACACACACACATTCATTTATATATATATATATATATATAGAGATAATTTAATACATTATTGTGTTAGAGCAATTTTACATCTTGTAATAAGAGAAAAAAAAAAGTTTGTTCCAGCTCCTTTAAAAAATTTAATCCTTTAATGATTCCAAAAAAGTTTTCACACGATTAAAAACTCCACAGTGTGCAAATATGAGTGCAAACGACATGTTTCGATCTATTACAGATCTTTCTCAAAGCTCTGCACTTACTGACATACAGAAACATTTAAACCCTGCACTTGCAAATCAGGAGGAGCTCAACAGCATTACAATTATTCTACAGGTGTGTGATTTCACTAACTTTGACTAATAATAGTCGCTTGCACTAATATTTGCACACTGTCTGTGGTGTTTTTAATCGTGTGAAAACTTTTTTGGAATCATTAAAGGATTAAATTTTTTAAAGGAGCTGGAACAAACTTTTTTTTTTCTTTTATTACAAGATGACATCGCATCAGGATGGAGTTCCGTGCACCTGATGGTCTGGTTGGTGAGCTGGCTTTGGTTTTATACCATTTTCTCTTTATATAACAATTTTACATCTGTTGGTTTTATATAATGCACATTCGTATGTGCCCATAGTGACACTGAATCTGCGACTACTGTTTGTTGACTTCTGCATATTCCAAGTCTGTTTGTTTCTATACTGTCTTTGATCTCACAGTATATTTTTGTGCAACTGCAATCATTATTGAGTCTGTTCACCTGTGATTTTTAAAGGGAATCTGTCACCCCATTTTAGCCCTATAAGCTGCGGCCACCGCCATCAGGGGCTTATCTACAGCATTCTGTAATGCTGTAGATAAGCCCCCGATAAAACCTTAAAGATAAGAAAACACGTTAGATTATACTCACCGGGGGGCAGGGGTGTCGCGGTCCAGTCCGGCGCCTCCCATCTTCATCCTCCTTGCTTCTCCCTTGGCTCCTGTGCAGGCGTACTTTATCTGCCCTGTTGAGGACAGAGTAAAGTACTGCAGTGCGCAGGCACCAGGAAAGGTCAGAGGTCCGGCGCCTGCGCACTGCAGTACTCTGCTCTGCCCTAAACAGGGCAGATAAAGTACGCCTGCACAGGAGCCGAGGGAGAAGCAAGGAGGAGGACATCATCGTATGAAGACAGGAGGCGCTGGACCGCACCGAACGCTGGGGTGAGTATAATCTAACTTTTTTTTCTTATCTTTCAGGTTACATCGGGGGCTTATCTACAGCATTACACAATGCTGTAGATAAGCCCCTGATGGCAGTGGCCGCAGCTGATAGGGCTAAAATGGGGTGACAGATCCCCTTTAATATATTTCTTGATGCTCTTGTTCAAAGTCCATCTGTTCACTTGTTCCATTTTAATGTGGATTTACCATGAAACTAATCGATGAAAAACTAAACATTGGACTTTATGCTGCTCTTTGGGGGTCATGGGTCTAATGTACTTACAGGAAGGAACAAATTGTGAAAGGGAAAGTGACCATCCGCTGCAGATCACACTATACAGCCCCTATACATCCATGTCCGTCGACACTGGATACTTTGTTACATGTCTGTCACATATTTAATTATTAAACCTTTTTATTTATGGCAAACTTTTGTTCCATTCCTTGTGTTGCTTTCCATTTCTATGATAGTGATGTATGCTTTACCACAATACCTAAACAGATGATTTTCTATGGACATTTTCTTGCTGTGGATTTGATACAATTATCCAGATACCCTGTTAGTGGCTCTTAAGACAACAGATATTGCTCCATTGTTCACTTAGGTTATGTGCACATTACATATTTGTAACAGACATTTGTACACAAAAACTCTTCTCTTTGCAGGTAAAATGCTGCGTAAAATACACGTTTCTGCAAAAATTTTGTTGCGTTTTTTCCTCTCTTCATTTGTATCGTGGAAAACGCTGAAAGAATTTGACATGCTGCAGATTTTACACTGCTTCACATCTGCAGGAAAAAAATAAGCAGCGTGTGCAGGAGATTCCAGAAATCTCATTCATTTTGCCGGTACTGTAAACCGCAGACGTTTTGGGGCTAGTAACCTTAAAACGTGTCTTGGTAAATCAGGAAGTTTTTGCTCTCAGTAGAAAGATGCAGCTGTTAAGAAATGTGAGACGGGGAGGAGCTTCATATATCTTAATTTTGGTCCTGGGCTAAATCTAATCTGAAGCCCTTATAAATCCTTAGGTAGTTAGAGTAGTGTCCCCGTCACACACAGCGAGATCGCAAGCGAGATCGCTGATTTTGTGGCGCAACAGCAATCTCGCCAGCAACATCGCTGTGTGTGACATGCATCAGCGATCGGCTCCCCCGCCGGGTATCACTGATCGTGCAGGAATGTCCTGGCCCATTTTTCGATCGTTGGTCTCCCGCTGGCCAGCGCGCATCGCTGCGTGTGGCAGCGGGAGACCAGCGATTAGCGAGCTCCCAGCGCTGTAAGCAGAAGCTGGGAGCTGGTGTCCAAGGTAAATAGTGGGTAACTATGCTTGCGCGTCCCTTAGTTACCCGCTGTGTACCTTGGATACCTGCGTTCTCGCGCTGGGAGCTGGTATCCAAGGTACACCGCAGGTAACTAAGTGACGCGCGCGCTTAGCTACCCGATATTTAACTTGGATGCCAGCGTCCACGCTGGTCCTGATCGATGGTGAGTCTGCCTGTTAGGCCGGAGTCACACTAACCTGCGCAAAATACGGTCCGTAGTTTACTTGCGTAATACGGATGAATGACCGCTAAATAGTGCTCCGTAGGTCATCCGTAAGCAAGGTGAGGTCGCGTATTTTGCGCATGTGTGCATCCGTATGTAATCCATGTGGCATCCGTATGCAATCCGTATGGCGAGATTTTCTCGCAGCCTTGCAAAATGGACATTTAACGGTTTTGAGGCCTGCAAACAATTTAAATCATTAGCCTGCACCCTATTTAGACACTCAGAAACAGGTGGCTGCCTACATTCTGTACATTTGTCACCTTGCTTTCACGAGGTGTGTTGGTGTTCTTTGTGCAGCATGGCAGAGGGTCTGCGATTCAATACAACTGAGCAGGTTCTCTTTACCTGGCTTTTGTCACGGCGCTTTGGGCAACCATATCCTGTGATAGTGGATCCGCGGAGGAGGAGACGCATGTGGGTCCATCCACTTTTGAGGCAACGACTCACAAGAGGTCATTTTCACCACCTCTATTCTTCTCTGCGGGAGCATCCGGATAAATTTTACCAGTACTGTCGCATGAGCATTTCCACATTTGATCGACTCTTGGAGACAGTGCGCCCTGGGATAACCTTTCAGGACACAAGGATGCGCAAAGCCATATCTGCAGAGGAGCGACTTCAACTCACAATACGGTATGTACTACAAAACCACATTCTCTATGTTCCAAATGTGTGTGCTAAATTATGTTTTTTGGCCTTCTTGGACAAAGTTTAATGCCCTCATCTTACTCCAAATATGTTTCACCTGACACAGCAGAATGTTACATCTAATATGTCCTGCATATCACTTAGTCATTGTGCCACCAAATATGTGTGTGTTCTCTCTCATTTCCTAACAAGTTTGGTCGGCATGTAACTGATTTTTTTTTACTTTAGCCATTCTAAACTTTACTATTTCTGTTGTTCTACAGCTTCCTGTCCACTGGCCTGTCTTATGCCGCCCTCCACCATGAGTTTCTCATTGGAAAGTCAACCATTTCAGGCATAGTGAGGTCTACATTAGCACAAATCTGGTCAAGACTCCATCAAGTGGTCATGCCCGAGCCCAGGATGGAAGACTGGTTAAGGATATCAAGGGACTTTGAGGAGGACTGCCAGTTTCCAAATTGTATTGGGGCCCTGGATGGCAAACATATCAGGGTGCGTAAGCCGCCGAACTCAGGCTCCCAATTCTTCAATTATAAACAATACTTTTCTGTTGTATTGTTGGCTCTGGTAGACCCTCAATACAAGTTTATAATTGTTGACATTGGGGCCTATGGAAGGACGGGAGACTCTAGAGTCTTCAATACTTCCATAATGGCTCGGCGGCTACGCACCAACCAGTTGGATCTACCACCACCACGCCAGCTACTAGGCTCCCCCGAACAATCAGTCCCTTATGTCCTTGTGGCAGATGAGGCCTTTCAGTTATCGCGCAATGTCATGAGGCCATATCCCCGGCGCAACCTTGACCACAGATGCAGAATTTTTAACTTGCGCCTATCACGTGCTAGGCGACTGGTGGAGTGTTCCTTTGGGATTCTTTGTGCCAAATGGCGGGTACTCCAGTCTGCCATTCAGTTGAGTGAGCAAAATGTGAATGAAGTTGTGAAAGCCTGTGTTGTTCTGCATAACTTCACCAGGATACATGATTGTTCCTCCTCTGATGGTGTTGTGCGTAGGCCGGACAATGTGCGCAGGGTGAGACCACCTATGAACCCTCAACGTAGACCGCTCTCTGGCCTCAAAGTGCGTGATATTTTCACTAATTACTTTATCTCACCTGAGGGGGCAACTTCTTGGCAAGAGCATGCTGTGTCTATGTTATAATTTGTTTCTTTAAGTGTGTCCAAATATATATTACTCAAGCCTTTATGATTCTATGAGTGTTTCATTGCATTGGTTGGTGTCTGTTAGTATGTTGTGAGGGATTGTGAAAAATCACACAGAGACGTTAACTAGAGTAGACAAATTTTTAGTTTTGGCTTTTTTTTTTTTTTTTTGCTTAAAGGCAAACATAATATTGCCATAAGACAAATTTGGCAATGGCCAAAATGACCCTTTGTGCCTTCTTTAACTTGTTGTAAAATTAACATTACATAACAAAACAGCAACAAACATTAGGCAATAACAACATTGCTGCATGACTAGATTAACCTAGATTTGCCAACAAAAGGTGAGCTCCATCACCAAAATAAAGGCAACAAGATAACACTCACATTTCCTCATAATGTTATCCAATCATAGAAAGATTCCACCATGACAGGCAAGGCTACCTCACAGCTTTCACACAGATATTACCTGTCTGTAGAACAGACAATATTTAAGCATGCTATACTGGAAAGGATGAAAATACAAAACTCACTTATTAAGACATAGAGAGAGCGTGATATTCTGAATGCTGGTCGGCTAGAATTTTTTACTAGAGATTGCTAACAAAAAAGGTGACTACTTAACTAAGGCGAGCACGCCTTTCCTAGGCGTTAGCAAGTGAGTAGTGTATTTTCATCCTTTCATTTTACAGTATAGCGCATTTAAATATTCTCTTTTCTACACACATGTAATATCTGTCTGAAAGGCGTGAGGTAGAGTTGCCTGTCATGATGGATTGTTTCATATGTTTGGAAAACATAGTTTAAAAAAGTGAATGTTAAATTATGTTCTAAATGTTGGTGAAGGAGAACACCTGTTTTTTCTTTTATATTAGGAGCACCAGTTACATCTCACTGGACATCTCCACCCATCAGAATCATAAATCCTCATATGTTGGGGAAGGGGAACGTGGAAGAACAGCCTGTGGGTGCTGCTGGACATTGTGGCCAACATCGCCCTGTGTGGGGCCATACTGGTGCCCATGATGCTGGAATTGTCCAGCCTCCTGGGACGGTTGGGGATACCGGCCAGAGTAATGATGATGGTGAGGGGCTTCTTGTTGGCTCTGGTAGGCCCGTGGCTCATACCCACCAAGATAGCCAGATCGTCCCCAACCAGGTTGGGACCAGCCTCCAACACTGGGTGGGTACAAGTGGCCATATTGGTGGGGTTGGCTTGAGGAAGACATTTGGGGCTGCGGAAAAGAAGGTTGGGTAGGGGGAGGAAGGGGTTGAGGTGTTGGCCCACGTATTAGGGGCTGTTCAGGGGAAGAGTCTTGAGGAGATCATTTGCATATTCCCAGTGCCTTCTGGGATAAGCGAAGAGTCTCCGCGAGCTCAACGATCACTGGGTTTTGGCTGTTGCAGCTGAAAAGAGGAAATCGGAAAACCAGGGGAAGAGTCATGAGGAGATCATTTGCATATTCCCAGTGCCTTCTGGGATAAGCGAAGAGTCTCCGCGAGCTCAACGATCACTGGGTTTTGGCTGTTGCAGCTGAAAAGAGGAAATAGGAAAACCAGGGGAAGAGTCTCGAGGAGATCATTTGCATATTCCCAGTGCCTTCTGGGATAAGAGAAGAGTCACCGCGAGCTCAACGATCACTGGGTTTTGGCTGTTGCAGCTGAAAAGAGGAAATCGGAAAACCAGGGGAAGAGTCTTGAGGAGATCATTTGCATATTCCAAGTGCCTTCTAGGATAAGCGAAGAGTCTCCGCGAGCTCAACGATCACTGGGTTTTGGCTGTTGCAGCTGAAAAGAGGAAATCGGAAATTTTGGCTCATCTTTCATCGTTTTTAAGAAATCTCAATATGGAAGACGCCAGGAGCCATTTGGTGAGCTGCATTTCTTGCTACATGTTCACAGACTTACCAGTGGAAAAGCCAAACTTCACATGCCACAAATGCAAGCTTGTGTCCCTGTTGGAGGAAAAGTTGCAAAATCTCGAAGAGAGGTTAGCTACTTTGAAGATCATTAAGGAAGGTGAAGAGTTCTTGGACAGAGCAGAATTATCTCTTCATGTTACAGAAAGAGAAGAAATTCGAAGTGCACCTGAAGAAAGAGAGGAATGGAAGAATGTGACCCAGAGAAGCAGGAGGATCAGGAGGCAGTCAGCACCCATACTGCTCAGGAACCAGTACCAGGCTCTCATGCAGGAAAATGATGAAGAAATACATCAGGATAAGACTTTGCCAACAAACAGCAACCTTGTACGCCTTCAGAGTCCTCCTGGATGGAGAAAGAAAAATGTTGTGAAGAAGAAATGGAGAGTGGTGGTCATGGGGGATTCCCTGTTGAGAGGAACAGAGGCCGCTATCTGCAGACCGGATATAACTTCAAGAGAAATGTGCTGTCTTCCAGGTGCAAAAATTAAAGATGTGTCTGACAGGATATCAGGACTCTTCAGACCTACAGATGACTACCCATTCCTGCTACTACATGTGGGGACAAATGACACCACAAGAAACGACCTGGAAACCATCTGCAGAGACTTTGAAGACTTAGGCAAGAAAGTGAAAGAACTGGGAGCGCAGGTGGTCTTCTCTTCCATCCTCCCAGTGGATGGCCATGGAACAAGGAGGTGGAATAAGATTCTGCAGGTGAACAACTGGCTACGTCGATGGTGCCGTCAGCAACGATTTGGATTTATGGATCACGGAATGAACTACCTTTACGATGTTCTACTTGCTAGAGATGGGGTGCACCTTACGAAGACTGGAAAACATGTATTTGGAAGTCGCCTTGCTACACTTGTAAGGAAAGCTTTAAACTAGAACAACATGGGAAGGGAAGCAAAAGACCAGAAAAAGCCATACACCTGACAAATGCTATTGAGAACTCTGCTATTAGAAGTGGAAAGGAAGAACAAAGACAAAAGAATCTAATTAATAAAAAAATTGGAGAAAGAGAAAGCAATCACAAACTAAAATGTTTCTATACTAATGCACAAAGCAAGGGCAACAAACAAGGAGAATTGGAACTACTAACACAGGAAAAGAAATATGATGTCATTGGAATCACTGAAACTTGGTGGGACGATACACATGACTGGAATACAAGACTAGAAGGATACAACTTATTTGGAAGAAACAGACTTGATAAACGAGGAGGAGGTGTTGCATTGTATGTTAGAAACGCGTATATCTGCACAGAGATTGAAGCTTCAGAGACTGGGAGTTCTGTGGAAACTGTTTGGGTAAGAATGCAAGGACAGAACAATGGAAAGGACACCATTGTAGGTATTTACTACAGGCCGCCTGTGCAAGCTGAAGATATGGATGAACTCTTTATGCATCAAATGGCCAAGTTCTCCAAAAAATATGACATAGTTGTCATGGGAGATTTCAACTATCCAGACATTTGTTGGGAATCTCTCTCAGGCAAAACTAACAGGTCAAGGAAATTCTTATCCTCTCTTGCTGACAACTTTATCTTCCAAAAGGTAGGGCAGAAAACAAGGGGAACTGCTACCTTGGATCTAATCCTTATAAACAGGGAGGAAATGGTGAGGAGGTAAAAGTGGCTGGGACCCTAGGAGGTAGCGACCATGCTATTTTAGAATTTTGGATAACTAGAGGAGGAAGACCTGTGAAGACTCAGACGTCAAGGTTAGATTTCAGAAAGGCAGATTTTAAGGGATTCAGAAAGAGAATTGGAGGGATCCAATGGCTGGATATCCTTAAAGACAAAAATGTCCAGGAAGGATGGGAAATCATGAAAAGTGAAATTCTCAAAGCACAATTGTTAACAATTCCGAAAAGAGGGAAGAATAGGAAGCATTTAAGGAAACCAGGATGGATGAACACAGAACTTAAGAACATGCTAAAAAGGAAGAAAAAAATGTTTATATAATGGAAAGAGGGAGGCATATCTAAAGAAGAATATAATGCTGTCTGCAGAACCTGCAGGGCACAAAGCTGAAAATGAATTGAGGCTTGCAAGAGATGTCAAAAGCAATAATAAAGGATTTTGGGGATATGTCAAAAGTAAAAGAAAAGTCAAAGATGCTAAAGGGATTTTTACAGGATGAAAGTGATGAAATGGTAAGACAGGATGTTGAGAAGGCCGAACTTTTAAATTCCTATTTTGCATCTGTTTTCTCTCAGAAAGGAAATGTAACATCAACTGTTCTTCACTGTCCTATTAAGGGAATAGAAGAATCCAGGATATCTATAAACAGAAAGATAGTGAGGAAACACTTAGCTAACCTAAATGAATTCAAGTCTCCAGGTCCAGATGAATTACACCCCAGAGTACTGAAGGAGATAGCAGAAGAAATTTTTGAACCCCTCTCCATAATCTTTGAAAATTCTTGGAGAACAGGAGAAGTCCCAGAAGACTGGAGAAGAGCAAATGTTGTTCCTATCTTCAAAAAGGGGAAGAAGGTGGACCCAGGCAACTATAGGCCGGTGAGTCTGACTTCTATACCAGGAAAGATCTTTGAACAGATTATTAAACAACATGTATGTCAGTACCTGGATAAGAATGAAGTGATTAAACAGAGTCAGCATGGGTTTGTAACTAATAAGTCATGTCAAACTAACTTAATTTCCTTCTATGACGGAATCACTGATTGGGTGGATCAAGGAAATGCTGTAGATATAGTATATCTTGACTTCAGCAAAGCATTTGACAAAGTATCTCATACAATCCTTATTGAAAAAATGACTAAGTATGGAATGGACAAGGCAACTGTTAGGTGAATTCATAACTGGCTTAGTGATCGGACCCAAAGAGTGGTCGTAAATGGCTGCACATCCAGTTGGAAGAATGTGTCAAGTGGGATACCACAGGGCTCTGTCCTGGGCCCTGTATTGTTCAACATCTTTATCAATGATTTAGATGAAGGAATTGAGGGTAAACTGATTAAATTGGCTGATGACACAAAGCTAGGAGAGAAAGCTAATACTAGAGAAGAGAGAGAGAGGATTCAAAAAGATATAAATAAACTGGAGAAGTGGGCAGCAACTAACAGAATGGTTTTTAACAGGGAAAAATGCAAAGTACTACATCTGGGCAATAAAAATGAAAAAAGCATATACAGAATGGGAGGAATAGGGCTAAGCAACAGCACATGTGAAAAAGACTTGGGTATACTAATAGATCACAGACTGGATATGAGTCAACAGTGTGATGCAGCAGCAAAAAAGGCAAATGCAATTCTAGGATGTATTAACAGAAGCATACAGTCTAGATCACGTGAAGTCATTATTTCCCTCTACTCCTCTTTGGTCAGACCTCATCTGGAATATTGTGTCCAGTTTTGGGCACCACATTTTAAAAAAGACATCAACAAACTGGAGCAAGTTCAGAAAAGAGCGACCAGAATGGTGACCGGTCTGCAAACCCTGTCTTATGAGGAAAGGTTGCAGGATTTGGGAATGTTTAGTTTGAAAAAGAGAAGACTGAGAGGAGACTTAATAGCTGTCTACAAATATCTAAAGGGCTGTCACATTGTAGAAGGATCAACTTTATTCTCATTTGCACAAGGAAAGACTAGAAGCAATGGGATGAAACTGAATGGGAGGAGACACAGATTAGATATTAGAAAAAACTTTTTGACAGTTAGAGTGATCAATGAGTGGAACAAGCTGCCACGAGAAGTGGTGAGTTCTCCTTCAATGGAAGTCTTCAAACAGAGGCTGGACAGACATCTGACTGGGATGATTTAGCGAATCCTGCTTTGAGCAGGGGGTTGGACCAGATGGCCCAGGAGGTCCTTTCCAACTCTATGATTCTATGATTCTATGCTTGAGCAAGCATCTGTGTGGATGGTCTCATGTGCATTAAATTTTGTGGTGAGAGCTGCCACCTCTCCAAAAATTCAAAAACCTCATATGGGGTATTGGGGGGGGTGCTTGCATCAAGCAGGATCTGAATACATCCCCTAATACGGAGCCTGACCTCACGGGTAAGGGCACGGAGATAAAGGGTGAGGCTACGTGCATAGGCCTCCTCCCCATCATCTGTAGTTACTCTGGACAAATAATTGAGCACCCCTGTGTCCACATTGGTCCTGCTCTCTTGATTAGTGACCTGGCGCCTTCTTCTTGTTCGCCGTGATGCTAGAGCAGCCTGTGGGGAGGACCTGATCTGGGCAGTTGGGCTGCTGCTCAAGTTGCCCGGCTCTTCCAGGATGGGTGAGGTGGCAGCAGCAGACCGTCCTGGTGGTGTTGTGTGTAGGCCAGCCATTGTGTGGTCTTGTGATGCCTCATCTTCAGCCATCCTTCTTGTAGGGGGAGAAGATGGGCCAGCCACCTCATCCCCTACAGGATCTATAATGGGCTTTGCCTCTGAGGCTGTTCCTTGATCCGTAAGGTTGGATTGAGTTCTGTTATGAAATAGAACAGAGGCAAAAATACATCAATATTTTTGTCCCTGTAAAGTATTTGTGTAATGTATTTGTGTAATGTGGTGTGAGGTATGTACTTACGGTCTCAGATCCAGAATTGGGGTGAGGAAGTTCAGCCGGTCATAGTATATGTATTTTCTTTTCACATCTCCAGCATCCCCACTCCTGGACCGCTGCTGGCATTCCCGGCGGAACTGGTCCCGGATGCTTCGCCAGCTTTTCATCACATCTTCCACTGCAATGTGACAGGAAAGATTGTCAAAATCACATATTTGAGAGGTCACATTTTCTAACAGTAGTCTAGGCATGGGGCCTTCTGGGGTGTGCATTCTACCCATGGTGGCATATGTAATTGGGCCGATACACAGGGTCTCATTAGCTACACTTAAACTAATTTTATTGGCTAGGAGGATGAGGAGCTTGTGGCCTAACCCCTAATTATGGCTGTGTGAAGCCACGTGTCACATCCAAATGTAACGGCCTCATGAGGCTAATAAAAGTACATGCACAGGAAGGGGGGTGCTGATTGTAGAATCATTTTTTATCGCGCGCTAAGGTTAATGATTAGTGTTGAGCATTCCGATACCGCAAGTATCGGGTATCGGCCGATACTTGCTGTATCGGAATTCCGATACCGACTTCCGATATTTTTTCAATATCGGAATTCGGCATCGGAATCGGAAGTTCAGTTGATTGACGGCCTGACGTCATCATGATGCGCGGTGTGTGCGCATCATGATGCGCCGTCATTTCGGGCCTTCCGGGGGTCTCTGCCGGCCTGCCGGGGGGCCGTGCCGGCCTGCCGGGGGGCTGTGTGGACTGCCCGGGGTCTGTACCGGCCTGCCGGGGGGCTGTGCCGGCCTGCCGGTGGTCTGTGCACCCTGTGGGGGTCTGTACCGGCCTGCCGGGGGGCTGTGCCGGCCTGCCGGGGGGCTGTGCTGATGTCCGGGGGTCTGTGCAAGCATCGTCCGATGGGACTACAAGTCCCATCGGGCGATGCCTGCTACCATGACAGTGATTGACACATTAGCCAATGATGGGACAGTAGTAGTCCCATCATCCGGCTAATGTGTTAAATGTTAAAAAAAAAAAAAAAAAAAAAATACTACATACATACTACATGCATGCTACATACATACTACATGCTACATACATACTACATATATACTACATACATACTACATACATGCTACATACATACTACATGCATGCTACATACATACTACATATATACTACATACATACTACATACATACTGCATGCTACATACATACTACATACATACTACATACATACTACATGCATGCTACATACATACTGCATGCTACATACATACCACATACATACTACATATATACTACATGCATGCTACATACATACTACATGCTACATACATACCACATATATACTACATACATACTACATATATACTGCATGCTACATACATACTACATATATACTACATGCATGCTACATACATACTACATGCTACATACATACTACATATATACTACATGCATGCTACATACATACTACATATATACTACATGCATGCTACATACATACTACATGCTACATACATACTACATATATACTACATGCATGCTACATACATACTACATATATACTACATGCATGCTACATACATACTACATGCTACATGCATGCTACATACATACTACATACATACTACATGCTACATACATACCACATATATACTACATACATACAATACATTCATACAATACATACATAGACATACAGTACATATAACATAGAGTAACATACTTACCAATACTTGTCACATTGTTCCCCGAAGCCATTGTCGTCTACGGAATAAATATTAACATAACAAACCACAAAAATACTCACCCACGATCCGAAGCAGTCCACGAGTGTGTCCCACGACGATCTTGGGTAGAGAACTGCAGCATCAGATGATGCTGCCGTTCTCTACGGACTGCAGGAATCCAATGACGGAAGGTAGGTATCCTTCCGCACTGTATTCCTCCGCCACTTAAAAAAAAAAGTCCCTAGTCTCACTTTATGCCATTGCTGTGTGGGAAATTCCCACACAGCAATGGCATAAAGTGAGACTAGGGACTTTTTTTTTTTAAGTGGCGGAGGAATACAGTGCGGAAGGATACCTACCTTCCGTCATTGGATTCCTGCAGCCCGTAGAGAACGGCAGCATCATCTGATGCTGCAGTTCTCTACCCAAGATCGTCGTGGGACACACTCGTGGACTGCTTCGGATCGTGGGTGAGTATTTTTGTGGTTTGTTATGTTAATATTTATTCCGTAGACGACAATGGCTTCGGGGAACAATGTGACAAGTATTGGTAAGTATGTTACTCTATGTTATATGTACTGTATGTCTATGTATGTATTGTATGAATGTATTGTATGTATGTAGTATATATGTGGTATGTATGTAGCATGTAGTATGTATGTAGTATGTATGTAGCATGCATGTAGCATGTAGTATGTATGTAGCATGCATGTAGTATATATGTAGTATGTATGTAGCATGCATGTAGTATATATGTAGTATGTATGTAGCATGTAGTATGTATGTAGCATGTAGTATGTATGTAGTATGTATGTAGTATGTATGTGGTATGTATGTGGTATGTATGTAGCATGCAGTATGTATGTAGCATGCATGTAGTATATATGTAGTATGTATGTAGCATGCATGTAGTATATATGTAGTATGTATGTAGCATGCAGTATATATGTAGTATGTATGTAGTATATATGTGGTATGTATGTAGCATGTAGTATGTATGTAGTATGTATGTAGCATGCATGTAGCATGTAGTATGTATGTAGCATGCATGTAGTATATATGTAGTATGTATGTAGCATGCAGTATATATGTAGTATGTATGTAGTATATATGTGGTATGTATGTAGCATGTAGTATGTATGTAGTATGTATGTAGCATGCATGTAGCATGTAGTATGTATGTAGCATGCATGTAGTATATATGTAGTA
The DNA here is from genome assembly GCF_039654945.1 of Dendrobates tinctorius. NCBI lineage: Eukaryota > Metazoa > Chordata > Amphibia > Anura > Dendrobatidae > Dendrobates > Dendrobates tinctorius. Next base: position 8,589,329 of record NW_027361696.1, on the reverse strand, counting down.
TGTATGTAGCATGCAGTATGTATGTAGCATGCATGTAGTATATATGTAGTATGTATGTAGCATGTAGTATGTATGTAGCATGTAGCATGCATGTAGTATGTATGTAGTATTTTTTTTTTTTTTTTTTTTTTTTTTTTTTACATTTAACACATTAGCCGGATGATGGGACTACTACTGTCCCATCATTGGCTAATGTGTCAATCACTGTCATGGTAGCAGGCATCGCCCGATGGGACTTGTAGTCCCATCGGACGATGCCTGCACAGACCCCCGGAGCCTGCACAGCCCCCCGGCAGGCCGGCACAGCCCCCCGGAGCCGGCACAGCCCCCCGGCAGGCCGGCACAGCCCCCCGGAGCCTGCACAGACCACCGGCAGGCCGGCACAGCCCCCCGGCAGGCCGGCACAGCCCCCCGGAGCCTGCACAGACCACCGGCAGGCCGGCACAGACCACCGGAGCCTGCACAGACCCCCTGGCAGGCCGGCACAGCCCCCCGAAAGGCCCGTACAGACCCCAGAGAGGCTGTACAAGGGCAGGAAAGGGTTTTTCTTATTCCGATACCGGAAGTCCCATAGACTTGAATGGGACTTCCGGTATCGGAATCGGCGATACCGATACTTTTTTTAAAGATCGGCCGATACCATCCGATACGATACTTTGAAGTATCGGACGGTATCGCTCAACTCTATTAATGATGTTTTTATGGTTGCACTTACGAATTTTATGCTGCTCATCACGTGGTCTGTCACCAAAGTCATGGTACATCTGGCGACAGATGCGCCTCCATGACGCCTCCTTTCTTGTCCGGTTCGCATAATTTGCATCGCGTGGGTCCCATATTTCGGGACGCTCTTGCACCAGCACAATTAGCAATATTAATGTATGTGGACGCCATGCTGCTGCTGTACTCCGTGGAGGCGTACTTCCTGGATGTCTGGAGCGCTTTTTGAGCTCATTTGCATGTCTAGGCTTCCTGATGATGGATTGGCCCATTTCCTGTCACCAGCCAAAAGACCTGCGTATTGCTCGCAGGTCACACGTGTGTTCCGTGTGTAATCCGTATTTTTTGCGCACCCATTGACTTGACGGGCGTAGTACGTTGACAATCGCAGCATGCTGCGATTGGCACGGAGCGTAGAATACGGATGAGAAATATACGCCTGGTGCGAGTGACCCCATAGAACATCATTTGTCCGTGTCTATTGCGTGCTTTTTGCACCTCTCACTCGCCCGGATTCCTCGCCAGTGTGACTCCGGCCTTAGACAGCTCACCAGCGATCATGTAGCGAGGTACCAGCGATCCTGACAAGGTAGTATCGTTGTCGGGATCGCTGGTGCATCGTTTAGTGTGATGGAAATGTATAACATTTGCCACGAGTCACCCTTTATCTGCGTTAACACTAGCTTTAAACAGTAGCATTTAATCATTTTAAAAGGGAATAAAGTCATTAATCACAAGACAATAGGAATTACTGCTGAAAGTACAAACCGGATCACCAGCATGCACATACTGATGGCAGATAGCAGCCACTTGTGTCTTGTACGTTTCAGCATCTAAGGCTATGTGCCCACGTTAGTGTTTTTAAACGCTCAGGAAACTGATCCCCTTCCTAGAAAACGCGTGTCTTCCGTGCGTTTCTTGCGCGTTTTTTGCACAAAAGACGTGTGTTTTTTATGCGTTTTTTGACGCGTGTTTCCTGGGAACATTGGGGAAGCCTAAGGCTGAGTGCAGAATGGAAGAAATCCGCAGGTGAAAGGACCTGCATTTTTCCTGCGGATTTCTTCCATTTTTCCTGCGGTTTTATTGCGGTGTTTGTGCGGTTTTCCATTGTGGTTTTCCCCCAGCGGATTTGGTGACAGGGGAGATGGAAAACCGCACAAAAGAAGTAACATGCTGTGGATTTTGTACCGCAGGAAAACCGCGAGGAAAAATACGCAGCGTTTGCACAGCGGTTTTTTTTTTCCATTGATTTTAAGGCTACTGTACATCACAATGCGGATATGCAGCGTTTCTGCGCGGTAAAATCTGCTACGGATCCTCTGCAAATCTGCATCGTGTGCACACAGCCTTAAAACGCTCAGCAATGCGGAAATTAATGAGCATGCTGCGTTTTTAGCCACTAAGTGATTCCTGAGTGTTTAAAAACGCATGCATTGGCAGAAAAAGCCAAAAACGCATGCAAATTAATTTGAAGCTTCTTTTAAGTGTTTCTGCAGCGTCTGAGCCGGCACAAACGCTGCAGAAACACTTTAAAAAAACGCAACGTGGGCACACAGCCTAACACATGATGTATTATCATTGTATATTCATTCTTCGTCAGTTCAAGATGTCAGCAAAGAGAAAACTCTCCAAATGTTCACTTCAATGATTATTCATACGGATTTCTGCAAAACCTCACAACCTGTGTGTCTACGAAACGCAAGCACCATTACAGGTGTCTCTTCACATGTTATGCAAGAGAAATGGCCCCTGGTGATGGAAAGTTCTGCGTTATCCTGATAGACTTTGCATTTTTTGAATCTCAGTATTTCAAACATCAGTGATTGCTGACCTATTGTACAATTATCAGTCCAGGAGAATGATTTGTGCTGCTCGGAGAAACGGAATTCTTGTGGGAAAAAAATGTGTTACTGAACGGGTGCAGGATGGCCCGAATGACTGATATTCTGGCCAGCGGGGCCCTCTGGCTTCAATGCACATCTGCATATGAATCATTCCCAAATTTCCAGCAGCCACTTTTAGGAAGGGTACTTGCCTTAAAGTTCTTTAATACGAACCTCTGAAATCCGTGACTACCTGGTGAGATCATAGAATTACGGAAACCTTCAGATGTGGCCCATGTAAAAAAAAAATAAAAAATTAATTCGATTTATCAAACATTTTGCAAACAAGTACAAATCATAATAAATCCACTAAGCCATATATTATCAATAAAGAATAATAACAAGAACTGCAAGTGTCCATGTGCCTTTCTATTATACCAGCGCTGTTTCTTCAAGACAGACAAATAATAACCTAGTAAAATATGAGAATAACAAAACTTGAATTTAACCCCTTAGTGACACAGCCAATTTGCAGCTTAATGACCAGGCCATTTTTTACTATTCTGACCACTGTCACTTTATGAAGTTATAACTCTGGAACGCTTTAACGGATCCCGCTGATTCTGAGATTGTTTTTTTCGTGACATATTGTACTTCATGTTAGTGGTAAAATCTCTTCGATATGACTTGTGTTTATTTATGAAAAAAATTGTGGTAGATAAAGAGATACAGGGAGCACCACTAACAGGCGTAATTATAAAATATCTGAAGCCTTAGATATATAAGGGTGCTGCACATTGCACAGGATAAAGCAATGCATCAAAAGAGGAAAGAACCATGCATATTAGGCGCACACCCAATATACTGAAGAAAAATATATGCAAAATTTATTGGTAGACAAAAACCCATAATAAAAACATTTAAAAGACAAAAACACATCACTTGTAGTCCCATAACACTATAGTGTATCATAATACAATATCATATTCAAATGACAGAAACATACCTAAAACGACACCCCATATACATACAATAATTGCACATGAAATAAACAAAACCCTGTTCTTGGCATCCCCAGAAAACCAGATAGTGGAAAAACTCTCTTCTAAAAGTCCACAGTAAGCCTATTTAATGCTGTGGGGAAGCTAACATAGATATCCCATTGAAGCAAGGAAAAAAAATCTCCCTTAAGGCATAAAGTTAGAGAGGGAGCAGCAAGGAGGAAAACATGTACCAAGAAGGCTGAAATAGCAATCATATCACCATATAAGGCAGTACACTGCAGGGCATCAGGGGTCTAAGAGTCAAGAGAACAGTAGTCCCAGGACCAGAATGGCATTGGAAGCCCCATGCATTTTTATGAAAAAAAACGGAAATATGGTGAAAATTTGTAAAATTTCACAATTTTCAAATTTTAATTTTTATCCCTTAAATCAGAGATACAGTTGTGGCCAAAAGTATTGACACCCCTGCAATTCTGTCAGACAATACTCAGTTTCTTCCTGAAAATGATTGCAAACACAAATTCTTTGGTATTATTATCTTCATTTAATTTGTCTTAAATGATAAAACACAAAAAGAATTGTCCTAAAGCCAAATTGGATATAATTCCACACCAAACATAAAAAAGAGGGTGGACAAAAGTATTGGCACTGTTCGAAAAATCATGTGATGCTTCTCTAATTTGTGTAATTAACAGCACCTGTAACTTACCTGTGGCACCTAACAGGTGTTGGCAATAGCTAAATCAGACTTGCAGCCAGTTGACATGGATTAAAGTTGACTCAACCTCTGTCCTTGTGTGTACCACATTGAGCATGGAGAAAAGAAAGAAGACCAAAGAACTGTCTGAGGACTTGAGAAACCAAATTGTGAGGAAGCATGAGCAATCTCAAGGCTACAAGTCCATCTCCAAAGACCTGAATGTTCCTGTGTCTACGGTGTGCAGTGTGATCAAGAAGTCTAAAGCCCATGGCACTGTGGCTAACCTCCCTAGATGTGGACGGAAAAGAAAAATTGACAAGAGATTTCAACGCAAGATTGTGCGGATGTTGGATAAAGAACCTCGACTAACATCCAAACAAGTTCAAGCTGCCCTGCAGTCCGAGGATACAACAGTGTCAACCCGTACTATCCGTCGGCATCTGAATGAAAAGGGACTGTATGGTAGGAGACAAAGGATGACCCTACTTCTTACCCCGAGACATAAAAAAGCCAGGCTGGAGTTTGCCAAAACTTACCTGAAAAAGCCTAAAACGTTTTGGAAGAATGTTCTCTGGTCAGATGAGACAAAAGTAGAGCTTTTTGGGCAAAGGCATCAACATAGATTTTACAGGAGAAAAAAGAGGCGGAGGTTCCCTGATGTTTTGGGGTTGCTTTGCTGCCTCTGGCACTGGACTGCTTGACCGTGTGCATGGCATTATGAAGTCTGAAGACTACCAACAAATTTTGCAGCATAATGTAGGGCCCAGTGTGAGAAAGCTGGGTCTCCCTCAGAGGTCATGGGTCTTCCAGCAGGACAATGACCCAAAACACACTTCAAAAAGCACTAGAAAATGGTTTGAGAGAAAGCGCTGGAGACTTCTAAGGTGGCCAGCAATGAGTCCAGACCTGAATCCCATAGAACACCTGTGGAGAGATCTAAAAATGGCAGATTGGAGAAGGCACCCTTCAAATATCAGGGACCAGGAGCAGTTTGCCAAAGAAGAATGGTCTAAAATTCCAGCAGAGCATTGTAAGAAACTCATTGATGGTTACTGGAAGCGGTTGGTTGCAGTTATTTTGGCTAAAGGTTGTGCAACCAAGTATTAGGCGAATACTTTTGTCTGGCCCATTTTTTGGAGTTTTGTGTAAAATGATCAGTGTTTTGCTTTTTGCTTCATTCTCTTTTGTGTTTTTTTCATTTAAGACAAATTAAATGAAGATAATAATACCAAAGAATTTGTGCTTGCAATCATTTTCAGGAAGAAACTGAGTATTATCTGACAGAATTGCAGGGGTGTCAATACTTTTGGCCACAACTGTATGTCACATAAAATAGTTAATAAATAACATTTGCCACATGTCTACTTTACAAAAAAAAAAAAAACTATTTTTATTAAGGACCAACATCACATTTGAAGTCACTTTGAGGGGTGTACATGACAGAAAATACATAAAAGTGACACCACTCTAAAAACTGTACCCCTCAAAGTGCTCAAAACCACATTCAAGAAGTTAATTAACCTTTTACGGAAAAAATGAACATTTAACTTTTTTCGCAAACATTTGATTTCAGAACCAGTTTTTTTATTTTCACAAATGTAAAAATAGAAAATGAACCACAAAATTTGTTGTGCAATTTCTCCTGAATATGCCGATACCCCATATGTGGGGGTAAACCACTGTTTATGCGCATGGCAGAGCTCGGAAGGGAAGGAGCATCGTTTGACTTTATTGTAAAATTCGCCCCACTGGAGGCGGTGTATCCAGGGTCACGTGCGTCACATGGGTTCGCCTTGCGGTAGTCGCTACGTCCAGACACATGTGACCGTAACACTAGAAACACTATCACCTATACCTTTACATTTTTAGGTGTTAGTATCAAAACCGATAACAGAACTAATATTTGCCCCTTATTAGATTATGCCAAGCATAAGTTTTCTTTGTGAGGGGGAAATTACCACTATATGTATCAGGCTCAAAATGCTAATACTTCCCAAATATAGTTATATATTGCAGCGCACCATCCGCCTCCAAAGCCTTTTTTACATCTCCCAATTCACTGATATACACGTTTATCTTGGCTAAAACTTAAATTATCCACTCTTCAGAGACAAAAAAATTTAGGAGGGGTGGCATTTCTGGACTTTTTTCTGCACTTTGTAGCTGGATGCCTGACTCTCGGTTACCAAATTCAGAGAATCATCTGTCACAAGCAGCTAGAAATGTTTGCTAGAATTTTTTGAATTAAATAAATCTACTGCCCCCAAATTGTTACCCCTTGCTTCAGTGTGGAGACAGGCCAAGAATCGAGTAGGTATTACTGATGTTATAGCTGAAATGCCAATATGGGGTAATCAATATTTCTTGACATTGAAGGGGCATCCATCTGCTCTCTTCTGGAGCACTGGTAATGTCCACTCTTTGAATGATATTTATGAAGGAAAGCTGCTAATGTCATTTGAGCAGGTGCCACTTAAATTCCAGATTCCGGAGTCCCAGTTCTTCTGGTTTCTTCAGCTCACGGTGGCACTTGAGTCTCATTTGCCCAGTCTGAATACAAACAGATCTATATCAACATTTACCTTTATTTGGCATTCTTAAATCTCAAGGTCTTATATCCAATTTATATACATATTTACTATCAACAGGCTTGAATCTAAATCCACTGATTGTGAGGGATAGATGGAGACTCTTGATTTTTAATACTGAAGAGGAAGAATGGGAAAGAATTCTGGAGTCTCCTACTGTTGTTTCCCCTTTCATCAATAACAAAATGATTCAATTCTATATTATCCTTCAGTCATATCTTGCCCCTCTCAAGTGGTCTCCCACGTCGGATAGTCTACGGTTTCATGCCCTGGATACAGACTTTTTACTTATGATTTGTGCTTGCCCAATTGTTTCATCTTTTTGGAGTAAGGTGACTATGCTTTTATCCTCCTTAATATCTATTTCAGTCACACGTGATCCACTAATTTGTCTGTTTGGGATACTAGACGGAGATATCTGGGATCACTATTTTAAGATTTTCTTGCGGAAAACGTTATTTCTAACCAGGAAGCTACTGGCAATGCGTTGGATGTGCAACTCACAACCTACATTACGATCATGGATTACATTAGTTAAAACAATAATCCCATATGAAGTAAAACAGTCTATCAAAATATAGGATGTCCGTTAAAATTTTCTAGGATGTGTAACTTTTGGAATTCTTCATATCTCACAATTCTACTAGTGGATAAAGAAATAAATGGTGTGAAAATTCTAGATTTAACGGGTCGATGGGATGGGGAGCCACTCGACATGGAGATATAGTAAATATGAGTATGTACTTATGTATAACATGATAAGATGTGATATCAATATGATGGTAATCCTGGCAGTAGAGTTGAAATTGGAACTATTGTTGTTATTGCAGGTTGTAAGTTTAAGTTAATCCCTTAACGACCACAGATACGCCTTTCAATGGCGGCAGTTAAGGGTACTTAAACCACAGTGCTGTTAATTAACGGCATTGAGGAAAAGTGTATAGCGTCCCCCAGAGTCAGAATTTCTCCGGGGTCTCAGCTGCCGGGGAGTAGTCGAAACCACAGATAACATGATTCAGGTCGGTTTTTACCGACCCTGGGGTTGCAATCACCATTATTAACGGTATAACGGTAACCACAAAAAAGTCTGATTCGCCATTTAATTTCTCTCTCCTCTGATGTGGATCGGACATCATAGGAGAGAAAAATAGGGTTCCCGATCCCCCCAGTACCTCCCAGTATCCATGGGCCCTCCTGCTTCCCCCCCACAGCCGCCAGCATCTTCCGGTAAGAAAATGACGGGCACCTGTGCAGTGCACCAGCCGAGATCTGTCGGTTGGCACCCTGCAACAATAGATTTTTCCTATTGGTTCATTTTGATTACTGTGATAGATCCTATCACAGTGATCAAAATAAAAAAAATAGTAAATCAAATCCCCCTTTATCACCCTCTTAGTTAGGGAAAAATAATAAAATAAAATAAAGTATTTCCATTTTCCCATTAGGGTTAGAGTTGGGCTAAAGTGAGTTGGGCTAAAGTTAGGGTTAGGGTTGTGGCTAAAATTAGGGTTAGGGTTGTGGCTAAAGTAAGGGTTATGGCTAAAGTTAGGGTAGGGTTGTGGTTAGGGTTTGGATTAGGGTTAGGGTTGGGATTAGGGATAGGGTTGGGATTAGGGTTAGGTTTGTGGTTAGGATTATGGCTAGGGGTGTATTGGGGTTTGGAGTGTGTTGGAGTTAGTGTTGTGGTTAGTGTTATGGTTGGAATTAGGGTAAGGGGTGTGTGTGAGTTAGGATTGGAGATAGAATTTGGGGGTTTCCACTGTTTAGAAACATCAGGGGCTCTCCAAACGCGACATGGCATCCGATCTCAATTCCAGCCAATTCTGCATTGAAAAAGTCAAACGGTGCTCCTTCCCTTCCGACCTCTACCATGAGCCAAAACAGTGGTTTACCCCCACATATAAGGTATCGGCGTACTCAGGACAAATTGGACAACTTTTGGGGTCTAATTTCTACTGTTACTTTTGTGAAAATAAAAAATGGGCTAAAAATCATTTTTGTGGACAAAAATTATTTATTTTCACGGCTTTGTGTTATAAATTTTAGTGAAACACTTGGGTGTTCAAAGTTCTCACAACACATCTAGATAAGTTCCTTGGAGGGGTCTAGTTTCCAAAATGGTGTCACTTGTGGGGGTTTTGTACAGTTTAAGCATATCAGGGGCTTTGAAAACGCAACATGATGCCTGCAGACCATTCCATCAAAGTCTGCATTCCAAAACGGCACTCATTCCCTTCCAAGCTTTGCCATGCACCCAAACAGTGGTTTAGCCACATATATGGGGTATCAGCGTATTCAGGACAAATTTCACAACATCTTTGATGGTCTAATTTTTCCTGCTACCCTTGAGAGAATAAAAATTTGGGGGTGAAAATTTCATTTTCGTGGAAAAAATATGATTTTTTTGTTTTCATGGCTCTACGTTATAAACTTCTGTGAAGCACTTGGGGGTTCAAAGTGCTCACCAGACATCTAGATAAGTTTACTGGGGGTCTAGTTTCCAAAATGGTGTCACTTGTGGGGGTTTCCACTGTTTAGGCACATCAGAGGCTCTCCAAACATTACATGGCATCCCATCTCAATTCCAGCCAATTCTGCCAGACAAAAAATATGGAGGAAATATACACTCGCTGGTCGCCTTCCCCCAAACGACCAGGAGGGGGCGGCCTCTTCGGTGGTATAGAAGATTTGGCATCAGCCCCGCGGACTATAACACCAGTCTGCTCACTACAGTGACGTACCCCTTCACCTCGGGGAACCCCAGACAGCACCATGGGGATCACCAACTCCACCCACCTGTCTGGGTACGTCCGCCTGTATGAACAAGCCCCGCTCCCTTGCAGTGACTCAAGGGGGCTTTTACCAAAGCCGCAGGGACATTGACAAAAAATACACTCGCTGGTTGCCTCCACACGACCAGGAGGGGGCGGCTTCTTCAATGGTATGGAAGATTTGGCGTGAGCCCCGCGGACTATCACCAGTCTGCTCACTATAGGGACGTACCCCTTCACCTCGGGGAACCCCAGACAGCACCATGGGGAACACCAACTCCACCCATCTGTCTGTTTACGTCCACCTGTATGAACAAGTCCCGCTCACCAGCAGCGACTCAAGGGGGCTTTTGCCAGACCCGCAATTTGCCAAAGCCGTCATTTTGATTTCCTGGTTACCTGAGCAGAGGCCCCAGACCCTGATAACTGCTGCTGCAGCGGCTCTCAACACCTTGCCATTCCCCACTCACCTCAGTGAGGCCCGGCAGCAATTACTCACAGGTCTCCACATGGCCAAGGCTCACCAGAAAAAAAAAATGTATGGTTGGTGATAATGTCACTGTCACATGTGTCTGGATGCAGCGACTACCGCAAGGCGAACCCATGTGACGCACGTGACCCTGGATTCACCGCCTCCAGTGGGGCGAATTTAAATAATAAACACGTGCAGCTGGATACACCGCCTCCAACTGGCGAATTTAGAAATTACACATATATACAAGTCTGGAAACCTCGCCTCCAGTAAGGCGAATTTAAACAATAAGGGAAACCTGGGAAACATTAACAATGGTGGGCCCTGCGATAGAGAATAGGGAAGTGGAGACCTCCTGAGCTCCCCTGAGCCAGTGTCCCTGCACTCCTAACGTTCCCTATACCGGTTCCGCACCGGGCGCGCAACAGGAACCTAAAAACCCTAGCTCGCCCTGACCTAAACCCTCACTAGGGAATTGGTCGATGCGGAAACTAATCCCACCACTGCACTAAAACACACATGAGGAAAGATGACAATACAGGGGAAACACCTCTTAGCTTTGTCTGTTGCGTGCGTTCCTAGCAACAGAGCCCACCACCTGTGTGCATCTTCTCCTCCACCCGGATCCATCACCATAACTGGATCCTTCACCATAGTGCAGCCTTGGAGCAGAGTCCACCACCAATTGCAGAAGTCCAGTAACAGAGTCCCAGAGATGAGTTCAGCTCCTGCCCAAAAAGTCAAGTGTTATGATTGAGTCACCGTAGGAGGCAAAAACAGAAATGCTAGCTAAGTCCAGAAAACCAGAGAAGTTGGCAGCTATCGGATTGCAGACACCTGAACCTATCAACACAACTAGCAGTAGCCGTGGGGGGTTCCTACGATGCCCTAGACCCCTCGATCACAGCCGGAGAATTAAATAGGCCTAAAGAAAGAAAGGGGAAATCTAAACTGCCCCAGAGCAGACCCCAAAGCAATAGGCATCCCCCAACATATAATGACGGTGAAGCAAGATGAAAATACTAACACAGACAGAAAGATAGACTGAGCAAAGAGGGGCCCAAGCTAACTAAGTAGAAAAGGACGGGAAGGCTGCTGTCTGCAATCCGTGAAAAACCCTATGAAAATAAGAGCCAACAGACTGACAGTGAAAAAGGCCCTGAAGACGCTAGGCTTCAAAAAAGCTATGTCAGTATTTAGGAATATACTGAAGACAGAGCTACAGGCAAAAGGAGATTCAGCTCACCCCAGCAGGGAATGGCAGAATACTGAAAAGCAAGGAAAACAAAAAACAAAACAAAACGCTAACAGGCAAAACAGAAACTTAGCTTTAGAGGAGCAGGAATCAGACTGGTGTCCTAGAAGTCCACAGAGAAATCACCCGCAGGGCAGAAGGGCGTCGGCAGCCTTATATCCAGTCCGTAACTCCACTCAGCCAGTCATCCTCATTAGACTCAGGTGCCTGATAATCAGGCTCATTACCTTCCTTTACCAGAATAGGGAGTTCACCAGACCCCAGTGACGAAGGGGAAAATGAACTCACAACAGTCAAGCATGCTTGAGTCCAGCTCTCAGCAACCAAGTCCCGAATGCTGAGTGCAACTCTCTCCATAGTCGTCACTCCACCAAGCCATGCAAGCACTTCCTGCCAGCACCATAAACTGTGACTCCACTACGCCATGCCAGCCCTTCTTGCAGACCACCTAGCTGCCACTCGTCCCCTCTGGCTGGGCTGCGCAGGACTCATGTTCAGCTCCTTCATTCACCCAGGCTTGCTTATGAATGACTAACACACAATATCACCAACAGTGAATGATACACCTGTCACTCATTTATAGAGCATTCACACCTGTTACCTAATCACGTGCACTTAACCAAAGAACTAAAGTGCGATACCACTCACCACCACCAGGGCAACTTAGAATGAATGACACCATGAGTAATAATTCTAATGGCCACCGGGGGCAATCAACCCACTTTGGCACCAAGCCAAAGGAGAAAAAAAGTTCAATTTGTGCATTTAAACTGTCAGATCCTGCCTGGATCATGACATCTAGGTTATCTGTGTTACTCAATAGTAGGTGACCCCTCAGTCTGTGTCCTCTGGCCTCTAGGCAGTTTTCCCATGTGTCCATATATATGAGACACACCAACCTGGGGTTCAAGGTAATTGTGGATAATCAGCCTTTTGTGCCATTGTTTATTTTTGTCTTTACCAAGAAATTGTTCTTGGTCTGCCCATCAATTTTATTCTATATATTTTTATTGTTTTTATGTTCTATATCTGGGTATCGTGTGCACTATTTAGTGGATCAGAATGGATGGTGATAATACGAAACAAACCGGATTCATGTAACATTTTCTTAATTTTCTAAGTGTCTACTAGACAAGCACTGATCTGTTAGGCTACTATGTTTAATATTATGGTAATTTGCATATACGGCATTAATGCTATTTATTATTAATCAGCTAGTACCCAATGTGAAATCCAAAATGTGAATATTTTGAGGGAGGAATTCATGAGAATAAGAACTGAAGTAACTTGCTCTAAGTGAAACGCACGGCGCGAGATGATGTCATCACCATGACTCTACGCCAGCTTTCTATACAGGCATGTTGAGATGAGATGGGCGCCATTACCTGCATGATTTCCATGCAGGACATGAAGGTGGGATCACAATGATTGTGTTCCCCATTCCTCCATTTGCTTTTGAAGAAGTTATCAACATAAACCTCTGGATATGTACAGGGAAATCACTTTGGGAGTAATCAAGGTTTTGGACCAGTCAGCTAAATATTAGATAAGTTCACAGGGTTCAGAGGGATGGTTATTTGCGTGTGTGTAATTTTATATATAATATATTATACATACAGACAGTGGGGGAAATAAGTATTTGATCCCTTGCTGATTTTGTAAGTTTGCCTACTGACAAAGACTTGAACAGTCTATAATTTTGAGGGTAGGTTAATTATAACATTGAGAGACAGAAAATCAAAAATAAAATCCAGAAAATCACATTGTATAAATTATAGAAATTTATTTGCATTTTGCAGTGAGAAATAAGTATTTGATCCTCTTCCAACCATTAAGAGTTATGGCTCCTACAGAACAGTTAGACGCTTCTAATCAACTGGTTACTTGCATTAAAGGCAGTGATCTTACATAGTCACCTTTATAAAAGACTCCTATCCACAGACTCAATTAATCAGTCAGACTCTAACCTATTCAACATGAGCAAGACCAAAGAGCTTTATAAGGATGTCAGGGACAGGCTGGAATGGGCTATAAAACCATAAGTAAGACACTGGGTGAGAAGGAGACAATTGTTGGTGCAATAGTAAGAAAATGGAAGAAATATAAAATGACTGTCAATCGACATCAATCTGGGGCACCATGCAAAATCTCACCTCATGGGATATCCCTTTGATCGTGAGGAACGTGAGATCAGCCTAAAACTACAAGGGAGGAATTTGTTAAAGATCTCAAGGCAGCTGGGACCACAGTCACCAAGAAAACCATTGGTAGCACATTACACTGTAATGGCTTAAAATTCTGCAGTGCACGCAAAGTCCCCCTGCTCTAGAAGGCACATGTGTAGGCCCGTCTGAAGTTTGTCAATGAAAACCTGGATGATTCTGTGACTGATTCGGAGAAGGTGCTGTGGTCAGGTAAGAGAAAAATTGAGCTCTTTGGCATTAACTCAACTCGCTGTGTTTGGAGGAAGAGAAATGCTGCCTATGACCCCAAACAACATCATGCCCACTGTCAAGCCTAGAGGTAGAAACATTATGTTTTGGAGATGTTTCTCTGCTAAGGACATAGGACTACTTCACCGCATCAGTGGAAGAATGGATGGAGCCATGTACCATAAAATCCTGAGTGACAACCTCCTTCCCTCCGCCAGGACATTAAAAATAGGTCGTGACTGCGTCTTCCAGCAAGACAATGACCCAAAACATACCTCCAAGGCAACAAAGGAGTGGCTCAAAAGAAGCACATTAAGGTCATGGAGTGGCCTAGCCTGTCTCCAGACATTAATCCCATAGAAAACTTATGGAGGGAGTTGAAGCTCCGAGTTACCAAGCGACAGCCTCAAAATCTTAATGATTTAGAGATGATCTGCAAACAGGAGTGGACCAAAATTCCTCCTGACATGTGCGCAAACCTCATCATCAACTACAAAAAAAGTCTGACTGCTGGGCTTGCCAACAAGGGTTTTGCCACCGAGTATTAAGTCTTGTTTGCCAGAGGGATCAAATACTTAATTCTCACTGCAAAATGCAAATAAATTTATATAATTTATACAATGTGATTTTCTGGATTTTATTTTTGATAATTTTACTTACACTTAAAATTATAGACTGTTCATGACTTTGTCAGTGGGCAAACTTACAAAATCAGCAAGGGATCAAATACTTATTTCCCCAGTGCTAGCAGTATTTACATAATTGGGGGTAACAAGTTTGGGCTCAATATGAACCTATTTTAATCTGTCTCAGACTGTATACATTCCTATGTAACTGATATATACTTTAATTTATTTCTCTTTCATATATGTAACCATGAAGACCTTCTAGGGAAAGGATAAGGGCACCAATATGTGTCTGTTTAGGGTGCCAAACCCTGTATATAGTATACAGCTGCACTCGTGATGGATTCCTTCAAAATATTTTTTTTTATTATTCTGCACACAAGTTCAACTCAGTGATAAATGACAGAAGAGTGAATTTTTTTTTTTATCCAAGCGATTTCTTAGGCTACTTTCACACATCAGGTTTTCGGCGTCAGGCGCGATCCGGCGTCGTGCCGGAACGCCGGATCCGGCAAATGTTTAGTAAAACCGGATGTGACGGATCCGGTTTTCTGCCGGATCCGTCTTTTTCTTGACAGACAAAACCGGATCCGTCTCATCCAGTTCATCCGTTTTTCTATCCGTTTTTCGACGGATTACGCCGGATCCGGTTTTTAAAATTGACCCTTGTGGCCTTCCGAACGGGATTGGCTACTGGAAAACTATATATAGCATGTTCCTACAGCCCTTCTTTGACAGGTTGTAGAGGAGAAAGTGCAGGTTGGAGAGAAGAGCAAGTTACTGGCGAAGATGGATGTTGTCATTGGAAATATTTTGAAGAATTTGGCGGATTTTATAGCGGAGGCGAATCGTTTGAGGGTGATTGTTCTGGAGAAGGAGAGAGCGAGACAGCAGCGCATCAGGCATCGTAGACAACGTTTGTGGATCCACCCCATCACAGCCAAGAGAATGACGCGTGGGGTCTATTCTACACTCTGCATGGACCTTCGACGAAACCCGGATACATTTTTTGGATATGTTAGGATGAAAATGGAGAATTTTGATTACTTGGTGGAGCGCATTGCACACCTCATAAGAAAAGCAGACACCTATTGCCGCTTCTCTGTTTCACCCGCAGAGCGTCTGATGGTGACTTTAAGGTAAGCCACATTTATTGGATGTGATCGCATCAGAGCACACTTTCACTGCAATCTTGTTGGTGGTAGTTTGTATCTCCAAGTGTTATAGCTCAGTTTTGGTATGTAATGCTGTGATTTAAAACTAATTTATTGTTTTTTAATTCCCCACAGATTTCTTGCAACTGGAGAATCCCTTTCGTCACTGCATTTCCAGTACAGACTCGGGATTTCCACCATATCTGGAATTGTGAAGTACACATGCCGTGCACTGTGGGACTCCTTAGCTGAAGAGTTTTTACCAGAGCCCACAACAGAGAGGTGGATTGAAATTGCTGACAAGTTTCAACAGATATGTCAGTTTCCCAACTGCTTGGGCGCTGTGGACGGGAAACATATCCGCATTGTAAAGCCAGCTGGATCGGGATCGGAATATTTCAATTACAAGAAATATTTTTCAATTGTCCTCATGGCCATCGCTGACGCGGAATACAAATTTATTGCGGTTGATATTGGGGCCTATGGCCGCTCCAATGACTCTCAAGTTTTCAAACTGTCTGCCATGGGGCGTAAACTGTATGGAAACACCTTCCAGTTCCCACCACCTAGACCGCTGCCGCAAACATCTGGTCCACCTATGCCATTTGTCTGTGTAGGGGATGAAGCCTTCCAGCTGTCAGAACACCTTTTGAAACCGTACTCTAGCAGAGGATTGACAAGACCAAAACGCATTTTTAATTACCGCCTCACAAGAGCAAGAAGAATGGTTGAATGTACCTTTGGTATTCTGACAGCCAAATGGCGGGTCCTATTGACTGCGATCAACCTCAAGACAGAAACTATGGACGAGGTGATCAAAGCGTGCGTGGTACTCCACAATTTTGTTATCTGCAAGGAACCCATTTCCATTGAGGACACCTCTGAAGAAACCACCTTGCAAGATTATCATGACATTACCACTAGAAGTTCTGTGACGGTTTCAGTAATGAGGGACAATTTTGCACTATACTTTATGTCACCTCAAGGCAGAGTACACTGGCAGGATGACAGAGTGTGAAAGATTTGTGCCCTAACCAAACTTGTGTACCTTCTGTACCAACAGTATATACCTTTGCCAACCAAAGTTGGCTATCTTGTCATGGTCTCTATTTTTAGCTTTAGGCCACAGGTGTGTACCTGGTTGTGTTTTATGCAAAGTATTTCACCTTTTAACAAAAGTTGTGTACATTGTTAGGAAATCACCAACAATAAACACAACTTTTTAGGTGAAATACTTTGCTTCAAACACAACCAGGAACACAACTGTGGCAAAAAGCTAAAATTTACCCACAGTTATATACCTAGTTTTGAATACCATTTCACCTTTTAAATACCCTGTATTTAACCTTTTTCGCCGCAGAAAGAAATGACAGACAACCAGTGTAAAATAATTTAACTTTTATTGAAAAATGTTTTTTTTAGTAAACTTTTTTAAAATTTTAATAAACTTGTTTAATAAAGCTTTGAAACCATAAAACTGGTCATTTTTATTTAAATACACACATTATAAATCTGTGTAGTGTGTGGTGGAAATACTGCTGGAGGGGCTGTGGGACACTTCGACACTGGGAGTGTGGAGAGAGGACTGGGATCGTGGTGGGGAAGGAACAGTTAGAGGTGAAGGTGTGGAAAAAACTACAGAATGGGTGGACATGTGGGAAGCAGAAGAGGTGGTGGGTGGTGGAGTGGAGGGTTGGGCAGGGACTGTAGGAGCAGATGATGTTGATGGCAAGTTGTATGGGGAAGGAGTTTGGTACGGGGCAGGTTGCTGGAAGTGGGGAGATGTCTGGTACGGGGCAGGTTGCTGGAAGTGGGGAGATGTCTGGTACGGGGCAGGTTGCTGGAGTGGGGAGATGTCTGGTACGGGGCAGGTTGCTGGAAGTGGGGAGATGTCTGGTACTGGGGAGGTTGCTGGTACTGGGGAGTTTGCAGGTACTGGGGAGGTTGCTGGTACTGGGGAGGTTGCTGGTACTGGGGAGGTTGCTGGTACTGGGGAGGTTGCTGGTGCTGGGGAGGTTGCTGGTGCTGGGGAGGTTGCTGGTGCTGGGGAGGTTGCTGGTGCTGGGGAGGTGGATGGTATGTAATAGGAGGGGGAGGATGGAAAGTGACTGGAGGGGGTGCAGATGGAGGAACTACTGTGGTGGGAGGAGGAGGTTGGGAGGTAACTTGCTGGAGAGCAGCGTGGCATGAATGCATTACATGCATCTGCTGGGCAGGAGAGAGCGTTTCCATGCGCTCCACAACAGACCTGAAAAAGGTGTGGTTTGGCGAAGATCTTGCTTCTGAATGCATGGTTTGCAGAAGTGTCTTCACCTCCAGAATGCTGGAGTTGATCTGCTGATAGCCTGCGGAGATTTGCTCTGACAAGACTTTTAGACAGTTCTGGAAAGATGCATTCAGATGCAAGAACTCTGGCGCATAAGTCTTTTCCTGACCCCTCTGCCGCTGCCACCCAGTACCCGCAGGTGTACTAGAGGTGGCAGGGGCAGAAGGGTGGGGTAAAGGGAAAGCGATCTCCTCACCAGCAGCTTCATGTAATGTAGGCGGCCACGATGCTCCTGTGCTGGTGGATGGGACAGATGGGTCGAATGTGTGGGAAGGCTGGGAAGGTGCAGATGTACCGGGGCGGTCGAAGTGTCCCTCGGTGCCGGTCTCCTCAGGGATCGCCTCAGAAGGGTCCAATCGTGCAGGCTCCCGAGTGCTGCTCACTGTGCTGTGGAATAAAGAGAAAAAAAACAATTAAAATAGTGACATGGTATGGCCCTGGCTGAAAAAAAAAAGTTACATCTAAACATTTTTTTGTCACATGTGGTGTGTAATATTTACCTTCTGGTGAGCATTGTCTCCCGGAGGAACGACAGGGCTCGTGCGTACTTGTACTTGCTCCTGCGTCCTCCAGATCCACTCGGGGCCCGCATCTCTTTATTGAACTCCTTCTTGAAACGATCCCTCACAGACCGCCACCGCTTCACAATTCTCTCCCCTGAAACGAGAAAGGACAAAGTGGTTAGTATACAACATCAGTGTTTCCCAAACTCCAGTCCTCATGGTCCCCAGGGGTCATGTTTTCAGGATTTCCAAAGTAAATAGAAATCCTGAACACATGATCTGTGGGGACCACGAGGACTGGAGTTCGGGAAACACTGGTTTAAATCAAGCAACCGGTACTGTATATACTTACGCTCTTTAATCTGGGCCCGAGCTTCGAGGTCCTCCCAGCGGTCCACAAGGAGCGAACAGATTTCCTCCCAGAGTCGTCGGGTAACGATCAGGTCAGCGTGGCGGCGGTCAGCCATATTCCAGAGCGGCTCCCTTTCTCTGACGAGATCGATGAGGCGGTCCACATCAATCCCTCCATCCTCACCGTCAGAGTCGGGAGCACGCTGTGAAGGCTGTTAAAGAAAAAGACAAAAATAACATAATTAGCCTCCACAAAAGAAATGAAATAAAAAGTGCAAAAAAAACAAAGCAAAAATATTTATACTTACACGCTGGTGACCGCCGCGTTGCTGTCGCCGACGACCCTGGGAGGCACTGCGAGGACCTCTTGGCCGAGCACCAGATTGGGAAGACTAGAGAAGAAAACAAAAAATGTTATGTCTTTGGATGTAGGCATTTGTTTGCTGTGTGTGGTCTGCAGAACATTGTTTTCTATGTGTTGTGTGTAGTGTGATGTTGTGTTTCTGCGTTTGATGCAAAAAACTTACCAATTGTGAGCCCACTCCAAGTGTTTGTCCACCCCTTCCTTCTTCTTCTGGGAGCTCCTCTTCATCTTGTGATTCCTGTTTTGAAATAAAAGGCAATGAATACACATATATTACAGAGATGATGGATTTTGGAAATAAAAACTTACCGTCAAACGCTGACGATGCGAGGGAGGGCTCCCAGAAGATGTGCTGTCTTCCTCATGGCCAGACTCCATGGCTGTGGGTGGTGTTTCTGCTGCTGCCATTGCTGCTGCTGCTGCTGCTGCATCTATTGGGCGGCTGTTGAATAAAGAGAAACAAAGGGCCAATGAATATCTTGATATTCCATAGCCCTAGTTTGGTGGAATGGGGGATTTGATAATTACCGTCTCTCATCTGCTGCTGGACTCCCCTCCCGTTGTTCAGCATGCTGCTCCATTTGGGGTGGTGCTGATGGTGCTGCTGCTGCAGATGTCTGCTGCCTTCTCCTGCTCCTGGTTCTTGGCTTGGGTGGCATGTTGGGTGTGGCTGAGGGTCCCATTGTCTTGCTTTTATATATGTCCTGTGGGCAGAGCTACTGAGCATGCTCAGACCAAAGAAACCGGATCCGGCCGCCGGATCCGGCTGTCGCCGGATCAGGCGCATTGCGGCGCTCATAGGCTTTCATTGTATGGAAAAGCCGGACACGCCGGATCCGGCGTGTCCGGCTTTTTCGCCGGAGACAAAAAACGTTACAGTAGCCGTTTTTTCCAGACGCCGGATCGCGTCACATTGCCGGATCCGGCGAAAATCGGATGAAACGCATGGCCATCCGGCTCGATCCGGCTCTAATGCAAGTCAATGGGGGGGGAAACCGGATCTGGCATTGCATTTCGCCGGATCCGGTTTTAGTCAAAAGTGCCGGATCGCGCCTGACGCCGAAAACCTGATGTGTGAAAGAGGCCTTAATGTTCTGACCAGAGCCCAGGTCATTCTCAAATTCACAAGTGTGAATAGTAGTAGTAGAGATAAGCTGGAGATGAGCTGGTACCTTGTATATAGCCGTGAGCTTCAGATGAGAAGATAAGTACGTAAGCTCCTTCCACAGTGAACGCATGGGCACACTGTGTGGACATCATACAAATAACCTGATGACACAGGCACCATTGATGCTACCAGGCAACCCACTATCACCAATGTATTAACTTACGTACAGCATATACATGTATAAGCCGAGTTTTTCAGCACTTTTTTTGTGCTGCATGCAAACGCCCCCCTCGGCTTATACATGAGTCATTGTCCCAGAATGATGGCGGGAGAGGGGGAGTGGTGGAGCAGCGGGTCACAGGAGGCAGGAGCCAGCGGCTGCGGCTGTAACTGTGCCTGCTGCTAAAGAGAAACGAATATTCACTGCGCCGGAAATGAATATTAATTTCTCTTATAGCACGCACTGTTACAGTCACAGCCGCCGGCTTCCAGCACACATCCTACTTACCTTCACTGCATCTCATTCGTTCCAGAGCCAGCAGCTCTTCCGGTTGAGCGCTCATGTAGCCCCCTCATTAAAGTGGAGTGAATATTTATTACTTCGGCCGGAAGAGCTGCTGGCACTGAACGAGATGCAGCGATGGTGCGCAGAGAAGGGAATTAGGATGTGTTTTTGTTTTTTATACGGACCATGCATACAAGGGTAAGGGATAAGCAGCCATGCATACAAGGACAAATACGGGGGAGCCATGCATACAAACACAGGTTTGGGAGAACCTTGCATACAAGGACAGGGATGGGAGAACCATGCATACAAGGACAGGGACGGGACAGCCATGCATACAAAGACAGGGAAGGGAGAGCCATGCATACCAGGATAGGGATGAGGGAACAATGCATACCCGGCTTATACTCGAGTCAATAAGTTTTCACAGTTTTTCGTGGCAAAATTAGGTTCCTTAGCTTATACTTGGGTTGACGTATACTCGAGTATATACAGTACTTACCTTCTCATCAGAAGCTCACGGCTATATACGAGGTACCAGCTCATTTCCAAATTATCTCTACTACTACTCACACTTGCGAATTTGAAAAAGATCCGGGCTCGGGTCGAAACGTTAAGAAATCACTTGGATAAAAAACTTTCACTTTTCTGTCATTTATCACTGTGGTAAACTTATATCTATATATAAGTATATATATTTTGAAGGAACCCTCACGAGTACGACTTTATACTATATGCCTTAGTACTTGGGTCTCATCCCAGTCTACCCAGCACTGCTACCTATTTTTTTTTTTGAGTGCGCATCTTTAAGACTATTCAATTCCTGTGGTTAGGTAGGGATGGCTTATTCCTTGGGGGCAGGGATTGACCAGGGCTTGGACATAGATTATTGTTTTTGGTAATTCCACTGCTAATATCCTTGGCATTACCCCATTCTATAGATTTTCCCTGGCCATACAGCGAGGTCTATTTTTACACTCCTTCAATAGACAGATATTAAATAACTGGTAACCTTGGAAAGAGGGCAGCTTATTTCCCACTTTCACTTTTTGATATCTAGATCTGTATCTAGGAAACAAATGGACACTGATCCTCTTATATGGAGATATAAGGCTGCCTAAGTTTATTATTCTATATTTATTGAACGTTAGAAGGAAAAAAAAGTAAAATCTTTTTCGAGTTTGACCCTTTTTCTGATTATATCTATTGAAGTTTGTATATATTCTATGTACTGGTGAATGTCAAAGAAATGGAAACTCTAAGAAAACCTGAAAGGGAGCAAATGACATTAATTTTCCAGTACAAATCTTTCCTGCATGGTGATCAGAAGGTGAATTGTTTATCCCTGGGGGGTAGGTATGAACAATCCCGCATTGTCTTGCTCAATTAGATGTCAAATCTTTTGATGAATTAAACATTAATATGCCGTAAGGGAAACAGGCGTGAAAGCTGCAACAACTGTGTTATTTTATGGGATTGCGTTTCCAACATTGATATGTTTCTACACATAACAGAAAACTGTGCTGAATCCTCGCAGAATGTGGAAGAGTTCAGGGAGGTTCCTATTACTGATTACATCGGGGACAGGACCCATATTGGTTACATCTAGTGATGGGCAAGCACTAAAATTCTCGGGTGCTTGTTGCTCGGGTCGAGCAAATTGGAATGCTCAGGTGCTCGACCCAAGCAACGAGTCCAATGTAATGTTATCGCAACCCCCCCGGGGGTCCTTTTAGGGTATAAAAACATCTGAAAATGATGGAAAAAGTGCTCAAATGATATGGGAACATCATGGTGAAGATCCATGGAAGCATTTCTGACTCCCTGGTCACAGACGTGAACAATGTTGTCCAAGTCTTACATCATTCTTACAGGCGCACAAAAAAACATACAAAAGCAAAACCAAAATGGATTTTCCTGGGAAATATGTTAAGAAACATCCTTTCCAGGGTAATGATTTGAATGTAAGACAATATAAATAACCCAAAACAAAAATGTTCCTCCACCACTTGGGCTATTTTCACAAGTAGCGTTTTTGATGCGTTTTTCAACTTTACCTTATGCTTTCAACCAAGACAAATGCATTCACTGGGAAATGTCATTTTAACATTTTACAACCTTATTTGGCCATGTGGGGTGTGATACATCATCAGACACATCCTTTTTCATTTATGAAGGAGGGACTCTGAAAGTCACAAATTCTATTTTTATAGGGCCAGCAGTCGGCCCTCACTTTTCTCAGAGAGCCATAAGCCGGCTATGCATTGTTGTTCCCATTATTAAACAGTGGGTCCCTTATACTGTTATTGCGTATGCAGTGGCAGGGCTGCCCAAAATTTGGACGCATCCAAACAACCCATTGAACAGACATCATGGATGACCACATGCAAGCAAAGTTCCAAGTATTCATTTGGTACTCCATACTGTTTGCTTATGCATTAAATGCAAGGCCTGCCGTGCACCAAAGTTACAAGCACCCCAATAAGACTTTGAACCCAAGTACTGGATGGCCACAGAAAAACCAAGTTCACATTATTCATTTGGTACTCCTATACTGTTTGCTTATGCATTGAATACAAGGCCTGCCCTGCACCAAAGGTACACGCACTCCAATAAGCCTTTGAACCCACTTTCTGGATGGCCACAGGAAAACCAAGTTCACATTATTCATTTGGTACTCCCATACTGTTTGCTTATGCATTGAATGCAAGGCCTGCCCTGCCCCTAAGTTACAGGCACCCCAATAATCCTTTGAACCCACAGACTGGATGGCCTCATGAAACCAAAGTTCCCATTATTCTGATTTTTTTAAGTCACCTAAAGTTTGCCCATGAAGTGAATACAAGGTCGCCCAAAATTGCACTCACTCCAGTCCCCTAAGGAGGAAATGTGGAGGATGGTCTCCGAAAAACGTTTTCCCAGTTTAAAGGCGCAGGTCTCCTATACTTGTAATGCCCATGCACTAAGTGTATGGGTTGAAAAACATTTTTCCCTGGGGGGTACACATCAACCTACTGCGTAAATATTTTTTTTACGGCCATCATAAACACCCTTGCAGAAAAGTATAGTGGCTGTTGCATCACGGAGCACGTTCACCCTGTTGATCTAGTGGTGGTGTCGGAAAAGACGTGTAGGATGGCCTCCGAAAAATGTTTTCCCAGTTTAAAGGAGCGGGTCTCCTATACTTGTAATGCCCATACACTAAGTGTTTGGGCTGACAAACATTTTCCCTGGGGGTACACATCAACCTACTGCGTAAATATTTTTTTACGGCCACCATAAACACCTTTGCAGAAAAGTATAGTGGCTGCTGCATCACGGAGCACGTTCACCCTGTTGATCTAGTGGTGGTGTCGGAAAAGACGTGGAGGATGGCCTCCGAAAAATGTTTTCCCAGTTTAAAGGAGCGAGTCTCCTATACTTGTAATGCCCATACACTAAGTGTTTGGGCTGACAAACATTTCCCTCTGGGGGTATGCATCAACATACTCTGTTAACATTTTTTTTAAAGGGCATCAAAACAACCCTTTTACACAATAAGTTGGCTGTTGCATCACAGACCACGGTTACCATGGTGATCAAGTGGTGGTGGATGATGAGGATGAGGAGAAGGAGGAGGATATCACAAAATAGCCAAAATCAGGAAGCGTACACCCATGTGTGCTTGTGAAGAGGTGCATGGGAATACACCTCCCAAAAAAAGACACTGTATTGGAGGTTATGTTTTGCTGTTATCATTCGGTGGTGTAGAGAAGTCTGGCTCAATCCAGCCCTAGTTCATTTTTATAGGAGTCAGCCTGTCAGCGTTTTCAGTTGACATGCGGATGCGCTTATCAGTTATAACTCCACCAGTGGCACTAAAAACCCGCTCTGACAAAATGCTAGTGGCAGAGCAGGCCAGGACCTCCAAGGCGTAGAACCAGTTCATGCCACGTGTCCAGTTTGGATACCCAATAATTAAAAGGCACAGAGGAATCACGGAGGACATTGGTACGGTCAGTAAGGTACTCCCTCAGCATCTTCCCAAACTTTTGCACTCTTTGTGAGAGTACCCTGCGCCTCTGGGCCAGGGCCAGGCCTCGCCTCAGAGCCGCCTCCAGGTTCCGGCCATTGTCACACACGACCATGCCTGACTATAGGTTCAGCGGTATCAGCCACAGATCTGTCTGTTCTTTCAGAGCTATCCACAACTCTTCAGCATTGTGCGGTTTGTTACCTAAGCATATTAGCTTTAGTACAGCCTGTTGCCGCTTGGCTGAGGCAGTGCTGCAGTGCTTTGAGCTTGTGACTGATGTGCTAATTTCGGAGATGGGGGCTGAAGAGGAGGAGGGGGAGGTGCAGGAGCTGTTTAATGTGTGAGCAACGCTGATTGACGTAGGGCCCGCAATCCTTGGCATCGGGAGGACGTGTTTCATCCCAAGGTCTAACTGGGTCCCGGCTTACACTATGTTAACCTAATGTGCCGTCAGCGACATATACCGTCCCTGCCCACAAGAACTTGTCCACGTGTCTGTGGTTAGGTGGACTTTCCCAGTAACAGCATTGTTGAGGGCACGGGTAATGTTGTGGGACACATGCTTGTGTAATGCCGGGACGGCACACCGGGAGAAATAGTGGCGGCTGGGGACCGAGTACTTTGGGACGGCCGCCGCCATCAGGTTGCAGAAATCTTGTCTCCACGAGCCTAAAAGGCAACATTTCAAGAGCAAGCGGACAAGAAATGTGTGAATTTAGTGCTGTGGCCTGTGGGGCATTGGCTGCATTATTTCCACTTGCGCTCCAATTACTGGGGTATGGACAACTGAAGGTTGCGCTGGGACAAGAACATGGACGTGGCTTGATGATGGTGGTAGTTGAGTGTGTGCAACGACAGGTGCAGGGCATCTTCGCAGGCACCATGGACAGGGAATTGGCTTCTACGCACAACAGCGGAAGCAGCAGTGGTGTCACCCACAGACAGTGTTCCTCGACCCAGGGGGTTCGGCCCACAAAGTTGGGTGCTTTGCTCCCATGTGCCCGATCATGCTGGTGGTGGTCAGGCTGGTAGTTTTTCTACCCCTGTTGATGTGGGCATGGCAGGTGGTGCAAATGGCCTGTTTGGGGTTATTGGCAGAGTCTTTAAAAAACAACTTCCTCTGGAAGACCTAACAGTTGTACTGCCAACTTCCATCGTGTTGGTGTTACGAGGAACGGTTACCCGCCTTCTGCCTGCGGCCACCACACTGCTTCTTTCTGCCTGTTGGGGTGCTATGCCTCCCTCCCCCGTGTGCTGCTGTCCTCGCTCTGCATGTTCTCCTGCCAGGTTGGGTTAGTTAGTCATCCACCACCTCGTCTTCCACTTCTGCACCCTGGCCCTCCTCCTTACTTTCTGTCAATTGCGTCTCATCTTCGTCCACCTCTTGTGACTCATTCCCACCATCGCCTTCGTGTGACCGTGGCTGCTCAAATATTTGGGCATCGCTACATGCAATATCATCTTGCCCCGCTTCAAGTGGATCGGGCGAGAGGCCCGAATCTATAAATGGAAAAGTGAACAGCTCTTCTGAGTGTCCAAGTGTGGGATCAGTTATCTCCGGACACTCGGCATGGCGGGAGGAAGGAGGATAAGGGTGAGGAATATGAGGTCTAGACTCATGGCTACTCAGACTTGACCTTGTGGAAGACAGGGTGGTGGCGGTGGTGGCAAAGTGACTGGAAGCATTATGCGCTATCCAACCACCAACCTTTTGACACTGCTCTGGGTTCAATAGTGGTGTTCTGCGGTCCATTAGTAATTCGGACAGGAAGGTCGGTCGAAAACATGTGGGTGTTTGTTGTGACACAATTTCAGCTTGCCCACGGCCTTGGGCTCTGCATGTACCATCACCCTCACATCCACTTCCCCGTCCCTTGCCACGCGCCTTGCCCATTTTAAATGGACTACAATATTTTCCACGTTCATTACAAATGGCTGAATTGGGAGCGAATTTATATGTGATCCGTGTGCTGAAAAACCAGTTTAAAATATCTGGACTGTAGGCAAAAAAAAATTTTTTTTCGCCAACTGGTGTCAATAACTAGGGTAAAACACAACAAAAATAGTTGAATGGAGGCCTGAAATGCAACAATTTGTTGCCCACAAATAGATGAGGCGTCTTACAGAGATACCACACTGTTCAATATGTAGCCTGTATTTTTAGTTTTTACCACAAAATAATGTATAGAACTAGGGTAACACACAGCAAAAACAGTTAAATGGAGGTCTCAAATGCCACAATTTGTAGCCCACAGATAGATGAGTGAGACAGAGATACCACACTGTACAATACTGTATGTGGCCTGTATTTTTTTATTTTTACTGCAAAATAGTGTATAGAACAGACATCCAAAACAGTTAAATGGAGGTCTCAAATGCCACAATTTGTAGCCCACAGATAGATGAGGAGTCAGACGGAAATACCACACTGTTCAATATGTGACCTGTATTTTTTGTTTTTACCGCAAAATAGTGTTTAGAACTAGGGTAACAGTCAGCCAAACAGTTGAATGGAGGTCTGAAATGACACAATTTGAAGCCCACAGATAGATGAGGTGTCTGACGGAGATATCTTTCCCGTATATTATTTTTTTTGCCCAGCTAAATTTTGTCAATAAGTAGGTTAAGACACAGCAAAACAATTCTATGGAGGCCTGAAATGGCACAATTTTGAGCACAGTGATATGCGATGAGTGTGGCGGACAAAACCCGGTGTAAAATATCTGCCCTGTAGCTAAATATTAATTGGGCAGCAAAATGGTGTCAAGAAATTATATGAGACACTCCAAAAAAATGTTACAGTGCCACAAAAATGGCAGAATTTTCTGCGCACTCAGATGTGATGGCTGGGATGGGAAAACCCATTTAAAATAGCTGGATTTTCACGCTGTACTATGAAAAGGATTTGGCTGTATTCTGCAGTGTCAACAAGCAAATGAAGAAAAAAAAGGGGGCTCTGGATTGCTTTGGAATAAAATAATCAGGATTAAGATGCAAAAAAAAAAAATTCCTGCCCACTTATACCTGGGGCTATGTATATACGGTTAATATATGTAATAGGCAGCAGTAGCTGCAGACAGTAATGGAATGGACCCTTTTGATGTATGCAATGAAGTATGCCACATACAATGCCTGCTACTGATATCTATATACCCAAAGACACTCCCTGCCTACCTAGCACTGCAATCTATATAGCCCGTAATTAGTCCTTAGAAGGACTGTTGGTTTAGCTGGATATGTGGATTCAAAAATGGTATACCCATACTAACTTATAAACCCCCAAATCTGACCCTATCTCGGCAGCAGCTCTCCATACACTGTCTGATTCCGGAGGTGACTGTGACGAGCAGGGCGGCAGCAGGTCTCATATAGACCTGATGACGCTCTGCGGCCAGCCAATCACTGTAACACCACATCCAAGATGGCTGTGGCATTACAGTGTGTGGCAGTCAATCTCTGCATGTTGATTGGCTCTCTAAAGAGCGCCAAACATGCAAGGTGGGGACCCGAATTCCTGCGGAGCGGCGAGTACAGCGATGCTTGGGTGAGTACCGAGCCTTACCGAGTATGCTCGCTCATCACTAGTTACATCTCATTAAACTTCTCTTCTGTGTTTCCGCTACAGAGGTCACTTCTATGATGTAGTGGTGTCTAACACAGATTGATTAACAGTTCCCTACTGATCTACACAGGGGTCTTCTAAGGTGAATGCCGAAAATGACAGTAGTGTCATTGCTTGAGCCTTATATGTCCACAGCTGCTGTGATCAGGACTTACCAGAGAGTGAAAGGAGTGCAAATAAAGAAAAAACAAGAAATGGAAGAAAAGAGAACATCGTCAATAGTAAGAAACTGAATTAACAGTATAAACCACAGTATATGCCCCTGACTCCTCTAGATACTGCTCTACCCCTCACAGTTTCTTCTCTCCACCTGCAGACTCCTCTGTACTCCAGCAGAGGAGTCGGTAGGAAGACAGAGGAGTCTGTGGGAAGACAGAGGAGTCTGTGGGAAGACAGAGGAGTCTGTGGGAAGACAGAGCAGTCTGTTGGAAGAGAGAGGAGTCTGTGGGAAGACAGAGCAGTCTGTTGGAAGAGAGAGGAGTCTGTGGGAAGACAGAGGAGTCTGTTGGAAGACAGAGGAGTCTGTGGGAAGACAGGAGTCTGTGGGAAGACAGAGGAGTCTGTTGGAAGACAGAGGAGTTGGTGGGAAGACAGAGGAGTCTGTGGGAAGACAGAGGAGTCTGTTGGAAGACAGAGGAGTCTGTGGGAAGACAGAGGAGTCTGTTGGAAGACAGAGGAGTCTGTGGGAAGACAGGAGTCTGTTGGAAGACAGAGGAGTCTGTGGGAAGACAGAGGAGTCTGTTGGAAGACAGAGGAGTTGGTGGGAAGACAGAGGAGTCTATTGGAAGACAGAGGAGTCTGTGGGAAGACAGGAGTCTGTTGGAAGACAGAGGAGTATGTGGGAAGACAGAGGAGTCTGTTGGAAGACAGAGGAGTTGGTGGGAAGACAGAGGAGTCTGTGGGAAGATAGAGGAATCTGTTGGAAGACAGAGGAGTCTGTGGGAAGACAGCTGCTTTTTTCCATTCCATAAAACTCTCTCTCTCTCCCTCTCCATAATTCTATTCCTTTAAAATTGCTACTGCAACAGATCCGTAAAAAAAAACCGGATCCGGTGCATCAGTTTTTTACAATCTGCGCAGGATCCGTTTTTTTCACACTTTTACGGACTGCGACTGATTATAAAAAACTGATGTGTGAAAAAGGCCTTATTCTTCAGTGTATAGAGGACCTCCAAGAACCTGGGACCATCTGCTGATCACATCTCACATGGAAATGAAGGCAAAAGAAAATATCAGAATGTCTTTGTGCTATAGTCAGTGTAAATACAAAAAAACAAATACCGATCTGCAACATTCCTGACGTGATTCTTCTCTGCATTTCCCAAACAACTTTCTGCTATTTTTGTGATGCCAGATGTGACAAAGTGAAAGATGTGGAGCTGAGGTGAATGTGAGGGCAGATGTTGGAAACATAACAATGCGTGGTTTCTAAGATACCAACATGTAAATAATGAAACACAAAAATATTAATCGCTGTAGCAAACAATGGAGCATGAAGCGATCAATCAGCCCTGAGTGACACAGCACTGAACACTGAACTTAAGCCGGTTTCGAAAGATGTCATCCAAGTTTCAGCCACATTTAATCGTTTTTGTTGCTGTGGCCTAGTTCACTTGCTGCTGTACGAGTCGTGGTGATTGGTAAATGCAATTCACCCAGGAATGATGAATGACAGATAGGAGCTTGACCTCCCTATTACACTTTATTTGGAGATTACAATTTATGCCACAGCCACCGCCAGCCGCCTCCATGCAAGTCAGTGGCCATGATGCTTACACAGTCCACAGAACCCAGGTGGGACTGTGCATCTCTAGTAAAGGCACGACAGGTCTGCCATGTCCCCAGGTCACGCCGTGCTATTCCTGGAATGGAGTAGTGACGTCCCAGCATAATCAAGGGATTAATGTGACAGAATTCTTAATAAATGATTACAAGAACTTCCTTATAGCTCTGATTATCTCTTAATTGCAAGATTAGTAAAATGTTATTACCCGATGGCCTCAGTTTCTTTCTGAAACTGAATATTTGGAAAACTAAAAAGACAATTAAAGTGAATTAGCTGGGAATGTGATTGCATGTAAGAGATAATAATGGGAGGAATCTGTGTACAGTCGTTCCACCTCCAACACAATTATAATCTATTTATAAAGAACAACACAGAAATGACAGGAAGCCAAAGGATCACTGGGACCTGTGCACACTGCGCAGGGATGGCTGGGACCTGTGCACACTGCGCAGGAATGCCTGGAACCTGTGCACACTGTGCAGGGATCGCTGGGACCTGTGCACACTGTGCAGGAATCGCTGGGACCTGTGCACACTGCGAAGGGATCGCTGGGACCTGTGCACACTGCGAAGGGATCGCTGGGACCTGTGCACACTGCAAAAGGTTCACAGGAACCTGTGCACACTGCACAAGGTTCACGGGGAATCTGTGCATACTGCACAAGGTTCACGGGAACCTAAGCACACTGTGCAGCTTTCATGGGAACCTGTGCAAACTGCACAAGGATCACGGGGACCGGTGCACACTGCACAAGGTTCACGGGAACCTATGCACACTGTACAGCTTTCATGGGAACCTGTGCACACTGTACAGGGATCACGGGAACCTGTGCACACTGTACAAGCTTCACAGGAACCTGTACACACTGTACAGGGATCACGGGAACCTGTGCACACTGTACAGGGATCACGGAAACCTGTGCATACTGTAGAAGGTTCACGAGTACCTGTGCACACTGTATAGAGATCACGGGAACCTGTGCACACTGTACAGGGATCACTGAGACCTGTGCACATTGCACAAGGTTCACGGAAACCTTTGCACACTGCGCAAGGTTCAGAGAATACTGTACACACTGTACAGGGTTCACAGGAACCGCACTCTGCCCAAGGTTCACGAGAACCTGGGCACACTGTAAAGGGATCACTGAGACCTGTGCACACTGCACAAGGTTCACGGGAACCTGTGCACACTGCATAGGGTTCATGGGAACCTGTACAGGGATCACTGAGACCTGTGTACACTGCACAAGGTTCACGGGAACCTGTGCAGGGATCACTGAGACATGTGCACACTGTGTAAGGTTCATGGGAACCTGTGCACAATGTGAAGAGATCACTGAGATGTGCACATTGTACAGGGATCACAGGAACCTGTGCACACTGTATAAGGTTCACAGGAACCTGTGCACATTGTACAGGGATCATTGAGACATGTGCACACTGTACAAGGTTCATGGGAACCAGTGCACAGATCACTGAGACTTTTGCACACTGTACAAGGTTCACGGAGACCTGTGAACACTGTACAGGGATTACAGGGACCTGTTCACTCTGTACAGGTACCACTGGGACCTGTGCACACTGTACAGGGATCACTGGGACCTGTGCACACTGTACAGGGATCACTGGGACCTATGCACACTGTATAGGGATCACTAGGACCTGTGCACACTGTACATAGAGGTCAAGTACGGGTGTCAAACAGACTGAATAAAAGCAGAGTTGCAGGAGCATAATCTAGGGTAAGTAAAATTTTAACTGACCGCTGAACCATACAGGGGGTTTAACCCCTTTATGACCTATAGGTACATCATAGGTCACCTCCCCCTCCCCCTCTGATCAGCTGTCATGTTCCCCTAACAACTTCGGGTGGCATTGCGATCCACCAGTGGCTGTTAACATGATAAATGCCGCTGTCAATCTCTGACAGCGGCATTTTAATAGCGCAAATCGGATGCGCATCATTAGCTCCAATTATCAGCGCACAGTCACATTACCGCAAGGTACCAATGGGTTGGCATCACAACCAGGCCTATGCAGGAGACCCCTGTGATTGTCATTGCCACTCTCCTGTGAGTGACGCCCAACCATAGCATTTCTGCTATGTGTAGCACAAGCGATCAGATGATCGAAGCTTCAAGTCTCCTAGGGAAACTATTGAAGAAGGTAAAAGAAATTAAAATGTTAGAAACAAATTGGTCAAATAACCCTCCTTTTGCCCCATTCAAAATAAAACAATGAAAAAAAATATATAAATATTTAGTATTGCCGTTTTCAGAAGCGCCCAATCTATCAAAGGATAAAAAGAATTAACTTGATTAGTAAACGGCGTAATTAGGGAAAAAAACATCAAAATGCAAGCATTACAATTTTTTTGGCCTTTGCAACATTGCAATAAAATTTGATTAAAACAGCATATCTATCACAAAATAGTATCAATAAAAACGTCAGCTCAATAATCGTCTGTATGAGAAGGCTTAGGCTAGGTTCACATAGCGTTATGGCAGTCCGTTTAACGAATTGCGTTACACCGTGCCATTAACGCGATGTAATGCATCCGTTAACGCAGCCATAGACTGCCATAACGTGGCGCATCACTAACGCATGTCAAAATCGGCATGCGTTAGCGATGTGCCGTCATGCTGTGACGGACTCTCGGACGCATTCTGCAGCGTTCGAGGGTCCGTCACTGCTAGCGCAGCTGGAAAAGCTGCGCTAGCGCGATCGCATTACGCGATCAGAAATATGAGTAGCGTTAGCGCAGTCCGATTAACGCATGCGTTGAATGGACTGCTCTAACGCAATATGAACCTAGCCTTAACTAAACTACAAAGGAAAAAAAATCCTTTATAAAAGTAAGGGAACCCAATCCCTAATTATAAACACAGAGAGGCTACAAAATAGCCTGTACAAGTTACAAAAGGAAGAAATATAACAGGTCAAGGAAATTCTTATCCTCTCTTGCTGACAACTTTATCTTCCAAAAGGTAGGGGAGAAAACAAGGGGATCTGCTACCTTGGATCTAATCCTTATAAACAGGGAGGAAATGGTTGAGGACGTAAAAGTGGCTGGGACCCTAGGGGGTAGCGACCATGCTATTTTAGAATTTTGGATAACTAGAGGACCTGTGAAGACTCAGACCTCAAGGTTAGATTTCAGAAAGGCAGATTTTAAGGGATTCAGAAAGAGAATTGGAGGGATCCAGTGGCTGGATATCCTTAAGAACAAAAATGTCCAGGAAGGATGAGAAATCTTGAAAAATGAAATTCTCAAAGCATAATTGTTAACAATTCCAAATAGAGGGAAGAATAGGAAGCATTTAAGGAAACCAGGATGGATGAACACAGAACTTAAGCACATGCTAAAAAGGAAGAAAAGAACTGTTTATAAAATGGAAAGAGGGAGGCATATCTAAAGAAGAATATAATGCTGTCTGCAGAACTTGCAGGGCACAAATCAGATTATCTAAAGCTGACAATGAATTGAGGCTTGCAAGAGACATCAAAAGCAATAATAAAGGATTTTGGGGATATGTCAAAAGTAAAAGAAAAGTCAAAGATGCTATAGGATTTTTACAGGATGAAAATGATGAAATAGTAAGACAGGATGTTGAGGTGAACTTTTAAATTCCTATTTTGCATCTGTTTTCTCTCAGAAAGGAAAGGTAACATTAACTGTTCTTCACTATCCTATTAAGGGAATAGAAGAATCCAGGATATCTATAAACAGAAATATAGTGAGGAAACACTTAGCTAACCTAAATGAATTCAAGTCTCCAGGTCCAGATGAATTACACCTCAGAGTACTGAAGGAGATAGCAGAAGAAATTTTTGAACCCCTCTCCATAATCTTTGAACATTCTTTGAGAACAGTAGAAGTCCCAGAAGACTGGAGAAGAGCAAATGTTGTTCCTATCTTCAAAAAGGGGAAGAAGGTGGACCCAGGCAACTATAGGCCAGTGAGTCTGACTTCTATACCAGGAAAGATCTTTGAACAAATTATTAAACAACATGTATGTAAGTACCTGGATAGGAATGAAGTGATTAAACAGAGTCAGCATGGGTTTGTAACTAATAAGTCATGTCAGACTAACTTAATTTCCTTCTATGACAGAATCACTGATTGGGTGGATCAGGGAAATGCTGTAGATATAGTATATCTTGACTTCAGCAAAGCATTTGACAAAGTGTCTCACACAATCCTTATTGAAAAAATGGCTAAGTATGGAATGGACAAGGCAACTGTTAGGTGGATTCATAATTGGCTTAGTGATCGAACCCAAAGAGTGGTCGTAAATGGCTGCATATCCAGTTGGAAGAATGTCTCAAGTGGGGTACCATAGGGCTCTGTCCAGGGCCCTGTATTGTTCAATATCTTTATCAACAATTTAGATGAAGGAATGGAGGGTAAACTGATTAAATTTGCTGATGACACAAAGCTAGGAGGGATAGCTAATACTAGAGAAGAAAGAGAGAGGATTCAAAAAGATATAAATAAACTGGAGCAGTGGGCAGCAACTAACAGAATGGTTTTTAACAGGGAAAAATACAAAGTACTACACCTGGGCAATAAAAATGAAAAAAGCATATACAGAATGGGAGGAATAGGGCTAAGCAACAGCACATGTGAAAAAGACTTGGGTATACTAATAGATCACAGACTGAATATGAGTCAAAAGTGTGATGCAGCAGCAAAAAAGGCAAATGCAATTCTAGGATGTATTAACAGAAGCATACAGTCTAGTTCACGTGAAGTCATTATTGCCCTCTACTCCTCTTTGGTCAGACCTCATCTGGAATACTGTGTCCAGTTTTGGGCACTACATTTTAAAAAAGACATCAACAAACTGGAGCAAGTTCAGAAAAGAGCGACCAGAATGGTGACCGGTCTGCAAACCCTGTCTTATGAGGAAAGGTTGCAGGATTTGGGAATGTTTAGATCGCAGAAGAGAAGACTGCGAGGAGACTTAATAGCTGTCTACAAAAATCTAAAGGGCTGTCACATTGTAGAAGGATCATCTTTATTCTCATTTGCACAAGGAAAGACTAGAAGCAATGGGATGAAACTGAATGGGAGGAGACACAGATTAGATATTAGAAAAAAAATTTTTGACAGTTAGAATGATCAATGATTGGAACAGGCTGCCACGAGAGGTGGTGAGTTCTTCAATAGAAGTCTTCAAACAGAGGCTGGACAGAAATCTGTCTGGGATGATTTAGCGAATCCTGCTTTTGAGAAGAGGGTTGGACCAGATGGCCCAGGAGGTCCCTTCCAACTCTACGATTCTATGATTCTATGAATATGGTCAAAATAGGACACTTGACGGGACCGAATAACCATAGTGAAACATCATCAAATAAAAATATGGAGAAATTCATTACAAAACAAAGTAGCTCCAGACAAAGAAATGTCACACTCAAAAGACGTCATTGAGGAACAAGAATCAGGAGAAGTAGAAAAAGAGTCTACCGATTCAATAGATTCGGATAAACCCATATCCAGGGGTTTTATTAAAAATATTCTGTCTTCTGCCTTAGCACCTTTAGCTAAAGAGTCGACCTTTTAGAAATCAAGAAAGACATACAACACATCGGGAACAGAGTGCAGGAATTAGAGGGAGCACAGGCTAAACTAACTGCCTGTACAGGGGAATAACAGAAGGTCTACAACTTCATGAAGATCACATCAACACCCTGTATATCACATTGGAAGACTTAGAAAATAGAAATAGAAGGAATAATCTTAGAGTCCAAGGTATTCCAGAAGCAGCGGGGCAGGAAGATGTGACAGATGTCCTACCAGAACTTTTTTTTTTTACCCATGCTAGGCCCAGGTGAAGGTCAAGCGCTGGTCCTAAAATGAGCCCACAGGGCATTAAAACCTAAACCCAAGCCAATGGAACTTCCTAGAGACATAATCTGCAGGATCCTTGACTTCCGTATGGAGAAGATTTTCCAAGAGGTGAGATCAATGGAAACTCTAAAACACAGAGACTCCACAGTTTATATATACCAAGACCTTGCCCCTTCAGCTTTATCCAAATGACGCATAATAAAACCCTTCACAGATATATTAAAAGAAAGACGTTTCCTTTTCCAATGGCTCTTCCCGTTTGGTCTACTTATTATAGCAGAGGGCAGGAGATACAAGGTCAGAACGACAGCGGATATAGCGAAAATATGTGAAAAACTGGAAATTCAGCTCGACCCGATTCCAGACCTGAGATCACTACATATGAACCTCCAATCTCTGGACCTACCAGTACAGGAGAAA
Source organism: Dendrobates tinctorius (assembly GCF_039654945.1). Taxonomy (NCBI): domain Eukaryota; kingdom Metazoa; phylum Chordata; class Amphibia; order Anura; family Dendrobatidae; genus Dendrobates; species Dendrobates tinctorius. The sequence continues at coordinate 8,552,928 of NW_027361696.1, read as the reverse complement.
TGGAAAAAAGTTGGGAATCCTTAAAGCCAAAGAAATAGGAAAAGATAAGCAGAAGTTTAAAGATCATGAGATCAGGAAAAAAGAGAGCTCTGGAAAGTAATGGAAGATTATGAAGAGGACATTATGTTTTAAAGGTTCTCTTCTCCAGATATGTTTTTCGGTTGTGTTCCTCTTTTTATGGATCTCTCCACCGTACCTTCTTCCATGCATTAGAGAACATTATAATGGTTAAGCCTTATAATACTGCCCATAATATTGCTCATAAGTGGTTTAATCTGCTTTGCTGTTACTTGAATTTGTCGTTTTTCCCTAGCTGGGTATAATCTAGTTGGACGAATGGTTAGAACATTAGAGTTAGGGTGTCAAGCCCATTCCTGTGCTATTCTGTTTATGTTGTCTCTTCTCATTCTTATGTCCCCCTTTCCTACCCCTCTCTCTTCCATACACCTATTGATGGTGCGGCACACTGTGGCTCATGGACCGGACATCACAACGAATCACTATGGGTAGCTAAACACAAGAAACGGTCATAGCATCGTATCATGTGAGAGGACTGAATGCACCGATCAAAAGGTCCCAGGTACTGGCACACATCAAAAAGTTGGGGATAGGTATTGTGTTGCTACAAGAGACACATTTCACACAAGAGAATGCCCCAAATTTAGACAAACATCATTACTACGACACGTGGTATCATGCATACTCATCCTCCAGGAAATCGAGAGGAGTCGCTATTGCGATATCCAAACACACACCATTCCAATACATGGAGGCGCTCAAGGATAACGATGGCAGATTTATTTTTATCAAAGGGAAAATTGCCCATAAATTGGTAACAATAGGCAATTTATATGCCCTCAATACTAAACAAGATATTTGGTTCTCCAAGACGATGACAGAGGTTAACGATTTTATAGAGGGCACCCTGATCCTGGGAGGTGACTTAAATACGCCTCATGAACCAGTAGTGGACTCCTCAACAGGGAAATCAAACATAACCAAAAAAGCACTTAAACGCATCTCCGCGACTCTACATTTGCACCCGCTAATAGACACAAGATTTTTATACCCTAATTCAAAAGACTTCACCCACATTTCCCAAACGTAATTGTCCTATAGTCGAATAGATTATCTCTTCCTGCCGTTCCAGATGATCTCGAATCTAAAGGACGTGCAGATAATCCCGAATGTCCACTCTGACCACTCGATATTTATAAATAAAATAGTGCTGGGTCACAGACCAAAAAATAACACATGGAGACTTAATGAGATCCTTTTGTCTGAACAGTCCGCCAAAGGGAAAATACTGAGAATGATAAAAGAATACTTTGAACTTAACACACAAGATAACACACCATTCCCTATTGTTTGGGAAGCCCACAAGGCGGTGGTAAGAGGGGAATGGATCTCCATTGCATCACATAAAAACAAGACACAACAGACAAATCTGGAGTCTCTCTTTAAAGAGATCCAGATCCTTGAAAAAGAACACAAACAAACGCTCAGACCTGACACTTTTACTCTTTTGTCGCAAAAAAGGCGAGAACTCAGGGATATCATGAATAAGGATTCAGTCAGGGTGTTCACAAAATGGAAACATAAAATGCTTGCACATGACCGGTTTGGCAGTGGGTCAGTAATGGTGTGGGGTGGCATTTCTTTGGAAAGCCGCACGGTGTTGGGCTGTGAGCACAACCCCCATCTGTGGACATCGGGCACTCAGACCATCCTCATGGAGTTGATTTCTAACCGTTTGTGCAGACACATGCACATTTTATCCCCGATAAAGTGTCAAAATTCATAGTGTCTCAGATTAAAAAGAGAAAAGCGAAGTCACTAACATACACGCTCAAAAAATCAAATGAAGAGAAAATTAGAGACCCAGATGGCATTGCTTCAACCTTTAAAGAATATTACTCCTCTCCATATAATCTGTGCCCTTGTGAGAGTGAAGAACTATTAGAAACAAGAAAGGTTAACATAAAAGAATTTTTAAATACCATTAATTTATCAAACCTTTCTGAAGAACAGCAACTAGAATTAGTAGGCCTTTTCATGTTGTGGGAACTCCAGTCTGCCCTATCGAACTGTCCGGCAGGCAAGAGCCCAGGCCCAGATGGACTCCCTGCCTCCTACTATAAAGCCTTCCAGGAGACATTGTGCCCATACTTTCTAAAGTTGTGTAATGAGGTGTTGAGGGAGCGACCTTTCCGAAACAGACACTAGAAGCACACATATCATTGATCCATAAGGAAGGCAAAGACTCAGAGATATGCAGAAATTACAGACCAATCTCTTTATTGAATAATAATAATAATAATAATTTTATTTCTACAGCGCCAACATATTCCGCAGCACTTTACATTATCTTAAATTGTTTGCAAAAATTATTGCCAAAAGAATAGGTCTGGTATTAGACACATTAATCTCACCGGAACAGGTGAGGTTTGTCGGGGGCAGAGAAGATAGGGAAACTCTCTAAGAGTCTTATACCTGATGCAACATACTAAAATCCATCATAAACCATTGGTGTTGATGGGAACGGATGCGGAAAAGGTGTTCCACAGAGTGGACTGGACTTTTATGCAAGAGAGCTTGCAGAGATTTGGGTTTCAACCACTGTTAATCAATGCCATTTTTCAAATGTACACATACCCAACGGCAAGAATAAGGATAAGTGGAGACTTGTCCACTCCCTTTGTAATTAAAAATGGCACTCATCAAGGTTGTCCACTCTTGCCGACCCTATTGGTTTTGACTATCGAAACTCTGATTCAAAGACTTAGACAACGCCCGGACATAGAAAGGGTTAGATTAGCTGGAATGTCCCATATTGTAGCAGCTTTCGCAGATGACTTATTACTATTATTGACAAAACCTAGCAAAGAAATCCCTGCAGTGTTAGAACTGTTTGAAAAATTTGGTCAGGTTGAAGGATGTTGCAGGCAGCAGATCGCTTTCCTTGGCATCTCCAGACTCTGTCACGTCTGTTAGTCTGTTACATGTGCTCAGTGTGAACCTGCTTCATCTGTGAAGTGCACAGGGCACCAGTGACGAATTTGCCAATGCTGGTGCTCTGTGGCAAATGCCAAGCGTCCTGTACAGTGTTGGGCTGTGAGCACGACCCTCATCTGTGGTCGTCGAGCACTCAGACCATCCTCATGGAGTTGGTTTCTAGCCATTTGTGCAGACACGTGCACATTTGTGGCCCGCTGGAGGTCATTTTCAGGGCTCTGGCAGTGCTCCTCCTGTTCCTCCTTGCACAAAGGCAGAGGTAGCTGTCCTGCTGCTGGGTTGTTGCCCTCCTACGGCCCCCTCCACATCTTCTGGTGTACTGGCCTGTCTCCTGGTAGGGCCTCCAGCCTCTGGACACTACGCTGACAGCAAACCTTTTTGCCACAGCTCGCATTGATGTGCCATCCTGGATGAGCTGCACTACCTGAGCCACTTGTGTGGGTTGTAGAGTCCGTCTCATGCTACCACGAGTGTGAAAGCACAACCAACATTCAAAAGTGACCAAAACAATAGCCAGAAAGCATTGGTACTTAGATGTGGTCTGTAGTCCCCACCTGCAGAACCACTCCTTTATTGAGGGTGTCTTGATAATTGCCAATAATTTCCATCTGTTGTCTATTCCATTTGTACAACAGCATGTGAAATTGAATGTCAATCAGTGTTGCTTCCTAAGTGGACAGTTTGAAACTGATTCACAATCGGTGTTGTTTCATAACTGGACAGGTTGATTCCAAAGACGTGTGATTTACTTGGAGTTATATTCTGTTGTTTAAGTGTTCCCTTTATTTTTTTGAGCAGTGTATAAATAATACACTGTGCATTACCTGTGTGTGACCAGCATCCTATACAAGCCTCTTTTTTACGATCATATACTAAGCAATCACCCCCTCCATGAGTTGGTACGCTGTGAGTGGTTGTCGTATCATTATTTTGCACCTGTATTGCCGCCATCTTTAGTACATGGGTTTGCTACATCCTGGGAGTGCACTGTTTGAGACCTGGGCAGGTAAGCACTGCTGCCCCCTTTTCTGCTGCATTAAATTTTGAATTTTTGGAGGATTTCTAGTCCTCTTTCTATCCAGTCTTAAGGTCACTACAATCATTAAAATCCCCACACAGAATATCTCATAATTACTTTAAATGCAAACAAAAAAAAATTATTGGGAAGTCTGATGATCTTACATGTAGGACCTGCTGGAGTTATAACCTTCTAGAATAGTCTTTGTCCAGAACACATTTCTGAACTTTCCTCCTATGATGTCTCAGTTCTTTATTTTAAAGTGTTCTGCCTTCACAGACAACTCCTTTAGACCTCTTTCACAGGTCAGTGTGTCAAGTGCGGTGACAGTTTTCACAGTTACTGGTAGACACATTCAAGTGAAAGGGTCTGAGCATGTCAGTGTGTTTCCACACACCATGTGTCCATGGACAAAATAAGCTGTCATGTACGTTTTTTACCAGCATCACAGGCCACAAAATGTCCTGCACACAGATGACACACAGGGATGTCTTCCATGTGACACGTACCGCCATCTGAGAAGCAGCGGTACAGTAAGAGCTGTTCCCAGTGCTGGGTGCTGAAGATGGCTCTTATCATTCTCCCCTGCTCTGCTGGCGATCAGTGCGAGCAGTGGAGAATGATGACAGTTATATTCAAGTGATAATGAGAGTATGGTTGCTCAGTGGTTAGCACTGCAGCCTTGCAGTGCAGGGGTCCTGGGTTCATATCCCACCAAAGACATCTGCAAAGAGTTTGTATGTTCTCCCTGTGTTTGTAGGGGTTTCCTCCCCCCCTTTCAAAAACTGATAAGGAATATAGATTGTGAGCCCCATTGGGGACAGTGATGAAACTGTATATAAAGTGCTGCAGAATAATATAGTGCTATATAAGCAAAGCATAATAAATAAATAACAGCAGGTGGCAACTGATGGGACTATTATTCCCATCAGCCTACACCTGCCGCCGCTAATTATAGTGAGAGAATTCATCAGCTGCAACCTGCGATATACAAAAAACCCAGCAAGAGTTCCCCTGTATTTTCTATAACCAGCCAGACAAAACTGACAGCTGGGGCTGCAACCCTGTCATGATTGGGTCACCGAGGAGGAAAGCAAGACCAAGCTAAGCCACCGAAAACCAGAGAGGTTGGTAACTAAGCGGATTGCAGACCCCTGATCCTATCCACACAACTAGCAGTAGCCGTGGCGCGTACCTACGATGATCCTAGACGCCTCGACACAGGAACAGATAGCCCTCAAACATATATTGTCAGTGAGACAAGATGAAAACACAAACACAGGTAGGAAAATAGACTGAGCAAACGATGGGGCCCACACTAACTAGACAGGACACGAAAGGAAAGACTGTCTGCAATCACACAAAAAACCTTGCAAACAATGCCCAACACGTTTGATAGAAAAAATACTGAAGTCACTAGACTTCGCCCACTATATCAGCACTCTGGTATATTCTGAAAGCAGAGCAAAAAGAGGCCAATCTAATAAGGGACAAAAACAAACTGGCACAAACAGTAACATAAGGATGGAAATTCAGCACAGCCCCAGCCGGGGCTGGCTGACCACACAAGACTGAAATAGACAAAACCAAATCAAATGTGAACAATAGCAAAAGAACACTTAGCTTGAGCATGCAGGGACTGAGCTGGAAACTAAGACCTCAGGAGGCTGGAAAAAATCACCAGCAGGGATAGAGGGAGTCAGCTGTCTTATATCCAGTCAGAAACTCCAGATCTCCAATCATCCTCCTCATTATCAGGTGGCAGGCCTCTGTTAATTAGATCAGCTCCATTACCTCCAGTAACCACCAGAGGGAGCCCGGGAAGAGAACTCGCGACCCCTCTATCAATATAACCAGTTCCACTACCTTCACTAGTAACCAGAGGTAGGCCAGAAAGCGAATTCACAACAGTACCCCCCCTTGAGGAGGGGTCACCGAACCCTCATCCACACCACCAGGCCGATCAGGATGGGCCCGGTGAAAAGCACGAACCAATCTATCGGCATGAATGTCAGAAGCAGAGACCCAAGAAATATCCTCCTGGCCATAACCCTTCCATTTGACCAAGTACTGGAGTCTCCATCTAGCCAAACGAGAATCCAATATTTTCTCTACCTCATATTCCACATTGCCTTTAACCAATACAGGGTCAGGAGGTGTCGCCATAGGAAATACTGGCTCCACAAACCTCTTCAACAGAGATTTATGAAGCACGTTATGGCTCTTAAATGTAACAGGAAGAGCCAATCAAAAAGAAACAGGATTAAGAATCTCCCAAAATCTTATAAGTTCCAATGAATCTTGGCTTGAACTTTGGAGACGCAACCTTCATAGGAATATTCTTTGACGACAACCAAACCATATCACCCACTTTAAACCGGGGACCAATGGTCCTATGCCGGTTGGAAAACCGTTGGGCTTTTTCCTGAGAGAGGGACAACTTATCCACCACTTGGTCCCAAATCTGCTGCATTCTCTCTACCACAGTGTCCACACTTGGGCAGGTCGAAGATTCCACTTGCCCTGAAGAAAATCAAGGATGAAACCCAAAGTTACAGAAAAAGGGCAACATCAAAGTGGCAGAACTAGCTCTATTTTTTAGCGCGAATTCGGCCAAGGGCAAAAATGAGACCCAGTCATCCTGATCAGCAGATATAAAACATCTCAAATACGACTCCAAAGTCTGGTTTGTTCTCTTAGTCTGCCCATTGGTCTGAGGATGAAACGCAGAGGAGAAAGATAACAGAATTCCCAGTTTGGAACAAAAAGTTCTCCAAAATCTGGAAACAAACTGGACTCTTGTGTCCGACACAATGTTCTCAGGAATCCCATGCAACCGAACCACCTGTTGGAAAAACAAGGGCACCAACTCTGAAGAAGATGGCAACTTTGAGAGTAGTACAAGATGGATCATCTTAGAAAATCTATCACAAATCACCCAGATAACAGTCATTCTCTGATAGACAGGAAGATCAGAAATAAAATCCATTGAATTATGGGTCCATGGCCTCTTGGGCACCGGCAGGGGCATCAACAACCCACTACAACGAGAACAGGGTTTAGACCGAGAACAAGTCCCACAGGACTGCACAAAATTTCTGACATCATGAGATGAGGCAGGCCACCAAAAAGACCAACTCACCAAATCTCTGGTACCAAAAATACGTGGATGACCAGCCAACGCGGAGCAATGAATTTCAGACATTACTCTCTTCCTCCACTTGTCAGGAACATACAATTTCCCATAGGGCAACGTTAAGGTTTATCCTCCTGAAATTCCTCCAGGGCACGTCTCAAATTGGGTGAGATGGCGGAAAGAACTACCCCCTCATTTAGAATGTTAGTAGGCTCGGTCACAATAAGAGAATCCGCATAGAAACTCCTAGAAAGGGCGTTCGCCTTAAAATTCTTAGTGCCCGGAAGAAAAGAGACTTTAATGTACTGTAAAGATGTTTCTAGAAAGTTATAGAAGTCTCCCTTTTTCTGATCAGGACATTGCAGCCTGCCATGGAGCTGCAAACCCCCCTCTCTTCCCCCACACACACACACCAGTGTCTTCAAGTGCACAGCTCTGTGAAACCTGAAACCATCCATTTCCTGTGAGCTAGGAATGTTAATTAGCTAAGTGAAAAGATGGTCCTTTGTTTAAAACCAGAGGCTGGTTACAGGTATAGGAAATATTAAATGAAGCCTAGCTCGCACGCCGCTCATGACAGAGATATAATAGTCATATTTCCATGATCTGAGTGGACCCGGCTTCGCTACGGTGCCTCTTGCGAAGTTCTCGGACCTCCAGAAACTGATGTATGGATTGCTCCCAAATGGAGGATCCTAAGTATAGCATGCTTGGTGTCTTCGGATTCTATTCGGTAAATCACAAACAATGATGCCCTATGTGTGTTGGTACGGGTTTTTCTCGTTTAGATATAGCTATTCTAAGTTTTGTAGCCAAATCCTAACTTGGAGAGAGGGAGGTTGGACCTCTCCAGACCGCCCATTTCATGAGGTCACAGACCCAAGTCTATAGTTATCCCCTAGCAAATTCCAGTTAGTTAAGCTGGAGTTCTGATGCTGAACAGACCTACCCCATGTCTTGGGATGTTTGGCCGCCCATCCCCCGAGCCACATGGGTTGCCTAACACCAACTGACCACATGTAAGTGTACTTTCTTCTTTCATCCACTTTGTTTTATATTTGTATTTGTACATATTTAATGTCTCAACTTTATAGCAACTTTTATCTGTATAATCACTGCCCTTTTGGGAATAAATCTTAAAATTATCAGTTTGTCTCCATGCTCTAAGAAACGAACTATGTGCCTCTTTTAGATAATCGCTACTGACTTCAGGGGTTCGCCACAGACCCTCTTAATTTAACTCTATGAATTAAGAAAAGCGTGGCTGGTGGCAGCATAGTGTGTGCAATTGATTGGGCTAGTTGGCAGGACAGAAGGGTCTTTTATTGCTAAAGAGGGGCTGCGGCCACAGCATTGATAATTCCCTTACTGCGGTAGCCTAATTGTTCGTGCACAACAAGCAGCCCGTCTGGCGACTAATTATCCTAGGTGCAGTTCCCTGACTGACCTGAGGGTAAGGGGGGTGCCGGAGAGCTGCGAGTTCCAAAGTGGAACTGATAAAGTGGGAAATACATAAATCCCCGCAGTTCTTGGAAGATTGTTATCAGTGGTGGGGCATCCAAAATAACCCCCCGCGGTAAATTGTTAGAGCAAGGTTAGCTTGCTGCGTTTTTGTCACATGGTGCCAGTGGTGGGATAACTAAGATAAGCCCCACTGTGCCTGTGATAGCCATGTGCCGGCAGTGTGTTGCGTCCCTCCGTCCGCTGATACACTCATGCAGTGGTGGGATTGTGACATATTGGTGGCACAAGGTCCGCTGTCCGTCACATTTTGGTGGCAGCGGGACCCCCGTTCGTCACATGTTGGTGGCAGCGGTGGGCTGTTCATCACAGAGACCACAAAATTAAAACGCATGAAAAACAAGGCCCACCTAGTCTGTCTAGGATTCAAGCGTTTGGCTGATTCAAGATAAATCAAATTCTTGTGGTCGGTGAGGACCACAACTTGATGTCTAGCTCCCTCCAACCAATATCTCCACTCGTCAAATGCCCATTTTATGGCCAACAATTCCCGATTCCCCACGTCATACTTACATTCAGATGGGGAGAATTTTCGAGAAAAGAATGCACAGGGATTCATTTTAGAAGTCACCTGATCTTTTTGGGACAAAATGGCTCCTGCACTAATCTCAGAAACATCTGCCTCCACCTGAAATGGAAGTGAGACATCAGGTTGCCGTAGAACCGGAGCAGAAGTGAATCTCCGCTTAAGCTGCTGAAATGCCAAGACTGCCTCTGGAGGCCAGTTCACCACATCAGCGCCCTTTTTGGTCAGATCAGTCAGTGATTTGACAATACCAGAAAAATTACCTATAAATTTACAATAGAAATTAGTAAAACCCAAAAACTTCTGGAGAGCCTTCAAACAAGGGGGCTGAACCCAATCATAAATGGAATGTACGTTGGCCGGGTCCATTTCAATAGCCGACGGAGACAAAATAAATCCCAAAAATGAAATCCTCTGTACACCAAAGAGGCATTTCGATCCCTTAACATACAGGGAATTTTCCCTCAAAATCCAGAACATAGTCTGGACATGTTCCACATGAGAATCCCAATCACTGGAAAAGATCAAAATATCATCCAGATAAATGATCAAAAACTTATCCACAAAGTCCCGGAAAATATCGTTCATAAAAGATTGGAAGACAGAAGGGGCATTAGTGAGCCCAAAAGGCATCACCAGGTATTCAATATTTCCCTCCAGAGTATTAAACGCCATCTTCCATTCATACCCGTGCTTGATGCGAATAAGATTATACGCCCCCTGAGGTCAAGCTTGGTAAACCAGCAGGCACTTTTAACTCTGGAAAATAAATCAGAAATCAGGGGTAACGGGTACTGATTAGAGTTGAGCGAAGCGGGTCGGTCATATTCAAAAGTCGGCTACTTTCGCTGAAGTTGGGTTTCATGAAACGAAACCCGACCATAGCGTGAGGTCGGCCACGAAGTCGGCGACCAGAGCGCCAAAGTCGCATTTCAAAAGATGCTTCCAGCGCCCTTTTTCAGCCAATGATGGAGGACGCACACTGTGGGCAACGCGATGACATAGGCATCGGTCACCACCATCTTTGAGAAGGGCATGCAAGTGTTTGGCTTGCCTTTGTGTGGCGTCACAGGGGTTATAAAAGGGTGTGCACACCGACCGCCATCTTACTTCTGCCGATATTAGCATTAGGGAGAGGTTGCTGGCTGCTGCTGATTCAGAATAAGGGAGAGCGTTAGGCAGGGAAGAAGAACCAAAAAACTGCTTCTGCTGTTAGCGATTTCCAGTTACAACACAACACTTTGTGTGCAGTGACAGGGGAGGCTCTATTTTTGTGCATCAGCTCTGTGTTTTCATTTTTAGGCTTCCTTATAAGGCTCCCTGATAGCTGCATTGTTGTTTGCACACTGCTGTGCAAACTGCTTTTTTAAAAGCAAAAATACTTTTGTTCCTCTTTTCTGCACAGTTACCAAGCGTTCATTTTTCCACCTGTTTGTGTGTGCAGTAGTCCTGCTTATTAGGCTGCCTGCGTCCACACTTGGACTGAGAGCATCATTGTCAGCATCCTCAAATCTCTAGTGAGATCCAAATTCTCACCAATCCTATAGACACCCTCCACCTTGTCATACACCATCCAATTTCAGCCTGTTACATTGAGGTGTAATCTCTCCTGGGCCTGAGACAATAGTTCTGCGTCCTCAAATCTATAGTGAGATTCAAATTCTCACCAATCCTATAGACACCCTCCACCTTGTCATACACCATCCAATTTCAGCCTGTTACATTGAGGTGTAATCTCTACTGGGCCTGAGACAAAAGTTCAGCGTCCTCAAATCTATAGTGAGATTCAAATTCTCACCAATAGTAGATACACCTTCTACCTTGTTTTACAGTACCATATAGCTGGTGGTATTTTGGGTACATTTTCACAAAAATGAGGAAGTATGGTGGAAGACACCATGGAAGTGGGCGGGGGTTGCCAGCTGGTGCTGATGGTGGTGTTGCATCTGTTGGTAGTGGCAAAAGCACAATAGCACCTAAGGCAGGAGGTGTTGAGCCTGCGTCATCATCTGGCTCCACAAGACCTCGAAGGCTCTCTTTTCTGGGAGTAGGTAAACCACTTTTAAAGCCGGAACTTCAGGAACAAGTTTTGGCTTACATTGCTGACACAGCCTCCAGCTCTCTCGCCTCCTCTTCTGAAGTTTCAAAAAATAAAAGCACTGAGTTGTCAGTGGAGGCTCCTGGTCAGGATCAACACCTTTCCTTGTGTCCTTCACCCCTACCAAAAGTGAAGGATGTGGCAGGCCACACTACCGATTACTCCATGGAGCTCTTTTCACGTACTATGCCTGGGTTAGCAAGTCAAATCGTGAATTCCCCAGTCCAAGATGAATCTGACATGGAGTGTGGGTGGCCAGCCAGGGCAGTGGGGTTAATCGGTACCGGGCCGGTGTCTCAGAGGGATGTGTCACGTTGGTGGTGATGACCCGTTCCGTGGCCCTGGGCGTCCATGCAAAGAGGTGAATAATGTTTATAGGTGAATGATACGTGACGCCACCTGTGGTTTCTGATCAGATTGACCCACGCTGCAGTGTCGCTTCTCTGGGACAGATGTTGTGGTGCAGCTAAGATGTAGAAGCCCTGCACAGGTAGGGCCGTAGTCGCAGGGCAGATGAAAGAGTTGGTAGATGGTGTGCAGTGCAAGATGTAGCAGAGCCGTGCGCCGGGCGCAGGAGAAAGATGACAGACACAGTTGTGCAGTTCCTTTACCTCTACTTGGTAAGTGCTGTCCAGGACCCAGAGAACAGATGGAGAAGGAGTTAGTCAGCCTGGAAGCAAATTTGGAATTCTCTCTCTGCAGATAGGTAGTGTGGCCTCCGTTCTAGCGCTTATCTGAGGTACTCACAGTACTGAGTTCACTGAAGTTCCCCCTGTTGACTCTCTTTTGAAACTTTCTCGTATGGCAGGCAGCCATAGCCTTTTCCTTCTGGCTCACACACGTCGCTGCTGGGGCCTCCGAGCCTTAGTTGGGAACAGAGCATTTACAGCTGCTACTTCCTATGGTTTCTGCTGCAGGACCGTCAGTGTCCCTACAAACTCGGAGACCAGAATCCCGACCATGCGCTCCAGCTAGGAGTGAGCCTTAACTCTGCTAATCCTCCAGCTCCCCTTCTCACGTCCACACACTTCCCTTTCCCTTCACAGACTGCCCTAACTTACCTCCTCCCAACCACAGAGAGCAGCTCCTCAGCAGTCAGGTTCAGAGGTCTCCCTGCTGGCCTGGATTGGGAACTGTGTTGTGTGTTGGTTTAACTGATAGAGAGATCCTTCGTTGCTCCCAAGCATGAGATCACACTCCCTAAGAGGAAGGTAATGCCACTGTGGCGACCGTACTCCTGGGGGCGCTACAAGTGCACTGATGCCCAGCCACTGCTAGATGATTCTGCTGGTACATTGACCCAAACCACTACATTCCCCTCGCACTCTACACAGCCAGAATCTGACCCTGATGAAACTCGGGCTCCCCTTCCCGCATACTATACCACCTTACACGGTGACAAAGAGGAAGGTGCAGATGAAAGAGCAGGTTCCTTGAGCAGGTTGGGGGCATACTCATGAGCGACGGCATTGGCACAGGGCCCCTCATAGTACGCAAAAGTGTCTCTGCCGGTGGGAGGACCTACCCGCCGTCAGACACACCGTTGTACTATGAGGGGCCCTGTGCCAATGCTGTCGCCAATGAGTGGGCCCCCCCTGCTTGCTCAGGATCACAGCACTTGCAAAGTTGAAATACTTACCTCTCCCTGCTCCACCGCCATGACGTCTTCCGCGTTTCCTGGCAGTGACATTCTGGTCAGAGAGCGCAGTGACATCACGTCTGTACGCCCTCTACCTAAACAGTCCAAGTGCAGTGAGATGGAAGATGGGGACGACGAGGAGTCCAGACTAGTACAGGGATTACCTAGCGAGGAGACTTATTTAATTGTTTTCAAAGTTGGGACAGCTATTTTTGGGGAGCACTATACTCTGGAGAATGATATATGAAGCCCACCATACACTGGAGCATTCCAAAGGTGGACATCAGACACTGGAGCAGCATTTACAGGGCCCATAATGCACTGGAGCATTAGAAATGGGGCCCATTATATATGGAGCATTATATGGGACCAATGATTCTATATGGAGAAATATATGGGCCTCATTACTCTGTATAGCACACTATGCGGTGGCCATAATACTGTATGGAGTAATATACTGTACGTTTTTGGAGCTATTGGAGAATTTAGAATGGATATCAGTCATGAGATGTAAGAAGTGAAGTATTTTTCATTGCACTATACCGCTATTTCTCTGCCATATCAGAGGATCATGAATTGTGGCATTTGTTAAAAGAGCCTAGTGACACTCTTTGGCCCAGGGCCCACGAAAATCTGGAGCCAGCCCTACCCCCCCCCACAACTTTAGCCAAATAACCCCCCAGTTTTCAATGCCTAACTATTATTATAAAGTAAATTAAGGTTGACAAGCTTAAGTAAAAAGAATTGATGTTCTTGGCATTAAAATGGGCACTGTAGGTGTGTTTCCTGTCCTCCACTTCCTGCCGACCTTGGTTCCCCATTGACTTGCATTGGTTTCGTGTTTCAATCGGCCTTCGACTTTTCACGATAATCGGCCGATTTCGTTTGACCCGACTTTTGAGAAAGTCGGGTTTCATCAAACCAGACTCGACCCGAAAAAAGATAGGGTGCGCAGATCGCATGCGGCCGTGTGCGATAGTAGGCGGCGATGACCGGATGGGGCGGGCAGGGAGCCGGCAGGGGCAGGGCCTAGCGGCGCCGTGCGCTGCATGGAAAATACGATAGTGTGAAACTAGCCTAAGGCACCGTCATTCCATGTAGTAAGGACCGCCCACTTTTGGAATTTTTGACAGTATAACTCTGCAGAATCCTGACCCTGGTTCAATGCAAATAGGGTTTTCTCAGCTTGATCAATAGCATTAGGTTCATCATACAACAACCCGAAGGCTTGAAAAAATGCGTCCACGTTAGTCAGAATAGGATCTCCAGGTGTCAGAGAAAAAGCCCAATCCTGGGGATCGCCGCGCAGCAAGGAGATGACAATTTTAACCTGCTGCACAGAGCTCCCCGATAAGTTAGGCCTCAAGGCAAGAAATAGTTTACAATTATTCTTAAAATTCAAAAATTTAGACCGGTCCCCAGAAAACACATCAGGAGTAGGGATTTTTGGTTCAACAGCAGATGATTGAGCAAGATAGGAGGAAATTCCCCGCACTTCAGCAGCGAGCTGCTCAACACAATCAGACAATTGCTTAATCTCCATTAAAGAAAACATCCTCCTACGGCCCCAGAGAAAAAGAGGAAAAAATATATACAAAAAAAAAAATTCTGACACTTTTTTTTTTTTTTTTTACAATTCTCTCCTGATTTTGAGTACCCTAGAATCTGCGGTTTAGGCTGGTGATTCTGTTATGATTGGGTCACCAAGGAGGAAAGCAAGACCAAGCTAAGCCACAGAAAACCAGAGAGGTTGATAACTAAGCAGATTGCAGAACCCTGATCCTATCCACACAATTAGCAGTAGCCATGGAGCGTACCTACGATGATCCTAGATGCCTCGACACAGCCGGAGAACTAAATAAGCCTAAAGCAAGAAAGGGGAAATCTAAACTGCCCCAGAGCAGACCCCAAAGGAATAGATAGCCCCCAAACATATATTGTCGGTGAGACAAGATGAAAACACAAACGCAGGTAGGAAAATAGACTGAGCAAATGATGGGCCCACAATAACTAGACAGGACAGGAAAGGAAAGTCTCTGTCTGCAATAACGCAAAAAACCCTGCAAACAGTGCCCAAAACGTCTGATAGAAAAAATACTGAAGTCACTAGACTTCGCCCACTATATCAGCACTCTGGTATATTCTGAAAGCAGAGCAAAAAGAGGCCAATCTAATAGGGAACAAAAACAAACTGGCACAAACAGTAACATAAGGATGGAAATTCAGCACAGCCCCAGCCAGGGCTGGCTGACCACACAAAACTGAAATAGACAAAACCAAATCAAATGTGAACAATAGCAAAAGAACACTTAGCTTGAGCATGCAGGGACTGAGCTGGAAACTAAGACCTCAGGAGGCAGGAAAAAATCACCAGCAGGGATAGAGGGAGTCGGCTGTCTTAAATTCAGTCAGAAACTCCAGATCTCCAGTCATCCTCCTCATTATCAAGTGGCAGGCCTCTGTTAATTAGATAAGCTCCATTATCTCCAGTAACCACCAGAGGGAGCCCGGGAAGAGAACTCACAACCCCTCTATCAATATATCCAGTTCCACTACCTTCACTAGTAACCAGTAGAGTTGAGCGAAACGGGTCGAAAAAATTCAAAAGTCGCCGACTTTTGGCAAAGTCGGGTTTCATGAAACGAAACCCGACCCTAGGATGAGGTCGGCCACGAGGTCGGCGACTTACGCGCCAAAGTCGCGTTTCAAAAGTTTGTTTTGCGCTCTTTTTCAGCCAATCAGGATCCACGGACACTGTGGGCAACGTGATGACATAGGCACGGGTCACCACCATCTTTCAGAAGGGCATGCAAGTGATTGGCTTGCTTTGGTGGGCGTCACAGGGGGTATAAAAGGGCGTGCACGCCGACCGCCATCTTACTTCTGCCGATCTTAGTATAGGGAGAGGTTGCTGCTGATTCTGTAGGGAGAGCGTTAGGCAGGGAAGAAGACAAAAAAACTGCTTCTGCTGCTAGCGATTTGGCCTGCACAACACACAAGTCACTGTGTGTGCAGTGCAAGGGGAGGCTATATTGTGGTGTATCAGTGGTGTTGGTTGTTGGGCTGCCTTCTAAGGCTTCCTGACACGCTGGCATTGCTGTTTACCCACTGCTCCGCAAACTGCTTTTTTAAAAGCAATCCAATCTCCCTTATCCTCTCGTCACTTTGGTCACAGGCAGCTGTGCCATCGAGCGTGTCACATAGCGCTCAGATATCAGTGGGCCGCACACAATCCACAAGTGTCCACTGTCCAAAAGTGTACGCAGAGATTCAAAATCTCCATTATCCTCTCGTCACTTTGGTCACAGGCAGCTGTGCCATCGAGCGTGTCACATAGCGCTCAGATATCAGTGGGCCGCACACAATCCACAAGTGTCCACTGTCCACAAGTGTACGCAGAGATTCAAAATCTCCATTATCCTCTCGTCACTTTGGTCACAGGCAGCTGTGCCATCGAGCGTGTCACATAGCGCTCAGATATCAGTGGGCCGCACACAATCCACAAGTGTCAACTGTCCACAAGTGTACGCAGAGATTCAAAATCTCCATTATCCTCTCGTCACTTTGGTCACAGGCAGCTGTGCCATCGAGAGTGTCACATAGCGCTCAGATATCAGTGGGCCGCACACAATCCACAAGTGTCCAGTGTCCAAAAGTGTACGCAGAGATTCAAAATCTCCATTATCCTCTCGTCACTTTGGTCACAGGCAGCTGTGCCATCGAGCGTGTCACATAGCGCTCAGATATCAGTGGGCCGCACACAATCCACAAGTGTCCACTGTCCACAAGTGTACGCAGAGATTCAAAATCTCCATTATCCTCTCGTCACTTTGGTCACAGGCAGCTGTGCCATCGAGCGTGTCACATAGCGCTCAGATATCAGTGGGCCGCACACAATCCACAAGTGTCCACTGTCCACAAGTGTACGCAGAGATTCAAAATCTCCATTATCCTCTCGTCACTTTGGTCACAGGCAGCTGTGCCATCGAGCGTGTCACATAGCGCTCAGATATCAGTGGGCCGCACACAATCCACAAGTGTCCACTGTCCACAAGTGTACGCAGAGATTCAAAATCTCCATTATCCTCTCGTCACTTTGGTCACAGGCAGCTGTGCCATCGAGCGTGTCACATAGCGCTCAGATATCAGTGGGCCGCACACAATCCACAAGTGTCCAGTGTCCAAAAGTGTACGCAGAGATTCAAAATCTCCATTATCCTCTCGTCACTTATGTCACAGGCAGCTGTGCCATCGAGCGTGTCACATAGCGCTCAGATATCAGTGGGCCGCACACAATCCACAAGTGTCCACTGTCCACAAGTGTACGCAGAGATTCAAAATCTCCATTATCCTCTCGTCACTTTGGTCACAGGCAGCTGTGCCATCGAGCGTGTCACATAGCGCTCAGATATCAGTGGGCCGCACACAATCCACAAGTGTCCAGTGTCCAAAAGTGTACGCAGAGATTCAAAATCTCCATTATCCTCTCGTCACTTTGGTCACAGGCAGCTGTGCCATCGAGCGTGTCACATAGCGCTCAGATATCAGTGGGCCGCACACAATCCACAAGTGTCCAGTGTCCAAAAGTGTACGCAGAGATTCAAAATCTCCATTATCCTCTCGTCACTTTGGTCACAGGCAGCTGTGCCATCGAGCGTGTCACATAGCGCTCAGATATCAGTGGGCCGCACACAATCCACAAGTGTCCACTGTCCACAAGTGTACGATTATCCTCTCGTCACTTTGGTCACAGGCAGCTGTGCCATCAAGCGTGTCACATAGCGCTCAGATATCAGTGGGCCGCACACAATCCACAAGTGTCCACTGTCCACAAGTGTACGCAGAGATTCAAAATCTCCATTATCCTCTCGTCACTTTGGTCACAGGCAGCTGTGCCATCGAGCGTGTCACATAGCGCTCAGATATCAGTGGGCCGCACACAATCCACAAGTGTCCAGTGTCCAAAAGTGTACGCAGAGATTCAAAATCTCCATTATCCTCTCGTCACTTTGGTCACAGGCAGCTGTGCCATCGAGCGTGTCACATAGCGCTCAGATATCAGTGGGCCGCACACAATCCACAAGTGTCCAGTGTCCAAAAGTGTACGCAGAGATTCAAAATCTCCATTATCCTCTCGTCACTTTGGTCACAGGCAGCTGTGCCATCGAGCGTGTCACATAGCGCTCAGATATCAGTGGGCCGCACACAATCCACAAGTGTCCACTGTCCACAAGTGTATGCAGAGATTCAAAATCTCCATTATCCTCTCGTCACTTTGGTCACAGGCAGCTGTGCCATCGAACGTGTCACATAGCGCTCAGATATCAGTGGGCCGCACACAATCCACAAGTGTCCACTGTCCACAAGTGTACGCAGAGATTCAAAATCTCCATTATCCTCTCGTCACTTTGGTCACAGGCAGCTGTGCCATCGAGCGTGTCACATAGTGCTCAGATATCAGTGGGCCACACACAATCCACAAGTGTCCACTGTCCACAAGTGTGTGCAGAAATTCTAAAACTCCCCTGTCCTATAGACACCTTGTACCTTGTTTTACATTACTATATAGTTTGTTGGATTTTGTCTACATTTCTACCAAAAATGAGGAAGGCTGGTGGAAGAGGCCGTGGAATTGGGCGGGGGTTGGCAGCTGGTAATGATGGTGTTGGTGGTGGATCTGATGGTAGTGGCAAGAGCAAAATAGGACCAAATGCAGGAGGTGCTGACCCTGCGTCATCGTCTGTCTACATAAGGCCTCGAACGCTTAGTTTTCTAGGAGTTGGCAAACCGCTTTTAAAGGCAGAGCATCAGGAAAAAGTTTTGTCTTACATTGCTGACTCAGCCTCCAGCTCTATCGCCTCCTCTTCTTCAGTTGTAAAAAGTAAAAGCACTGAGTCGTCATTGGAGGCTCATGTTCATGAACCACACCTTTCCTTGTGTCCTTCACCCCAACCAAGATTGAAGGATGACGCAGGCCATACTACTGATTACTCCATGGAGCTGTTTTCACATACCATGCCTGGATTATCAAGTCAAATGGTGAATTACCCAGGCCAAGATGAATCTGACATGGAGTGCACTGATGCACAGCCGCTGATGGATGATTCTGCTGGTACATTCACTCAGAGCACTACATTGTCCTCGCAGTGTACAGAGCCAGATTTTGACCCTGATGAGACTCAGGTGCCCCTTCCCGCACACTATACCACCATACACGGTGACACAGAGAAAGGTGCACACGACATAGAAGAGGAGGTGATGGATGACCCAGTTGTTGACCAGATTGGCATCCATTGGGGGAAGAGGGTGCTGCTTCCAATAGCTCAGATGAGGAGCATCCACAGCAGACATCGACATCGCAACAGCTGTTATCTGGCAGGCCCGGAGCACTCCAAAGACAGGTTCCAAACATCAAAAGAGTTGCTGGACAGCTTGTCCAGAGGGTCAAAAGATCACAGCGTGCTAGGCCGCAAAATGTCTGCCAAAGTAGGAAGAGTGCAGTGTGGCAGTTTTTTGAACAAAATCCTCATGATCAGGCCAAGGTTATCTGTAAGAAGTGCGCAAAGACCTTTAGCCGAGGGAAAAATCTGAAAAATTTGAATACCAGTTGCATGCTTAGACATTTAACCAGCATGCACTTGCAAGCGTGGACACAACACCAAACCTCAAGTGCCACATGTGCAACTGATCACAACGAAGGTAGTCAGCAACGCTACATTGTTTCCCCCACTGTAAGCACACCGGTTAGCACAGCAGCAAATGTTGAGGTGTCGTTGCAAGGCCACAGCAGTCAGGGAATCCCACTGTTATATCAACAAAAGACTGATTCTAGGCCATCAGAAAGAACACCAACTCCATCACCATCATCAACCCTCTCTCAGTCCGCCCTGTCCACCGCTACTTCCACCATATGCAGCTCTCAAGTCCAGCTCACCCTCCCAGACACTATGAGTAGGTCAAGAAAGTACTCAGTCTCTCATCCGCGTACACTGGGTTTGAACGCCCACATTGCCAAACTAATCTCGTTTGAGATGATGCCCTTTCGGTTGGTGGAAAGCACAGCTTTCTGCGAACTCATGGCCTATGCAGTACCACGCTATGACCTACCCAGTCGCCACTTCTTCTCTCGCAAAGCCATCCCAGCCCTCCACCATCATGTGAAAGACCGCATTGTCCATGCTCTCAAGCAGTCAGTGAGCGGAAAGGTGCACCTCACAACTGATGCATGGTCCAGTCGGCATGGCCAGGGCCGTTACGTGTCCATCACTGCGCACTGGGTTAATGTGGTGGATGCAGGGTCCACAGGGGACAGCGGTGGTGGGACAGTGCTGCCTAGCCCACGGTCTAGGAAACAGTTGGCTGTAGGCGTTCGACCCTCCTCCTCCTCCTCCTCCTCCAGAAGCGACAGCTCGTCCACAGAGCGCAGTCGTACGAGCACTCCATCTGCAGCTGCCACTGTTGCACACGATGTGTCCCCCTATCGAGCAGCTAGTGGAAAGCGTCAGCAGGCTGTGTTGCAGATGATGTGTTTGGGCGACAGACACACCGCCGAGGTGCTGGCCGAGTACTTGAAGCGACAAACTGAGTCATGGCTGGGCAGTGTACATCTTGAGGCAGGCAAGGTAGTTAGTGATAACGGCCGTAATTTTGTGGCAGCCATAGCCCTTTCAAAACTCAGCCACATATCTTGCTTGGCTCACACCTTGAACCTGGTGGTGCAGTGCTTCCTCAAAAATTATCCGGAGTTAACAGCCCTGCTCCAGAAGGTGCGAAGACTGTGCGCGCACATCCGCCGGTCGCCTGTACACTCCGTTCGTATGCAGAAGCTGCAGCGATTGCTCCACCTTCCCAACCACCGCCTCATTATCGACATTGCAACAAGGTGGAACTCCACCCTGCACATGGTGGAGCGGCTGTGCGAGCAGAGGCAGGCCATAATGCATTTGTGGGAGGATACACGGCCAGGCACTTTGAGAGCAGACATGGAGTTGACAGGCGTGCAGTGGTCGAAGCTGAAAGACCTTTGTAAAGTCCTTCAGTGTTTTGAGGAATGCACACGGCTGGTAAGCGCAGACGACGCCATCCTAAGCATGAGCATCCCACTTATGCGTCTGCTCATGCAAACTTTGACGCACCTTAAGGAGCAGGCGTCTGCAGCCAATGTTGATGAGGAGGAAGAGGAGGAGGGAATCCTTGGTGACATTCAGCCATTGTCTGCTCAGGGACCTCTCCTGGACGAGGTGGAGGAAGAAGAGGAGGAGGAGGAGGAGGATGATGGGGATGATTACTTAGGGGAGGAGGATGCATCTCGTGGGGCAAGTGAAAATGTTGGCGTGGCAAGGTCTGGTACAGGGTTTGTGCGTGACTGGAGTGATGTGGATTTGCCAGAAAGTGCTCCTCCACCCAGCACTCGCAGTGCATCATTGACACCGGGAACATTGGCCCACATGTCAGATTATGCCTTGCGGATCCTAAAAAGGGACCCCCGCATTGCCAAAATGATGAACGATGACGACTACTGGTTGGCCAGCATCCTGGATCCACGCTATAAAGGCAAATTACAAAACATCATGCCACAGGAGAACCTTGACCTAATATTGGCTAATAAACAAGCAACTCTGGTAAATCGGTTGCTTGAGGCATTCCCAGCACACAGCAGCGGTGATGGTTCTCACACGAGCCGTACGGGCCGGGGGCAGCTTGGCAGAGGTGTTCGTGGTGCACACAGCAGAAGTGGCGTTGGAGACAGGGGTTTCATGACAATGTTGTGGACTGATTTTTCAAATACCGCTCACACAACTGGTAATACTGCATCGATGGAAAGTGACAGGAGACAGCAGTTGTCAACTATGGTTACAAACTACTTTTCCTCCCATATCGATGTTCTCCCACACAGGTCATTCCCCTTTGACTATTGGGCCGCTAAACTGGACACCTGGCCTGAATTGGCCCAATATGCCTTACAGGAGCTCGCTTGCCCAGCTGCAAGTGTGCTATCGGAAAGAGTCTTCAGTGCAGCTGGATCAATCCTGACAGAAAAAAGGACCCGTCTGTCAACCCAAAATGTGGATGATCTAACCTTCATTAAAATGAACCACGCATGGGTTTCCAAGGATTTTGTCCCACCTTCCCCTGATGACACATAGGGTGACAGAAAAATGGCTTGCTTTGGTCCACCTCTTCCTGGTACTTCACCTATTTCGCCTTTTGCATCAGTTGAATGTCCAACATCAACATATGCCACTTTCTAAAACTCCCTAACTGTGCTGCCTTCCCCCCCATGGCCGGGGTCACCACCTAGCGCACGACACCGTGCGAGTGCCGTTGCCCTGGACAGGTGGGTAGGCCGACTCTTGGGCGCGGGCACTGGCACAGGGTCCCTCATAGTGCAATCAAGTGTCTCTGACGGTGGTGGTGTACACCCGCCGTCAGACACACCGCTGTACTATGAGGGGCCCAGTGCCAGTACCGACGCCCACGAGTGGGCCCCCCCTTGCTTGGCCAGGGCCCCAGAATTTGCAATCTTTACCTCTCCCTGCTCCTCCGCTGTGTAATCTGGGCCGTCAAATCCATACTGTGCCTGACATCGTCTGAGCCTGCCTCCTGATGTATAGACATATATTTTGAATGTGTACGCTATCCATACATGTTATCCGGGGATACGTTACCCCTTCTAAACTTTGTGCAATGACGTGCAATCCATACTGGGCCTAACACCGTCTGAGCCTGCCTCATGCTGTATAGACATATATTTTGAATGTGTACGCTATCCATACATGTTATCCGGGGATACGGTACCCCTTCTAACCTTTGTGCAATGACGTGCAATCCATACTGGGCCTAACACCGTCTGAGCCTGCCTCATGCTGTATAGACATATATTTTGAATGTGTACGCTATCCATACATGTTATCCAGGGATACGGTACCCTTTCTAACCTTTGTGCAATGACGTGCAATCCATACTGGGCCTAACACCGTCTGAGCCTGCCTCATGCTGTATAGACATATATTTTGAATGTGTACGCTATCCATACATGTTATCCAGGGATACGGTACCCTTTCTAACCTTTGTGCAATGACGTGCAATCCATACTGGGCCTAACACCGTCTGAGCCTGCCTCATGCTGTATAGACATATATTTTGAATGTGTACGCTATCCATACATGTTATCCAGGGATACGGTACCCTTTCTAACCTTTGTGCAATCACGTGCAATCCATACTGGGCCTAACACCGTCTGAGCCTGCCTCATGCTGTATAGACATATATTTTGAATGTGTACGCTATCCATACATGTTATCCGGGGATACGGTACCCCTTCTAACCTTTGTGCAATGACGTGCAATCCATACTGGGCCTAACACCGTCTGAGCCTGCCTCATGCTGTATAGACATATATTTTGAATGTGTACGCTATCCATACATGTTATCCGGGGATACGGTACCCCTTCTAACCTTTGTGCAATGACGTGCAATCCATACTGGGCCTAACACCGTCTGAGCCTGCCTCATGCTGTATAGACATATATTTTGAATGTGTACGCTATCCATACATGTTATCCAGGGATACGGTACCCTTTCTAACCTTTGTGCAATGACGTGCAATCCATACTGGGCCTAACACCGTCTGAGCCTGCCTCATGCTGTATAGACATATATTTTGAATGTGTACGCTATCCATACATGTTATCCAGGGATACGGTACCCTTTCTAACCTTTGTGCAATGACGTGCAATCCATACTGGGCCTAACACCGTCTGAGCCTGCCTCATGCTGTATAGACATATATTTTGAATGTGTACGCTATCCATACATGTTATCCGGGGATACGGTACCCCTTCTAACCTTTGTGCAATGACGTGCAATCCATACTGGGCCTAACACCGTCTGAGCCTGCCTCATGCTGTATAGACATATATTTTGAATGTGTACGCTATCCATACATGTTATCCAGGGATACGGTACCCTTTCTAACCTTTGTGCAATGACGTGCAATCCATACTGGGCCTAACACCGTCTGAGCCTGCCTCATGCTGTATAGACATATATTTTGAATGTGTACGCTATCCATACATGTTATCCGGGGATACGGTACCCCTTCTAACCTTTGTGCAATGACGTGCAATCCATACTGGGCCTAACACCGTCTGAGCCTGCCTCATGCTGTATAGACATATATTTTGAATGTGTACGCTATCCATACATGTTATCCGGGGATACGGTACCCCTTCTAACCTTTGTGCAATGACGTGCAATCCATACTGGGCCTAACACCATCTGAGCCTGCCTCATGCTGTATAGACATATATTTTGAATGTGTACGCTATCCATACATGTTATCCGGGGATACGGTACCCCTTCTAACCTTTGTGCAATGACGTGCAATCCATACTGGGCCTAACACCGTCTGAGCCTGCCTCATGCTGTATAGACATATATTTTGAATGTGTACGCTATCCATACATGTTATCCGGGGATACGGTACCCCTTCTAACCTTTGTGCAATGACGTG
Organism: Dendrobates tinctorius; assembly: GCF_039654945.1. Lineage (NCBI taxonomy): Eukaryota > Metazoa > Chordata > Amphibia > Anura > Dendrobatidae > Dendrobates > Dendrobates tinctorius. Next base: position 8,528,460 of record NW_027361696.1, on the reverse strand, counting down.
CAATCCATACTGGGCCTAACACCGTCTGAGCCTGCCTCATGCTGTATAGACATATATTTTGAATGTGTACGCTATCCATACATGTTATCCAGGGATACGGTACCCTTTCTAACCTTTGTGCAATCACGTGCAATCCATACTGGGCGTGAGAACGGCTGGCGAGCTGTTAAGCAAGCTACAGCACCTGTCCAGACAAGTACAGGGATTCCCTAGCAAGGAGACTTATTTGATTGTTTTCTATGTTGGGACAGCAATTTTTGGGGAGCACTATACTCTGGAGAATGATAGATGGGGCCCACCATACACTGGAACATTCCAAAGGTGGACATCAGACACTGGAGCAGCATTTACAGGGCCCATTATACACTAGAGCAGTAGAAATGGGGCCCATTATGTTTGGAGCATTATTTGGGCCCATAAGACAGTGGAGCTTCATCCATGGGGACCAACATATACTGTAGCATTATGTGGAGCTCATCATATACTGTTTCAAACATTATATGGGACCAATGATTTTGTATGGAGAAATAGATGGGCCTCGTCATGAGATGTAAAAAGTGAGGTATTTTTCATTGTACTATACCGCTATTTCTCTGCCGTATCGGAGCATGATGAGTTGTGGTATGTGTTAAAGGGGCGCTCTTTCGCCCAGGGCACATGAAAACCTGCAGCCAGCCCTCCCCCCCCACAAATTTAGCCAAATAACCCCCATTTTTCAGTGCGTAACTTGTATTATGAAGTTAATTAAGGTTGACAAGCTTAAGTAAGAAGAATTGATGCTTTTGGCATTCAAATGGGCACTGTAGGTGTGTTTCCTGTCCTCCTCTCACTGCCGACTTTTATTCCCCATTGACTTACATTGGGTTTCGTGTTTCGGGACGACCCCGACTTTTCCCTGTAATCGGACGATCTTGCTCGACCCGACTTTTGGAAAACGAAACGAAACGCGACCCTAAAAAAGCAAAAGTCGCTCAACTCTAGTAACCAGAGGTAGGCCGGAAAGCGAATTCACAACACAACCTCCAGCTGTCAGCTTTAGCAAGACTGGTTGTCAAAAAGGGGGGGACAAAAGAACAGCGTGGGCACCCCTCTATTCTTGATAACTAACTTTGCTAATGTTGACAGCTGAGGGTTGACCTCAGCTGTGAGTTTTGCCTGGCAGGTTATAGAAAATACTGGGGAACCCATGACAGATTTTTTATTTATAGCACGAGTGATGAATACTCCCATCAGTCACTCATGCTCTCGCTGTTATTAGCGGCAGCACGTGTAGGCTGATGGGAGTAATAGTTCCATCGGTCACCACCTGCCCTCATTGTTCACACTTCAATACAACTCTCATCATTCTGATCGCCAGCAGAGCAGGGGAGAATAATGAGAGCCGTCTTCAGCACCCGGCGCCGGGGAACAGCGCTAAGTGTACTGCTACTTCTCAGGTGCCTGTGCATGTGGTACTGATGTGGCACACAGTTGCCACATGTATTACACACACGGACATCTTGTGTACCAGTGTGAAACTGGCCTTAATCGGAGACAGCTGTAATGCATCTGATTTGCGCTGTACATTTCGCAGGTAGTACTTGGGTGCGTGCACACATTTTTTTCAGGCAGGTCAAAACCCACCTAAAAACCCGCTAATATAAGGTTTAAAAGAAGGAACATATTCACTTCTGTGTAGAATGACTCGCTGTTCATATGTTCAGGCTTTTGTGCATTTTCTAACTGCTTCAGGTTTCCAAGACGTCACGTGGTTAAAAGTGTCCTGATGGTTGTTCTGTCGCTGGCCGCTCTGAAGACACTCTATACTCTATAGTACAAGCAATGAGAAGATAAGATGTATTGGCATCTTCCAAGCATTTTTTAGTGTTTTGTTTATAAAACAGCTAGCGGTTTCTTTCTTTTTTTTTATCTCAATGCAACAATCAGGAAAAGCTAGTAAAAAAAGAAAATGTCCCCAAAACCCCAGGAAAACGCTAAAAAGAAAAAACACTCAAGGTCACTGTTCTGCCTTCTAAATATAGGGCAAATATGTTTGCATTATGTGCTGGTTTTGTTAGCACCATCTAGTGGTGGCTGAAATTAAAGCTGTGCCTTTAATAGCTTTACAGCCTGTGTCTTTAACAGAGTGATGCATGAGGGATTGAAGCAATGTATTCTGGAAAGAGGAAGATGCCATTTTTCTTCTGTGTATTTCATAAACGCACGTGTTTACTTGTCCTCCTGTAACTCCCCAATTTGAGTTCATTATCCCGGTAAAGCATATCCGGTAAGATTAATATCTTTTCTTGCAATGCAGTGTTGTACAGAGATGTTATTAACTGTATAGCAGCCAGCGCACAGCAGATGTAATTAGACACCTTTGTATATCTATGTAAAGTTTGCATCACACTGTATACTTCCTGTAATTGTGTTAGCTGTGTGATCATCTCCCCAATACTTACCCATGTTGTTTGTATTCTTTATAGTTTTACCACGTTCTATACTCTTCACCAATAAATAAGTTAGACTACAGAGAACAGTCTGCTTATTTTGGAAGATAAAAGGTGGTTTATGCTGTATGCTAGAGTGCACACCGTGTCATCATGTATGAAGGCAGAACAGTCACAGACGTTGCAAGAGTGCTCAGGGAATGACAAAAAACTGCTAAAAAAATGATATTTCAGGATTTTGATACCAGTGAAATGCTGTGCTTCCAGAAGCCTCTATCTCTTGAATAACTTGGAAAGTTCACCTGCCTGAAAGAAACATGACATACTCTTATATAGGTGGCTCGAGTTCTCCAGTAAAGGCACCTATACACAATGTGGTTCGGCGACAGTCTAAAGTGCATGGTATGCTGGCTGACTAAATGCAGGGGAAGATTTTCTTGCTTATATTGAATGGTCATGATGGCTGGCACCTGTTCACATTTGCCTTATTCTGTTTGGAGGTGCTGGGAAAGATGTCAGACTGATCATATTGTACTTCCAGAAATGAGCTGCCGGCTGACATGTTATCCAGCAGTCTTCTTATGGGAGCTCAGCCGAAGGAGCCTTCCTGTGTATGGGAGAATTGGACAAGATGGTGCCTTTAGCCAACATCCGTCTGATATTCATTGTGGCCTTTTCAGTGTATTTCTACTCTGCATTAGAGACGTCCATTTAACCAATTAGCTTTAATTGAAATAAATGAAATAATAGATCTAAATTCCATATAGATGAGTACTAATGGACTCCGTACATATTAGATAAATCAGACAAAACATCTGATTTTTAACTCATCGAACGATCGTTGGTTGTTATGGTGGAACTAATGATTGCTTATTTCGACTGATGAACAAATGTTTATTATTGGACAAAGCACATATTGGATTTTTTCGGCCATTAACAAGCGCTGGCTGTGTCATCGGCTACGGGATTTGCTATGGTAAATCAATGTGGCTTCTCGTTCACACACAGATTGTGTACAAGTTGAGACACTTTGCTTTTATAAGCAGTATCTGATCTTTTAAGCATTTTTTAATTGATCAACAATGTAAGGGTGAGGCCAGTAACCTAGGAATTAGATCTGTGAGTCATTCTGAGGTTAGAATAATGCTACATGTGCCAGGAAAGTGTGATGAAGAGGGTACAGCAAGAAAGACAGAAGCTCTCTAGATAAAGCGGACCCTAATGACTGGTGGTGACTGGTGACTCCACAGCGGCAGCATGAGCCTATAGAGAGTACTTGTGGCTTCACCAGATTTCCTGAGGGTTTCTCTCACACAAGGTGAATTCACATGCAGGCTTTTTCTTTTTGTTTGCATGTCTGTAACTCTCCCATTCTTCTAAGTGAGGATTGCAGAAATACATGCACCATCTAAAAAAGTTGCCACATCCACATGTAGAGGAACAGATTTTCAGATGTAGATTTTTTTGTAGAACAAATCTGCTGGTAATGAACACATATATTGAAGAGGGCAGTGCATTTTCTAAAGAAATGAGACTGAGGCTGGTTTCACACTAGGGTTTTTTTGCGCTGCGTTTTTGCGCATACATGCGCATGCGTCCTTTTCCCCTATCTTTAACAGGGGGTGCATGGTCTAGCGTTTGCACGCGTTCATACGCGTTTTACGTGCACATGCGGTTTTTTGTAGTGTACGCCCAGGCGCGCCGGATGCTACCTGTTGCATTTTTGGTCCGTCCGACCTGTCTCAAAAAAACGCATTCGCACGGAATGTGCAAAAAGAACACATTAGAGTCTATGGAAACGCAGACGTGCGCATGGATATGCGCACGTCTGCGTTTTAAGAGTAAAAATGGCTAAAAAATGGTTAAAACACATGCGCAAAAAAGCAGCAAATGCATACAAAACGCATGATGCGTTTTTTCTATGCGTTTGCACTGCGCAAAAATGCAGCACAAAAAAACGCTAGTGTGAAACTAGCCTTAGATTTTAACTTGTGTTAAAAGGTCACAAGAGTTTGGATTCCTTTTGGGCCATGTTAAATATATGACCTCTATGAGATGGATATACAGTTATGGCCAAAAGTATTGACACCCCTGCAATTTTGTCAGATAATACTCAGTTTCTTCCTGAAAATGATTGCAAACACAAATTCTTTGGTATTATTATCTTCATTTAATTTGTCTTAAATGAAAAAGCACAAAAGAGAATGAAGCAAAAAGGAAAACATTGATCATTTCACACAAAACTCCAAAAATGGGCCAGACAAAAGTATTGGCACCCTCAGCCTAATACTTGGTTGCACAACCTTTAGCCAAAATAACTGCGACCAACCGCCTCCGGTAACCATCTATGAGTTTCTTACAATGCTCTGCTGGAATTTTAGACCATTCTTCTTTGGCAAACTGCTCCAGGTCCCTGATATTAGAAGGGTGCCTTCTCCAAACTGCCATTTTTAGATCTCTCCACAGGTGTTCTATGGGATTCAGGTCTGGACTCATTGCTGGCCACCTTAGAAGTCTCCAGTGGTTTCTCTCAAACCATTTTCTAGTGCTTTTTGAAGTGTGTTTTGGGTCATTGTCCTGCTGGAAGACCCATGACCTCTGAGGGAGACTCAGCTTTCTCACACTGGGCCCTACATTATGCTGCAAAATTTGTTGGTAGTCTTCAGACTTCATAATGCCATGCACACAGTCAAGCAGTCCAGTGCCAGGGGCAGCAAAGCAACCCCAAAACATCAGGGAACCTCCGCCATGTTTGACTGTAGGGACCGTGTTCTTTTCTTTGAATGCCTCTTTTTTTCTCCTGTAAACTCTATGTTGATGCCTTTGCCCAAAAAGCTCTACTTTTGTCTCATCTGACCAGAGAACATTCTTCCAAAATGTTTTAGGCTTTTTCAGGTAAGTTTTGGTAAACTCCAGCCTGGCTTTTTTATGTCTCGGGGTAAGAAGTGGTGTCTTCCTGGCTCTCCTACCATACAGTCCCTTTTCATTCAGATGCCGACGGATAGTACGGGTTGACACTGTTGTACCCTCGGACTGCAGGGCAGCTCAAACTTGTTTGGATGTTAGTCGAGGTTCTTTATCCAACATCCGCACAATCTTGCGTTGAAATCTCTTGTCAATTTTTCTTTTCCGTCCATATCTAGGGAGGTTAGCCACAGTGCCATGGGCTTTAAACTTCTTGATGACACTGCGCACGGTAGACACAGGAACATTCAGGTCTTTGGAGATGGACTTGTAGCCTTGAGATTGCTCATGCTTCCTCACAATTTGGTTTCTCAAGTCCTCAGACAGTTCTTTGGTCTTCTTTCTTTTCTCCATGCTCAATGTGGTACACACAAGGACACAGGACAGAGGTTGAGTCAACTTTAATCCATGTCAACTGGCTGCAAGTGTGATTTAGTTATTGCCAACACCTCTTAGGTGCCACAGGTAAGTTACAGGTGCTGTTAATTATACAAATTAGAGAAGCATCACATGATTTTTCGAACAGTACCAATACTTTTGTCCACCCTCTTTTTTATGTTTGGTGTGGAATTATATCCAATTTGGCTTTAGGACAATTCTTTTTGTGTTTTTTCATTTAAGACAAATTAAATGAAGATAATAATACCAAAGAATTTCAGGAAGAAACTGAGTATTATCTGACAAAATTGCAGGGGTGTCAATACTTTTGGCCACAACTGTAACTAGGTCAGAACGTTCCACATCATTGCCCCCCTTTCCTTTTCCCTTTCCCCCCGAGTCTGTGTGTTTGTAAAATTTTACTCTTTATCTACTTGAAAAGGTTTAACTATTACTATAGTATAAGATTGGTTTTAACCTATAAATAGTAAAAAATAATCTAAAATGCCTAATTATTATTTTTTCTCTTTTCCTGTAAAATTTGAAAAATTTCAATAAAAATTAGAGCCAAAAAAAAAAAAGTTCACAAGAGTCTGACAACTGCGAGACAAAAAACATTACATCATTCTGAACAATACAGGTGTGAATTTTGAGAGGATTCTGACGTCCAAAGCCAAAAAGGGAAATCTCCTCTTCCTGCAAGTGACACTGACACCACAACAACTGTCTACGGCTGGGGAATCTTCTTTTTGGAGGAGAATCTGGATTGTTTTAACTATCTAGTCATATTTAAAGACACAGTTATAGATTGGAGAATGGATTTGTGTTTTCCTACAATGAATCTCCATTGCCTGTCAGACACAAGATGGGTCTCAGCATGGAGCTGCCGGTCCGGCCAGGAGCTCTGCTTTGCCTCATTGTGGCGCCCCCAGGGGTATGGTCACCACACTGGCCTTGCCTTCCTCCAGGGGAGGGTAATGCCAGGCTCGGAAGCAGTGATGGGTGTTTCCAGCAGTTAACCTAATGCATGCAACACAGTTCCACTCCAAGCCAGCAGGGGGAACTCTGAACCAGTATGTAGGGGAGGGGATGCTCCCTGAGGGCTGAGAGGGAGGAGTGGTCAGTTAGTTGAAGGAGGTCCACATGTGCAGACGTGTGGAGGAAAGTGGAGGTTGAGCTCCGGGTGGAGAGCTCCCTCACTGCAAGAGCGCAATAACTGGAGCCTGGTCTCCACGGTGGTACGGATACAAGCAGTCCTGCCACAGATACCAGAGGAGTAGGAGGCTGTAAATGCCCTGCTCCCATCAGAGACTTGGGACACAACAGCAGTTGAATAGAGAGCCAGGACTGAGGAGAGGAGTCCCCGAGAGAGGCTACAGCTGTCTGTCATACAAGTATAGTTCTAGGAACATCTGAAGAGAGGCATTCCAGAGTAACTAAGTACTGGGGTGCTTCACACCACAAGGCGCTAGGAAGGAGACTGCACAGCCCTTCTGCTGAGAGAGAGAATCCTGATCTGCTTCCAGGCTAACCTGCTCCAACACCATCTGTAATCAGAACCCTGGACTGCATATATTAAGTAAAGGTACCAAAACTGCAACCGCTGTGTCTTGTCTGTTCCCTACACTTCCAGCACTGCTACATCCCCGTGATGGTTACATCTACACTGCCCTGGGACTACAGCTCCACCTGTGGGGAGCTTTTACATCTTTGCTGCACCCTACCATCAGTAACAGCGGATCTGTATGCAGCGTTGGCCTAACACCATACTTGCCGAACTCCACAGGTGGCATCACAAACTATTCTACCATTAACTACATCCTCCATTGCTTGGGCGCCCAGGGCCACGGACCGGGTCACCACTGCTGTGACACATTCCCATGACACTGGCCCGGTGCCGAGTACCCCACAGCCCTGGGAAGGCAACCCAATTTGGCATCACGAACAGGATTACGGAGCCCGGTATCCCCGGGTCCTGTGTGCCATAGACTGTGAATGTGAGCTGTGTGATATTGGCGCCAATTGCCGCGCTGCTTGGCGCGCGCGGGAAGAAAGAGGCGGGCCTTTGTGGGCAGAGCCTGCCGCAGAGCGCGAAGAAGCGAAGTGCCGCGCGGGAAGAGAGGACAGCGCGCGAGAGGAGGAGGAGCTGAGGCCTACAGACCGGAGCGTCGGGCCGGTGAAGTGGCCGCCGGTGAGCTCACAAAACCCCCGGCCCTGGCTAACGTTAACTAGGGGGGAGAAGATGTCCGACCCCGCGGTACCGCCAGGTGGAGCACCCGCCGCAGCGGTCCCCATAATGCCGCTGTCTATGCCCTACATACCGGGAGCAGCCTGGCTACCGCAGTACTCGGGTGAGTCACATACCCTGAGTGAATTTAAAGAGAGACTGTGCAGCTTGTTTAAAGTTCACCCTCTGTCTGAAAACCAGAAAGTGAATATCCTGATTGGACAGTTAACGGGTGCCGCACTGAGGGAGGTGAAAGCCTGGCAGGCCACCAATAAAGAGACTGTTGCAAAGGTCCTGGCCAAGCTGAAGAGCACCTTTGACACTCGCACTGCAGCTAAAATCAAGATGCAGTTCTTTGGCTGTAAACAGAGGCCACAAGACAGTATCCGGGAATATGCCCTCAACCTGCAGGAGGCGCTACGAGCAGTTAAGCAAATTGATTCTGACAGCATAAAGGAAGAAGGTAAACTGTTGAAGGAGCAGTTCATTGAAGGACTCCTATCTAGTACCCACAGAGGACAGTTGCGTATTATAACCCTGCAAAACCCTGAGCTGGACTTTGCTGAATTTAAGGACAGGGCTATTCGGGTACTGCAGGAGTCCATTGACAGCCGTCCAGCGCCCCCTAGGCACCCAGCGATCACCTACCATCTGGAAGCAATGTCTTTCCCTTCCATCCCTGTGGAGGCCGATGCACAGACTCTGGATAAAGATCCAACTGAGCAGCTGCGTCTTCAAGTCCAGGAGCTGTCCAAGGAGATGGCTGCACTTACCAAAACCGTGCAAGTGTCCTCCAAAGACAAGATCCAGCTTGCTTCCAGTCCAGAGGATGTCCCGTGGCTCCGGAGGAGGAGAACCCCGCCACTTCGAGGAAGAAACAACGATCGCTATGACCAGGACGGACGTCCCATCTATCGTCGCTGCTACAAGGCCGGTCATCTTGCAAGGTACTGTCCTTTAAACGAGCAACCCCTGGGGCAGAGGGCCAACCCCCAGGAGTAGGTTCAGCAGGCCCAAGGAACTGGAGAGCCAAGTATGTGGGAGGGAGACCGATCCTTCCTATGGTGATTGACGGCATCCCCATGAACGCTTTGTTGGACACTGGCTCCCAGGTGACCACTATGCCGTACGTTCTGTACAAGAGGTACTGGGCTGATTCTGAACTCACCCGTGGCCCAACTGATGAACTAACAGTAGTTGCCAGTAATGGTCATACCTTGCCGCAGATTGGATGCAAGGAAATTACTGCTAAGGTGGGGTGGGTAGAGCTAAAATCACAAGGTCTGATAGTTATTGATATTGACCGACGTGAATGTAATCCCATGATGACTCTTGGTACAAATGTAATTGAAAATTGTCTGTCCGAGGTTACTGTCTTGTTGCAACAGGTGGCTGAGACTGCTGGTTCCGGAGAACAACGAGTCCTGCAGAAGGAGATCCGGGCCCTGATGCAAAGGCAACAGGTGGAACTCTCTGGCGGAGAGATTGGCAGCGTCAGAGTGAGTGATGCTTTTCCCATTGTAATACCCCCCAGGAGTGAAATGTTGATATGGTGTCGGGCAGCTATAGGCCTTAGAGGGAGGGATTACCAGGCATTGGTGGAACCAGTATACTCCGAAAGCAGGACCATTGTCCTGACTGCCAGAGGGGTGGTTGATATACAAAAGGGGAGAGTACCTGTACGCCTTTTGAATTGTGGGGAGGAGGAAGCCACAATACCTCGGTATGCCACATTTCTAAGCTGCTCACTGTTAATAACAACTCATTGCAGGCAGCAGAGCCCTTGGTCTCATCCGACCAGGTGGAGGACAACGGCTCTGGAAAGCGGCTAGAGGAGTGGTGCCAGCAACTGCAGGTGGGAACTGACTCTACACCTTCATACCAGAGAAATGGGGTTTACAGAGTGACACAAGAGTATGAACAGGTATTCAGTAAACACCCACTAGATTTTGGGCAGGCAAAAGGGGTTCAACATCATATCCCCACTGGAGACCATCCACCCATAAAGGAGAGGTACAGACCTATACCCTCAACACAGTACCAGTGTGCTAAGAGTATGTTGAGGGAGATGAAGGAGGTAGGGGTCATCAGAGACAGTTGTAGCCCCTGGTCAGCTCCAATAGTGTTTGTAAAGAAAAAGGATGGTACCATGAGAATGTGTGTTGATTACAGGAAAATTAACAGCATTACACATAAAGATGCCTACCCATTACCTAGAATTGAGGAATCATTAGCTGCACTTAAAACTGCTAACTACTTTTCCACCTTGGATCTCACCAGTGGGTATTGGCAGGTTCCCGTGGCAGAGGCAGATAAGGAGAAAACCGCATTTACTACTCCAATGGGTCTCTGTGAGTTCAATTACATGCCATTCGGGCTCTGCACTGCTCCAGGAACATTTCAATGGCTGATGGAGTGTTGCCTGGGACACATGAACTTTGAGACAGTCCTGTTGTACCTGGATGATGTCATTGTTTTCTCCAAGACCTACGAAGAGCATCTGGAACACCTGGCTGAAGTATTTGAAGCTTTGTCCAATTTTGGCCTGAAGGTGAAGCCTTCCAAATGCCACCTCCTGAAGCCTAAGGTACAGTACCTTGGTCACGTGGTCAGTGCAGAAGGTGTGGCACCAGATCCTGACAAGGTCACTGTCATCCGGGATTGGAAGAAGCCCAGCAACCTCCAAGAGGTACGCCAATTCCTTGGTCTGGTAGTCTACTACCGGAGATTCATCAAAGGCTTTACTGAAATAGCTACCCCGATACAAAACCTTCTGGTGGGGCAGTCCAAGAAAGGCAAGCAGAAGAACTCCACGTTTTAATGGACTGAAGAATTGGAGAAGTCCTTCACCAGAATGAAGATGGCCCTCACCGGTGACGAAGTTCTGGCTTACCCAGATTATGACAAACTTTGTGCTGCACACAGATGCCAGCAACGTGGGATTAGGAGCAGTACTGTCGCAGGTACAGAACGGAAAAGAGGGAGTGATCTCCTTCGCCAGCAGGAAGCTGCGTCCCACTGAGAGGAACCCGGATAATTACAGTTCTTTCAAGCTGGAGTTCCTTGCCATAGTCTGGGCGGTCACCGAAAGGTTCAAGCATTACCTAGCTTCTGCCAAGTTTACAATCTTCATGGACAACAATCTGCTGACCCACTTGGACACTGCAAAACTGGATGCCCTGGAGCAGCGATGGATGGCTCGGTTGTCTAACTACGAGTTTACTATCAAGTACCGAGCAGGGCACAAGAATGCCAATGCGGATGCGCTATCCAGGATGCCTAATTTGCCAGATGCAGGAGAAGACCCAGAGGCTCTGGAAGAGATAGAGTTGCCTCCCTTCCACCGACCACTGGCGGCCCAGCGTGCTCAGGGGGTGAGAGACAGGCGGTCTGGCTTGAAGGAAGTCACCCTGAATCCATTGCCCCACCATAACTGGGCCGAAGCGCAAGATAATGACCCGGCAGTCCACCTGGTGAAGGAGCTACTACTACAAGCTGACTCGCGTCCAGGTCCGAGTGCTCCTGAAGAAACCCAGCAGTTGTGGAAGGAGAAAGGCCGGCTATTCATATATGAAGGGAAGCTATGTCGGAGGAGTATCAATGCCCGCACTCATGAGCTAGTCTGGCAGGTGGTGGTCCCAAAGAGAGATCCATAAATGGTCTTGGGAGCATACCACAATGGCGCTGGACACTTCGGATGGAAGAAGTTGGAAACGTTGCTCCGAGAGAGATTCTACTGGACTGGCATGAGGAAGGCCATTGAGAGGTGGTGCTGGGAGTGTGGACAGTGTAACCTGCGCAGAAAGGATAGAGACAGCCAGAGAGCTCCTCTGCAGCCCATCATCACCAAACAGCCACTTGAGTTGGTGGCCCTGGACCATGTGAAGCTGGTTCCTAGCCGGTTAGGTTACCTCTATGCCCTTACCATTGGTGGTTGTGCCTGTCAAAGATCAAACTGCCAGAACAGCGGCCAGAGCATTCCAACTGCACTTCTGTAGACCACATGGGTACCCTGAGAGAGTGCTTACTGATCAAGGTCCGGCTTTCGAGGCAGAAGTGTTTCATGAATTCTGTAACCTGTATGGTTGTAAGAAGATCTGGACGACACCGTATTACCCCCAGACCAATGGCATGTGCGAGAAGATGAACCAGGTGGTGATTGACCTGCTGAAGACATTGCCCTTGGAGGAGAGAAATCTGTGGCCCGAAAAGTTGCCAGGTCTGGTAGACCTCTACAACCATATTCCCGTGAACTCTACCACCTGTACTCCAGCATACCTGGTAAAGCTGCCTATTGACTTGGACATGGGAGTCCTGACACCTGAAGTGGCATCCCCAGATGCTGATTGAGACACGGAGAGGCAGCAACAGTATAGAAGAGTTCAAGAATGTGTGGAGAAGAGTTTGACCCAGGCAAGACAAAAGCAGGAGAAGCTTTACAATCAAAATGCACCTGCCGTTCCTTTGTCGCCGGGGGAGCAAGTCTTGAAAAGAAAAAGAAGATTGCACAAATTGGATGATCAGTGGGAAGCTGAACCTTATACCATCCTGCCCTCGAACTTTGATAATACTAAGGTGTGCCTTGTGAGTAGAGATGGAGGGGAGACCTCGGCAGCGGTATCAAGAGATCACTTGAAGCTGTGTCCTGACCACTTGAAAGAAAGGAGAGAAGAACCAGATAACATCCAACCCATGGTGGAAGAAGAGAAGGTCAGCTCAGTGCTTGGAGAATTCCCTGCAAATTGGACTAGAGTGAACGATGCTATAGTGGTGCCAGTGTTACTGTTTCCCCAATTGGGAGCACAGGAAGATGTGACTCAAGAGAATCAGGAAAATTGGGTAGCAGATGCCACACCAGCAGTGGAGCCCGAGAACCGTCGCCCTGCCAGTGGTGAACCTGTTATGCCCATGGTGAGTCCAAGAGTTACTAGACAATCTAGAATCCCTGTGCCATGTGGAACACCCAGTAGTGAATCCAGTACATTACCCACTGCACCAGTCTTATGCAGATCTACCCGCACTACACAAGGTATACCGCCCCTTAGATACTGTATATAAAGTAATGTAATTGTTGAAATTGTGTAAATATGTAACTGTTTTTCAAGTTTTGTACCTACAGGTAACCTGTAAGAATTTCCTTGGGAGTTTTGTTTTATGGACACTGAACCACAGGACCTGTGTGTGGTCAAAAACTTTCACCATTTGCCCAGTAATGGACCATGGACATTGATGCTTGGACTTATCATCATAGGACCATTTTTGAGCTCTTGGTTTTTGTACATTTTTACCTTTTTCAATCTTGTACAATTATTGCTGCTTATACATTATATATGTTTTTTTTCATGTTTCTTGTTCAGCCCAGGAGTGCTTGGAAGCAGTGATGGGTCTCTCCAGCAGTTAACCTAATGCATGCAACACAGTTCCACTCCAAGCCAGCAGGGGGAACTCTGAACCAGTATGAAGGGGAGGGGATGCTCCCTGAGGGCTGAGAGGGAGGAGTGGTCAGTTAGTTGAAGGAGATCCACGTGTGCAGCCGTGTGGAGGAAAGTGGAGGTTGAGCTCTGGGTGGAGAGCTCCCTCACTGCAAGAGCGCAATAACTGGAGCCTGGTCTCCACGGTGGTACGGATACTAACGGTCCTGCCACAGATACCAGAGGAGTAGGAGGCTGTAAATGCCCTGCTCCCATCAGAGACTTGGGACACAACAGCAGTTGAATAGAGAACCAGGACTGAGGAGAGGAGTCCCCAAGAGAGGCTACAGCTGTCTGTCATACAAGTATAGTTCTAGGAACATCTGAAGAGAGGCATTCCAGAGTAACTAAGTACTGGGGTACTTCAAACCACAAGGCGGAAGGAGACTGCACAGCCCTTCGGCTGAGAGAGAGAATCCTGATCTGCTTCCAGGCTAACCTGCTCCAACACCATCTGTAATCAGGACCCTTGACTGCATATATTAAGTAAAGGTACAGAAACTACAACCGCTTGTGTCTTGTCTGTTCCCTACGCTGCCAGCACTGCTACATCCCCATGCTGGTTACATCTACACTGCCCTGGGACTACAGCTCCACCTGTGGGGAGCTTTTACTTCTTTGCTGCACCCTACCATCAGTAACAGCGGATCTGTATGCAGCGTTGGCCTAACACCATACTTGCCGAATACCACGGGTGGCGTCACGAACTATTCTACCATTAACTACATCCCCCATTGCTTGGGCACCCAGGGCCACGGACCGGGTCACCGCTGCTGTGACACATTCATCTGACACCGGCCCGCTGCCGAGTACCCCACAGCCCTGGGAGGGCGACCCATCATGCACCTGTGATTCTTGATCAAGTTACACATTACCTCTGCTAAGCACACAACACTTAAGTAGATCAAGAATTAAAAAAGTGGTAAATTACTGAACAAATATGGGGGTTTGACAACTTGCATCATTTTTACAAAAGCACAACTGTCATGGTGGAACTACAAGCTCTCTGGACATGAGCGCCCTATGGAAGGCTTATTAGTGTAGTAGTGACACATGAAGCGACATAAAAGCTGCAGCAGCAGATTACTGTATGACTTTGGGACCACAGAGGTTGGAAGTTTCTGGCCACTGACAAATCGTTACCCTGAGCCGCAGCCTCTGAGGTCACATCACATCCACCTGTTGCTGTGTTTGGCAGATGATCACAACTACAAGCTGACGCTGGTTTTCTTCCACGGAGATGTTTGAGCACGTCGGAGAATGATCTGATAGTACTTGCCGTATATCCCGTGTATCTGTTGATTACTTTCTGGCCACACATGCAGTAAAACTTTTTTTTTTTGTGCTAAAATATATATAATTAAAAAAATTGTTCAGTGAGCGCTCACAAAGAGCAGTAATCTGATCATAACCATTCAACCTCATTCTGCCGACGATTGAGACTGGAGAGTAATATTGGCGCATCGTGCTTGTCATGTACAATATAGTGAGGAGACGGCCAATCATAGCGCAGAGCCAGGTGCCGCGAGGAGACGGTGCAGCATACACCAGACTACCACCAGCCGGGAGCACTGGAGTCTTCCGCAGCCACGGCACGTCTATGCCACAGCCAGGACAATGTCACTATTACATCAGCGGAGTTGTATATGCCGCAGTTTTCAATACACAGAAAATCTATCCATTTTTATTTTATGGGGGAAATATATGACTGGTGACTTACATATCAGCAATATGCTCATTCACTGCACTGCAGCACATTACAAACATTCCTGTTTTTCCTTTTGTCTTTAACCATTTGATGATCAGGCACATTTTAGGGTTTTATAATAATCTGTTTATTTGGCTCTGCAAATAATTTTGACTCTTTTTTCGCCATACAAGGGGGTTAATCTTTATCTCACTTTTATCATCATTCTTTTGCGGATATCGGAGGAAAAATGTAAAGTAAAGCAGGAAATACATGCCTATTCTTCACATTTTTTTTACCGTTAAAAATATTTTAAATTACGTTCCCCTTGCTGAAGAAATTCATTTTATATATTGGATATTTCTATGGGGGAAGGGTTAGAAGCAGCAGTGACTCTTTTTGCTTACTTTTATGCATTTATGCTTTTTTCTCTTTCATTTTTTTTTTTTTATTTATTCTATACACTGTGCCCATCACAAGGTCTAAAAAGACATTCGGGGGCATTTTAACATAACAATACATTGTTTTTTTTATTGCAGCTTTAACCTGTAATTGAAAGTGGTATGTTAGCCCCAGTTACAGGGGAATTTCAGATTCTTTTTGGCATAGCAGAGCTGACTTGGTCTCCTAGAAGACAGCACCTCCTGTTCTTTCCCTACACCAAACAATCACATGGCTGCTGGGACAGGAGGAGGAAGAACCGATATAGCTTCCTAATCTGGATACACAAGGGCTGAATCGGAGCCTCTATATAGAGATTGGGCATGTAATAATCCATAAACCTTCTCTATGGGCAGTATGGCGTTGACCGACAGCTGGCTCGCTACTCTCACAGCTGCACAATATCCTGAAAGCTGCTTACTCTGATGTTTTAGAACATCGGTCCAGAATAAAATGTGGACTTTCCAAACATTTATACTCTGTGGGCAGCCTAAAAGTACTTAATAAACTTGAACTTCACTAATGAATTAACATTTTAATATCTTTATTACTTCCATTACGGGATTTTAACATTAGACGCTTTATTTTAATATGTAATACTGTCTCCTTCCCCACCATCCTGTAGAATGTAAGTGGGTCGTCCCGTCCCAGGGCTCTGGGGTACTCAGTACCGGGCCGGTGTCAGGGGGATGTGGTGTCACAGCGGCGGTGACCCGGTCCGTGGCCCTGGGCGCCCAAATCAATGGTGGTTTGAGATATAGTTTATGTGATAGTTCGTGACGCCACCTGTGGTGTTTGGCAAGCAAGATGTTAAGCCAACGCTGCGTGCAGATCCTCTGGGGCTGATGATGTGTTGCAGCATAGATGGTGTAGCTCCCCACAGGTGAAGCTGTAACCCCAGGGCAGTGTATAAGCACAGGCGGTGTGAGGAATGTTGGTACCCAGATGTAGCAGTGCTGACGGTGTTGGTGCACAAATGAATGGAAGACACCAGGGCTTGTAGTTCCAAAGCTTAAATCACAGTTCATGGTACACACTGGTGCCTGCCTCCGTGCCGTGTCCTCTGGGGTAGAGACTCAATCAACCTCCCGGGCAAGTCAGGATTCTCCTCTCCAACACTCCGCCGACATGTACCTCTCCTGAACGACTCCTCTATTGTGCCTTTTAGTGTGAAGAGCTCCAGTACCGTGGTACTCTGAAGTTCCTCCAGTCAGATGTTCCTAACAACTCTACTTGTATGACAGACAGCTGTAGCCTCTCTCGGGGACTCCCTCCTCTGGAGTCCTGGCTCTCTATTCAGTTGCTGTTGTGCCCCAAGTCTTGCATGGGAGTAGTGCATTAACAGCCAACTACTCCACCGGTGTCTGCTGCAGAACCATAAGTGTCCATACAACCTCGGGGACCGGGCCCGGCCTTGCACTGAGAACC
The DNA here is from genome assembly GCF_039654945.1 of Dendrobates tinctorius. Taxonomy (NCBI): domain Eukaryota; kingdom Metazoa; phylum Chordata; class Amphibia; order Anura; family Dendrobatidae; genus Dendrobates; species Dendrobates tinctorius. The sequence continues at coordinate 8,511,435 of NW_027361696.1, read as the reverse complement.
TATAGGCAGGGTTCCACTTCCAACCCACAACTCCTCTCTGTTCTCCTACTCCTTCGTGCCGCGCTGTTCCTTCTCTCTCTTATGGAAGCTTAGTTTGCAGTTCTACGTCTTTCTCCTTCTGTTCCTTTCCCGTTCCAGCTGGCTCAGGTCACTGAGGCAGCTGCAGCACTCCTTCTCCTCGGCCCCGTCCTCAGACTCTCCTGGCTGACTGTCCTCCAGACTGATCTTGTCAGACTGACCTGTAAATCTAAACCTTCCCAACCTTTTATATAACTCCACCCACCTCCCAGCACATCTCGTGTTACGAAGCAAGGACCCACGAAAGGTGCTCTGCTACCCTCTAAGCATGAAGCCGCAATGTGGTCAGTGCTGAACTATCCTGTGTGTGGGATGCAGGTGTTGGAGTGTGGAAAGGAGTTCCCAACTTACCTAGGTGGTGGGGCACTACACCTTAGGAGAAGGTGCAGTACCTCTGTGGTGACTGAGCCTCAGGGGTGCCACATAAGCCCGCAAGGGCAGGGTCCTCTCCCCTCTGTATCAGTCTGTTATTGTTAGCTTGTTTACTGTAAATGATATCTGTAATTTGTATGCAATTCCTTCTCATGTACAGCACCATGGAATCAATGGTGCTATATAAATAAATAATAAGCCGTGTTTTTCAGCACATTTTCATTGTGTTGAAAATGCCCCCCCTCGGCTTATACATGAGCCATTGTCCCAGAAAGCTGTCAAGGGAGGGGGAGCAGCGGATGACAGAGGCAGGAGCCAGCTTCTGCAGCTGTAACTGTGCCCGCTGCTAAAAAGAAATGACTATGTGGTGCCTCTGAGGGTTCAGTCACCTCAGAGGTACTGCACCTCATTCTGAGGTGTGGTATCCCACTACCCAGGTAAGGTGGAGGCACCTAACCGAACTCTGACACTTGCATCCAACACACATCTTAGAACAGCAGGGCACCCTATATGACCCCTGCTTGGTTCATGAAGGGTGTTGGGAGGTGGGTGGGGCTTAGGTTGAGAGTGGGAGAACTGTAGGAAGTTAGGAAGAGTTTCCCCCTTGGGAGAGAAGTGAGAGGATGTGTGTGCAGCAGCTCCCTGTTAGCTGGAGCTGCTGGGAAGGAAGGTGACTGAAGGAAGCTCCCTGAAGGGGAAAGGGATTTCCAAGAGGCACCGGTGGAGAGAGTGTTCCCCGTGGAGCTTGGTCCACGCTGACGGATGTCAGGTGGGGGAAAATTCAGGTAGTAGAAGTGTCTCGGCCCCTAGCCTAGTGGAGTGGACAACAGGACTTAACTAGCAAGCCGATAGCTGTGGCAACTTTAGGGGCCACAGCCAACCACCACAGTTATTTTCTCTGGAAAGGCAGCCAGAAGGGATCAAGGAAACGTTGTGGGTCACGTTATCCGACAGGATCAGCGGCGGCTGGCCTGGGACACTGACTGTGAGGTGCTAGAAGGAAGAGGCGTAGAAATCAGCACTGTGAAACGGCCAGGGAAGGCACATATTGAAGGGAGTGCTGGAAAGGTGTACTTCATCTGCCTGGGAGTTGACTGGGCCCCTCACCTGGAGAACGGCACTAAAGCAGGCATCTGTGTGCACCATAACTGTGACTAAAGCTTTGGAACTGCACCCCACTGTGTCCTTTGAATTCTTGCCTCAACACTCATTCAGCACTGCTACAACTACCATCAGCAACCATTGCATCCTTAACCAACTACAACTGCCCTGGGACAACAGCTCTGCCTGTGGAGAGCTATTCCAACACTGCTGCATCACCCCATCAGTCCCAGAGGATCTGCACTGCAGCGCTGGTCCCATCAGATACCACAGGTGGCGTCACATGTAATACAAAAACTCTTTATTTCTTGGGTTGCCCTCCCAGGGCAGTGGGGTACTCGGTACCGGGCTGGTCTCTCAGAGGAGAATGTCACAGCAGCGGTGACCCGGTCCGTGGCCCTGGGCGCCCATGTAAAAGGGGTTGAGTTGGGAATAAAGTTTATAAGTGATTCGTGATGCCACCTGTGGTGTTCAGCAATGAAGGTGTTAAGCCGACGCTGCAGACAGATCCTTTGGGATAGATGGTGGGGTGCAGCAATGATGGTGTAGCCCTCCACAGGCAGGGCTGTAGGTCCCAGGGTAGTATAGATAAAGGTTTAGGAAGAGAGTGCAGTGTTTGGCACAGAGATGTAGCAGTACTGAGGATGTTGCAGGAAGGAGGCAAGGACACAACAGGGTGCAGTTTCTTTACCTTTACTTGGCAAATGCAGTCCAGGGTCCTGGTTACAGATGGCACAGGAGCAGGCTAGCCTGGAAGCAACTCATGGATCTCTCTATCAGATGGGTTGTGTAGTCTCCTTCCTAGCGCTGGCTTGAGGTACATACAGTATGTGTTACACTGAAGTTCCTCCTTCTTATCTTCTCTTAGAACTACCTCGTATGGCAGACAGCTGTAGCCCTCTATCGCTCTTGGCTCACCCGTTGCTGTTGTGCCTCCGAGTCTTAGTTGGGAATCATGCATTTACAGCTTCCTATACCTCTGGTTTCTGTTGCAGGACATTCAGTATCCGTACAACCGTGGAGACCAGGCTCCAGATCATGCGCTATCACTGGGAGGGAGCTCTCTATCCTCAGCTCAACCTCCAGCTTCTCTCCACACATCTACACTCTTTGCCCTCCTCACACTAACTCCTGATTTCCCTTCCTGGCCCTCAGAGAGCACTCCTCCCCCAATTCTGGTTCAGAGTTCCCTCTGCTGGCCTGGAGTGGGAACTGTGTTGCATGACATGGTTAACTGTTAGAGAGACCCTTCAATGCCTCCAAGCCTGACATCACACTTCCTGGAGGAAGGCAATGCCACTGTGGCGACCATACTCCTGGGGGCGCCACATTCCCCCCTAGTGCAAGTCAGTACTCCTGGACTGATAAAAGAAAAACATGAAAAACATATAAACATGTAAACAATATGAAGTTTACAAGAACAATTTGAAGGTTACAAGATTTAAGAAAAATGAAAAATTTCCAAAAACCACATGCTCCAAAAATAGTCCTATAATGGTAAGTCCAAGCATCCATGTCCATGGTCCATTCCTGGGCAAATGGTGAACCATGTACAAGTTGGTTTTGACCACACAAGTCCTGTGGTCCAATGTCCATCAAAACATGAAACAAGAACTTCAAAAAGGCTTCTTACAGATTATCTGTAGGCACAAAGCTTGAGAACAGTTACATATATGCACAATTTCAACATTCACATAAACTTATCTATACACGATATCTGATGGGCGGTATACCTTGTGTAGTACGGGTAGACCTGCGTAACTCTGGTGTAGGTAAACTAGGTAGTATTCTCCTACCGACTCTTAGTCTCACCATGGGTATGACAGATTCACCACTGACAGGGTGAGGGTTCTCTGGCTCCACTGCTGACATGGCATCTGCTACCTGAACTTCCTGATTTTCAGAGTTCTCATGAGTCACTTGTTCTTGTACTACCAGTTGGGGAAATGTCAACACTGGCACCACTATGGCATCATTTACTTTAGTCCAATTGGCAGGGAATTCTCCAAGTATAGTGCTGACCTTTTCTTCTTCTATGGGTTGGATGTTATTTTGTTCTTCCATTCTTTCCTTTAGCTGGTCAGGGCATAATTTCAAATGATCCCTTGATACTGCTGCTGAGGTTTCTCCTCCATCTTTACTAATAAGGCACACCTTGCTATTGTCAAAATTTGAGGGTAGAATGGTGTAGGGTTCAGCTTCCCATTGGTCATCTAATTTATGCAGTCTTCTCCTCTTGAGGACTTGTTCTCCTGGTGACAAGGGGACTGCAGGTGCATGCTGATTGTAGTTCCTCTCTTGCTTTTGTCTTGCCTGAGCTAGACTCTTTTCCACACACTCTTGTACTCTTCTGTACTGTTGCTGCCTCTCTGTATCCCAGTCAGCATCTGGTGATGTTACTTCAGGTGTCAGGACTCCCATGTCCAAATCAATAGGCAGTTTACCAGGCCTCGCTCTCATTTCATAGGCTGGAGTGCAGTTGGTTGAATTCACAGGAATGTGGTTGTAGAGGTCTACAAGATCTGGCAACTTTTCTGGCCACAGATTCTTCTCCTCCAAAGGCAAGGTCTTCAGTAGGTCAATCACTACCTGGTTCATCTTTTCACACATGCCATTGGTCTGTGGATGGTACGGGGTTGTCCTGATCTTCTTGCAACCGTACCAGTTACAGAATTCCTGGAACACTTCGGCCTCAAAAGCGGGACCTTAATCTGTAAACACTCGCTCGGGATATTCGTGTGGTCGACAAAAGTGCTGTTGAAAGGCTCTGGCTGCTGTCCTGGCTGTTTGATCTTTGACAGGCACAACTACCAGGAATCTTGAGTAGTGGTCCACGATGGTAAGAGCATAGATGTAGCCTGAATGGCTTGGGACCAGCTTCACATGGTCTAGGGCGACCAACTCAAGTGGCTGTTTGGTTATTATTGGCTGTAGCAGAGCTCTTTGGCTGTTTCTATCCTTTCTGCGCAGGTTACATACCCCACATTCTCGGCACCACTTTTCAATGGCTTTCCTCATACCAGCCCAGTAGAATCTCTCCCGGAGCAAAGATTCCAACTTCTTCCATCCAAAGTGGCCAGCTCCATTGTGTTATGCTTCCAGGACCATTGATGCCTCTATCTTTGGGACTACCACCTGCCAGACCAACTCATGAATGCGAGCATTGATACTCCTCCGACATAGCTTTCCTTCATGGATGAACAGCCGGCCTCTTTCCTTCCACAACTGCTGGGTTTCTTCAGGAGCATCCGACTCTGGGCGTGAGTCAGCTTGTGACAGTAGCTCCTTCACCAGGCAGACTGCGGGGTCACTATCCTCTGTTTCTGCCCAATCATGATGGGGCAATGGATTTAAGGTGACCTCTTTCAAGCCAGACCGTCTGTTTCTCACTCCTTGAGCACGTTGGGCCGCAATTGGCCGGTGGAAGGGAGGTAACTCTATTTCTTCAAGAGCCTCAGGGTCTTCTGCATCTGGCAGATTAGGAATTCTGGACAGCGCATCAGCATTGGCATTCTTATGCCCTGCCCGGTACTTGATGGTAAACTCATAGTTAGACAGCCGAGCCATCCAACGCTGTTTCAGTGCACCTAGTTTTGCAGTTTCCAAGTGAGTCAACGGGTTGTTGTCCGTGAAGATGGTAAACTTGGCTGAAGCTAGGTAATGCTTGAAACTTTCAGTCACAGCCCAGACTATGGCGAGGAACTCCAGCTTGAAGGAACTGTAGTTGTCAGGATTCCTTTCAGTGGGAGCAAAGATGTTGAAGCTCCCCACAGTTGGAGCTGTAGTCCCAGGGCAGTGTAGTGGTGGTTGGCACGAGGATGTAGCAGTGCCGGCAGGGTAGGAAGCAGATAAGACACAGCGATATGCAATTTCTGTACCTTTACTTGATAAATGCAGTCCAGGGTCCTGGCTACAGATGGTACCGGAGCAGGTTAGCCTGGAAGCATCTCAGGAATTCTCTCTCAGCAGATGGGCTGTGCAGTCTCCTTCCTAGCGCTTACTTTAGTGAAGTACTCCCAGTACCGAGTTACACTGGCGTTCCTCCTGTCCAATGTTCCCAAGAACTATACTTGCACGGCAGACAGCTGTAGCCTGCGTCGGGGACTCCTTACTCCTAAGTCCCGGCTCACTATCCAAAATGCTGTTGTGCCCTCAAGTCTTAGATGGGAGTAGTGCATTTACAGCCTACTACTCCACTGGTGTCTGTTGCTGGACCTTTAGTATCCATACAACCATGGAGACCAGGCTCCAGATCATGCGCTCTCGATGGAGATGAGCCTTCCCTCGCTGCTCGATCTCCCCACGTCTGCACTCTTCACCCTCCTCACGCTAACTCCTCACTCCTTCATCTTGGCCCCCAGAGAGCACTCCTCCCCTCAAATCAGGTTCAGAGTTCCCTCCTGCTGGCCTGGAGTGGAACTATGTTGCACGTATAGATTAACTGCGCGAGAGACCCTTCATTGCTTCCAAGCATGACATCACCCTCCCTGGAGGAAGGCAATGCCATTGTGGCGACCATACTCCTGGGGGCGCCACATTAACACCCCCTAGATTTTGGGAAGGCAAAAGGGGTTCAACACCATATCCCCACTGGAGATCATCCACCCATAAAAGAAAGGTACCGGCCTATACCCCCAACACAATACCAATGTGCCAAAGATATGTTGGGAGAGATGTAGCCCCTGGGCAGCTCCCATAGTTTTTGTAAAGAAAAAGGATGGTACCATGAGAATGTGTGTTGATTACAGGAAAATTATCAGCATTACACATAAGGATGCCTACCCATTACCCAGAATTGAGGAGTCCTTAGCTGCACTTAAAACTGCTAACTACTTTTCCACCTTAGATCTCACTAGTGGGTATTGGCAGGTTCCCGTGGCAGAGGCAGACAAGGAGAAAACAACATTTACCACCCCAATGGGTCTCTGTGAGTTCAACTATATGCCATTCGGGCTCTGCACTGCCCCAGGAACATTTCAACGGCTGATGGAGTGCTGTCTGGGACACATGAATTTTGAGACAGTCCTGTTGTACCTTGATGATGTCATTGTTTTCTCCAAGACTTATGGAGACCATCTGAAGCACCTGGCTGAGGTGTTTGAAGCTTTGTCCAACTTTGGCCTGAAGGTGAAGCCTTCCTAATGCCACCTCCTGAAGCCCAAGGTACAGTACCTCGGTCATGTAGTGAGTGCAGAAGGTGTGGCACCAGATCCTGACAAAGTCACAGTCATCCGGGACTGGCCGAAGCCCAGCAACCTCCATGAAGTACACCAATTCCTCGGGTTGGTAGGCTACTACCGAAGATTCATCAAAGGCTTCACTGAAATAGCCACAACAACCCGTTGACTCACTTGGACACTGCAAAACTAGGTGCACTGGAACAGCGATGGATGGCTCGGCTGTCTAACTATGAGTTTACCATCAAGTACCGAGCAGGGCACAAGAATGCCAATGCTGGTGCGCTGTTGAGGATGCCTAATCTACCAGATGCAGGAGAAGACCCTGAGGCTCGTGAAGAAATAGAGTTACCTCCCTTCCAACGGCCAATTGCAGGCCAACGTTCTCAAGGAGTGAGAAACAGACGGTCTGGCTTGAAAGAGGTCACCCTAAATCCATTGAACCATCATGACTGGGCAGAAACTCTGGATAGTGACCCCGCAGTCCGCCTGGTGAAGGAGCTACTGTTACAAGCTGACTCACACCTAGAGTCTGATGCTCCTGAAGAAACCCAGCAGTTGTGAAAGGAAAGAGGCCGGCTGTTCATCTATGAAGGAAAGCTGTGTCGGAGGAGTATCAATGCCCGCACTCATGAGCTGGTCTGGCAGGTGATAGTCCCAAAGAGAGAGGCATCCATGGTCTTGGAAGCATACCACAATGTAGCTGGCCACTTCGGATGGAAGAGGTTGGAAGCATTGCTCCGGGAGAGGTTCTACTGGGCTGGTATGAGGGAAAGCCATTGAGAGGTTGTGCCGGGAGTTTGGACAATGTAACCTGCGCAGAAAGGATCGAAACAGCCAGAGAGCTCCTCTGCAGCCAATAGTGACCAAGCAGCCACTCGAGTTGGTTGCCCTGGACCATGTGAAGTTGGTCCCAAGCCAGTCAGGCTACATCTATGCTCTTACCATCGTGGACCACTACTCAAGATTCCTGGTAGTTGTGCCTGTCAAAGATCAAACAGCCAGGACAGCAGCCAGCGCATTCCAACAGCACTTCTGTAGACCACATGGCTATCCTGAGCAAGTGCTTACAGATCAAGTTCCCGCCTTTGAGGCAGAAGTGTTCCAGGAATTCTGTAACTTGTATGGTTGTAAGAAGATCAGGACAACCCCGTACCATCCACAGACCAATGGCATGTGTGAGAAGATGAACCAGGTGGTGATCGACCTGCTGAAGACCTTGCCTTTGCAGGAGAGGAATCTGTGGCCAGAAAAGTTGCCAGATCTGGTAGACCTCTTCAACTACATTCCTGTGAATTCAACCAACTGCACTCCAGCCTACCTAATGAGAGCGAGGCCTGGTAAACTGCCTATTGATTTGGATATGGGAGTCCTGACACCTGAAGTGACATCACCAGACGCTGACTGGGATACAGAGAGGCAGTAACAGTACAGAAAAGTACAAGAATGTGTGGAAAAGAGTCTAGCTCAGGCAAGACAAAATAAGAGAGGAACTACAATCAGCACTGCCCCTGCAGTTCCCTTGTCACCAGGAGAACAAGTCCTCAAGAGGAAGAGAAGACTGCGTAAGCTGGATGACCAATCGGAAGCTGAACCCTACACCATTCTACCCTCAAACTTTGACAATACCAAGGTGTGCCTTATTAGTAAAGATGGAGGAGAAACCTCAGCAGCAATATCAAGGGATCATTTGAAATTATGCCCTAATCAGCTAAAAGAAAGAATAGAAGAACAAAATGACGTCCAACCCGTGGAAGAAGAAAAAGTCAGCACCATACTTGGAGAATTCCCTGCAAATTGGACTAAAGTAAATGATGCTATTGTGGTGCCAGTGTTGACATTTCCCCAACTGATAGTACAAGAAGAAGTGACTCCTGAGAACTCTGAAAATCAAGAAGTTCAGTTGGCAGATGCTATGCCAGCAGTGGAGCAAGAGAACTTTCGCCCTGCCAATGGTGAATCTGTCATACCCATGGTGAGACTAAGAGTCAGTAGGAGAATACTACCTAGTTTAACTGCACCAGTAGTTAGCACTAGACAACCAGTAAGATCCCCAGTCACACCAGTGTTACGCAGGTCTACCCATACTACGCAAGGTATACGGCCAATCAGATATCGTATATAGCTAAGTTTATGTGAATCTTGAAATTGTGTATATATGTAACTGTTCTCAAGTTTTGTGCCTACAGATAACCTGTAAGAAGCCTTTTTGAAGTTCTTGTTTCATTTTGATGGACATTGTACCACAGGACTTGTGTGGTCACCAATTTGTATATAGTTCACCATTTGCCCAGGAATGGACCATGGACATTGATGCTTGGACTTATCATCATAGGACTATTTTTGGAGCTCTTGGTTTTTGTTAATTTTTCCTTTTACAAATCTTGTACAATTATAATTGTTCATATTGTGTACATGTTTTTCATGTTTTTCTTTTATCAGCCCAGGAGTGCTGACTTGCACTAAGGGGGAATGTGGTGCCCCCAGGAGTATGGTCGCCACAATGGCATTGCCTTCCTCCAGGGAGGGTGATGTCATGCTTGGAAGCAATGAAGGGTCTCTCTCACAGTTAATCTATAAATGCAACACAGTTCCACTCCAGGCCAGCAGGGGGAACTCTGAACCTGACTTGAGGGGAGGAGTGCTCTCTGGGGGCCAAGAGGAAGGAGTGAGGAGTTAGCGTGAGGAGGGTGAAGAGTGCAGATGTGAGGAAGAGGTGCAGAGATCGAGCAGCGAGGGAAGGCTCATCTCCATCGAGAGCGCATGATCTGGAGCCTGGTGTTGTGAACTCATTTTCTGGTTTACCTCTGGCTTCTGGTGAGGGTGGTGGAGCTGACTGTGTTGACAGAGGAGTCGTGAGTTCTCCATCCGGGATCCCTCTAGTGGTGACAGTAGGTAATGAAGCTGATCTAAATGGCAGAGACCTGCCACCTGAGGAGGAGGACTGTGAGTGGACATCAGGAGTCTCTGACTGGATTTAAGACAGCCGACTCCCTAATTTTGTGCTGGTGATTTTTTTCCTGCCCTGAGGTTCTGGTTTCCAGTTCTGTTCCTGCCTTCTCAAGCTAAGTGTGCTCTGCTATTTTTTCACATGAGATTTGGTCTGGTTTACTCAGCTTTTGTGGTCAGCCAGCCCCTGCTGGGGCTGTGCTGAATTTCCATTCTTATGTCTCTGTTTATGCCAGTTTGCTTTTTGTCCCTGATCAGATTGGTCTCTTTTTGCTCTGTCTTCAGAATATACCACAGTGCTGATATTGGGAATTGAAGTCTAGCGACTTCAGGGTTTTTGTTATCAGAAAGTGTTGGACATTTTTGGCAGGGTTTTGTGCGTGATTGCAGACAGCATCTTTCCTTTCCTGTCCTTTCTAGTTAGTGTGGGCCCCATCGTTTGCTCAGCCTATTTTTCTATCTGTGTTTGTGTTTTCATCTTGTCTCACCGACAATACATGTTTGGGGGCTGTCTATTGCTTTGGGGTCTGCTCTGGGGCAGTTTAGATTTCCCCTTTTCTTGCTTTAGGATTATTTAGTTCTCCGGCTGTGATGAGGCATCTACGATCATCGTAGGTACGCTCCACGGCTACTGCTAGTTGTGTGGATAGGATCAGGGGGTCTGCAATCCGCTTAGTTACCAACCTCTCTAGTTTTCTGTGGCTTAGCTTGTTTTTGTTTTTCCTCCTCGGTGACTCATTCATAACAGCCTGGTCTCCATGGTCTCCTCGGAAAGACAATTTTCAATTACATTTGTACCAAGAATCATCATGGGATTACATTCTCGTCGATCAATATCCACAACTATCAGACCTTGAGATTTTAACTCCACCCTCCCCACTTTAACAGTAATTTCTTTACATCCCACTTGTGGTAAAAACTGACCATTACTGGCAACTACTGTTAGTTCATCACTTGGGCCACGGGTGAGTTCAGAGTCAGCCCAATACCGCTTGTAGAGGATATAGGGCATAGTGGTCACCTGGGAGCCAGTGTCCAGCAAAGCGTTCATGGGGATGCCGTCAATCACCACTGGAAGGATCGGTCTCCCTCCAACATACTTGGCTCGCCAGTTCCTTGGGCCTTGTGGTCCTACTCCTGGGGGTTGGCCCTCTGCCCCAGGGGTTACTCGTTTAAAGGACAGAATCTTGCGAGGTGGCCTGCTTTGTGGCAGTGACGACAGAAGGGACGTCCGTTCTGGTCATAGCGATCGTTGTTCCTCCCTCGGAGTGGTGGAGTTCTCCTCTTCCGGAGCCACGGGACATCCTCTGGACTGGAAGCAAGCTGGATCTTCTCCTTGGAGGACACCTGCAGGGACTGCACGGTTTTAGTAAGTGCAGCCATCCCTTTGGTCAACTCCTGGACCTGAAGACGCAGCTCTTCTGTGGGATCTTTATCCAGAGTCTGTGCACCAGCCTCCACAGAGATAGAAGGAAAAGATGTTGCTTCCTGGTGGTAGGTGATCGCTGGGCGCCTAGGGGGCGCTGGACGGCTGACAGGTGGTTCCTGCAGCACCCGGATAGCCCTGTCCTTGAAATCAGCAAAGTCTAGATCAGAGTTCTGTAGGGCTATGATGCGCAGCTGTGCTCTGTGGGTACTGGATAGGAGGCCCTCAATGAATTGCTCTTTTAACAGTCCGTCTCCATCTTTCACACTGTCAGGGTTAATCTGCTTGACGGCTCGCAGCGCCTCCTGCAGGTTAAGAGCATAGTCCCTTATATTGTCCTGTGCTTTCTGTTTACATCCAAAGAACCTCATCTTGATTCCAGCTGCAGTGCGGGTGTCAAAGGTGCTTCTTAGCTTGGCCAAAATCTTTTTAACAGTCTCTTTGTCAGTGTCCTGCCAGGCTTTTACTTCTCTCTGTGCTGCACCTGTTAGGTGCCCAATCAGGATGTTCACCTTCTGGCTTTCAGATAGAGGATACACCTCAAACAAACTGCACAGTCTCTCTTTGAATTCACTCAGGGTATGTGACTCACTCGAGTACTGCGGTAGCCAGGCTGCTCCCGGTATGTAGGGCATGGGCAGCGGCATTATGGGGACCGCTGCGGTGGGAGCTGATTCTTGCGGTGCCCTGGAGACAGCGCTGGCTGCCGGATTCAGTGGCGCTGTTGGAGCCGCAGCTGCGCTGGACCCCGCATCTGGCGGCGCTAATGGGTTTGCGGGGGCGTCCACCGCTGCATTGACGTGGTCCTCAGACATTTTCTCTCCCCCCTAATTAACGTGGGCCAGGCCGCGGGGTTGCGCTTGCTTACCGGATGCTGCTCCTTGGCGGGATCAGGGGACGCCGGAACTGCAGGCCTCAGCTTTTCAGTTCCCGCGCGCTCTTCTCCTTTCGCGCTTCTCGGCTGGCTCCGCCCACGAAGGCCTGCCCCCTTTTCTTCCCGTGCTCGCCAATCAGTGGGATATTGGCGGCAATGGCGCCAATTTCGCACACAGTCTATAGCACCAAACACAGTCTCTGGCACACAGGACCCGGGGATACCGGGCTCCGTAATCCTGTTCGTGACGCCAAAATGGGTCGGGTACTCGGTACCGGGCCGGTCTCTCAGAGGGGAATGTCACAGCAGCGGTGACCCGGTCCGTGGCCCTGGGCGCCCATGTAAAAGGGGTTGAGTAGGGAATAAAGTTTATAAGTGATTCGTGACGTCACCTGTGGTGTTCGGCAATGAAGGTGTTAAGCCGACGCTGCAGACAGATCCTTTGGGACAGATGGTGGGGTGCAGCAATGATGGTGTAGCCCTCCACAGGCAGGGCTGTAGGTCCCAGGGCAGTGTAGTTAAAGGTTTAGGAAGAGGGTGCAGTGTTTGGCACAGAGATGGAGCAGTGCTGAGGATGTTGCAGGAAGGAGGCAAGGACACAACAGGGTGCAGTTTCTTTACCTTTACTTGGCAAACGCAGTCCAGGGTCCTGGTTACAGGTGGCACAGGAGCAGGCTAGCCTGGAAGCAACTCAAGGATCTCTCTATCAGATGGGTTGTGTAGTCTCCTTCCTAGCGCTGGCTTGAGGTACATACAGTACGTGTTACACTGAAGTTCCTCCTTCTTATCTTCTCTTAGAACTACCTCGTATGGCAGACAGCTGTAGCCACCTATCTCTCTTGGCTCACCCGTCGCTGTCTTAGTTGGGAATTGAGCATTTACAGCTTCCTATTCCTCTGGTTTCTGTTGCAGGACATTCAGTATCCGTACAACCGTGGAGACCAGGCTCCAGATCATGCGCTATCACTGGGAGGGAGCTCTCTATCCTCGGCTTAACCTCCAGCTTCTCTCCACACATCTACACTCTTTGCCCTCCTCACACTAACTCCTGATTTCCCTTCCTGGCCCTCAGAGAGCACTCCTCCCCCAATTCTGGTTCAGAGCTCCCTCTGCTGGCCTGGAGTGGGAACTGTGTTGCATGACATGGTTAACTGTTAGAGAGACCCTTCATTGCCTCCAAGCCTGACATCACCCTCCCTGGAGGAAGGCAATGCCACTGTGGTGACCATACTCCTGGTGGCGCCACATTTCTCATTCCCCTGTAAATGCTCCCCTTGTATTGGATGCACAGGGCCACCGCAACTGTGACACTGTCCCTCTAAGAAGCGGCCCGGTACTGAGTATTCCCACTGCCCTGGCGGGCGCTCCAAATATTTATTTCTCTTACAGCTCACAGTGAAACCCGCAGCCTGCGGCTTCCAGAAGACAGCCTACTCACTTCCCTGCGCGCCATGTATCTTATTGGTTCCAGCAGCTCTTCCTCCTCCCATAGGTGTGGAGACACATGCATATTCATTACCTTAATGAGCGGGGCCACGTGATCGCTCGGCACAGGAAGAGCTGCTGGAAGCCGGAACCAATGAGATGCAGGGCACACAGGGAGGTGAGTAGGAGGTTTTGTTTTTCTGTAATAGGAGCCATGCATACCAAGACAGGAGTGGGGAGCCAAACAAACCAAGACAGCGATGGGGGGGAGCCACGCATACAAAGACAGCGATGGGGAAGCCATGCATACAAGGATAAGGACGGGGGAGCCATGCATACCAGGACAGGGATGAGGGGACAATGCATAACCGGCTTATACTCGAATCAATAGGCTTACCCAGTTTTTCGTGGCAAAATTAGGTGCCTCGGCTTATAACTCGGGTCAGCTTATACTCGAGTATATACGGTAAATGTAGCAGAATTTGTACCAAGTGTTTTTATGAATTGTTTCATCAGTCCTAATTGAATATGGAGGTAAATATACTTTTTCAAGATTCAGTAAAGGTACATTTGACACTTTTTTTGTCCAGGAACAAGAGATTCACGTTTAGGCCATGGTTTTGGAATATAGTCAGACTTCATATCCCTGCTGTCCCATTCACATAAATTGCTGAATTTCGTGTACTCAAGTTACAATCCAAGCACTAAAGCAAACACCTCCAAATTCCAACAGATATTACAGTTATATTTCTCATACTGGATTTTTTTTAACAGCACTTTAATATTTTCATAGGTCTCTTTCCAATCATCAGCAACAGGTATTGACAAGAGGTTATTACTAATGTGTAAAAGAACAGCCTCCAAACTAACTTTTGACGAGACTATGAAGAATTGCCTATCATCTGCCTGGTGTTGATGTCCAAGAGTCCCCATAACAAAACAAACATTATCACAAAAAACAATGCCTTTTTCATCAGAGAAATAGTGTTTGAAGTCACTCTCTCGGCTCCGATACCTCCAGATTTTCATGTCTTCGCGGAGTAGTTCCCATCCTTTGGCTTAGAAGCTCTGATTGTTGAGTCTAAATCACGGAAAAGGTTGTTCAGATCTTCAGAGATAAGTCGTGAGGTTCTGATGAACAACTTGCTTGGAAAGTAGGAAATTTCACACATTGTTGAATGTATGCCCCCTCCTAAAGGTCTCGTTACATTTAGCGATGCACCAGCGATCCCGACAACGATACGACTCGGTTAGGATCGCTGGTGCATCGCTAAATGGTCGCTAGTGAGCTGCCAAACGGGCAGATCTCACCATCGACGCAGCGATGCTCGGCGGTCGTTACTTACCTGTTAGACGGCAGCGATGATGACGTCTTCTGCCTGCGTCCATGCGTCGTTCGTCGGCGCCAGCGGGACTCCAGCGAGAAGAAAACAGCCCAGGACATTCTCGCGCGATCAGCGATATCCAGCGGGGGGGCCGGTCGGAGGTAAGTGTCACATATAGGGAGATCGCTAGCGATATCGCTGTTGCGTCACAATATCGCTATGTGTAAAAGGCCCTTAAGTGTGAGTAAGGTCAGAGTCACAAAATCTGGACACTTGGGTCCAGGAAGGTCTTCGCTATGTAAGACCAGCCTCCTTGCAGATGGTAAATAGGGCTAATTAAATGTATATATTTTGTTTTAGATGTGATCCCTTTAATATTTGTTAAGTAGAAAAAGCAATCTGTTGAATGGTCCTTTGGTTCCATCCAAACCATCGGAATGACAAATGGCATATGATGGGAACCATTTTTCCAACCAGTAAGATGTCTAACACCAGATAAACCACATATGTGTGGTGCACAGGACCTTTCCAGGTCATCAACTTTACACCTTTACAAGTGGTGTAAAATTTTGTCTGACTGTAGAACGTCAGTTCACTGCACTCATAACAGGAATTGCCTGGACGATATACAGTAAACACTTTCTTGGCATTATTGAAACATTTTTAACTACTAATAGAATAAACTATGAGAGACAAGAAAAACACTTTAGATCAACAGAAGAGCAAACACTTGTGCGAACAGACTCACTGCCGCCTCTCTACTTACCGAAGATGCAATATGTAAGTGTGTCTGAATAGGTCTTAACAGGAATAAACCTGCATAATCTTGTTATTTTGTCTTTTAACAGAAGACCTTATTCCTCTGATCACATACTGATTAGAACACTACATAATGTAGTTAATATTGAAAACTATTGGAAGGGAGCCTTGGACCTTGTAAGGCAAGGTTATAACACCCAAATGCAGCCAAATTCGTGGCTGTGAGTATTGGGTCTGCAGGAAGATTGGACCGATCCAGAGTCTCCGTTAAGTCAGGGTATTTCAGGTGTAATATATCAGACTAGGAAATGATTAGCATAACACTGGCTTGATCCTATTCCCCCCACTATCTCAGAGCTCAAGAATAAAATGAATAACATTATACGCTGGGAAAGGGGAGTGAATCTGAAGAGGAACGAGTCACATAAGATTTGGAAACAGATCAATATGGCGGGGCTCCAGTGCTGCCCCTGGACAGTGGAGTGGCACTTTTTTCTCATTATGTAATGCAGGTTCATGGGACTTCTGCTACTCATTCTCATCCCGTGGTTGTTATCAATCAGACAGAATTCTAAGGGCTCGATAGTGATCAATGGTGATAATTCTATGCTATAAAATGCACTGGCAAATTATTATAATGTTGATACCTTTTATTAATGAGATATGCTGATATGTAAAAGGCAGACATATATTCTTTATCTGATGTTTTGTACTTCCCCCACCTTTATTGTTCATCTTGTAAAATTGTGCTGTAAATGAAAAACACTTGTTTAATAAAAATTGATTTTTAGTTAAACTATCCAATGGCAATCCATAAAAAATGCTAAAATTAAAAAATGTGTAAAAATCATATGTCTGATGAAAAAATTCTAATAATATAATTGGAATCAGGATGTGAAATCCTACTAGACATTACATGTTTCTGTAAAAAAAAATCACGCTGACCACTGTTTTTTCTACGCATCAATAGACTTCAATGGGGGCGATTTAAAAAAAAACAGTACAAGCTGCAAAAAAAAAGCGCTTCTGCTCTGCCCCTCTGAATAACATCAGTCCAAGCGCAGTTCATTTTTTTCACAGCCAGCATTCTGACCAAAAATACTGTCGTGTGAACGAGCACTTAAATGTGTCCGTCTCCCATTGAGTTTGAGACCCAGCAGGAAGCATTTTAATATGCAATCAAATACATGTAGAGGTTTCCTCTGTGCGGGGCACAACGAGACTGGCAACAGGAGGGAAGGAGCGACACAACTGACACTGCGGCAGTGTGGGCCGACACGTTCTGAGGGGTTGAGGCACCATATGGTCGGGCCGTGAAGCTTCTCTTTTGTGTACTGATCACTATGCAGATTATTCCAATATCTACAAGGCACAATCACCCAACCCAAAGGCAAATCATTAAGATTATTCGTTCTGCCCACTTGTGTATGGAAACAAAAATATTTGAAGAGATCACCCCTAATCTAGACCTGACCGTTACATTGGATGGGGTGACCCCTCCTGAGGACCTTTCTTGTGGAGATGTGGGGGAAGGGGTTGTCCTCAGAAAGAGGTTAATACATTCGGAGGAATTTACTCATTTACTTCTGCCTTTACTTCCGAAACCACTTTTGTTGATTGCTGAAATCATGTAAACTGAATCTGAAGCAACGCTGCATGTCTATAGTACTGATAAAAACCCATCTCCTACCGTTCTGTGTAAAGCAGCACGAACCCTGGTGATCAGGCTATGGCTGAAGGTTTCCCAGCACCACAGCACGAACCCTGGCGATCAGGCTATGGCTGAAGGTTTCCCAGCACTGCAGCACGAACCCTGGCGATCCGGCAATGGCTGAAGGTTTCCAAGCACCGCAGCACGAACCCTGGTGATCAGGCTATGGCTGAAGGTTTCCCAGCACTGCAGCACGAACCCTGGTGATCAGGCTATGGCTGAAGGTTTCCCAGCACCGCAGCACGAACCCTGGCGATCAGGCTATGGCTGAAGGTTTCCCAGCACCGCAGCATGAACCCTGGCGATCAGGCTATGGTTGAAGGTTTCCCAGCACTGCAGCACAAATCCTGACGATCAGGCTATGGCTGAAGGTTTCCCAGCACTGCAGCACGAACCCTGGCGATCAGGCAATGTCTGAAGGTTTCCAAGCACCGCAGCACGAACCCTGGTGATCAGGCTATGACTGATGGTTTCTGAGCACTGCAGCACGAACCCTGGTGATCAGGCTATGGCTGAAGGTTTCCTAGCACCGCAACACAAACCACGGTGATCGGTCAATAGCTGAAGGTTTCCCAGCACTGCAGCACAGACAGTGGCTTTACATGTACTTTACTCATATAGGAGTGATTGTGTCTGAGCAAAATCCAATCTCCGATTCACACAGATCAGATAAGATACGAATTTTGTGTTTCAAAAATCAGTCATATAAAACTGTTCTCGCTATGTATAAGACTATGTTCACACATTGCTTTCTCTGCTGTGCGTTTCTTATTCAAATTTTAAGCTGCGTTTTACAGCACCAGCAAAAGTTATGAGATTTCAGAAATCTCAGGCATACTCATTGTTTTTTTTTACCTGAGTGATTTGAAAAACTGCGGCGTTTTTCCCAGGGCTATGCAGTCGGAGTCTGTGTCCATTTTGGTGGAGTCGGAGTCGATATTAAATGGATTCGACTCCAACTCCAATCATATCATATCATATCTTACCTAAGTTTTCAAAGTCACTGCAGATGGTTTCCAGGTCGTTTCTTGCTGTGTCATTTGTCCCCACACGTATTAGCAGGAACAGGAAGTCATCAGTAGGTCTGAAGAGTCCTGATATCATGTCAGACACATCTTTAATTTTTGCACCAGGAAGACAGCACATTTCTCTGCAGACCGGATATAACCTCAAGAGAAATGTGCTGTCTTTCAGGTGCAAAAATTAAAGGTGTGTCTGACAGGATATCATGACTCTTCAGACCTACAGATGACTACCCATTCCTGCTAATACATGTGGGGACAAATGACACAGCAAGAAACGACCTGGAAACCATCTGCAGTGACTTTGAGAACTTAGGTAAGAAAGTGAAAGAACTGGGAGCGCAGATGGTCTTCTCTTCCATCCTCCCAGTAGATGGCCATGGAACAAGGAGGTGGAATAAGATTCTGCAGGTGAAAAACTGGCTACGTCGATGGTGCCGTCAGCAAGGATTTGGATTTCTGGATCACGGAGTGAATTACCTATACGATGGACTACTTGCTAGAGATGGGGTGCACCTTACGAAGACTGGAAAACATGTATTTGGAAGTCAACTTGCTATACTCATCAGGAGAGCTTTAAACTAGAACAATGCGGGAAGGGAAGCAAAAGGCCAGAAAAAGCCATACACCTGACAAATGCTATTGAGAACTCTGCTATTAGAAATGGGAGGAAAGAACAAAGACAAAAAAATCTAAATAATAAAAATATTGGAGAAAGAGAAACCAATCACAAACTAAAATGTTTCTATACTAATGCACAAAGCATGGGCAACAAACAAGGAGAATTGGAACTACTAACGCAGGAAAAGAAATATGATGTCATTGGAATCACAGAAACTTGGTGGGACAATACACATGATTGGAATACAAGACTAGAAGGATACAACTTATTTGCAAGAAACAGACTTGATAAACGAGGAGGAGGTGTTGCATTGTATGTTAGAAACGCGTATATCTGCACAGAGATTGAAGCTTCAGAGACTGGGAGTTCTGTGGAAACTGTTTGGGTAAGAATACAAGGACAGAACAATGGAAAGGACACCATTGTAGGCATTTATTACAGGCCGCCTGTGCAAGCTGAAGATATGGATGAACTCTTTATGCATCAAATGGCCGAGTTCTCCAAAAAATATGACATAGTTGTCATGGGAGATTTCAACTATCCAGACATTTGTTGGGAATCTCTCTCAGGCAAAACTAACAGGTCAAGGAAATTCTTATCCTCTCTTGCTGACAACTTTATCTTCCAAAAGGTAGGGGAGAAAACAAAGGGAACTGCTACCTTGGTTCTAATCCTTATAAACAGGGAGGAAATGGTTGAGGAGGTAACAGTGGCTGGGACCCTAGGAGGTAGCGACCATGCTATTTTAGAATTTTGGATAACTAGAGGAGGAAGACCTGTGAAGTCTCAGATGTCAAGGTTAGATTTCAGAAAGGCAGATTTTAAGGGATTCATAAAGAAAATTGGAGGAATCCAGTAGCTGGATATCCTTAAGGATAAAAATGTCCAGGAAGGATGGGAAATCTTGAAAAATGACATTCTCAAAGCACAATAGTTAACACTCCGAAAAGAAGGAAGAATAAGAAGCATTTAAGGAAACCAGGATGGATGAACACAGAACTTAAGCACATGCTAAAAAGGAAGAAAGAAATGTTTATAAAATGGAAAGATGGAGGCATATCTAAAGAAGAATATAATGCTGTCTGCAGAACCTGCAGGGCACGAATCAGATTAGCTAAAGCTAACAATGAATTGAGGCTTGCAAGAGACGTCAAAAGCAATAATAAAGGATTTTGGGGATATGTCAAAAGTAAAAGAAAAGTCAAAGATGCTATAGGATTTTTACAGGATGAAAATGATGAAATGGTAAGACAGGATGTTGAGAAGGCCGAACTTTTAAATTCCTATTTTGCATCTGTTTTCTCTCAGAAAGGAAATGTAACATCAACTGTTCTTCACTGTCCTATTAAGGGAATAGAAGAATCCAGGATATCTATAAACAGAAAGATAGTGAGGAAACACTTAGCTAACCTAAATGAATTCAAGTCTCCAGGTCCAGATGAATTACACCCCAGTGTATGGAAGGAGATAGCAGAAGACATTTTTGAACCACTCTCCATAATCTTTGAAAATTTGTGGAGAACAGGAGAAGTCCCAGAAGACTGGAGAAGAGCAAATGTTGTTCCCATCTTCAAAAAGGGGAAGTAGGTGGACCCAGGCAACTATAGGCCGGTGAGTCTAAATTCTATACCAGGAAAGATCTTTGAACAAATT
Organism: Dendrobates tinctorius; assembly: GCF_039654945.1. Classification (NCBI taxonomy): domain Eukaryota; kingdom Metazoa; phylum Chordata; class Amphibia; order Anura; family Dendrobatidae; genus Dendrobates; species Dendrobates tinctorius. The sequence goes on along the minus strand of NW_027361696.1, from coordinate 8,490,941 downwards.
ATTAAACAACATGTATGTCAGTACCTGGATAAGAATGAAGTGATTAAACAGAGTCAGCATGGGTTTGTAACTAATAAGTCATGTCAGACTAACTTAATTTCCTTCTATGACAGAATCACCGATTGGGTGGATCAAGGAAATGCTGTAGATATAGTATATCTTGACTTCAGCAAAGCATTTGACAAAGTATCTCACACAATCCTTAGTGAAAAAATGACTAAGTATGGAATGGACAAGGCAACGGTTAGGTGGATTCATAACTGGCTTAGTGATCGGACCCAAAGAGTGGTCGTAAATGGCTGCACATCCAGTTGGAAGAATGTATCAAGTGGGGTACCACAGGGCTCTGTCCTGGGCCCTGTAATGTTCAACATCTTTATCAATGATTTAGATGAAGGAATTGAGGGTAAATGATTAAATTTGCAGATGACACAAAGCTAGGAGGGATAGCTAATACTAGAGAAGAGAGAGAGAAGATTCAAAAAGATATAAATAAACTGGAGCAGTGGACAGCAACTAACAGAATGGTTTTTAACAGGGAAAAATGCAAAGTACTACATCTGGGCAATAAAAATGAAAAAAAAACAGAATGGGAGGAATAGGGCTAAGCAACAGCACATGTGAAAAAGACTTTGGTATACTAATAGATCACAGACTGAGTATGAGTCAACAGTGTGATGCAGCAGCAAAAAAGGCAACTGCAATTCTAGGATGTATTAACAGAAGCATACAGTCTAAATCACGTGAAGTCATTATTGCCCTCTACTCCTCTTTGATCAGACCTCATCTGGAATGCTGTGTCCAGTTTTGGATGCCACATTTTAAAAAAGACATCAACAAACTGGAGCAAGTTTAGAAAAGAGCGACCAGAATGGTGACTGGTCTGCAAACCCTGTCTTATGAGGAAAGGTTGCAGGATTTGGGAATGTTTAGCTTGCAAAAGAGAAGACTGAGAGGAGACTTAATAACTGTCTACAAATATCTCAAGGGCTGTCACATTGCAGAAGGATCATCTTTATTCTCATTTGCACAAAGAAAGACTAGAAGCAATGGGATGAAACTGAATGGGAGGAGACACAGATTAGATATTATAAAAAACTTTTTGACAGAGTGATCAATGAGTGGAACAGGCTGCCACGAGAGGTGGTGAGTTCTCCTTCCATGGAAGTCTTCAAACAGAGGCTGGACAGATATCTGTCTGGGATGATTTAGCGAATCCTGCTTTGAGCAGGGGGTTGGACCAGATGGCCCAGGAGGTCCCTTCCAACTCTACGATTCTATGATATATAATACACTAGGTTCAATAGTTCTGAATTTGGGAAAGTTATGAAATGTCCTATAAATGTCTGTTCTGTTCCTGATCTCAGGATCTCGGAATTTAGTTGAGATGAATCTGTGCTGTACTTTATGTACATGCTCAGTAGTGAGCAGTGCTGTGGAGTCAGAGTCTTGAAGACGAAGGTTTGGCTAACCAACTCCACAGCCCTGGTTTTTGCAAACTGCAGCATTTCACTTTTTCAGCATTTTTTCACCCATAGAAAGTAAAAGGTAAGTGCAAAAATGTAACAAAAAATGCAGTTATCAGGTTTTGCTGCGTCCTTGGTGCCAAAATCTTAAGGAAGTTGCATCATCTTTTTTGGCCCCCCAAACTTTATCAGCATGCACAAGAGACAACAGAAATGCAGCAAATATGCAGCAACAAATGCAGGAAAAACTCAGCAAACCTAATTTTTGAAGCTGCTTCTTTATTGCCAATAGAGCAGGTTTTGTCTGCAGAAAAAAAAAGCGCAACTTTGTATTGTAATGGGTTTATAATCTGTAAGATTTTTATGGATACAAGAACTGATTTGCACTAACTGAGAGATCAATTACTATTTTACTTAAGAATTTAAAAGAAAAGTTACAACAAAAGATTACAAATAACAATCAACTTTCAAACAAAACTGAAAGGAAAAATTAAACAGTAATTAAATCAATAAATGAGTAATTAAAATACTTAGCTTCATATAATAATAATAATCTTGAATGGTATTCACAACTGACCCAGGATGAGAATAATGTTGCTTCTGGATGTCTCCAGATTCCGAATGCCTTCCAGTCTCTCTCCCCAAGAGTTCAGATGTGGCACCCAAGAGGGTTCAGTCACCACAGAGGTACTGCACCACATCCAGAGGTGTGGTATTCCGCTCTCAGGAGGCACTACCCAGAACCCAGACACTTGCATCCAACACCAGACCTCTCCAGGCCATTGAGGGACTAGGCAGAGGGTGTGGGTGGAGGAAGCAGCAGGGGGAGAGCTGAAGGATGTGACAGTGAGAGAGTGAGGGAGTTGGAGCTGGTGACTTAAGCAGTGAGGAGCTCATCCCTAGACCAGAAGACAGTAGAAGGAGAGAAAGTAAATACAGAAGAACAGAAAGATAAGCTTCAGTGGAAGAGAGAAAGAAGGGGTCCTAGGAGCACGGGTAGTGAGGAATCCACCCGTGGGGCCCGAATCCACACCAACAGTAGTCAGGTGGAAGGACCAGGTCGCAGTAGGGGATAGGCCCCAGAATAGTGGAGAAACTAAGGACTCAGCTAGCTGACCAGAGGTTGCAGTATTTGCATGTGCTGCAGCCACATCCAACACATTAGCTGAAAAGTATATTATAAACCTAAAACAATTCCGTGGCCATACGGATATACCTCTCGGGCCTCAACTATAACCAAAACAGAAAAAAATCCCAGTCCAAAGCCAAAAAAGGTCATAAGGCTAGTATTAATTACAAAATAGAGCAGCTGATAAATGGAAGAAATCACCATAAAAAGGAGAGGATTTATTCAATGGTATCAAACTTTATTACACATATATTCTAAAGACATGTATAATGCTTGTAGTGAGGTAGATAGAAATATAGCAACGACCAAATAGTGGCATAATAGTTGACAAGTATAGAGCCAGACAGAAGACGTGTCTCAGGGCTAAAAACTGCACAAGATCAGTATACCGGTAGCAGCAATTCAGGTTCTAAATACTCTAGTAACAATAATCATACATCTACATAAAGCAGGCAGAAAAGTACTTTCCAGTGTATAAGACATAATACGAAGAAAAAATCATGTATAAGTGATTCATTTCAATAAACAGTATTATCTGGGCATGCTCAGAGTGCCAGAATTGGAGCCTGTAATTATGTCCGAAACTATTATCTGAGTGATTAACTGTAATCCTAAGTTATAGTAATAAAGATAATAGACGGTATTATTCTAACATGTTAGAGATACTAAAGTCAATGCCTCTAATTAAGGGCTAAAGCATGGACTAGATGGTTATCTCCATCTTGTGCTAACATATGCCTCTATATCAGGCTTAAGATAGAGGTACCAAAAGGTCCATGCGGTAGAACCTGACAATAAATATATAGACCACGGTGTGGCACACAAAGTGGCGGTGCTAACCAGACTATAACATGTAAGGCAAATACCTTGTGACATAATCCTGGATAAGTGCAGGGACGCCCAAGAGACGCGCTGAAAGCCCCGACGCGCGTTTCACCATCCTCAGTTTCATCAGGAGGCCTTTTTTGGCTTTGGACTGGGATTTATTTCTGTTTTGGTTACATTAGCTGAAAAGGCAGCCAGATAGGCTCAAGGGGATATAGAGCACGTCGCCCGACAAGATCCGGGGCGGCTGGTTTCGGGCACTGTGTGTCAAGGCGCAGGGCAGGAGAGGAGGGAGCCAGCACAGTGAGACAGCCAAGAAAGGAACATCTGAAGGGGGTTCTGACATAGTGTACCCCAAATTACCTGAGAGCTGACTGAACCACTGACCCGAAGGACACGGCACCCCGGCTGGGGATTGTAACTGGAAGAACTGTGAGTAAAGGTGTGAAGACTGCACTCCACTGTGTCCTCTGACTTATTTACAGCATAACCTACCTTGCACCACGACTACAACCACCATCATCATATGCCAAGAGAAAGCCAAGAGTGTGCAAAGCAGTAATCAAAGCAGAAGGTGGCTACTTTGAAGAACCTAGAATATAAGACATATTTTCTGTTGCTTCACACTTTTTTGTTAATTATATAATTCCACATGTGTTAATTCATAGTTTTGATGCCTTCAGAGTGAATCTACAATTTTCATAGTCATGAAAATAAAAAAACTCTTTGAATGAGAAGGCGTGTCCAAACTTTTGGTCTGTACTGTATACACACACTTAACTGACTGAAACCATATAAAATCAATATCTAGATTTATGTGTGTGAACATAGCCTGAGGTTTCATAAAATGTCAAGCATACGCTGCAAGGAAAACCTGCCACATAAAACAGCACTGCGTGTCCATTAATGCTGTGATTTTACCCTGTACAGCAGGTTTGCCGACAGCCAGTAACAAAATAGGAAGCGGATTACATACACTGCACTTTCATACATTTTGCTTCAGATATGGTGATTTGTAGACTTTTCCCTACATTGTTTTTTTTTTCTCCAGTTTTTTTTTGTGGAGAAAAATTAAGTTTGTCTAAAGTGATTTCTGTAAAAAATTATTCATGTTTTGGTGGCTTTTTTATTCACTTATTTCAATCTTCCTTTTTTCAGTGTTTTTCATATCATATAGAGGACCATATGGGAAAATTCCTGATAGAAGCTACCCCTGAAATTTGCTCTTTGGAAAATATGATGCAAAAGTGAATGGAAAAAAAAATCATTACATTGTATTGGCTTTCAGCTAAAAAGGAAAAAAATAAAAAAAAACTTTTTTCAAACAAAGAAAAGCTTCAAGTGGCAGCCCCTTATCATAAGTGCAACATTCTGCATCTATATACTGCGAAGCTCAATCAATGACATAATAAATCATTTCTATTCTCACAGATTTTATCTCCATACAAAATACATAAAAGCCTTCTGATGGTGACATGGGTGCCAATTTACCCTGCAGACATAAAGCCGTAGTGCAGGTCTTGTACGAGGAGGAAGACAACGATTCTGATATTTACTGAAATCACAGATGTGTCAGCAAAGATTTCTGGTCCTGTTGGAGCAAGAAGCCCTCCACCGATATTGGGTTCATTGGTGGCTCCGTGATAATGGCTTCCACTCGTCACATGGGCGCATAGCGCCAAACACTGTCCTTTATTGGCCACGTCTGTATGTAAAACACTCCTAGTCATGCGGCAAAGGTTCATTTTACTTTGTATGGACACATCTAGATATCCAGTATTATCGCCCAGCGACAATCAGCCGAAAAGTGGATAAATAAGACGGTGTTATATTATTGTACATGGCATCCTCCCCAATCCACAGGGATTTTCTGCAGGGTGACTGCAATGTACTTTCTTACAGAGAATCCCCAATTCTGCCATTATCAGGAGTAAAGATAGTTATGGGAGTGTTAGAAATCGCTCCACTACGCTCTGGGATTGCACGATCAGGAATCTAATGTAGGAAAGTGGCACAGCAATTAAATCAGTGAGTAATGGACACATGTAGCTGCTATTTCCATAGATCTCTAGCGCGTGGACATAGAGCCACGGTAAGGATGACACGGCTTGTGTCAGCACATACACAAGTCCTACAGCCGCCCATAGTGCAACAATCCATGGAAGAACTTAAAGGGGGTTTCTGGTAGGAAATCCTTGTAATGCTCCTGTGTGAAACGTTCAGCAGCTTCCTATCAGACTCGGCTTCCATTTTTCATTGCTGTCAGAATCTCTGCTTGTTGTGTGTTAATGGGAAGTTTCTTTCTAACACTTGTCGCAGGTTACAGATTGTCTAGTTGTATCCAGTCTAGACAATGCTCTGTGCTGCAAACACTGGAGTCAAGGTTGATACATTGTGTCTGCAGTGACACATTGTAGCAGAACAAGAGAGACGTTTGCTGAAGCACGCAGCACTCGAGTTATGTGGTACCGTATTTTTCGGATTATAAGACGCATTTTCCCCCCAAATTTGGGGGGAAAATGGGTGTGCGTCTTCTAATGCGTATATACGCTATCGGCGTGCCGCTGCGAGTGTCCCGGAGGCGGGGCTGCGCTGTGTCCCAGGTGGCGGTGCTGCGCTGTGTCCCAGGTGGTGGTTCGGTACTACGCTGTGTCCTCGGTGATGCGGGGGGCTCTGCCGACATTGCATGAAAGGCCAGAGCCCCCAGCAGTTCATCCATGGTTTCCTGGGCAGTGGACTCCGGGAAAATGGCCGCCGGGAGGCGGCGCATGCTCAGATGGCGATCTCGGCACCAAGATTTTGGGAGATCTCAGCGCTGAAATCTCATCTCCTGAGATCTTGGTGCTGAGATCTCCATCTGCACATGCGCCGCCTCCCAGCGGCCATTTTCCCAGAGTCTACCGCACAGGAAACCATGGAAGAACTGCTGGGGGCTCTGGCCTTTCACAAAATGTTGGCAGAGCCCCCCGCAGCACCAGGCACACAGAGCAGCACCGCCACCGGGGACACAGAGCAGCATTGCACTGCCTCCGGGAATATAGTGAAGCAGCACAACACCACCTGGGACACAGCGCAGCACTGCCACTGGGGCACAATGCAGCACTGCCACCGGGACACAGTGCAGTAGCGGCACCAAGCACCAGCAGCGGCGTGCCGCACATCAGAACACCTCCGCATCCAAGCCTGCGGTCTGCAGCAATGCTCCACTCTTGCCTCCTCCAGCAGCGACCCTGGGACCCTGCTTCACCGCAGCCACCACCCCCGGTAAGCAATAAGACGCATGGATTATAAGTAGCACTACCATTTTATTAAAAAAAAAAATAATTTCCTATTTCTCTCCTCAAAATTTGGGGTGCATCTTATAATCCGGAGCGTCTTATAATCCGAAAAATACGGTAAATGTATGACGTAAGATAGCAAGTCTGTTAAATGGTAATACCCCCATAGACCACAACAGCGCTCCCAAATCAGCAATCATTGGTCTCCTGCCAGGAACTGCTGGCATCACATCCATTGCCAGGTGTAGGAGACCGTACGAGGTGTATGGGAATCACACAGTATTTGCATGAATGACTGTGTGGGAAATCCAGCGATTCCTGCCCTCTTCACCTGACACTAAACTGGATTCATTTATAATTCAGTTCCTGAACTAAGCTAGAAATATGTCAAAACTATAAATTATGTAGAAACAAAACAAAGAAATAAGCGAAGACTCACTTTCAACACCAAAGGGTGACTCATGCTGCTTCCCTTCAATTATTTTAATAGCTTTTATGAATAGAAGTAACAGATAACTCATGACAGATCTGTGCGGCCTGCCAGGGGCACAGCTGCCTATGAACATGACAAGAGATAAGTGAAAGTGGGAATCGGGGTGTTCATGAGAAAATAGGAATGGAAATCACTGTTCCAATCTGAGCCCAATACATGGTGACTGGGTTTCTTTAGTGGCGCCATCTACTGGACACTATGTGAAGCTGCATCCAGGCATCAGTAGGTAATATGCATCATCTCCAGACCAGACTTTGGTGACTAGGGGTAAATCTTGGGTTTTTTTTTCCTCCAGTTTCTGGCGCAGTTACCATGATGGTGACATATGCACAACGTTATGGGACTCAAAGGATCAGTATAAAATGCTTCATATTGCCATAGAAACAAAATATAATGGAGATTAGATTAAAGGGAATCTGTCCATCTGGGGCTTATATGACCTATTAATATGGACATACAGGTAATAGAAATGTTATACTAGTCCTACATGTCTGCCTCATATTATTGGTCTTCATGCTGAGAAATTTTATAATCTTTCTGTATGTTAATCATTTTATCCAGGCTCCAGGGCGTGCGGTGCATGTAAGAAATCCCTGCCTCCTGTCTTCATTACTATACTACCACCCTTCCATACATGTAAGTTATGGCCCCGGAATTCTGCACCTGGCAATCGCAATAATGGAAAGCTGCTATTTGGAGTTTGCTACAAGCCTCCTGAACAGTAGAGGATGAAATGCTGCAGCAAGTTAAAAAAACAGCAAACAGTAATAGGGTTTTTATAATGGGGGATTTTAACTATCCAGACATTCAATGGGACATAGAATCTTCTTGTTGTGCTAAAAGCTACAAGTTCTTATCCACATTTCAGGACAATTACCTCTCAGCTGGTACATGCACCAACCAGGGGTGATTATCTGGTTCTGTCAGATAAACCAGATACAATTTCAGATATACAGGTCAGGGAGCATTTGGGAAGCAGTGACCATAACATAGTAAGTTTCAATGTAATTTTCAATCAAACATTGAAAAGGGGTAATGCAAAAACCTGGAACTTTAAGAAAGCTGATTTCAACAAATTAAAGGAAGAGCTTAATCGTATAAACTGGGACAACATCATGGTAACTGGGGATGCCAAAGATAAATGGAACATTTTTAAGGAAATACTACTAGAATCCTGCAGAAAACTTATACCCTCTGGCAATAAAATGTCAAGGAATAAAAAGAAACCAATCTGGATGAATAAGACAGTACAAAGTTTAATAAGACAAAAACAAAGTGCATTCAAAATCTTGAAAGCCAAGAATACTGAAATAGCATTTCAGGAGTATAAAGATCTAAATAAGAAATGTAAAAAAAAAATCAAGAGAGCAAAGTTATCTACAGAGCAACAAATTGCCATCGACATTAAAATAAAGCCCAAAACTTTTTATAAACACATCAATGCCAAAAGAAAAACTGGATGGTATTGGCCCCTTAAAAGATGACAATCACAAGATAATCACAGAGGACAAAGAAAAGGCAGAGATATTATCAGGCACTTTTCATCTGTGTTCACCAAGGAGATCATTCAACAAGGCAAAAATTAAAAATTCACCACCTGATATAACTAATTTAACACAAGAAGTGCATCTACGTCTGAGCAATTTAAGCATTGAAAAATCCATCGGCCCAGATGGCATTCATCCACGGATACTGAGGGAATTGAGCTCAATAATTGACAAACCACTGTATCTAATATTCTTACACTCTCTTGTAACACAGTCGGTGCCACGAGATTGGAGGATGGCTCATGTGGTACTAATATTTATGAAAAGTAAGAAGGCGGATCCAGGTATCTACCGTCCGGTAAGCCTGACATCAGTAGTGTGCAACGTTTTTGAGGGCATCATAAGAGTTGACCTGCAGAAATATATTGCAGAGAATAATATAATAACTGACAACCAACATGGATTCATGAAGAATAAGTTGTGTCTGACATGTTGGGTTTGTATGAGAAGGTATATGCAAAACTGGATGTTGGTAATGTGGATGATGTGATTTATCTGGACTTTATAAAGGCATTTGATGCAGTTCCACATAACAGCGTTATACTGAAACTCCATAAGCAGGGACTGGGGAAAACTATATGCAGATGGGTAAGGAATTGACTAAATGACAGGAAACGGTTGTCATAAATGATACGTTCGCTAAATGGGATGTAGTCAGCAGTGGGGACATCAGGGATCTGTACTGGGAGCAGTGGGGACCGCAGGGATCTGTACTGGGAGCAGTGGGGACCGCAGAGATCTGTGCTGGGAGCAGTTGGGACAACAGAGAACTGTGCTGGGAGCAGTGGGAATTGCAAGGATCTGTACTGGAAGCAATGGGGACCGCAGGGATTTGTACTGGAAGCAGTGGGGACCACAGGGATCTGTGATAGGACCGATTCTTTTTACCTCTGTATTAATGCCCTTGTAGATGGGATTGAGAGTAAAGTGTCAGTCTTTACTGACAACAGCAAACTTTGTACGATAAAAAATCTGACCTTTTACAATATTGCAACATGATCTGAATAAGATGACAAATAGACACACAATTGGCAAATGAGATTTAATGTTGATGAAAGTAAAGAATTCACCTAAGATGGAGTAATCCTATTGCTGCGTATACATTAAATGGGAGTAAATGCGGAACCACGGAACTAGAGAAGGACTTAGTGATTCTGGCTACAAGTAAGCTGAGCAGCAGCACTCAATGTCAAGCAGCAGCTGCAAAAGCAAAAAGAATTTAGAATATATAAAAGCAAGCATAAAATCCCGTAATGCCAACTCATTATTACCCCTTTATAAATCAGTGGTGAGGCCACATCTAGAATATGGGATCCAGTTTTGGGCTCCACAAAATTAGAATCAGTTCAAAGACGGTGTAGTGAAATATGTATAAATATGGATGTATGACCAGTAGTAATTAACATCTGTCCTAAGACTGAAGCTCTTCACAAAGTTCCCAACATATGTTATTCTTAGAAAGGCAGTCTCCTGTCTCCAGTCTTTCCAGGGGGTCTTGCTGAGAACACAAAAAGTGGAAACATTCCACACCTTCTGACTCTTTTGAAGAAAGATGCCAATTACAGCCTGACACTATCTATCTATGAGAAATATCACACAAATACTGTTCAGAGGAAAATAATATATTCATGGGTAAATAGCCATGATCCAGTCACAAACCAAGAATTAGAACATTAACATGAGACACTGGTCTAGAAATACGATCTCCAGAGTAAATCTATAAATTAGGCCTTCACACATAGAAAGCTGTTCACAGTTGAGGGGCAGCTAGGCTGATGTGTTCCAGTTCATATTTCTCCCTCCCTCAGGGACAGAATACCAGAATACAAAGTTTGATATTTCTGTAATTTTTTTCCTTTTTATTTTATCACTGTTTTGCATATTTGTATGTCACTTTTTATTTCCATACTTATTATATCCTTTTATTATAAGCACTGTACCTTTTCTATTAAAGCTTAAAACTTTAATAAGTTTGAACCTTGCTTGCTCTAAAGAATCCATAGCCTTAAAGTGTGTGACCCTGGTGATTGGCAGACAGTAGTAGTAATATCTCCGGGACTCATCACCCGTGCATTCGGTGAGTAGTGGCAGCGTGTATGAAACGGAGTGAGTGGTCTGTGTCGGGGTGTGATTTATGCTCCCATTGCAGCATAGAACAGAGGTTGAATGCTGGGCTGAGTGAGAGGAGATAAAATAACCCTTGCAGGCGCAACCCCAAGTCACGTGCTGACAAGTGGGTACATGACAAACGGGCAACTAGAATATTACAAGGGGTGGAGGCCTCTCATATGACGAGAGGCTGGAAAAGTTGGGCTTGTTTAGCTTAGAAAAAAGATGCCTCAGATGGGATCTCATGTTAAATATGTGCGTGGCCAGTACAAAACACTGGCACATGACTTATTCCTTCCAAAGATCATACTAAGGACCAGGAGGCACTCATTACAGGTGGAAGATAGGTGATTCTGACAGCTAAATAGGAAAGGGTTCTTTACCGTTAGAGCAGTCAGACCGTGGAATGTTGACCGCAAGAGGTAGTAATGGCCGATACTATAACAGCTTTTAAAAAAGAGCTCGATGATTTCCTTGATACACATAACATTGCGGGTTATAGTTAAATTAGTGACAAAATGTGCAATTGTTGTTGAACTTGATGGACCTAGGTCTTTTTGCAACCTACGTAACTATGTAACTCTCCAGTCAAATGGCCTTGTACCTTTATGGACTGTGATTGTGCTAAGCTTGTCAATACTTCCTCTGTGTGTGTGTGCCACAGGTGTGGTAGTTGGCCCTGGAAGCTCTGAAGTAACAGCTAAACTTATCCGGGTGAGTCAGCGGAAGGGTGAGATTCTGTAATGTGCACCATCTTGGGGTATTTTGCTGGGACTGTTCTATGTGTTATCTGCCTGTTTTGTGATTCAATTAAGCATTGCCACACTGTTCTACCCTCACCCTGCGTTGTCTGAGTAGCATTTTGCTTACATTAAAGGGAAAGCGGGAGTGCAGTGGGACGATCCCTGGTCCACGCGGTTTCAGCTAGAGGACCGGGGCGCCTGTTGGCCACCCGTTTCTTCACACACGACATAGGTATTGTTTTACCATTTTTTTTTTAAGAAAAGAAACAATTGCAGCCAAGTGTTCGCCACTTGTAAGTGAAGTTTAATTGTGGAGGAATGCATTTTTTTCACGTATTTTTTTCCACCACAGTCTACCTTATAAAAAAAAACAGAAAAAAAAACAAGAAGCATGCAACATACCCCCAAGAGAAAAATGCTTGTAAAAAGCAGGACAATCTCATTCAAAAGGACTTTTTACAAACCGAAAACAAAACACCGTAAAAAAGTGAAGAAAGCCTAGAAATGGCCCTTTAAGATTCTCTCAGTTAATGATGAATCGTCTTTCCATGGCCCATATCTTGAACAAGACACATAGTTACATGCTTCATTTTACACTTCATTTACTTGGTGTCACAGACATTTAACCTGTAGACTCTTCATTGTAACGCGGGACATTCTGTCGGAGGATATACATCTCTCCATAAAGTGTCATCTGAAAGGATCTTACCAGATTGGTCGAATGGTTGCATGCTAACTTTATCAGTTGTACCAAAAATTTACCCAGATTAAAAAAAATGTCAAATTCTGGTGGGAGATGTGAGCGCTATGTGCGCATTCACACATGGCGGATTTATTTCAGAGATTTCTGCGGCTGTCCTGAACGGAGCCAGCAGAAATCCAAGTGTTGCCATCAAACTACCCATTTCATCTACGGTAATTAAATTGATTATCGTTTGCAAACTTTCTGCTGCAAGTGAACAGAAGAGATTGAAGGATTGTGATGAAAGTAAAGCGTAAAAACCACCTCCCGGGCTCTGGTATAGTCCTTAGATAAGAGGCAGACTGATTTGGGACAGGTTGATCATGATGTGCCGTACTTTAATAATGAATTTATTTATTAAAAAAGGGGATGGGGGAACTACAATACCCAGAGAGATTAGCAAAATTAGGATTATTTAGTCTAAAAAAAAGACGACTGAGGGGTAATCTAATAACCATGTATAAGTATATAAGGGGACAATACAAATATCTCTCTGAGGATCTGTTTATACCAAGGAAGATGACGGTCACAAGGGGGCATTCCCTACGTCTAGAGGAGAAAAGCTTTTTCCACCAACATAGAAGAAGATTCTTTACTGTTAGGGCAGTGAGAATCTGGAATTCCCTGCCTGAGGAGGTGGTGATGGCGAACTCAGTCGAGGGGTTCAAGAGAGGCCTGGATGTCTACCTGGAGCGAACAATATTGTATCTTAGGCTGGTTTCACATTTGCGTTAAAACAACGCTGCGCCCTGCGCCGTTAAGCCCCGCCCCGAGCCGGCTCCCTGCCCGCCCCATCCGGGATCACCGCCTACTTTCGCATTTGCACGCATGCGATCGGCGCACCCTATCTTTAGCATAGGGTGCGCAGATCGTGCGCTGCCTGTGTGAAAGTAGCGTGCTGCGCACTTTTGACTGTGCGCCGTGCGCGCCGAAATGCAGCATGTTGCATTTCGGCGCGCACGGCGCACCGTCAAAAGTGCGCAGCACGCTACTTTCACACTGGCAGCGCATGATCTGCGCACCCTATGCTAAAGATAGGGTGCGCCGATCGCATGCGTGCAAATGCGAAAGTAGGCGGTGATCCCGGATGGGGCGGGCAGGGAGCCGGCTCGGGGCGGGGCTTAACGGCGCAGGGCGCAGCGTTGTTTTAACGCAAATGTGAAACCAGCCTTACAGTTAGGCTGTGTTCACACACAGCATTTTTTTAGCGGTATTTTTAGCGGTTTTTCCATTAAAACCACTATAAAAGCACTAAAAATAAGCTTCCCATTCATTTCTATGCATTTTGCACTTTTTGTGCATCTTGATGCGTTTTTTACCGCGAAAAAACTGCATCGAGGTAAAAAACGCAGCATGCTCATTAATTTTGCGGATTTTTCCACGTTTCTGGCTAGTTCTATGCGTTTTGAAAACGCGCAGGAAAAAACGCATAAAAACCGCGCGTTTTCTGCACAAAAAACGCCCAGAAAACGCGCAGGAAAAAAACACGTGGTTTCTGGGAAGGGAGTCAAGTTTTTAAGCAGAAATTTTCTGCTACGTTTGTTAGCCTAAGGCCGGGGTCACACTGGCGAGGAATACGGACGAGTGAGAGGCATTTAAAGCACGCATTACACACGGACCAATGATTCTCTATGGGTTTGCTCCCAACAGCCGTATATTTCTCGGGCGTATTCTACGGTCCGTGCCAATTGCAGCATGCTGCGATTGTCAGCGTACTACGCCCGTAGTACGCCAATGCAAGTCTATGGGTGCGCAAAAAATACAGATTACACACGGATCAGATGAGTGGCTTGCGAGAAATACGCACCCAGGGTCTTTTAGAAAAGCCGGCAATTCAGTGCGCGATACAGTAAAATCACACTGACAGGTTTTATAACACAAACGAAAGAATAGATATAGACACATAGAATACATATATATATATATATATATACACTCACTGGCCACTTTATTAGGTACACCATGCTAGTAACGGGTTGGACCCCCTTTTGCCTTCAGAACTGCCTCAATTCTTCGTGGCAGAGATTCAACAAGGTGCTGGAAGCATTCCTCAGAGATTTTGGACCATATTGACATGATGGCATCACACAGTTGGCGCAGATTTGTCGGCTGCACATCCCTGATGCGAATCTCCCGTTCCACCACATCCCAAAGATGCTCTATTGGATTGAGATCTGGTGACTGAGGAGGCCATTTGAGTACAGTGAACTCATTGTCATGTTCAAGAAACCAATCTGAGATGATTCGAGCTTTATGACATGGCGCATTATCCTGCTGAAAGTAGCCATCAGATGTTGGGTACATTGTGGTCATAAAGGGATGGACATGGTCAGCAACAATACTCAGGTAGGCTGTGGCGTTGCAACGATGCTCAATTGGTACCAAGGGGCCCAAAGAGTGCCAAGAAAAAATTCCCCACACCATGACACCACCACCACCAGCCTGAACCGTTGATACAAGGCAGGATGGATCCATGCTTTCATGTTGTTTACGCCAAATTCTGACCCTACCATCCGAATGTCGCAGCAGAAATCGAGACTCATCAGACCAGGCAACGTTTTTCCAATCTTCTACTGTCCAATTTCGATGAGCTTGTGCAAATTGTAGCCTCAGTTTCCTGTTCTTAGCTGAGAGGAGTGGTACCCAGTGTGGTCTTCTGCTGCTGTAGCCCATCTGCCTCAAAGTTCGACGCACTGTGCGTTCAGAGATGCTCTTCTGCCTACCTTGGTTGTAACGGGTGGCAATTTGAGTCACTGTTGCCTTTCTATCAGCTCGAACCAGTCTGCCCATTCTCCTCTGACCTCTGGCATCAACAAGGCATTTCCGGCCACAGAAATGCCGCTCACTGGATTTTTTTTCTTTTTCGGACCATTCTCTGTAAACCCTAGAGATGGTTGTGCGTGAAAATCCCAGTAGATCAGCAGTTTCTGAAATACTCAGACCAGCCCTTCTGGCACCAACAATCATGCCACGTTCAAAGGCACTCAAATCACCTTTCTTCCCCATACTGATGCTCGGTTTGAACTGCAGGAGATTGTCTTGACCATGTCTACATGCCTAAATGCACTGAGTTGCCGCCATGTGATTGGCAGATTAGAAATTAAGTCTTAACACACAGTTGGACAGGTGTACCTAATAAAGTGGCCAGTGAGTGTATATATATATATATGTCATTGAGAAACATATATATATATATTTATATTTCACAGAGTTCTTCATAGCAGAATAGCCGCTAATTCAATTGCCGGCTTTTGTCATATCATTCCCCAACCCGACATGAAATGACACATGGTTTACATACAGTAAACCATTTCATTTCATGTTTTGTTTTGTATGTCATTCATTAGTAATTAGATGAGGGTTGATGTGTAAAATTTGGGAGGTGTAGGTGTTAATTTAAGGGGTTAATTCGTTGTAAAAAAATGTGTGGGCTCCCACATTGACAAATTACCGCGGGAGCCCACACATTTTTTTACAACGAATTAACCCCTTAAATTAACACCTACACCTCCCAAATTTTACACATCAACCCTCATCTAATTACTAATGAATGACATACAAAACAAAACATGAAATGAAATGGTTTACTGTATGTAAACCATGTGTCATTTCATGTCGGGTTGGGGAATGATATGACAAAAGCCGGCAATTGAATTAGCGGCTATTCTCCTATGAAGAACTCTGTGAAATATAAATATATATATATATGTGTCTCAGTGACATGTATATATATATACTGTATATATATATATATGTATTCTATGTGTCTATATCTATTCTTTCTTTTGTGTTATAAAACCTGTCATAGTGCTCCATTATATGTCCATTTTGCAAGCCAGCGAGAAAATCTCAGCATACGGATGGCATACAGATTACATACGGATGCTTACATGCACAAAATACGCGACCATACCTTGCTTACGGATGACATACGGAGCACTGTTTAGGGGTCATTCATCCGTATTACACCTGTAAACTACGGACCGTATTTTGCGTCAGTTAGTGTGACCCCGGCCTTATTGTTAGGTTCTTTAGAAGGACATAGATCTGGGGATTTATTCTAACAGAATTTTATAGGCTGAACTGGATGGACTAATGTCTTTTTGCGACCTTACTATGTTACTATGAATTGTAGTTGTCAGATATTAGCTAATGCCTCAGATATCATTTTTTTCATTTGTGTATCCACTGGTCATGATATAAAATGACAGACTGCATGTTGCTTAGTGATAGCTGAAAAAGAGATCTACTCCTGTAGCAAGAGAAATTAATGTCGGACCTCCTAACTTTTAGTTACAGAATTATTAGTGTAACATTCCTATTAATCAAATCAATTTGATTGCTATCTATAAAGCAATTTAAAAACTCTGGGTTACCAGTTATGAAAATACAAAATCTACAAAGGCAGAATAAAAATACAAAACGCGGCTGTCGATCTGCTCAGCGTTCAGGTTGAATAATGTCACAATATATTTCTGAAAAGGAAACCGCTACAAATCATCAGATTGTGGATTATCCGATGCCAGGAATATTGCCTTGAAGATTGTAAAGTGTACAAACATATGATGCTCTACCCATCTGCAAAACAATTAGTGTATTGGCGAAAAAGTTTTGAAAAGTTGCATAACCTCTTCATGAAGGAGGAGCGCCTGACTCCTGCACGTCTCTTCATGAATATGTGGCGCCCCGAGGGTTCAGTCGCCACAGAGGTACTGCACCTCCTCCTGAGGAGTGGTACCCCACCATTCAGGTAAGGTGGAGACTCCTGACCACGCTCCACCTGCATCCCACACAACATAGTAGTGTAGCAAAGCACCCTTTGGTGGCTCCCTGCTTGGAACACGAAGAGTGCTGGGAGGTGGGTGGAGATTAGTATGCACCAAAAGAGCGGGAAGACTTTAGGATTTAGTCAGTCTGACTCAGTCAGTCTGACAGAATCAGTGGAAGAGTGAAGATCCCCTGAGTGGAATGGATGAAGGAAGTGCTCCAGCCGACCTCATTGACCTGGTCCACTGGCACAAGAAAGAGACATTGATGGGAAGCCTGACTCTCTCCATAAGAAGGAAGGATTAGTACGGAACGTGAGGAGAGGAGGACTAAGGATCAGGGTTAGAGCAGAACCCTTCATCAAGTTCTAAGCGCAAGACCGGGGTCCGGTCCCCGAGGTTGTATGGATACTAATGGTCCTGCAGCAGACACCGGAAGAATAGAAGTTGTCACCACTTGCCTGGTGGTTGGCTGAGCCCCTGACCCGGAGGACACGGCACGGATGCGGGCACCTGTATGCTCAACAGACTGTGAGTAAAGCTTTGGAACTACATGCCCTGGTGTCCTCCACTTATTCCTGTGCCAACACACTCAGCACTGCTACATCGCTGTGCCTGACACCGCACCATCTGCGTCTCCTCCCTATCTCTCCATCTACACTGCCCTGGGACTACAGCCCTACCTGTGGAGGGCCACACCATCACTGCTGCACCACACCATCTGTCCCAGAGGATCTGTCTGCAGCGTCGGCTTAACATCTTCATTGCCGAACACCACAGGTGGCGTCACAAATCATTCACTCATAAACTTTAATCAGCATTCGCACACTCAACATTTCCCCCCTTTTACAATGGACGCCCAGGGCCACGGACCAGGTCTCAGCTACCGTGACAACTCCCATTGAAATCCACCGGGCCCGGCTCCGAGTACCCCGCCGACCTGGCGAAGACCCTGGGGGCGCTCCAAATACCAGTGTGAACAATGCCAAATGCCATTCATGAAGCGGGGCCTTAGTCTTTACCGATTAAAAAAAAGATGAAACTAATTTTATGTGGACCGATATAGAGAAATCATTTCTTTTTCTCTTCCACAAATTAAACTGATCTGCTTAGTTACTATGATGCATCCGATTTTAGCAACTTTTGGACCGGGTATCCAGTTTCTATCCTTTGCGTGATATCCATATTTCTCCATAGGCAAGAAAAAGCAAAAACACCCTTGTTTAACTTTGTGAAACTTATACCAATCAGTCACAAAATCAAACTTGTGTAGGAGATATGTTTCTTACATGCAGATCATAGTAGAAGAAAAGTAAGATCTATATATTGATGTGAAAAGCATCATAACATATGCTTTAGTGTGTGGTCAGGGAAAAAACTGACAGCACATAGACATCAAAACTGGTACACCTGAGATCTTTACAAAGTATAGTCCACTCAGGATGCAATAACTCCAGCATTTCTACTAGGAGTCTCTCTTAACAAATCTCTTGACAAGTCTTATCCATTGTACACCGGCAGGACAGGAGGACGCACATATAGACCTGGAATCCCAGCACATGATTCGGTCACACAGCCCTGCTGTTATATTTAATGCACAGCACACCAAATTCTGTCTGTCAAGACCAGCAACGTGTGCACATTGACAAGTTATTCTCAGATCTCTTTTGTGCCCGTTTCCCCACATACGGTAATCCCCTGCTTTGTACGAGTGTCATTGTCATGAATGTGGCATTCGTGAGGAATTAACCATGAGGTTTGAATTAATTGACATTGCTCGCTCCGACTTGGACTGATTGCTATACTGTTGTATCCTTCAGTTCCTGGCATTGATATTTGGGGGCTGTGACCCCACTAGTCACACACAGTAACAGCTGGATACGACTAATGGACACATACTGCATTAAGCCTTTACTGCATATCATTATGCCTCAAACTATTTACAGAGCTAATGTCACACTGACAAGATTATGAAATAATCTCTATGTACCATGGTCCAGTCATCTTTAATAAAAATCAGAATAAGCAGAAATCTTCATGAGCCGCTACCCTCAAAGCACTGGCAAAGATTAAGTTGCTGACAGGTACAGGTGACAGTGAGCAGCACCTGGTTGTTTAAGGTAGATATGGCTGGCAGCAGAGAATAGACGAGAAACCATAGTCAAATATTCAATCCAGAATAAAACAGAAAAGTACAGTAGATTTGTAGAGAACTGATACTAAATGGACCTTGTTGCTCAGAAGGATGGAGGAGGTTGGCCTATAAAACCTAGGTCCCCTGAATGCTCCTTGATGACGACCGCTTTTAGCACCACACGTCTTTTTAGGACCGGAAGTTTATGGATGCATGTGAACCTCCTTGAGAAAAGTGGTGGTCAAGGGAAGAATGTGGGACAACAAACCGACTCTCCATACAAGTGTTGTAACTGTGAAACAGCTGTGACACATGCAGCTGCGGCGTCAAACAGCTGATTATCGGAAGTGCTCCAGGTAGCCGATGTAGCTATTTGGTAATCGCTATAGCTATGCGGATAAGCACTTATCCAAAGCTATTTGATCATCCCTACTCCGCATTCGCTGACCATTCTTTTTTCCTTGTCTCTTGTACTCCTGCATCAGATCATCTCTTACAATTGTCCACAGAAATCTGCAAGCATTGATGGATTCCATTCTCCCTGATAGCTTTCCAAAGCCGCAGTATGTTTGGTGAATTGTGTCACCGTGTCCTTCGCTCACTGCTCCGTAGTTTGGTGGAAAAAAGTCTAGATGCAAATTTAAGAAATGAATGTTTAAGAACATGTTACATGTCCTTATATGTTTTCAGAAGATTTTCCACCAACCCTTTATAGATAGATGCTCGATTTTCTCAAAATAAATAATTACCCTTAATGTGAATGTGACCCATGCAGCCTTTCCTTGCCCTGCAACAAACAGAGAAACTCCTCGTCTTGAATAAGCTTATGAATCTAAGGTCCAATAATGACTCCTTCCTTTATCTTTACTTCATTCAACCTTATAAATATATCAATGAGATGCTTGAATGCTTTTGCATTTTTATCCATTGCCTTTATAAAGTTCTTCATTAGGCCCAACAATAATATGTAACAATGGTAACAAAATTGTCTGAAGGTCAACAAGTGCTGGATGCCGGACATGTTTAGTCCCTGGCTGAAGTGAATGTCAGAGAGGCTGGTGTCTTATTGTAGTGATATTCTCATGCACAACTATCCTACTCACACAGAAAGCAGGACTTTCTGTATCCACCCTGGAGACCAGGTAAGAAGGCAACTACATTTACATCACCACAGAGGGGCTACAAATTCTGGTCAAAGTTCAGACCCCTCAACAGCTGTTTCATATTGCTGTAGGTTTCTTTCACGTGGATGGCATACTGTAGGTAGCTGGAACTGAAGGTAGCGCATTGCCATTATGCAAGACGGCTTTTAGGCTTGTTTTAGACGAATCAATGAAGAGCCGCTATTCCTCTGGATTATGACTTTTCTTAAAGCATCACTCAAGCAGGGTTTTTTTTTCAGTACTAGAGAGGCACTTTAAATCAAAGTCCCTGGCTCCTTTTCATATACTTACCCTACAGCGTCTTCACGTTTTTTTTTGTGCCGCTCTGGTCCCCCTGAGTTATCTTATAAGCACAGTTTCTGACTGTCCGAAAGTCAGAAGCTACGTCACAAGAGCACAATGCAAGTCTATGAGAGCCAGAACGAGGCTCTCATAGACTTGCATAGACTTGTATTGTAAAGTGACCCCCCTGCAGCTCCATGAAACACTGGATCTACAAGCAAGTCACTTTTCACCAGAGACCGACGGGACTTGTGACGAAGATGGAAGGAAATGCCTCGAGTATGAGACAGGGGGCTTACCTTTAAAGCACCACTCCAGCTGTGCAATAAAAAAACACTGGAGTGGTGCTTTAAGAGCTTCCAGTAAACTGTTGATGATGTTGCATGCCACAAGATCGCCCTCCATAAACAAGTATTCGACAAGGAACAAAGAAATCCAAACATCGCCTCCTAGGAAATTCACTGCTGCAGCCTGGA
Organism: Dendrobates tinctorius; assembly: GCF_039654945.1. Lineage (NCBI taxonomy): Eukaryota > Metazoa > Chordata > Amphibia > Anura > Dendrobatidae > Dendrobates > Dendrobates tinctorius. The sequence continues at coordinate 8,469,788 of NW_027361696.1, read as the reverse complement.
ACCTAAGAGCTCAGCCTTAAGGCCCCGTCACACTAAGCGACTTACCAGCGATCCCGACACCGATATCAAGGTGTCAGGATCGCTGCTAAGTCGCTATGTGATCGCTGGTGAGCTGTCAAACAGACAGCTTCACCAGCGATCAGCACAGCGATGCCGAGCGCCCGGCATCGCTTGCCATCGCTGTAGAAAATAGAATCAAAATAAAAAATATAGTTATTCTCACCTTCCGACGTCCCGTTCAGCCATCCTGCCTCTCTCCACGCTCCGGTCCCAGTGATCCTTTGCACGAATGACCGCGAGATGTCACGGTCTCGAGGGATAACAAAGTCTCGCGGTCATTCATGCAAAGGATCACTGGGACCGGAGCGTGGAGAGAGGCAGGATGGCTGAACGGGACGTCGGAAGGTGAGAATAACTATATTTTTTATTTTTTTTATTATTTTTTTACACCTGATCGCTGGTCTCCCGCCTGTCACACACAGCGATGCGTGCTGGCCAGCGGGAGACCAGCGACAAAAGAAATGTCCAGAGATTTCTTGCAGCGATCAGCGATACCGGCAGGGGGGCCGCTCGCTGATCGCTGTCACACACAGCGATCTCGCTGGTGAGATCGCTGTTACGTCACAAAAGTTGTGACTCAGCAGCGATCTCGCTACCGAGATCGCTTAAGGGCCTGTCACACTAAGAGATATCGCTAGCAATATCGCTATAACTAGTGACGTTATAGCGATATTGCTAGCGATATCGCTGTGTCTGATACTTACCTACGACCGGCTCCCCCGCTGGTTATCGCTGATCGCGTGAGAACGTTCAGGACTGTTTCTCGTCGTCAGCTTCCTGCGGCGCTTCCTGCTGTGAGGACGAGCGAGGCGTGGAGCCGGGCGGGAGGACGCAGGATCGCCTGGTGTGACAGGTAAGTAGCGACCCCCGTCCCCAGCGATGTCGCTAGTGAGATCTGCCTGTGTGGCAGCTCACTAGCGACCACTTAGCGATGTACCAGCGATCCTGACCGTGTCATATCGCTGGTCGGGATCGCTGGTACATCGCTAAGTGTGACAGTACCTTTAGTGAGACGGGGCCTTTACTCTTGGGCAGATCCAAATCTAACAAGATTGTCCAGGTCACTTTGTGTTATAAAGTGCGGTTCAGTTGAGGTTGCTGACAGAAAGTCTGGCTCGTGCCCTTTTCTTCCTCACTTGACTCAACTGAAAAGGTTTCTGGTGCTTTTGGAGCTGGAAGTTCATTTGTAAGTGATAATAATAATAATTATTTTATTTCTATAGTGCCAACATATTCCTCAGCACTTTACATTATAGAGCCTTCTACAGACAATAGACATTACAGCATACCAATAAACACATAGATCAAAACAGATACCAAGAGGTATGAGGACCCTGCTCGCAAGCTTACAATCTATAAAGAAAAAGGGGAGACACGAAAGGTGGATGGTAACAATTGCTTTTATTGTTTGGACCAGCCATAGTGTAAGAATCAGGTGTTCCTGTTGCTGCATGAACCAGTTAACAGTCTAAATATATAACAGTACAGACACAGAGGGCTATTAAATGCATAAAGCATGTGAGAACATGATGCGAGGAACCTGGTTATGGCAAAAAATTTTGAATGAGCCACACAGGGATATCCAGGTTAATGCGTTGAGGCGATAGGCCAGTCTGAACAAATGCATTTTTAGGGCACACTTAAAACTGTGGGTATTGGGGATTAATCTAATTAACCTGGGTAGTGCATTCCAAGGAAATGGCGCAGCACATGTTAAGTCTTGGAGACGGGAGTGGGATGTTCTCATTAATGAGGACGTTAACCTCAGGTCATAAGCAGGACGGAGGGCAAGGGTAGGGTGGTTGGCTGAGACAAGGGAGGAGATGTAGGTTTGTGCTGGGCCATGGAGTGCTTTGTGGGTGAGGGTAATAAGTTTAAACTGAATTCTGGAGTGGATGGGTAACCAGTGTAAGGACTGGCACAAGGTAGAGGCATCGGTATAACGATTGGTGAGGAATATGACCCTAGCTGCAGCATTCAGGATGGATAGGAGAGGGGAGAGTTTGGTAAGTGGGAGACCGATTAGTAGAGCGTTACAATAGTCCAGACAAGAATGAATAAGAGAAACAGTAAGAGTTTTTGCAGAGTCGAAAGTAAGAAAGGGTCGAATTCTAGAAATGTTTTTGAGGTGCAGATAACAAGAGTGAGACAGTGATCGGATGTGGGGGGTGATTGAAAGCTCGGAATCAAGTATGACCCCAAGACAGCGGGCATGTTGCTGGGGAGTATGTCAGGCATAGGTAGGTTAGTAGAGAGAGGAAACACGAAGAGCTCAGTTTTTGACAGGTTCAGTTTCAAATAGAGGGAGGACATGATGTTAGAGACAGCGGTAAGACAATCACTGGTGTTTTCCAAAAAAGTAGGCGTGATATCAGGAGAAGTGCATAATTGGGTGTCATCAGCATATAGATGGTACTGGGATCCAAATCTACTGATTGCTTGACCAATAGGGGCAGTATATAAAGAGAAGTGGAGGGGGCTTAGAACCGATCCTTAAGGAACCCCAACCATAAGGAGAAGATGAGAGGAGGAGGAGGCAGCAAAAGATACAGTAAAGGAGCGGTAAGAGAAATAGGAGAACCAGAAGAGTATGGTGTCCTTGAGGCCGATGGAACGGAGCATAGCGAGGAGGAGCTGATGATCCACAGTGTCGAATGCTGCGGAGAGATCCAAGAGAATTAGCATGGAGTAGTGACCATTAGATTTAGCTGTTAGAAGATCATTAGAGACTTTAGTGAGGTCAGTTTCAGTAGAGTGTAGAGGGTCGAGGAGAGAGTTATCTTGAGAGATAGCGGATAAGTCTGGCATGAACCAGGCATTCCAGGAGTTTTGAGATGAAGGGAAGATTAGAGACGTCTATAGTTAGCGGCACAGGTTTGGTCGAGGGATGGTTTTTAAGTAATGGCTGTATGATGGCATGCTCAATTTAGGAAGGAACGATACCAGAAGAGAGAGGTTAAATATTTTAGCTAGGTGAGTGGTGACGGCAGGGGAAAGGGACTGGAGGAGATGTGATGGAATGGGGTCACTGGTGTAAGTGGTAGGGCGAGAAGATGCAAGGAGCCTGATTACTTCTTCTTCTGTTACTGGTTCAAAATCAGAGAGTGAGCTAGATGCAGTGGGAGAGGAAGGCCAGTGCATGGTATGAGGTGATTGGGAGATAATTTCCTGTTGAATATGGTCAATTTTTTCTTTGAAATAATTAGCCAGATCGTCAGCGTGGAGACCCGTGGTTGGGGCTTGCACTCTTGGGTTGAGTAGGGAATGAAAAGTGTCAAAGAGACATTTTGGGCTATTGGATAGTGAGGTGATGAGGGTGTTGAAATAGGTTTGTTTTGAGAGGTGAAGGGCAGTGTTGCATGTTTTAAGCATAAATTTATAATGGATGAAGTCTTCAGATAGATTGGATTTTCTCCACAGATGTTCGGCGCACCTGGAGCAAAGCTGTAGGAAGCGTGTTCGCAACGTGAGCCAGGGTTATCGCGTCTGTGCCTAGTTGTTCTATGTATAGGAGGTGCAATTTCATCCAGGGCACTTTGAAGTGTTTCATTGTAATGCTTCAGTGCAGAATCAGGACATGAGAGGGAGGAGATAGGGGCCAATGATGACTGCATGTTTTTAATAAGTTTCTGGGTGTTAATGGTCTGTATATTTCTAAAAGTGTGGAAAGTGGGGGAGACCTGGGCGGGATGGCAGTTCTTGATAGAGAATGATAGAAGGTTGTGGTCAGAGAGCGGGAGAGGGGAGTTTGTGAAATCATCCACTGAGCAAAGTCAGGAGAAGACCAAGTCGAGGGAGTTTCCGTCTTCATGCGTGGGGGAGTTAGTGTTAGTGTGGCTGGTCTGGAGCCGGAATCTCCAGGAGTGCACCCTCTGGGCCGTGACACCGAGGGGCCCCGGGCGAGCTGCCAGGTGGAACCGACCCCTATACAGGGACCATTAGGAGCAGGCCCAGGGGTTCGAGTACCACGGCAGCCGGTACTGAGAGGGGCGGCTCAGGATGGACTGGAGTAGGAGTGTGGGACTGGAGTGTAGATGGCAGAACAGAGCAGGAACACAGGAGACAGGAGTGGAGTAAGACTGTAGACTGGAATGTAGCGGGACTGAAGTGCAGATGACAGGACAGAGCTGGAACACAGGAGACAGGAATGGAGTAAGACATTAGACTGGAACGTGGAGGGACTGAAGTGTAGCTGACAGGACAGAGCTGGAACACAGGAGACAGGAATGGAGTAAGACAGTAGACTGGAACGTGGAGGGATTGCTGGAGCAGGAACACAGGAGACAGGATTAGAGGAGGACAGAAGGACTGGAGCAGGATGGAACTGGAACACCGGAGGCAGGACAGGAGTAGGACGGCAGGACTGGAGCAGAATAGAACAGGAACACCGGAGGCAGAACTGGAGTAGGACGGAAGGACTGGAGCAGGATGGAACAGGAACACCGGAGGCAGGACTGGAGTAGGATGGCAGGACTGGAGCAGAATGGAACAGGGACACCGGAGGCAGAGCTGGAGTAGGATGGCAGGACTGGAGCAGGATGGAACAGGATCACCGGATACAGGACTGGAGTAGGACGGCAGGACTGGAGCAGGATGGAACAGGAACACCGGAGGCAGGGCTGGAGTGCAGCAGGGGACACTGATAGCAGGACTGCGAGGCTGCTGCAGGGTGAACACGAGAACGGGATGGAGACTGCAGAGAGCACACGAAGAAGCGCGGCCCAGTGTGCTAGGAAACCACACGATCAGGCACCTCCCTCAGGGGGAAGCTGCCTGATATGCCCCTGTCTGGTCTGCCATTGGTCAGGGGGTGCTTCCGGGTCAGGGCACAGCCGGAGCACAAGAGGCAGAAGGGAGGCGCGGCCGCGGCCTATGGCGCATGCGCATTGCATGCAAAGATGCCGTCGGCCGCGCGCCTGTCAGAGGTGACCGCCGTGGCTGTCGGGCGGCGAGGGGCTGCAGCGTGGGAGCGATGGCCGGATGAGTATGCGGAGACGGCATGGAAATGGAGGCCGGGTGAGTATGTCGGAACGGCGTGACAGTTAGTATGCTGTGTGAGGCCGAAAGAGGAGGTTAGAGATAACAGGTGAGACGCAGATGGTGAGAGGGGAAGAGCAATGGGGATGTTGAAGTCTCCCATGATGAGGGTGGGGATGTCACAAGAGAGATAGTGTGGAAGCTAGGTGGCAAAGTGATCCAGAAACTGATGGGAGGGGCCTGGAGGGCGATACACCACTGCCACTCGCATGGAGAAGGGGACATAGAGTCTGACAGCATGGACCCTGAAAGAAGGGAAGACAAGTGAGGATACTTGAGGGATAACCTGAAAGGTACATTTGGGTGATAGGAGAAGACCAATGCCTCCACCTGCTCTGTTGTCCGATCTTGAGGTATGAGAGAAGTGTAGTCCACCATATGAAAGAGCAGCAGCAGCGGTCGTGTCTGACTGCTGGATCTAGGTTTCAGTAAGAGCCAGAAGGTTAAGTGAATCGGAAAGGAAGAAGTCATGGATGACGGAGAGTTTATTACACACTGAGTGAGAATTCCTAAGGGCACAATTAAAAGAGATAGAAGGCATGCATGGGATATTAATAAGATTAGATAGGTTTCTGAGTGTAGCAGTTGAGGGGTTCGACTTATTATAACATGAGGGGACGGGGTTGGGAGAGATGTCCCCTGCGACTAGGAGAAGGAGGATAGAAAGAGTGAGCAGATGGTTAAGTGATTTGTCAGAGCGTCTTGTGTGTTGGATGGTGGGACTGAATGGATCTGTGCTATTTAGCAATGTGAAAACAGCAATGAGTGCTATACATAGGAGAGGAAAGGACAGAGGTTCCGATATGGATGGAGTTTACAGAGTTAATGCAGGTGTGGTGGATGTGAGTGAATGCAGCAGCCAGGATATAAATTATACAAATGCATATGGTATATATTTGTGGTAATTCAAAAGTACAGGGAAAAGATTTATTAATGTGTCTTACCTGTCTCCATCCCTGTCTAACTGCCATGTTATAACTGCCTGTAGGTCTGAATATATATGAGACCAGTTCTAAGATCTCTTTTTTCTTCTCACTCATTAGCAATCAATCTACAGTAAGTTGAGACAGCAGGACACAATAAATGTAGTGCGCAGATAAACAAGTGTCCAGGCCTACATGGATCATAAACCACTTTGAAAAGTTACTTGACCACATAGCATAAGGGGACAAGCAGAGTAAGGTGAAATAACTACGGTATATACCATTATATATGCTGCTAAGATGAAATACATAGGTTGGACACATGCAGGATTCAGTGAAGTGGCTTGAAATAGTTAAATACCATTATATATGCTGCTAAGATGAAATACCGTATTTTTCGCTTCGTAAGACGCACTTTTTTTCCCCAAAATTTGGGGGGAAAATAGGGGTGAGTCATACAATGCGGATATACCTTATTTGTGCTGCCGCTGCGGGTGTCCGGTGCTTGCTGCCACCGCTCTCTACCCCGATGCTTGCTGCCGCGCTCTGTCCCGTGCTGCATGGGGAGCTCTGCTGTTCCATCCATGCTTGCTTGCCCTGTGCAGTGGATTGCTTCCGGGAAAATGGCTGCCGCGCAAGCGCAGATGGAGATTTCGGCACTGAAATCTCGGGAGATGAGATTTCAGCACTGACATAGCACAGCGGCAGCATCAGACACCCGCACATCAAAACACCCCCTCATCCTAGCAGCAACGTTCCACTCCTGCCTCTTCCAGCAGCAACCCCGGGACCCCACTTCCCACCACCCCCCCGGTAAAAAATAAGACACCTGGATTATAAGAAGCACCAGCATTTTATTAAAAAAAGTGTTTTTTCCTATTTTTCTCCTCAAAATTTGGGATGTCTTATTATCCGGAGCTTGTTATAAAGCGAAAAATACGGTACATAGGTTGGACACATGCAGGATTCAGTGAAGTGGCTTGAAATAGCTAAATACCATAATATATGCTGCTAAGATTAAATACATAGGTTGGACACATGCAGGATTAAGTGAAGTGGCTTGAAATAGATAAATACCTGTATGAAGAGAATAGAGATGTGTGTTAGATTCAGCCATGTTATAACTGCCCGTACTTTGATAAATGTTGTGGTACTGGGCGTATTGCAGATGGTAGGTTGGGATACTGTAAAGTCTACTTCTTCCTTGGAATGTCTTTCCTAATGGGCGGAACCTGTGAGGGCGCGCCAGAGCCGTAGTCGTGGCTGAG